>NC_141694.1:1486248785-1487448785 GCF_964263255.1 Lissotriton vulgaris | reverse complement strand
ATATCAAAGGTTACACAATCCTAGGGACAACAGACAATATGTCCCAGTTTGGCCTTGTGGGCAAATGCTTTGGTCAATGAGGTGCTTGTCCTAATTGAAGATTTCATCTCATAGCAGGAAACATGCTTGACATTTCCGGCTAAAGTTTGCAAATGACCCCAGCAATTTTAGTCGATGGTCTTGATCACTCTATTTGGGCTATTTATTTTTATGGTCACTGTCACATTTGACAAATATTTTTTCCAAATGTATTAGCAAAAAGTAGGTTGATCGTGCTGGGTCCTACGGGCCCTACAGTTAACCCAGCACATCTCCAACCAACAGCAGCTCAAAATGTTCCAGGTGTCCAATTGGTAACCGAAAGCCTGAAATTGAGCAGAGCATGAGACTGCAGAGAGGCTCCTAGGGCACAGCAGTAAAACAGTGATAAGGGACCTGCCTAGTGTGAAATTTCACCTACCAGCTATTATATACACCTGAGTTAATCCCAACTTTTCCAGTCTGGCTTGTATACAACAACTTGACACCGCTGATATAATTTGGACCGAAATTCCATCTGCACAAGACCTGAAAGCGGTATTCCCAAGCCACATTGTTGAAGACTTTCTTCACATTCGGTGACACTGGTGCACATTCCCCCCTCAGTATCCTTCACTACATAAGCTAGTCTCCTCGAATTCAATGCAGTCTTCTTTTTGCACTATAAAGCCACACTGATCCCTGAAAATCAGCTCTAGTACTACTGATCACACTCTGTTACCGGTTAACAAACGATTTGACTGTCAGTGTTTAACTTGACAGAAGGCAATAAGATGTTGAGTTTAGCACGTCTTCATTGGGTTTAGCACGATAACCATGTCTCTTGCAGAAATTCTGACAATATATCCACATCCATCACCTCCTCCAATAACTTCAATTAGCCAGCCCACTAGAGATAGCATACGTTTGTTGCATAGACCTCTGCTGGTAGCCATTGCCTCCAACCAGGTGATTTGCCGATATTAAGCATCTTTGTAGTGCCAAATATTTTTTCTTTGTTGATGGCCCCTTCTGAGAATCTACCTCCGTTTCTCTTCCAAACTAGGAAAAATGGCAGCATGATAAGTTTCCCACACTTGTGGAGGGTCAATATACAATTGTTCTAGAGACACAAGGAAGATAGTCCCTACTTGTGTACATTAAACCTACACTATTGCCCCCTATGACACTTTTGTGGTGGGAAGGAGAAGGGGCAATTTCTTTACATTAAGGCTAGGAAAGCTAAATATTATAACTGCTCTGTTCCGCAACTGTGGACACATTTTTATAAAATAATGGAAAGAAATTGTGAAACTAGCATGCAGTAAGAATATTTGCCAAAATAAACCAACAACAGTGCCAAGAACAGAAATTTACCTTTTCTTCACTAAACAACGGATAACACACAATGCGTCATGAATGGAGCGCTCTGCCTCTTCAATTACAAGCTTGTTGGAACCACGAACGACAATGGTGACTGTTTTACCAGGGCTCGAACAACCTGTGATCTATTGAGGATTGAAACAAATGATTAGAATATATCAAGGTTTATGAACAAGTGAAAATACAATATTTCATATTCCTTACCTTTACAAGTTTTCCAGAGCCGTTTAAGCTGACTTCTTCTGCGAGTTCCGCCGATCCCAACATATCGGCAGCGAACTGGTCAATATGGGCAACTGGCTTAGTTCCAATGGTCTAGAGGGTAAAAAAAAAATAATAATTCAAACATGTTAAACCAATTCGGAAGATAACAGGAAGTAAAAACAAATGTTGAATGAGTAATAGGAGCAGCTCACCTTAAAAAAAAATACAAAAAAACACTCCAAGGTTGGTACCTTTCATACCTTTGGCGGTGAAGGGTTGAGGGCGAGTTACTTACCTGTAACCAGGTTTTCAGAGTTTTTTTTTTTTTTTAATAATTATGGATGCAATAATTATTCTGCCAAAGGCAGGCTGGGATTTCTTAGTAGAAAACTTTTACCACATGCTAGAAACGTTCATGTAACATTCCACCTTGTGCATCTAGCTACTTTGTTAAGCAGCCAGAAGGAAAGCCAATAGAAAAGGCTTTGAATTCCTCAGCGGTAGAAAAGAATGAGGTTGCCATTGGATATAAAGATTTTACAGAACTACCTGGAGATACAAACAAGAGTGCACCCTAAATGCTGATCTCCATTTTTTGTGACGGTGGGTGTCTGTAAGCTGTATACCCAGATCTTTTGACTGGGTGTGAGTGTTTGATTGATTCAGATGCTCCGTCCATCACCACCGCCTTTTGTACCGCTTTGGCCGCCATAAGTGTGGCAGGGTATGCTCAGACGTGAGTCCCTTGCTCACTTTGCCACTGGATTCAAGCAAGCCGGGCTGAAGACGGCTGGAATGCCAGAAACCGGTCCTCGGAAGCTTGTTTCCGGTCCAGGGAAGACATGGCTTGGCAGTTCGGGCTGGAATGTTCCCATGAGGCACAGGGTCAGACTGATTTGCATATAGCCATGTCTGAACTGGGATGGCAGAGTGGGCTAAAGAACGGTGATGGATTAAACCCAGATCTTTTGACTGGGTGTGAGTGTTTGATTCAGATGCTCCGTCCATCACCACCCCCTTTTGTACCGCTTTTGGCCGCCATAGGTGTGGCAGGGTATGCTCAGACGTGAGTCCCTTGCTCACTTTGCCACTGGATTCAAGCAAGCATGCTGAAGACGGCTGGAATGCCAGAAACCGGTCCTCAGAAGCTTGTTTCCGGTCCAGGGAAGACATGGCTTGGCAGCTCGGGCTGGACTGTTACCATGAGGCACAGGGTCAGACTGATTTGCATATAGCCATGTCTGAACTGGGGTGGCAGAGTGGGCTAAAGAACGGTGATGGATTAAACCCAGATCTTCTGACTTGTTGTGAGTGTTTGATTGATTCCGATGCTTCGTCCATCACCACCCCCTTTTGTACCGCTGTAAGCTGTATACCAGCAAAAACAGCCACTGTTATTCTTTAGTGAGTTATTACAGGACGATACGTGTGGTGTTCTAGCAGCAACACCCTGCTTTGATAAAGACCGGCCTTTGTTGGGATTTCAAAAAGCTAAGTCCAGCTGGTCAGACTTCAGGAAGTTTTTCATCATGTCCAAGTAGAATTTTAGGCACCTTAATGTCAAACGTGTGTAAATAGATATAGTGTGGTTTAGAGCTTGGCAAGCCTTCCACTGTTTAAACATCCTTGCCTACCCAGCAGGATCTCTGAGAATTTAGCGCACTCACTACAGGAACTACTGAATGCCAAGTGGGAACCATGCTTTTTGGCAATCGTCATTCTTTAAAAGATTTTCTTGAATTCCCTAAGGGGGAAGATGAAAAATATCAGTTCCGTCAAAATCAACCATCAACTTTCTAGTCCTAAACAGGTTAAAAACAGGTTTGTTTACACAAAGTGAGAATTTTTAAAATAGTCCAACAAATCAAATAAAATCATGATGGTGTGGAGAAAAATAAAACCGTAGGATGGTAGAGAAGATAATTAGCTGTAAAGATAGGATATAAATGCCTTGCATTAAGGGTTTTTGATGGCAGTTCTCCCCATTCCGTGACAGAAGGAGACTATTCGGCTGCTTTCTGTTTTCTGCCATGCTCTGACATTGTTGGTGTGCATGCAGAGGAAGTTGGAGATGGAGGAATGCTTTAATGTTCATTTTTTTTTTAAAACAATTAAAAATTGCCTCAATATAGAACAGATCATTGGTATAGGAAAGTGCCTCTTTTTGACATGGTCACGCCCACAGTTTGCCTGGTATCGATGCAATTCTGACAGAAGTACTGCAAATGCTACTTACCAGTATGCATCTGTTCTTGGCATGTAGGGCTGCTGACATTCATATCTGTGCATAGATCACCGCCTAGTGTTGGGTCCGGATGATTGCACATTGTTGTCCTGGAAGAGTCTTCGAAGTATCACGAGATAGGTGGCTCCTCCCCTGGACTACAGTGCGCATGGGCATCGCCTCCATCCCCAGATTGTTTTTAGCCATTGGCAGAGATGGAGTGAAGTATGTGAGTGATGACCATGCTATGAGCATATAAATATACATATGAATGAATACTGCAGCTGCTACAGGCGCCGGGGAGGAGGGTGGGCGATATGAATGTCAGCAGCCCTACATGCCAAGAACAGATGCATACTGGTAAGTAGCATTTGCAGTTAGAGGCATGTGGGCTGCTGAATTCATATCTGTGCATAGAATACATAGCAGTCCCTCCATTAGCGGCGGCCGCCCGTGCCAGCTGCAGCAGTCTGAAAAAGTGTTTTGAGAACAGCCTGACCAACAGCTGCCTGCTGTTTGGAATGCACGTCTACACAGTAGTGTTTAGTGAAAGTATGTGTGGTAGACCATGTGGCTGCTCTACAGATATCTTCCAAGGGAATGTTACCTAGGAAAGCCATAGAGGCCCCCAACTTCCTGGTGGAATGGGCCCTCGGTGGGATAGTGAGAGTGCGCTTAGCTTTAGCGTAACAGATCTGAATGCATTTCACGATCCACCTAGCGATCCCAGCTTTGGAGATAGCGTTTCCCTTGTGGTGTGTGGCAAAAGCAACAAAAAGCTGCTTGGTTTTGCGGAAATCTTTGGTCCTGTCTACATAGTACATCAAGGCTCTTAACATCAAGGGTGTGGAGCATCCGCTCCGCCAGCGTCTCTGGGTTTTGGAAAAACACCGGCAACTCAATTGTCTGGTTCATATGGAATTGAGAGACAACCTTGGGTAAGAATTTAGGGTTAGTGCGGAGCACAACCCTGTTAGCATGTACTTGGAAGAAAGGTTCTTGGATGGTGAGCGCCTGCAGCTCGCTAACCCTCCGTAGCGATGTAATTGCTACTAAGAAAGCAACCTTCCAAGTCAGAAACTGTAGCTCACAAGAGTGCAGTGGCTCGAAGGGAGGACCCATCAGTCTAGTAAGAACCACATTGAGGTTCCACTCTGGAGCTGGTGGGGTCCTTGGCAGAATGACTCTTTTGAGTCCTTCCAGAAAAGCCTTGATAGCAGGAACCCTAAAAAGCGACAGGTGTTGCCTGTTTTGAAGGTATGCTGCCATAGCAGACAGGTGAATGCGGATGGAAGAGTACGCCAAATTGCATTGATACAGGTGGAACAAGTAACAAATGATGTTTTGAATGGAAGCATCTAGCGGGTCAATATTGTGGTTAACACAGTAAATGACAAACCTCTTCCATTTAGCCGCATAACAAGCTCTAGTAGTGGGCTTCCTTGCCTCCCGAATGATGTTCATGCAATCGGGGGGGAAGATTGAGGTAGCCAAACTCTAGGACTTCAGGAGCCAGATCGCCAGGTTGAGCTGTTGCGGATCTGGGTGCTGAATGTCGCCATGGCTCTGCGTCAGAAGGCTGGGAGTGAGATGAAGCCTTTGATGCGGTACCACGGACAGTTCCAGAAACGTGGTGTACCATGGTTGGCGAGCCCACGTCGGAGCAACCAGGATGAGAGTCATCGAGTGCTGCCTGAGCTTGCGTGCCACCAGCGGTATCAGAGGTGCTGGGGGAAAAGCGTACGCAAATCTGCCCGACCAGTTCATCCACATCGCATTGCCCCGTGATTGCGGGTGTGGGAATCTGGCGGCGAAGCTTTGGCATTTTGCGTTCTCCTTTGTGGCGAACAGGTCTATCTCTGGATGACCCCACCTTTGGAAGTACGGTTGGAGTACTGATGGATGTATCTCCCACTCGTGCATTTGTTGGCTGTGCCTGCTGAGCAGGTCCGCCATCTGGTTGTCCTTGCCCGGGAGATGCTCCGCCATGAGGAAGATGTTCCTCTGAATGGCCCACTTCCACATGCTCTGAGCCAGATGAGACAGCTGCGGAGAGTGTGTGCCTCCCTGCTTCTGAATGTAGTACATGGCTGTCATGTTGTCCGTCCGGATCAACACGACCTTGTTGCACAGATTTACTTTGAACGCCTTTAGGGCCATGAAGATTGCCATCAGTTCCAACACATTGATGTGCATCTTCCTTTGCTGTAGTGTCCATAGTCCCTGCACCGTGTAGTGGAGGACATGCGCTCCCCATCCCTGGAGAGAAGCGTCCGTTGTCAGGATAATCTGCGGCACAGGCTCCTGGAATGGTCGGCCCTTGCAAAGGTTTTGTGGATTCCACCAATGCAGAGAGTTGTATGCCCGACCGCTCACCAACACTAGGTCTGTCAGTTGCCCATGAGCCTGAGTCCACTGACGTGCCAGGCACTCCTGAAGCGGACGCATATGTAGCCTCGCGTGCGGGACAATGGAGATGCAGGAGGCCATCATGCCTATCAACTGCAGGAACACCTTCGCTGGAAGCGAGTCTTGAGGTCTGAATCGTTGGATCAGCGTTTGGATACTGGCGATTCTCACTGAATTTGGCTGCCAGAGTGTTTATTGTCGCGCCCAGATACTGTCGTACATGGGCGGGCTGGAGATGGGATTTCGGGTAGTTCAGAGAGAATCCCAGATCGTGCAGGAGATGAATGGTGCGGGACACGTGGTCGGCGCACTGTTCTGTTTTTGCTTGAATGAGCCAGTCGTCCAGGTAAGGGTAGACGTGGACGTTCTGGCGTCGCAGATGCGCCACCACAGTCGCCAGGCACTTCGTAAAGACCCTTGGCGCTGTGGTGACTCCGAACGGCAGAACCCTGAACTGGTAGTGCTGGTTTTGGATCGTGAATCTGAGATACTTCCTGTGGGAAGGATGCAGGGGGATGTGAAAGTATGCGTCTTTCAGATCCAACGTAGCCAGGAAGTCCCCCTGTTGAAGCAGAGGGAGCACCTGCTGCAGCGTGAGCATATGGAAATGCTCCGAGAGAATGTACCAGTTGAGGGGCCTGAGGTCCAGGATGGGCCGCAGGGAACCGTCCTTTTTGGGGATTAGAAAGTACAGAGAGTAAACTCCTGTACCCCTTTCCTGCAGTGGGACGAGCTCTATTGCGCCTTTTTGCAGCATGACCTGAACTTCTTGCTGCAACAAGAGCAAGTGCTCGCCGGACATAGGACGGCTTCTTGGAGGTATGTTCGGTGGAGTGGAGGTAAGTTCCAGACAGTAACCGTACTGGATAAGAGATTTGACCCACCTGTCCGTGGTGATGGATCTCCACGCGGGCAGGAACTGCTGGAGTCTCCCCCCGACCGGTGTTGTGTGGTCGGGGGGCAGTGACAAGGCGTCACTGCTTGTTGGCGGCGGTGGACCTGGAGCTGTTGTTTCCACGTCCCCTGCCTTTGATGTTGTTGCCTCTGTAGCCACCTCTACCCTTGTTGGTGTATGAGGTTTGGGTATTGCCTTTGTAGTACTGAGTGGATTGCGATGCCCGACCCCTTGAGGTGCCTCTGGTATTGGAGCGGCGAAAGGAGCCACCCCGAAACTGCTGAGATTGAAGGGCCCCCATAGACTTAGCCGTGTCTGTATCTTTTTTCATTTTCTCAAGCGTCGCATCCACCTCAGGGCCGAACAAATGGTCAGGATTAACCGTTTGGTTCAGGATGGTCGTTTGTATATCAGGTTTAAACCCTGAAATCCTAAGCCATGCATGCCTTCTGAGCAACACACTAGTGTTGATCGCCCTGGATGCCGTATCAGCCACATCTAGCGCACATTTTATGGAAGCATTTGTGATGAGCTTTCCCTCTTGAATTAACATCTCCCCTGCCTCCTTGTACTGGTCAGGCAAGTGCTGCAGTAGTGCCTCTAGGGTGTCATAATGAGCCCTATCGTAGCGTGCGAGTAGGGCCCGAGTGTTCGAGATGCGCCAAATGTTAGCTGCCTGTGCAGCAATCCGCTTCCCCGAGGCCTCAAATATTTTCGACTCTTTGTCTGGGGGAGGAGCGTCACCAGTTGTCTGTGAGTTCGCCCTCTTGCGAGCGTTGGAAACGACCAAAGAGTCCAGTGGCAAGTGTCCCTTGATATATGTTGGATCCGAGGGCGCTGCCTTATATTTTTTATCAATGCGTGGATTGATAACACGTGCCCGAGTGGGCTCCTTGAAGACCTCCTGCGCGTGCTTGAGCACTCCTTTGAGCATCGGCAGAGTTTTGATTGACACTTTCTCTGTGGCCGAAAAGTCAAACAGAAAGTCCACATCCACAGGATCGGAGTGCAGCTCGACATCGTGGTTAGCTGCAGCTCTCTCGATTAGCGCGTTGAAGGCAGCAGAGTCCTCCGTAGGCGAAGTTTTTGGCGCAAAGAGATGTAGTTCCTGACCCGACTGCGGGTCCTCGGGGTCGCCTCCGGCAGACCAAGGTACATGTTCCTCCTCCGGATCAGAGTACGCCGGATAGTTGTACTCGACCTCTTCCTCTTCGTCATCCCCCACGGTAGAGCAAGTTGGGGAACGCGGCAGGTCACTCGGGGATGCCGGCGCCGGAGGCGCTGAAGCACCCGCAGAGTCCCTTTTATTTTTTAGAGGAATGCGAAAGTGTTCCAGCACCGGCTCCGTGGTGATTTTCCTCTTGAGGAGGGACAGCTTCCCAGTATTGGCGTAGATGATGACTTCACGACGTTCTTCCTCCGCGAGTGGTTGGAGCCGAGGTTTAGCCACCACCGGAGACGCTTTGGGCGTCGACACCTCCTTCGAGGGCACCCCAGCCACCTGCTTCGGAGCGAAGGCCTTCGGCGTCGACTTCGGCGGTAGGGTGAAGCGGATAGGCGTGTGCGCCTTGGACGGCTTCTGCGCGGGCTTCGACACTCCAGCCTCAGGGTCTGGAAGCTCCGCGGCTTTTCGAATCCGTTGCAGGGACTCCTGGACCTTCTTCGAGAGGGCTGGAGAGGGAGCGACCGTATCGCTTGGTTTCCCTGATTTGGGAGTCGTGTCGGCGAGAGGCAGTGTCTTCGGAGTCGACGCGGTACCCTCCTTGGCTCCGGCGGCCGGGGCCGCCTGAGCTTTGGGATCGCCTTGACGCTTCTTTGAAGCCTTCTTCCGGTCGTTGACCGAGACCATCTTCGGCGCCGACGCAGCCGCGTCGGACGACTTTGCTTTCGGCACCGACCCAGATGCCTTCGGGTCGGCCATCTTGGCCGGACTGTCCATGTCGGCCATTTTGGATTTCTTAGGTTTTGACGCCTCCAGAGCCTTCTGTACGGCTTTCACTTTCGGTTTCGAAGCCGGAGCTGTTGAACCCGAAGGCTTCACTTTCGTTTTTGAAAAAGTGAGTGGCACCTCCAAAATGTCCGTGGCCGGGCTCGTAGGCGGGGCTGCTGGACTTGTAACAGAGTCTTGGGTAAGGCCCGAAGGCGATCCCTCGACCTGGGCCGCAGGAAGGGGTTCGACCCCTGAGTCAGTCCGGGGGTGCTCGTCCTCAGAGCTATCCCCCACAGTGGCAAAGGCCGTATCGTCGTCCCCTACCTCGTCGTCGGCTCCGTCAAACTCCTCGTCCCCTGCGTCGTAGGCCTCCCCCTCGGACGCAGGGCCAGAGTCCGAAACCTGCTGGACATAGTCGTCTCCGACGTCTTCCTCGAAGATGTTGTCCGGCGGGGGCGCAGACAGTTTGGCCTGGAGTCTCGCAGCCCGACGAATCTTGAGGGTCTTCTTGCACTGGAACTTCGAGCAGGCCATGCACCTGGCCTCGTTGTGGTCCGGCGACAGACAGGTGTTGCACACTGGGTGCACGTCGAGGTGCGAGTACTTCGCGTTGCAGACCGGGCACCGTTTAAACGGAGTCCGTTCCATGGCTGGAGCGTCGAGTGGGCCCGTCCGCGCCGAGAGCACGCGGAAGGGCAGCGAGAGTTCGGAGCTGGAGAAAACAGTAAACCCGAACGAAAACGATACCGGCGCCAAGCCTAAAGACCTTTTGGTCTCGAGTTAAGTGAGTTAACAACTATCGGTTCCGACAGAGGGAACCGACACACATCCGAACCCAATGGCGGAAAAAAACAATCTGGGGATGGAGGCGATGCCCATGCGCACTGTAGTCCAGGGGAGGAGCCACCTATCTCGTGATACTTCGAAGACTCTTCCAGGACAACAATGTGCAATCATACGGACCCAACACTAGGCGGCGATCTATGCACAGATATGAATTCAGCAGCCCACATGCCTCGAACACTGCGTTTCTGCTATCCCTGTCCCCAGTGCCAGTTTCCCTAAAACTGTACAATTGTTCCCCCAATTGCCAATACCTTTAGCACTCTTTGGCAAGTACCTAGTAAATTGTACCCTTGGTACCTAGGTCAAGGAGGCTACACCCTAAGGGTTGCAGCATGTATCATGCCACCCAAAGGGACCCCTCACCCCTAACATGCAAACTGACATTGCAGGCTGTGTGCTGGGGTGCAGAGAAAAGTTGACACAACATGGCACACCTGTGTGCCATGCCTACAGACACTGATGCAGCATAGGTAAGTCACCCCTGCAGTAGGCCTTACAGCCATAAGGCAGGGTGCACTATACTACATGTGTGGCCATACTTACATGAGCAGATGTGCCTCTGTGATGTGCAAGTCGATTCTTATATATTACAAAGGAACAGGGAAGCTATTTTGAGAACATGTGCTTACGAGTTCCCATGCTACATGATGGCTTTACCAAAACTAGAGAGGTTTGTTATCAAACATCTCGTATTAATAAACCAACACTAATTCCAGTGATAGATTAACTGATAATTGCATCCAGAGGGTACCTCAGAGGTGCTCCCTGAAAAGCTACAGACGAGTGTGCTGGCTGACTGGTGTAAGCCAGCCTGCCACCACAAGACAGTAAGTAAGTAATCATTATTGCTCAGTTAATTAAAACCATTGCAATCAGTATCATATATTACATTAAATACCAAGTGATCTGATGCCGCCCATTTTATAAATACAATTAAAAATAGTTATGTAAAAAAGCATTCAAACAGATTTCATGTGGCTAAAAAGTGCTTTGTGAAGTGAATAAGCTTCATTCACGCTGTACAAAGATTAAGATTAGAAAAAGTCATTTATATGGCCTGAAGTGTCTATGTCGAAATCTTTGCGCATGCATGGTCTTGGGGCAGGTTTAAGCAGCACTGTCGAATTGGAATGACACTTGGAAGAAAGGTTTAAGGGATTATTTTTTTTGTGGCTTGTTAGTTTTGTTGCGTGCAAACTTGCATTAAGGTATTAAGGTGATTGTTCCTTGACCGTGCTGAATGAGAAATTAGATTTTATTTGCCGTATGGGTTTGCTTCGTCTGGTACCTCCCTTCTGTCATTGTTTTTTCTAGAAATTTAACAAAATGGCTTGCTAATTGGATGTTTTTACCATCAAAGAATGCCTTGACCGCCATGTTCTTATGCCTAGCTTCTTTAGGGAAGGTTTTAGATGTCTGCGCTCTTTTTTCCAGACCTTTACAGATGCATATTACATGGAGGATGTCCTCTTTTGAATTCCCACAAAAACAGCAATTCATTGTCGTTTGGGGCCTTTTCCATGGGGGAAGATGGTTTTGTGACGGAGGTATGCCCAGCCGTAGGCGTATACACCTCTTTGTGCGCAGAGTGAACCAGACTCCTAAGTAGCTTTGGCAGGAGCTGCTGGTATAGTTTTGGATGACTGTCCAGCCATGAGCCCTATTGGTTAGTCTTGCTTTATCCTCTATTAGCAAAACTATTCTTACTGATTTATTTACTAGCCGTTTGAAGGTGTTATGTGACCCAATGCTCTTCCAGGCTTCTTGTAATTCCAATGAATCTATTGAGTGCTTTAGATATTTTGCAGCTGCGCAATTATTTTTTCTTTCCATCTCCTTCCATAAGTGGTAATTCAAGCTGGAGTCTTCTCTCTGGATTTTATGCCACCTTTTTGGCATGGGCGCCCATTCGTTCTACTTTTTGGTTCCTCAGGCCGAATTCGAGCCTTATTTGTGCCTGCGAGGTGCAATCAGGGAGGTTGAATTTCATTCTCATGGCGTTAGCTATAGTGTTGTCCAATATCTGGGCTTCCCTCCCTCTGAGGCATTCGCTCCCATAAGTAATGGCCGGTGTTCATTCTGCCTGAATCACTTGTAGCAGTGGGGTGAAGCTACGGCTGACTGCTTTCGTTTTGAGGCTACTTAGTGCGATCGCTGTGCTAATTCCTCTCCGTTTTATTGCTTTCTGCTGTTGTAGAAATGATCCTTTTCTGTCCAAGATTACGCCCAAATACTTGTATTCCTCCACTGTTGTTGTGGATGTCTTAGCGTTTATTCTCATATTTTTTTAGATTAATGCTTAGGCTGTTCACTGTTGAGTAATTTTATGTTATACTGATTAGATGTTGTAGACTATCAGCGTTCGGCTGATCAGCAGAATGTCATCAGCTTACATCAGGTTCGAGAGGGTAAGACTGCCTAAGCTCGGGCGTGAGTTACTTTCGTCGAGTTTCTGTGAAAGGTGAGACATGAAGATGTTGAATAATGTCGGCACTAACACGCACCCTTGTTTGAGGCCCTTGGTCGTCCGTATTTTCCTTGACAGACGTTCTCCTGATCCCAACTGGACTTGTACCCACGTGTCCGTATGTAGTAACATCAACTGTGATAGTAGGGTTGATGGAATTTTCCAGTTTGTCAGCTTCTTCCATAATAGCTTTCTGTTGATGTTGTCGAACGCCTAAGTGAAATCAATGACACATGCGTAAAGAGGCAGATTGGCAAGTTTAACAGCGTCTATTAAAAGTGATAATGCCAGAATATTTGAAGTTATTCCCATTTGTTTGCGAAAACTTGTCTGGGTGATGGGGATCACATCGTTTTCGTTGGTCCATTCTGTGAGCTCCTCTAGTAGAAGACCAGCATAATATTTGGCCTCGTTGTCAATTAAGGCAACAAGTCAAATTTTTTGGGTCATTTGTGCTGCCTTTTAAATGAATTGGAGCTATTATAGAGCCTTTCCTTGAGGCTGGAATTGTTTCGGTGTCTGTGATCTGTTTGAACAATGGGAATAGTGCCGCTACCCAGTATTCCAGGTTTTGTTTCTACAGAGTGGGGGGGATCCTGTTGGGGTCCGGTGCCCCCTCTGTCTTTCCTTTCGCTATCCTACGTATAATTTGTTTCTCAGTGAAGGCCAGTGAATAGTGTCCGACTGTAGGGAACGGGCTTGGATTAGCAGTCGCCTCGGTATGGAAATCATTGGTGCAATGTTAAAATGAACCAGAAGGTATTTGGACAAAGCTTCAGTAAGATGAGAATTAATGCTTGGACTTCTTGGGTTCTGGAGGGTGTTCACCATTTTTCAGAATCTTCCGCTGGTATTATTTCCTTTTGAATCATGAAGCTTTGCCCATAGCTCTTACTCTGCTTCCCTTTTTGCGTGCCAAATTAATTTCTTTTTACTGGTTTTTAGTTTTTGCAGTTCTTTTTGGACGGCGAGGTTCAGTCCTTCCGCAGTAATTTGTTGATATTTCTTTTAAGGTGCTTTAGATTGGAGTGTTGTTTTATAGCCTTGTCATGGCAATCTGTGGCGGGAGAATGCTTTGTGAGGCTTTGAAGGTTTAGGCTTTCCATTGTTATATGGGTCTTAGTTTTCCTTGTATGTGCTAACCCAAGTCCGCTCCCAGCGTCTTAGATTGTCTGAATTGCTGTATATTTTTCCCACAGCTTTTTCGCTTCATTCGCGAAGCCTTCCAGGTTATGCGCATTACATTTTATTCTTTTATGTGCCACAGAAAGTGAGCATCCTAAATTTACTACTGGCGTGGATACCACAAGACAGGTTTCTGACCCCAAAAGGTGGGAGACCGCGTTCTCAGGAGGGCAGAAACAATATCTGCGTCTGCCAAGGAGGATGGCTTAGTGATCACAAGACAGGAGGCTTCAAAGGCATCAGCTGCCTTTGATATGCGACCAAAGGCTTCCCCAGACAGGGGAAATGCCACCCCCTTCCCCGGGTACATGTGGCACCAAGACAGGCGAGAAAATTAGCTAGTCAGATGGTGTTCCCCTCTCAGGCTAGTATCACCCCTAAGATGGGCTACCTAATGTAAACACGAATTCTAGAACTCCACCATCTTAGTTTTGGCAGAGTTAGACTCTCTGGGTCAGGGTTACGCCCACTTGCCATAGGAAGTGGTCATATAGAGGGTGTAGACCCCCTTAAGGTAGGTAGTCCATTGGCTACTACCTGTTACTCCCAGTAAAGCCCCTTAATTGAATATTTAGGTGGCTTCCCTGACACCAGGAACTTCGATTCAACAGATCAAGAAGGGGACAAAGAACAGTCGCAAGAAAAGCGAGAACTGAATACTGCTGTGGACTTTTGGTGACAAACCCAGCCTGCCTGCCTGCAGCAGTCTCAACAATCGTGGCCAGCAACTCGTCCTGCAGCGGACCAGTTTCCAAAAACCTAGGGAGACTACCAGCCCTTCGCAAATTTCCAGCAATCTACCTTGAGGTAGAGGAGCTACTCCCCTGCAGTCCGCAGGCACCAAAAACTCAAAGCCTGGTTTACCGAGTAGCCGCTACCCAACCAGTCCAACACAGCAGCCTCCCAGGAAGGGGAACCTGTGCTCCTGGAGACCAGAGCTGTCCCCTCAACTGAGTGAGAGGATACCAGGACCAACCAGAGCCAATACCAGCGGTACCGGACATCTTGCAGCAAACAGAGCCTGTGAGAGTCCAATCCGGACTCCCACTGCACCGGATCGAGCAGCAGTCTAGGGACGTAAGTCCCGCAGAGACCCATTTCCAATGTGGCCCAGCTGTCCTGAATTTGCATCCCCTACTGGCGAAGGTCAACAACCGCAAGGACACACAGAGCTATGCCGACCTTACCACTGCACCCGAGCATTTCTTGCCTCAGAGTACAACAAATACTTCGCACTACCCTCTAATAAGCCTAAACTGCTTGCCCACACTGCCACAAAAGAGCATTTAGTGTTATTTTTTTTGCCTCTGTAAAGGGTTGCCTCGACTTTTTAGACAGTGTACCTCGTTTTGGTCCACTAAATAAAGAGACAGCTTCCTACATTTGGTAAAGCTCAATTTTCAATGCTTCTACAATGACCGAAAATGGAAATTATGGTGATGTTGCATTTTTAGGTTGAGCCAGGAGGCAGCACACATGTGCTTTCACTTGGCAACCTTCTGTGTCAAAAAAATAAAACAAAGGGAGCCTTTAGCCCCGCTCCATTATTTACAATTCGTTGGCATCATTATTATTCTGCCTTGCTGCCTTCTAAGTCAGCAGCGAGCGCAACACATCACCCGGTTGTGTGTGGAGCATGGACCGATCAAGCACGGATTGATGTGTCCACCAGCTGGATACCAT
This sequence comes from Lissotriton vulgaris, assembly GCF_964263255.1. Taxonomy (NCBI): domain Eukaryota; kingdom Metazoa; phylum Chordata; class Amphibia; order Caudata; family Salamandridae; genus Lissotriton; species Lissotriton vulgaris. Next base: position 1,487,433,541 of record NC_141694.1, on the reverse strand, counting down.
TTCTTGTTTTTATTGCCATTTTTACATAGCAGGACCACGACCAGAAGGTACAGGAGCAGCAGTTACATTTCATAAGTTCAAATTTTTTTTTAAGACATGGAAAATTAAGTAATTTGCCAAGAATCACAGGATGTTGAGACAACTTTTTTGTGAGGGGGTATAGTAGTCTATGAGGCACATTGGTTGGCACCCTCCCACACTGGCCATGTGTTTGTAGATTTGGGATTCTGTGAAGTGTATTAAACGCGTTGACGCATTTCCACGTATAATTCTTAACCTCGGACACCTATGTTGATACATTATAAAATTGTGCACAGCATATGGGTGTCACATTGAGTTTGAATATACACCCAGTATTGTACAATTATATGTCCTACTGTTGTCTGTCCCCCCTCCCTTGTATCAACATTGCTGGTCAATTTTGAATCCTATGTATGTTTACTCCTTTTTTATACTTAACGGGTTTTATTTGTGTACAGTAGTGCTATTGTCCACTTGTTTTTTTAAATTTTTTTAAATTTCTTGTGTAATTAATAAACTGTTAATTCTTTTAACTTTACTGTTCGAATTGATTTGTGAATTAAGTTGTTTTATTGAGCACCTTATTCAAGGGAACCTCTTCTGTGTACTGGTTGGTTAAACTTACTTCCCTTTGATTTAGTTAAGGGGTACCTCTCACTTTGTTCTACCCTCCCACACTGGCCATGTGTTTGTAGATTTGGGATTCTGTGAAGTGTATTTAAGATAAATGGCTCTGTCGGCTCCTGCGCCATTCAGTCCAGGAGATAGAACTCTGTCAATGGTATTCATGATTTACACTACCACGCACCTTTTAGTAACATAGTAGGCAGTAATGTAGTAGATAACCCGTATTCGAGTCAGGTCATTCTTTGATGGGGACCATCTAAGTTAATACTGGCCGCAGGCACAAAGTTTAAAATGGTAATGTTTATAAGAAATCCTACACGAGAAATATTCATTAGTTCCAGTTACTTTATATGGCCACTGGAGGTCACCACAGTAACCCAGACACAGCACATAAACGTTTTTATGAGACAAAGTAAAGGGCTAGAGTACCGTAAACTAGGAGGAAAAACAGAAACAAGCATTGGCAGAGCAAATAGATCTTGTCACTGGCGTAGTCAATATTTTGTTCAACTAATGGTACTGCAGTACCGCTGCATTGCACCATGGCTAAAAGTAAAGCAAAAAAAGTGATATGGTGCAGCCAAGACAGACCAGGTCATAGCGCTTTTTCTTTTTAGTTTGGTTTTAACCATGATGCACAGCAGCTGCGCTGATGTACAAAGTGGCTAAAACACACTAACAAAGCCAATAGCTTTCATTTAGGCAAGATCTATTGATTTTGCCAATGCTTGTTTCTGTGGGACACCACACGGTACAAGTATGGCCAACCAAGCATTCAGGTGAAGGAATCACCGTTTCTAGTTCTTTTGCTGTGGTAGGAAGGAGATCGGCTGCTCCCCTTTTCTTCCATCGAAGGTCCATAGGAGGACCTGCTCTTCAAACTTCTACATGTAGCATACTCTTCAATAATGTGTGAATTTAGAAAGTCAACCACAACGGTGTTTCCTTCGAGTATTACTTCCCACCACAGTAGGGAAACTTCTCAAAATTCCAGAAAAATGGCAAACAGGAGGAGGAAAGAAACTAAGCTAAAAACAAGCATTTGCAATGCAATAGGTCTCGCATTAGGAAAGTTTGAGCTATTGGTACTGTAAATAAACATTTTTTTAATTTATGTTTTGTTTTTCAAAATAGCGAAATTAATAGCTTTGTCATTTACAATGCCAATAGTTATAACGTTCGCAAATGTGACACCTATAGCATTTGTAATGCAATATGTGTTGTATTTATGTGACTTACATGTATTGATATTACAAATAACAATGGCTTTTAACTTTTTTAAATAATTAATATTTAAATAAAAGTTATTGTAATTTATAATGGCAAGAGCTTAAACTTTTGAAAATAACTTTTGTGAAGCTTATGTTCAGTGTATTTTATTGTGACGAAAATCCAAGAACAGAAGTGAAATACTAACATCTTTGTGACATTTGTAATAAAGCTTGAAACATTGAGAGAACATATTTGAGCCAGTTGTTGTTGAATGGTTGCACAGATTGATGCGGTGGGGGCGCGGAGTGATGTTGGGGTGGCGAATGAGTGATGATGTGGCATTCAGTGATGCTGTGGTAGCGCATAGTGATGCTGTGGTGCCCCTGAGTGATGCTGTATGCTATGCTATGTTTTGCTATTATGTTTTGTTATGCGATGCTATGTTTTGATATGCTATGTTGTGTTGTGTTTTGATATGCTTTGTTTTGTTGTGTTGTGTTTTGATATGCTATGTTGTGTTGTGTTTTGATATGTTGTGTTTTGATATGCTATGTTTTGATATACTATGTTGTGTTGTGTTTTGATATGCTATGTTTTGATATACTATGTTGTGTTGTGTTTTGATATGCTATGTTTTATTATGCTATGTTTTGTTGTGTTTTGATATGCTATGTTTTATTATGCTATGTTTTGTTGCGTTTTGTTAAGCTATGTTATGTTATGTTGTGTGAGGGTGGGTGAGAGAGTGTGAGGGTGGGTGAGAGTGTGAGGGTGGGTGAGAGTGTGAGGGTGGGTGAGAGAGTGGGAGGGTGGGTGAGAGAGTGGGAGGGTGGGTGAGAGAGTGGGAGGGTGGGTGAGAGAGGGGGAGGGTGGGTGAGAGAGGGGGAGGGTGGGTGAGAGAGGGGGAGGGTGGGTGAGAGAGGGGGAGGGAGTCTGAGAGGGGGAGGGAGTCTGAGAGGGGGAGGGAGTCTGAGAGGGGGAGGGAGTCTGAGAGGGGGAGGGAGTCTGAGAGGGGGAGGGAGTCTGAGAGGGGGAGGGAGTCTGAGAGGGGGAGGGAGTCTGAGAGGGGGAGGGGGTGGGTGGGGGGGTGTGAGAGGGTGGGGGGGTGTGAGAGGGTGGGGGGGGTGTGAGAGGGTGGGGGGGGTGTGAGAGGGTAGGGGGGTGTGAGAGGGTAGGGGGGTGTGAGAGGGTAGGGGGGTGTGAGAGGGTGGGGGGGGTGAGAGGGTAGGGGGGTGTGAGAGGGTAGGGGGTGTGAGAGGGTAGGGGGTGTGAGAGGGTAGGGGGTGTGAGAGGGTAGGGGGTGTGAGAGGGTAGGGGGGTGTGAGAGGGTAGGGGGGTGTGAGAGGGTAGGGGGGTGTGAGAGGGTAGGGGGGTGTGAGAGGGTAGGGGGGTGTGAGAGGGTAGGGGGGTGTGAGAGGGTAGGGGGGTGTGAGAGGGTAGGGGGGTGTGAGAGGGTAGGGGGGTGTGAGAGGGTAGGGGGGTGTGAGAGGGTAGGGGGGTGTGAGAGGGTAGGGGGGTGTGAGAGGGTAGGGGGGTGTGAGAGGGTAGGGGGTGTGAGAGGGTAGGGGGGTGTGAGAGGGTAGGGGGGTGTGAGAGGGTAGGGGGTGTGAGAGGGTAGGGGGGTGTGAGAGGGTAGGGGGGTGTGAGAGGGTAGGGGGGTGTGAGCTACTTCTAATTGTATTTTGGCACCATAGAACAAATAGAGCTAAAGTGACTACCCTTATTTTCGCAAAAAGAGGAATTGGGATAAATCGTACTAACCCTTTCAATGAGAATTCCAAGTGGCCCACCGACCCAGAATGCACAGCAGTTTCAGTTCATTTTTGTGGTCTATAGCGCCTTACTACAGCTAAAGTTAACCCATTCGCTGCGGGGGTTATTCCCCTACTGTGCTGGGGGGGAGGGGGCGCGCACAGCACCCCCATGCTCATAACTAGCTGAGCTCGTCATGAGCTACAGTGCTCCTGTGCTCATGACTAGCTCAGCTCGTCACAGGTGCATTGGCTCCGTGGAACGTTCAGCACAGCGGGGGAATTCTCCCCGCACCTGGGCGTTCCATGGGCCAAGACGACCTGAGCTCTTCATGAGCACCGTGGCTCATGACGAGCTCAGCTCGTCATGAGCATGGAAGGTGTTAATTTAAACCGATATTTCCCTAGTAATTCTTTCTTGAAGTGTGCTTTATTAGGTCTCTTCTCCGCTAGCGCGAAACGAGAGCTTATGTAGGCACTTAAATGCTCCGAAAAAGCGGAACACACACAGTGCATGTGCGACGGGCGCGTGATCACCGTTTGGCAGCCTACGGCTACTGACAACAGGAAAGCGCTTTGATCTTTATCACTTCCCTCTCCCACTCGCTCCCGCTGAGCCTCACAAAGTGGTTGCATCTCAGCCACAGACTTCCTGGCTCGCATGCCGCTACTTTGTTGCAATATTCCTTTGCATTATGCCTTTCTGCTTGAGCAGGTGGATCAAACAGCACCACAAGTAGAGGTTACAGCAGTTTTCGATAGAGAGGTTAATTTAATATTTGTAAATATGTTCCATGCACCACTACTCACTCCAAATATGCAAATCTCTACATTTAATCGTTTGTATTGTCTACATAGAAGTGGCTAACAGGGCAGTTCATTCTTTTCTGCTTTTCCCTGTTTCCGCCACACACTCCACTCCTTTGTCTCTCCTTTCTGGCCTCTTTCCTACTTAACTTTTCACCCTTTCTCCTTTAATCCCATTTCCACCTTCTCACAACCCCTTCGAACACTGTTATCTTAACATTTGTGTTTCTCTCTGTCTTATGATGTCTGCCCTGCCACCATTTACTTCAGACCCTCGCTCACCCTCACCCCCCTACCCTCTCACACCCCCCTACCCTCTCACACCCCCTACCCTCTCACACCCCCTACCCTCTCACACCCCCTACCCTCTCACACCCCCCTACCCTCTCACACCCCCTACCCTCTCACACCCCCTACCCTCTCACACCCCCTACCCTCTCACACCCCCCTACCCTCTCACACCCCCCTACCCTCTCACACCCCCCTACCCTCTCACACCCCCCTACCCTCTCACACCCCCTACCCTCTCACACCCCCCTACCCTCTCACACCCCCCTACCCTCTCACACCCCCCTACCCTCTCACAATGTTTCGATTTTTGAAAATGAATTTCAAATACGTAGGCAAGAGATCGTTAAAACGTGTTTTTTTTTATTGTGGGGTTTAAAACTATATAATATAACTAGCAGCCCATCCCGACGTTGTCCGGGTATGAATTGCTGCCGGGCAGTAGTATATTGATTTTGTAGGATTTCGTTTTGATAGCATTTCTTATTTGACAGGCCTGTGAAACGCTCCGATTCACAGTGCACTGCTGATGCCCTTAAGAGTGCGCGTTCAGTAGTGTGTGAACTAGAGTTTCCCTACTTTATTGTTCCTTGCAATATTATATAGCGCTAACTCGGCAACATGGCATGAGCACAATTTACATTACAGAAGAACACATTCATTTGTGGTAGGCACGGGGAGACAAAGCGATTTGCCTGGAATCACAGGATGTTGAGCTGATGCCGAGATTCGAACATAGCTCCCCAGCTCTAAAGTTCGCAATTCTAGAACTTGTGGTGGGAGGTGTGTCTAAAAGTGTATGTCAGTGCTGGCCATCAATGAGAGAGACCTGTGCATTTTTCAAATGGGTGGTGAAAAAATATGGGTATGTTGCTGAAGATGTGGGCTGGCATGCCACCAATGTACTTACCGGGGGAGGGTAAACGCCCATCATTCCGCAACTGTCTTTCCGCATACCATCACTCCGTATACTTTAATTACGAAAGTACCATGACTCCGCAATGCCATTATAACGCATGGCATTACATTTTATATGCTTTTACCACGCATACATTTACAACAAAATTAGTTGTAAATGCATGAATGGCGAAAGCATTTTTTTAAAAAGTTTGGACAAGGTAAGTATGGGTATAGGGGTATATGTTTTGGGGTACTGAGGTATATGTTTTGGGGTGTTTGGGTATTTTAAGGGTTCAGATATAGTTTGGGGTATAGGGGTACAGGGGTAGTTTTAGGGTTTAGGTGTGGGTTTTGGGGTACAGGGGTATTTTTAGGGTTCAGGGCTAGGTGTGGGTTTTGGGGTACAGGGGTATTTTTAGGGTTCAGGGCTAGGTGTGGGTTTTGGGGTACAGGGGTATTTTTAGGGTTCAGGGCTAGTTTTGGGTTTTGGGGTACAGGGGTATTTTAGGGTTCAGGGGTAGGTTTGGGTTTTGGGGTACAGGGGTATTTTTAGCGTTCAGGCTAGGTTTGGGTTTTGGGGTACAGGGGTATTAGGGTTCAGGGCTAGGTTTGGGTTTTGGGGTACAGGGGTATTTTAAGGGTTATGGGGTAGGTTTGGGGGCACCGTGGTATTTTAGGGTTCAGGGCTAGGTTTGGGTTTTGAGGTACAGGGGTATTGGGGTTTAGGGATGGGTTTGGGTTTTGGGGTACAGGGTATATTTATAGGGTTAAGATGGGTTAGTGTTTAAGGGTGTTGGGGTATTTTAAGGAGTAAGGGTGGGTTATGTTTATGGGGTGCAGGGGTATTTAAAGGGAGCAGGGTGGGATTAGCACACGATATGAGACATGGCATGAAGGGCGGAACGTACCACACGCCCCCAGCGTTTGTCACGCCCCCAGCACACGCCTACAGCACCACGCAGACACGCCCACAAGGGACTACTTTGCTGGCACGGTTCTTTTACCTTTTAAATGTATATGGTGGGCGTCTGCATAGCCTATGTCCTTCTGCTGCAACTGCCCTTTCCAACTCTGTATTGGGTGTTGTGATTGGTGCTGTGGTTCCTGAGATTACCAGCCTCAAAGGTTTGGGCTCTCTCTTTATTATATATATATATATATATATATATATATATATATATATATATATATATATATATATATATATATATATATATATATATATATATTCACACACAGAGCTACTTCTAATTGTATTTTGGCACCATAGAACAAATAGAGCTAAAGTGACTACCCTTATTTTCGCAAAAAGAGGAGAGCCTCACAATTAGAAGTAGCTCTGTGTGTGAATATATATAGATATATATATATATATATATATATAAATATAATAAAGAGAGCCCAAACCTTTGAGGCTGGTAATCTCAGGAACCACAGCACCAATCACAACACCCAATACAGAGTTGGAAAGGGCAGTTGCAGCAGAAGGACATAGGCTATGCAGACGCCCACCATATACATTTAAAAGGTAAAAGAACCGTGCCAGCAAAGTAGTCCCTTGTGGGCGTGTCTGCGTGGTGCTGTAGGCGTGTGCTGGGGGCGTGACAAACGCTGGGGGCGTGTGGTACGTTCCGCCCTTCATGCCATGTCTCATATCGTGTGCTAATCCCACCCTGCTCCCTTTAAATACCCCTGCACCCCATAAACATAACCCACCCTTACTCCTTAAAATACCCCAACACCCTTAAACACTAACCCATCTTAACCCTATAAATATACCCTGTACCCCAAAACCCAAACCCATCCCTAAACCCCAATACCCCTGTACCTCAAAACCCAAACCTAGCCCTGAACCCTAAAATACCACGGTGCCCCCAAACCTACCCCCATAACCCTTAAAATACCCCTGTACCCCAAAACCCTAACCTAGCCCTGAACCCTAATACCCCTGTACCCCAAAACCCAAACCTAGCCTGAACGCTAAAAATACCCCTGTACCCCAAAACCCAAACCTACCCCTGAACCCTAAAATACCCCTGTACCCCAAAACCCAAAACTAGCCCTGAACCCTAAAAATACCCCTGTACCCCAAAACCCACACCTAGCCCTGAACCCTAAAAATACCCCTGTACCCCAAAACCCACACCTAGCCCTGAACCCTAAAAATACCCCTGTACCCCAAAACCCACACCTAAACCCTAAAACTACCCCTGTACCCCTATACCCAAAACTATATATCTGAACCCTTAAAATACCCAAACACCCCAAAACATATACCTCAGTACCCCAAAACATATACCCCTATACCCATATACCCATACTTACCTTGTCCAAACTTTTTAAAAAAATGCTTTCGCCATTCATGCATTTACAACTAATTTTGTTGTAAATGTATGCGTGGTAAAAGCATATAAAATGTAATGCCATGCGTTATAATGGCATTGCGGAGTCATGGTACTTTCGTAATTAAAGTATACGGAGTGATGGTATGCGGAAAGACAGTTGCGGAATGATGGGCGTTTACCCTCCCCCGGTAAGTACATTGGTGGCATGCCAGCCCACATCTTCAGCAACATACCCATATTTTTTCACCACCCATTTGAAAAATGCACAGGTCTCTCTCATTGATGGCCAGCACTGACATACACTTTTAGACACACCTCCCACCACAAGTTCTAGAATTGCGAACTTTAGAGCTGGGGAGCTATGTTCGAATCTCGGCATCAGCTCAACATCCTGTGATTCCAGGCAAATCGCTTTGTCTCCCCGTGCCTACCACAAATGAATGTGTTCTTCTGTAATGTAAATTGTGCTCATGCCATGTTGTCGAGTTAGCGCTATATAATATTGCAAGGAACAATAAAGTAGGGAAACTCTAGTTCACACACTACTGAACGCGCACTCTTAAGGGCATCAGCAGTGCACTGTGAATCGGAGCGTTTCACAGGCCTGTCAAATAAGAAATGCTATCAAAACGAAATCCTACAAAATCAATATACTACTGCCCGGCAGCAATTCATACCCGGACAACGTCGGGATGGGCTGCTAGTTATATTATATAGTTTTAAACCCCACAATAAAAAAAAACACGTTTTAACGATCTCTTGCCTACGTATTTGAAATTCATTTTCAAAAATCGAAACATTACATATTGAAATGTATTGTGGTATACTGCACATATGCATAGGTACTACCTCTTGAATACCAAAAGGAGACGCCCATGATGAACAATTAGGACGACTGTCCTTGGACAATTTTCACTTGAAGTGAACTAACACCCAAAGTATAATCTAAGAAATGACTATAGACGGACTGAGTATGAGCAAACTAACTGAAAATGATAACAAGACTGTTGGAATTTTAAAGGGGACGTGTTGCGACTTCTATTTTAGATACTTTAACCCCACACTACCCATCACCTGTACCTACGCCCCAGCCTCTCCATCTACCCCAACCTGAAGGAGGAAACATCATTGATTTCACAACATGATCTTTTTTTTTAATTTTTGAAACCTTTATTGTGTTATCATAAGCGTACAGATACGGGCCCACAACCAAACAGGCCGGCCTCGAAAACAATTGGTAGCACAAAAAGTAAGGATAGATGAGCCCAGCAGTCCCAAAGACAAAATGCAGCAAGAATCCAAAACATGACCTATGAAAAGAGGGACCGCCGGGTACAGGAGGAGTTAGGTTAATTTTAAATTTTATAGATAAGGATCAGACGCATTCAATCCACCGAAAGCACATAGCAGGCAATGAACCCAGCAAGTTAGCAACAATATGAAGGATAATCATCGAAAAATCAGCAGACAGCAATACTTCTCAGGATACTAGCACATTCTAACAGTACAGACTGGCCATCGCCCGCCCCACGGACGTAGAACACCTAAATCCACGAAAGTAACAGGACCAACAGCGGAAAGAATAAGCTGCGCTACACCTAAACACCTTACTGACCCGAGAGGAAAAAGGAAAAGTGAAAAAGAAACCAAAAGAGAGAAGAGAAATAAGGCCCATAGAAACTGAAACAAAACAAAATCCCCACCCCCCAACCCCCCACCCTGCACGCATGCGGAGGCTACGGCCTACCCCCCCGCCCCCTAGCAGTGTGCCGGTCGCCCATAAATCGAACCCGAAATTTAGAATCAGAAAAGAGAAGAGGAAAAGAATAAGAATTAACATATTACACATAAGACCGGAGGAGGGCCATACTAATACATCCAAAACTACCAGCATGTATTACTCTGGCCGCCCGTTCCCAGGCCCCGTTACCGATACAAGACCAATTTTCAATAACCCCGGCAGTCCATCAGCATCCCAGCAGTACGAGCAACAACAATCCTGACATGAGAGGAGAAATCCTCAACCTTGACCCCTGCGATGCGGTGCAGCGACATAGTCCAGCCTCATGGTAGACATCTTGGAAGAAGCAGGCGAACAGGGTGACCACATCAGAGTAGGAAGATGTCCACCACAGTCCATCCGACACATGTGGTTAGCAGTGGTACAAGGAGAAGCAGCGCACAGCAGTGATCCGCCAAAACCGGCTAGCCCAAGCAGTAGCAACCACTCCAGGAGAAGGGAAGAAGTCATGCCAGTAATCCCCGAAGAAGTCTCTAGACATGGTGCCCGGTGACGTTCCCCCAGCCATATCGCAGCTCCAGAAACTTCAGACCTCTCCAAGGACGTTCCAGCCGGCACCCCAGTAGTATTAGGGTCTCGCACCCCCAACGTTTCGGTGGCGGCCGGGGCGGAGAAACCACAGAAGTCAGACACAGGGTGTGGCGCAGTGTCCCGCTCTCGGAGGCATCCGCGGTCAGGCAAGGGTGCTGCAGACAGAACCGCATCCAGCCGGTCCCCTAAATCACGGGCAGCAGTACATAGGGCAGCTCTCAAAGTGCCTAGGGCGCCCAAAATTGCACCAATCAACATTGGTTCCTCAGGGAGAGAGGATGCAGCATTCCCCTGTGCACGGGGCGAACAGATGCGGAACTGTCCCGGGAGCCGGCAGCCATCACCCTCCGCAAACAGCTGATCACCACGCCAGTACTCACCATGGCACAACCAGTCCGGGGATACAGGGGTAGCACCCTCCATTTCCACACAGTGTCGAAGTGGCGTGGGCAGACGCCCGCGTCCTCAACAGCAGCCCAGGGTCCTCACTCACAGGAGCAGAAGGCAGGCTGTAAAATGGCGCCCATCACAGCACCCGGTGAGACAAAGTAGCAAGCGGAGCCTTTCCCGGGCTAAGGAGACGATACAATGTTTCTCCCTCAGCAGTGGTGCCCAAAGCCTGTGAAGCGGCGAAGCAAGATGCAGAGGACACGATGCGGCTGCCACGTTTACCCGGCCGACTCCGTTCCGCCTGTAATGGCCGCTGTTGTTGTGTGCAGGGCCGGCCGCATTCAGAGAACAAAGACCCGGTCACAGCCGCGCAGCGTCAGGAGGAGGTGAGGGCGCCTCGGCACTTTCACTGCCAGGATCGAGCAGGAAACCACATCGATAGAACCGGGTTCGCCTCCCGATTCCGCCAACGCCACTCGGTATCAGGATAGCCAGCAGGATAGGGCGGAAAACGGGAGAAGGGCGAGAGGGTCGGCGGAGCCGAGGAATCAGGCGGCCATCATGGTTGCAGGCTAGGCTCCTCCCCCCCACAACATGATCTTTGACTGCATTAATGCAACTTTATTGCTGTAGATTGCACAGAAAAACACTGAAGACAAAGTAACTTAGAAGAGGTCAAATGTGATGAAAGTACAAGAATGGGGCTCTCTTTACCATTCACCTGTGCCAACAAATGGACTCATCACTCTCACATAGCCCAGGGAACTTGTTTGCTATTTATATACATTACCTTTACGATTGAGATCTAAGGACTCATGAGAAATAGTTGGAAAATAAAAGTATATATTCTTAATACATTCCATTTCATCATTGCCGGATGCTTATACAGCCATGGTCAAATAACTGATTATAGAAAAATCACAGATCCCAGAAGAATACAGGGTTTAAAATGTGCGTCATTACCTTACAGATAAACTCAATATCTTCACGCTCAATATCTTTGATCACCATGATCTTCATTTTATTCAAAAAATGTAAAGCCAGATCACTGACAGCATCCCTAAATAGTAACAAAGAAATAACATCACATCAGCGAGATTGAATCCTGCTAAGAATAAGCTTCTTCAAACAGCTTTTTTGAATTAATTATGCACAACACCTGGAGTCTCAGTCATCAAACTATCACTTAACATATAAAACATGCTGTTGCTTTTCATAGACGGTGCTAAAAGATAAGCAGCTTCTGGTCGGTTTCACTGTAGCCACAAATCCTAAGGAAACTACTTAGCATGGTAATGCAGACCGCCAATCATTGAGTTTCCCCGTCAGATCAGTTTCCTGCCCAGGAAGCATTGTGGGGCAGCCTCTTCTGGGAAAGCTAGGCTAATCCGTCTAGCCTGGAGAAGCTGTACCACTCAGTACATTTTTTTCGGGCTGCTCTATTTTTCCTCCAGTGATCTTGACATCCTGGGAGCACAATGGAGATGGTACACATTCTACAGTGCTCTACACCAGAGAAAGATTGTTCTCCTGCCAGAAGGCCATCCAAAAATAACCCAGACTCCCTGGACTTGAGTGATTATTAACATTTCAACCCGCCCATCCCAGGCTACAGGGAGAATTGCAGTTATGCTCGTTAGTTTGGTTAAGGAGTCCTTGCCTTCTTACTTGAACCACTTTGGGGCAACTGTTTACTGGAGACACTTCGCTCAACATCGAGGGGTTGGCATGGACTAGGATAGGAAATAGAAGGTTAAGAGGCCAGAAGGGCCAACATGAAATCAATGACGCCAGATCAGTGGAGTCTCTTGAAAGGTTGGTAGGTTTTTGGCTTGCAGGCCGTTGCATTCCCGGCTCATCTAAACCTGCATGCCAGAAACATCTGTAAGCAGAATACAGACTTTGGTCCCTGAAAGGCCATTAGGGTAAATATCAAGTTAGTCATACATTCTTTTAGAGGCATCTTCCTGAATCACCGGTTTAGGTGATGCCTCTAGATGAAAGGTACAAAGTGGGCAAAGGAGGACTTGCGAGACGAGTCTCAATTCAATGAAGAAAGTTCATCAGGCCCTTGACTAGAATCAAAAGAAAATACAACTAATGCTTGTTCAGAGACACTCAAACGCCATAAAAGGTGTATGTGGTGGAAGAAAGTGTGGAGTCTGGCCTAGATGGGGTCCCGGTTTCACGACTCAAGGTGCTTATACAGGCCATGAAATGCACAGGTAAAGAGTGAAGCAAGTTTCATGCATTAGGACGCAGACTAGGCATGAGCGGATTTTGCGGATTGGCAATCCGCGAATTTGCGGATTTGCAAACTCGCAATCCGCAAAATCCGCGAATTCCCGCGAATTTTTTTTTTTTTTTGTGTTCGCCCGTGTTTCTGCCAGTTCGCGAGGGTTTTTACAATTTCGCAATTTGCGAACTTACCTGTCGGGTCGCAAGTTTTGCGAACTTGTTGTTTCTACGTGTCCAACCTGTTTGGGACACTCTTCTTCATCACTGCCACTCTCTGTCACCACTGCCACTCTCTGACTACTCATGCCACCCTCTGGCCCACCCATGCCACCCTCTGTTTCATCACCACACCCTCTGGTTGTCCAGTGTACATTATTTTTGGCAAAGCAAAGCACACCTTCCCTGCCTCAAGTGACCTGAATTAATTTGGGGCTGATTAATGTGTCACAGAATATTTTTTTAGCTGGCACCTGCTTCCTTAGTGCGCCCTGATTAGTGATCTTTTGCACTTGCTAAGTGCTTTCATTGTTGCAAAATTAGTTACAACACCTGCCCTGCCCCAACTGACAATAATGAATTAGGGGCTGATTAATGGATTTTAACTTCCAGCCTGGCTCCTGCTTGTCTCCCTTAGCTGTAATTCAGGACCTTTGTGGCATATGTGTAACTATTCTGAGGTTCAGAGCAGGGTCACATAATAGTTGCAACTGGCAACTGAACTCTGGAGGGGCCCCTCAGGAAGCACTACAGGAAATGGCTACTAATGATGAGCCTGAACTTTTGAACCTGGTAAGTAGTTACTTTCAGTTTTGCTAAAATCGTATTTCTGCAATTTCGCACTTATTCGCGGGGCGCGAACTCACGCGAACAGTGCGAGCAAAATCCGCTGCTCGCGGATTTTTCAGGAAATTCGCAAATCTCGCGGATTGCGGATTTCCCGAAAATCCGCAAAATCCGCGAGCGGAACGGATTTTCCGCCCATGCCTAACGCAGACTCATTACCAGTATTTACATAGTGCTTGCATAAAACAAGCTTCCTGTAGTGTAGTTTGGTCTCAATGACAGAAAACGTTATACATTTTTTTTTCATAACGGACCACACCACTGTTCCGGGAGTGCTCACATTTTATTTATTTTTATTTATTCAAAGTTTTATATAGCGCGAACAAGATCTTAACAGATATCAGAGCGCTTCACAGGGGGGGGAGTGGGCAAACAGGAGGGTGAGTAGACATAATAATTGGGTACAGTATAGTGAACGGTAGCATAATAGGATAACAGTCATGTGCTAATAAGATACAGGTAAACACTCAGAAAGACAGTAAAATAAGGCGGTGCAGAGTCTTTGATCTAACTAAAATAGAGATCATGAAATAGCAGAGAACACTCAGATAGACAAAAATATAAGACGGTGCCGAGTCTGAGCTAGCTACAATACAGTTCTAGCGATAACAATAAACATTCAAATAGACATTATGATAGGGCGGTGCAAAGACTCTGATCCATTGTTATAGAAATATGTTCTGATACAGGCCATTAGCGCAGAAGGTATTTGGTATACTAACTGAACGAAATGTACTGCTGTAGCGGACTTACCTCAAGATCGATTTCTGGATGAGTAGTACGTTGCATCCTGCCTTCTTAATTTGTTTGATCAAATTCAAGATATACGCTCTCTCTTCACGCAATACTCTGTCCATTTGTGCATAGTCTGAGACTACAATCTGATTTTCCATCTATTTGAGGGAGGGAGGTAGGAAGGAAAAAAAAAACACGTTTACACCAGTTCAAAAACACAATTTCTAGCAGACAGCAAGACTTTCCCATGTGGCCCCATAACAGAGATGAGGAGTCAATACACATGTTTTTAAAAGATTCTTTTGGCCAGATCAATAATGAATTGTCAACAGAATAGAATTAGAATTAGTGGAGAAGTGTGGCTCAATGCTTAGAGCGGCAGACCTTGATGCAGAATGTTGGCCAGGGACCAGGGTTCGATTCCTGCCTCGGCGGGTTTCAGGCTTAAATTCCTCTGACCGGATATTCTCGCCTCAGTGCCGATTCTAAGCATGGGTCCCACGCTGCAACTCTGGGCAATAGCTTGCTTAGTCTCCACAAAGGCCCCCTGATACACAAGGCATGCCTGGTTTCACCATGGGATGCCCAGGAGTGGACACCCCACAAGGAAAAGCCAGGAGGGGTTCCCTTGTGGTAGGAGTACAAGCGCCGGGATGCCTCCGGGTCACTGTTCGCGCTATACAAATACGCCACAACGCTACAACACCCCATCGCTTTTGAAAACACGGAGAGAAATGTACAAGTGGAAAGTCGAGTAAATTAGTGAAGTTCCACTTATAAATCTTTTTAAGCGGGCCAAGAATAATCTCATGGTACATATTGTCAAAGGACGCAGGCGGGTGAAGTATCAAGGCACAGGCAGGACTAGGATTTAATGCCAACAGCTCTTTCCAAATATTAATCTGGGATGTTTATCCAAGTCTCAGAAAAACACAGCAAATTAAAATCTGTATTTATACATTTCTGTTTCAAGACCAAAGATTTGCTTTCTAAGCTCCATGTCTAATATCCTAATACAAGGCAAAAAATTAAAAAAAAATTGCCACTGATCTCAACCAGAAGGGCAGCACTTAAATAAAACACAGAACCAATGAGGAAATTCTGATGCAATATGTGAAAGTTTGAGATATAAGATAAATAAGTACTATCTTTTGGAGGGTACCTTTGAATTGGCTAGGTGCCACACTGGATCCAGAAACGTCTGATAGCTCTGTGCTGCCAGTAGGGGTAACTAGCTCCAACTTGACCCCAGAGATTAAGTTGTGATGTCACTGGTGCCGTAAAGGTCACACCCAGAACACCAATATCAATCACCTGTTTTAACAGTGTCTAGATGAGGGGATGGGCACAAGATCAACACAAACACGTGCAGTGTAATAAACTAAACTGCCATCTTTTTATACCACAAATTAATTTCCTTTAGAGAGGAGGAGAGTGGGATCAGTCTGTAACAGTCAGCTAGAAAGAAGTATCCATCAGAAAGATAGTAACTTTTTCTTCTGATGGATACTTCTACCTGCAGATTACTCACCTTTGAGAAGATTCTCAGGCAATACTCCCCTAGGAAGTGGGTCTGAATGAAATTCAAAAGGTGGACACCCCAAAATAGACACTTGCTCTCCCCAACACCCTACCCCCCTCGGATGTAACAAGTGAGGGCACGTGGAGGGGCGGAGAAAACCGGGCTGCTTCGGGAAAGTGCCTGCAATCGTAGCATGCTGGCAGCCGGCTGGAGACCCCGATTACCACTGGCCCTGCAGGGGAAAACACCACCGGGCCCTGGGCAACAAGAAACTGTCGGCCCGGAAACTGCTGGGCTGACTGGTGAGGCCTGCGGCAGGGAGCTGGTCCGCAACGGGGGACCTGGCACAGCGCCACGTTCTTTTGACTCGGCGGGCCCCCCGGGAAGGATGCATGCCAAAATAGACACCTGCTCTCCCCGGTGCTACCACCCATCCCCCAAAAGATGTAACAAGTGAAGGCAGCAGGAGGTTCGGAGAGCACCGAGCAGAACGCCCTTGAGGTGTGGAACAGCAGAAGCTCCAATGCGGGCGGGCCTTCAGGCAAGTACATATAAGATCAGAGGCCAGAACCCACACGGCTTGGAGCTTGGTGAGTCGTACCAAGACTATTCCTGACCAGGCCCACGGCTGCGGTATAAGTACAGGTGACCCGGAGAAGGGGGCACGGCACCCTAGAACTCAAGAAACATTGGCCTGGACTGAGATGTGAAACAGGTGAGACCTACCCTATAAAAATGCATCGATACGATTCTTCCCGGACTTCACCCTCATGGTCCAGCGGCAACTATGCCCCTTTGATAAGGTCAAGAGAACTCTGCAAACTAAAAACATGATGCTGTTCCCAGCCCAGCTCAGAGTCCTGGGCGATGGCAAATCCTGGTACTTCACACCACCAGATGAGTTATGGGAATGGTTTGAAGGAGGGTGAAAATCCCACCAGCAACAGGAACAGTCGGCAGCGTGAGACCAAGGGACACTTCTCCTGGGAGAATCCACAATGGCGAAACTGAAATTAACACTGTCAGGAACTGGCACCCGGGTGCCGACCAGCTTGGTGGGGGGGTGGGGCGGCTGGGGACTCAGTCAGCGATGGTAAATGTGGCGACTGCGTCCAACTTTAAAGGCAGGGGGGGCGCCAAGGGACCGAACAGACCATAACTTAGACAACACTCAACACGTCCGTTTAACTGATTCATTGAGGGCGGCTGCATATACATTAGTGGCGGAGCCAGCCAACCTCAATTTGCTGACATGGTTCAAACAGGGCAACAGGCGCTCTGCAAATTGGGGAAGTGGGTAGTTTTAAACCTACAATGCACGGTAGCGGGGGGGGGGGGGGGGGGGGGGTAACGACATGGGGTTGTAATCAGTTCACGGATTACAAGGTTATGTTTGTTAAATATTGATTATGATTTAAATACTGATCCATCATCGCAGGCGAAACGTGTCAGGCAGCAACCAGGGAGCGGAGGGTAGGAAAGGGCGGAGGGAGCGGGACTCCAGACACTAAGCACTTGATCATAGCTAAAGCATTACAGTCCACGTCCAAACTGAAAGCCCCGACATGAAACATGAATGGTCTGGGGGACAAAATTAAAGGGCCTATAGTCCTGCAATATTTACATAGGCACTCCCCTGACCTGGCCCTTCTCCAGGAGAGACCCTTACGAAGCAACCAATATCTAGCACTCAATAGATATGGTTACACTCTAGTAGCACGTGCGGGCTTCTCGCCAGGATCCCGGGATGTGGCTATCCTGGTAAAAAAAAAAAAAAAAAAAAAAAAAATCAGTACCTTTGATACAGGGCCGCATCTGGCAGGACCCACTGGGCACATTTGTGGCTCTGAATGGGACATAGGAAGGGCGAAACCTCAACTTATATCCAACATACATCCAACCAAAGCTGCATGCAGAAACTTTACCTGAGTTAAGCAAAACACTGCTAGGCATGCCTCCCGGAGTGCTCATACTAGGTGGGGACATGAACATGGTAATGGCGCATGATCTAGACAGGACAACCGCCCCGGCCCAGTTAGGGTGGACGGAGGCCTGTGGGCATTTTTCAAAGGCAATGGGCTTGAAGGACCTAGGAAGATTGCACAACCCGACCAGTAGACATACATGCATATTTCTGCTGCACACAGCAGCGGGTCACGTTTTGATTATCTCTTCACGCAATGCACACGTGTGGGACACTTTCGCAGGCCACGGCACAATGCTTGAGGCATTTCTGATCACTCACCAGCGGAGACTCTGCTCCCGGGCCCAACCAGTGACCACACCATGCCGCCACATATAGCACCCTGGCACTTCCAAAATAGAGAGTTTTGAGACAAGTTGAGAAAGCGAATGCAGCAATATTTTGATGATAACGTGGGATCGGTTGACTCGTATTGCACCCTATGGGAGGCAAATAAAGTGGTGGCCAGAGGGTACATACAAGCAACGATAGGGGGAATTCAAGAAGGAGAGGTGCTTCAGGTGTGAAAAGCTAGAACATGAGATCGAGACTCTAGAACGAATGATGCTGGGAAATGAATCAGAGGCCTACAGGCTGAGACACATAATCCGTCTTAAACAAAGGAAACGTAGGGATTTGGAGCAAGAGGCAGCGCGACCCCATGCAATAGCGACACAAAGGCAACTGTACAACCTAGGGGACAAGACCAATAAGCTCATCGCATGGCTAGAAAAGAGATTGAGCGCGCAACAGGGTCGCATAAATCCGTATGGAAAATGGCACAAGGCAAGGGTCTGGAGCAGGCATAGCAGAGGCGCTTGCGTCCTACTACGAGTCACTATCAGTCAGCGACAGCTAGCTCAGAAGACGAGAATGTGTAACTGCTGTGACATTTCCCTGCCAACTCTTTCAAGAGAAGACAGACACCCTAGATCGGGACCTGGCAAGGGAGGAAGTGGAGGGCGTCATTCGGAACTTACAGTCCGGGAAAGCTGCCTGCCCAAATGGGCTACCCGCAGAATTCTTTAAATGAGTAGCTGCGGGGTGGCACAAAGGATGCTTGATATATTTCAAACCACACTGCAAGAAGGGTGTTGACCAGAGGACCCGAGATAAGCCACAATCGTAGTCATCCCAAACAAGCATTTACAATGCAACGGTCTCGCCTTTGCAAAAGTTAGCGCTTTTGGCATTGTAAATGACAAATGTTTTATTTATGTGTTGGTTTTGGAAACAGATAAATAAATGGCATTGTCATGAGCAGTAGAGAGTGAGTAGTAGAGAGAGTAGTAGAGAGAGTAGTAGTGAGTAGTAGAGAGAGTAGTAGTGAGTAGTAGAGAGTGAGTAGAGAGTAGTAAGTGAGTAGTAGAGTGTGTAGTAGAGAGTAGTGAGTGTGTAGTAGAGAGTAGTGAGTGTGTAGTAGAGAGTAGTGAGTGTGTAGTAGAGAGTAGAGAGTGTAGTAGAGAGTAGAGAGTGTGTAGTAGAGAGTGTGTAGTAGAGAGTGTGTAGTAGAGAGTGTGTAGTAGAGAGTGTGTAGTAGAGAGTGTGTAGTAGAGAGTGTGTAGTAGAGAGTGTGTAGTAGAGAGTGTGTAGTAGAGAGTGTGTAGTAGAGAGTGTGTAGTAGAGAGTGTGTAGTAGAGAGTGTGTAGTAGAGAGTGTGTAGTAGAGAGTGAGCAGTAGAGACTAGTGAGTGTGTAGTAGAGTGGTGAGTGTGTAGTAGAGTGGTGAGTGTGTAGTAGAGTGTGTAGGAGAATGTGTAGTAGGGAGTGTAGTAGAGTGTGTAGTAGAGAGTGTGTACTAGAGAGTAGTGAGTGTGTAGTAGAGAGTGTGTAATACAGAATGTGAAGTAGAGAGATTGAAGTAGAGAGATTGAAGTAGAGAGATTGAGGTAGAGAGATTGAATTAGAGAGATTGAAGTAGAGAGTGTAGAGTAGAGAGTGGAGAGTCTGTAGTAGAGTGTAGTAGAAAGTAGTGAGTGTGTAGTAGAGAATGTGTAGTAGAGTAGTAGAGCGTGTAGTAGAGAGTGTGTAGTAGAGTGTGTAGTAGAGTGTGTAGTAGAGTGTGTAGTAGAGTGTGTAGTAGAGTGTGTAGTAGAGTGTGTAGTAGAGTGTGTAGTAGAGTGTGTAGTAGAGTGTGTAGTAGAGTGTGTAGTAGAGTGTGTAGTAGAGTGTGTAGTAGAGTGTGTAGTAGAGTGTGTAGTAGAGTGTGTAGTAGAGTGTGTAGTAGAGTGTGTAGTAGAGTGTGTAGTAGAGTGTGTAGTAGAGTGTGTAGTAGAGTGTGTAGTAAGTAGTGACTGTAGTAGATAGTGTGTAGTAGAGAGTGTCTAGTATAGAGTGTCGAAGAGAGTAGTGGCTGTAGTAGTGAGTGTGTAGTGAGTGTGTAGTAGAGTGTGTAGTAGAGAGTAGTGACTGTAGTAGAGAGTGTGTAGTAGTGTGTAGTAGAGAGTAGTGACTGTAGTAGAGTGTGTAGTACAGTGTGTAGTAGAGAGTAGTGACTGTAGTAGATAGTGTGTAGTAGAGAGTGTCTAGTATAGAGTGTGTCGAAGAGAGTAGTGGCTGTAGTAGTGAGTGTGTAGTGAGTGTGTAGTAGAGAGTAGTGACTGTAGTAGAGAGTGTGTAGTAGTGTGTAGTAGAGAGTAGTGACTGTAGTAGAGTGTGTAGTACAGTGTGTAGTAGAGAGTAGCGACTGTAGTAGAGAGTGTGTAGTAGAGTGTGTAGTAGAGAGTAGAGTGCGTAGCAGAGAGTAGTGACTGTAGTAGAGAGTGTGTAGTAGAGTGTGTAGTAGAGAGTGTGTAGTAGAGTGTATTAGAGAGTAGAGTGCGTAGCAGAGAGTAGTGACTGTAGTAGAGAGTGTGTAGCAGAATGTGTAGTAGAGAGTAGCGACTGTAGTAGGGAGTGTGTAGTAGAGAGTAGTGACTGTAGTAGAGAGTGTGTAGTAGAGAGTGTGTAGTAGAGAGTGTGCAGTGATTTGAGTTTTACATCAAATTAAAAACGGGAACGGAACAAACTCATCCTATACATTATTGTGGTAGGTGCCCACGCATATAGGGTTAAATGATGCGTTAGATGCCACAGGTCCCACCAACACGCTTTCTTTATGATAGGAGAATGCCCAACATCGCGGAGATTTGCTCTCTGCTCTTCCCGGATATTTGTATTTTCAAATGTATAATGTTATCCTGCTAAACGAAGACGATGCTCAAACTATAAAAGAAGAGGGTTTCACAGATATGTTAGTCCTTCCGGGCAAACTAAATGACCCAAAGAAAGATCAAGTGACAGTTTAGAGCTCCAAGTGAGTCTTAATAAAATCAGTGTCTGGAACGCATAGCATCAAACAAGCGGGGCATCAAACTGCAGTGTCATTCAATCAAAGCTTCAAGGCTTCTGAGCGCTAGCCGAGAATTATTTTTTGTGAAGCACTAATCACTGTGGAAGGTGCCCCTGCTATTCCAGATGTGAGAAGTCAGTCTGATATGAAAATAAGCAGTATTTGGAATGAATGTATTTGGCAGGGGGAAGGTGGGGCGGCGCAAGACCGTACTGACGAGTGAACAGGAGCCATTTTGTACCGAGTGATTCTGCCTGTGTGCATGTAGACAAACCAGGCAGCAGCATGAGCATGTGATTCGGTAAAATAACAAGCATTTACAATGCAATGGTTTTGCCTTTGTTAAAGTTAGAGCTATTGGCATTGCTCTTGACACTCTGAAGCTCCACTCTGCATTCTGAAGCTCCACTCTGAAGCTCCACTCTGCATTCTGAAGCTCCACTCTGAAGCTCCACTCTCCACTCTGAAGCTCCACTCTGAAGCTCCACTCTGCACTCTGAAGCTCCACTCTCCACTCTAAAGCTCCACTCTAAAGCTCCACTCTGCACTCTGAAGCTCCACTCTCCACTCTAAAGCTCCACTCTAAAGCTCCACTCTGCACTCTGAAGCTCCACTCTCCACTCTAAAGCTCCACTCTAAAGCTCCACTCTCCACTCTAAAGCTCCACTCTAAAGCTCCACTCTCCACTCTAAAGCTCCACTCTCCACTCTAAAGCTCCACTCTAAAGCTCCACTCTCCACTCTAAAGCTCCACTCTAAAGCTCCACTCTCCACTCTAAAGCTCCACTCTCCACTCTGAAGCTCCACTCTCCACTCTGAAGCTCCACTCTCCACTCTGAAGCTCCACTCTCCACTCTGAAGCTCCACTCTCCACTCTGAAGCTCCACTCTCCACTCTGAAGCTCCACTCTGAAGCTCCACTCTGAAGCTCCACTCTGAAGCTCCACTCTGAAGCTCCACTCTGAAGCTCCACTCTGAAGCTCCACTCTGAAGCTCCACTCTGAAGCTCCACTCTGAAGCTCCACTCTGAAGCTCCACTCTGAAGCTCCACTCTCCACTCTGAAGCTCCACTCTCCACTCTGAAGCTCCACTCTCCACTCTGAAGCTCCACTCTGCACTCTGAAGCTCCACTCTGCACTCTGAAGCTCCACTCTGAAGCTCCACTCTGAAGCTCCACTCTGAAGCT
This sequence comes from Lissotriton vulgaris, assembly GCF_964263255.1. NCBI lineage: Eukaryota > Metazoa > Chordata > Amphibia > Caudata > Salamandridae > Lissotriton > Lissotriton vulgaris. The sequence goes on along the minus strand of NC_141694.1, from coordinate 1,487,411,053 downwards.
CCACTCTGAAGCTCCACTCTGAAGCTCCACTCTGAAGCTCCACTCTGAAGCTCCACTCTGAAGCTCCACTCTGAAGCTCCACTCTGAAGCTCCACTCTGAAGCTCCACTCTGAAGCTCCACTCTGAAGCTCCACTCTGAAGCTCCACTCTGAAGCTCCACTCTGAAGCTCCACTCTAAAGCTCCACTCTAAAGCTCCACTCTAAAGCTCCACTCTAAAGCTCCACTCTAAAGCTCCACTCTAAAGCTCCACTCTAAAGCTCCACTCTAAAGCTCCACTCTAAAGCTCCACTCTAAAGCTCCACTCTAAAGCTCCACTCTAAAGCTCCACTCTAAAGCTCCACTCTAAAGCTCCACTCTAAAGCTCCACTCTAAAGCTCCACTCTAAAGCTCCACTCTAAAGCTCCACTCTAAAGCTCCACTCTAAAGCTCCACTCTAAAGCTCCACTCTAAAGCTCCACTCTAAAGCTCCACTCTAAAGCTCCACTCTAAAGCTCCACTCTAAAGCTCCACTCTAAAGCTCCACTCTAAAGCTCCACTCTAAAGCTCCACTCTAAAGCTCCACTCTAAAGCTCCACTCTAAAGCTCCACTCTAAAGCTCCACTCTAAAGCTCCACTCTAAAGCTCCACTCTAAAGCTCCACTCTAAAGCTCCACTCTAAAGCTCCACTCTAAAGCTCCACTCTAAAGCTCCACTCTAAAGCTCCACTCTAAAGCTCCACTCTAAAGCTCCACTCTAAAGCTCCACTCTAAAGCTCCACTCTAAAGCTCCACTCTAAAGCTCCACTCTAAAGCTCCACTCTAAAGCTCCACTCTAAAGCTCCACTCTAAAGCTCCACTCTAAAGCTCCACTCTAAAGCTCCACTCTAAAGCTCCACTCTAAAGCTCCACTCTAAAGCTCCACTCTAAAGCTCCACTCTAAAGCTCCACTCTAAAGCTCCACTCTAAAGCTCCACTCTAAAGCTCCACTCTAAAGCTCCACTCTAAAGCTCCACTCTAAAGCTCCACTCTAAAGCTCCACTCTAAAGCTCCACTCTAAAGCTCCACTCTAAAGCTCCACTCTAAAGCTCCACTCTAAAGCTCCACTCTAAAGCTCCACTCTAAAGCTCCACTCTAAAGCTCCACTCTAAAGCTCCACTCTAAAGCTCCACTCTAAAGCTCCACTCTAAAGCTCCACTCTAAAGCTCCACTCTAAAGCTCCACTCTAAAGCTCCACTCTGCACTCTGAAGCTCCACTCTAAAGCTCCACTCTGCACTCTGAAGCTCCACTCTGCACTCTGAAGCTCTACTCTGAAGCTCCACTCTGCACTCTGAAGCTCTACTCTGAAGCTCCACTCTGCACTCTGAAGCTCCACTCTGAAGCTCCACTCTGAAGCTCCACTCTGAAGCTCCACTCTGAAGCTCCACTCTAAAGCTCCACTCTAAAGCTCCACTCTCCACTCTGAAGCTCCACTCTAAAGCTCCACTCTCCACTCTAAAGCTCCACTCTAAAGCTCCACTCTCCACTCTAAAGCTCCACTCTAAAGCTCCACTCTCCACTCTAAAGCTCCACTCTAAAGCTCCACTCTCCACTCTAAAGCTCCACTCTAAAGCTCCACTCTCCACTCTAAAGCTCCACTCTAAAGCTCCACTCTCCACTCTAAAGCTCCACTCTAAAGCTCCACTCTCCACTCTAAAGCTCCACTCTAAAGCTCCACTCTCCACTCTAAAGCTCCACTCTAAAGCTCCACTCTCCACTCTAAAGCTCCACTCTAAAGCTCCACTCTCCACTCTAAAGCTCCACTCTAAAGCTCCACTCTCCACTCTAAAGCTCCACTCTAAAGCTCCACTCTCCACTCTAAAGCTCCACTCTAAAGCTCCACTCTCCACTCTAAAGCTCCACTCTAAAGCTCCACTCTCCACTCTAAAGCTCCACTCTAAAGCTCCACTCTCCACTCTAAAGCTCCACTCTAAAGCTCCACTCTCCACTCTAAAGCTCCACTCTAAAGCTCCACTCTCCACTCTAAAGCTCCACTCTAAAGCTCCACTCTCCACTCTAAAGCTCCACTCTAAAGCTCCACTCTCCACTCTAAAGCTCCACTCTAAAGCTCCACTCTCCACTCTAAAGCTCCACTCTAAAGCTCCACTCTCCACTCTAAAGCTCCACTCTAAAGCTCCACTCTCCACTCTGCACTCTAAAGCTCCACTCTGCACTCTAAAGCTCCACTCTAAAGCTCCACTCTGCACTCTAAAGCTCCACTCTAAAGCTCCACTCTGCACTCTAAAGCTCCACTCTGCACTCTGAAGCTCCACTCTGAAGCTCCACTCTGAAGCTCCACTCTGAAGCTCCACTCTGAAGCTCCACTCTGAAGCTCCACTCTGCACTCTAAAGCTCCACTCTGCACTCTAAAGCTCCACTCTGCACTCTAAAGCTCCACTCTGAAGCTCCACTCTGAAGCTCCACTCTGAAGCTCCACTCTGAAGCTCCACTCTGAAGCTCCACTCTGAAGCTCCACTCTGAAGCTCCACTCTGAAGCTCCACTCTGAAGCTCCACTCTGAAGCTCCACTCTGAAGCTCCACTCTGAAGCTCCACTCTGAAGCTCCACTCTGAAGCTCCACTCTGAAGCTCCACTCTGAAGCTCCACTCTGAAGCTCCACTCTGAAGCTCCACTCTAAAGCTCCACTCTGAAGCTCCACTCTAAAGCTCCACTCTCCACTCTAAAGCTCCACTCTAAAGCTCCACTCTCCACTCTAAAGCTCCACTCTAAAGCTCCACTCTCCACTCTAAAGCTCCACTCTAAAGCTCCACTCTCCACTCTAAAGCTCCACTCTAAAGCTCCACTCTCCACTCTAAAGCTCCACTCTAAAGCTCCACTCTCCACTCTAAAGCTCCACTCTAAAGCTCCACTCTCCACTCTAAAGCTCCACTCTAAAGCTCCACTCTCCACTCTAAAGCTCCACTCTCCACTCTAAAGCTCCACTCTAAAGCTCCACTCTCCACTCTAAAGCTCCACTCTAAAGCTCCACTCTCCACTCTAAAGCTCCACTCTCCACTCTAAAGCTCCACTCTCCACTCTAAAGCTCCACTCTCCACTCTAAAGCTCCACTCTGCACTCTAAAGCTCCACTCTAAAGCTCCACTCTAAAGCTCCACTCTGCACTCTAAAGCTCCACTCTAAAGCTCCACTCTGCACTCTAAAGCTCCACTCTGCACTCTAAAGCTCCACTCTGCACTCTAAAGCTCCACTCTAAAGCTCCACTCTGCACTCTAAAGCTCCACTCTAAAGCTCCACTCTGCACTCTGAAGCTCCACTCTGAAGCTCCACTCTGAAGCTCCACTCTGAAGCTCCACTCTGAAGCTCCACTCTGAAGCTCCACTCTGAAGCTCCACTCTGAAGCTCCACTCTAAAGCTCCACTCTAAAGCTCCACTCTAAAGCTCCACTCTAAAGCTCCACTCTAAAGCTCCACTCTAAAGCTCCACTCTAAAGCTCCACTCTAAAGCTCCACTCTAAAGCTCCACTCTAAAGCTCCACTCTAAAGCTCCACTCTAAAGCTCCACTCTAAAGCTCCACTCTAAAGCTCCACTCTAAAGCTCCACTCTAAAGCTCCACTCTAAAGCTCCACTCTAAAGCTCCACTCTGAAGCTCCACTCTCCACTCTAAAGCTCCACTCTGAAGCTCCACTCTCCACTCTGAAGCTCCACTCTCCACTCTGAAGCTCCACTCTCCACTCTGAAGCTCCACTCTCCACTCTGAAGCTCCACTCTCCACTCTGAAGCTCCACTCTCCACTCTGAAGCTCCACTCTCCACTCTGAAGCTCCACTCTCCACTCTGAAGCTCCACTCTCCACTCTGAAGCTCCACTCTCCACTCTGAAGCTCCACTCTCCACTCTGAAGCTCCACTCTCCACTCTGAAGCTCCACTCTCCACTCTGAAGCTCCACTCTCCACTCTGAAGCTCCACTCTCCACTCTGAAGCTCCACTCTCCACTCTGAAGCTCCACTCTCCACTCTCCACTCTGAAGCTCCACTCTCCACTCTCCACTCTGAAGCTCCACTCTCCACTCTCCACTCTGAAGCTCCACTCTCCACTCTCCACTCTGAAGCTCCACTCTCCACTCTGAAGCTCCACTCTCCACTCTGAAGCTCCACTCTCCACTCTGAAGCTCCACTCTCCACTCTCCACTCTGAAGCTCCACTCTCCACTCTGAAGCTCCACTCTCCACTCTGAAGCTCCACTCTCCACTCTGAAGCTCCACTCTCCACTCTGAAGCTCCACTCTCCACTCTGAAGCTCCACTCTCCACTCTGAAGCTCCACTCTCCACTCTGAAGCTCCACTCTGAAGCTCCACTCTCCACTCTGAAGCTCCACTCTCCACTCTGAAGCTCCACTCTCCACTCTGAAGCTCCACTCTCCACTCTGAAGCTCCACTCTCCACTCTGAAGCTCCACTCTCCACTCTGAAGCTCCACTCTCCACTCTGAAGCTCCACTCTGAAGCTCCACTCTGAAGCTCCACTCTCCACTCTGAAGCTCCACTCTGAAGCTCCACTCTCCACTCTGAAGCTCCACTCTCCACTCTCCACTCTGAAGCTCCACTCTCCACTCTGAAGCTCCACTCTGAAGCTCCACTCTCCACTCTGAAGCTCCACTCTCCACTCTCCACTCTGAAGCTCCACTCTCCACTCTGAAGCTCCACTCTCCACTCTGAAGCTCCACTCTCCACTCTGAAGCTCCACTCTCCACTCTGAAGCTCCACTCTCCACTCTGAAGCTCCACTCTCCACTCTGAAGCTCCACTCTCCACTCTGAAGCTCCACTCTCCACTCTGAAGCTCCACTCTCCACTCTGAAGCTCCACTCTGAAGCTCCACTCTCCACTCTGAAGCTCCACTCTGAAGCTCCACTCTCCACTCTGAAGCTCCACTCTGAAGCTCCACTCTCCACTCTGAAGCTCCACTCTGAAGCTCCACTCTCCACTCTGAAGCTCCACTCTCCACTCTGAAGCTCCACTCTGAAGCTCCACTCTCCACTCTGAAGCTCCACTCTGAAGCTCCACTCTGAAGCTCCACTCTGAAGCTCCACTCTCCACTCTGAAGCTCCACTCTCCACTCTGAAGCTCCACTCTGAAGCTCCACTCTGAAGCTCCACTCTCCACTCTGAAGCTCCACTCTCCACTCTGAAGCTCCACTCTGAAGCTCCACTCTGAAGCTCCACTCTGAAGCTCCACTCTGAAGCTCCACTCTGAAGCTCCACTCTGAAGCTCCACTCTGAAGCTCCACTCTGAAGCTCCACTCTAAAGCTCCACTCTAAAGCTCCACTCTAAAGCTCCACTCTAAAGCTCCACTCTAAAGCTCCACTCTAAAGCTCCACTCTAAAGCTCCACTCTAAAGCTCCACTCTAAAGCTCCACTCTGCACTCTGAAGCTCCACTCTAAAGCTCCACTCTGCACTCTGAAGCTCCACTCTAAAGCTCCACTCTGCACTCTAAAGCTCCACTCTAAAGCTCCACTCTGCACTCTAAAGCTCCACTCTAAAGCTCCACTCTGCACTCTAAAGCTCCACTCTAAAGCTCCACTCTGCACTCTAAAGCTCCACTCTAAAGCTCCACTCTGCACTCTAAAGCTCCACTCTAAAGCTCCACTCTGCACTCTAAAGCTCCACTCTAAAGCTCCACTCTGCACTCTAAAGCTCCACTCTAAAGCTCCACTCTGCACTCTAAAGCTCCACTCTAAAGCTCCACTCTGCACTCTAAAGCTCCACTCTAAAGCTCCACTCTGCACTCTAAAGCTCCACTCTAAAGCTCCACTCTGCACTCTAAAGCTCCACTCTGCACTCTAAAGCTCCACTCTAAAGCTCCACTCTGCACTCTAAAGCTCCACTCTAAAGCTCCACTCTGCACTCTAAAGCTCCACTCTAAAGCTCCACTCTGCACTCTAAAGCTCCACTCTAAAGCTCCACTCTGCACTCTAAAGCTCCACTCTAAAGCTCCACTCTGCACTCTAAAGCTCCACTCTAAAGCTCCACTCTGCACTCTAAAGCTCCACTCTGCACTCTAAAGCTCCACTCTAAAGCTCCTCTGCACTCTAAAGCTCCACTCTAAAGCTCCACTCTGCACTCTAAAGCTCCACTCTAAAGCTCCACTCTGCACTCTAAAGCTCCACTCTAAAGCTCCACTCTGCACTCTAAAGCTCCACTCTAAAGCTCCACTCTGCACTCTAAAGCTCCACTCTAAAGCTCCACTCTGCACTCTAAAGCTCCACTCTAAAGCTCCACTCTGCACTCTAAAGCTCCACTCTAAAGCTCCACTCTGCACTCTAAAGCTCCACTCTAAAGCTCCACTCTGCACTCTAAAGCTCCACTCTAAAGCTCCACTCTGCACTCTAAAGCTCCACTCTAAAGCTCCACTCTGCACTCTAAAGCTCCACTCTAAAGCTCCACTCTGCACTCTAAAGCTCCACTCTAAAGCTCCACTCTGCACTCTAAAGCTCCACTCTAAAGCTCCACTCTGCACTCTAAAGCTCCACTCTAAAGCTCCACTCTGCACTCTAAAGCTCCACTCTAAAGCTCCACTCTGCACTCTAAAGCTCCACTCTAAAGCTCCACTCTGCACTCTAAAGCTCCACTCTAAAGCTCCACTCTGCACTCTAAAGCTCCACTCTAAAGCTCCACTCTGCACTCTAAAGCTCCACTCTAAAGCTCCACTCTGCACTCTAAAGCTCCACTCTAAAGCTCCACTCTGCACTCTAAAGCTCCACTCTAAAGCTCCACTCTGCACTCTAAAGCTCCACTCTAAAGCTCCACTCTGCACTCTAAAGCTCCACTCTAAAGCTCCACTCTAAAGCTCCACTCTAAAGCTCCACTCTAAAGCTCCACTCTAAAGCTCCACTCTGCACTCTAAAGCTCCACTCTAAAGCTCCACTCTGCACTCTAAAGCTCCACTCTAAAGCTCCACTCTGCACTCTAAAGCTCCACTCTAAAGCTCCACTCTCCACTCTAAAGCTCCACTTTCCACTCTAAAGCTCCACTCTCCACTCTAAAGCTCCACTCTCCACTCTAAAGCTCCACTCTAAAGCTCCACTCTAAAGCTCCACTCTAAAGCTCCACTCTAAAGCTCCACTCTAAAGCTCCACTCTAAAGCTCCACTCTAAAGCTCCACTCTAAAGCTCCACTCTAAAGCTCCACTCTAAAGCTCCACTCTAAAGCTCCACTCTAAAGCTCCACTCTAAAGCTCCACTCTAAAGCTCCACTCTAAAGCTCCACTCTAAAGCTCCACTCTCCACTCTAAAGCTCCACTCTAAAGCTCCACTCTGCACTCTAAAGCTCCACTCTAAAGCTCCACTCTGCACTCTAAAGCTCCACTCTAAAGCTCCACTCTGCACTCTAAAGCTCCACTCTAAAGCTCCACTCTGCACTCTAAAGCTCCACTCTGCACTCTGAAGCTCCACTCTAAAGCTCCACTCTGCACTCTGAAGCTCCACTCTAAAGCTCCACTCTGCACTCTGAAGCTCCACTCTAAAGCTCCACTCTGCACTCTGAAGCTCCACTCTAAAGCTCCACTCTGCACTCTGAAGCTCCACTCTAAAGCTCCACTCTGCACTCTGAAGCTCCACTCTAAAGCTCCACTCTGCACTCTGAAGCTCCACTCTAAAGCTCCACTCTGCACTCTGAAGCTCCACTCTAAAGCTCCACTCTGCACTCTGAATCTCCATTCTAAAGCTCCACTCTGCACTCTGAAGCTCCACTCTAAAGCTCCACTCTGCACTCTGAAGCTCCACTCTAAAGCTCCACTCTGCACTCTGAAGCTCCACTCTAAAGCTCCACTCTGCACTCTGAAGCTCCACTCTAAAGCTCCACTCTGAAGCTCCACTCTAAAGCTCCACTCTGCACTCTAAAGCTCCACTCTAAAGCTCCACTCTGCACTCTAAAGCTCCACTCTAAAGCTCCACTCTGCACTCTAAAGCTCCACTCTAAAGCTCCACTCTGCACTCTAAAGCTCCACTCTAAAGCTCCACTCTGCACTCTAAAGCTCCACTCTAAAGCTCCACTCTGCACTCTAAAGCTCCACTCTAAAGCTCCACTCTGCACTCTAAAGCTCCACTCTAAAGCTCCACTCTGCACTCTGAAGCTCCACTCTAAAGCTCCACTCTGCACTCTAAAGCTCCACTCTAAAGCTCCACTCTGAAGCTCCACTCTGAAGCTCCACTCTGAAGCTCCACTCTGAAGCTCCACTCTGAAGCTCCACTCTGAAGCTCCACTCTGAAGCTCCACTCTGAAGCTCCACTCTGAAGCTCCACTCTGAAGCTCCACTCTGAAGCTCCACTCTGAAGCTCCACTCTGAAGCTCCACTCTGAAGCTCCACTCTGAAGCTCCACTCTGAAGCTCCACTCTGAAGCTCCACTCTGAAGCTCCACTCTGAAGCTCCACTCTGAAGCTCCACTCTGAAGCTCCACTCTGAAGCTCCACTCTGAAGCTCCACTCTGAAGCTCCACTCTGAAGCTCCACTCTGAAGCTCCACTCTGAAGCTCCACTCTGAAGCTCCACTCTGAAGCTCCACTCTGAAGCTCCACTCTGAAGCTCCACTCTGAAGCTCCACTCTGAAGCTCCACTCTGAAGCTCCACTCTGAAGCTCCACTCTGAAGCTCCACTCTGAAGCTCCACTCTGAAGCTCCACTCTGAAGCTCCACTCTGAAGCTCCACTCTGAAGCTCCACTCTGAAGCTCCACTCTGAAGCTCCACTCTGAAGCTCCACTCTGAAGCTCCACTCTGAAGCTCCACTCTGAAGCTCCACTCTGAAGCTCCACTCTGAAGCTCCACTCTGAAGCTCCACTCTGAAGCTCCACTCTGAAGCTCCACTCTGAAGCTCCACTCTGAAGCTCCACTCTGAAGCTCCACTCTGAAGCTCCACTCTCCACTCTGAAGCTCCACTCTCCACTCTGAAGCTCCACTCTCCACTCTGAAGCTCCACTCTGCACTCTGAAGCTCCACTCTGAAGCTCTACTCTGAAGCTCCACTCTGCACTCTGAAGCTCCACTCTGAAGCTCTACTCTGAAGCTCCACTCTGCACTCTGAAGCTCCACTCTGAAGCTCTACTCTGAAGCTCCACTCTGCACTCTGAAGCTCCACTCTGAAGCTCTACTCTGAAGCTCCACTCTGCACTCTGAAGCTCCACTCTGAAGCTCTACTCTGAAGCTCCACTCTGCACTCTGAAGCTCCACTCTCCACTCTGAAGCTCCACTCTCCACTCTGAAGCTCCACTCTGCACTCTGAAGCTCCACTCTGAAGCTCTACTCTGAAGCTCCACTCTGCACTCTGAAGCTCCACTCTGAAGCTCTACTCTGAAGCTCCACTCTGCACTCTGAAGCTCCACTCTGAAGCTCTACTCTGAAGCTCCACTCTGCACTCTGAAGCTCCACTCTGAAGCTCTACTCTGAAGCTCCACTCTGCACTCTGAAGCTCCACTCTGAAGCTCTACTCTGAAGCTCCACTCTGCACTCTGAAGCTCCACTCTGAAGCTCTACTCTGAAGCTGCACTCTGCACTCTAAAGCTCTACTCTGAAGCTGCACTCTGCACTCTAAAGCTCCACTCTAAAGCTGCACTCTGCACTCTAAAGCTCCACTCTAAAGCTCCACTCTGCACTCTAAAGCTCCACTCTAAAGCTCCACTCTGCACTCTAAAGCTCCACTCTAAAGCTCCACTCTGCACTCTAAAGCTCCACTCTAAAGCTCCACTCTGCACTCTAAAGCTCCACTCTAAAGCTCCACTCTGCACTCTAAAGCTCCACTCTAAAGCTCCACTCTGCACTCTAAAGCTCCACTCTAAAGCTCCACTCTGCACTCTAAAGCTCCACTCTAAAGCTCCACTCTGCACTCTAAAGCTCCACTCTAAAGCTCCACTCTGCACTCTAAAGCTCCACTCTAAAGCTCCACTCTGCACTCTAAAGCTCCACTCTAAAGCTCCACTCTAAAGCTCCACTCTGCACTCTAAAGCTCCACTCTGCACTCTAAAGCTCCACTCTGAAGCTCCACTCTCCACTCTGAAGCTCCACTCTCCACTCTGCACTCTAAAGCTCCACTCTGAAGCTCCACTCTCCACTCTGCACTCTAAAGCTCCACTCTGAAGCTCCACTCTCCACTCTGAAGCTCCACTCTCCACTCTGCACTCTAAAGCTCCACTCTGAAGCTCCACTCTCCACTCTGAAGCTCCACTCTCCACTCTGCACTCTAAAGCTCCACTCTGCACTCTAAAGCTCCACTCTAAAGCTCCACTCTGCACTCTAAAGCTCCACTCTAAAGCTCCACTCTGCACTCTAAAGCTCCACTCTAAAGCTCCACTCTGCACTCTAAAGCTCCACTCTAAAGCTCCACTCTGCACTCTAAAGCTCCACTCTAAAGCTCCACTCTGCACTCTAAAGCTCCACTCTAAAGCTCCACTCTGCACTCTAAAGCTCCACTCTAAAGCTCCACTCTGCACTCTAAAGCTCCACTCTAAAGCTCCACTCTGCACTCTAAAGCTCCACTCTAAAGCTCCACTCTAAAGCTCCACTCTAAAGCTCCACTCTAAAGCTCCACTCTAAAGCTCCACTCTAAAGCTCCACTCTAAAGCTCCACTCTAAAGCTCCACTCTAAAGCTCCACTCTAAAGCTCCACTCTGCACTCTAAAGCTCCACTCTAAAGCTCCACTCTGCACTCTAAAGCTCCACTCTAAAGCTCCACTCTAAAGCTCCACTCTAAAGCTCCACTCTAAAGCTCCACTCTAAAGCTCCACTCTAAAGCTCCACTCTAAAGCTCCACTCTAAAGCTCCACTCTAAAGCTCCACTCTAAAGCTCCACTCTAAAGCTCCACTCTGCACTCTAAAGCTCCACTCTAAAGCTCCACTCTAAAGCTCCACTCTGCACTCTAAAGCTCCACTCTAAAGCTCCACTCTGCACTCTAAAGCTCCACTCTAAAGCTCCACTCTGCACTCTAAAGCTCCACTCTAAAGCTCCACTCTGCACTCTAAAGCTCCACTCTAAAGCTCCACTCTGCACTCTAAAGCTCCACTCTAAAGCTCCACTCTGCACTCTAAAGCTCCACTCTAAAGCTCCACTCTGCACTCTAAAGCTCCACTCTAAAGCTCCACTCTGCACTCTAAAGCTCCACTCTAAAGCTCCACTCTGCACTCTAAAGCTCCACTCTAAAGCTCCACTCTGCACTCTAAAGCTCCACTCTAAAGCTCCACTCTAAAGCTCCACTCTAAAGCTCCACTCTAAAGCTCCACTCTGCACTCTAAAGCTCCACTCTAAAGCTCCACTCTGCACTCTAAAGCTCCACTCTAAAGCTCCACTCTGCACTCTAAAGCTCCACTCTAAAGCTCCACTCTGCACTCTAAAGCTCCACTCTAAAGCTCCACTCTGCACTCTAAAGCTCCACTCTAAAGCTCCACTCTGCACTCTAAAGCTCCACTCTAAAGCTCCACTCTGCACTCTAAAGCTCCACTCTGCAGCTCCACTCTGCACTCTAAAGCTCCACTCTGCAGCTCCACTCTGCACTCTAAAGCTCCACTCTGCAGCTCCACTCTGCACTCTAAAGCTCCACTCTGCAGCTCCACTCTGCACTCTAAAGCTCCACTCTAAAGCTCCACTCTGCACTCTAAAGCTCCACTCTAAAGCTCCACTCTGCACTCTAAAGCTCCACTCTAAAGCTCCACTCTGCACTCTAAAGCTCCACTCTAAAGCTCCACTCTGCACTCTAAAGCTCCACTCTAAAGCTCCACTCTGCACTCTAAAGCTCCACTCTAAAGCTCCACTCTGCACTCTAAAGCTCCACTCTAAAGCTCCACTCTGCACTCTAAAGCTCCACTCTAAAGCTCCACTCTGCACTCTAAAGCTCCACTCTAAAGCTCCACTCTGCACTCTAAAGCTCCACTCTAAAGCTCCACTCTGCACTCTAAAGCTCCACTCTAAAGCTCCACTCTGCACTCTAAAGCTCCACTCTAAAGCTCCACTCTGCACTCTAAAGCTCCACTCTAAAGCTCCACTCTGCACTCTAAAGCTCCACTCTAAAGCTCCACTCTAAAGCTCCACTCTAAAGCTCCACTCTAAAGCTCCACTCTAAAGCTCCACTCTAAAGCTCCACTCTAAAGCTCCACTCTAAAGCTCCACTCTAAAGCTCCACTCTAAAGCTCCACTCTAAAGCTCCACTCTGCACTCTAAAGCTCCACTCTAAAGCTCCACTCTAAAGCTCCACTCTCCACTCTAAAGCTCCACTCTAAAGCTCCACTCTCCACTCTAAAGCTCCACTCTAAAGCTCCACTCTCCACTCTAAAGCTCCACTCTAAAGCTCCACTCTAAAGCTCCACTCTAAAGCTCCACTCTAAAGCTCCACTCTAAAGCTCCACTCTAAAGCTCCACTCTAAAGCTCCACTCTAAAGCTCCACTCTAAAGCTCCACTCTAAAGCTCCACTCTAAAGCTCCACTCTAAAGCTCCACTCTAAAGCTCCACTCTAAAGCTCCACTCTGAAGCTCCACTCTGAAGCTCCACTCTGAAGCTCCACTCTGAAGCTCCACTCTGAAGCTCCACTCTGAAGCTCCACTCTGAAGCTCCACTCTGAAGCTCCACTCTGAAGCTCCACTCTCCACTCTGAAGCTCCACTCTCCACTCTGAAGCTCCACTCTCCACTCTGAAGCTCCACTCTCCACTCTGAAGCTCCACTCTCCACTCTGAAGCTCCACTCTCCACTCTGAAGCTCCACTCTCCACTCTGAAGCTCCACTCTCCACTCTGAAGCTCCACTCTCCACTCTGAAGCTCCACTCTCCACTCTGAAGCTCCACTCTCCACTCTGAAGCTCCACTCTCCACTCTGAAGCTCCACTCTCCACTCTGAAGCTCCACTCTCCACTCTGAAGCTCCACTCTCCACTCTGAAGCTCCACTCTCCACTCTGAAGCTCCACTCTCCACTCTGAAGCTCCACTCTGAAGCTCCACTCTGAAGCTCCACTCTGAAGCTCCACTCTGAAGCTCCACTCTGAAGCTCCACTCTGAAGCTCCACTCTGAAGCTCCACTCTGAAGCTCCACTCTGAAGCTCCACTCTGAAGCTTCACTCTGAAGCTCCACTCTGAAGCTCCACTCTGAAGCTCCACTCTGAAGCTCCACTCTGAAGCTCCACTCTGAAGCTCCACTCTGAAGCTCCACTCTGAAGCTCCACTCTGAAGCTCCACTCTGAAGCTCCACTCTGCAGCTCCACTCTGCAGCTCCACTCTGCAGCTCCACTCTGCAGCTCCACTCTGCAGCTCCACTCTGCAGCTCCACTCTGCAGCTCCACTCTGCAGCTCCACTCTGAAGCTCCACTCTGAAGCTCCACTCTGAAGCTCCACTCTGAAGCTCCACTCTGAAGCTCCACTCTGCACTCTGAAGCTCCACTCTGCACTCGGAAGCTCCACTCTGAAGCTCCACTCTGCACTCGGAAGCTCCACTCTGCACTCTGAAGCTCCACTCTCCACTCTGAAGCTCCACTCTCCACTCTGAAGCTCCACTCTCCACTCTGAAGCTCCACTCTCCACTCTGAAGCTCCACTCTCCACTCTGAAGCTCCACTCTCCACTCTGAAGCTCCACTCTCCACTCTGAAGCTCCACTCTCCACTCTGAAGCTCCACTCTCCACTCTGAAGCTCCACTCTCCACTCTGAAGCTCCACTCTCCACTCTGAAGCTCCACTCTGAAGCTCCACTCTGAAGCTCCACTCTGAAGCTCCACTCTGAAGCTCCACTCTGAAGCTCCACTCTGAAGCTCCACTCTGAAGCTCCACTCTGAAGCTCCACTCTGAAGCTCCACTCTGAAGCTCCACTCTGAAGCTCCACTCTGAACGGTCAGACTCCAAAAATCGGCCCTAATCACAATAGTATTATTTCACCTGCGTGAATATAAGTCTTTGAAATTCTGGCCAGTGGTAATACACACAAGTAATATAAAATTGTTGTTCCAAAGAGCATTAAATGGAAATAAAACAAGTACCAGACGCATTGACGCCTGCACCTTAAAAGTGAAACTGACTGAAGCAAGCGCCCGGGCCACTTTGAAAAAAAAAGCCACACACATTAGATGCAGTCAAGGCGCGCTCACGAGGTCAGAAGGCACTCCACATGAACAACTACCAGACACATTGTTTCATTTCACTTTGAAAGTGCAGGCGTCAAAGTGAAACTGACTAAAGGAAGCGCACGGCCCATTAGATGCAGTCAAGGCGCGCTCACGAGGTCAAATCTCCAAAGGAGAAGCTCGTGACAGCCTGACTACAGCAGAAAAAGCTCGTAACAGTCTGATGTCCACAATATTCCCAGAAAAGTGGCAACATAAGTTGTCTCGCATAGACAGCAAAAGCTTCGCTTTTGCTTTCGTCTAGGCGAGACCTAAAAAGGGCAAGCCCACACACCTGTGTGGCTTCTTTAGGCCTATCTCCCTACTTAATTTTGAAACCAAGGTCTTGGCAAAAGTGTTAGCAGATCGGCTCATACCTATAATCGCCACCATAATACACCCAGACCAGTCGGGATTCATACAACACATAAGCACCAGACTTAAAGACGACTATATAGAGTAATGCATGCCATGGCGGCGCACCAGCATATACCTGCCGCTCTAATGTCACAGGATGCCCGAATGGCCCTTTCGTAATGCGGTATTCCTCAGATTGGGCCCTGGTCCAAACTTTGGCGCATGTGTCTGCCTCTTATCAGAACCCGAAAGCCCGCATGCGGGTAAATGGGTCGGCTTCAAGGACTTCACCAGGGCACACGACAGGGGTGCCTATTGTACCCAATACTATTCGTGCTGGAACTGCTAGCGGCGTGGGTCTGAGGGGACCCCCTAATTTGGGGCATAGACAGCAGAGGGTGGTGGGAAGAACGTATCTCGCTGTGCGCCAACGATATATTGCTCTTTGCACACAAACCTAAACAAACGCTGCACAGACTCCTAAATATACTCCGACTGTTTGGGACCTACGCTGGATACCAGATAAACTGGGACAAATCTCTTATTTTTACTCTTGCAGGCGAACTCCCACCTCTCATGACGGACTGTGCGGCCCGACGCAGCACGATAAATTCAAATACCTAGGCATATGGATCACAAAGACAGCTGAGGAATTCCTAAATCCAAACATACATCTTTAATTGGTGAGGTTGCGCGATGACATAATGCACTGGTGACTTTTACCAATCTCCCTCATGGGCAGAGCAGTTCTATTTAAGATGATGCCATACCGCTCCTACTTTATGCTCTGCAGAACACCCCATACAGGATCCCAGATTTCAGGGCTATCACAAAACAACCTTCTGTGAGAGGGGGGCAAATCATGCATAGCACTGCGCAATCTACAGCATGGGATATATGAGGGTGGATTGGCGGTCCCAGACATCCGGAGCTACTAACTAGTGGCCCAACTGGTCAATGTCAATGACTGGGTCTTTGCCCCCATGCAGAGCCGACATTTAGGGTCCACCGATATGCGATGGAGAACAGAGGACACCTGGCTACCCTGTACCGCAGGCAACAGGGGAAGCCGCTACCAGCCCACACACAAGAGGTCGCACAAGCTTGGCGAATAACTACTATGCTGCTGGGGTGGGACTCAAGACCGACTCAACACACACCACTCTAGGAAATTAATGGACTGGATGATGTGGAGGGCCTACAGGGCTTTTGCAGATGGAGCCTCATTGGTTTGGACACCCTTGGATAGATGTGTGGTGGGGTTGTAGCAGACTGACTAGCAAATGTCCAGCGCTGAAAAATTCCGCTACCTGCAACTGAGGCATGCTCTACGCTGCTGCATACCGGATGGAGAAACACTACCCGACTACTCCCCTCTGGAGGACAGATTGTTGCTCGACCCCATGATAGACAAGCGACAGCCCCAACATACCAGAAGAAAAGGAACAACCTTCCCGACCCCCTAGGCCATTGACAGCAGTTTGAGAATCTGACTTAGGGCTACTGGAAGACAGCGACTTGCAGGAAACAATCCAGAGCCCCAGGGAGATCGCCATATGGATAAGATTTAGATTGATCAAGTATATCACATACTCGAACGCTCCATCACAAACTAGGTTGGTCAGACTCAGATCACTGCATCAGAGGGTGCGGAGGGACAGGTACCTTCTTTCGTATCTGGGAGGGCCCCAAACACTACTGGACTAGGGTGGCTGGAGTAATGTCTGAAGTGCAGGCACAAACATACCTTGGATGCTCACTGGCATTTATTAGGCGCCACAGGAGAGTCCAGGTGGCCCTCACACTGGCCTCAGTGGTGGCAAAGAGCAACATAGCAAGGTTGTGGGGGGCACAGAAACCACCAAAGCTTTCTAGCTGGAAACAAGACCTGGACTTGTGCTGCCTGGCAGAAAAATCTGTACACCAAAGCGGAAGGTGCCCCCCAAAAAATGGGATAAAGTATGGAATCCATGGGAAAAGTATAGATATTAGATGGGTGAAGATAAGAACCCGAGGGAGAAAGAGCAAAGCAGTCACACAGCGACCCTTCCCTAATATATGTAATACTGTATCCTCGCTCTGGTAACTGCCGGATAAGTTGATTTTTTTTGATTGATGATTTGTTCAATAAAAATGTTTAAAAAAAAGTGAGTAGCTGTTACTGACAACTGTATTGGATCTAAAATGGAGCACCCATCAATTAAGTCAAAACTAAATTCAAGTCCCAATGTGGCGTAACAAATGGAACTGGCAGAAACAGGTTTGTAAAACCCTTCAAAAATCTGACAACCACGGGTGATTAAAATAAGGTTGGTCTGGGAGACCTGAAAAAAGAAAGCAGACAAGGGTGCAAGATATTATCCGACCATACCAATTGCACAGCCTTGCTGGGTCAAGGACCATGAGAACTTAAGAATTTTGGGAAAGATTCTTTTGAGGAATCTATTTTTCTGTTGAACACAGTGTCACAAATGTATTTTCTCTCCCTGAACACACCGACTCAGTTGAGAGATGAGGAGCTGACAAGATCATGTTCACCACCTCCAATGAAAGCTAAAAAGGACTCTGATTAGTCCAGCTCAATCTTCACGCATCAAGGTGTAAACTCCTAAGAGTAAGATGCAGGATCTGGCCCCCATTGGATAGAATGTCTGCTCTGAGTGGGAGATGAATAGGAGCACACAGGGAAAAGTGTAGTAGGTCTGCGTATCAGACCATTCTTGGTCAGAATTGGTCACGCCTAGTCTGGTCAACACTTCTTCAAAATCCAAGGAATTAAGGGTATGGGAGGAAATGTGTAGCGAAGTGGAAACTTTAACGAGTCACCCAAGACGCCCTGGAATAAATGCTGGAGAGCACAGACGGTCAATGGGCATGGGTTTGTGTTACAAAATGATGCTCGCGAGGTGTGCCGCACAGGGCAAAGATGTTTTGAAACACCTCTGGGTTGAAATGCTACTCGTGGTCGACAAGACCCCTTGTCAGCATGCCCAATTTTATAGCATACTCACTTTCAGACAGAGAAGGTGAGAACCAAGTCCTCCCTGCTTGTTGACGTAGCACACTTCGGTCACATTGCCCGCCAAGATCTGGACAGCCCCTCTGGTTTCAGAGGGGGCAGGGGGGACATGCTCAGGAGGATGCAAAACGCTAGTAAGACAGGCAGAGAGCAATCAGGAATGGAATCAATTCCCACCAGAAACATCAGAATCATATCCCGAATGACCCAGATACTATGTGGAGGTGGGAATGCTCAGATCTAGGTTGTATCCAGGGCCACTCCTACTAACAGTAGGCAGAGGGAGGACTCCAGATGAGACTTAGGTAGATGGACTGTGAACAACAAGTCAAACAGCATTGATACGGTCACCTCCAGGTAGAAAGACCACATCTGTGGCAATAAGTTTTACACAGCTAGTCATCTACCTACGGGAATAACACAAACCTACACTGCCTGGGATGGGAAATGGCCACGGCAACCACTTTGTTGGGAGTCCTAAGGGGACAAAGTTACAAATCTAAAAATGGGAACAGTGAATTTGCAACAAGTGAACACCACCAAAAAACAGGAGGTGCCGCCCTAGGGACCACAGGATCAGTATATGAAAATACACATCCAGCAAGTCCAGGGACAGCATGCAGTCTTTTCAATCCAGTACCAAAAAGGATCTTAGCCAGGGACAGCCTCTTGAAAAATTTTCCTTACACAGGTAAACTTTTTGGAGCCTAGGATCAGCCTAAGACCACCAACTTTCTTGGGAGCAAAGAAATTAAGTTTAGCACCCCTGTGCAATTTTGAGTTCTGGCATCAATTTAACTGTTCCCTTCAGCAGTAGGACTATCACTGAGGGAGGGCGGGGGCATGGGCTGCTTGGTACTGTAGGGGATAACACTTTCCACAAACTGCAGGACTCATTCATTTAAAGTTATGGTATTCCAGGCCTGCAGAACAGAAAATATCCGCCCTTCCACTGGCATAACGTGCTCCTTCACAAACTTCCCCAGTGGCGCAGGTGAGAATATAGGCAGAACTGGGCTGCAGCGTCCCTTAACCTCTTCCCCTGTATTTCAGGAAAAGTGGCTTTTGCAGTTGACCAGTTGAAATTGACTGGAATTGCCCAAAAGGGGAACTCCTGCCAAAGCACTTGAAACTTCAATAGAAACATCAGTCCTTCGTTGACTACTGCAGCTCGAATGATCTTGCGGTGGCCCTAACCTCCTTCAACCTTCATCAGTATACGGCCATTCCGGTGTATAAGGCAGGAAGCATGCTGCCCATCATGGACCACCCTTTGGACGTAGCCCCTGAGACAATCGGGTAAGTTAAGGGACCACCAACGCTGCATATCCCAAAAGGCATGGGAGAAACACCCCAACAAACATGCTGCATTCAGGCAACAAAGAGCTAGAATGCCTGTGGACAATGCTTTCTTTACAACTTTCTCCAGCTTTTGAGACACCATGGTTGGGGAAAGGCCCCTGGGTTCAACCTGATCATGGAAAGCGCCTGTACCACCAAGCGATTTGGAGAAGGATGGAGGGACAAGAAAGCGGAGTCCAACAGCTGGCATGTAGCGATGTGCAATGGTTTGGTTATCCACCATGCACAAGGTGAGTTTTTAGACCATGGCTATTTGGATGCTTTCAGAAGAGCCACATTAAAAGGGAGGCAGTGCTTCCATGGTAGACAACGCCAACTGTAGCCCATCACTAAAAATGTTAGGCCTGTATTCCACTGAAGGGAGAACGAGCTTCAACACTTTAGAAGCCTTGATCATGGCATGAAGGATAAACTCTCTGCCAGTGCTGGATTAATGTCTGGTGACTTATCAAGCCCACTGGCATTCTGAAAGGCCAAAAGATCTGTTGCATCAGAGGAGGGGATGGGCTCAGTGCCATCAGCATCCCCATGATTATCTGAGGACTTTTGGTCTAAGTCCAAACAAAAAGCATACAACTGTGTTCCAATATGGGCTTTGTGGATTGGGCAACTCTTGAGATTATTGATCCTCCCAGAAGCGTTGAGCATCTCTCTGGATTTCATCCTATTGACAGATGGCAGTAGTGTCTTGGGGAGGTGAAGATCCTAACGGCACTTGAATCTACGGCAGAGGTGGCAACCTGGTATACGTCGAGGGTGGGCTGGGTCCGCAGGACCTTCTACACCATCCAAACGTGTATGAAACTGGGCTTTTGTTACAGTTATCCCCCCACTTTTTGTCCCTTTTAGCTACTAGATGCAGATTTTCAACTCTGACAGTGCACGGAGGCCTGCTAACCAGACCTCAGTGCCAGTGCTCCTTCCCCAAAACAAGATGTTATCTAGTGGTTCTACAATTGGCTAGAGACTTTAGCACCTGTGTAAGTCCCTAGCAAATGGTACCCAGGATACTTAAGGCATAAGTACTAAAGAGGGTCCGAAAGGGCTGCAGCCTATATTATGCCACCCTAAGGGACCCATACACCAATACCACACAGACTGCCTCTGCAGGCTGAGTAACATGGTGGAAGCCAGGATTAAAAACATAACATGACACTCCTGCGTGCCATGCCAGAGTCACTGCCTCTAATATATATAGGTCACCCCTACAGCAGGCCTCTGAGCACTACGGCAGGGTGCATTATATTTTATGTGAGGAAATATATGCATGATCAGATATGCCCCTTTGATGTCTAGTTCTATTACTAGACATTACAAGTGAGCAGGAAAGCCCTCTTAAGGTATGTAGTTAAAGTTCAGGAATTTGTATAGCGCACTACTCACCCAGAGGGTCTCAAGGCGCTTGGGGGAGGGTGTGCATTATTTATCGAATAGCCAGGTTTTAAGTTGCTTTCTGAAGGAAATGTGCTTCTGTGTAAGGCGGAGGTGAGTGGGAGAGAATTCCAGGTTTTGGCCGCTAAGTAGGAGAAGGATCTTCCTCCCATGGTGGATCTGTGGATGCGCGGAACTGCGGCAAGGGCTTGATTGGAGGATCGTAGTTGGCGGGTGGGTGTGTAGAAGGACATTCGTGTGTGGAGGCATTCAGGTCCTAGGTTGTAGAGGGCCTTGTGTGCGTGGGTGAGGAGACGGAACGTTATTCTCTTGTTGGCGGGAAGCCAGTGGAGGTCTTTCAGGTGACCGGTGATGTGAGCTTGGCGAGGGATGTCCAATATGAGTCTGGCTGTTGCGTTTTGGATGCGTTGGAGTTTTTTCTGTAATTTGGCTGTGGTTCCGGCGTAGAGTGTGTTTCCATAGTCCAGTCGGCTAGTGACCAGTGCGTGGGTGACAGTCTTTGTTGTTTCGGTGGGGATCCAACGGAAGATTTTTTTTGAGCATGCGAAGTACGGCGTTGACTTGTCTGGTCATCGAGAGGGAGGAGTCCAGGATGAAGCCCAGGTTACGTGCGTGGTCTGTAGGTATGGGTGCTGTGCCCAGGGCCGGTGGCCACCATGAGTCGTCCCAGGCAGAAGGGGATGATCCTAGGATGAGGACTTCCGTTTTGTCTGAGTTTAGTTTTAGGCGGCTGTTTTTCATCCATTCAGCTACTTCTTTCATGCCTTCGTGAAGATTGGTTTTGGCGGTGTGAGGGTCTTTGGTGAGGGAAAGGATCAGCTGGGTGTCGTCAGCGTAGGAGATGATGTTGAGGTTGTGTTGTCGCACGATGGTTGCGAGGGGGCTCATGTAAAAGTTGAAGAGGGTGGGACTGAGTGATGAACCTTGTGGTACTCCGCAGATGACTTCGGTGGCCTCTGATTTGAATGGGGGGAGGCGGACTCTCGGGGTTCTCCCGGCGAGGAACGAGATGATCCAGTTCAAAGCTTTTCCTTGTATGCCGACGTTGCTGAGGCGTTGTATGAGGGTGCTATGACAGACTGTGTCGAAGGCGGCGGAGAGGTCGAGTAGGATGAGGGCAACTGTTTCTCCGTTGTCCAGTAGCGTTCGGATGTCGTCCGTCGCTGCAATGAGGGCGGTTTCGGTGCTGTGTTTGGCTCGGAAGCCGGACAGCGAGGTGTCGAGGGAATTGTTGGATTCAAGGAAGGCGGCGAGCTGGCTATTGACTGCTTTCTCAATGACTTTGGCAGGGAATGGGAGGAGGGAAATGGGGCGGTAGTTCTTAAGTTCAGAGGGGTCTGCTGTGGGTTTCTTCAGGAGGGCGCTGAGTTCGGCGAGTTTCCAGCTTTCTGGGAAGGTAGCGGAGTTGAAGGAGCAGTTGATGACATCACGGAGATGGGGTGCGATGATGGAGTCTGCTTTGTTGAAGATGTGGTGGGGACAAGGGTCGGTTGGCGATCCTGAATGGATGGAGTTCATTAGGCGGATGGTGTCTTCAGTGGTGATTGGGTTCCAGGCGCTAACGTTGTTAGAGTGCGGTTTAGGTTCGGAGGTGGGTGGAGTGGACTGTTCTTTGGATAGGTTCTCAAAGCTGTTATGTATGTCGGCGATTTTGTTATGGAAGAAAGAGGATAACGAATCGCAGAGGTCTTGGGAGGGAGTAATGTGGTTTGAGCCTGCGGTGGGGTTGGTACATTCTTTGACGATGTTGAATAGTTCCTTGCTGTTGTGGGCGTTGTCGTCGAGTCGATCCTTGAATGCTGATTTCTTGGTGGATCGGATCAGTTGGTGGTGTTTGCGGGTGGCGGTCAGGTTGTCAGTGGTTGGGTTTTTTCTCCATGTTTTCTCGAGAGTATGGCATAGTTTCTTGGATTTCTTAAGGTCATCATTGAACCAGGGGGCCTTTTTGCTACCCTGTTTGGTCTGGTAGTTTTTCAAGGGTGCTAATTTGTCAGCGCTGTGAGTGATCCATTGTGTGAGTTTGGTGGCAGCTTGGTTTGGGTCCGATGATGGCGGGAGGGTATTGGTTGAGCAATGTGAGGAGTTGGCCGGTGGTGATTTTGTTCCAGTTTCTTCGAGGAATAGGTTGTGGGTCGTGGTTTTTTTGTAGCTGAAGTGAACACAGCTGTGGTCCGTCCAATGGAGAACTGTGGTGTGATCGAAGGAGATGTAGATAGAGTCGAGCGTGTGGGTGGGGGTGTCAACAAGTTGTTTGAGTCCGAGATTGGCTAGGTTGTCTAGAAGAGTGGTGGTGTGGTTGTCGTTTTTCTTTTCCAGGTGGAAGTTGATGTCTCCCAGTAGGATGTAGTTCTCGGAGTTGAGGGCATGTGGGCTGATGAAGTCAGTGATGTCTTTGCTGAATTGTGTGCGGGTTCCTGGTGGTCTATAGATGAGGGTGCCTCTAAGTGTGGTCCTGGGGTCGGTGTGGATCTGGAAGTGGAGGTGTTCGGCGGTAGCTAGGTTATCGTCGGAGCTGGTCGTGATTCGGATGGTGTTCTTATGGACGATGGCGATGCCTCCTCCTGTTTGGTTGGTGCGGACTTTTCGGATGATCTTGTAATCGTCCGGGATGGCTATGGCGATGTCGGGCGCTGATGATGCGTTCATCCAGGTTTCTGTAAGGAAGGAGACGTCCGGTGATGCAGTGTCGAGTAGGTCCCAGAGTTCAGTGGCGTGTCTGTGGACCGAGCGGGTGTTCAGCAGGATGCATTTCAGGTGGTTAGAGTCGGAGCTGTGTTTGGAGGGGGAGGATTTGGTGTGGGTCTTGATGCAGGCGAACTTGCAGGAGTGGCAGGCGAAGAGTCCGTGGGTGCGTCCTAGGGCAGCTTCACAGCATTGTGGTGTGCGTCCGGGGTTATGGGCACAGAGGGTGGCGGCGTCATACGTTATGCTGGAGGAGTGGGTTTTGCGAGGACCAGGGGGGTCAGGCGCGGACGGGCGTAGATGGGTTTACCTTTGGCGCACCTTTGGCGCCCATGGGGCGCGTCCGCTGCGCGCAAAGGCATCCGTCATATGTTGATAGTGGAGGGGGCGGGGGCGAGGGAGGGTCAGCTGGGAGGCGGGAGCGGGGTGGAGGGCCGGCCAGGGATGCAAAACAACAATCAACAAAATGGCAGGAAGCCAAAAGCGAAACACGATTGGGGCACAATCAAAATGAACGCACTGATAATGGCAAATGCACCGGCACAGGCAAGCACAGCTCAGATATACAGTCAAAAGGCAGCGCAGCACAATTTAAATCACTTCAGAGCTCACTTTCGCAATAGCGCTACAATAACAAAGTTAAATGCAGTCAGGTACGATTAAAAGCGCTACGATCTAAATGTAAACTGCACTCAGGCACAGAAGCTTGTGGGAGCAATGCGAGGGAGCAGAGAGCAATCAGGGACTCTAGCGCTACGATACCACAGGCGGCAGGCAGGTCAGGGAGCAGTGTGAGGAGCTACCGCTTCTGAGGGAATCAGGGCGGGTCACAGCGCAACAACACAAGAGCGGAGCTAAAGCTATCAGTGGGAGGGAGGGTCAGCTGGGAGGCAGGAGCGGGGTGGAGGGCCGGCGAGGGATGCAAAACAACAATCAACAAAATGGCAGGAAGCCAAAAGCAAAACACGATTGGGGCACAATCAAAATGAACGCACTGATAATGGCAAATGCACCGGCACAGGCAAGCACAGCTCAGATATACAGTCAAAAGGCAGTGCAGCACAATTTAACCACATGGCTGCTGGGCGTTTTCCCCCCCTGTGCTGGAAAATGCCATTTTAGTGGCACTATGACGAGCTCAGCTCGTCATCAGCACACGACACCCGTGGGTGATGATGAGCTGAGCTCGTCATCAGCATCGAAAGGGTTAAATCACTTCAGAGCTCACTTTCGCAATAGCGCTATAATAACAAAGTTAAATGCAGTCAGGTACGATTAAAACCGCTACGATATAAATGTAAACTGCACTCAGGCACAGAAGCTTGTGGGAGCAATGCGAGGGAGCAGAGAGCAATCAGGGACTCTAGCGCTACGATACCACAGGCGGCAGGCAGGTCAGGGAGCAGCATGAGGAGCGACCGCTTCTGAGGGGATCAGGGCGGGTCAGGTACTGGGCACCGATCAAAACAAATTCCCCCGCTATATAATTGCTTCAGTGAAACCTATGGTGTTTGGTATCAAACACCTCATATTAATAAACCCACACTGACTCCAGTGATGGATTTATTAGTACAAGCAGTATCGCCTGAAACCTACCAGCCTTCTAGCGTGCTGGCTGACTGGTCCAGCCCAGCCTGCCATCACAGGCAAGTTTCTGACCCCCAGGGGTAAGTCCATGCTCTCAGGTGGTCACGAACAATGCCTGCTCTGGAAGGAGGTGTTTTACATCTCGTCCAGGAAGGCTGGTAAACTACTATTCAAAGGCAGTGAGCTCCAAAGAGAGCACTGCCTTTGGTATGCAAATCTGGCTTCCCTCAGAGGTGACCTGTTGGTGCTGCCTCAGACCTTGCCACATACTTACCTTAAGTCCAGGAGATGGTCCCTTTAGTTACTGGGAAGTACCCGTATGCAGTGTATGTTTTTCCTCAATATGATAACATTACCGCTTCAGAAATTGCACTGTGTCCATTTTTAAACACTACAAATTCATAACTCAAAAAGTACTTACCTGATTCCGATGATCTAATTCCCATTAACGTGTCATTTTTGTATATCAGTGTCAGACTGATTTCTTTTAGTGTGGTCTCACTTACTACCTTTGTGTGTGCAATAATGCCCAACTGTTAGCCCACACTACCACAAAAGAGCATTTGTGCCTCTAATTCTTTTGGGGTTGGCCTTAACTCTTGAACCTTTAGAGGTGTGCGAAATTTGGAGGGCTCCCAGCCGTCCGACGCACACGCCAACCATAGTGCCGGACAGCCGGGAGCCATCCGACGTATCCAAAGGGTTAAACAGTGTACCTCTTTTTGGTCCACTATATAAAGAGCTGGCTTCCTACACCAGGGGGTGAAGTGGAGCCCCAAATGGTCCAATGGGGCCACCTGGTGCACCAAAGAGCACTGCTACTCCCTGGAACATATTCAGCACGGCCTGTAGGAAGGAGGCAGAATCCGCCCCAGGACCTTTGTGGTATGCAGGTGTGGGTATCATCCTGGGCGCTGGGAGAGGCGTTATCTAACTCCGGCTCTATGAAAAAAGAGCAGGGGAGAAGCACAAGGTGAAGTCTTGCCCCCGTGCTGGGAGAATAGGAGCGTTTCTTCTTCTTATGGAGTCTCTATTTTTCCTTTGAGGAGAGGGAGGAGTGAGATGGAGGTATGGACCTTTTCCAGATTCTAGATTAAGGCCTGTCTCTCCGACACAACGTTCCTCACTTGCACTGGCCATAAAAAGCTTTCCTTGCCACTCGTGGATGGCCTTCAAATTAATTTAGAGGCAGAGGGGTGGGTGCTATATGGATCCAGTGATGGAACCCCAACGCCACTTCCTGGACAGAGACCGAGCCAGCACCCCCCATCGCCCTGGAGAGATATGGCAGATGTTTCCAGGTTAAGTCTGGCGCCTGGGATATTCTATGGTGATGAACATGCAGGTAGAAGTGTCCAAAAGAAACTATTTCTAGCATTGGTATTCTTATAAATCCAAGCGCTAAATGGTCATCTGCCTACTTTGGTTTATCCACCCTCTAGAGATGAATGGCCCTTAAACTCTCCCTCCCCTATGAGCATCTAAATTCTAGAGCAAAGTTTTGACTTCCTCACTGGGAAGGAGGGTGGATGCATTGGTTTTCCTTTTTCACCTCTCATGTCATTCTGCCAATAGAATAATATAGCTGTCTCTTTAGTACCCACTGATATAAGAGCACCTCTAAAAAGAACTAATACAAAGAGCAGACCATGAAAAAACTAGAGGGGGGGATGGGGAACCAACATTATTTTATTTTTTTTTTTAAATCGAAGAGATCTTTAAAAGCATACTGTAACCCAGAGAAGACCATAACAGTCCATGTCACACACTGAAAATGAGAACAGAGGTGACAGGGCTGAGGAGTACCAAGGCAACACAGCATGGGAGTGGCCAGACACACACATTTACTACAAGTAGTATAAGCTTCCAAAGCTCATCAAAGCGCCTATTCTCCAACACTATTTGTTAGAATCAAATGTCAAATTTGCGTTTTTACCCAGGGCCTCTGGCACCAAGCAAGAGTGAAAATATGGAACTAACTACATGCTGGAAATCCTGAAATATTTGTCTTTTAGGGGTTCTGGGACACTTGGATGTAAGTGAAAGTGGCACAGGGAATCCCACACTTCTGCAGACTTAATTCTTCTCTTCAGAATGACAATACACATTAAAGATGACAATATTTAGACTTGGTTCCCCAGTTAAGGGACAATTTGCTGTCATTAAAAACAGTAATATCTCAATGGCAGTCAAGTATGGTTGCATGAAAATGTCCGATTTGAATTCACTGCCTTTCCTAGTAAATCAATTAAAACAGTTTTAAACCTCTTGCTTCCTAAAGTATTTGCTTAAATTGTATCAGTATGAGATTATGAATAATATACTCACATCAGTCTTTGGGGCAGACAAGCAGAACTGAATGAGACCTATCTTTGCCTTCTCCACACGAGATACTCCAGTACTGGCCAACTTCTGAGTCAACACCAAACCTTCAACCATTTCGCAATCATCAATTGTTCCACTGGATAAGAGTGAGAAAGAGGAACATGGCACTCGCTCAACAAAATACTTTATTTTTTCATCACAACACATTCAACCATTTTCTTCAACTTAATAAGTGTTAAAAGAAGAAAGTGCTACCTACCCCAGCTTCTTGACAATTTTTATATCTCTAAGATCCACACCAGTGGCTGTAGCTGGGTCAATCACTTTCATCACTGCATCCACACTCATTGGAGAAAGCAGGCTAGAGTATTGAGAAACCACCTAAAAGTACCAAAAGAAGAAAGGAAGCATTATTTATATGCTCTAGCTAAAAATAAAAAATAAAAAAGGAATTTGACCTATTTCAGAAACGTGTAGGAAAGGCATGCTTCCTGGGTTACTACGAGTAATCATTTAGAAGTTTATTCCACATAAGAAGAAAGTCATATCCTAAAGCAATACCTGCTATTTGGGCTTCGTGTAGTTGATTTTCAACCAATTTAAAACAGATCTCTACTTCAGCTGCCGTTACTCTAAATGTGAATATTTCAGATACATCACAGAAATACCAAATTGTTTAAAAGAAAACAAATATTCTTAAGGTAAGTAAAGTGTACATCATGCATTCTAAAAGCGTACTCCAGAGAATGAAAGGATTTTTTATAACTACACAACTATTTTAAATACAGTGTGTATGCTCTTTAGTGACTTATTCCATTACAGCTTAGGATGAGATACCATCAATGAGGCTTTTGTAAATGTGTGCTGAACGCAAGGGAAATACCTTGTACTGACTAGACTATACACGGATCCTCTTCACCATCCCTGCCTCTAATCAAAGATACAGAAATATGCATCCTGTTCGCTTATAGCACAAAGCGAGCGTGCTTGCCTTACTCTCTGTGGTTCTGTTCCCAAACCCCTACTCCCAACACCTCACAGCGAGCAATATTAAAGATTTGAGATAGCGTTACTAACTTAAACTTCACTTCAACAAATGGCAATTAGGCCATGCAGATTTAGGGTTGTCCTGAGCTGGGTATGCCACTCACTCTCTCTATGGCACACTCCTTTCAGTAGGCTTGGGAAACTAAAGTGTGCCTCCTTGAAGTGATAAATACGAAGCGGAAGAGGAACTGAACTGGCTAGTTGACCACTGACCCAAATTAACATTCCAAAGTCTTGAGGGGAGCCACATTTTTCCTCAGTTTGCTTAGTGCACTCCAATATGGAACCTGCAAGCACTGGCTGGTCCGAATCATTACTGGGAAATAGGTTCCTGTGCTGCAGAGCGGGCAAATAACCTTTTCATAAGTATTCATCAAGCGAAGAGCACTCCAATAGACGGTATGCTTTATATCCTTCTGCCTAGATGGACCAGAGCTGAAAAGTCTGTGGTGGATTGAAACACTGTGGAAACTTTAAGAGTGATTGAGAAAAAGGAGACATTCACTCTCAAACGTTGATATTCAATGGTCAATTAAACTAATCTGTAAGAGAAGCATGCCTAACAGGAATACTTCTCATATTAAAACTCTAAATGACCCTTAACAACCACCCCCAGACAACTCTTTGTAGTTGCTGAAGTGGCTAATCCTCCTGCTCGTGTATTTGATGAGAAGTTATATCTTCCACATCAGACCAACTCCGCTCTTAATAGCAGATCCAGGGATACTTGCTACAATTCAAATACATTTCTCAATGTGGGTTGATAAAAACCAATGCCAAGCTAAAATCATCTAAATCGCTTTACTAATTCAATTCCTGATGACATTACAGAAGACTGTATCTTTCAGCTGTTACTTCACTGGACTAATTCTGTGGCCATAGAACAACCTTCGTTTATTTTGGGAAAGGTTATTAAAATTTAAAGGTGTGGGTTTAAGAGAGCATAGCTCAAAAGCCAAGTATCTTCTACACGTAAATGTGAGTAAAGAAAGAGTGTGTATAATGCAAGGGATAAAAACTGGATCTGATTCACACAAAATGGTACAGACCTATGCAAGCTAACCAACTTAATTGAAAGAAAATTCTACACAGCAATTCGTATTTTCAGTAGCTGTGTTGTAGAGATCTTGCGTATTCAAAATAGAACCACAAACAAAGGTTGGAAATCATACACTACCTTTGAGTTCAAAGAAGTAGTTGCACTATTCAGCAACGTTTCTCTGTCACTCAACAGAACTGGTTGAGACATGTTGGTCAACACTTCAATCCCTTTCTCAACAGCCTTCTGGAACGATTCAGAGATAATAGTAGGATGGATTCCTTAAAAAAAAAATATAAAGGAAGCACGTGAATGCCACAAATGACCCAATTACTGTGGTATTATGAATATGCTTCCAAATAACACTATTTCCAAGTTTTTCTAGGCATTCTAGTAAGACAATTAGGAAGTCAGTTCTTGAGGGCCAGAGGCCGTCACTTGTTACTCTGCAGTATGCCATATGGGGACTGTCCTATACCACGTGTCAGAGTCTCACAATATTGGTACATTCAAAATTAGATGGCCAATGAGTATCACTTTAGGCACTTGACTGTCAGGGTTGTGAGGAGGAGCAGCCAAAGTTTACTCCAAGAGGTGGAGGGACATAGAGACTGGTTCGAAGTGGCAAAACAGAAAATAACTTATTAGTAAGTAAGCAAATAGTTAATTCTTAAATTATATTAAGCTAGAAAGTCCTCACACCTTCTTGGCACAAGTTATGAAACAACAAAATCTTTGTACTTCCTGGACATTAATTCTAGAATTTTGCTAACATTAAACTCAATGGCCAATTTTAGCCTAGGGAAAATACTTTAGGTAACTGGCCTTTCTGGAAGCAGTCGGGTCGTTAATAAACGTATGGAGGTTGACTGGCAGGATACAGATTCACCAATCTCCCTTGGATCAAATATCATGATGCCCAAAGATGCCCATGAGTGAAAGGCATACCCCTTATTACAGCCAAAGCCCTTGATTCAAAGAGAGCTCTACAAATAAAATAAAAAATATCTCATCTCAAAAACCCACCATCTAAGCAAGAACCCAACCCACATGAAAAATCTTGGTGTCCGTTGTGACCATGTGCCCAGGCACAAGTGTACTGTTGAGGGACACAGTTCTTGAGTTCTGGGACTAGTTAGAGTACATATGGTCTGGTTTGTTGTTGCATTTGCTAGTGAATAAATACTACAAAAATAGCATCACAACGGTGCCTCTCCTATAGGGCCCGAATCTCACCCACAGCAAGCCAAGATGGTACCAGTAGCCACTGGGCTGCTGAAAAAAAAAAAGGAGGCTGTGACTTTAATAAGCAGTATGTCCAGAAATATAAATGGTTCACAGTTCAGGAAAAACCTGCCCCCAGCCAGAAGAACCGCATTCCAAGCGAGAAGTGCGAAGCCCCTCTGTGACTGAGACAAGGTGGGCATAGGTACTGCATGGACAGACGGCATAAGAGAATGCTGGCTCACCTTCCTCAAAGACAATGAAAAAGGCCCTCAACCCAGGTTGATGATCTTTCTTCTTCTAGGCAGCTGGGCCTAGATGACCATGTGGCTCCAGAGTAGATAACAATTCATGTGCTCAACCTCACAACAGTTTGTTCTGACAGTTGGGCTTCGCGAATAGGTCACTGCTCTAGACAAGCAAAATCCAGACAAGCATTTTCAATGCAATAGGTCTCGCATATACGCGACTTCAAGCTAGTGCCTTTTATCTAGGTTTTAAAAAGAAACCAAAAATAAAAGTCATTGTTATTTCCAATATCAACAGCTCAAACTCGCCTAAATGAGAGACCTATTGTTATCGCAAATGCTGGTTATGTTGTATTATGAGCTTTGTAAAATTATGTGAGTCTGTATGTTAGGTTTTTGACTTTTTACTGTTTGAAAGACAGCGTCGCAAGTTAACAAATATATCAATGCGTGCATTCCCCACCCCCTCTTCAAGCTCCCCCACCCCCTTCCCCCCCGGTGTCAGCTGTTTTTAGCTACAACCTTTGATACTGACCGATAGGTGTTAATTTGTGCACTAGTGCCCTGCTTGCCGGATGCACAGCCACTCACAACATAACAGAGGTCAATGCTCAGCCATTCAACATAACCATGTGCACGGCAGCTGGGGCAGATGCAGCGCAGGCTATGGCAGCGCAATGCAGCGTCCCTTGGTGTAGTGCTGTGCACAGTGTTCAATACATTGTAGAGCTAGGGATGCAGCTTCACTGCAATCCAGCACACAGCTGTGAGACAGGGCTCTAAAGCACTTTGTGTTACAACACACAGCACTAGATGGCAGAGCACTGCAGCACCCCCCAGTGCAGTGCTGTACATCATCCTCAGCTCTGTTAAGCTGGGAATGCGAATTCACTGCAACCCAGCGCACAGCTGCGAGATAGGACAAAATCACCAATGCACTACTGCGCTTTATATTGTGGCACACAGCACTAGACTGCAGCACAGGCACACACGTCACCACCATACAAAGAACACGTGCAGCACAGTAACGAGCAGTTAAAGGAGCCGTCACTCTCAGAGCAGGCATGGCGTTTACTGCATCAGTACTGGCTTCTTGTCGAGCGCAGCATCTGGGTCTGATGAAAAGGTCACACATTGCACAGACGTCGTCACTTGGGTGGAGAAGCGCTACAACAAGAGACAGGCGAGAGAGACCCACCCAATCGAAACAGGGATGCGTGGAGGGGAAGCAGGGCTGCCACATCTCTGGCACATACTTCAAATGAGCCCGGGCAGAAATAGTGCAGAATACATTTACACACACAGAACAGGGGCAGCAGTGGGGGAGTATGCATTTACAAATGCAGAACATGCACAGCGACGTGAAAGTAGCTTCACTTTAATGGCAAGCACCTATGTTGCAAGCTTTCAAATTTCACAGTTGTGATGTTGATCAGAAATTTCCATTCTCTTCTACAACATCAAAGGCATCATGCGCCCAATTACTCACATTCTACAGGAGCAAGCCAGCAACCTCGTCGTCCCTGTAGGTTCTGTGTTAATGTTTCCTTTCATGCACAGCTGACTAATTAGGAATTCGACAATCCACTGCTAACTGACAGGGGGTTAAACAAGATACATCCGGGGAGGACACCTGGGAGGGCGAGGGCTGCTTGTGCATGCACTGTACCTGCGGCTCGTGCCCAGTGGTGGTGCGTGCGGCCGGGGCAGGCAGTGCCTGCCCCCATCCAGGGCTCCCGTGGTGAAGAGGGAGCCCTGGCACCAGAAAGGAAGGACGGGAGTTGAAGTCCCGGGTCCCAGGAGGGAGCCCGGTGAAGTGCGGCACATAGGAGTGCGGTGCTCCCAAGACTGAGGAGAGAGCCCCGCGTTGTGCTGGCAGCGGTACAGAGGAGCTGGAGTGCTCTGGAAGCACGCCGCAGCCAGCCGCCGATCAGGAGGATGGCACCAGAGGAGGAGTTCTCCCCGCAGACTGGGCGAGTTATTTAAAAGCCCCTTTTGGGGGGCCAGAAGTTAAAGTGAGCGTGCGTGCGCATAAGAAAGTGAAACTGCATGCTGGCTTGCTAGGACTGAAGGGGGCCAGGAGGTGAGCACGGCGTGGCGCATTCACATTTCCAGTCCGTCCTGCGCGTGCCCATCTCCTTGTGTCTCTTGGAAGGCAAGTCAGCGACAATAGATCTCGCTGGCGACAGCGCTTTCGCGCTGCGTCGCCAGGCGAGACCTAAAAATGTTGCAGGCAGGTAGAATTTCCTTCTTTCACAGGTCACAAGGCAAATTGTCCGTGCAGGTTTTCCCAGACTTTGGCAAAGTCTGGATTTCAAATAGCAGCCTACCAGAGGTGCCACTGCGGTCACTTCTTAGAAAGCGTGTAAGCCTTGTGTCTGGCTGATTCGAGATGAAAAAAGTACCAGCTCATGAGCCAATCATATACTCCTCACAATCAAAATGGAGGATCTGCTTTATAGGAAAGTCTAGGGGCTCCCAAACCTGAATGAGCTCTTTCCTGCAGCAGGTAGCCACATTCTGAGACACTCTGCCCAGTGGCAGCAATGAGATCAGATAGTGCTGTACTCAGTGTATGCAACTCCACTTGAAGGCTCCCGATGAGGAGACCGCCAAATCTCAGGAAATGTGGGCATGGGTAAGTTTCACTCAAGCAGGGGTAAATTAACTCTAAGGTCAAATGGAAAAGGTTCAAGAGCTCCTCATCCACCAGACACAGAGGTTGTAGAAAAGGACCAAGAGTATGTACATACTAGATAGACGTAACAGATAGACACCATCCCCCCTCACAAACAGCATTTTTGGCCAGCACACAGGGTTAAACTGATCGAAGCACTTACTAGTCCACCTCATACATGTTCTAGACATGATTAAGGCAAGGGACCCCTCTTCAAGGGAAATTAGAGGACCTACTATCAGAAAGAGTGAAGTGAGTGGGCAGTCCCGAATTGCAAGTAAAACCAGATTCACGTTGCCACCATCAACTAAAATCTTAAAGGAGACTGTTGCATTACTCCTGGAAAGTACAAATGCTTTAGCAATTTACCAAAATGTCTCCTTCAGCACACCTCGAAAGACTTTAGGTCAGTGAACATTCTGCTGAAGCCAAATATGGATAAGCAAACGATTAAGGGCAAACGGTGAACATGTTTAGTGAAGACCCACTCATGTGAAGAGCGGGCTACCAGGCGACTGTAATATTCACGAATGGTTATTGGAACACCAGGAGGACTGCAAACAGGCTGACAAGGGATGCTCCCAGTCTGTGTTCCAAGAACACATCAGCCAACTGATTACAAAGCTCTAGGTTACTTAGCATTTTCATCTTGCAAAAATGTTTTTGTTCTCCCTCGAAATGGCAGCAACCAATTCACTTTCACTCTGTAGTGATTGGAAGAAATGCACACAGGGCTGCATTTGTTCGTTCCAGATATTGGACAGGTCATTCGAAACATGTAAAGATGTGATTATCTCTTACTAAATCTGAAAAACGTGTGTGTTAGTAGGTGGTTCTGACACTAGGGGCCGCCTGGATTTTTCACTTTTTGAGTACCTAATTATTGAGCTTTTACTGTGGGGGAGCCTCATAATCTGGAACTCATCCACAGTGAACTCATAATGAAGGAGACTGCATAGAGATTTTACTGGTGTCCGCCTGGCTTGGCTAGGCCGCTGCGCAGCAGCTTGAGTATGGGACACTGTGCTGGTTACATGCAGACACGGGTGTACAGAGTGAATGGTGTGGCAGGACTTATGCAGAATTGGGTGGCGAGATGGAATAGGCTTTATACCCTGGGAAGGAACATGCCAGGGAAAGTCAGTGTTTTACTGGGTTTTGACTTCATTATTCCCCTATGGGGATGTGGGGCCCATGGCTAAAATGACTTCCACAAGGCCTACAGATTCCAGACACACACTAAAGTCCATTGTAGAATAGGTGAAAATAAGTATTCTGCAGAGTCCAAAGTCATATGTACTGCTTTTGGGTCATACAGAACTGTCGTATTTCTCTGAGCCAGCCATGACCAGACCCAGGCTGAGGGTTGACATCAGCTGGATGGATTGATAACCTTTCTTTCACAAGCTAGGGCCACCTCTCCACAAAGAAGAAGATGGGTGGGGCTACAGGCTCATCCATTAGCAGCTGTCACTGGGTGCCAGGCACCAGGCTGCACCAAGAAGGAAAGAGTTGGGCTTCAAAGGCCACGTGGCCAGAGACACTGGACGACTTCATTTTGAACAAACCCAGAGGCTGGACAAGAAGGAGGGAGCAGGGGCAGGGAAGTGATGTGTCGCTGTTTGATAGAACCAATAGAGACTTTCTGCCAGCCCCCTACTCAACTTTTAAAAAGTACTTGCACAGGAAGAGAAGCTCTCTCTGGGGTGTGGTCTGCGGAGGCGAAAGGTGCTGAAGCCTGGTGCAATGGGCAGTTGGAAGGAGGACACCCCTGACTGCCCCCCAGGCCCCTAACAGCACCAGAAGAAGAGTCCAGGACCGGTGCGCAGAAGAAGAGGCCTCTGCACAGGGAGAAGAGGCGCAGGAGGAGAGCCAGGCGAAAGGCTGGTGCAGGGAGCCAGTGCAGACCGCTCCCTGCAGAATGCACCCTCTTGGAGCCCCGGAGGGTGAAGGAGAATGCTCCCAGTGGCTGGGGGGCACCGCCAGGAGCAAGAAGCCACGAAAATGGGGCAGATCGGACCTCCAGGGGCTGAGATATGGGCCCCAGAAGGTGAGCGACCTTTGACTTGTGGCCCCCTGATGGCAAAGCACGCGAGGCTCCGCCGCCGGTCCAGAAAAGGCCCCCGGGGTGGGTCAGGTCCCGGGGACTGCCCTCCAACGTGGAGAGCCTGTGGGGGTCCCAGGTGGGACCGGGGCCCCGGAAAAGGAAGGAGGAGCCAGGGGGCCAGGTGGGACTGGGCCCCCGACCAAAGCGCGGGCTCCCCGCGTCGCATACCCTTACCCGGGAGACCAGGTGGGACCAGGCCCCCCACCGAGGCCCCAGAAAGGGCAGGAGCTTGAAGCGCCCCATGATGCCTTGCAAGGCATGAAGAATGGATTGTGTTTGGCGTTTTGGTGGCCCCCAGAGGAGAGGGGTCACCTTTGACTGTGAAAAGGTGCTGGGGGGAGCTGCTAGAGTAGCGCAGTCTCACCCCCCGCACAAACCAAAGTCCCACCCTAAGTTTCTTGAGGATTTAAAAAGAATAACCCCTCAACTCTCAGCAAAGATTGCATCACCTCCTAGGCTGGAACTTTTGTTCTACAGCTGGGGGTTTATTGAGAAGTGCATCAAAGTTTGAAGGGATGAGTTGGAGATGTCTCGATAAGGGCATCCCCTGGAGGTGAAATGGCGTAATTGCACTGAAATGCATTTATTAATGGTTATTTCTTTTAGAGGGACTGATGTTCAATGTGAAGTACTGGTGTAAGGTGATGTCACAAGCAAAGTGGATTTAAGTGGCTAGACACTCCTGCTAGGGTGTCTGACGGTATTTACAACTTAATCCTGTGATCATCTGTGATGCCTTTAGGGGCTGCAATTGCAATGCATTTTTAATGATATCCAAATGTGCCGAGTACTGTCATTCTAAAGTGTGCGTAAACATGTAGTCTTGCTGCTGCTCTTAGGTGAAGACCACATACTGTTAGCCCTTAAGATGTAGATGGGTATACTTTAGGGTCAGTAGATGCTTGGTCAGGGTTATGTGTCACCAAGGAAGGTGTATCCCTGTTTAATGCTTGTTGAGGTAATGGGAGGGGGACGCCACTGGGATGGTGCCAATGAGCAGGGCCCTTGCTCCAGGATAGGTTCAACTAATTGCATTGGGGGCAAGATGATGTGCATACATGGGAGTGGTGGTACTAGACCCCACACCCCCCTGCGGGAGGGGTGGAGATGTTATGCAATGTCACAAAGTAATTCCAACAGCTTATGTATATTTGTAAATTGGTGTATAGTATTGAGTGGTGTGTGTGTTTAATAAATGTACTCTTACTTCTATAAAGCAAAGTACAGGCTGGACAATCAATTATGGAGTGTTATTTTTGCGCACCTGCAAATGGCGATTACTAGCCCACACCACCTCCCTTGAGTAAGCCTCAGACTGCTCTGCAACACTACCCTCTGAGAGTCAAGCGCTGCCCTAGGGTGTTTGGTTCCCAGTGAAGGACAAATGTGTCATGTTATTTGTGCAGGCCTCACAGATGCTGCCCCATTTTCCAACAGTGTGGAAAAGCCAGAGTTTCAGAAAGAAATAATGTGGTTGGGTTGCCTGCAACTGATAGATGGGCTGCTAAAGCCAATCGCTGTCTGGCGAAAGGAAAAAATGTAAGGCGCTGAAGAACTCATGGTATGAAATAAGAATGCATGAGGCAAAACCTAAGCTGAGAAGTTACTTGTGATCGTATCTGTGCTTTAAGAGGTAAGATGCATTTGCTAGCTACAAGTTCGTGGGAAGGCATTATGAGAGCAGGCTTCAGCTTCAAGGTAAGCTAACCTCAGAGTAAGGCTGTAAATGCAAAATACCACTGGGTCTGGTAATACTCCTAAATTCTGAATGTTGCTCGCTGTAAGGGTTGTTAATATTCAAGATAAGTTTGACTTCTTTTTCTTGTTCACTACAAGTGCAGGTGTGGTTTCAGATCTGGTGTAGCTACAAAATGCTTCTGCAGCTCTGGCAGATGTCAGTCATGACTAAGTTCATGACAATATTTAGTCAAAAGTCACCAGAACAATTGGTTAGCATTAAATCAGTGAAGCCTCTGGCCCTGAGGGAATTCCAGTCTTAGTTATCAAATAGTTTGCTCCTCAGTCATATGTGGACAAGTCCAATATTGCCATCTAATAGATAAGAGACCCACCTATTCCCTTGAATGGGGTGCTTTTCTCAGCACTGCACTTGGCTCAACAGGAAGCATTCCCCACAATGAAGAACAGAAGATACTTAATCACTATTTTCAAACAAGGAATGCAACTTCTGGCCACAGTCCACATAAAAAGCACCTGTGCCAAAGCATAACGGTCGACTTTATGAACTTATGCAAGGCAACTGGAATATAAAGATAGATCCTCTTTTTGCAACAATCTGTTTTGGAAATGCGTTATGCATATGACATTATAGGTTACTTACATAATTTCAATTAAAAAGGTTTACAGTGTTGCCAGAATAAAAAGACCTTTTTAAATGAGCACATCTTAAATCTTACCTTTTTGAAGAAGCCTGGAGCAGGAATCCAAGAGGGCACCAGCAATAATAACAACAGATGTTGTGCCGTCACCGGCTTCGATGTCTTGAGCTTTGGACAATTCTACCAACTTGAAAAAACGAAAGAAAAGCAGGGTTCATTTTCGTTAAAAGGCATAGATCAACTGGTTCAAAAACAGGCAGGAGGAAAATCAAGTCCTACATTATGTCATAGGTTTGCCTCCGGCAGTGCACTGTTTTTGTTTGGTAAGAGAGAGAAGCCGTGCTGAAAGACCTTGCAACTTTATCGCACTACAGTTCCCTCTCCAATTAGGAGAGATCTATAGAATGCATGCTACCTCTACAAAAGCACTATCCTCACATGGATGTCCTCACTTTACTGTTAAAAACTAAGTGCATTATGAACATTTGGATTATCTCAGTTAGTGCTTTCTCTTAGCTGCTTGACCTATTGCCTTTTATCCACATCCCACCAGTCAGAGAACAGTGGTGGTGCTGACTCTACTTGCAATAGATTCTAGTTAAATGTCCAGTTCCGTCCTCCGTTTCTCCTTCTCAAAAAATCCCGTTTCTCTTCACTATTTACCAGCCACTTAACCCCATTAATTCGCCTACAGAGGATCCTAACACCCATTTCAATTACATGTTCACAGTCTCTCACCCTCACCCTCACTTAATCCTAATAAACTAACGTTTACCTCTTTGTTTCCTCACATTGTTCGTCTGGCCTCATGACCTACATTTTTTTGCCATCTTTAAACCTGCGCATCTTTAGAGCTTCATCTGATTCAATAAGTAACCCCTTATCCAGTTTTGACTAACTGCTCCAATATCGCCAGCTAATCATATTCTTCAGGATATGTTGCTCCAATCAGCCTCCTATCAAATTCATATGAGTGTCTAATCAACAATTACTTTATTTATGATGAGCATCTTCTACTATACACAGCTGACTGCACAACCTTTAACTTATACTCCATCCGCTGAACTTTCATAACTAATGATGAGGTCCTTAACGCTGCTCGCTGGTTCTTTCGAGGGTTACCATCTCCCATTCTTACAACTCATGTTCACCATGCATAAAAGGAACAAATGTGTTTTCATAGTAGCCTTACACATTACCAGAAAGCGCTTTGTGAGAAAAAACCAAATAATCTCAAACACAAGAGTTCAGACATTCCACACGGTTAGCTACCCTGTGTTTATTGTATACTTTATTTCACCCATTTCACTCCTTAAGTTGGTAGTTTTATATTGTCCCACCACAAAAGATGCCACTTTATCATGCTGTAGATGTGCACACAACTTCCCTGCCTACTTATCTGATTAAATCTACTTACGATTCACTATCGTTAGCTAGGCCATTTCCTAAACTTTTCCCTACACACTGGAGTATTTTTCCATTCGGATTTCCACTGTCAGATTGCTACTCAATTCTCTCCTGTCAAACAACTCTTATTTCTTTACTTCAATATCTTTCTAAAACCCTAGAATTCTTGGTCAACCTTTATCAATCAACCTTCTACTTCCAGTGAAGTCTAGGTTCTGTCAGTGGCACTCCACAAAGACTGATAAATACAGTTTCTCTGAATATGTACCGCACTTGATATACCATCGGTCCTTTTTAGGTTTCGCTGGGGGACGGAGCCGTTAGGCTCCGCCTCCAGAGAAATCTGTAGTTTCTAGTATGGGTGACTTGAACACGCCCCTCTGCTTCATTGGCTAGCTCCATAAATGGAGGCTAGCCATTGGAACAGAGAGGCGTCCGTCATGGCCGGAGGAGACACGGGGGCGTTCCCGAGATTCTTTGGCTTTTGCCGACGTCACGCGACGCCGGGAACGCCCCCGAATCCATCGACACGTGTTTGGTGCAGACTGAAGGTTTGTGAGCCTTCCCCGAGCAGAGCGCACTAAAATAACCTGTGTGCAGCTTCACCACCGCGACCCGGGATCAGTAAACCCCCGACGAAGGGCCCCGTACCTTGCTGGTACCAACGCGACCGAAAACGAGCCCGCTGCTCTCTGATTGGACGGGAGAGCCGAGCCCCCTCACCAAACGCCGCGACGGGATTGGCCCGTGCGGCGCAGCGTCACCACTGTTGCCGTGTGGTGATTGGCTAGGGCGAGGAGCGTCATCGCAGGCTTGACCCGGGAGCCGCACTGCCATAGGCTGACTCCCGGGTGCTTTGGAGGCTCGCCCGTTCTGCCGTGTCTGGATTGGCCCGCTCGACTGGAGGAGCCGAGAATTCACCGCGATCACCGCCGGGCCCGGGGAAGACTGACCTAACCTCGCCGAGGGACCTGAAAGAGTGCTCCAGCCCCCGGCCTGCCGTCTCTGCCCCCCCGCTGCTCCCTGGAGACCAGAGAGCGGGCGGAGGAGCGTCCTGAGACCGGCCGGGCTGGAGCGTAATAAAGAGTTCAGTCCCCGGTGCCAAGGTATGCATTGCATCGTCTAACGCTAGACAGTCAAGTGCTGTGAAGCGAGTCAACCTAACCAGAGCTCATTTCGAACGCGAGACCTGCGAGGGGTAGAAAGAGTTAATATTAAAGGGGAGAGAGCGAAAAAAAAAGAAGAGAAAAAAAAAATCTTGGAGTTGTCAACTTAAAAGGAGGGTCTTTGATCCCCTGCCGTCTCATTGGCTTTAAACATCTCCTTCGAAAAGTTTTTTTCCTCGCTCTCTCCCCTTACCTCCCACCCAGCCAGCCTCCTCCCGGGAGCCAAGAAGGGAGGGCGCGAGGGGGGCCTGGGAGCCGCGCAGAGAATAGCGATCAAAAATAAACCTCTTATGTGAAAGGGAAAGAGGGGGGAAGAACGTGTGTATATATACGGAGGCCGGCAGTGTGCGGGGACTGGGCACAGGCGAGGGGCAGGGTTGGGAGGCAGGCAGGGCACTCACAACGACGGGCTCACTCAGCTCAAGTTATCATAGTTTTTTAATATAATTTATTAACGGGGTGTTTCCGCTTCTTTTTCCTGATCCTGTTTTGACTTGATTTTGGGAAACGCGCAGCCTCTGGAGACAACAACGTACTTTTTAAGAGGCAAGGGGGCGCCGGCATTTGTCCCACTTTTAAAATATAATGTATTTATTGAAAAAAGGGTCAGGTTAAGTGTACGATATTTGACTTTGAGCAAACTCTATATTTATTTACAACTTGGGCTGCAGCAAATCAGCCTGCACTGTAGTTTTCTGTTCGTCGTGTTGCTTTTGGCGTCTAGTTCAAGGGTAGTTAATATATTTATTTGTTTTTTTTAAATTTGGCACGCGCACACTTTCTGCACTTTCCCCTTGATGTTCAAGAGTGCGGGGAGGTTAGATACCCCAACTCTTGCTTTTGCACTTTCTCCTGCGGTGTCGCTATGGCACCTTATGCCCCTCTGCACCGGGCACTGGCGCGCGGCGGCTCTTTGGTGTTGACGGGTTTGCTTCTTTTGGTGTCAAACACCCAGGCAGGGCCCACTGGCCGTCTGCACCGGAAGGTGCAGGGTATCACCCGGGGCCACCCACAGCAGCAGCAGCAGTACACGGTACCAGTCAGGGTGCAGGGGAGTCCGGGGCAGGTGTACTTTCGCCTCTCTGCCTTTGGGAGGGTCTTCGTGCTGCGCCTGGCACCTGACGCCAGCTTCCTGGCGCCGGGTCTGCGGGTGGAGTACCTGCGGGACGGGAGGGGCGGGGGCACGGCTGGCAGCAGGGAGGTCAGCGACGGGCTCAGGGGGTGCTTCTATTCGGGCACCGTCAACGGGCGCAGAGAGTCACTGGCTGCGGTCAGCTTGTGCCAAGGGGTCCGCGGATCCTTCGTTGTGGACGGTGAAGAGTACCTCATCCAACCGGCTGCACACGGGAAGCACCATCTGACAGGGGCACTGTTGGGGAGGCGCCCTGGGCAGGCAGAGAGGGCGTGGGGGTCGGGGAGAATGGAGAACCACCTGGCGCCTCACCTTCTCCGGCGACGAGGGCGCCCCAGCCCTGGGGGGGCACCCCGATCCAGACATTGGCACCCTAAGAGCGGACATACACGCGCCAGGTCCCGTGGACAGCGCCACCGAGGAGGACTGGGCGCCCACGGCGGGGACTCACTCAGAACCGGCCCGTCGGCGGAGGTTCGTGTCCGAAGCCCGCTCCGTGGAGACTCTGCTGGTGGCCGACGCCTCCATGGTCCGCTTCTACGGGAAGGAGCTACAGGTAAGGAGGCCCTCCTGGCGTCCGGAAGAATGACTTTTAAAGAGCGTTTTGAATGTTTTTAAACACTTCTCTGTTGTACAATACTGACTACATGCTGAAACGACCAAGTATACAGGGTCAGTATCTGTCTTTAGGCCAGGGGTGTCCAATATAGACCCAGGAAGGTCAGATATATATATACGCCAGATTTTCAGAATAAGCAGCTAAAATACATGTACAGTCTAGATTCAAACAATTGCCTTTGTATTGATGGAATTCGGTACTTTTCATTACAACATATTTTAGCACTGCAGCCATTTAGCCCTATTGCAGATCGCCTGATTCCCTCAAACCAACCTGCCTCTTATTGGAAGCCCTTGGTTTTGTCTTACTAATTTTGAATGTATTTATTTATTGTTTTAACTATCAGCCTTAAAATAATTTAAAACAGAGATTAAAGGACACTTTTTGTCTTACCAGAATTCTGTCTCTGGATTTAACGTAAGACACTTGGGGAGCTAGGGAGTGCAGAGTGACTGCAGAGTGCTAGGGAGTGCAGAGTGACTGCAGAGTGCTAGGGAGTGCAGAGTGACTGCAGAGTGCTAGGGAGTGCTAAGGAGTGCAGAGTGACTGCAGAGTGCTACGGAGTGCTAGGGAGTGTAGAGAGACTAGGGAGTGTAGAGTGACTGCAGAGTGCTAGGGAGTGCAGAGTGTTAGGGAGTGCTAGGGATTGCAGAGTGACTGCAGAGTGCTAGGGAGTGCAGAGTGACTGCAGAGTGCTAGGGAGTGCAGAGTGACTGCAGAGTGCTAGGGAGTGCAGAGTGACTGCAGAGTGCTAGGGAGTGCAGAGTGACTGCAGAGTGCTAGGGAGTGCAGAGTGACTGCAGAGTGCTAGGGAGTGCAGAGTGACTGCAGAGTGCTAGGGAGTGCAGAGTGACTGCAGAGTGACTGTAGAGTGCTAGGGAGTGCAGAGTGACTGCAGAGTGCTAGGGAGTGCAGAGTGACTGCAGAGTGCTAGGGAGTGCAGAGTGACTGCAGAGTGCTAGGGAGTGCAGAGTGACTGCAGAGTGCTAGGGAGTGCAGAGTGACTGCAGAGTGCTAGGGAGTGCAGAGTGACTGCAGAGTGCTAGGGAGTGCAGAGTGACTGCAGAGTGCTAGGGAGTGCAGAGTGACTGCAGAGTGCTAGGGAGTGCAGAGTGACTGCAGAGTGCTAGGGAGTGCAGAGTGACTGCAGAGTGCTAGGGAGTGCAGAGTGACTGCAGAGTGCTAGGGAGTGCAGAGTGACTGCAGAGTGCTAGGGAGTGCAGAGTGACTGCGGAGTGCTAGGGAGTGCAGAGTGACTGCGGAGTGCTAGGGAGTGCAGAGTGACTGCGGAGTGCTAGGGAGTGCAGAGTGACTAGGGAGTGCAGAGTGACTAGGGAGTGCTAGGGAGTGCAGAGTGACTAGGGAGTGCAGAGTGACTAGGGAGTGCAGAGTGACTAGGGAGTGCAGAGTGACTAGGGAGTGCAGAGTGACTAGGGAGTGCAGAGTGACTAGGGAGTGCAGAGTGACTAGGGAGTGCAGAGTGACTAGGGAGTGCAGAGTGACTAGGGAGTGCAGAGTGACTAGGGAGTGCAGAGTGACTAGGGAGTGCAGAGTGACTAGGGAGCGCTAGGGAGTGCAGAGTGGCTAGGGAGTGCAGAGTGACTAGGGAGTGCTAGGGAGTGCTAGGGAGTGCAGAGTGACTAGGGAGTGCTATGGAGTGCTAGGGACTGCAGAGTTACTGCAGAGATTAAGCTAATGGCAATGTAAATGACAATGCCATTTATTTATCTGTTTTCAAAACCAACACAAATTTTGTCATTTACAATGCCAATAGCTCTAACTTTTCCAAAGGCGAAACCATTGCATTGTAAATGCTTGTTCTAGTTTGCGGAGGTTCCACTGCATTTGATGCCCACTTTCCTTAAAATCTCTGGTATGGGTATCTTGGCTACTATCGATTTCAAAGCAGACAATCCAATTTCTTTCATTCCCCTCCATCCATTTTTATACCATTTGAATGGATTTGGTGAAAACTCTGAAGGACTTCTTACCATTTTGGCTGCTGGGTGCATGACCTGCATCTGCTTCAGAATAGTAGCTCCATCATTTGTGATAGTCACATCTCCTTTCCCATCTTGAATCTTACAAAAGAAAATTCAGACAAAGGCTTAAGGGTAAAACAATTTGATACACACCGCTAATTTTAGAATCACAGATGTTAATCC
Organism: Lissotriton vulgaris; assembly: GCF_964263255.1. Taxonomy (NCBI): domain Eukaryota; kingdom Metazoa; phylum Chordata; class Amphibia; order Caudata; family Salamandridae; genus Lissotriton; species Lissotriton vulgaris. The sequence goes on along the minus strand of NC_141694.1, from coordinate 1,487,367,071 downwards.
AAACATTTTCTGAATAGGATCGTCATCATTTGGCAATTATAATGGAAAAGGGGTAATATCTCAAAGATTCTCTTACCATTTTGTCCATGCCTTTTGGTCCAAGACTAGTTCTTATAGCATCAGCGACAGCTGAAAAAGAAGCAAAATTATTTTAAAGATCAGGTAAAGCAAATATAGGCAATTGTAAAATTGTCCAATTTCGCAAGTCGGGAAATGTGAGAAAAGGAGCAGGATGCAATGCCCTCCTTCCTCAAACAAAGATATCAATTATTCAATATATTTATACACCTAGTACATATTCCTGCTTTCACAGTAACGATAGGAGAAAGGTGTACAACTAAAACACACTCCTTGCCACCTCATCTGTGTCACCCTTTAAGTACTGACACTATCCCCCAAACCCAGACAAGTCTTAGGGAGACTTGCCAGACGGGCACCATCTCCAGAATTAGACAAGTAAGGCACTTCTTACGGCTAGCTCTGAAATACCAAGCGAAATTGCCCAATCTACATAAACAAAGCTCATCACGCTCAGTGGTGTGTTCAAGATGGAATTTACCACCTACAGTGTAAATATTCACGTGCAACTGGCAGCAAAGCATCAGCTATAAGTAATGAACAACAACCTGTTCTAGTAAAACAGGGTTTCATGTATAACAAGCATTGGAAATGCAATAGGTCTCTGATTTATTAGAGCTAATGGCATTGTAAATGGCAATGTCTTTTAGTCATGTGTTATGGAGTGTATGCATGTGGTGTGTAGTAAAATTATGTGGGTTGGATTGGAATTGTAGCAATGGTGGCATGCTGCGCTTTAGATGAATATGTTTAAAAGTAAAGTGCACCATACTGAGATTGCTACAATAGTTAATTGTGGATGCGTTAATTGATGTGTGCACTGATGGCTGGAGGTGTGTGCGCACCTGGTGAAAGCGTGCACTGCCGGCTGGAGATGTGTGTGCTCCTGGTGAAAGCGGGCACTGCCAGCTGGTGGTGTGTGGGGGTGTCTGGTGAAAGCGGGCACTGCCGGCTGGTGGTGTGTGTATGCCTGGTGAAAGCGGGCACTGCCGGCTGGTGGTGTGTGTGTGTGCCTGGTGAAAGCGGGCACTGCCGGCTGGTGGTGTGTGTGTGTGTGTGTGTGCCTGGTGAATGCGGGCACTGCCGGCTGGTGGTGTGTGTGCCTGGTATAAGCGGGCACTGCCGGCTGGTGGTGTGTGTGTGTGTGTGTGTGTGCGCCTGGTGAAAGCGGGCACTGCCAGCGAGTGTGTGGTCTTATGTGTGTGGTCTTATGTGTGTGTGGTGGACTTATTTCGAGTTTTCGTACCCTGCACACTCACACTGCCTCTACTCACACACTGCTCACCCTACACACACACACACACACACACAAACACACACACACAGCTCACCCTGCACGCTCACACTGCTCACGCACTGCTCACCCTCCACGCTCACGCACTGCTCACCCTCCACGCTCACGCACTGCTCACCCTCCACGCTCACGCACTGCTCACCCTCCACGCTCACGCACTGCTCACCCTACACGCTCACGCACTGCTCACCCTACACGCTCACGCACTGCTCACCCTACGTAATGCGAAAAGACCTAGCTCTGCCATTTGGCCTGTGTTGTAATCGTACAGTAGGTTGTGAGTAGTTGCACTTGATTGGTTGGGGCGTCCCCTCTTTGCTGCTCCCCTCACAGAGGGCCGGCTGCCTCCATGGAGCTCCCAAGACACGTGTTCAGCTGTTCTTTGTTTTATCTCCTGTGTGTCAGTGCACCGTGTAAGCGCACAAGCATACCCTGCTCTCTGGAACAGTCACACTGCTGAGTCACTCTCACTCATGCGGTCACTCTCACTCATGCGGTCCCAGGGCCAGAAGAAGCGCTCACTCCCTTCACGAGGCCTTTCCATGAAACAGCCTGTGGGCGCTTGAGAGACTTCAGAATGTGAAGGCCAGACTTCTTACACTGTCCACTGGTGCAAGCTTCTCCCGGTGCCCACCAGTGCCAGCGTCTCATGCTACCAATCACTGACTGCATCTCACACTGTCCACCAATACCCGCTTTACGCCCTGCCTACCCGTGACAGCTTCTCTCTTACCCATAGGTACCAACTCCTCAAACCCCCACCGCATGGAGCTCTCACTGCCCACCAAAGTGCTTGAAACCCACGAGGTGGGCCAAGCGCTGTGAAACCCACCAGTGGCTAGAGGAGAAGAGGGTGGCACGGGAACCGAAAACTCCTAGTCAGACAACGACTTACACATGGTTAAAGACTTGAGGAATTCAGGAGGAAAATAAAATAGTCGCGGTGGGTTTAAAACGGCAGAATTCGCACTTTAACACCCCACCTTACCATGTTGCATCCACCTGGTGGTGAACATGCGCTGATCCAGATGCAAAGCCACAATGCTCCTCTCCTGCCCACTTTCTTTGTAACCCTTCCCGTTCTGCCCCCGCACACCAATCACTTATCTACGAATATGGACAGAGTCTGGAGTAGCATACGTTCTCCTATATCCCCGTATTTCCAGATGCGCTGAACTCTGAGTTGACAGAAGGGTCTGCAACTTCTGAAGTTCGCCGCATCCCAATAACGCGAGAATCCAGTCCATATTTCTGGGTCAAGAAGGTCTGTTCGGTGCGAAACGATATTTAGGGTTTATTCCTGGTTTTCACCTTTCCATGGACTCCGAACTCCCGAATTTACTTCACAATATTCGTTGTATATGTGGGATGGCCAGTACTAGCCCCCAGCGACCCTCACGCTAACAGCTCCGACTCTTGGAACTGAAGCCGCCTCTTTCCAAACAGAGTTCGTAATATCGCCTGAACACATCGCAATTCGGGATGTTCTTCGCAGTTCTGCCAGGTAATTCGTCCCGATCCAATTTGCAGTAGTTCTACGATCAAAGAGAAGTGCGCCAATGTTTGCCCCCTCAGATCATTCCTCGAACGTACAGTTTTTGCAATGTCTTCTGATCAATAGATCCATTTCCTCTGTGTATTCGCTGTTTTATACTGTTAGGAGTATTCGATGAATTTACTTTTACAATGCTAACTTTTTCTCTTCCTCTGCCGTCATCTAATTTCTCCTATTCGTCCTTGTTCTATCAAAGCACAATTTTTTTTTGCCATATTGTTGTGTTCCATGCTTCCGACCACTTTCCCATTTGTATTATCGTTGGCCCAACAACACATTTTATGTAATCATCTTTGCCGTTTTCCATTTTCTCTGTACATGTACTTCTCCTCCCACAGCTTTAATTTTCTATTTCGTATTTCTGAACGAATTGTTATTGTAAAAAAAAAAAAAAAAAATGGCGAGTAGTGCACGCATGCGCGCCACTGCCAGCATATGTCTTTAATTACCACAGCCTTGAGGGCCGCGATAATTGAAGATATATGGACTCTGGTGCGCGTAACATACACCAATAGGCCATGGGCGGAGCTACGCGACCGCCCATGGCCTATTGTGTGTTCTGTTTTAAAAACACACGCTGAAAGGCCATTGAAAATGGACCTACGAAATAACAAGCACAAGCTCCAAGGAATTTCTAGGTCCATTTTCAAAACGCCGGGAAAAGGACTCCCGCTGCGCGACACTGCATGCGCAGTGTACAGCAGGCCAGAGCCCTAAAAATACCGCTTTTCTTGGTTTGCTGAAGACCATACATATTTTATAATCCATTAAGGAGTATGTTTTCCTATAACTTATATTTGTTTACCTAAAATTTGTCAAACTAAGCAACAACTACAAATAAATCGTTTGATTTCTCAAAATTATTGTCTTCAAATACAAATTCCTATGCAAAATTCCTATTAAATATTTATTTTCCGGGGGCGTGGCCGAGAGAGCCATCATGGCGGACGCAGCCTAACGGAGCTCCGTCCCGCCTGATGATTATCTGCCGAAATATCCTGTCTTCCCCACCCCAGTGTGCCCCAGAGGGGAGAATACTGCGACGGACATCAGTGGCGATCCCTGTGCGCAATCCTGGTCGGCATAGTGAACCGGGGGCCTGAGATCATGGCCCGGGGCAGTGAGGCCTACGCCGTGAGGAGAAGCCGAGGACCTCGAGTTTCGTGGGTCCCGGCGGCGGCTGCAGCAGTGGCGCAGACTGCGAGGGGCGAGTGGCGCTGATCCCTAGACTGGCAGGTCTGACGCGGTAGACCGGAGGCTCCGGCCGGACGCGGGTGACCGGAGGCTCCGGCCAGACCTACTGCAGCAGCTGATATCGGGGAGGCGCGGAGGACACAGGCCAACGAACCGGCCCTGGGCTGAGGAGAGGAGGTGCGGCCTAGCCCGGGAAGTGAAGCCGGGGACTGGATTTTGGCGGAGAGCTGACTCGGGCACCGGACTTTGTTGGGACTATCCTTGCTGCAGCCGGCCCTAAGGGGCAGACAGTAAGGAGGTGTGCGGTGTTCCCCTGGGGGTGCGCTGGATAGCCCTGCGGGCTGCACGTTTGGAGGGGCAGGTGGCAGCTGTTCCGACGGTCAGATCGGGACGAACCGGTAACCGGGGGTGTGCTGGAGCCAATCCGGAGGGCGCCTTAGGCCCTGCAGCCCGCAGTAGAGGGGAGGCTGGCAAAAGAAGGCCCAGCTGACCCTGCCCCGGTATGTGATGTTCGAAGAGGCGCAACTCATCAGACTAGAGGCCTCTTAGCAGGGCGATATTCAGGAGGCAGCAGTGGGGGCACTGCCCTTGCCCCAGGGAACATACATTGGATCGCTACGGCTGTGCAGGACGACTGGGCCAGCTACGTACTCCTTCGGCGGTCAGACCGGGCCGCGGCGATATCCGGGGCGGTGCAGAGTGCTCACCCTGATGGCAACATTGCTGCCCCCTGGCGGACGACTGGGTGAGAGTGGCCAGGGGCATTTACTCAACATATGGGCCTGTCCAATCTGGGGCCTGACATCTGAGGGTGGCACTGGTGACTGGAGCGGAACCCGCTGAAGCAACAACGACTGGCCTCTGACCACCATCGGACTGGGTCACAGGAGGTCGGGGAGTGGTGAACAGTGCAGGAGCACGCTGGCCAGCGACACTAGGACCCTACTGGTGGCTTGGGGGGGAGGCCGGGGCCCCCTGTGACGGACGATCGTGGCGAAGGGTAGCAAGCCTTGGAGCCGGACGGCCGACCTTTCTCGCTGGAGCTTGACTGGGGGCAATGAGAGGGTCTGCGCGCACATCAGACACCCCGCAGTGGCGAAGAGACGATACTGGTGGTCGGGACGGCTGGACTGCTAGGGAGGGTTCCTGATTGCTGCCCAAGATGACGAGAGGTGGGATCGGTGGGGGCGCCACGAAGCATGGGCCAATTGATAAATTTACGGAGCCAAATGGAGGGGGTCGGTGCAGCTGGGGGCCCTCCAGCCCCGGGGCCGGATAATGCAACACTATTAGCAGTTATAACCCAATCCAGGGATACGTTGGACGCAAACATAGGGGCTGTAGGAGCAGACGTTACCCTATTGGGCCAGGACTTGCGCAATGCTGTAGCCTGCAGCACGGAAGCCGAAACCAGAATTTCGGGAGTGGAGGATGATGTGGCGACTGAAACGCAAGGTCGTCAACATGGAGAGCATCCAGAAGAATCTCGGACTCCGGGCAGAGGATGCGGAAGGGCGGGCTCGGCAAAATAACTTGCGTTTTGTTGGGCTCCCGGAGGGCTGCGAGAAGGGCAACATTGAGAGATTCCTGGCTCAGTGGCTGGAGAGCTGGCTCTCTCCGGACTCCCTGCTTTTTTGTGATAGAACGGGTACACAGGGCGCTGGTCCAGAAGCCTCCCGTGGGGGCCTGCCCCAGACCGGTCATTGCCAAATTATTGAACTATCATGATCGCGATATCATTTTACAGCAGGCAGGGGCGAAGGAACCTCTCCTTTACGACAACCAGCGAATCCTCATCTTTCCAGATTACACACGACTGGTACAACAACAGCGGCAGTCATTTATGGCGGCAAAGGCACGTCTTCGAGACCTCAAGCTCCCATATGCTCTGCTCTATCCGGCTCGCCTGAGAGTGGTCTTCTTCTAGTTTCGCACCCACTTCTTTGACACTCCGGAAGACAGAAGAGACAGTGAAAGCGAGGGTGCATGCCCCACCGGGCTTGGACTCGGAAGCTTCACAGAATGGGGCACAGTCGCAAACTGCCAGGGGGGCACGAACAAGGGAGGTTCAAGGGGTGAATCAGATCCTGTAGTAGATCCTCGATTTCCAGTCATGCAGGCAAAGGGGACTTTGACATAAATGTGATTACGTTGTAACTGGTGTGCCTGTGGTGTCAGGGTGGCGAAGCTATGGGAGAAAGCCAGGGCCACTGCAACTTACAGTATACGATAATTGTGATATTGGTTGAAAAGCGGGTGGGGGGGGGGAGAAGTCAGAGGGGCGGGTCACTTCCCCTTGTTTGGGACCTACCGGGGGGAGATTGGTCTATGGGTAGTTTGAGGGGGGTCTATGGGTAGTTTGAGGGGGATCCATGGGTGTAGCCGGTCTCCGATTCTACGTTTTGGGCCCGAGTGCAACTCCTCTTGGCACAGCAATCATATGTGTCCCTGCTCTTAGACGAGGCACGTCAGGTGTGGCTAGCGACACGCAGCAGAATTCATCAATGGGGAGATAAGTGAGGAACGATGCTGCACCGGCTTTGCCAGGGCACGTTCCAGGCTCAGACCGTACCAGGGATCCTAGATGCAGCCGGAGACCTGATTGTAGACCCGAGGGCGCTGGCAGAAAGCTTTGCGACCTATTATGCGACTCAATATGCCCCGAGCGAGCGCCTACCAGCGGATATGGTAGATAAATTTATCGCAGACCTGCCACCGCATGCGGTAACAGATATGCGAGAGCGCCTCGAGCTCCCATTGACGGCAGAAGATTGGGACAGGCTCTGGGAGAACTTAACACCGGAAAGGCTCCAGGACCCAATGGGTTTCCAAGTGAATTTTTTAAGAAATACCAACTGCAGTTAGGCACACACTACAGGGCGGCACTGGAAGAGGCCAGGGAAAGAGGCCGCCTCCCCGCAGACTGGAGACATGCTGAGGTGGTAGTGTTCCAGAAGCCGGGCAGACCCCCGGAGCACCATGCATCGTACAGGCCCATATCTCTGCTAAATGTAGAAGCCAAGATATTAGCTAAGGCGTTGGCCAATCGTCTCCTACCCCACATCGCGGGGCTCATCCACCCGGTCAAGCCAGGTTCATGCCCCACAGAGCAACCAGACAATATTCGCCGAGCCCATGTGGCAGTGACGGCAGTCCGGGATACAGGGGCACAGGCGGCACTTCTCCTAGCGGATATTGACAGGGCCTTCGACTCACTGAGCTGGGTCTACCTGTTTGCGTTATTGCCCCGGCTTAACTTAGGACCTTGTTTCCGGTCTTATTTGAGACTCTTGTATATGGACTGACGGCCTCGGTTAGGGTGGCAGGGGCTATTTCTTCCAAATTTACAGTCAGGCGAGGTACCAGCCAGGGTTGCCCTCTATCGCCGTACCTCTTTCAAGGATGTGGAATTCCTGTAGCCCAACTCCCGGGACATATTGTTTGGGGTCAAGGGCAACAAGTTTTCAAGTGTATTTTGTCCTTGGGACAAGTAGGCCCAACCCCCTACAGCACAAACCCTTTGGCTGCCTGTTTACAGTATCATTTTATGGATCAGGAAAGGGCAATGTCTGCAGTGAAGGTAATATTCGTGTCCATGTGTTAAATGCTGTTCAAGCTTGTATTTATGGTTCATTAATGGAAAGTCTTTATTATTAGGGTGAGCACTAAAAGTAAGCGCTGTAAGCTCGGCCTGCAGTACTGACGGTGGTTTCAGTATAAATGTGTATACATGTTTTCAAAGTTTAGCAATATGAGGCTATGTATAATGCTTTAAAAACACATACGAGGTATTTGAATGTTGCCCCTCAGAAATAACACATTCACTGAGAAAACACGTTCGCGTACGAGTTAAAAAGCACTCGAACACTAATCCCCGTTAGCAATGTTCCCTCTAATTTTTTTCCTCTGTGTGCGGCAGTGTAAGGTCTATGTGCGCTGCAACCTAGGCTGTGTGCGCCAGTAACCAGGCGAGCGTGTGGGCGCAGCACTAAATATCACTCCAAACGTTTGCTTAAAAATGTGAAAAGACTGCATTTCCTCACATACAGATACTTGTGAACGGTTTTAAGGCAGGTTTGAAACCGTCCCACATATCAATTTGAAACCTTAGCAGCTATGTTGCTGCATTTCTTTTCTTAATAGAGCTGGGCTGCAGGGTAATTGTGTGCATTTGTTCAGGTTTTAATGTTGATTTCAGCTCATGATGGGCACTGTGATTAACATGAAAACTTTAAACAATGCTCTCTTTGAGCAGGAAAAATAAAATTATAATAACGTTATTATAATTTTGCTTTTCGCTGTTTCAGGGCTGGGTTAGGGTAGGGCTGCATCAGGATTTTGACGAACACATTTTAATGCTAGTGTCCGCATCACCGCATTAAAATGCATTACTTCCGTATTCTAGCACCCCTCTGACAATACTGCAATTGAGGTACACTAAAACGCTAAAACTGTCTAACATATGAGAGCATTCAACTGTGCCTTCAAATTTAAAATGCTATGCGTCAGAGATATAATATTCATGAACAGCACTGAGCAGGCAGGCCAGAATTTAACAGATCAATTAGCAGTGCCCCAACCAGCCTTCCTGTAAATCTACTTCTTTAACGTGATAGATTCCATTCCCCAGATTTTTTATTTTAAACATGTGTCTCAGGATGGCAGAAATAGCCAAGGCCCATAGATCCGGCTCGGCATTCATGACAGTTCGGGGCGGGCCGGGTAGAGAAGGAAAAGGACTCTGTCTCTTCCTTCTTGCCCAGAGAAAACAAGGACAGTGTCCACTTCTGCTCTGCCGCTGGCAAAAGCACTCACTGATATCTGAATAATTAATGTAAAAGCGTCAAGGTAACCATGTTGTTCCTGCTAACATTTCACATGCTTTACTTAAACTTGCATTCCTTATGAGTATTTGCTTTCTCCATGATTTTGGAACTTTTTTTAGGCAGCATATTACTCTAGTCTAATGCGTAATTTGAATTGTGTTGCATCCAGAAGTTTATAGCGGGCCACAATTGGGCTGTAGCTGAAGGCAGTGCGAGTGTCTCTCAGTGGAGCAGTATGGTGTTCAGTGGAGGAGAGGATGTGGCACTATGGTCAAAGCTGCCAAGTTTGGAACTGGGGAACCAGGTTCAGCCTTCATGACCAGTCCACCAGACCACTCTCCTGAGGGAGCATATTCCCTTGCTATACCTTAGAAGCCCTGGTGTCTTTGCACCATCATGCGTACCCTAATGGTCGCAACTATGGGTTAAACGTAAAGGCCTGTCAACCACAATCCATACCGAAGTTCACCTCCAGTCTTGCAGGCAGGCCTATGAAGCAGCGCACCATAGAGTGACAGTGACTCTGTCACAGAGGTCACAGGACCCTTGAGCAAGGTGGCTCTAGGGCGGTGCATTCGCACCGGGCGCTGACTTCGGGTGGGGTGACATGCTAGCAGAAAAGTCGCAGATTATGGTGCAAAGTAGGAATCTATACACTTGCTGGCTACTCCCTTGTAGGATCCTCCTTGAGGAAAAGTCTTGGAACAACGTGACAGTGCGTCCAGAAAAAAACTCCTAAGAAAAAAGCTGAAGGCAGATACAACGAAGTCCTAAGATTCAGTTGTAGAGAAGATGGAAAATAACCCACTAGATGAGGAGAACCAACAGCAGGGATCCACCAAAGTGTTAGGGCAAAGTTGTGATGTCAGTACATGCAGGAAGAGGGCCTTTTATACCTCCAAATTCCTGCCAGCAGACCCATCATGGATTATGTTAATAACCTTGCTAGATTTCATATTGGCCACTTTAAAACTTATAATGGAAAAGTAAACAACATTCATTGATCGCAGTCTGGGAAGAAGGGCTGGGCAAGGAATTTGTGCAAAGAGGAGTGTTTGGTGCGCTGTGCGAGGCAAGGTGGCAACACCAGGGGACAGAAACATGGGAGTAGGTTGCTGTGCAGGAGTTGTCCACAACATAAGGGGCTCTAGCAGCGATGAAGGAGAAAAAAGTGTGGGTGCAATCAGTTTAAAGGAGCTGTGCAGCTTAATATACAGGCCAGCATCTCTGGGTTGCTGCATGTGATGACTGCCTGGAATCAATGAGTCCTCAGTTATCTTGAATAATAAGGTTCTAAGAAATAACTGCTCTCTCGTAACTGAAGAAAACAGATCGTAGTGTGCAATTCATCGTCGGCTGCCTCAAGCCCTTTCCCCTTTGCAGACTGTGGCTGGGCTCTTAATTGCCATTCAGCCTTTAATTTTGCAAATGCGCATTCGAGTTGTATATCACTTGATGCGCTTATTTAGCATATTTATAAATACATAAAAAGGTTAAAAATACGCTGGAACCATGAATAGCCGACATAGTGAACAAAGGCACAATGTGGACAGAAAGTGGCCTCACAGTTATGGCGGTAGACGTAGGAGCTGGGGAACGGTGTTTGAGTCTCCGCAGGGATGCTCAAGAATGTGTGTTTTTGGGCAAATCAGTCAATCTCCCTGTGCCTAACAAAAATGATTGTTTGTGTATTTAATACTACTGGTGCTTAAGTAAAGCGGTTTGATACCTCCGGGTCTAGTTAGCGGTAGATAAAACTCCACATATAATGTGAGAGTGAAGTGTAAACGGTAAATATAGTTAGTAGTGAACAAATGCAGAAGGTGGCCTCACGGACAAGTAACGAATAAAAAGCGAGATATTCAGAAAGGTGCCTTACAATTTGCAGGGACTTTAGGCTATAGTGCAAGTTGTAGCGTTTTAAAATGGAAACGTAACGTGATGTTACAGTATTGTGCAGAGGACAGGTGTGGTAAATAAATAAAAAAACGTATTTGAACGATTTTATTCAAGTTATTCCTGAAAAACATTTTTGTGTAAACCTTGCCATATGATAAAAGCAGTGGTGCCTGTTTTCTTACAAATTAATCAGTAGCAAAGCTGCTGTAGGTAACCTACAAACAATAAGGAACTGCAGCTGGCTGGGTACATGTGCATTACGGGGGAAATTGCCTTTTAAAGTAAAATAAACGCGAGTGCTGACAGGTAGATATGGCCATTGGGGGTACATATGGATGTGCATAAAAGGCACGTCTGGAAGCGGATGTATGTATGAGTTGTGAGTCACATACTATGCTCTTTATTAGGAAGGCAAACAACAAACATTTTATAAAAATCTGCCGCCTAATAAGAGCCCTGGCACCTCTTTAGTGACAATTTAAGCACTGGCAATGGGCCACCTTGTGACAGACTGCCGCTTCGAAGCACTTGTTGAAGTATGCCCACGGAGAAGAGTGTGGTGTATTGCAAGGCATTTGTATGTGTGGGAGTCTGTTGGGAGGTGAATGTACCCCAAAAACGAAAAACGTTTGCTTTAAGGAGAGAGGGAACCACGTAAACACTTTCTTCAGTATTGCTTTACACAAGCATCTGCGCCTCACACTGAAGGAAGGCCACGCCTTTCACTGTGCACCGACAACTAGATATTATTGGGTAAAGAATGACATATTCCTAAGGAGAGATTCCGTGTCCAAAGGGTACCCCGGAAACACATCCCTGGCACACATGTACAAAGTTCCTTACTTTAGCCCTGCTTTACACAACTGAGGGCCCTAGCCCGTACCCACTCTGAAGAAAGGCCTGACCACTGGGCTCTGTTTGCTAAGGGGAACTGCCCTTAAGGAGATAACCCCCTTCTTCAAATGGTACCCTTTAAACATGTTCCACGCATGCATCTTATTTACACGGTTCGTTTCTTCTGCGCTGCCTTACACAACCGAGTGCAGCCATCCTGGCTTCACTCTGAAGGAAGGCCGCTCCTTTCACTGCACACCAACCACTGACCCCCATTTGTAAGGAAGAATGTCTGTTCTCTTAAGGAGAGAAGCTGTGTACACAAGGAACCCTGTAAAGATGACCCTGCATGCATTTACAAGGGCTCTTTTGTCAGCACTATTTCCAGAACCAAATGAGCTTAGCTAATACTGCGCCACACACACTTTAATTGCGCACCCACACCATCACTTCCAAATAGCGCATTTGACACTCGTATGTGGGATCTTCGTCCTGCCCATAACCTGTCCCTTTGTTGCGTCCACAATGACTGAAGACCACTGGGCATTAGATACAGACAAGGGGTGGTGTGTACTTCATTTTCCATTGGCCTACCGTTCAACCATTATCCAACATAAACTTTTTGTTTCATCATCATTTTTTTAATCAAAAAGCATAATCTGCTTCAATTTACTGGGTCTTGTGTTTAACTTGAATAACTGCCAACATTGAGTGCGCACGTGTATGTGAATGTGCGTGGGAGAGTGTCTGTGTATAGTGTGTGCCCGTGTACGTGTGGCTGTGTTATTATGAGTGTTTCTTTGTATATGGTGTGTGCCCATGTACATGTGGCTGCGCCAGTGTGTGGGCGTCTTGCTATGGGTTTGTGTCCCTGTGTGCATTTGTATTTCTATGAGTGTATGTTACTTTTTGAGTCAATGTATTTCTTTGTGTGTGTGGTGTGCATCCATGTTTGGTTATTTGTTTGTGTCTGTGTCAGTACAGGTGGGTGCTAGCTTGTATGTGTGCGTGTGATATACTCCTGTTTATGTAGCTTAGTGTTTACATATGTGCATGCATATTTCTATCTTTGTTTATGTGTGATGTTTCTCCGTGTGAATGCCTCAGAGTGTGTTATGTGTCTGTCTGTGCTTGCATAATTATTTGAGGCAGTGTGGCTTGCATTGTTCTTATATTCGACGTATTGTTGTGTTGCAAGAAGACAATTCCTTGGCTCCTGTCACAACGCACACTGTTGAGAACGCTGTATACACACTGCAATAAGTTAAGGTGGGAGGGGTTAGCCTTCCCAATTAATCCCAACGCTTCTTCACACATTCCCAACGAGAGGAAACATGACAGTCTGGGCTCTGGAAACATCTGCCTCTTGTCTTGGTGTCTCTCCCAAATCCGTTTTATTTGACTGTCCTGCCCCCACACTTTACTTCTAACACATGCACTTCTGATGGGTGCAGGCCCATGTATGAATCGGGAGGTGGGGGAGACTTGTTGTGGACAGTCCTGGGTGGGTGTTGTGCAAAGGCCCATCTTGCGGAGGGAGTGGGTACACCAGACGAGCCTTCATCCAAACACCCTATGTAGCTTCGTCGGCATGAGATAAGCTTTGTGTAGAATGTCATTTTGTATGTATTGGTATTTAGCATTTTGTGACAATGTGCGTGCAAACTGGAAAGCCTCTCCCATTCCCTATGAGTCAGCCTATTGACCTATGTCTCTTTCCCAGCTCCAGAGGGTCGGCAGTAAGGGGTCCTGCGTGGTGTGCGCTAAGGGCCTAGTGAGCCAGGTGATGAGTCGGCAGCCGCCGCTCATGGTTTGAAGTGTATGTACTTACATATGTTGTGCCAGCTCTGTGTTGGTGATGCGCAATTGCCGTTCCAGTTCCACCAACATCCTATTGTGGAACAAGTAATGTCCCACTGACAAATCACAGTCTGCCTGCAATTGGTCTAATATTGGCATGAATGCACCATCATGGAATAGGGCACCCGGGGTTCTGACCCCAGCATCTTCCCATGATGTCAATCCCTCTCTCCCAAGTAATTCTCAAAATATCTCGATGGAGCTGACCCTATCCTCAGGGTAGTTTGGTGAAATAAGTGTCATGAGGCGTATACTTTTGTGGAAGCTTTCGTGCATTGTGCGCAACAGATTGCTTTTGCTGGCCTCCCACGGGAGCGTAGCTTTTTTGTGTTGTAAATTACAACACTTTAAAAAAGGCATACTTTCACACCGCAGCCCAGTTCTATTTAGAGAAGAAATGCAGCAAGCTTACAAACACAGCGTGTGCTTTTAAGTGATTCTAAAAGCACACGCTGTGTTTGGTGCTGCATTTCTTTTGTTTTCTCGAGTGTGGTTGCGGGCAGATTTGTGCTTAATCGCAGCTCCTGACGGGTTCTGCAATTAACACAATGAACCCCACAGCCACACTCTAGAAAACAAAAGATATTTAGCAAGAGGGAGCACTTGCTAAATGCAGCGGCGGCGGCATGAATGCTCTCGGGGATGTGCGCGCCACAGACACAGCAGTGCGCGCTCCGGGGCACGGTGGTGCGCGCGCGCCCAGCCGCGCGGCTTCGTGGGAACACTGCCCGTTAGTCACGTGTTCTTCTGACGCTTATGACGTATTACGTCAGGCGTCCAAAAACACGGAAGCATAAATAACGGACCTGGAACGCCGAGGAAACATGATCCGGGCCCCAGGGCAGAACCGAATAGGTGTGAATGCGGCGAGCCTCCCAGCAGCAAGTGAGTAATGCGACAACAAGCAGAGTCGACCTCGAGTTGGGTCTTAACCTCTAATTTAAAAATAGAAACGCTAAACTCAAATGGCCGTTTTTAACATAGCTTACAATTGAATGGCTCATATTTTGGGTTCAAACAGGTGTGACTGAGAGTGAAAATGTGCCCTACCCTGTGAGCCCAGGAAGCGTTTTGCACCATAAAGCAATGTAAGTGTAATGTTATCCCTACAAACAGCTAAACTTTAAATTCTGTACTTCTGATGGCCACAATACCTCTATTAATGGATCTTGAGACCTATACTCTGAAAATGTTATGCTGATTATATGAACTTTTTACAAAATGACTGTATGAATCCTGCTGGAACCGAAAATTTCCAAACCAGTAGATATAAGGAAACTAAATTTTGATTCCCTATGATTATAAAGTTTTCTTAAGAAAGAGTAAAGGTTACTAACCTGAATTGTCTGAAAATTAACAAGGATGATAATTTAAAATACAAAATAAAATGTATATGTTTCATAATGGTCATATATTCCATGAGGGATGTATGTTAAAAGAATTGAAATATCTGTTTATTCACAGAAACTCCACCTGATGATTAGCAGGAGTCCTATGGACTGGTATAACCGTGAGTTATTCTGAGGAGAGTAATCTTCTCTTTTGTTATTTCCTAACGGTGAGGGCAGGACTTAGCGTGTCTGGTCCCCCGTAGGATTTGTTCCTCTCTTTTTTTATAAACTGGTCCTGAAGAAAGCTGAGCTGACTATAGCACTACCAGCAGAAACATGTTGACCAATTCACTTTTTAAGGCCCTGGATGAAAATTAAAAAAGTCCAGTGACCTCACAGTTTTTAATGTGAACAACTATCCCCTAATAAAGTTTTTTGAGGCACAGTTGTGATCTTTTATCACACACCCCTACACTGATCACTTCCTACACACATACCAGCTCCGCTGCACTTGCAGGCGTGGTAGCACACAGGTGGGGATAGTCAGCCCCCCCTGTGACCGAACCCCATGATGAAGCATGTCACCTCTAGGGTGAGTGAGGGTTCTTTTAGAAAATAAATAATTTTCCATTCCCTCCCACATCATTTATGACCACTCACATGTAGGTAGATTTCACTTTTTGTTTAATTAGATATAGGTTTTTACCTGTGTCTGACTGGCGCTCTTTTGTTGTTAATAGATATGTATAATGCTCCCAGAATGCTCTGACTATATGCAAATATTTGCCGAAGCTTCAAAGCAAGAGTGATGATTCTTTGCTTTCAAAATAAAATGTTTAAAAAAATGCAAGTAGGAAAAAAAACATTTTGCTACTGTAAGATTTTAGGTACCATATCTTTGCAGCATCATTTAGCAACATGTTCATGTATGCTTGTATTTCCCCAAAAATATTCATAATGGAAAATCAGTGTGACCAGTTTAAATACAAATACCGGAAACAAAAATAAACAAGCATTGGCAAAGCCAGTAGGTCTGAAATTGGTGGTCAGCCTTTCGGTTTTGTCAATGCGCGACTTGTTCAGGCATGGTTTTTGTAAAACCATATCTGTGTGGGAGCTGCTGGGCCCTCACCATTCTAACAAGCATTGGCAAAAGCAAAATTTGTTTTTTGGTCTTAAAAAGCACACATTGCCACAGCAGTTCCGGGCACTGAACAATACTACTTTGTGTGCTAATATGCTCCTTGTCAAAGAGCAGAATACTGTCACTGACAGTGAAGCCATCTGATAGACGGAGAGAAAAAGAGAGCAAGAGAGAGACGGAATTTTATTAAACACAATAGGTCATGGTTAACGCCAGGCCTAATTGGAAGCCCAATTATTAACGAAAGTCTCAAAAGTGCATCCATGGTATATATCCTTGCATTAAGTGCATATATACAGTTTCCATGAATTCACAAAAGTAGGTCAAGAAATAGTATTCCTAGAAATTATTTATGAACTGCATTTGAGCATGAGCACATGTGCATGGGCAGATAGGCACATGTGGAAGTCTTTGTTTCAAGTTCACTTTTCCTCGAACCACTTTTTCCCAACCCTGGAAGAAGTTTTACATCTGCGACTGTCAGGAGTAAATTTCCAACCTTTTTCAGTATGGGAAAATATTAGAAAAGAGTTAGTGCAAACCCAACACGCACGTTAGTAGGTTTGCACAGACTCAAAAGGGCATTCCAACCCGTGAACTATTTCTTACCAATACCTTCAGACCAGTATGTAGACCTGCAGAAACATTGCAGCATAAGGGAATTGTTAGTATGCAACCCTACTATGGTACGAGCCCTGGCATAATTAGAGAGGTCATATCAGAACTCTTATATAATGAGATTGCTGCCGTAATTTGTCGCCGCATTACATGTCACTGATCATGTCATGAATGATGTAATATGTGACATCATCAGCAGTGGATTGCGGGTGCGCGAAATATAGTTAGTACAACTAACTATATAAGAGCAATTTCAATGGTTTTTTAAATGCTAATTCCTAACTTTATAAGGCCTGAAACCTATGTTTTTTTAAGTGCATTTGCAAGGTTTTTAACCACATGGCTGCTAGGCGTTTTCCCGTCCTGCGCTGAAGAACCAAAATGACCATTATTCATGACGAGCTGGCCTTGTCATCCGCGCACGGCAGGTAAGCGCCATGACGAGCCCAGCTCGTCATTAGCTTCGAAGGGGTTAAAATGCTAATTCCTAACTATATAAGGCCTGAAACCTATGGTTTTTTCAGTGAATTTACAAGGTTTTTTAAATGCTAATTCCTAACTATATCAGGCGTGAAACCTATATTTTTTTTCAATAAATTGCAAAAGGTTTTGTAAATGCTAATTCTATTAGCGGATAACGTTTATATATGTTATCCTCCTTCTGGGACCACCTGAGCAGCCATCTTGTTTCTCAGGAGAAGTGAGGCACAAGAGAGCACAAAACAAGAGTGCAAAACACGAAAAGGGGGCAGGGTTGAGACCCCCTGGCCCTTCTCAGGGGGTCCCAGAAGGACCACCAAATGCAAAATTATTATTTTTTTTCCATCATCGCAGGGTACCACGCGATTTAAAAAAAAATTGCCCTTGGGGTTCCTTTTGGGACCCCCTGAGAAGGGCTAGAGGGTTGGGGGGGGTCTCTACCCTGCCCCCTTTTCGTGTTTTCCACTCTTGTTTTGGGCTCTCTTGTGCCTCAGTTCTCCTGAAAAACAAGATGGTGGCCAACACTTCCTGGTTTGGACAGTTTGGAATGTTGACAGTCGACTGCCAGCCAATCAGAAACTCGCTTGCGCACGTAAGGGTACGGTACGCGTACCGTACGGTGCGCGTACGGTGAGCGCATATAGATATATAATTTGCTCAAATTCAATTTTCTTAACAACTACTGGAGGGATTTTCACCAAATATAGGAAAGGCACTACTGCATACCTGTCCCTACCATTTTGCCAAGTTTGGTGTAATTCCGTTCAGCCGTTCGGGCTGTAGCCGTGTTTAAAGGTCCCATAGAAAATGCCATTTGAAAAATTTCAAATTCAATTTTCTCAAGAACTACTGGAGGGATTTACACCAAACATACAAAAGGCACTGCTGTATACCAGTCCCTACCATTTTGCCAAATCTGGTGTAATTCCGTTCAGCCGTTCGAGCTGTAGCCTTGTCAGAATGTCCCTATGGAAATTAACATGGGGAAAACACGTTTTGGGACCCTCCTTTTTTCTCGGCCCCCCCTTGACGAATCCCCCCGAAACTTTCAGGGAAGGAGCGCAGCGAGGCAAATTTAAGGAAAATTACAGGCAGATCCCTCAATCAGCGCCAAGGTTATTCCCAATAGAACGTTCGGAATTTCCTATGGTAACTAGGTCCTAACTATATATACACACCTACTGGCGACCGCCAGTAGGTTAAAAAAATATATATATATATATATATATATATATATATATATATATATATATATATATACACACACACACACCAATTGACAGGGCACCATTTTCCCTGTGAATAAGTGGAGCTAAGCTCTCACACAACAGTGATGAACCCTATGGACAAAAGCAGAAACAAAATTACTCAAAATTGACTGCATTGAATGGTGGGACAAGCTTGAAAAAGAGGTGCCACAATTTTAGTTTATGGAATGATCTTTCAGTTAATCCAGATCCTCAGAGCTAGATTTTTGTATTTTCTACAACAAAAACCAGTGACTGTTTAAGGGGGCAAAAGAAAGCAAACTATATTCTATAATTTGTAGGTTTGACTAGAACTTCACATAATATCCACCTGAAGACAGTTTGGCTGAGAGAATATGGAAAGTGGAGGTGTGGAATCTTGGTCCTCATTTCCTTACAGAGGAAATCACATTTTTCCTGATCATAAATGTTTTTTTGGTAAGCGGCCATTGTAATTTTTGCTGCTATGCCTTAAGAGTATAATGAAACATTGCCTTTGGTGTTACAAATCCTGCTAAACAAGGGTAAGACTTTAGAAAAAAAAAAGGAAATATTTAAATTAATTATAATTACATGAAACAATTACAGTTCATAGCAGCTAATAAATCCGCTTTTGATTTTATACTATCAAAAATGTAACAGATGCAAAAGAAATAAGCTCTTAAATCATTCTTAGGAATGAGTGAATGTTATACAAGATTTGTTTGTGGCTATGCAATGGTTGTTAAACCACAGAGTTCTTTTAAGCTCTTGGAAGAAATTGTTTGCCGGTTTGCATCACACTGTTGTGACTTAATGAAAGCACAGTTCACCCAGTAACCACAACAAGCATTGGAAATGCAATCTCTCGCATTTATGTGAGTTGAGCTTTTGGCATTGTAAATTGGAATGCCTTTTAGCCATGTATTACTGAGTATGTAAATGGTGTGTTGTGGAAATATGTGGGTTGGATTTGGATAGTTAGTTGTGGATTTGTGAGGCATGGAATTGAGTGGAGTCGATTTGTGTGTTGGGATGATGAGGTTTGATGTGCTGTGGAATTGTGGATAGTAATATGTGGCATTGAGTGTACTGGAATTAGGTGGAGTGGGATTGTGTGTAATGGATTGTAAGTATGTGTAATGGTATTTTCTGTTGTGAAGTGGTATGTTTTTATTCTTAACTATTCTATGGAATGGATGACCTTTCAAAGGAGATGAAATTATTGGATATGTTAGAAAGAGCAGGGAAAATAGCATCTTATCTGATGGCCACCTACTAAATCGTTTGTAGCACTTTAGAGAAATGCAGAAAAATGTATTTGATCTATTTAGATGAATAAATAATGTATTTTGCATTGCTTGAGTGCAACAATTGGGAAGGCCCTTGAATATCTTTATAAGGAATTTCCCTTTGAAAATATGTTTCTGTACTCATTTCAACTACTGAATGATCTGCCATCGAAAGGGTTGGAACAACTACAATTGGCTAGTTTGCTATTGAGAACATGTGATTTAAGACAGGCTCAAAGAGCTAATCAGTGACAGTGTGACACAGGGACATGAAGCAGAAGGAGAAAGTGGGCGCGTTGATAATCATTTGGCTTTTGAATGGGGAACTGTACGTGTCAATAGCCTTCCTGCCAAAATGCTGCCAAAGATAAAAAATTGCGCTTTAATTTCTCACAGGCTTTAAAATACACATGGCTAAATGCTTAAGCATCAGGGTTCACAAACAGAAGGAAGGTGCTCACAATATATATTGAAACTGCACAAAAAATGTATGAGACCCCAAGACAAGGCTGGAATGTAAATCATATCCAGGACAGTATATAAATCATCTTTAGATATAGCCCTCACATATTTTGGACGCTTTCGTAGCGGTTATATGCTGAAATGTGTTTCAGGTAATCAGGTATTGCTTCTCAACCTTGCATATTGAATGAGTACATGTTGGTTATTATCCATATCAGTCATGCAGCTCCAGGAAAGGACTCTGTTTGCCAAGGACACGTTATCCCACTGAACATTTCTATTAATTGGGTCTTTGAACCATTAGAGGTAGGAAAGTGACAACGGTTTCATTAGCCCAGGGACTCCAATTTCAGACATAAATGAATTCATACACCAGAGTACAGTTGTAAAATGAGCAAGATTCAGTCTACGCCCCACGAGATGTGCATTCTGGGATTTGTCCACAATTTAGACTGGGTGCACTTACACTTTACACTCTCAGCAATCAGAAGTCTAGAAGGAGGCAGCCTTCACTCTGAAATAAACATGTGCAACCATGTTCACAAACAATTCACTTTTGCAGCTATTTGAAAAGAGGATTTATGCTCTCGACTACTGCCCCGGTTACTTACCGGTAATCTTCATTACTCCGAGTCCATGTCTTCCTCGCCACAGTAATATACATATGAGCCTCCGGCTCCACACAGAACTCCAAGTAAATTAAAAGAGCAGCGCTGTAGTCTCCCCTCCCTCCTCCAATAGGGCCCCAGAGGCTTCATCCAATCCTATAAAAGGATACAGAACAACCAGCCCAGCCTGAAAAACCAAGCCGCAGACATGAAGCCACCACCAGGGCCGGGAGGGAAGGGAAACTATACTGTGGCGAGGAAGACATGGACTCGGAGTAATGAAGATTACCGGTAAGTAACCGGGGCATTACCTCCTCGTCCTGTCTTCCTCGCCACAGTAATATACATATGAGCCGATACCAAAGCAATCAGCTTCATGTAAGGAAAACAGACCACACCAACAGTGCAGCGAAACATAATTTTAATATACAGAGGCACAACAACCCAAAAAATGGACAACCTCTTAAGGCACCCCAGCAGACAAAACAGAAGAGGCAAACGAAACAGAACCCCCACCCCCAATCTGGAGGCGGTAATGGGACATGAAGGTATGCGGAGAAGACCACGTAGCAGCCCTGCAAACATCCTCCATAGACACCCCTTTGAAAGAAGCCCAGGATACAGCAACAGACCTGGTGGAACGACCCTGAACAGGAAGAGATGGAACCACAGATACCGAAGCATAGGCCAAAAGAATGGCTTCCTTAATCCACCGACTGGACGTGGACAGGGAGGGCTTCATACCCTGACGCGACAAACCATAATTTACAAACAAGCAGTCAACCTTACAAAAGGGAGAAGTGCGCGAAATGTAAATCAGTAATGCACGCCGAACATCTAAGAGGTGCAAAAGGGACTCCTCAGCCGAGGAGGGATCAGGACACAGAACCGGAAGAACCACCTCGGCAGACCGGTGAAAAAAAAAAAATCATCTTTAGGAACAAAGGTGGGATGAGGGCGCAAGACCACACGGTCCGCCAAAACCAACAAAAACGGGGCAGAACGAAGGAAAGCACCCAACTCTCCCATACGCCTGGCAGAGGCAATCGCCACCAGAAACACCACCTTGAGAGACAAAAACTACAGGTCCACAGACTCCAAAGGCTCGAAAGGAGCCAACTGCAAGGAACGCAAAACCAAAGGAAGGTCCCAAGGAGGAGGACACATGATAGGACGTGGTCGCTGGAAAGAAAGAGACTTAAAAAGTCGAGCAACCAACGGAGAAATGGAAACCAAAGGCAGGACATGAAATGCCTGAATGGCGGCCCACTGAGCCGGAAGGGTCGAAATGGCCAAACCCAACACAAACCCAACGTTCAGAAAGTCCAGAATGCGAGCTGGATCCAAAGAATCCAACGTCAGCCCATGATCAACACACCAAGAAGCAAAATGAACCCAATGCTTGGCGTAAGACTTAAGCGTAGAAGGCCTCCGTGACTGCTGAATGACACCAGCCACAGAACAACCCTCACGCATCAGAGACTCCCTCTCAAGAGCCAGGCCCGCAGACCCAGGGAACGGAACACAGGCAGAGGAAGAAGAGGACCCATCAGAGGATACGGCACGAACGGCAAGGGCCACCCCGGAGACACAGCCAATTCCCTCAGAAGGGGAAACCAAGGGCGACGCTCCCAACAAGGTGCAATCAGAAGCACCAACGACCCCTCCCACTTGAACATCTGTAGCACAGCCGGAAGCAGGGGAACAGAGGGAAATGCATACAGCAGACCCTCCGGCCAAGGGAACGAAAGGGCGTCCACCCTCCAGGCGTCCCGGCAAGGCCTAATCGTGCAAAAACAACGGGTCTGGGCATAGTCCTGGGAGGCAAACAGGTCCACAATCGGACAACCAAACATCATCCGCAACCTCCTGAACATCCACCTCGTGAGAGACAAGGACCCCATGGAAGGAAACACCCGGCCAGACAATCCGCCACAGTGTTCTCCGCACCAGGCAGGTAGATGGCAGACAGGGACTCCAGAAGCACCTCCGCCCAAGAACCAATCCGACGAGCCAGGCAACCGAGGGAGCAAACCCTGCACCCCCCTTGATGGTTCACATAAGACATCACAACCTGATTGTCCGTCCGGATTATCACGTGTTGACCCCGAACAAGATCTGAGAAGTCCAACAGACCCAGAAGTTCCTTGTAGTTGGAGGAACACGACAAAACTGATTGAGGCCAAATCCCTTGAGTCGCCGAAGCCCCCAGAGTAGCACCCCATCCCAGCAGGCTGGCATCGGTAGCGACCACGCAGGTGGGAACAATCAGAAAAGGGCGGCCCATGGACAGATGACGTATGTCCAACCACCAACTCAGGACCACCCGAACCCCCTCCGACATAGGAACCAGAACATCCATATCGAGGGAACAGGGGTCCCAATGCGACAAAATGTGGGACACCACCGGGTACATATGGAGGCGAGCCCACGGCACCGTCAACAATGAAGCCGACATCAGACCCTGAACCCGTAACCACAGGCTCACAGGATGAGAAACCCCCACCAACAGGGAACGAACAGTAGACATCAGGGACAAAACACGGGGAGGGGGCAGGAACACCATCCCCAACCGAGTCTTGAACAGAGCCCCAATGAAAGTCAATTCTTGTGCAGGAACCAGGGAGGACTACGGCACATTCACGAGGAACCCATGATGCGCCAGGACATGGCACACCTTCTGGACATGCAACTTCGCCTTAGGAAGAGAAGAAGCAGAAATTAGTCGTCCAGATAAGGAAAAACACCAACACCCCCTCCATGCAAATGTCCAATAAGAGGAGCCAGAATCTCAGTAAAGATCCGGGGAGCAGAGCAGAGCCCAAAAGGCAATACCTGGAATTGGTAATGACGACCCCGCACACAAAACCGGAAAAATTCTGAAAGTCCGGATGAAGAGGAACATGAAGGTAAGCATCCCTCAGGTCGATCGATGCAAGGAAATCCCCCTGAGAGATCAGAGGAAGGAACAAGGGAAGGGAAACCATCTAGAACCGTAGGTGAGGGATGAAAGTATTCACCCACTTCAGGTCCATCACCGGACGAAGATCCCCTGTGCGCTTGGACACCAGGAAAAGTATCGAATACACCCCTTCTCCCAACCGATCGCAGGGCACAGGAACGATCGCCTTCTTGACCACCAGGGAAGCAATGCCGTCCAAAAGCGCCAAACGTTACACAGGATCTCTGGGACAAGGAGTGGCCCTGAAACAGTCCGGGGGCGTCCGGGCAAATCCAATGCGCAAACCCTCCGAGATCACCTGAAGCACCCATTGGTCTGACACAGTCTCCCGCCAAGAGTCCAGGAAGCAAGTGAGTCGACCCCCAACTGGACCTACACTAGGAGCGACCCAGTCAGGATTTGGAAGCAGGAGCGGAGGATGCAGAAGCGCCGGAGAACCGGGACTTATCAAAGGAGGGAGCACCGCGGCCACGCCCCCGTCCACGAAAGGGCTGACCAGCCCGACCCCTCTTCGAGGTACCAAAAGACCGCTGAGAACCAAAGGCACGGAACGTGCCAGGACGGTCAGGAGCAAGCAGTCTACGGTCCTCCGCCGTCTTCTTCACCATGTCGTCAAGAGACGAACCAAAAAGTATAACCCCCGAAAAAGGGATATCCATAAGCAAGTTGTTCTGGGCAGCATCAGCCTACCAGGAGCGGAGCCACAACTGACGCCACGCCGCCACAGAGGATCCGGCCGCAGAAGCAGCAGCCCCCAGCGAATCAAAGGATGCATCGGACAGCAGACGAACCTGCTGCTCCATCATCGCCAGGGCAGAAGAAACATCCTCCCCCTGGTCCAACAACTCCGACAGACTGAAAATCTTCGAGCAAGGACCGGATCGTGTAAGACGAATAGGCCGCAGCCCTGACAGAAAATTAGGCAGCCGCAAAAGTGCGTATCACAGCACCCTCCACCTTACGGTCCACCGGGTCAGCAGGAGAAGAGTCCTCCGAGACAACGGACCCATGCTCGCCAACAAAGAGGCAACCTTCACGGAGGCAGGGTATTTCACCGCAAAATCCTGAAGGGGTTACCCCTTACTCAAGAAACGAAGAAAGGAACCCCTGTCCACATCCTTCCATTCATTCTCCAGGACCTTCAAGACAGAGGAAAGGAGAGGCAAAGAATCAGGCTCGGGACGACGATATTGCGAAAACAGATAGTCTTCCAGAGGCACCACAGAAGCAGGGAACACCAAGTTTTCGCGAATGTGCCCCAGCACCTCCTTCAGGTCGGCACCTTGCACAAAGCGACCCCAGACATCAACCTCTTCCTCATTCTCAGAATCAGCATCAGCGCCAGCGCCATCAACCCTCGCCTTTTTAGGAGGAGGGACAGGAACAAGACCCAGCAAAGCAGCAGAAACAGCAGCATTTATCATCTGCTGCAAAACTTCCATAGAGGGAACATGCACCCCCGAACCGGAAGCCAAAGGAACAGGATCATCCCGGTCAGAAGAATCCATGATCGACAGCCCAGTGAAAGTAAACAAACACAGGCATCACGAAGAACAGCCCGGTAAAGAAGGAACCCAGTTGCTAGGCAACGGAAAAAACTCCACCTGGACCGAAGCCGATGTCAATAAAGCCACCGGAAGAGCCGCGCGCCGCGGTAGGAAGAGGCCCTAGACCGCAGCGCACCAAGCCCAATCATCCCCCAAACGCGCCTCCCGCTCGGCAGGAAAACGAAGAGGCAGAAAACGCCGCCGGCGCGGAGACCGGCATCAGGTAAGCCCGCAGACCGTATCACCACGAAGCCCCGGCTTCCTGAGATCCCGCACCCGGCCGTGCAACGTCCGCTCAGCAGGACGCGCGGCCGGGAAATGCGAAAAAAATGGCATCATGTGCAGAAGATCCTAAACAGAACCAAACCATGCCGGAAAACAAGCCACGCAAGTCCGCTTAAGCAGGACACGAGGTAGCAAGGCAATAGCAGGGGGAAACAAAACTTAAGAAAAACGAAGGTGATAAAATAATGTAAAAAACAAACATAAGGCAGTAAACTAACATCCCCAACTAGATACCACAGGACAAGGGGAAACCGCTAAAGCAGGAACCCCCTCCCACTCACCTGACCAGCAGGGAAACCACAGCACTCGGAGAAGTGCAGAAAAAAAGAACAGGCTGGGCTGGTTGTTCTGTATCCTTTTATAGGATTGGATGAAGCCTCTGGGGCCCTATTGGAGGAGGGAGGGGAGACTAGAGCGCTGCTCTTTTAATTTACTTGGAGTTCTGTGTGGAGCCGGAGGCTCATATGTATATTACTGTGGCGAGGAAGACAGGACGAGGAGGTAATGAAAAACAAAAGCTAATTATTGAAGGGCAAGGGAAGGAGAACGCAGACAGCTACAGATGCGAATGTGGTGTTGATACCCAATGGAACCTGGATTTATTTGATTTGCGGTTTAAGTATACCGCTAAATAGGAAACAATGAGAATGTGAGCTGAAATAGGGAGGTCAAGGCATAGAAACGCACAAGGCCAGAGAAGACATGGATGTAAAGAAGGGAGGGAAGAGGGGCGAGCATACAATAAAATATTACACGTCTCTATGGTAAATGAGAAGGGGGCTGCTGCGAGAGAGAGAGAGAGAGATGGTGGTGTGCATGAAGGCTGAGGCGTTTGGAAAACTCTCAAAACTCTGCGAACACTGCAAAATTTCACAAAATCTACCCAGCTTAATACATTTGCGGAATATTAGCAAATTTAACTTTGTAAGTGAAATTTCCCACATAGTCTGGCTTCTCACGCTCCTCAAGATGTTTTCCATTCACTGTTTCCATACAGCTGTCCGCAGTAAGGCATTGCTTTAATGTTTTGTTGTCTGTAGTTAAACTTGCGGGACTGTACATGACCTGTTCGTGAAGCAGGTGCCTTGAAGGGAAAACGAGCGCACAGGTTCCCTCCCCCACCAGCGCACACAGAGTGAAAGAAATTAAACATAACAATGTAGCTCACAAATTGCACTTGAAATGCACCCAATGTGTAAGATAGCTGTTCTGTGCTATTCGTGCGTTTTTCCCTCGTTTTGCAGGTGGTGATCAGCAGCACACACCGAGCCTGCGAGGCTCTTGTCCTTTTGAATGGAAGTGCGCGAGACTCAGATCCCCCCCTCTCCGACGTCGGAGCAATCAGGGAAGCACAGTCTTCCTCTGGCCGGTGTGCGAGGTTCTCCTAGGTGCACGGGAGCCCCGCCCACACTCAGGCGCGAGACACCTGCCTTCTGGTGTTCGCGCTTCCTTTACTTTGCACACTACTTAAAAATAAGCATTTGCAATGCAATACAACTCGCATTTACGAGAGACGTATTGCATTACAAATGGGAGCTTCCGCGTTTAAGAAGGCACGAACAGGAGTAGGGGGGTGGGGAGAAAAATCAGCAAAATGCGGTAGGGGCGGGGACACAGGGCAGCAAATAGTGTTCGAGTAAAGTGGCTGATCCACTTCTTCATTTAATTTATTTGGGAGTTTTGATACAGTCTGTTTTTCAATGCGATGCAACGTTTTTCATGTCACCAGCACTTCCTCACTTCACGCACTGTCACTTCATATGTGAGCACTAGAACGATTACAAAAGTACTTGATATCCCATTTATGCAGATAATAAATGTGTTGTCTCTTCGCATAACCCTGGGTCCTGTAAATAATTACCTACCTAGTCCAATTGGGACTACTGATTCAGATTAATACTGCTTCTAAATCACTAGTAGCCCTGGCTAACAGTACCTTTTTGGCCTCCGTCAGACCTTTGTTCTACACAAAAGACCGCGTTTAAGAAGGTACGAACAGGAGTGGGGGCGAAAAATCTGCGAACTGCGGGAGGGCGCGGGGGACACATGGCAGCAAATAGTGTTCGAGTAAAGGGGCTGATCGCCTCGGAAGGCACAAAATAACGACATAGGTGTCAGGAGGCAGGACTAACAAGCCAAACACCAATCACAATGCAGAATTTATGATTAAAGACAATCAAAAAGATGGGCGGAAAGCGGCTGGGGCTTCCCCCACTATAGTGTATACAGCATCTCTAGACGAGACAGCGCATGCGCTGCCTAGGTGAGACCTAAAAACGGGAAGTTTAAGGTCTCCCAGTATGAGAACTATCCCATCAGAAACTGATTTTCCTGCATGAGAACCTTTGTGGCGGGCACTATTTCACAAAAAGACACCAACTATATTCTTACTGGTCACAATGATCATGAAGCACTAAGGGACCCCTGCAAAGAGGTAATCACAAAATGAAACAAATGCCCTTAAAAGGGCCTGAAATCCATGACCAACAGCTGTCTAAAGGACTTGATCCCTAGCAGCGGAACTCCACATTACTAGGTTTGTCGCAAATTAATCTCGGCTGGTAAAGAAGCGGCATAAGAAAATTTGCTTTGCAACAACAGATATAGGACTCAATTAACTAATCAAATAAAGAAAAATGCATTCCATGGAAAGGTGAACCACTACCATGGCGAGGCATGTGATGAAGATGAGCATTTGGGGACATAATTGCTGAACACATGCTAGCTAATCGCAACCTTTTCTTCACTTCTATACATCTTGGGGCACTCGAACACAAAAATATCATATTTTTACGTAGGTGGCAAATAGGTTTGCCAGGAACCTGAAATGCAGTCAAACTTGCACCTACTCTTCGCAACAGAGCACGTTGTGACTAAGATCTTGATGGGTATCATTGGTTAATCAACTGTAAATTCCTCTCCTTCGGACTGCAAGAGAGCTCGCTGGATGTACTACTTCACCAGGGATTTGATTTGTATGAATTTATTTAGATCAAGCATATCGTTCAGAAATGTTATGCACTGTAACAGGTAGGGAATCAGAGAAACAGCTAGTTCAGGCATCTCCAACCAGTAGCTCGGGAGCTACTGTTAGCTCAACAGCACCCTCAAAGTAGCTCTCAGAGGTGAAGCCAAACCAATCCGATCTCAGGGATTCTGTGTATATTAAAGAAGGCAGCACTGCTTGTTTCATTACCAGTAAGAGTTACGGACAGCCAAACCAATGGCAGGACGTCTTGATGACACTCAAACACACACTCTGTTGGCCTATCAATCAATCAATCAATCAGGGATTTATAGAGTGCACTACTCACTGTGAGGGTCTCAAACCGCTGGGGGTGGGTGGTGGGGCATTTGGGCAGCCTTGGTCATTTGAAAAGCCAGGTCTTGAGGCTCTTGCTGAATACTTTCAGTGTGGGGCTTCGTCTGATGCTGAGTGGGAGTTTGTTCCAGGCCTTGGTCGCGATATAGGAGAAGGATCTGCCTCCTATTCTGGCACTGTGGATGTGGGTGATTTCGTCCAAGGCCTGGTCAGCAGAGTGGAGGTTTCTCTTGGAGGCGTAGAAAGAAATTCTTTTGTTGAGGTATTGGGGTCCGGTGTTGTGGAGGGCTTTGTAGGTGTGTGTGTGAGCAGCTTGAAGGTCACTCTTTTTTGAAGGGGGGCCAGTGGAGGTCTTGTTGGTTCTGGGTGATGTGGTCTTGTCGTGGGATGCTGAGGACGAGTCTGGCTGCAGAGTTCTGGATGCTCTGGAGTTTGTGGAGCAGAGATTTGTTGATTCCAGCTTAGAGGGCATTCCGGTAGTGAGTGCCTGGCTGACGGTCTTCCTGGATTCGAGGGGGGTCCATTTAAAGGTCTTGCGAAGTATGCAGAGGGTGTTGAAGCATGTGGAGGCTACGGTGTTGGCCTATGGTTCTGTCACATGAACCATCTTTATCCACTTTAAATCTACATAAGAAGCAGATTGGCCATGTTATATGCCCTGCTCTATCATTCACACTGTGTGTGAAATCAAAGAATAGTAGCAGCAGTAACCAGGGCTGACCCACCAAAGTGTGTGACTGCAAGAACTAGAGTGAACATGTGTTGGTTGGGATCATGATCAACCAAAGAGCTGAAGGAAGAGAGTATGCATCCAGGGCAGAGAAAATTAGAAGCATCACATTCATTTTTGTGTGGTTGTGCGACATTGTGTCCGTCCCTAATAAATCGTGTTGGTTCCTTAAAGCTACTCCTAGCGTCAAGGGCTGCCAAATATGTATGCTGGTCCCATCATAAGAGTATTATCTCTGACGCAATTGTGCCAGTTCATGGTATAATTGTGCCACGGCCATAATATTTTCGTCCTTGACTATTTGGTCATACAAGTCAAGTAATTACATACTTGATGCCATCCCTGACATATTAATAGCATGACTGACCTGCTTTTAGCCATTCCTGACAGAGTGCAACCGCTTCTCCCATAATAATTGCAAACAAAACAGGTGATGGACCGAATGTGGATCAATGTCACACATTCATCCCAGTCCAAAAATCTGGGCCCAAATCCATCTTTTTTTGCACTCCACACCACCCTGGGTTAGACAATGGCGATATGCAAATCAGCTCTGACCCTGTGCCCCATGGGAACAGTCCAGTCCGAACTACAAAAGCCATGTCCTTCCCAGAACGGAATCAAGCATCCGAGGACCGGTAGCTTCTTTCCTTCCCAGTGAAAGAATTGGCTTGATAGTTTGGTTTGCCCTCGTCCCATGATACACTGGGCAAGGGACAGACTAATTTGCATATAGCCAGGTTCTGAGCTGGGATGGTGCAGTGAGCTAAAAAACGGTGTTGGATTAAGCCCTGATCTCTTGACTGGGTGAGAGTATTCTGCTTAATTCAGAAACTCTGTCCATCACCACCACCTGTTTAATTATTTTGTCTCCCATAATAATGGCCATAACTGATGTATGTTGGGCATCCAGCTGTGGCAGTAGTAGCCCCGGTTTAATGGTGGGCTTTATTGGCATAACAGAGGCAATCTTAGTGTTATGGGGAGGAAGCATGGCCTATGATTCCAATTCCTGGGCATTTGCAGCAGAATTTGTTCATCAGAGGCATTTTTACAGGGCGGTACTCAATGAAAACGAAAAGCTGATGTTTAGGGACTGTGAATTTTCTAACAATGAAAACTGATTTAATTTTTAAAGAAAAAAATGCTGCTTTTTCTGAAAAGGTTTTTCTTTTGGAAAATTGAGTGTGATTGCTCAAATTGGATAGTGGTTTTGGTAGAAAAATGTGTATTTTTAAAAACTAAGATGCTAATGAAGACAAAATATTACAATTCTAAAACACATTTAAAGTTGTTAGCTGAATGATCATTCAATTTGAGTAGGGGAGACTTACTGCTGTGGTAGTACCCTTTGTGGCACACAGCATCTGATGGTTTGAATTTTACTTGATTGCAAGCATTTAATATTGAAAAACGTTTTCCTAGCATTCTGCTGATAACTTCATCTGGAATGTGTGGGTGGTGACTACTGATAAATCGTTCAAAGGGTGGACATAGTGTAATGGTAATACATATCATCAGCTTTTTACAGTGATCAAATAGGCTAGTAGCTCGGCAGGACTTTCCATGAGCAGAATTAGCTCTCACTACAGAAAAAGGTTGGAGACCCCTGAGCTAGTTGGATGGATAAATTGAGGGAGTTTGGTATGGTTATGATTAAATGATGTGAAAAACATAACAATGAACCTGGAATTAGACAGATTTTCTACCAGTGCCATGCTGGATGGGAGCAAGCTAGAAAACTGAATGATAACAGTAAATTAGTACTGCACTGTGACTAGTTGGCGATATGTTGTCTTTAAATCAATAATGTAAGACTACTTGGTGTCACCCTGAGCTGCTAGCATTTCGTGGATTTAAAGAGCTAAAAAAAAGGGACGAAATGTGTGTGGAGGCAAGAGCATAGTAAAGCTTTCAGTTATTTTAAAGAACTTATTTTGAGTGCAACTGCGTTAAAGCTATTTATGAATAGTGTTAGTGGATGTGAACACTGTCCCTTTAATATCATGTGCTCTGAGGCAATACAGTACCACAAAGCATGAAGCAGTAAACAGAAGCTGGGCTGTTGAAAGACTGAAGACCTTCCTCTGGGGATCAGGTTTTGATCTTTACACTGAGTACAACCCTTTCATGAATTTGATGGATGGCAATAGAGTGGCAAAAGCATTTTCAAGACTAGTGCATCTAATTTCGAGACTGCAGGAGTATAATTTCGCCGTCAAATATAGATCATTTTTAAGTAATGACCAAACAGAAGGTTTGTCAAAGCCACAGAGTGAAATAGCAGCTACTTGAGCTGAGCGAAAGTGGAGTGTGTTGCTGTGCCAGTGAATGCAGTTCAGGTGATGTGACGGAGTTGTAATTAGTAAGGAGTGAACACAGGCTATTTGAATGATGCAGTGTTGAGGGCGGTCAAGAAGCAAAACGTGAGAGGATTTTTAATTTAGCACCAATTAAAGAATGGTTTGAAGTCTCTTGTGCATGCAGCTTCAGAATCAGTGGGTGGAGATATAGTATCAAGACAGAATGTGTGCCTAGAGAGAGCATTCGTGAAAATGTAATGCGTATTGGACGCTGCGGACATTATGGAGCCAAAGTAACACAAAATTGTCTCACGCAAATAGATGTCCGTGGTTGGCTCTTTGATCTTTTATGTGCTAGATTTCACTTTAATCTTTAAAAATTCATCTACTCCGTTACTACTGATTGGATTTTTGTCGTTTTGGTGTCAAATAATTAATTCAAATGTATTCTATTTTTTCTAAAATGGTTTGGGAATTTTCTTCTGTTGTGTTTCCACTTTAATACGGTTTGCGTGCTGCATGAATACTTTACAAAATGCCTCAGAGTTAAGCCTGACTGCTTTTAGTGCCAAGCTACCCAGGGTTAAGCAAAGGTTAATTTAGTGACATTTTGTGATTCGCCCTGCAAGGAGTGTGGCTGTTGCTTGCCCAAGACTTACGCCCCAGTCAGCCAACAACCTAATTTCTCACAGCTAACAATGCCAGAAAAGCTTGAGGACATCATTTAGAATGCCCATGGTTGCCTTGGGAGGATGTTGTATTAGCTATAATATGACCTTATAGCTGGGAAAGATGGTTCAAGAAAATATTTGTCTGGTTTGGATTTTTCTCTAGATGAAATGAAACGAAGTGAAGTTAGTAGGATGCACATGAAAAGTACGATTGTCTTTTTTGCACAAGATAGTTTTAGGAGTTTGCCTACATCAATCTTAATGGGTCTGGAGGACTGTATACTGGGAGATAATGTAAAGATCTGTAGCAGAGCCCAAGAAAAATGCGGATTCACTTTGTACTTTCTATATAATATACTGCATATTGGAAAGGATGTTAAATAATGATAATGAAGAGCAATTAAAAAAAAACGTAAGACAACGGAGTTCAGTGAGTTTAAGAATGGTCTGATTTTTTAAAACGTTCCGGTGTTAAGCACAAATTTACAACACTGTATCAACCATGGGGTAATGGTGCAGTGGAGAGAGCGAACCGCATCATTAAAGGTGCTATACTATTGGTGAATAAGGCTTTGTGGATTAGCAAAAAAAAAATGTTGTGGGCATATCGAGTAACTGAAAACCATTCTACTGGTTACAGTCCTCTTGCTATTATGAGAGGACAGATAGCTTATTCTAGGAGTAACCCAGAATGGATGGTTAAGAGTAGGATTCATCATTGGATCCCCACGAAAGCCAAAAAATACGTTGAGGCTTCCAGAGATAAGTATCAAAAGGTATTATGATACTATGGGGGATTAACATATGTTGAACGTGCAAAGCACGCCACTTGGTTTACTGAATTCTACATACATTTTACTTTGTGATAGGTTTTGGAATGTTAGCCTTTGAGTGTTATAGTTCCTCTCAATAGCCGACTTGCATCTTGCTGATCTACTCTGTGGGTTGGAGGGGGAGGAGGGGGGGCGCTCAGTCAACTTGGTGGATTAAACATGTTTATTTAGCCCTTCTGTGATCTAGGGCTCTGTCGTGACTGCACGACCGACATACAACAAGACCTCTTCCAATTGTCCATGTAGGTTTGAGTAACAACTTTGCCTGCTAGGGTTACGTAGGACTATCATAATAAAGGAGAAAGTGAAAATTCGAGTCCCAGAATCCAAAGTGCTATTAGCTAAACAGAACGAACTGCCTAAAGTGCAAATCACAATTCTAGTGTGGCACCACAGTCTGTTATGACTACACTCCACCCCAGTCGTTAGGGGCAGGTGATTTGCTGGTCATGCTGACAAAATCACGTCTGAACAACGGCAGCAGAATGACGCCTCGCGCAGTTGAAACGCACACGCAGTGTGTGAGCTTCCAACATCTACGGTCAGGTCGCCCAAAGGGCGTAAAGGTCCTGGCAGATAACACTAGAGGTCCTACCACTGTGCGCCAATGTTTATACCTTTCCCGGCTGAGATGTTGCTGAATCGGATCTGCGCCGGCTTGTCTCGGTCCTGGTAAGCGCCCTTGATCCTGGCGCCGGTGCCGGCGGTCAGCACCCGTGGGGTGGCGTATTCGGGCATGGTCCTGGCTGTTGTGCGTGCGGCGGATGGATGCAGATACTGGGCGCCCCCTTCTCCAGCCAGCAGCCTTCAGTGAAAGGAAAAGGAAGCTTCCAGTGAAACGCCGGTTAGACAGGCGGGGCGTCTCTGACGCCTCTCGGATGACGTTAAGAGCTCCATCTAAGGCACAACCTCTAAGAGCAACAAAAAAAGGACTATAGACAGGGGAGCGCCAATAGAATGCTCGTCAACTCGGCGGCCATACAGTAATGGTACACGTTGAATGTACACGTAAGGAATGACAGGCGAAACCATATCTAAAGTCAGCATATTAAGTGATTTCAACAAGTCCTCCTGAAGACACTGGCATCTGCAAAATACATTACAGTTTCTAATTTTTTTCCAAGGAATTTATAGTCAAAAGCTGATCAAAAACAGTAAGTTGACAGCGGGGTATTATCCGGGTAGTTTAGTAATTCCCCCGCAAATGGGGACATTATAGGCAGTAACTATCGCATGTCTAGATACTTCAAAGAGCAGCTGCTATACCTCTCCAGTGCGCAGTATAAGGCGAAGCGACATTGAAGAACACAGCCAGTATAGATTTAACAATGGCCTTGATTATACCATGGGACAATAAAGGAACTTGGGTCGGAGGTCCGGTTGTATGAAGTCTATAGTACATTTAGGGAAAATAGTGGTTTCGGACCTTCGTTAATAGGTTTTTAATGTTAGTACCTCGATATCTATACCCATAGTGCATTGTGCCCGTCTGTAATACAACTGGTGCTCATGTAAAGCGCGCTGATACATTCATGTCAAGTTTGCGCTTATATAAAACTAAATGTAAAAAAAAAAAAATCCCACACCATGTGGTTTGGAAACGCCCGGTTACGCCCACCATGATGCCAAGCACAAAGTCTCTATGGCGACGGCCAAGCCAAGCCAAAATCTGCAAGCTGACAGCTCATTCTATCTAGCGAACCGCCGAACAATGCAGGACTTAAAATGCTTTATGACAAATGTACCATTAAACACGTGCTTTCTCTGTCAATAATTCGTGCAGTTACTTGAAATCTTCAGTAGGTAGATGTCACGTTCAACAGCACAATGTAAATCGTTTTTTTTAATATGGCGATTCGCACCGCACTTATAACAAATACATCATTTTACGACTGCTTATTACATTCTTCAATCGGGATAGCAAGATGGATTTTAAAATCCGAAAAGAAAATCATTTTCTTCTCAGTGGTTACTCCTAGTTATTAATACTGCAATATGGCGACTCTACTTTGGCGCCCAGTCGGCCGTTAAAAGTGTCCTCTTTCTTTGTATATGGATCTTCTGTCCCTCGTATATTACCTTACAGGGAGTTGTTGTCAGCGCAACAGGGAGATCTGGTCAATATCTTTCTTGGGTAGGAGAAGAGCATGTGCGCAAAAGAACTACATACGAACTTGATACCGTGTCTTCACGCAGACAATTTACATTTGATATGTCGTCATGGCCATTTGCAACAAGACATGTGTAACCATACATGTCGTCATGGCCACTGGAATTAAGGGGTCCGCAGAGAGCTTTCAAGTTTTGAAAATGCCCAGGAGTGAAAATTAATTAGCATACTTTTTGACATTAAAGGAAGTGGTATTACACAATCTTTGACATCAATGACAACAAAGGTAGCTGTAATGTTGTTCTTTGCCCCCACACAGTGCACAGAGACTCAGCTGAAGTTGCAATAAGGTTTATTCAGCTTACAACCAATTATCATTACCATAGAGCGCCGAGCGTCTAACCTTGACGAGCTCCGGTCGCTAATAACCGTTAAACTGAGTTCGCGCCTTCCAAGTCCTTCTCCTGCGCATGCGCGCGTCTCACGCTCTAGCTACGTGCGCAACGCGTAAGCGCGTTGACGGCCGTAGGCTAGAGCGCGACACCACATATCTCCCCCTTTATATAATACAAACAATGACATTCTGGAGTCCAACTCAATGTTCACTCATGTCGTAGTCTCTGAAACGGGAAGGCAGGGTTACTGCCCTCCCCATGCGGGTGCGCCTTACCAGGTTGTGTTCTTCACTACTGCTCCCCTCAGAGGGACTCCTTGTGCCCACCTGGTTGCTGCTCTCTGTGTCTTCAGTCGGGACTTCGTTATTTCCAGCCTCCGCTGGTGTTTGTGATTCTTCGTTACCTTCTTCATGTCCTTCCGTGAGCTCTTCCTCCTTGATGGTTTCATCTACTTGTATTTCCATTTCTCCCCCGCCTTGTGACTCTTCTGCCTTGGCCACCGGCCATTTCATGATCCTGTTGACTCTTGCCATGCGGTCTTGGAACCACACTTTGCCATCGCTTAGTAATGCTGCTCTGCCACGCACTTCTCTGACCTGTAAGGGTTGACTGTACTTGCTTTCCCCTTTCTTTTGAAGAGTAGGGAGTTTGACCCTGACCCATTCCCCTTTTTCCAGCAAGACTTCTTTGGTGTTGTGTCTTCTGTTGTAGTGAGCAGCGTACACTCTTTGAGCCTTTTCCAAATTGTGCTGTACCACCGCAGGGGACCACTTGCTGGTCACCGTTTTCTCTCTCCACACAACGTTGTCTCTCGTGAATGGGAAACGGCCCCTTAAGATCTGGAAAGGGCTGTACCCTAGTACTGTCGGGGTAATCCTGTATGCCCACAACATGCTTTGGACTTCAGTCTCCCAATCTTTACCTTGCATTATAGCGGCTTGTATCGACCCCATCAGTACTCGGTTGAACCGTTCCACTTGTCCATTACAGGCTGGATGATAGATCGCCGTGTGCTTGGACTTTATTCCATTCCTAGCCATGTACTTGACCCATTTGTCTGAGACGAACTGTGGTCCATTGTCACTCAGTATGGTCTTTGGAATTCCTTCCCTCAAGAACAGTGTGGTGAGGAATTTGAGTACTGTGTCTGTGTCCATGGATTCCTGCACATCTATCTCGGGCCATTTGGAGTATTTATCTTTGACCACGCACAGGTATTTGTTGATGCCTCTGTTGTCAAGCACCGGTCCCAGGATGTCCACTGCAATATCCTCCCACGGGTTCTGGGGACGGTCGAATTCTCCCAGCGCAGGCCTCAGTGGCCTGAGAATTTTGTCAGCTCCTTGGCACTGAACACATTCTCTTACTTGCCTTTCTATCTGACTGTCCATGCCTGGCCACCAGTACATCTGTTTCACTCTAATTTTTGTCTTTACGATGCCCAGGTGCCCCTCGTGAAGTTGTTTCAACAGTATAGGAATTATGGTCTCTGGGGGTATCACTCTGTCTCCTCGGTACAGGAATATGCCTGAGTCACTTAACGACAACTCTTCCCGAATCTCATAGTATTTTCTCAATTCTGCTTTTAGGTTCCTCTTGTCAGGCCAACCGGAGGTGAGATATCGCTTGACTTCTACCACCTCACAGTCCTGCATGTACGCCCCGGCCCATTCCTGTTTGCTTATTGTCGTCTCCGCGTCGACCATGTCCGCTACCATCTCGTCTGTGTCTGGCGAGGTTTCCGGAGCGTCTTCCATGGCGGAAGCTCTACTTAAGTAGTCTGCCACTTTGTTCTGTGTCCCTGGTAGATACTCCACATCATACGTGTAGTCCAGCAGTTTGAGCGTCATCTTTGCAATGCGCGGTGTGGCTGTATCGTGGCCGGACGACGTCAGGACCTTGACCAATGGTTTGTGGTCGGTTTGTAGTTTGAACCTGGTGCCCCAGATGAATTGCCTAAACTTTCCCATGGCCCACGTGACTGCCAGCATTTCCTTCTCGATTACACTATATTTTTGTTCGGTGGGGGACAAGGCGCGAGATGCAAAGCTAATCGTTTCCACTGTGCCATCTTCTCTTTCTTGAGCGAGCACTGCCCCTAACCCCTTGTCGCTGGCGTCCGTCGTTAGGATAGTGCTACCTGTAGGGTCATAGCCCCGTAAGGGCACTGCTTCACTGATGTCTTTCTTCAGTCCGTCAAATTCACTTTGCGCTTCCTCGTCCCACTCAAACTTTGATTTATCCCTGATGAGCTGGCGAAGCTTATGTGTCTTGGTGGCGAAGTGTCTTACGAATTTACTGTAGTATTCGGCCATTCCAAGGAACGACCGAACTTCTTCTTTGTTGATGGGGGCTCTCGCATCATTGATGGCCCTCACATTCTGTCGTTTGGGTGATATGCCTTGACTACCAATCTCGTGTCCTAGGTATGTGACGGATTGCATTCCTATCTTGCATTTGCTCCACTCTGCCGTGAGGCCTTTGTCTTGCAGAACGGTGAGCACTTTGGTCAGTTTGCTGTCGTGGTCATCTTGGTTGGTTCCCATTATAAGGATGTCGTCCTGAAAATATTGGACTCCTGGCAGGTCTTTGAACAGACGATGCATCAGTTTCTGGAACACAGCGGCCGCTGAGGCCAAACCAAAGGGCATGCGTCGAAACTGATAGCACCCAAAAGGCGTGATGAACGAGGTGTATTTCCTGCTCATTGGGTGCAGGTCGATTTGGTGATACGCCGACGTGAGGTCGATGGTGGAAAACCATGAAACTCCTTTCGTTTTCGCTAACATTTCCTCGATCCTCGGAAGAGGAAACTTTTCCACTATCAGGCACTTGTTGAGTTCACGTAAGTCCACACATAGACGGACATTTCCATTTGGTTTCTTGGCGACAACTAATGGGGCCTACCATTCAGAACTGTCTATCGGCTCGATGATACCTTGTCGCTCTAATCTCTGGAGTTCCGTTTGTACAGCATCTTTTATGGAGATGGGAATGTTCCTGACTTTGTGCGAAACCGGGCGGGCTCCCTCCTTGAGTAGTATTTTGTGTACAAACTTGTCCAATTTCCCCACTGTGCCTCCAAAGACATTGGGGTAAGCTTGTTTTAGTTCTTCTCGTTGGGGTGACTGGCTATCTTCCGTCAGCAGGATCTGCTCCTTGCCACCAGGATCTAACTTAATCCCCAAATCTCCAGCGTCTCTCCATCCAAGTACTGAGGGCCCTTTCGCCGCCACATACAGCTTGCAGGTGGCTGTTCTACCTCTGAATTCAAACATCAGGGGGCGGAAACCCACAATGGGGATGGCATTTTCGGTGTAGGAGATGGGACGTATGTCCGGTGGGTGTAGCTTCGGTCCTAACTTTGGCACAAAGTCCTCCTCCCACACAGATTGCTGTACTATTGTCCAAGGGGATCCTGAGTCAACTGCCACGTGCACCTTCACCCCTCCGATAAACATGTCCGTGCGTGGCTTGTCTGAGCGTTTGCCAGTTACATCCAGCACTTGACCTTCCACACACAGAACCCAGTTTTCATCCTCTAGATCATCTTCTGCTTCAGTTTCCAACTGCGTAGATTCCATGCACTTGACCATGGACCTCTTCCCCTTCTTGCGGCACACCTTCTCAAAATGGCCGACCAGGCCACAGAACGCACATCTGGCGCGAAACGCCGGGCACCGTTTGTCCTGAGCTGAATGGGCCGTGCTTCCGCACTTGTAACATGTGAACTTGCTGTCTGTGGTTTGTCGTCCTGGCCCAGTTTGCTTCCCTGGCCATCTCGATTCATGCCTTTGTTCTCCTGTGGGTCCTTTGTGCTTGTACGCCGCTGAGGCGTCGTCGATTTTGTTAACCATTTGCTTATGCGCGTTTTCCCTTTTGGCGGCATCAGCACAGCGCCTGGACAACTCAACCTTCTTCACCATGGCAATGACGTCTTTGAGCGAGGCTTCGCCCTGCGCCCAAAGTTTGTCCTGGACAGACTTGTTGGTTGTGTGCATAACAATCTGGTCCTTGATATACTCGTCTTGAAGTTGCCCATACTTGCAAGTGATGGCCAGACGTCGCAAAGCCGCCACGTAGTCATCTATCGATTCTCCCGCTTCCTGTTTTCTTTGCTGGAAGTTATAACGGTCAATGGAGACACAGACTGCCGGTCGAAAGTGGTTATCTAGGTCTTCCAACGCGTTCTTGAAGACGTCATCTTCTGTTGCGTCTCGTTCTTTTGGCACAATGTTCGCAAATACACGCACACCTTCCGGGCCTAGGTTGTGCAGTAACAGCCTCTTTTTCCGGGCAGGAGGATATGGTTCCCCATTCTCATCTTCCAAGGCTTCTACATAGTTTTTGAAGTACTCCCTCCAGTCTTCCCACTTCATGAGGGGTTCACCCGGTCTGGGTAGGAAGGGGACAGGAGCCGTCAGTGCAGAAGCCTGGTTGGCCATGCTGTGCGCGTTCCTGGGTGCCCCTGGTTGGTTTCTTGGGCTGCCTGGCGCACTAGGGGCTCCCAACCCCCTTGCAGAATCTCCTGGGCCTCTGGGGCTGCCTGGTGTGCTGTCCACAGCACCTTGAGGGAGACTGAGGGATTGCTCGCCCTCCTCTGTATTCAGGGAGTCTCCTTTCGCTGCCAGGGTACTGGCTGAAGGACCCCCCGCACTCCGGGACAGCACTGACCTTGCTTCCGTGGTCTGCAACTTTTTTCCTCTGCCGAGTTGCTTGAAGAGGGTGCACCCATCAGCCCACAGTGCTGGTTAGTTGCTGCTGCCACGCTCTATGGTTCGAAAGCGCACCGCTGTGCGTACTTGGTGCACACAGGTCTGGGGTTGCTGTCTGGTGCTCAGGATGCCGATCCACTGTGAGGCAGTGTGGGGACAGTGGGATGCTCCCAGTCCTCGTCGCCACTGTAATGTTGTTCTTTGCCCCCACACAGTGCACAGAGACTCAGCTGAAGTTGCAATAAGGTTTATTCAGCTTACAACCAATTATCATTACCATAGAGCGCCGAGCGTCTAACCTTGACGAGCTCCGGTTGCTAATAACCGTTAAACTGAGTTCGCGCCTTCCAAGCCCTTCTCCTGCGCATGCGCGCGTCTCACGCTCTAGCTACCTGCGCAACGCGTAAGAGCGTTGACGGCCGTAGGCTAGAGCGCGACACCACAGTAGCGATATCATTGAAATGTAAAAAAAAAGAACGTTGGATAAACGAAATGTAAAACCTAAGGTAGAATTAGAGAGGATGTGGCTTAAGGGCTAGAGCGGCTGGCTTGAAGCTAGGGCTACGGGTTCGAGTCTGGTGGGAGGCTCAAACATCCTGTGATTCTTAACAATTCAAAATTTGCGAACATTCGTGACAAGAATTTTTAATTCTATTAAGGACAAGGAGGCGAGGATTATGCTTTCTCATTTCTTTATTAGAAATGCTCAGCAGCTAATCACAATATAGTAAAGAAAAAACCAACTACATTTTCCATGAGTACTCTCGGTAACCATAGAGTATACACACTATATAAGGAACCATAGAGAATAAGACACCCTCTTTCTTTGTCAATAGTAAAAACAGTTCAGGTCAAGAAAATTGCAGTCCCAGACGAAACCATGGATTAACGAACAACATCCCGAAGCAGCAATCCACTGGAAAGGCAGAAGCAATGTTTGCAGCAGCTGAAGAGCCTCCGGGACGAGCAACAGCCAACAGGCAGAAGGAAGAACGCACAGCAAGCACATCATTTAGGATCTGAGCCTGATAAGCAAAACCGAGCCGTAATATACTATACCCACAATGGATCAATCATCAGAACCAAATGGGGGAGGGGGGGTGTAAAAATGGCAAGAAATTAACATGAAACAATGCATAATACAATTGCATACAAAGCAAAAAATCAAACAGTAGAAATGTAACCAGATAACTTGAGTGGGATAATCCTCGCCTCCTTGTCCTTAATAGAATTGAAAATTCTTGTCACGAATGTTCGCAAATTTTGAATTGTATGTCAGGACAGGAGGCTCCGATTATACTTGTTCAAAGCTGATCCACCACTACAGAAGCAATATGATCAATTGGCTTGTAATAAAAGTATTTAAAAACTGAATCAGAAGACCTGTAGCGATTACCCATAGCTGGAGAGCTTGTATTCGGAAATACCGCTGCAGCACTACATCTCCCAGAAAGCCCTGGGACCTGGCTAAACGGCCCACGCCCTCTGGGAGTGTATAAAAACACTCCTGTCCCATCACCGAATGCTTGTCAATCCTTCCGGTTTTACAATCGTGTTTGGAACTAGCCTTCCAAGAGCTGAGGGTGCGCGGACGCTTGCCTTCCCGCTGAGGGTGCGCGGACGCTTGCCTTCCCGCTGAGGACGCCGAGAGCTGAGGGTGCGCGGACGCTTGCCTTCCCGCTGAGGACGCCGAGAGCTGAGGGTGCGCGGACGCTTGCCTTCCCGCTGAGGACACCAAAATACTTTGTGAATTTCTAGTAAGTTGAAATCTGATATATACATTTAGCACGGCTGTGCTATCAGAGTGTAGGTATCTACTTTCCTTCGGATATTCCCTGAGGATATTTTGAACCTTACACGTACTGAAAACATCTTTCCCTCCCGTTAGTGAATCAAACTACTCGGGGAGATAAGTTAACTTATTTTCTTCCTGTGAATCGAGCTGTGAGTTAACAGCCCCCCTTCCGCTTGAACTTGAGTCTCCATCTTCCCCAGACTTCAGGCTGTTTCAAGCGGTGGTTATTCGTAAGTGACTACTTGATTATATGTATATATGTTACAACTATGATATTTGCCTGATCGTAGTACTAAACAAGTGTTCTTGTGTTTACAGACATTGTTGTGACTTGAAGTCATCCGAAGCCTTAGACCAGACCTTGAGGGGTGTCTTCACAACAACCTTCCCCGAGCAACTATCCTTCCACTTACCAGGAGGACTACCTGTCTCCGGTGTGTATGTCACACGGAGAGGGTCAGTGCTATCGGGTATAGGGAAGACTATCTTCTCTCTGTGGTCCCCGCTGGCTAGACACCTAAGGTTAATGGCTTGTGTATTCTTCACTTGGGTTACTTGTCTGCTGCTAACCTTGACAGATTGACAAGCCCAAGGAAGAAGACTAGCCTGGGCCATGGATACGAGTGCGACTTTGGCCTCGTTACTTGAGGGTTTTAGCTTACTGCAGCAAGAAGTGCATGCATCCCGAGTTGAGAACCAAGAGCTCAGAAAGGATATGAACACCATGCGTAGAGAA
Source organism: Lissotriton vulgaris (assembly GCF_964263255.1). Taxonomy (NCBI): domain Eukaryota; kingdom Metazoa; phylum Chordata; class Amphibia; order Caudata; family Salamandridae; genus Lissotriton; species Lissotriton vulgaris. The sequence continues at coordinate 1,487,323,966 of NC_141694.1, read as the reverse complement.
GTCGCTGGCATGTCACGAAAGAATCCCGGGGCAGGGTCATATATTAGAGAAGCCACGCTTCCCCCTCCAGGACAAACCATATCACAGCCCGTGACCCCAATGGCAGCTGGGGGTGGGTTCTTTTCGCCTACAGCCATACCTTCATCCTTCACGGACCACACTCCGACGGTGCACGTCATTCAGAACACTGGAATACCTGTGGCTCCCCCTGAGAGGTTCTACAGAGATCCCAAGAAATTTGAGACATTCCTAAACCAGTGCTGCCTCCACTTTTTGTGTAAACCTTCTGTGTTTCAGGATGATGAGGCCAAAACCGCATTCATGATGTCATATATGGGTGGAAACGCTGCAAGCTGGACTATCCCTTTAATGGAAAAGAATGATCCCGTTTTACACCGGTTCCCCGACTTCTGTTCCGCCTTAAGGAAACTCTTTGATCGAAAGACCCACATGTTATCCTTGGATAAAGAACTCTTGACACTGCGACAGGGGTCACAGGACTTATTGTCGTACATCACCTCTTTTAACCGGCTCTTAGCCGAGACTGATTGGCCACAAGAAAAAAGGACCTCGCTGTTCTATCAAGGCCTGAGGAGTGAATTGAAGGACGTCTTGTCCCAGGTAGTCCAACTGCCTGCGACTTGTGAAGAACTCATCGACCTAACCTTACAATTAGATCATAGGCTGTTGGAGAGAAGAGGAGATCGGAGCAGGGGTGATGGACGTGGATGGTATCCTAAATTCAAACTCCCACAGGAAGACAGCACCAAAAGTTCTGATGGTACTGAGCCCATGCAGATCGGGGGTATTCGAGGTCCTCTGACATCTGAGGAACGAGAGCGACGGCGGAAAATGAAACTCTGCATGTATTGTGGAAAAGGGGGACACTTCATACGAGAGTGCAGAGCAAAAACCCCACAAACAGAGAGGAATCCCGCACCACGAAAGTCGGCTGCTCTTGGAACACGAGAGACGTCGGAAAATTAGAACGTCCAAACCAGGTTGAGATCTCTGGGATGGACCGGCAACCAACAATGATCTCCACATTACTTGCCAATACGATGATGCCTGCTGTTGCACATATGAACTTGCCAGTGTCCCTGTGGACAACTAGGGATAACTTCACGCAAATGGATGCGCTGTTAGATTCAGGAGCCACGGGAAATTACATGGACATTGACTACGCAGACTCCCTTGGGATATCGTGGGAACAGAAGGAAGAACCAGAACATGTAAAGGCCGTGGATGGATCCACCTTGTCATCTGGGCCTGTTATTAAACACACAATCCCTTTGCGAATGCAGCATGGAGAACACACGGAGTATATCCAATTTGACTTGATTGCTGCTCCTCAGTTTCGCCTGATCTTAGGCATGCCATGGCTCACGTTACACGATCCTGTGGTGAGTTGGTCTGCTCGCACAGTTGCCTTAACCTCCTCCTATTGTATGGAACATTGTCACAACCCTTTTTCTGTGTCTGCTGAAGAAGAAGAGAGTCCTAGTATTCGACACCTGGCTGTGGCATGCACAGAGAAACACCTATGCAGTACTTCCAGTCTACCTGAAATTTATAATGAATTCCGTTCCCTGTTCGACAAACAGAAGGCTACCGGTTTGCCCCCACACAGGGTCTACGATTGTTGCATCGAACTCCTCCCGGGTGCGGCTATTCCGTGTAGTCGAGTGTATGCCCTGACTGAACATGAAAACACCTATTTACAAAACTACATTGAGGAGAATCTCGCTACAGGATTCATCAGCCATTCCACGTCTCCTGCTTCTTCACCCCTATTTTTCATTCCGAAGAAAGACTGTGCAGAATTAAGACCCTGCATCGACTACAGAGCCTTGAATAACATCACTGTGAAGAATAGATACCCCCTTCCACTGATTCCAGTCATGATGGACCAAATAAAGGGCGCTCGTTACTTCACCAAGTTAGATCTCAGGGGAGCTTATCATCTGGTCGGAGTAAAGAAGGGCGACGAGTGGAAGACCGCGTTCCGAACAAAGTTCGGCTTATTCGAGTATAATGTCATGCCCTTTGGCTTATGCAACGCCCCTGCGGCATTCCAATTTTTTATGAACGAAGTGCTCAGGGGCCTTCTGGATACCATCTGTGTGGTGTACATCGACGACATCCTTGTGTACACCAGTACTCTCCAGGAACACGAACAGCATGTCAAGGAAGTTCTGAGTCGTCTGCAACAACACCAGCTGTTCGCCAAACTGGAAAAGTGCCTCTTCCATGCAACAGAAGTCTCCTTCCTGGGGTACGTGATCAACGCCAATGGCTTTCAGATGGAAAGTGGGAAGGTTGAGGCCATCACGAATTGGAAAACCCCACAAGACGTGAAATCGGTGCAGAGTTTCCTCGGCTTTGCGAACTATTACCGACGTTTTATCAAGGACTTCTCTAAAATCGTCCACCCCATTTCCAATCTGTTACGGAAAAACGTTCCTTTCAAGTGGGGTGAGGAGGCAGAACAGTCTTTCCGTATTCTTAAAGACAGATTTACCCAGGCCCCCATATTGCGGCATCCCGATGCCCAACTTCCATTCATTTTAGAAACCGATGCCTCACAGTATGCCTTGGGAGGGGGTGCTCTCACAACGCCACCCTGAAACAGGACAAATCCACCCAGTGGCCTTCTACTCAAAGAAGCTCAGTCCCAGCGAAGTCAATTATTCGATTACGGACAAGGAGTTGCTTGCCATCAAGAGGGGTTGTGAGGAATGGAGACATTACCTGCTAGGAGCACGACATACCATCAAAATCTATACGGACCATCGGAACTTGTTATTCCTAAAAACAGCAAAGGCTCTCACTCCTCGGCAATTGAGATGGACTCTCTTTTTCTCTGATTACGATTTTGTCATCAAGTATCGTCCCGGCCCTCAAAATGGAAAAGCCGATGCCCTCTCTAGGAATCAAGACACTCAAGAGACCCAGTCAGAAGTCCCCGTGGAACCATCATCCATCCTTCCTGAAAAGTCCTTCACTGAAAACACTATTGCTTTGCTCATCTCCACAGATTTTATCGAGGATATAAGAGTGGCTTTAACGGATGTCGATGTCCAGACTTGGCTACAGGAAGAACCCCAATGGAGGTCACAAAAAGACGAACGTCTGTACTACCGCCAGGCCTTGTATGTGCCGGACACTGGGTTGCAAATGCAGGTGCTCAATTGGGCACATGACTCTGTGTTAGGCGGACATTGGGGAGTGTACAAGACTATAGCTACCATTGAGCGATCGTTCTGGTGGCCTACCTTATGAAATGATGTCAAAAAATACGTAAGGAACTGTTCAGTGTGCACCCAAGGTAAAGCAAAACACAGCAAACCTACGGGTCTGCTACGTCCAATTCCAGTACCCCCTAAACCGTGGCATACGGTCTCGATGGATTTCATTGTGGAGATGCCTTTATGTCAAGGAAAAACTACGGTACTGGTGATTGTGGATCACTTGACAAAAATGGGTCATTTTGTACCTTTGGAGGGTCTACCCACTTCTGCCGAACTGGCCATGATTATATTGCAGCATCTCATCAGAGCCCATGGCATTCCACGAGTCTTCATTACAGACTGAGTGGCTCAATTTACATCCCGTTTTTGGAAAGCCCTTTGTGAATCATTAGCTATTGATGTTAGGCTCTCTACGAGTTACCACCCGCAGACAGATGGCAAAACGGAGAGGCTCAACCAAACTATCGAACAATATCTGCGTTGCTTCACATTGCAAAACTCGACGGATTGGGTCACCCTATTATGGCTAGCAGAATTCACGTATAACAACTCTGACCACTCCACCCTGGGTTGTTCCCCCTTCTTTTGCCTTCTTGGGTACCATCCGAACATTCTTCCATTCGATTGGCCAGTAACAACCAACCTGCCCAGTATTCAAGAACATCATGCTCATTTACAGGCTGTACGGATAGATGCGAAGCGCCACTTGGCGGAAGCTCAGGCATCGCAGAAACGCTACGCCGACAAGAAACGCACTCCTGAACCGGTCTACCAGGTGGGGGACAAGGTATGGCTTTCCACTAAAAACATTCATCTCCGGGGTATCAACAAACTCAAACCTAGATACATTGGTCCCTATAGTGTTGAGGAAGTCATCAACCCTGTGGCCTTGAAATTATCCATTCCCCAGAACTGGAGGATCCATCCTGTTTTTCACGTCTCCCTGCTCTTGCCTTGTCCCTTAGACACTAGATTACCCGTTCATCCTGCACCGGTGTTGGTAGAGGGATTGGAGGTATACGAGGTAGAAGAGTTGTTGCATTCACGGATCCATCGGGGCAGAGTGCAGTATTTGGTTGGTTGGAAGGGGTTTGGGGTTGAAGGGAGAACGTGGGAACCAGAGCAGAATCTCCACTGCCCCGATTTGGTAACTCAGTTTCATCTGCAGAATCCAGGGAAGCTGGGTCGACCGCCGGGTCGGCGATCCTCGAGAGGGGGTTCTGTAGCGATTACCCATAGCTGGAGAGCTTGTATTCGGAAATACCGCTGCAGCACTACATCTCCCAGAAAGCCCTGGGACCTGGCTAAAAGGCCCACGCCCTCTGGGAGTGTATAAAAACACTCCTGTCCCATCACCGGATGCTTGTCAATCCTTCCGGTTTTACGATCGTGTTTGGAACTAGCCTTCCGAGAGCTGAGGGTGCGCGTACGCTTGCCTTCCCGCTGAGGACGCCGAGAGCTGAGGGTGCGCGGACGCTTGCCTTCCTGCTGAGGACACCGAGATACTTTGTGAATTTCTAGTAAGTAGAAATCTGATATATACATTTAGCACGGCCGTGCTATCAGAGTGTAGGTATCTACTTTCCTTCGGATATTCCCTGAGGATATTTTGAACCTTACACTGAAAACATCTTTCCCTCCCGTTAGTGAATCAAACTACTCGGGGAGATAAGTTAACTTATTTTCTTCCTGTGAATCGAGCTGTGAGTTAACAGCCCCCCTTCCGCTTGAACTTGAGTCTCCATCTTCCCCAGACTTCAGGCTGTTTCAAGCGGTGGTTATTCGTAAGTGACTACTTGATTATATGTATATATGTTACAACTATGATATTTGCCTGATCGTAGTACTAAACAAGTGTTCTTGTGTTTACAGACATTGTTGTGACTTGAAGTCATCCGAAGCCTTAGACCAGACCTTGAGGGGTGTCTTCACAACAACCTTCCCCGAGCAACTTGTAGGAGAGTAGGGTCTGCAATCCTATGATCACCCAGATTTTTTGCTTTTGTTTCACTGGTTTACGACTTTCTCTGGCTGTGGGCCTGCCAATCAGACCCACAGCCTGGCTGTTCTCTTTCTAAATTACAACATGTGCCCTAGGTGCATTTACCAATTGGTACTGGGCCACCTTATCAGACCCTGTAACTCAGGGCATAGGTGTACCCAGGGCCGCCAGGGACTGCAGCATGTATTATGCCACCCCTGGCTGGCCTCCTAAATTTGACACAACTGGCTGCATGACAGCTGGGGCGAAGCCGTGTAATCACCCTTTGCTTTAGATATAGTAGCTCTATATCTAACCATACAATGGACACCCGAGTCTCTATCAGTCACTCCTATGGCAGGCCTTGACAATCCTGAAGGCAGAGTGCATGGGCTCGCGTGAACTGTGTTCTGGCCCGAGCCGAGCCGGTTGCAGCTTGCGGAGAAAAGACCCAATGGCTGTTCCATGATAACGCGTGCCACATCGGTAACTTCGGTGTCGCGTTATCAAGACATGTCGAGTAAGGTGTCATACGAATCGGGATGCTGCCCTCTCACCAACTCTGGCGACGAGGTTAGCATTCCGCCCTTCTAGAGGGACACGACATGTACGTAACTGTGAACCCCGGTTAAAGTTAACGAAAGCCTCAGCTCCACAAAATGGATGCTGCCACCACAGACACGAGTCTGACCTCCTGCTGCTGGGAGTCCTTCCAGCGAGGAGCACTTGGACAAAGGGTTTCCTGTCGAGGGCGGTGTTTGCACCGTCCCAGACAGGGTTTGTGTATTCTGGGTAGGTAGGGCTTTTGCGAGAAGGTGACTGCGGAGTGGCACCCCGGTGCTCACTACGCATCTGCCGGTTAGAACCAGTTCCAGGGGCGACAGCCCTGGCCTGGGGAAAGTCCGGCAGGGGAGAGGGGCGTAACTACCCCCCTTCCTGGTCCCACCCTTAGGGCAGGACCTAGTCATGTACCCACCCCTTTCTTTAGGATAAAGGCCGGAGCGGGGACCCTTCCAAATTAGATCATCTTTGAATCAAGAATACTTTCTACGAAAGGACTTCAAGACTCTTCTCAAGATTTCTCCCTTGTGGCTAAGGAGTAGTCACCCTGCATCAGCGGGCACCATCTAAGAACTCTGCGGTTTGCTGTAAGTCCTTCCTCAAGGAATCCGACGGCCCAGCTCGACGAGAACCGGCTTCCCTGGCACCTCTGACCTCTACCCACGTCATCAGCTCAGCTGTGATCTGTGGGTGCGACGAGACCTCGAGGGACCGGCCATCATCAGAACCGGCACGCTCTTAAAAACCAGCACGACCATCGAGGTAACTCTCTGGTGAGTGCTCCGGGGTCTGAGAAGCCCCGACCCTGAGCCGCTCCAGCACCGAAGTGCAGTCTCCCAGCATCTCCACGATCTGCGTGGGGCCCTTCTGCTCGCTGCTCAGCACGTTGTCTGGTCACTAGCCGCTGGCTTGTGTCCTTCTGTGACGACATCCGAGAATCATCACTGCCGGTCTGGTTGCTCCAGACTGGCCCTTGCTTCCATCTTTTCGAGAAGCACCCCGGACCCTCCTGGTCCACTCAAGACGCCGACAGCGACATCCGTCGTGGGACAGCTCGCACCTCCACCGTGGTCGCCGACAACGCCTCCTGGTCCGTGAGACTGCAGAGCCTAGCGTCGCCCACTCACCTGGTCGAGGTGACGGCCAACCGGTGCCTTCCTGGTACCCTCTGACTACTGGCTAGTAGTACGAACTTGGTCCCCTCTGCTTTCAGGTTTCATCAATCTCCGATCCAGGCTTGGATCTCTACGAACTATTCAGCACTGGTCGCCGGCCAGCAACTCCTTTTCTTCCGGCTCCTGGCTCGTCAGCGAAGACCCCGACGCCTGTAAGACTTGTGCAGCCGCAGCCCTCGTGGCTAGGTAACTCGGCATTTCAGTGCCTGCATAGCCTCCTTACTCTAGGGTCCCGAGTCCCTCGCTTCCGACTTGCCTTAACCTTTCCGTGTCCTCGGACACTTGTTTTAACTGTGCACTTAAAGTATTTGCTAAAGAGATTTGGTTTGTGCTAAGTACCCTGTCCTCATAAAGAGTACAGGGCTGTTGTGATTCTTAATAAATATACTGTTTATTTTCATAACACTTGTGTGGTGTCCTTTCACTGGGTGTTCAAGGGGTACATGTGTGGTAAACAGCTGGCTTAACGCGCCCTCTCGAGTCTTTAGCCTTAGACTGCTCGTATCCACGCTACTAGGATAGCTGGTCTATAGGTTGACTTACAACCAAACACCATAAGGGTCGTTGGAACGATACATAGCGGTCGCTAGAATAGCGAACGTTGCATATCGGGCCAACTTCTCACATTGGTGAGCAGCGGTTGGGATTTGAGCTTGCTGTTGTTTTACCACACGTATCCTAAGAATATCTTGTTGAAAGATCGCGCAAGTACTGTTAGTACATATAACTAAAGCTTAGAATACTCTGAGTTCTACTGAACCAGCTGTTGTAGCTCCTCAAGGCTTAGCACACCTTGGCTACAACTCTTAGCAAGGGATCAGTAGGAAAACACATAGTGTAGGTAGGTGCATCACTTACACCACACTAGAAACAGTATGTCGGGCCAAGGAGGAAACTCTGAGTCTCCCCTTGTGTCAGTTGACCCTCCACAGGTCATCCCTTCAGGATATACTGTGCTGAGCTTCAAGGAGTTAAGACGATTGTGTCACTCCCGGAAGATTCAGCAGGGGTCTAACCCCACAACGTCCTTTCTGATTGGTCTCTTGGAGACTTATGATGCCAGGAGAGCTGAGAAACTTCGTAGCTCTTCTAATCCAGAAGGAGACATGCCTCCCCTCGAGGGAACCCGAGACGATCCTGACCTCATTCACCTCGCAACCGAGAACGAGGATGTGGAGGAGGATGAGGATGAGGATCTCTCTGGGGACGAGGCAGATAAGGGACAGGTAGAAGTCGTCAGACTAACACGGTCCAACTTAAGCAGACACGATAGTGGTACTGGGGGAACCCCGGCGCTACTGTCGGTTCCGCTTAACCTGGGGAATGGACGAGCCCGATCTCTGTCAAGAGACTCTGGCAGATCCCTTCATACCAACGGCTCTCACAACTCTTCTCAAAGAGGGATGACGTCCCCTCAGAGGAGAGTGTACGAAGCGAAAGAAAGGGCAGCTAATCTAAGGATCGAAAGGGAAGAACTTGCCCTGGCCAAGGAAAAGCTTGCTTTCGCTAGAGAGCAACAGTTAAGTGGGGCAATCCCCACTGGTGGCAGCAATGTACCTAGTAATAGGGAAAAGAGTTTCGATACGAAACACCTTGGGAAGATAGTGCCCCCCTTTAAACAAGGGGACGACATCCACAAATGGATTACTGCTTTGGAGAGGGCCTGCACTGTGCAAGGCGTTCCCCAGAGTCAGTGGGCAGCTATCTTGTGGCTCTCCTTTGAAGGAAAAGGAAGAGACAAGCTCCTCACCACAAGGGTAGAGGACGCTAATAATTACCAAGTCTTGAAGAATACACTCGTTGAAGGGTTCGGCCTAACCACTGAGCAGTACAGGGTGCTGTTCAGGGATACCCAGAAAACGCAGTCTCAAGATTGGTCTGATTTTGTCGATTGTGCCACTAAGGCTTTTGAGGGCTGGTTGCTGGGCAGTAAGGTTACTGATTACAAAGGATTGTATAATTTGATGATGAGAGAACAAATTTTAAACAATTGTCAGAACCAGTTGTTGCATCAGCATCTTGTCGACTCGGATCTGACCTCTCCCCAAGAATTGGGACAGAAGGCAGACAAATGGGTTCGTACGAGAGTTAAACAGAACCAGGGCCAGAATCAAGGTGGTCAGAAGAAAGCAGACCAGAAAGGTAAAGATTCTAAAGGGGAACAAAATGACCAGAAGTCTTCGACAGGTCCCCAACAACCCAAAGAGGGTGGGGGTCAGGCTCCCCAGAAGAAGAAAGAAGGCCAATCCAAAAGATGGTGCCAGTACTGTAAAAGTAAATCTCACTGGTTTAGTGAGTGCACCAAGAAAGGAGGAGGGCAGACTCCTGCCACTGCAGCCCCTAAGGCACCTGTGCCCCCTAGTACAGTCAGCAGTGGTAGTGCGCCTCCCAAGGGTTTAGTAGGGTTAACCCTGGGTTCTGAGGGGCGTGACAACTTAGTTGGCACACTCACTCAGGCTGTCCTTGTCAGTACGGGGGACGCGGACGTGTCCCCTGACATAAGTCCCAATACGCTGGGCAAATACCGACAGACGCCTTTCATAAATGGAAAGATGGCTCAGGCCTATAGGGACACTTGTGCCAGCGTCACCATGGTGACGCCTAACTTTGTGGACCCTGGACAGATCATGCCAGGTACAGAATTCCTGGTGACCAATGCAAGCAATGTCACTACCAATCACAGTATGGCAATTGTAGCTTTCTCCTGGGGAGGGGTAACTGGCCAAAAGAAGGTTGTAGTTAGTCCAGACCTCCCAGTGGATTGTTTGTTGGGCAATGATTTGGAGTCGTCACAATGGTCAGAAGTGGAGCACCGGACTCACATGGAAATGTTAGGTTTGCCAGCACATGTGTTCGCTGTGACTAGGTCACTGGTCAGGAAATGCCCCACTGAACAGGTGCTGGATCCTGGAACAACGGACCAGACACCTCCCAAGAAAAAGAGCAGTAGGGTTAAGGCTGCGCCTTCCCCCTTGCCCCAGGTCGAGGATCAAGTCTCAGAGGAGGCTGACCTACAGGAATTGAGGGAAACTGAGCCTCGGGAGTTCGAACTTGATCAAGTTGAATTCTTGGGCTCAGGGGGACCCTCAAGGGAAGACCTGGGGAAGGACCAGTTAGACTGCCCTTCTCTTGAACCCCTCAGACAGCAGGCTGCTGCTGAGGCTGCTGGGAACGCCACAGGTACCCACAAGGTATACTGGGAAGATGGACTCCTGTACACTGAGTCAAGAGACCCCAAGCCTGGCATGACCAGGAGGCTGGTCGTCCCCTTGTCTCAGCGTGGTTTCCTACTTACCTTGGCCCACGAGATTCCCTTAGCAGGTCACTTAGGCCAGACGAAAACGTGGGACAGGCTTGTCTCGCACTTTCACTGGCCTCACATGAATGAAGATACCAAGGAGTTTTGCCGCTCCTGTGTCACTTGCCAAGCCAGTGGTAAGTCAGGTGGCACGACAAAGGCCCCCCTTATACCAATGCCTGTGGTGGGGGTGCCCTTTGAACGGGTGGGGATCGACATCGTCGGTCCCATGGAACCACCAACAGCATCAGGGCACAAGTTTATACTGGTGGTAGTGGATCATGCCACCAGGTACCCTGAAGCTATTCCCCTTAGGACCACTACAGCACCTGTTGTGGCAAGAGCCCTGGTTGGAGTATTCTCCAGAGTGGGCTTCCCTAAGGAGGTCGTCTCCGACAGAGGTGCAAACTTTATGTCGAGCTACTTAACTGCTATGTGGAGGGAATGTGGTGTCAACTACAAGTTCACTACACCCTATCATCCACAATGCAATGGGCTTGTTGAGAGATTCAACAGGACCCTAAAAGGGATGATTCATGGACTACCGGAAAAGCTTCGGCGTAGATGGGACGTCCTGATCCCCTGCCTCTTGTTCACCTACAGAGAAGTCCCACAGAAGGGGGTTGGCTACAGCCCTTTTGAACTTTTGTACGGGCATCCTGTAAGAGGACCCCTGTGTTTGGTGAAGGAAGGATGGGAGAGACCTCTCAAAAAGCCGGCAACCAACATAGTGGACTATGTGCTCGGCCTCCGCTCGCGGATGGCTGAATACATGGAGAAGGCATCCGAAAACCTTAAGGCCAGCCAAGAACTCCAAAAAACTTGGCATGACCAAAAGGCTGTCTTGACTGTTTACCAGCCCGGACAGAAGGTGTGGGTGTTGGAGCCAGTGGCCCCAGCAGCACTCAAGGACAAATGGTCCGGGCCCCACACCATCCTGGAGAAGAAGGGAGAGGTCACCTACCTGGTCGACCTGGGAACTCCCCGGAGCCCCCACAGGGTGCTTCATGTCAACAGGCTAAAAGCATATGTCGACAGGAAGGACATGAGTTTGCTCATGGCCCTAGATGAGGGACAGGAAGAGGAGAGTGACCCTCTCCCCGACCTGCTCACTCAGAATCCTGACGATGGCTCGGTAGACGGTGTTGTCTTTTGTGGCAGCCTCTCCGAACATCAACAGAGCGACTGTAAACAGGTTCTTCAGTCGTTCCGACATCTGTTTTCTCTGACACCCAGTCAGACCGATTGGTGCACCCATGAGGTCGACACTGGTGACAGCTTGCCCGTAAAGAGTAAAATCTACAGGCAGCCTGATCACGTTAGAGACTGCATCAAAAGTGAAGTGCAGAAAATGTTGGAGCTGGGAGTCATTGAACCCTCGGATAGCCCTTGGGCTAGTCCCGTAGTTCTAGTGCCGAAACCTCACACCCAGGGTGGTAAGAGAGAGATGAGGTTCTGCGTAGACTACAGGGGTCTCAATGCAGTCACTAAGACTGACGCCCACCCAATACCAAGGGCAGACGAGCTTATTGATAGGCTGGCTTCGGCCAACTACTTAAGTACGTTTGACCTGACAGCTGGGTATTGGCAAATCAGGTTAGCTGAGGACGCCAAGCCTAAAACAGCATTTTCAACCCCTGGTGGGCATTATCAGTTCGTGGTGATGCCCTTTGGTCTGAAAAATGCACCTGCCACCTTCCAACGGTTGGTGAATCACGTCCTTACTGGGCTGGATGACTTCTGTGCGGCGTATCTTGACGATATTGCTGTCTTTAGCTCCACCTGGGAGGATCACCTGGTCCACCTGCGGAAGACATTGGAGGCGCTGCAAGCAGCAGGCCTCACTATCAAGGCCACCAAGTGCCAGATAGGGCAGACACAGGTTGTATACCTGGGCCACCTTGTAGGTGGAGGTCAGGTTCAGCCCCTGGAGAGCAAGATACAGTCAATCAGGGACTGGGCTCCTCCAACCACCCAGACTCAGGTTCGAGCTTTCTTGGGCCTGACTGGTTACTATAGGAAGTTTGTCAGGAACTATGGTTCCATCGTGACACCATTAAATGAACTGACAAGTAAGAAAATGCCAAAAAAGGTTCAGTGGACAGCGAGCTGTCAAAAAGCATTCGATGACCTAAAGCAGGCCATGTGCACGGCACCTATCCTCAAGAGTCCGGACTACTCCAAACCATTCATTGTCCAAACAGATGCTTCTGAGTTGGGTGTGGGAGCTGTTCTTTCTCAACTGAATTTTGATGGTCAAGACCAGCCCATTGCTTTTATAAGCAGAAGGCTGACCCCTAGAGAGAAGAATTGGTCAGCTATCGAGAGGGAGGCCTTTGCTGTGGTTTGGGCCCTGAAGAAGCTGAGGCCATACTTGTTTGGCACTCACTTCAAGATTCAGACCGACCATAAGCCCCTCTTGTGGCTAAATCAGATGAAGGGTGAAAACCCCAAACTGCTTAGGTGGTCCATTTCCCTACAGGGGATGGACTTCACAGTGGAACATAGACCTGGTACTGATCATGGCAATGCCGATGGGCTCTCCAGATATTTCCACTTAGAACAAGAAGACTTACCTGGTCAAGGTTAGCTAGTTGTTCCGACGTTTGGGGGGGGGGGTCATGTAGGAGAGTAGGGTCTGCAATCCTATGATCACCCAGATTTTTTGCTTTTGTTTCACTGGTTTACGACTTTCTCTGGCTGTGGGCCTGCCAATCAGACCCACAGCCTGGCTGTTCTCTTTCTAAATTACAACATGTGCCCTAGGTGCATTTACCAATTGGTACTGGGCCACCTTATCAGACCCTGTAACTCAGGGCATAGGTGTACCCAGGGCCGCCAGGGACTGCAGCATGTATTATGCCACCCCTGGCTGGCCTCCTAAATTTGACACAACTGGCTGCATGACAGCTGGGGCGAAGCCGTGTAATCACCCTTTGCTTTAGATATAGTAGCTCTATATCTAACCATACAATGGACACCCGAGTCTCTATCAGTCACTCCTATGGCAGGCCTTGACAATCCTGAAGGCAGAGTGCATGGGCTCGCGTGAACTGTGTTCTGGCCCGAGCCGAGCCGGTTGCAGCTTGCGGAGAAAAGACCCAATGGCTGTTCCATGATAACGCGTGCCACATCGGTAACTTCGGTGTCGCGTTATCAAGACATGTCGAGTAAGGTGTCATACGAATCGGGATGCTGCCCTCTCACCAACTCTGGCGACGAGGTTAGCATTCCGCCCTTCTAGAGGGACACGACATGTACGTAACTGTGAACCCCGGTTAAAGTTAACGAAAGCCTCAGCTCCACAAAATGGATGCTGCCACCACAGACACGAGTCTGACCTCCTGCTGCTGGGAGTCCTTCCAGCGAGGAGCACTTGGACAAAGGGTTTCCTGTCGAGGGCGGTGTTCGCACCGTCCCAGACAGGGTTTGTGTATTCTGGGTAGGTAGGGCTTTTGCGAAAAGGTGACTGCGGAGTGGCACCCCGGTGCTCACTACGCATCTGCCGGTTAGAACCAGTTCCAGGGGCGACAGCCCTGGCCTGGGGAAAGTCCGGCAGGGGAGAGGGGCGTAACTACCCCCCTTCCTGGTCCCACCCTTAGGGCAGGACCTAGTCATGTACCCACCCCTTTCTTTAGGATAAAGGCCGGAGCGGGGACCCTTCCAAATTAGATCATCTTTGAATCAAGAATACTTTCTACGAAAGGACTTCAAGACTCTTCTCAAGATTTCTCCCTTGTGGCTAAGGAGTAGTCACCCTGCATCAGCGGGCACCATCTAAGAACTCTGCGGTTTGCTGTAAGTCCTTCCTCAAGGAATCCGACGGCCCAGCTCGACGAGAACCGGCTTCCCTGGCACCTCTGACCTCTACCCACGTCATCAGCTCAGCTGTGATCTGTGGGTGCGACGAGACCTCGAGGGACCGGCCATCATCAGAACCTGCACGCTCTTAAAAACCAGCACGACCATCGAGGTAACTCTCTGGTGAGTGCTCCGGGGTCCGAGAAGCCCCGACCCTGAGCCGCTCCAGCACCGAAGTGCAGTCTCCCAGCATCTCCACGATCTGCGTGGGGCCCTTCTGCTCGCTGCTCAGCACGTTGTCTGGTCACTAGCCGCTGGCTTGTGTCCTTCTGTGACGACATCCGAGAATCATCACTGCCGGTCTGGTTGCTCCAGACTGGCCCTTGCTTCCATCTTTTCGAGAAGCACCCCGGACCCTCCTGGTCCACTCAAGACGCCGACAGCGACATCCGTCGTGGGACAGCTCGCACCTCCACCGTGGTCGCCGACAACGCCTCCTGGTAGGTGAGACTGCAGAGCCTAGCGTCGCCCACTCACCTGGTCGAGGTGACGGCCAACCGGTGCCTTCCTGGTACCCTCTGACTACTGGCTAGTAGTACGAACTTGGTCCCCTCTGCTTTCAGGTTTCATCAATCTCCGATCCAGGCTTGGATCTCTACGAACTATTCAGCACTGGTCGCCGGCCAGCAACTCCTTTTTTTCCGGCTCCTGGCTCGTCAGCGAAGACCCCGACGCCTGTAAGACTTGTGCAGCCGCAGCCCTCGTGGCTAGGTAACTCGGCATTTCAGTGCCTGCATAGCCTCCTTACTCTAGGGTCCCGAGTCCCTCGCTTCCGACTTGCCTTAACCTTTCCGTGTCCTCGGACACTTGTTTTAACTGTGCACTTAAAGTATTTGCTAAAGAGATTTGGTTTGTGCTAAGTACCCTGTCCTCATAAAGAGTACAGGGCTGTTGTGATTCTTAATAAATATACTGTTTATTTTCATAACACTTGTGTGGTGTCCTTTCACTGGGTGTTCAAGGGGTACATGTGTGGTAAACAGCTGGCTTAACGCGCCCTCTCGAGTCTTTAGCCTTAGACTGCTCGTATCCACGCTACTAGGATAGCTGGTCTATAGGTTGACTTACAACCAAACACCATAAGGGTCGTTGGAACGATACATAGCGGTCGCTAGAATAGCGAACGTTGCATATCGGGCCAACTTCTCACACAACTACCCTTCCCCTTACCAGGAGGACTACCTGTCTCCGGTGTGTATGTCACACGAAGAGGGTCAGTGCTATTGGGTGTAGGGAAGACTATCTTCTCTCTGTGGTCCCCGCTGGCTAGACACCTAAGGTTAGTGGCTTGTGTATTCTTCACTTGGGTTACTTGTCTGCTGCTAACCTTGACAAGACCAATCTGCAGCCTTCATAATGTCAGACAAAGTGACACCTATTGAGAAAACTTTGGAAGCCATAGCACCTCGTGTAGAGTGTGCACCAAAAACTGAAACATCAATGCCAGCTTCTGACATGAGCCACCTGACCCAGCGGGCCAAGGTAGCTGGGGCGACAGGGCGAAATGGCTTCTGCAAAGCAATTAACAACTGACCCTGCATATCTGAACGTAAAGGAGCAGTACTCACCTCGTAATCCTTAACACATTGCACAACGCAAAGGTTGGGATGAGAGGGAAAAGAAGGATAGGTAATCAAAGTGGTATTCGTTTTGGTGCGTCTAGACAGAACAAAAGTAACACCTTCAGGCGTAAAACTGCGACCTGCCAAGTCGAGAGCCCGAACATCAGACACACGTTTACAGGACACGAGGCATAACAACATAGTCAGTTTAGCTGACAGTTGCTTACGAGATAACAAGGAATTGGAAGGCCAGGCCTCCTAAAATCGCAAAACAACCGAAACATCCCACAAGGATACATATTTGGGACAAGGAGGCTTCGCCAGACGGATGTCTTTAAGTAATTTGGAAATCAAAGCATTCCACGACGGGCCTCAGAAGCTTCGTGAAGCACCAAGGTGCTGATGAGAGGCCGAACGGGAGAACTTTGTCCTCGAACCAATTCCCCTGCCATTGGAACTGTAGGAACCTACGATGAGGGCCGAAGATTAGAATTGACAAGTACGCATCTTTGAGGTCTATGCGAGCCATCCAATCCCCTTCCCGAAGAAGATCTCGCAACAGATGGATCCCTTCCATCTTGAAATGGTGATAAACCACCCCTTAGTTGAACTCCTTCAGATTTAGAACCAACCGGGATCCGCCCCCTTTCTTCTGAACCAGAAAAACGGTGCTCACAAACCCTTTTGGATGACGGGTAGTCCGAAGAATCGCCCCTTTTGTCAGAAGGGAGTCTATTTCTGCTGAAATGAACTCTTGAACTTGCAGGGAGAAAAACAACGGGGTTGGAGGGAGGGATTGATGCTGAGGCTGGTAAAACTCTATCTTGTAACCTTGAACAGTTTCCAGCACCCAAGCATCGTTGGAGATTAGACGCTAATTGTGGAGAAAAAATTGGATCCTGCCCCCCAATACAACCTTGGAAGCTGGAATCAACCTCACCTGAAGTGTTGGAGTCCTGTTGACCTCCTTGATTCCCGCTGAATCGACCTTTCTTATACTGTCCTCTCCCTTTGCGATAGGGATAGAAGTTGGAACGAGTGTTATATCCGGACTGGAATCCTCTTTGGGAATTCTGCTGGGAACCATGGCTGAACCAGCGTCCCCTGTTTCGTCTGGCCCTTGCAAAAACCGGTTGAAACGCTCGCCGCAGCGAGGCTTGAGCCTTGTCAAGGCCACTAAAAGTAGCCACAAATTTCATAAGCTCCTTCAGGAACGGTTGGCCAAATAACAGTCCTTGGGCCAAGGGACCGGACTCGGAAGAGGAGAGCTCTACCAATTTAGGTTCCAGTTTGAGAAGAATGGAGCGGCGCCGCTCACAAGAAATCGCGCAGTTGGCATTACCCAACTGGCAGATAGTCTTCTGGGCAATTACAAAAATATACAAACAATACTTCGTGGAGGACTCAACAGAAACAGTAAACTATATATATAAAAAACTAAATTTGTTTATTCAGCATTACAAATGCATGTGATCAAAAATTTAATTTAACAGGACAATACAACAATAAATATTTGGAATCAATACATGTTGAATGTTCCATCTGACATAAACATGACAATAGAATCTCATTAAAATCCTTCATAAAAATAAAACACAGTAGTAATTATCGACGCGCGTTTCGGCGTTACAAACGCCTTCTTCAGGAAATTACCACAAGTAGCCTACAATATAATTTAAAAATAGATTAAAAAAAATAAAATACAAAACATTTGCATTACATTTACTGATTTTCATATAACTATTTCTATTAAGTCATTACATAGTGTCTAGAACATAAGGTAAATGAACTAGAGAAATACAAAAACACATTATCTGAGACTTACAATGTAATACAATTATACAAAAGTACAACAAAGCAAATAGTCCACATTTCCAAAGCACCTTCAACAGTATCCACGATAAAGAAACTAATACACATCTGTTTATAGTCTTATTTGAGTACAGAATTGCAACACTTAGAATATAATTTTAGAGAAACAGAAAACGCGCAAACTCCTGGAGATTGCCATATTTCTGCTGGAAACTTACTTTTAAATTTCTCGTGAACATGCAAGACTTAGATGGTGTTGCAATGTTTCTCATAAAGTGATAAAGTTCTGGAAAGTAAGAATATTTATTATATAGTGCTCATGGATTATATTGATACGCCACTACTAATCCTGCCAAAATATATTATGTAGTGCAACTTACTTAAAAATAGGTCCCTTAAAGCTAGTCCCTTTTAATGATGTCGGGAGCATGGAACACAATGTATTAAAAATATCATGGATGAGGACCTCCTTCTGACTGAAAAGCAAATAATATAGCTATTACTTTGCTACAAACTAATTCCGATAGTCATATATTAACTTAAACCTTAGTTTTATGTGCTAAAGGATGGGTGTATTAACAGACAAGGCAACAGTGGATCACAAGTGTCCTGCATCTTAAACCAAGCCGGCTATAGTGGGCTATACACGGGTAAAACAAATAAGTGAATGCGAGAACTCATATAGAAACTCATAGGGATCAAGAGTATTTTTTGAAAATCGTAAACTACTCATGGTTCAAGAGGTTAATCATCAAAAATCCATCACTATTTTCCACAACTAACCAAAATATTGTGCTGGTTGTATATTACCTTAAATCATAGGTCAGATTTGATAAACCGGAGCTAATGAGAGTTTCCTGGTTGACTGATAAAGAAGCCAGGAACTATATAGTTCAAAAAAAGAGAAGAAAGAAGAAAAACAATGATTGCTTTAATATACAAATCAATCATTGGAATTCTTAATTACATTTTATGTATTAACAGTACGGCATAGTTGTCGTGACAGAGACAGCAATACTCGTAAATAACTATCAGGAAAGAGACATATATATCGATCACATGAACCAACTTATAATTATAAAATGGTTTGCCAATGAGGCAGTAAGAAATGAGAATCATTATGATAGATTAAAAAGCATTTCTCTGTCCATTATATTAGTCGGGTAAATCCTCAGGCATTGGCATTTCTCTCATTTATGCTAAGAAACTGCCGTAATTACTAGAGGGAACCTCCTACTTTCAATAGTCATAAGTATACTATATATCAGAATGACTAATGCATAATAAATAGGTACATACATATACAAATGTATGATAACCTGTATATACCTGTTCGCGTGTAATTTGGTCTTATTTATTGCAGCCGAAAAAGGGGGTTTGTTACATATGCCCGATGGTAGCAGGGATATTGCTGACGACGCATCGCCCTCATGGGGAGAAAAAAGGAGATAAACAAGGCAACGTCACAATGTGAGCAGCCAAGATAGCATAAAGATAGAATGCAAAGGGCAAAGGATAAAGGAGCGCGACTCAATACCTGAATGCGGGTCACATAGGCGTATTAGCTCCGTTCTGTTCGATGGATTCTGGCGTCTGACGTCATATGCGGAAGTGGTCCAGAGAACAAGACCCTTTCAATGGTAGCTTAATATAGTCCCCTTTCGATATCTATTGGCCGAAGATGTAGTGACGCGTTACTGTTACCGATTTTCACATAGCGATGGTGATGGAGCAAGGTTTCGCACATCTAGCGACTTGCTTATATTCATGAACCTCGAGTAACTAACTTTGTAATCAATCTGTTTGTCTTACTAATATTGCACATTTTACACTACACGGGGTGTCCCAGTGAAGCTTGCATATGTGTTTACTAAACCTAATACGCTTGCCTCTAAAATGGTCGGTGCTACGCGGTAAAAGTCTGCGCGTGCGTCGGTTATACCCATGTGATGTGGCGTACTCGCAGTTCTGGTGGGAATTTGTTGCTCATGCACAATGAACTTAAAGATGGCTGCTTTATGTTCTCACATGCTCTGAGCTTGCATTGCCGCTTTTGCAAAGCTGTTTGTTCTGCACTTACCCTAATGCAATAGTTATTATAAAGTAAGGGATATAGTATAGCCATTTCATGGTATACAGTGTAATCTTTTATTCTGTGTTTCTAAATTGTTTTCGCTTGCTTTTCATGTTTCATATTCTTTGGGCCTGGAAGGTGCTTGCTACACCATTTTGGAAGCCCGTATGGTACCAGTCACCTGATGGGGGAAAAGAGAACCTTGCAGCAGTGGAACCCAGCCAGCTGGCAGCCTCACCCAAGATGCTCCTGGGAACCGACCTGTAACCCAACAGGATGAAGCTGAACTGTACCTGAAATTGCTACATTTGTAATAAACTGCTGTATTCCCCATTGTCCTCTGTAAAACATATGCCATGGGAAACTATAATGTAAGGGGTGGGTACGAAAATTGAATATTAAGCCTGGGAAAGTCTAAAATTTAGGTGGTGTGATGACTTAACCTCCTCCTTTGTCCAATCAGAACTTGGGGATCCTTACACTTGCAACATTGGGGGGTGGTACTCGCCTTATTAACCGAATGTTGTACTCCCTGATCCAAAGCCTCAACCAAGTCGTGTTCCAGAGAGCCAGAGGCATCTTCGTCATAATAATAGTCATCATCTTCATAATAGTCAGCCATAGTGACACAAAGTGTAACAATAATAATGCCCACAGAGATGACAATAATCAATAATGGCCAAAGGCACAATGCAGGGGGAGTAAACAAACCCCACAGCAAGCCAGCAGTACAGGTAGAACCTGAACACAGTGCAACAGTAAAACGCGGAGGGAGGCCTTGCTGCAAGAAAGACAGTCACTCTAGGCAAAGCCTATGAAGTATTACACAGCCCAATGCTTCAATTTATGCAAAAGGGCGTAAATGGGGCGAAATATACAGGCAGTGGGCAATGGGCGCTGAAAAAACGACCTTCTGTCAAAACTCTGTGTAACCACGGAGAATAACAAACAAAATGGCCGACGCGAATGGGCGGTAACGGCCGCCTGATATATGCAAATAGGAGGGCTCGCGAACAGCGCGCGAGCCTCCAAGCCCCAGTCTCCCACTCCACAGAGAACAAAGACGTGGGCTCTAAGCACCCAGACTCGGGGAGGTGGCCTCACGCCCCCCGCAACACCGAAAATGACGAGAGCGGCGAGCAGAATTCAAAGGACAAACGCGGCAAAGAGAGAACAATAAAACTGGGCAGAACACACCAGCAATGCGCAAATACAACGCGCAAGCACAAGCCCTAGCAGGCACACGCGTACAAGGCACAATAAAGCATGAAACAACACGCAGTAATGCACAAGTAAGAAAAGTACACATAACTGGATGTGGAGCAGTAAAGAAAGAGGATGTCTTATTCTCTATGGTTCCTTATATAGTGTGTATACTCTATGGTTACCCAGAGTATTCATGGGAAATGTAGTTGTTTTTTTCTTTACTATATTGTGTTTGGCTGCTGAGCATTTCTAATAAAGAATTGAGAAAGCAGAATCACAGCCTCCTGTCCTGACATAGAAATCAGTTTGTAATGGCTCTCCACACTGGTGTGGTTTGTTTCATCAACACAAGCTCCGACAAGACGGAGCGCAGTAACGTCTACACCTATCGGTCATCAGCTGTCAGGTGGCAGTTGACAGCGCAGTGCCGGTATAGATGGTATGTTGCCCTTGCAGGGACAACCAAAAGCACAACAGTTACCATGTCCATGCAGGGACATAACAAGTGAGATACAACACATCCTTCCCCTTAGAACGTGAAAATATGGGGAAAAAGGGCGAGGGAGAGAGCGGGGAAGAGGTAAGGAACTGGGGTGAGTCCATGGGCATGTAGGGCGAAAAAGAGGAAAATCAGTGTAGCCTACTCACAAATATAATCTGGCAGCTTAACAGGTGGCACCAACTTTCTGCCCGCCCTGCTCGTGCTGACTGTATGTGGCGTGTCCTGTGAAGGCGTGATTGGCAACTGCCTTCTGACTCTCTCCGTGGTTTTGAAATGAAGCGACATATCAGCAGGAGTAGAAACGGGCAGTGTGAGAGTACTGTGTGCAGTAGTTTCATTGCTAGGAAACTCAAAGTCCGACTCATCATCTGACATTGCGATGGGTGTCTTTGTTTGTTTGTCGTCTGTGGTGCGCTCACTGGAGTGTAACGGGGGTGAGATGTTGTCAGGGTTCTAAGTGGTCTGTTTAAAGGCTGAAAGTGTGGAAAAGTGCCACACCTTCCCATCACGCAAAAGTGCAGAATTGCAGTGTACCTTGAGCACCGATAAGGGCGAGGTGTAGTATGTCCTGTCCCTTCCTGATGTGCCCGCTCCTTTTGACCTTGACCATGTCCCCTACCTTGAGTTCCACAGGCTTGCATCCATGCTTGAGGTCGTATCTTGCCTTGATGTTGGACTGAGCGAGCTCCAACCTTTCCTTGACTCGGTCAGGAGACCAGTGTACACTTTTAGCCGCTTTGATCCACCCCACATTATCCTTGCTCAATGGTGTTCTGCCCCGCAAGAGTTCGAAAGGGCTGTGTCCGGTGGTGTTGCTTGGGGATATGCAGTAAGCTCAAAGAGTCTTGAGTATCTCATGTTTCCAACCAAAATAGTTGCTACTGGCCAACTGGACAATGCAATCTGACTGTCAGGTAACCAGCTGAGCAAAAGGGCGCTCTACTGAATATTTGGGTCAAATATTAAAACACTAATGATCTATACCGGTGCTCTAAAGGGAAGAAGAGTTGGTTGTCTCACAACCCCACCTCAACCTGCAAATGCAGATGACAAATAAAGCAAAATACCCTCCCCGAGAACACCAATCACAATGATATAATTCAATGTCCATAAATGTATTCTTCTTCTGTGTGAATCAATTTTTCTCCAATCGGTACAGCACTCTGGTCCGTACGTCCAAAACATTCAATGTAGTGTATTCATCCAACATAAACCAAATCCATAGCAGCCAACATGTTTTCGTCTTGCTACATCAAGCAACTTGACTTCTTCAGGGCTGATATATAGGGGGTCATTAGGATGACGGGCGGACTTAGTCCGCCCACCATCCTATCGGTCTTTGCGACCGCCCGCCAATAGGGCGGGGGTCTTGTGGGGGGCATTAGGATGCGCCCGCCACTGTGGCGGGCGCATCCTGCATGTTTAGCATTGTGGCGGGCGAGGCTCTCAGCACCGCCCGCCACAATGCTAAACATGAACAAATGCATTTGCATTAACAAAGCGGCAGGCACCGCGCGATGCCTGCCGCTTTGTTAATGCAAATGCAGGGGGGTACCACAGGTACCCCCCCTGTGCACCCTCCACCTCTCCTTCACTTCGCGGGCTCGCAGGGGGCCCCAGAAGTGAAGACCGCAAGACTTTCCGTGGCGGCGAAAGGCATCTATCCTGGGCATCCTATTATGGCTGGCGGTTTCAAATAGACACCGCCACCATGTTAGACCTTTTCCGCCCGGTCGCAAAGGCGACCGGGCGGAAAAGCCGCGGAGGGTCTTTCCGTCCACCGCGCACACCCCGCCATACTATTATGGCGGGGGGCATTTAGCTGAGGATGGTGGATGGATTGACCATATCAGGCGGGCAGTGGCTACCGCCAGGCTGGTGGGAGCAATCCGCCCACCATCCTAATGGGCCCCTTAGTTCCCAAAATAATCAACTTGTCAATTGATCCGTAATTTTCAAACAATACACAACTCCCTTTCCATATTTTATCCTCCTGGAATAATCACGATCCTCCTTGTGTAATGTTATGTGGTCAATCAATAGGTAAATTAGGCAGTACTCCAAACCACAAAAATGCCTGTATGGTGGACGGTTTCAATATCCTTTGATCCTCCAGATATATGCCAAGTCCTCCTTTATATTCAGTCACTCAATAAGGTCTATTTACAGAACGTGTTCATATGGTTGAATGTTATGATTTCCCGTACGCCGGTTTTCCCGTTTGGATTAGGATGCATACTGTGGATACTTGATTACGTACTTTTGGGATCAGAAAAATATTACTTAGAGATGGAAGATTACTGAAGTTTTGGAAACAGAGGAAATGGGAAATCGTAACATTCGACCATATGAACACGTTTACGACTGGATTTCTGTAAATAGACCTTATTGAGTGACTGAATATAAAGGAGGATTTGGCATATATCTGGAGGATCAAAGGATATTGAAACCGTCCACCATACGGACATTTTCGTGGATGGGAGTACTGTATAATTTACCTATTGATTGACCATATAACATTACGAAAGGAGGATTGTGATTATTCCAGGAGGATAAAATATGGAGAGGGAGTTGCGTACTGTTTGAAAATTACGGATCAATTGACAAGCTGATTATTTTGGGAACTATATATCAGCCCTGAAGAAGTCAAGTTGCTTGATGTAGCAATACGAAACACGTGTTCGGCTGCTATGGATTTGGTTTATGTTGGATGAATACACTACATTGAATGTTTTGGGCGTACGGACCAAAGTGCTGTACCGATTGGAGAAATTTTGATTCACACAGAAGAAGAATACATTTATGGACATTGAATTATATCATTGTGATTGGTGTGCTCGGGGAGGGTATTTTGCTTCAACTGGACAATGCCTTTGATGACTCTGTTAAAGCGCTCAACTGCCCCGTTACCTGCAGGGTGGTAAACAGAGGTAGTTTTATGCTCAATTTGGTTTCTCTGTACATAAGTTTTGAATATGTCAGACAAGAATTGTGGTCCATTGTCACTGACTATCTGTTTGGGTAGACCCTCACACGTCAAAAACCTTGTCCAGGAATTTGACAACACTTACTGCGTCAGGTTTATTATAATTTTTTTTTTATTTTTTTTTTTTAAACCTTTATTGTGAAATAGAGCAATACAGTTACAGACCTACAACCACAGAGGCCGGCCAGTAGCAATAGATACCAAGTGCACAATGATACACAGCTCATCAGCCGACAACCCAAGGGCCCGGCAGCGATATCGCACAATAATATAGAGAATCTGTGGTGATAGGAGGAGAAATGAAAAGTTTCACATTTTATATTTTATAAACAAACATAGAAACTAAAAATTCCGAGGCGAATACTATACATTTTAGTGGCTGTCTCAAACAGTAGGGGGAGCAATACAGTCAAGAAGCAATTCAATGAAGGATGAAAGATCTCGAAGATTGAGGGGGGCAGAGAGCAAACAAGTAAGTCATACACGACAGGAAGTAAATGACATGGAACACACGTCACGGGGAAAGAGGAATATCAGAGACTTCTACGAAAGGGGGGGTGCAAATCTCTCCACGATATGAATTCCATTGACCTCATATCCTACCCCACTTCTTGGGTCTGCCACGAGCAACATATACAATTTTTTCTCTGAACATGCACTAGTCCATATTTTCTTTCCATGTTGAGACTAAAGGTGCCCCTTGAGACCCCCACCATTGGGCAATGTCCCTTTTCGCTATCATGTTCCCGAGGGTGGCCCATTGAGTCTGAGCAACAGTGCAATCATTCTGCTCCCAGAGCCTCAGGCAATAACGCGACACCCGTCACCTCTTCCATCACAGCATGCACTCGGTTCCAGAATGCCGCAACATCCGGACGTTCCCCTATAATGTGATGAAAAGTAGCAAGCATACCGCAGCCACGCCTACACAACCCATCCACGGAATAACCCATACACATCAGGAGTGGACCCGTTACATAGACTCGGTGCAAAATCTTCAGTTGCACCAGCCGGAAACGCGCAGGAATCGCGACCTCTTTGGGGGTAGATATCGCAGCCTGCCAATCTTCATCATCTAACTCCAGTCCATCGCTGGTCCAAGCCCCACAAAGCTGTACAAGGAGGTCAGAGCGATCATTGATGAGTTTTTTGTAAATGAGAGAGATAGTGCTATCGGGGACGTACCCGTCAAGCACCCTATCTTCCAAGGGAGAGGATTCCGGAATAGTGGTCCCGGCTGGGAAGACCGACTCAAGCGCATGGCGGACCTGGATATAGCGCTAGTGTTCCCTATTACTCAGTTTATATTCCCGTTTGAGTTCGTCGAAAGTCTTGATTCTGTTCTTGACCCAAAGATCACCGACCTTACTGATGCCAATAAGGTCCCATTTATCGAAACCCTTCGTCGTCCAAAGACTGCCCAGTCTCTCCGCCGCATACAGGGGGATTGCTCTAGTTAGCTTGCCCGACCACCCCGTGGCCGCTGTTGCACTGCCCCACACCCGTACCGTCACCCCAGTAGGCCCCGTAAGATTCTTCCCAGCCGCTCTAGAGTAGAGCGCCCTATTATAGTCGCCTCCCGGTAGCTGCCATCTATCCATTTCGAATGCGGGATTCGGAACAGGACCATACATGGCATGGTTAACTGCACTCAGCTGGGATGCCCAGTAATACTGTTTGATATCGGGCAACGCTATGCCGCCATCGTACCAGGGCAAAGTCAATTTCGCCAATGCAATGCGTGGTCGCCTGCCCCACACCAGTTTCCTCTGGAGGCCCTCAATTTCGCGGAAATAACTGGCAGGCACCAAATCAAGCGTGTTATGGATGGCGTACAGGAACCGGGGGAGAGACATCATCTTAAAGAGGGCCGCTCTCCCCAACGGGGACAGAGGTAAGCCACACCATGTCACGACATCCGACCTAAGCCGGGTAAGCGGAGGAAGCAAATTTCGCTCATACCGTACTGCGGGGTCCAACGATATGTAGATCCCCAAATACTTAAAGCCAACGCACGAAACCGGTATCAGACAAACGTGGGGCAAGGGAGGTAATTCTCCAGTAAGAGAGTAAATACAGGACTTGGCCCAATTAATGACCAAGCCAGAATTTCTCCCGAAGGAGCTCAGGACAGCGAACAAGACTCCCAACGATTTTGCGTCAGGTTTATTAACAAATTTGAGTTCCAGCCAATTGCTAAAATGGTCTATGATGACTATTACATTACACTGCTAGATGTTTTCTGGTTTGGGCCCCATGATGTCTATGCCAACCCTCTCCCATGGCATGGATGGGCTGGGAATAGGATGGAGGGGAGGTCTGTAAGTGATCTGAGTTTTATCCGAATCTGTGTCCTGATCACCCTCTCCACAGCTAAACTGATACCGGGCCAGCAGTAGTTGTTTTTTACCCTGTTTTTAGTTTTTCCGATGCCTAAGTGGCCTTCGTGACATAAAGTAAGTATTCTTGACCTTAGACTGCATGGGGTACAACTCTTCCACCCCTTAACAACAAACCCTGTTTGTGGGATAATTCGTTCTTCACCTCTCAAAAGTGACACAATGGTTCTGTTAATCTGTTCATCAGTGGTCACCCTTCTCTTACCATTTTTATGACCTGGCACCAGACAGAATCCTTGCACTGCTCATTGATCCATTCAGTTTTGGAAATTCCGTGACATTTTTCCAGTACAATGGCCATGCATAGCTCATCTTGTTCGGTTATAGGATCACTGTCAGCTGGACCTACTGGCATTCTGCCTAAAAAGTCTGCTACAACATTCTTCACTCCTGGTACTTATTTGATGTTATACATGTAATCAAAGAGACGCACAGACAACCTAGCTAACCTGGATGAAGCTGTGTACAAGTCCTTAGTTGTGAAAACTGTCGTTAGGGGCTTGTGGTCCATGCATAATGTCACCTTGCTGCCCCAAACAAATTGCCTAAAGTGTTCTAAGGCCCACACGCACGCCAGTGCTTCACATTCTATGACTGAGAATTTCTCCTCAGCTGGGGTCATTGCGCGTGAAGCAAAAACAATGGTGTATTCAACACCCTTAGCATCCCTCTGGGTTAGTACTGCACCTAAACCCCTTGAACCTGCATTTGTAGTTACACAGTTCTCCAATTTAGGGTCGAAACCCTGTAGTGGTAAGGCAGTATACATTTCTCGTTTGAGGGTATTGAAGACAAAATTGCACTCCTCTGTCCACTCAAATTTGTTTTTAAGTTTGAGTAACTGGTGTAAAACATACGTCTTCTGTGAAAAGTTTTTGATGAACTTCGAGTAAAATTCCACAAGTCCCAGGAAGGATCGCAGTTCATCCTTGTTTTTGGGTTCTGGGGTGCTTTTGATAGCCTGTATAAGTTCCTTTTTAGGACTGATTCCATTACACGTGACTTCATGACTGAGGTACATCACAGATTTACATGCAAATTTGCACTTACCGTGCTCGGCGGTCAAACCTTTCTTCTCCAGGATTTCTAAAACTTTGTTGACCCTAATGTCGTGGTCTTCTCTGGTTTTTCCCATCACCAGGATATCGTCCTGAAACAAGAGTATTCCAGGCACTCCCTCAAATATGTTGTTCATTAGTCTCTGAAACATAGCTGCGGCTGAGGCCAGTCCAAAGGGCACCCTGGTGAACTGGAAACACCCAAATGGTGTGATGAAGGTGGTCAGCCTTTTGCTTTCACGATGTAAAGGCACTTGGTGATAAGCTGACTTCAAGTCAATTGTGGAGAACCACTTAACACCCTTTGTTGTTCCTAACATTTCACCTATTTTAGGGAGTGGAAACTGTTCAACAACTATGTTTTCATTGAGGTCTCTTAGATCCACACATAACCTCAGTTTGCCATTCAGACGTTTTGCGACGAGTAAAGGCTCAACCCACTCAGATGCTCCCACTCTTTCGATGATTCCGTCCTCAAGAAGCTTGTCAAGTTGCGCTTTAACCTCATCCCTAATCGAAAATGGAAGGTTCCTGGGGTTGTGTACAACCGGATTTGCATGCGGCTGGACTCTGATTTTATGTTGGTACCCTTTAGGAGCACACACCTTCCCACTAAATACACTTGAGTATTTGCCTAATAAGTCCTTGGCATATTCATCGGCGTTCAAAACACCTAACCCTGGGTCTGCTTTGCTTGGGTATAGAATTATACCCAGTTTTCTTTGGTCCATCCATCCAAGTACAGAAGGACCCACTTTGGATACGTCAAGCTTACCACTAGACGCTCTTCCCTTGAACGTAAAGTCGGGCTTCCTGTATCCACATTCGTCTATAGGTTCACCAGTGAATTACTTTATGGTGATGTCAGATTCATCTAGGTGCTCACCTATGCTTGGTTTGAACTTTTCTTCCCTGACTCTTTTATTGACAATTGTGTAAGGAGACTCTGAATCGGCTACAATACTGATATCTACACCACCAATGTTCATGTTGCATACCTGTTTTATGGTCTTTGTGGTATTGGTTTCAGTGACATCATTCACCTTCTCATTGTCAATGTTCAGGACAAACATGTTGACATCATCTTCATCAGATGTGTCTTGGGCGTTTGTTTCTTCTTCGCCCACGATTTTGACTGAGCCTGTGTTTCTTTTGCGATATGCCTTGAGGAAATGTCCGAGAACACCGCAATATGAACACCTTACTCCATGTGCTGGACACTTCAAGTCATCAGCACTGTGCGAAGTGCTCCCACATCTGTAGCAATGCCCCTTGTTGCTGGTCTGGAATTTGTTGTACGTCGGTTTGGTTACCTTCATATTCCGGGGTTGTTTTGGGTTGTGTTTGTGCCCTGTCAACTTGCCAACCGTTTCTCCTTCTTTCTTTTCTTTGTTTTCCGATAAAACTGCCTTTGCACAGCGTCCAGTGAGCTCTGCTTTCCTTGCAATGTCTATAATGTTTTGTAGGGGATATTCGCCATTGGCCCACTAATTGTCTTGTATATTTGAGTTTAAACCCTGCATGACTATCTGGTCCATAATAAACTCATCACGTAGTCCCCCAAACCAACAGTTGATCACTAGATTTTTTAGTGCTGAAACATAATCATCTATAGATTCTTCTTTTCCCTGTTTTCTATGGAAGAATTTATATGTATCGACTCCTACACATACTGTCGGCTTGTAATATGTATTGAGATCATCAATTGCATTTACAAAGATATCCCCCTCATTCGCAGCTCTTATTTTTTTGTTAATTGTGTTATACACTTTTATGCCCCCTGCGCCAAGGCAATTCAAGAGCATTTTGTACTTCCTTTCTGGCTTTAATTCCTCATCGTCTTCTAATGTGGAGATGTAGTTCATGAAATATTGTCTCCACTCTTCCCACTTGAGTGAAGGTTCACCACCTGGCCTTAAGAATGTCTCTGGTGGTGAAAAATTCCAAATACACCCTGATGCCATGTTACCAATAATGTACGTAATATATTGTTATATGTGAGGAATATTATTATTCAACACCCTGTATGTCTGCTGAGCGAGGGCAACAGTCACAGTTCTTATTTTCAGTTTAGAATGCTTTGTTGCATTTATTGCATAGTAATTTCCCTTATTTGGCTTCTTTAGAAATGAACAGTACCTTTTAGTGTACCACGATGTAGCCAGTCAGGTCGTGTGGACTTTGGATCCGGGAGGAAAGTTTTTGTTTTTCTTTCCGTGTTTGCTTCATTTGTTTTTTTTTACTATATCCAAAATGGCGCTGCGTAAGCGTGCATTTGAAGTCACAAGTATGCTAGACCGCTGACTGTTTCTTCCTGTTGATTCCTGCGTCTGTCACCCTTTGTGTGCTGCGTCTGACGTGAAGTTCCTGTTGTAGATGGCGGTTGCCAGTTGACGGTTGCTCGATTCCTTTGTGAGTGAAAGTTCGTTTAAATGTCATAGACCTGAATTTTCATTAGGTTTCACTGTGTGAGGTAAACTTTTTTCGTGATCACGACCTTTGTAATTATTTGAGCAGCCGGATTGTCTTAAACTACGTGGATCTCTCATTTGCTCATGGTAGCTTGCCACACTACTCTTTTCAGTCGCGCAGACTCACTCTTTCAGTTCCCTCATGTACATTCTTTTCTGTACGTGAAATTTTCTTTCTTTTTTTTGGGGGGGGGCGTGGCCAAGGCGGCGATCATGGCGGACACAGCTTAAGTGAGCTCCTTCCCGCCGATCCGATATCCTTCACATATCCCCCGCTTCCCTCATCCCGAAGAGCCCGAACCGACGAATCCGCCTACCTGACCTCGCTGCGGAGCAGTGGCGATCGCTTGGGGGCTGAGGTGGACTGCTGAGCGGAGATTCGGGCCCTGGAGCCGTGCGGCCTGCTGATACGAGAGGAGCCGGGGCTCTCACCTTACAGGGGCGGACCGGAAGTGAGGCGCAGCCGGCGCGACGCAGAGGCGAAGGCCGGTCCCTGACCATCAGGACTCCAGACGCTACCGCGGCGAAGGTACCCTGGGCGTTACTAGGGAGGAGGCCGGCGGGTCGGCTGCTGGGGGCCCCCGCTCCACAACTCCAGCTGGTTGAAGAGCAAGATCGGCGGCTGGGCGGGCTGCTGCGAGGTCGCGGTGGCCGGGCGGTAGCGGCCGCTCTGTGAGGCGGCAGAGAGCCCCCCTCCTCCTCCCCTGGCGATACGAATTTCCCCCCCCCACCCTCTACTACACCTGAGTGGTGATTCCTGGTACTGCTCGAGGGGGAGGGGGAGTGACATTGGGCCTGGGAGCACAACGTCCGGCGCCTCTCCTGCCGTGCCCTGGACCCTCTCTTCCCCTGGATTTGAACCGCTAACGGGCCACAGGGCAGGCCCATATGCGTGGAGGTGGCAGCAGGTAGCGAAGACCGACCATACGAAAAATCGCAGCGATTTGGTCCTGTGGGGGGCTGTTCCTGTGGCCTGGCTCGGTGGTGACAGCCTGCGGGTCGGTGGTGATAAGCCCCTTGGAGAGCGCCCTGCGAAGTAATTCACGTGGCCCTGGCCCTGGCAGAGGCCCATCTGCTGGTCATTGGAGGGGGAAGCAGCCCCGTGGAGGTACATCTGGAGCGCAGGGGTGCAGAGCCCTAGGCGGAGGCGCGTCTTGGCCAAGAGGGGGGTCACCTGCACCTTGTTTGTTGTACTGATAGCGCCCTGGACCTGCTTCCCTCGTAATTTGGCAGTTATGACGAGGGGCGGCAATAGCGGACACACCTCAAAGCAGGGTACAATAGACAAATTTACGGGGCCGCCGGGGGGTGCCGGCGCGGCCGGGGGACCTCCTGCATCTGTCCCGGATAATGCTGCCCTCATGGCGGCGATAACACAGTCCCGGGACATGTTGGATGCAAAAATTTGGGCAGTTGGAGCAGATGTAACATTACTGCGCCAAGACCTACGCAACGCAGTGGCTTGCATAACAGAAGCCGAAACAAGGATTACTGGAGTGGAGATGACGTCGCGACTCTTAAGAGAAAGGTGGCCAACATGGAGGGCATCCAGAGGGGCCTTGCCCTGAGGGCAGACGATGCTGAAGGGCACGCCCGAAGGAACAACCTACGGTTTGTGGGATTTCCGGAGGATTGTGGGAAGGGTGATATGGAGGCCTTCCTGACCACTTGGTTGGAAAGTTGGATTCCACCGGAGTCCCTGTCACGCTGCTTTATAGTCGAACGGGCGCACCGGGCGCTGACCCAGAAGCCGCCAGTTGGGGAACGCCCTAGACCTGTGATAGCCAAACTACTCAACTATCACGACCGCGACACGATCCTGCGACAGGCCCGTATGAAGGAACCCTTGCTGTATGACACTCATAAAATCCTAATTTTTCCGGACTACACTAAGTTGGTGCAGAAGCAGCGCCAATCCTTCACTGAGGCCAAAGCGAGACTGCGGGGTCTGAAAATTCAATATGCTCTGCTCTACCCGGCCCGCCTGCGGGTGGTGTTTCAATCCAAGACCTTATTCTTTAACATCCCAGAGGAAGTCTTCGCCTGGACGGACGAGACAGTCCGTATTAGAGTGCACACCCCCCCGGGTCGGGATTCGGACTCCTCCACGACTGGGCCCTCTCGGACTCCACGGCGGTCATGCAGCAGAAGCAATTGGAGGTCCCGTTCTAAGAAGAACTCATCTACGGAGAATGGGGCGGCGGGAGCTACTGGGGCTCCAGATTCTCAAGATCCGGCGTCTTAGATATCGCAGTGAAAGGTGATTGATCCATCTACATTTGAGGGAAAATGGTTCGCTCCTCCCTGATGTGGACAGCCTTGGCGGACTGCAGCAAAGAACTTCATTTGTACAAGTAACTTTGTGGTTTTGGGACTCGGGTGGGGGGACGGCATAGGGAGGGCGGACTCGACCCCTCTGTTAGGTCTAGTTTGTTAGTGGGTTTAGGGTAGCTATGGGGGTCTATTGGTGGGGTGGGCGGTCTGTCTCATGTTGGGGGCAGGAGCCACTCTACACCGCGACAGATACTTCATTGTTCATTGAGGTATGGGGTGGGGGTTGGGGGGGAGTTGTGTGAAGTTGATAACAGTTGGCGAGGGGTGGTTGGGGCCTGAGGGAGGAGGGGAGGGAGGGATGTCCTGCACACGATTGTCTCGAATGATGCTGTTGTGGCTTCCATGCCTGTTGTGCCTACTACTTGCTGTACGGATCCATCTGCGCTTAGATGGGGGCTGAAAACCCTAGGCGGGTGCAAATTGGTACCCTAATGAGAGTGATGAGCTGGAATGTGCGGGGTATGCTCGACAAGATCAAAAGAGGGGCGGTGTTGAGACAGGGGAAGAGGGAGAATGTGGATGTCCTGATGCTACAAGAAACACACCTAATGGGTAACAAAGCACTGAGCTTACAGAGATATGGATATGATCAGGTTTACCACGCGGGCTTTGGGAGAGGTTCTCGGGGGGTAGCCTTACTGATACACCGTAGACTGGCCTGCACACACACTAAACACTGGATAGACCCCCAGGGCCGTTATGTCTTTGTGCAGGGGACGGTGGGCTCAGAGTCAGTGGTTCTTAGGAGCGTGTATGCTCCGCCTCCTTTGCAATGGGCCCTGATTGAAAAACTCTTCACGGTATGGGCCGAGATCCCAGAGAGCCTTGCGGTAATAGGGGGAGACTGGAATGATGTCATGCAGTGTCGGATTGATCGCCTCAGACTCAGGGGGGACCCCACTGTGGAAACCCCCACTAGATTGAATGGTATGGTGAGTGGCCTGAACTGGGTAGACGCATGGCGATATTTGCACACACATGAGCGGGAGTCCACGTACGTCTCGGCGGTCCACCAATCGTTTTCGAGACTGGACTACATTTTTGTTCCCGCCGCGGTCATTACCAGAGTGGTCTCGGCGGCTATCCTGCCGCGGGGACTCTCGGATCACTCCCTCGTAGTTGTGGAGATTGCCCTGGATAGAGAGAGATGCCCATTTAGGTGGCGCCTCTCCACCTGGCATTTGCAGCAGGAAGCGTATCAGCAACATTTAGAGGTGGCTATCGCCCAGTACTGGGATGAAAATCTGGGTACGGTCTCGGACACACGGACAGTTTGGGAGGCTATGAAACCTACGCTGCGCGGGGTAGATATAGCATGGTGCGCGGCGGCGCGTCGCAGGCGACGGGAAGAACTGGTGCGGGCCGCGGCGGAGGTGGAGCAGCTGGAGACTCAATGTGGGGTGGCTAACCGCCTGGAAGACGTGGGGCAGCTTTTACTGGCGCAGCAGAAGTACGCCTCCCTCCAGTTAGACGAGGCCCGCCAGATCTGGCTAGCGACCAGAAGTAGGATTTATCAATGGGGCTACAAGTCCAGTACCATGCTTCATAGACTCTACCAAAAAGTGTTCCAGTCACAGGACCTGCCGGGCCTCAGAGATGATACCGGGGCCTCCAGTTCAGCTCCAAAGGAGCTGGCGAACAGTTTCACTGGCTACTTTGCAATGCAGTGCGCCCCGCGGGACTCTCTCTCGGCACTTGACGTTGATAAGTTTATAACTGATCTTCCGCCCCGCGCGCTTCCAGATGATGTGCGTGAGCGCCTTGAGGCCCCACTTTCGGCCCCTGGGCCCAATGGTTTCCCCAGTGAATTTTTCAAGCGCTATCACCTCCAACTAGGGCCGCATTACAAAGCCGCCCTGGAGGCAGCACGAGAGGAGGGCCTTCTGCCGGCGGACTGGAGACATGCAGAAATAGCAGTATTTTGCAAACCCGGTCGACCTCCGGACCGCCACGAGTCCTATCGGCCAATTTCTCTTCTTAACATCGAGGCCAAAATACTTGCTAACACATAACACAAAAGGGGGTTTTACCCATGCAGTCACGGGGACCTGGGCGCTATGTGGTACATATGAGACAGGGGGTCCCCGCAAGAAGATATATAGTACTAGATTTACAGAATTTAAAAGTCCAATCAATTGTACGTATTCATGAAACTTTGCACAGTATTGTGATTTATTAACAACACTGGACACTTCAAATGATAACAATTACTGAATATTAATTGAGCAATTAAGAAACCCCAAGAGGGGGAGAAAGGAAAATGGAAAAAAGGGGGGTGCTTAAAGGAGTGAAGTACAAAAAGATTTATTCATGTTAAGACAGATCAATCAGATAATGACATACAAAAATTAAGCATTTCAGATGCAACAACCGAAATTTATGGACAAAATTGATGCAACTTTTAAGAAAGACATTCTACGGTAACAACCATATCAATGGAATTGTCAGGGACTTGAACCGGATGTCAAGAGAACACAAGCCGTCGACGTTTCGACCCCTGTAATGTAGGTCAAGTTAGGTCCTTAGACGGGGTCTTCATCAGGACAAAAACGGGAAAGGAGGTGATGGGGCAACGATATCTGAAATTTAGAAAAAAGGGGGGGGTTAGACATTCACAAAGGGGTACATCTACTGTTACAGATTAACTTAAGACGTCGTGACAACGGCGTCAAAGTGGTTATTAATAACAAATTACCATGGGCAACAGGCCCCAAAGGGCTCTGCTGAAGGAACTCGGGTACACCACTCAATCGTAGGGGAATATCCGCAGCGATACCAAAATCGCAAACTACAGAGAAATTAAAATCAGAGGAGAAAGATCATTATTAGACTCACTGTGGTCTTTCAAGATGTACAGCTCAATGAATCTGGTCATTGAGGGCTCCCTATTGCATCAGATAGTTATAGTTATCTAATGGCGTGGGGGCCCATGGTCATTCTAGAGAAATGGGGTTCAGCATCTCCACTTAATGTGGTTCCCATCGTCGTGGTAAAAGGTGACTTATGATCAATACCGGATAGAGAGGTCAGGCTAGATAAAAGATGGTTAGATAATTCAAAACGGCACACAAATGTCCGTGATGCTCACCTTGGTTAAAAGCAAAGAAAGCCTGGGATATCTACAGAAAAAAACTATAGAAACGGATAGCCGATATCCTAAACGCGGTCCTCAGGGGTCATATTAAACCAATGGCTACATCAATTTACCAGGAGATATCAGTTCAAACGAAACCGCTGTGGGCAAAAGATTGTGAAACTAGTCAGTGGATTGGTGTGCTAGGGTAACGTACCAAACCTTATATTCTGAAAGTTATCAGCACTTACTAATATGACTTGGGAAGGATGGGCACCAAAAGTAAACTGGTTTCAGGGAGTTACGTGCGGTACTGCAAAACAGGGTAAAGAGGTTTAATCACTTATTGGGCTGGCTCATTCGGAAAAAGGGGTCTACAATGGACCGCAAATAAAACCGGAAACCACTTACTTAATCCTAAACGTAAACAGGACCGAACGGGGCAAAGCTGCTTAACCTGTCTCGAACGTTAGTCGCTGTGCGGGGAGACAAAAGCGAAAAGCAGATCCGTTACTCATTACCGGAATCGGCTTATAAAAACAAACCAGACCAATCTTCCTAATCAGCAAGGGAGGGGGAGAAAACAACTCACGGTTAGTCAAACTCGGAGACGCCGTCCAGCGGAGTAGCGGGAACGAGGGCGGAGTTCCTTTGACACTACGCGTAGTTTTGGGTTGTTGGATCACGTGTCCGATATACCATAGAGAGTGAAGAGATACTTCACCCTACGCAGCGGTCATATATTATCAATGGTACGGACCTTGGATTGTCGGATTTTGAATGTTAACTGGAGGAAGAAATATTGTCCAACCTAATTAAGAAAGGAAGTTTGGATGAATCCTAGTCCAAACCATAATCGTGCAACACTCAGTCACGAGGTTGTAGACGATTTAGGTTATGCACAAATGTAGCCAAGTTTACAAAATGTGTATGCGTAACAATATTTTACATCCAGTTAAAAACTAGGTCACAGCCCATCACGGTACTCCATGTAAATCAACATCAAATGAAATCCGAGCACTTTAAACGAAACTTTTTGGGAAGGACCGTGCAATTCTCAAAGCATGAGATTGTAGACGGATTATATCCAAACAGTGGATTACATTAGCACAGGATATCTTGCAGGTGACAAGGGATGAATAAACATCAATTACTTATTTGTAGACAGTAAGTGACCTGTTGAGTGAAAAAATCGAACATAGACCCGGGCACTTCTCTGGCACGAGAGTGAAGCCGAGGAACAGTATCTTAGTTCATACATAGTAATCTCAAATGAAGATACTACAGAAGTGATTATTAGCCAAGTGCTGCCAATTGAGACAGGCTACTGTCTTGTTCATTAAGGCCATTTTTAATGGTATCCAAAAGTGACATCCATTTTGCTTCGCGTGTGTTTAGTATGGTCATTACATTGCCCCGTCTCCTGCCTAGGGTTACTTTTTCAACGACCAACCACCTCAAATCACTTACTTGGGGGCCACTTTTTTGCCAGTGGTCCACCAAAGGTGCCCCTGTCACCTTGCATCTTATTCTACTGCTATGGGATGAGATCCTCGCTTTCACCTTTTGCTGAGTCTGGCCAACATATATCTGTTTACAAGGGCACAGAATGATGTAAATTACACAGGCCGTGTTGCAATTGGTCCCTTGGATCCACGCAGGCCAAACTAGACAAATTCGCATATGGACAACAAGGGCAACAGCAAACTACAGGGCGACCCTCCACGGGCCCTGCCCAGGAAGCAGAAAAGACGACAAAAATTACCCTAGAGGACATCATGAAAACGCTCTCAGAAGTTAAGACCACGGTGGGCGCCATCTCCTCAGAGGTATCTCTGCTGCGAGCGGACTTTCACAAAATGGCGGAGAGGGTATCGCAGGTGGAAGTGGTCACGAAATCGCTCGTAGAGGACACCTCAGAGCTCCAACTGGCCATGGAAAAGATGCAAAAAGTCACCAAACTCCTGCATGACAAGCTGGACGATCAGGAAGGACGTTCACGCCGCAACAACGTCCGTATCCTTGGGCTTCCAGAGACAGAGGGGAAGGGGGCCATGGACCTCTACGTTGAAGACCTCATCAGGAACAAGCTCCAGCCAAAGGGCCTGTCGCACTTCTTTTCAGTGGAGAGGGCGCACAGAGTCCCAGGGGGCCCGCCCAAGACGGGGGCGAATCCGAGACCGGTGCTAGCCCGGCTCTTCAACTTTAGAGACAGGGATGCAATACTGCAGGCGGCGAGGACCTCACCACCAGTGCGGATTCAAAATGCCACCCTGGCGTTCTTCCCGGACTACACGGCAGAGGTGGCCAGGCGTCGCAAGTCATTTACGGAGGTTAAGAAAGCACTGCGCGATAGAGAACTGCCGTATTCTATGATGTTCCCAGCTAAACTGCGGATAGTGGCCAAGGGGAAGACCTGGTTTTTTGACACGCCAGAGGTGGCTCAAGAATGGCTGGAGGGCTGGCGACCTGCGGGGCGAAGGCAACGCTCACAGCAAGACCGGCAGCGACACCGTGCTGACCAGACACCATCCAGTCAATCCCCCCACCGACCAAACCAGGGAGGCGAAACAGAAATTGAATCGGACCTTGAGAGGGATCCTCTAGACTCTGGACAAGTGGCTCCGGTGTGACATTTAACTGCTTTCTTTCTCGAGACTGTGTGGGCCGCGGGACCGTGGCTCGGACGTAGCTGAGTAGGGTGGGCGCAGGCAGTGCCTGGAGGGGACTCACCAACCCTACGAGCAAGTAAGATGTATAGGGGGGGGCTGAAGCACTCTGCACAGTTGGGGAAGCGGGCGGGAGTTTGTCCGTGGAGCAGGGTAGCAGGGAGGGGGGAAGGGTTTGAAGTTTATTTGTTGAAATGTTTACACTTGTTTGTAGTCATCGTTCACCACCTACACAACAGTATCACCCTGGCATTAGCACGTCTCCTACACAGCTCGACACTAATCAACGCATGGGCTATGCCGCAGCACACGTTGTGTGCAAGACTCCTTCGTCAGCCTAATGGCCAGACCACCTAATCACACGCCCGCCGAGGGCTCCTCCACGGCCGGGCAGATTCCCCCACTGCGCATAATGACATGGAATGTACGGGGCCTGGGTGATAAAATCAAGAGAGGCTTGGTCCTTCAAGCAGTAAAGCGGCAAAACCCGGATGTGGTCCTCCTACAGGAAACCCACCTTACGGGATCCACCTGCAAAGCCCTAGACAGACGTGGGTACACAATGGCAGTCCACGCCGACTTCACTACTGGCTCCAGGGGTACGGGCATACTGGTGAGAAGATCTTCCCCCCTTTTGGTGTCCAGACACGTGGCAGACGACCAGGGTCGCTATGCCGCAATCCACGGCCAATGGGAGGGCAGGGCCCTGAATGTGGTTTCAGTATATATTCCCCCAGCCCTACACTCGGTGGCCTTACCAGCACTAGGCAAATTCCTTCTTGGTCTCCCTGATGGCGACATGATTATTGGGGGGGACTTCAACGCAATCATGGATCCACTCAAGGACACTTACCCCACCAGGTCAAGACCACGAGGAGCTACACCACTGTCAGACTTTACAGAAGCCCTAGGCCTTGTAGACCTCGGGCGGGAACTACACACAGAGGCCACCCACTACACTTACTACTCAGCGGTACATAACAGCTTGTCTCGTATAGACTACTTCATGACACTGGGTTTGGGACTGGATATGGTGGAGAGGGTGGACACACTGCCCAGAGGGGTCTCGGATCACTCCCCAATCGTCTTATCACTGACCACCGGAGGGAAACGGAATGCACGACTTTACCCAATATACCCCAATTTTCTGAAAATCCCCAAGATTCGCAAGAAACTCAAACTGGCGACCTCACTATACTTTACTGAGAACACGGGCACAGTGGAATCGCCCTCCATCCTATGGGAGGCGTACAAAACTGTCCTCAGGGGGGCGGCCATTGCGGCGATCACGGGACACAAAAGGGACTCACGGAAGGAACTCATAGACCTGGAACTTGCACTAGATAAGGCCAATAACGCCCATATGACAGACCCCTCCCCGACCGCGACACACACACTCATGCTCCGGCAACAACAATACCTAGCCCACCTCAAAACAACAGAGAAGGGATACATCGCGAACACTCGACATAGGATCTATGATGTGGGCGACAAAGCGGGACGTATGCTAGCGTGGCTGGACAAGAGAGGGAATGGAGTGAGGGGTATCCATAGGCTCACCACGAAGGATGGGCGGACACTGGTACACCCGGAGGCCATAGTAGGCGAACTAGCTAGACACTATCAGGAAATCTATACACCGGGACGGAGGGTCACACGGCAAATGGCAATGGCAACACTCGCAGACACTACCATCCCCAGCATTACACAAGAAGATAGGGACGCCCGCCCTAGAACTAGACCCGACGGGGGAGGAAATCCAGCTAGCGATCATGGCGCTACAGTCAGGTAAAGCACTGGGCCCTAATGGGATACCGGTGGAGTGGTATAAGACCGTGGCCGCAGACCTTAGTGCCCCGCTGCTGGACATGTATTTGGAGAGCAGAGACAGACTAGAACTGCCGCTAGATCAACGCACAGCAACGATTGTAGCAATACCCAAGCCCGGAAAACCACCGACAGAATGCACCTCATACCGCCCGATATCGTTACTGAACATTGAGGCCAAAATACTAGCTAAGCTTCTGGCCACCCGCCTGCTGCCCCATCTCCGTACTCTGATCCACCCTGACCAATCGGGCTTCATGCCCCACCGGAGCACGG
The DNA here is from genome assembly GCF_964263255.1 of Lissotriton vulgaris. NCBI lineage: Eukaryota > Metazoa > Chordata > Amphibia > Caudata > Salamandridae > Lissotriton > Lissotriton vulgaris. Next base: position 1,487,283,590 of record NC_141694.1, on the reverse strand, counting down.
CGTTAAATCTTAGACGAGTCCACGGAGTGTTGGCCCGTGCACACCTCCTCACAGAGCAGGCGGTAATCCTCTCCCTCGACGCCAAAATGGCGTTCGACTTAGTAGAATGGGAATACCTGTTCACGGTTCTGGAACGCATGGGTTTTGGGCCAAAGTACATACGATGGATGTGGCTGCTTTACACGAACCCCGTAGCACAAGTGGTGGCCAATGGCCACACGTCGTCGAGATTCCCACTGGGCAGGGGAACCAGACAAGGCTGCCCCCTGTCCCCCCTACTCTTCGCGCTAGTGCTTGAACCCTTGGCCATGCAGATTAGAGCGACACCTCGATTCACGGGCATCAAGTGGGAGGAGGGGTGGGAGGACAAAGTCTCGCTATTCGCGGACGATATGCTCATATACATGACCTCGCCCGAGACCGGCATCCCAGCCCTGCTAGACCTCTGTGACACACACGGGCGCACATCGGGTTACACACTTAACTGGTCGAAATCCACCATCTACACTCTAAAGGGCCCAGAGCCAAGGTTGCAGGGGACCTGCCCAACGCTTACGACGTCAACCTCTTTCAAATACCTAGGTATTATTATCGCGAGCGGGGACACAGAGTTTTTCGTGAACAACCTGAAACCACCCATAGATCGCCTGCGAGCGGACGTCAGGCACTGGGCTGCCCTCCCCCTGACCCTACTGGGCAGGGCGGCATTGTACAAGATGATGGCCCTCCCAAGACTTCTTTACGTACTGGAGAACACTCCTCACATGGTACCGCAACGCTACTTCCAACAGATTGTGGCGCTGGTCACGGTCCTGCTATGGGGCACAGGCCCGGCGCGCATAGCATATGACAAGCTGGTGAAGAGCTGGTACGAAGGTGGCATAGCGCTCCCCAACATCCAGCTATATTACTGGGCGGCCCAACTCAAGATTATCAACTACTGGATCCACGCCCCGAGGGATGACCCAGCCTACCGGGCAGACTGGTCGCAACTTGGGACGGACGGTATGCTGTCCGTCCTGTACAACAAGTCACAACTAAAGGAACTGATCGGTCCGACCAAGCACACGGCGGCGCTGTGGCACGTGGCGCAGGCCCGTCTGGGATGGGCAGGCCGACTCACTAAAATGACGCCCTTATGGGACACAAAAGCGTTGGGGAACCTGAGAAACTGTAAGGGGTTCGAGAGGTGGGACGCAATAGGCATCTCTACGATAGGAGACCTCTGGGACAACGACTCAGTACTACCATTTACACACCTGCAACAGCAGTACAACCTCGGACCCACAGAAACGTTTAGGTACGTCCAGGTTAGGCATGCACTACTACAGGCAATCCCTGCCGGCACCACACTACCAGACTCCTCTCCCTTGGAAGATAGGATACTGACCGATTTCATGCTCCAAAGCGCCACCTCCCTTACGTACAAAAAGCTGATCAACAATCTCAAAGACCCGACACTAAAACTCAAAGGGAAATGGGAGGAGGAACTAGGTGAGACAGACGAATTTGAATGGAATGAGGCACTGGCCTCTCCGAAGGAGGTAGGAATCTCTAGTAAGCTCAGGCTGGTGCAGCTTAAAATCTTGCACCGTATCTATTACACCAGGACACTGCTGCACAAAATACAAAGAGCACCACACCCCTTCTGTCTGCGAGGCTGCGGGGAGGAAGGGACACTGTTCCACACACTATGGGAATGCCCACACGTACGGGAATTCTGGAGACAGGTGCTCCGATCCATTTCCCAGGCCCTCAAACTCTCCATTCTACCCGAACCACGTAAATGCCTTCTAAACATCTGGGACCCAAATGACCTGGGTAGGTATGAACTGATTTGGGCGTCGCTGGCATTAACAGTAGCTAAACGGGATATAGCACAGAAATGGGGAGCGCCCGAACTGCCCACCACCAGCAGATGGGCTAAAAACATGGACATCCTAATGGTGACAGAGAGAGCGGTTTATGTGCTTCGAGCGGCGCCCCGAAAATGGAACAAGGTATGGGCGGCATGGAACATGTACAGAGGGGAACTTTGTGAGCCCTTGCCAGAGGGTGAGGACTCAGACTCTGAAGGAGAGGAGGAGTGACTGAACAGTTGCGGGGTGAAGGCCTCGGACTTGTGGCACGACGGAGTGGGCTGCAATGCACTGGCCTTAATGCAACACGAATAACAGCACAGGGTATTACGAACTGTGGGGAACGTTCAGGGGATACGATGACGCATGGTTGGGGGGGTATGTTGGGTATTTAGTTTATATAAGTTACTTGAATAGAGATGTACTCATCACTACAGTGGAGGGAGGGGTTACTAAGGGAACGCACTCTACGACCGAATGTCATATGTTGAAAGCTTAAGAGAAGACCCACGATACAGCAGACGCCATGTCTTCTGGGCGAGAATGTAGCCTGTCAGTTATTACGCAGACAAATTGTGCAAAATGCAAGGTTACCAACCGGATGTATGCAATTGTTTACCACTATTCCTTCCTACAATAAAGTTTAAAAAAAAAAAAAATCCGACAATCCAAGGTCCGTACCATTGATAATATATGACCGCTGCTTAGGGTGAAGTATCTCTTCACTCTCTAAGGTATATCGGACACGTGATCCAACAACCCAAAACTACGTGTAGTGTCAAAGGAACTCCGCCCTCGTTCCCGCTACTCCGCTGGACGGCGTCTCCGAGTTCGACTAACCGTGAGTTGTTTTGTCCCCCTCCCTTGCTGATTAGGAAGATTGGTCTGGTTTGTTTTTAGAAGCCGATTCCGGTAATGAGTAATGGATCTGCTTTTCGCTTTTGTCTCCCCGCACAGCGACTAACGTTCGAGACAGGTCAAGCAGCTTTGCCCCGTTCGGTCCTGTTTACGTTTAGGATTAAGTAAGTGGTTTCCGGTTTTATTTGCGGTCCATTGTAGACCCCTTTTTCCGAATGAGCCAGCCCAATAAGTGATTAAACCTCTTTACCCTGTTTTGCAGTACGGCACGCAGCTCCCTGAAACCAGTTTACTTTTGGTGCCCATCCTTCCCAAGTCATATTAGTAAGTGCTGATAACTTTCAGAATATAAGGTTTGGCACGTTACCCTAGCACACCAATCCACTAACTAGTTTCACTATCTTTTGCCCACAGCGGTTTCGTTTGAACTGATATCTCCTGGTAAATTGATGTAGCCATTGGTTTAATATAACCCCTGAGGACCGCGTTTAGGATATCGGCTATCCGTTTCTACAGTTTTTTTCTGTAGATATCCCAGGCTTTCTTTGCTTTTAACCAAGGTGAGCATCACGGACATTTGTGTGCCGTTTTGAATTATCTAACCATCTTTTATCTAGCCTGACCTCTCTATCCGGTATTGATCATGAGTCACCTTTTACCACGACGATGGGAACCACATTAAGTGGAGATGCTGAACCCCATTTCTCTAGAATGACCATGGGCCCCCACGCCATTAGATAACTATAACTATCTGATGCAATAGGGAGCCCTCAATGACCAGATTCATTGAGCTGTACATCTTGAAAGACCACATTGTGTCTAATAATGATCTTTCTCCTCTGATTTTAATTTCTCGGTAGTTTGCGATTTTGGTATCGCTGCGGATATTCCCCTACGATTGAGTGGTGTACCCGAGTTCCTTCAGCAGAGCCCTTTGGGGCCTGTTGCCCATGGTGATTTGTTATTAATAACCACTTTGACGCCGTTGTCACGACGTCTTAAGTTAATCTGTAACAGTAGTTGTACCCCTTTGTGAATGTCTAACCCCCCCCCCTTTTTTCTAAATTTCAGATATCGTTGCCCCATCACCTCCTTTCCCGTTTTTGTCCTGATGAAGACCCCGTCTAAGGGCCTAACTTGACCTACATTACAGGGGTCGAAACGTCGATGGCTTGTGTTCTCTTGACATCCGGTTCAAGTCCCTGACAATTCCATTGATATGGTTGTTACCGTAGAATGTCTTTCTTAAAAGTTGCATCAATTTTGTCCATAAATTTCGGTTGTTGCATCTGAAATGCTTAATTTTTGTATGTCATTATCTGATTGATCTGTCTTAACATGACTAAATCTTTTTGTACTTCACTCCTTTAAGCACCCCCCTTTTTTCCTTTTTCCTTTCTCCCCCTCTTGGGGCTTCTTAATTGCTCAATTAATATTCAGTAATTGTTATCATTTGAAGTGTCCAGTGTTGTTAATAAATCACAATACTGTGCAAAGTTTCATGAATACGTGCAATTGATTGGACTTTTGAATTCTGTAAATCTAGTACTATATATCTTCTTGCGGGGACCCCCTGTCTCATATGTACAAAATACTTGCTAAGGCGCTTGCGAATCGCCTTCTCCCATACATATCAGATTTGGTCCATCCGGATCAAGCTGGATTTATGCCCCGCCAGGCGACGCGGCATAATATTCGACGAGCCCACGTGGCGGTGGAGGCGATGAGTAAAACCGGAGATCGGGCAGCACTATTACTAGCCAATATTGACAGGGCCTTTGATTCCCTGAGTTGGACCTACTTGTTTGCCCTTCTTCCGCGCCTCAATCTAGGGCCCCACTTTATGTCCTATATCCGACTTCTTTATACCGGTCTGACGGCCTCGGTAAGGGTGGCGGGGGAGGTATCGGCAGCCTTCCCGATAGGACGTGGCACTCGGCAGGGGTGTCCCCTCTCGCCTTACTTGTTCGCTGTAGCTATGGAGCCGCTGGCGGCATGGGTCCGGATAGATGCACAGCTGAAGGGATTTGAATGGCAGGCGAGACCGTCGGACAGAATCGCGCTGTATGCGGATGATGTCCTATTCTTTCTTACAGATGTAAACCGGTCCGGGCCGCGGGTCATAGACATCATGAAAATTTTCGGGGAAGTCTCCGGACTCTGCCTGAAACCGCAGAAATCCACCCTCTGGACTTTAGCAGACCACTTTGAGGTTGGGCCGTGGGCCTCGACACTACAGAGAGCGGTCGGGGGCCTTAAATATTTGAGAGTGTTCCTGATGACCAGGCCGACAGTGGCCTGGGAGCGCAACGTAGTTCCCATATGGGACAAATTGCAGCAGGAAATGAAGTGCTGGTCCCGCATGCCCCTCAATATATATGGTAGATCCGCCATTTTTAAGATGGTTGCCCTTCCCAGATTACTGTATCAACTACAAAACCACCCATTCCCAATCCCGCCGCATTGGTTCCGACTGGTCAACTCGGCACTCGGTCGATTTTTGTGGGCCGGTGGCGCAGCGAGAGTAGCTCTGCGGACCTGCTTTCTGTCCACATACTGTGGGGGACTAGCGACCTCGAATCTTCTGTCATATTACCAAGCCTCACACCTGGTAGTCCTCAATGACTGGTGGTACTGTGGCGGGGAGGACCCGGCATATGCCCTAGAACGATACCTGGTGGAACCTGACTCCCTGCACACAGTATTATACTCACCGCAGCTGCGAAAGAGACTGCCCAGGGCGACGCAAGTTGTGTTCCAGGTATGGCGGCAAGCACTGCGCCGTATGGGATGGTGGGGAAAGCTGACGGGGGAGACCCCGCTCTGGCATAACGGGCAACTCCTGATGTCCCTCTCGGGATTTAGGGTCTGGGATTTGATAGGAATCTGAACTTTGGGCCAGGTCCTCAGGGGCACCACACTTAAAACCTTTCAAGACCTCAGTGCAGAGTTTGAAATGCCCCGCACCCAGTTCTTTCGCTATCTACAGTTTAGGCACGCTCTGGCATCAGCGTTTGTGGGCTTGAATACGCTACCCGAATTCAGCCCGATAGAGGCAAAGGTCTTTATGGGGGATTTAGAGGACCGAAAGATATCCAAAATATACCAAACGTTAGTGACACACTGCTCCTCGGATCTACAGCCCTTGAGAGATCGCTGGGTGCGGGATGTGGGAGAGCTGGAAGAGGAGGACTGGCGGGAGGCTCTTGAGTCCCCCAGGGGAGCAGCAATAACAGTCCGTTTACGCCTAATACAATTCAAATATCTGCACCGAGCTTATTATACTAGAGAGAGATTGTGGAAGGCAGGGCTGATCGAGTCCCCGGCGTGCTTGCGATGTGGTCATGAATTGAGCACCCTTTTGAATACAGTGTGGGAATGTAGTGGCCTGGCGAGATTCTGGACGGGTGTGTGGGACTGTTTGTCGGAGGTGCTGGGGTAGGAGCTCCCTCGCACGGCGAAATTGGGCCTGCTCCATGTGCTTGAAGGGGTGGGCGGGAATGTTTACAGGCGGCACTTGTTGCTGCTGGGACTAACACTGGCCAAACCAGATGTGGCACAGGCCTGGAAGGACCCCGGGGCTCCCAAGGTGGCCGGGTGGAAGAAAGGACTGGACTTTGGCATGGGACTAGAGCGGCCGGTGTTCGAGGCCAGAGGCTGTCCCACAAAATATGGAAAAGATGGGCAGACTACAGGGGATTGTGGCTGGAGCCTCCGCCGCCGCCAAGGGGCGAGGATGGGCAGATGTAGTGAACATGCTGAGGCACAGTTATTTATACGGACGATTGTATACTTACCTTAAACAGTGTTGAAGAGACGGAGTGTTGTAGGAAGGGGGAGGGGGGAGGGTTGGGTAGTTGGAGGGGGTGGAGAGTAGAGGGTATGTTCATTAAATGTATCGCACAATATGAACCGTGATTGTTGTCACAGCCCCTCCGGGGTTCGGAGCACTGTGGATGTTTATTTCAGCGATTCAATAAAAACAGTCTACAGTTTGTTTTCCTGTAGTAGTTATAGCACGCACACAATTTTCTCTTTTAAATTTCTTTAGTTGACTGACCTTTACTTTTCTTCTGTTTAGGGCTCGCCTATTATATCCCGCAGGGATTAATAGGCGAGACTATAGGGGCTAAACTAAGAGCTAAACTAAGCTCTAAAAAAAGCGTATTTACAGAAGTGCATGTGGTCTCGTGAACACGCTTCTTTTCCCCCACAGGCTTTTTATTACCATTTGCTCCTGCCTCCGAGAGCTTCAAAGGTATCCGCTCCCCCGACCACTGCTTCACATTTCACGGCCGCCAGGCCGTGTCTCGCATTTCTCCTCCCCCCTCCGCACAACAATGGTCGTTTGGCCAGCTGCCACTATCTTTCATTGCCTTGTTTAAATATTTTAGGCTTTTAACATGCAGCGTGGGCCAGGCGACATGCTACGCTGCTTACTAAACACATAAAATATTGAAAAAAACAAAGTTCGGCGAGCCACACCTTCAATTTCTTCAGCGCCGCTGGACAAACTTTGTTGGGCAGTGTTTTTGCAGCTCAACCAGGACAACGTTAAAAGTTAAAAACTCAAACGCAACATTAAACAGGACTTTAAAAATGCTAATATTGTGATACCATTTATCAGTATCGTTAGACGTGCGTTGGTTGGTCTCAGTTATAACCAACACAGCAACTCCATTTTTAACAACAATTCAGCTGTCTTCATGTTCAGAATACGCAAAACGCCCTAGCAGACCACGCCATGCGCAGTCGCATCGGCACCCACAATGGCAATGGCGACGAGGACTGCTCAGGCGTGTTTTCCGTAAAGAAGCACTTTCTGGTAACTGGCTTGCTATGATCTACTGGCGGGTGGGTAAGGTCCTTGTTATCACCGGGCTCCATGGTACTGTTGTGATCGACATGGAAAAGATGAAAGGCTGAGCCAAAATGGAGAGAAGGGGCAGTGCTTGTTATTAGAACTAAACAAGTAAAACCTGAATTCAATAACTGTTGAATGACGTTAATGTTAGACATTCATGCGCCCCAAACTACACCCGCTACCAACCTATAAACTGCCTTTTTTGTCGGCGTTGTTTAACTTTATGGAACGCGTTTGTTTTGTTTGGAAGGATGAAAGTCTGAGTAGGCACCATGAAGACTGCAAGCAGACGACGGCAACAGGTCTGTTAACCCAGTGTGCTGCCTCAGATTTAAGGAGAGGTTATTGAGCAATGCATCTTCAGTGGCACTGGGGGGATTAAACCCAACCTTATCACAGTAAGACAGTCTCGGTCTTGCACAAGAAAGCCTGTGCCTGGGTGCGGGGGGCGTCTTCAGTAAAACTGCTTGTGTCTCCATACACCCTAGCAGAGCCGCCCCGACCTGGGTGCCCCGGGTGCAGGGTGTTGGTGCAGCTGATTTCACTCCGGCGGCGGCTGCAGATCACAAGGGAGCAGTCAATCTGGGTGTGGGGATTTAAAGGGCCCGAGTCACGTGATCTGGCACATTAACTCGTCATGGCCACTCACGGACGACGCGAACACTAACGAGGACGGCGCCTTTAACTGGGCTTATGTGGACGACGAGGACACGGCCACTCGTGACGTCGGCTTTACCAGGTTGGTGAAAGGACCGGAAGAGAAGGAGCCGGCGTGTGACGACACCCCGGAGGACGGAGAAGGAGAACGGCGTAAGGAGCGGAGAGACGAGAGCGGAGAACAGAGCCCGACGGAGAAGCAGGAAGGCGAGCCAGGAGGCCAACGTTCCCTACGAAGCCCCGTGCCACACTCCCGAGGGAGGAGTGTGGCTGAAGCAGGTCCGTGTGCGCATTACAGGCTGGGTTGGGAGGCGGGTCAGCTCTCCTCCCTAATCGGTAGCGGCTGTTAAAGTCCAGTAGCGAAGTGTGAATAGTGTAAATAACCCGCTCCACCCGCTGTTATCCTCGTCCAACCCCTACCTTCCCTGACACCCTATCCTCACCACGTCACACCACCTGAAATTGTTTATACCACTAGCAGCGGTGTCCTTCACTCCTGGTTTCCCTTGGTGACCCCTATATGCGACCCAGAGTCCTGACAACTTCCTCTCTTTCTCTTTTCCATTCGGCCACTCCCCTGAGAGGAATCATCGGAGAACAGGCACAGTGGAGACCGAGGACGAGGAAGAGAAGCCCTCCTTAGTGAAACCGACAGAGTTAACCAAGAAAAGACTGTCTTCCCGTACAAGAAAGACCCTATCTCAAATAAAGCCTTACCCTAAAGTAACGAGTGTCCGACCCATCAATCAACCCACGTTACAACTGGTGTCAGAAGTGGGATCCACCACTGTCCGTCAGCCACCTCTGATGGAGCAAGTAATCGACCACCTCATCAAAGGACAAGAGAAACTCGAGTGGGCCATAGAAAGACAAATAGCCACAGCAGATGCGCATCGAGAACTCTTTAAGAATGCTATCTCTGCCCAAATTGAGGGACTGCAGAAGGCTGTTCAAACCCCAGGTTCTGGACCCGTAGCCAAAAGACGCCCGTCCATGGCTCACCCAGCTGGAGTATCGCTTCAAAAGTATGTTCAGGGGGAGGATACGGACGCTTTCCTTACTAACTTTGAGAGGGCAGCTCGCGCCTGCGGATGGCCGGAGGAGAAATGGCCCTTCTTCTTAGCGCCACTGTTGACTGGGGAGGCTCAAGCAGATCATGCAGGGAACACACCGTATCCGCCATAAAAGAAGTAATTCTACACCATCTGGGGCTAGACGCCGAGGCCCACAGGGTGCGTTTCCGTAAGGAGAAAGGGGTCCCCGGAGAAAACCCTAAGACGCTCTACTTACGTCTAAAAATGGCTGCAGATAAATGGTTACAACCAGAACAAAGAACTAAAGAAGAGATAATGACCAGCATATATCTAGAGCAATTTCTGGAGGCACTTCCATATGGAACACAAAGGTGGCTAAAACAGCATTCGGGACTTACGGCCGCCCAAGCCATCGAAATGGCTGCTACTTATTCCCGGGCTCAACCCGCACTCTTCTTTGGGAGAACGACAAAACCCCCAAACAGATTCCGGTAGGAAAGCCAGAGAAGAAAAAAATCAGTCCAGAACCCTTGAAGATGAAGCCGTTTCGTATCGACATACCTCCTGTCAGGGGGCCACAATGCTTTGAATGCGGTGAGTGGGGACACATCGCTCGCCTGTGTCCCTGAAGAAAACCGCCTGAGGAACCAATGGAGGAGGGGTATGTCCCCAAGGCGGTGATGTACACAGCAGAGATGGGACCCTCCTTCTATGTACGTATACAGGTCAATGGCAAAGGGATCAAGGCATTGTTAGACTCAGGGTGTAGACAGTCAGTGATCCAAAGAAGATTCATATCACATTCTCTGATACTCCCTAGCTCTATAGTGAACATAAGATGTGGACACAGGGACGTGAAACCTTACCCCTTAGCCCAAATCACCATTCACTCGGGGGGGGGGGGGGTAGAGACCCGTGCCAAGTTAAAGCAGGAGTGGTTGAGACGCTACCAGAGGACCTGATTTTAGGGGTAGACAACCCGCATTTCCTGTCCCTCTTCAGATCTGAAATTAGCGGGGGAGGATGACCCAGAACCATCAAAAGTGCCCTGATAACAGCTGAACCCTGGATATTGGATAGGAGCTTTAAGTTCGCACAATGCAATGATGCTACCATCCTCAATGCGTGGGAGACAGCCCATGTGGCGCAAACAGCCAGTAATCCCACGTACCCTGGGTTCAGGATTAAGAATGACCTGCTATATAGAGAGGGCAAACCCAATGACCCTTTACAACTGGTAGTTCCAAACGTCTTTAGAGACCAGATTCTCTTTTACGCACACACTCACTTAACTGCCGGTCATGCAGGGGCAGAAAAACGACACAGCACCTGACCAAACATTTCTACTGGCCTGGTATATATAAGGAAGCTGAGTTGTACTGCAAGCGTTGTGAGATATGTCAAAAAAAGAACGCGTACAAACCACCTGCGGTCCCTCCTCAGCCAATGCCTATCATTGGGAACCCTTTTGAACGGGTTGGTTTGGATCTGATAGGTCCCCTTCCTCGTACATCCAAGGGAAATACATACGCCCTGGTCATGGTAGATTACAACACCAGGTTTCCTGAGGCTTTTGCACTTCGCTCGCCTACGACAAAGTACGTAGCCGAGAAACTCATAGAGGTGTTTTCGAGAGTGGGGTTCTCCAGAGAGATCCTAACAGATCAAGGGACTCCTTTTGTGTCACGCATGATGAAGGAGGTATGGAAACTGATAGATGTGCACCAAATCCGTACCTCTGCATACCATCCGCAGACCGACGGTTTGGTTGAAAGGTACAATCGGTCCTTAAAAGCCACCCTAAAGAAGATGCTGACGGTAGAGAGCAAAGACTGGGACAAGCTGTTGCCTTTAGCTTTATACGTTCTAAGGGCTCAAGTACAAAGCAGTCTTGGCTGTTCGGCCTTTGAACTACTGTACGGCCGACAGCCGCGGTCGTTATTGGAAATAACAAAAGAGGCCTGGGAGCAGGAGGACACAGAGGAACAGAGATCCATAGTAGAGTACACCCAGCAGCTAAAGTCTAAACTAGGGAAGGTAAGAGACTTAGCGTACTCCAATCTAGACAAGAGTCAACAGAAACAAAAACATTTCTATGACAAAGGAAAAAAATGGAGAAAGTTAGAGAAAGGGGACTGGGTTCTGGTGCTTCTTCCCTCCTCTAAGCACAAATTGAAGAGCGAATGGTTGGGTCCCTATCCCGTAGTCGAAGTGTTAGGTAAAACAACATATAGACTACAAATGACCCCTACCAGACAACAATGCTACCACATAAACATTCTAAAGAAATGGATAGGCCCACCCCCTAAGACAAACCATTTTGGTATACCAGTAACGACAAACAAATCAACCATAGATCAATTGCCTATAAACCCAGAGCTGAGTGTTACAGAAAGAGAAGAGTTTCTAAAATGCCTGAGACCGTTCTCGGGAATATTTTCCGATCTTTCCGGACGGACGCACATCACAGAGCACAGGATAGATACAGAAGAGGGAAACGTTGTAAAACAAAAGACATACAGAATCCCGGCCTCCCGACGGCAGGACATTAAAAGAGAAGTACATGAAATGCTCAGGTTAGGAGTGATCCGGCCCTCCCGTAGCAACTGGTCCTCACCCATTGAGATGGTGCCAAAGCCTGACGGCTCCACGAGATTCTGTATGGATTTCAGGGCTCTAAACGCCATTTCATCTTTTGATGGCTACCCCATACCTAGGGTAGATGAGCTAATTGAGAGAATAGGGAAAGACAGGTTTATAACCACTTTAGACCTAACAAAAGGCTATTGGCAAGTCCCCCTGAGAGAACAAGATAAACGGAAAACAGGATTTGTCACGGACGAGGGTCTCTTTGAGTTTAATGTTCTGCCCTTTGGCCTACATGGGGCCCCAGCGACCTTCCAACGATTGATGTACGAAGTCCTGAAAGCCCATAAAGACTTCTGTTCGGTATACCTTGATGATATAGTTGTGTTCAGCACGACATGGGAAAAACATTTGGAACACATAGGCGAAATCCTCAAGTCCCTACAAGCCGCTGGCTTACATGTAAAGAAGTCCAGAGCAGCCTTCCCTAGAGTTAAATACTTGGGGTTTATGTTGGGGAGGGTGTTATTGCCCCTCAGGAAGAAAAGGTAAATGCCATCCAGAACACTCCTTTACCCTCCACTAGACGTGAGCTAAGAGCCTTCCTAGGCCTTATAGGCTACTATAGACGATTCATTGACAATTTCTCTGAAGTAGCAGGTCCCTTGACAGACCTTCTAAAGAACACCGTAAAAACCGTACACCTAGAGTCCCCTCCTCCCCAGGCAAGACAGGCATTTCAGCTTCTCAAACATGCAATAACCACAAGCCCCGTTTTGATACCGCCCAACTTTGAAAAATCCTTCACACTTGCGACAGATGCCTCCACTACAGGCATTGGAGCTGTATTGTCACAAGAAGGAGACGACGGGATGGAACATCCTATCTTGTTTATCAGCCGTAAACTACATCCCCGAGAGCGCAACTACTCCACTGTAGAAAGGGAAGGATTAGCAATCAGATGGGCGGTTGAAAAGTTGAAGTATTACCTAGAAGGACGGACCTTTGTGTTATACACCGACCACGCACCCCTTCAATGGATGCAAAAGAACAAATCGCAGAACCCCGTGTTCTCAGATGGTTTTGGTTTTTGCAGCCCTTTTCCTTCGTGGTCAAACATCGGAAAGGGTTGAGCAATGGTAACGCAGACTTTCTGTACCGAACTACCTTTCTCCCCGATCGGGAGAAGCCAGGGGGGGGAGAAATGTGACGAGGAGGAGGAGGGTCGGAGGGAGGAAACGTGGACCCCAAAGGACGATTGGTGGGTCGTTGAACATCCTTCCACTCCTTCCCCTCAGGGTGACTGCTCGTCATGGCCACTCACGGTCGACGCGAACACTAACGAGGACGGCGCCTTTAACTGGGTGTATGTGGGCGACGAGGACATGCCCACTCGTGACGTCGGCTTCACCAGGTTGGTGAAAGGACCGGAAGAGTAGGAGCCGGCGTGTGACGACACCCCGGAGGACGGAGAAGGAGAACGGCGTAACGACCGGAGACACGAGAGCGGAGAACGGAGCCCGACGGAGAAGCAGGAAGGCGAGCCAGGAGGCCAACGTCCCCATGAAGCCCCGTGCCACACTCCCGAGGGAGGAGTGTGGCTGAGGCAGGTACAGGTGCGCATTACAGGCTGGGTTGGGAGACGGGTCAGCTCTCCTCCCTAATCGGTAGCGGCTGTTAAAGTCCAGTAGCGAAGTGTGAATAGTGTAAATAACCCGCTCCACCCACTGTTATCCTTGTCCAACCCCTACCTTCCCTGACACCCTATCCTCCTCACCATGTCACACCACCTGAAATTGTTTATATCACTAGCAGCGGTGTCCTTCACTCCTGGTTTCCCTTGGTGACCCCTATATGCGACCCAGAGTCCTGACAACTTCCTCTCTTTCTCTTGTCCATTCGGCCACTCCCCTGAGAGGAATCATCGGAGAACATGCACAGTGGAGACCGAGGACGAGGAAGAGAAGCCCTCCTTAGTGAAACCGACAGAGTTAACCAAGAAAAGACTGTCTTCCCATACAAGAAAGACCCTATCTCAAATAAAGCCTTACCCTAAAGTAACAAGTGTCCGACCCATCAATCAACCCACGTTACACCTCGTTAGAAGGGCATCACACCCTGCACCACCCATTGCCCCTGCCAGTGCTACCAGTGATAGTACCAGTACAATTCCTAACCACCTCACTCCTGAAAGTGTGACAATTCCAGCCCCATAAAGTATAAGAATGGCTTGTTTGTGCCTTTCTGCCCCCTGTTAGACTCGTTTTTTGTGCCCTTCTGCCCTTTGTTAGACTCTTTTTTCCCTTGTTTTTCTGCCCTTCTGCTCTCTGTTAGACTCGTTTTTTGTGCCTTTCTGCCCTCTGCATCACCACATCATCACTCAGCGCTACCCCAGCATCACTCAGTACCACCACATTATCACTCAGCACCACCACATTATCACTCAGCACCACCACATTATCACTCAGCACCACCACAGCACCACCCAGCACAACCCCAGCATCACTCAGCGCCACCCCAGCATCACTCAGCGCCACCCCTGCATCACTCAGCGCCACCACAGCATCACTCAGCACCACCACAGCATCACTCAGCGCCACCCCAGCATCACTCAGTGCCACCCCAGCATCACTCAGCGCCACCACAGCATCACTCAGCGCCACCACAGCATCACTCAGCGCCACCACAGCATCACTCAGCACCACCACATTATCACTCAGCACCACCACTCAGCACTACCACAGCATCACTCAGCACCACCACAGCATCACTCAGCACCACCACAGCATCACTCAGCACCACCCCAGCATCACTCAGCACCACCACAGCACCACTCAGCAGCACCACAGCATCACTCAGCACCACCACATTATCACTCAGCACCACCACAGCACAACTCCGCACCACCACAGCATCACTCAGCACCACCACAGCACCACTCAGCACACCACAGCATCACTCAGCACCACCACATTATCACTCAGCACCACTCAGCACCACCACAGCACCACTCAGCACCACCACAGCATCACTCAGCACCCCCACATTATCACTCAGCGCCACCCCAGCATCACTCAGCACCACCACAGCACCACTCAGCGCTACCCCAGCATCACTCAGCACCACCACATTATCACCCAGCACCACCACATTATCACTCAGCACCACCACAGCACCACTAAGCACCACCACAGCACCACTCAGCACCAATACAGCACCACTCAGCACAACCACAGCACCCCTCAGCACCACCACATCACCACTCAGCACCACCACAGCATCACTCAGCGCCACCACAGCATCACTCAGCGCCACCACATCATCACTCAACACCACCACATTATCACTCAGCACCACCACAGCACCACCACAGCCTCACTCAGCACCACCACAGCATCACTCAGCACCAACAAAGCATCACTCAGCACCACCACAGCATCACTCAGCACCACCACAGCATCACTCAGCACCTCCACAGCATCACTCACGGCCTCCACAGCATCACTCACGGCCTCCACAGCATCACTCTTGGCCTCCACAGCATCACTCAGGGCCACCACAGCATCACTCAGGGGTACCACAACATCACTATGCTCTACCACAGCATCACTGAATGCTACAGCATCACTCGTCCCCACCACAACATCACTCCGCGCTATCACAGCATCAATCTGTGCAACCATTCAACAACAACTGGTTCAAATATGGTCTCTCAATGTTTCAAGCTATATTACAAATGTCACAAAAAGATGTTAATATTTCACTTCTGTTCTTGGATTTTCGTCACAATAAAATACACTAAACATAATCTTCACAAAAGTTATTTACAAAAGTTTAAGCTATTGCCATTACAATCACTTTTATTTAAGTATTAATTATTTAAAAAAATTAAAAGCCATTGTTATTTGTAATATCAATACATCTAAGTCACGTAAATACAAAACATGTTGCATTACAAATGCTATAGGTGTCACATTTGCGAAAGTTCTAACTATTGGCATTGTAAATGAGAAAGCTATTAATTTAGCTATTTTCTAAACCAATACATAAATAAAAAAATTGTCATTTACAAGACCAATAGCTCAAACTTTCCTAATGTGAGACCTATTGCATTGCAAATGCTTGTTTTGCTTTTGTTTGTTTCTTGAAGGTTTGTAGTCCTTACTGTATTCTTTCTTTTTTGCCTGCTTGTTTCTATTTTCTTTTTAATTATTCCTGGTGTAGCTTTTTGTTAATTTCAATATATTCCTTTCTGTGTAGGTTCTGTGTTGGTGCTTGTTGCCACGTTGCAATGACTCTCCACACTGGTGTGGTTGCAAGAAGTTTCTTTATTGTTTCACCATCCCAAGCTCCGACAAGACGGAGCGCAGTAACGTCTACACCTGTCGGTCATCAGCTGTCCAACTGGCAGGTGGCAGTTGACAGCTCAGTGCCGGTACAGGTGGTACAGTGTCCTTGCAGGGACAACCGAAAACACAACAGTTACCATGTCCACGCAGGGACATAACTAGTGAGATACAACACAGTTAATCCTCCCGTGATTAAAAAATGAATGTGTTCCTCTGTAATGCACCTGTTGCTCATGTAAAGCACTCTGATACCTTCGGGTCGAGTTCGTGCTATACAAAACTTCAACAAAAAAACGCTTTCCAGAGCAGCTCTTTCTATAAAATATAGAAATCTGTAGGAGTGCACTAACTGTGGTGGGGTGGCTTCTGGAAGCCTCCATGAAGCCATGGCGCTGTTGAGCACAGAGCAGATCTCTGAAAGGAAACACATTTTGGGCTCAGCTTCTAGCCATGTCATCAGGTCTCACTTCTAGCATGCTGCGAGTGAGCGCATCCTGACCTCGAAATGCGTTTGTCTCACTCACAATGAGACAGACTCGAGGTCACTGTAACCAGCAAATGCAACAAGAGAAAATACAATAGCAAAAAAGCGAATTTATTAAAAAAAAAAGAAAAAAGCCAACGTGTATGGCACTAACATGCATCTAACTAGCTGGGTATTGTAAAACACATGACACCAAGGCGATTCCAAAGCGAACAATATGACAATGACATTGCAGAAAGTGATTTCCCATGATCTAGGTCGCTGATGACATCATAGCAAGTTACATGACTCAAAGATGTATCATTCAAAGTAACATCATAGAAATGGATTCAAAGTTCTCCTAAAATTATTCAATTGTCCTAAAGAGAGTGTCAATAAAAAAATGCAGATTCAGTTACCGGACACTGTTGTCTTTGTGGGTGTGGGGAACCCCTAAACAAGTACACCCCATAATATTACCTCAACAACACGCCAGCGGGAGAATGAATCAGAGACGGTGTTAACACTCAGCTTCATGATGCATCTGTCCCCGAGATAAGGCACCTTACAGTATCTCCAAATACAGTCAATTAAGGAAACATAGATTGTGCTGTGACACTTCTTTTGTGGCTTGTGTGTAAATTGGCAATAAAATCCACAGAAACAGGCTCCCAGGGTTGAGTTGGGGTAAGTAATGGTACAAGCTCCTAGGTTTCAACTGATCTGATTTGTCTGAGGCACAGGCATCACTTCTTTCACATATGGAGACGAATCTTAGTGTAAGTTTGGCCACCAAAAATATCTCCAAACACCAGAGTTTTTGATTTCTGGTGACCCATCAAGGAGGAATCATGGCATCTGTCTAACACCAAGGTTTATAATGAGATGGTACATAAAGAGTAGACCCGTGAAAAGGTAGATCCTGTTTTAAAGTTCTTGTTTAGTTTGTAGATAATCAAAAAGTTTTCGTGGTGGCAGAGCACAACAAACTTCATTCAGAAACATGTGACCCATCATGGTACCAATAAATTAACAATCTGGAATGATAGGTGGCAGTTAAACTTGCTTAAAAAAAGCCATCAGGTTCTTTATAATAAGACAATTATATTTTGTAGGATTGTCTGCTCCTGGTCGATATGTGATTCGAAAATTAAATTCAGCTGTCCAAGATAAGTGCTTGAGCAGAATGTACAAAGTCAAGATTTTTGTTAATCAGTGAAGACTGTAATTGGATGCCTATTACCCAGCAAATAATGCCTTCAGCTCTTGAAGGCTGCACAAATTCGCAATAGATTCTTTCAAGCTAGGGTGTGCTGTTGTTCTGCCCTGTTCAACCTTTTTCCACTGTCCGGTTTTTCCATGGTGTAGCAACAGAATGGCTCCAATGGCAAAAGTAAGAAGCATCAACCTTTCCAACAAATGACCTGGTATCTGTAGTATAGGCCATTTTGAGGGCCTGAAAAGCTGTATCCACTTCTTTTGTCTCCTCCGAGGTAAAAGCCAATACCCCACCACCTTAATCTTTCTTTCCACCATATGTAAACCCAAAACTCTACTTTTGCCACATGATATTCACACTTTGGAAGCTTGCAATATAACCCATGTTGACAGAAAGTGGAACATAATACACATGGTCTTCTCTTGAATCAGAAGGATATCATTGATGTAGACAATAAAAAAATAGTGTAGGAATTTATTCAGAATATTGTTAAAGAAGTGAAATCACACTGGAGGAAAGCACAGGCCATAGGACATTACACAGCACTCAACAGCCCGTATTATGTGACGGAAAGTTGTCTTCTACTCACCTCCCTCCCCACTATCAATCAAGTACTAGACTCCTTGAAAATCAAGTTTGGTATATGTCTTAGCTAATATCACTTGGTCTAACAGTACTAGTACGAGCAGAAGAAGGTATTGATTTCTGGCTGGTATGTTCAACGCCCTGTAGTGTATACATATTCTAAGTTGTCTATTAGCATTTGGAATCAAAAACAAAGGGAACGCTGCCGCAGACATTAAAAGTCTTATAAACACATTCTTTAGACAGTTATCCAAGTAATCTGGTGGGTTGTTATTTTCACTTTCCATCAGAGCATAAATGCAACTGCAGGGAATGTGTACCCTTGTACAAGATTGATCTATAATCTATGCAATAGCAGAGTTTTTGCTTTTGTTTAACTTAATATATTCTTGGAGTCTATATACTCCTTTAGTAACATGGTCTTTTACTGATGCAGTTCTCACACTGTGTGTCATGTTTAGATCAACTGCCACTAAACACGTTGGTTACTGCAGGGTACATAGCACTTAATACAGCAAGGATGGCAGGCGCTCGCCCCTATACCCACCTGGGACGGGTGATGGTGGTCGGATGGGCTACAGAGACAGCCTTGACAAATACACACATACATGCACACAACCACACACTCTGTCTCTCTCGATCTCCGTCCCTCTCACTGTAGGAGAGTAGGGTCTGCTTCCCATGGTCACCCCCACTTTTTGCTTTGCTTTACTGTTTTTTTCGACTTTAGTGTGGCTGTGGGCCTGCTGATCAGACCCACAGCCCAGCTGGTCTCTTTCTAAATTCATGCCATGTACTTTAGGTACATATCCAATTGGGAATTGGGTCACCTTTGTGAGCCCCTGTATAGTGTACCTTTGGTACCCAGGGAATAGGTGCATCCAAGGATTTCCAGGGGCTGCAGAATGTATTATGCCACCCCTGGCTGGCCATCCAAACTGACACCACTGGCTGATCACTGAGCTGGGGCAAGGTGGTGTAATCACCCTTTGCTTTAGATATAGTATACCTATATCTAACCTTATATATAGACACATATACACCTATACATCTCTCCTATGGCAGGCCTTAACAATCCTGAAGGCAGAGTGCTTGGTTTTATGTGAGATTGTGCTCTAGCATGAGCTGAGCCTGTCTGCAGCTTTCGGAACCATGTCCTTATAGCTGTTCTATGATATAGCCATACCATATACTCTTAAGTGCATTATAATCCTCGCAGTTAATGCTAACTTTGGTTTGGCTTTATCAAAACATGTTGTGTAAGGTGTCATACGCTTTAGAATACTACCCCCTCGCCAGTTCTGGCGATGGGGGTAGCATTCCACCCTTCTAGAGGGAGAAGACATGTTGTTCCTGTTAATGCGGTTAAAGTTAACCAGAGCCTCAGCATCACAAAATGAATGCTGCTGCCACAGACACAAGTCTGACCTCCTGCTGCTGGGAGTCCTTCCAGCGAGGGAGGCCTGGACAATAGGTTTCCTGTCTTGGGAGGTGATAGCACCACCCCAGACAGGCCATAGTGTATTGGGGCAGGGAGGGCTGAATGAAATGAGACACTGCCTGGGGCACACAAGGTGCTCCATGCATAGTCCGGTTCAAACCAGTTGCTGGGGCACTCCAGCCCCAGCTCTGGCGCGAAACTGGACAAAGGGAAAGGGGTGTAACCACCCCCTTCCCTGGTCCCACCCATAGGAGGGACCTAGCAGGTAATCCAGTCCCTTTAATCAGTATAAAGCTAGGAGCTGAGTCTAGAGACTTTAGATTATCCTGAAGTGAAACTTGAAACTGAACGCTGGACCTTCGACATTCTACTGCAACTAGAAGACTGAAGAATCTCCCTTGTGGTCAAGGAGTGACCACCCTGTGCAAACAGGCACCACCAGTGATTTGCCGGTTTGCTGTGTCGACGCTCCTGCCGGAGCACAGAGCCAGATTGGAACTGGACTTCCAGACTTCTCTGACCCCGACCCACATCCACAGCAAAGCTGAGACCCATGGCGGCGACGAGAGATGTGGGACCGGACTCCCTGGAAAACCTGCTTATTGCTAACTGTGCAGCTTCCGAGGCACCCTCGAAGTTGTGCATTGGGGATTGAGAAGCCCCAGCCCGAGCACCATTTGCACTGACGCACAGCCCTCCACACTCCAAGAGTGCCGCGTGGGGCCTGCTGTTGCTTTTGATCTCGACGCGCCTTCCCGGTCACTTGCCCATTGGCTAGTGGCCCCTCTGAAGGCGATCCATCTAATCTACACTGCTTGCCTGATTGCTCCAGGCTTGCTCCTGCTGATTCCCTGAAAAGGAAAAGCTTCCCAGACCTTGCTGGTCTGAGTCAAAGCCAATATTCGATTCCTGCGTGGGTTGTATTTGCCAAGGCTTGTTGGGTCCAATCCGGGTCCCGACACCGCAGACAGCTAGATCCATTGTGGGACAGCTCGATTCCAGCGCCTGGTTGTTGTCTACGCCTCCTGGACCTCGTGGCTGCAGAGACAAGCTTCCGACATCACCTGATTGCTTCACGACATCGCCTGGTCCTTCCTGGTTCCTTCCTGGTCACTGGCTAGTGACCCAGAGTCTGACTTCTCTGCTTTCAGGTACTCTTATCCCTCGATCCACCCTTGAATCCAACCGGACACTTCTCTCCTGGTCGCCTGCAGCATCTTTTTACAGATCTCCAAAGGATTCAGCGACGAAACCCGACACCAAATGACACCTATTCACCCGGCTTCCCTGGGTGAGGTAATGCGAGTACTCCAGTGCTCCTGTGGGTATTAACTATCCAAGTGTCCTAGTTTTAAGTGGCTTTCTCCTACTCCATCCGGAAGTGTCCTAAATCAACTAGTTTCTAACTTTTACGTTCTCATTGTATCCCTATGGTAACCCAAGTGTGTGTTTAGACACTGCACACGCTTCCCGTGGGCCTCCTGCTTCCTAACCTTTGGTAGTCCAGTGTAGCCCCAGCGATTCCCTAGGCCCTAGGCCTACTCCCTGTTTGTGACGTGGTTCTATACCACTATTTTAGTATATGGTTTGCAAGGCCCCTTGGGCTTGACTGTATTTTGTGCAACTTATTGTATGATAATTAAGTAACTTGTTATGTGCTTTGGCCTCTGACCTCATAAAGAGTTCAGAGGGATTGTGTTAGTAGTAAATACATATATATTTTATATATAACCTTTGTGGTGTCCTTTCATTTAGTATTAAAAGGGTTACATATGGTAAAACAGCTGGCTTCACATGCTCTCTGAAGTTTTAGCCTAAGACTGCTTTTCCATGCTACCACTAGGATAGCTGGTCTATAAGGTTGACTTTACAACCATCACCATAAGGGTTGTTTGGAGTGATGCAGGATGCCCTCTAGAATAGTGGACATCACATATCAGGCCAACTTCTCACATTGGTGTGCAGCGGTTGGGATAAGAGCTTGCTGTTGTTTTACCAATTGTAATCTTAAGATATCATTTGAAAGATCACATAAGGTACCTATAGGTACATATAACAAGTCTTATAATACTTAAGTTCTACTGAACTTAGTTGTTGTAGAGCAAAGGGCTTAGCACACCCTGACTACAACTCCTAGAGAGGTTCTAGTAGGAAACACTTAGGGTAGGTAGGTGCACACACCACACCTCACTAGATCATGTCTACCTCAGGAGAGCCTAGTGTGACTCTCCCTGTGGGAAGTGACCCTACCAGGGCACCTTCAAGATATGATACCCTAACTTTCCATGATGTAAGGCACTTGTGCACATCAAGAAAGTTAAAACAGGGCTCCAACCCTACCCTCAAGCACCTGATAGAGCTCATGGAAGAATATGATCTTCAGAAAGCCTCTAACCCAGGCCCCTCGGGTAATGCAGATGAGGGGTTGCCCTCAACAGAAGATGCCCCTGACCCTACTCCCATAGATGATGAGGAGGAGGTGGAGGAGGAAGACTCTGAGGGAGATGGAGATAGCCAGGTCCAAGTGAGAGTACTTAGCCAAGCTAACCTAAGCCTACATGGGGTTGGAGATGGGATAGCTTCATACAGACCCCTAAGCAGACTTAACCAGAGGTATAGGAGTAGAAGACCCCTATCCAGGGAATCTCTCCACTCCAATTCTTTAATGGGCTCTAATGCCTCTGCTCGGAGGAGAATGACTTCTCCTCAGAAAAGAGAACATCAGGCCAGAATGAAGGAAGTCAATCTGAGGATTGAGAGGCAAGAACTTGCCCTCATCAAGGAGAGACTTGCTCTTGCAAGAGAGCAAAAGTTAAGTGGGTTAGAGCCCGCTGGTGGCAGCAATATCCCTAAGGATAAAGACAGGGCCTATGATAATAGAAACCTGAGTAAGATTGTGCCCCCCTACAAAGTTGGGAATGACCTCCACAAATGGATAACTACTTTAGAGAGGGCTTGCAAAGTACAGCAGGTACCCCAAAGTCAGTGGGCAGCAATCTTGTGGCTCTCCAGTTTCAGAAAAGCTCCTAACATTTAGTGATGATGATGCTAACAATTACACTTTCCTGAAGAGTGCTCTGATTGATGGGTTTGGCCTAACCACTGAACAGTACAGGTTGCTGTTCAGAGATACCCAGAAGACACAGACTCAGGACTGAACTGATTTTGTTGATTGTGCCACTAAGGCTCTGGAAGGCTGGTTGCTGGGAAGTAAAGTTAAGGACTATACAGGATTGTATAATTTGATCATGAGAGAACAAATACTTAACAATTGTCAGAACCAGTTATTGCACCAACACCTGATTGACTCTGATCTAACGTCTCCCCAAGAATTGGGAAAGAAGGCAGACAAATGGGTCAGAACCAGGGTTAAGCAGAAAAACCAGACCCCAGTTAGTGATCAGAAGAAGACAGACCAAAAAGGTGGGGATCAGAAAGCAAAAGACCAGAAGTCTCCAACAGGCCCCCAAAAAGCTTCTAATGAGGGGGGGGGGGTCCCAAAACTCTAAGAAAAAGAAGGAAGATGGCCAAAAGAAACCTTGGTGTAACGTTTGTAAATCTGTCTCTCACTGGTTCAGTGAGTGCACCAAGAAGGACACAGCCCCTACCACTGTTGCCCCTAAGGCACCCGCACCCCCTAGTTCAGCTAGCAGTGGTCGTTCTCAACCCAAGGCTTTAATAGGGTTAACCCTGAGTACTGAGATGGATTCTGGCCTAGTCAGAATACCAACTCAGGCTGTTCTTGTCTGTGATGTGGACATAGCTATGTCCTCTACTGTGAGTCCCAGTACTCTGGGCAAGTACAGGCAAACACCTTTGAAGAATGATAAAGTGGCTCAGGCCTACAGGGACACATGTGCCAGTGTCACCATGGTGACGCCTAGCTTTGTGGACCCTGGACAGATTATACTGGGTGATAATTACCTGGTGACCAATGCTAGCAATGTCACTACTACCCATAGTGTGGCAGTTTTTAACTTCTCCTGGGGAGGGGTAACTGGCCTCAAAATAGTTGTGGTAAGTGCAGACCTCCCTGTAGAATGTTTGTTTGGCAATGATCTTGAATCTTCAGTCTGGTCTGAAGTGGAGTATAGGACCCATGCAGAGATGTTAGGCATATCAGCTCATGTCCTTGCTGTGACCAGGTCACAGGCCAAAAAGTGCCAAACTGAACCAGCCTTGAATCCTGAAACTATGGACCAAGTGCCACCCAAGAGAAAGAGCAGAAGGGTTAAGGCAGTGCTTTCCCCATTGCCTCCAAGTGAAGATCAGCCTTCTCAGGAAGCTGATAGTGAGACCCCTGAAGGAACTGTCCTAGAAGAACTTGAGCCTGAACAGGGTGAGTTTCTTGGAACAGGGGGACCTTCAAGGGCAGACTTGAGGCAGGTGCAGTTACACTGCCCCTCTCTTGAACCCCTCAGACAGCAAGCTGCAGCTGAGGCTGCTGTGAATGCTACAGGTACCCATAAGATTTACTGGGATGAAGGACTCCTTTATTCAGAGGCTTGAGACCCCAAGCCTGGTGCTTCCAGGAGGTTGGTCATACCTCTGGCATTTAGGGGCTTCCTTCTTACCTTAGCCCATGATATTCCCTTAGCAGGACATCTTGACCAGAACTTGTCCCTCATTTTCACTGGCCCCATATGTCAGAAGATACCAAGGAGCTTTCTCACTCCTGTGTGACCTGCCAAGCCAGTGGTAAATCAGGCGGCACAACAAAGGCCCCCCTCATACCACTACCTAATAATAATAATTATAATAATAATAATAACTTGGTACTTATAAAGCGCACAAATCACCACAAGGGCATCTAGGCGCTGTACTCATACCGCTGTAGGAACCCTTCCTGGTTTTTCCCTGTGAAGTGTCCACTCCTGGGCACCCCCATGGTGAAACCAAGCATCCCATCGCTGTTGGGACCGTTGTGGAGATTAAGCAAGCTATTGCCCAGAGTTACAGCATGGGACCCATGATTAGAATAGGCACTGAGGCGAGAATAGCAGGTCCAAGGAAATTTTGAGCCCAAGACCCGCCTAGGCGGGAATTGAACCCTGGTCCCGGGCCAGAGCTCAGCATCAAGGTCTTCCGCTCTAACCATTGAGCCACACTTCTCCAAACTACCTGTGGTGGGGGTTCCTTTTGAAAGAGTAGGGATTGACATTGTTGGACCAATGGATCCCCAAACAGCCTCTGGGTACAGATTTATTCTGGTGGTAGTGGATCATGCCACCAGATACCCAGAAGCAATTCCCCTAAGGACCACAACAGCACCTGTTGTGGCAAGAGCCCTCTTGGGAGTTTTCTCAAGGGTGGGCTTTCCGAAGGAGGTTGTCTCAGATAGAGGTGCAATATTTATGTCTGGGTACCTGACTGCAATGTGGAAGGAGTGTGGTGTAAATTACAAATTCACTACACCCTACCATCCACAGTGCAATGGTCTGGTTGAAAGATTTAACAAGACCTTGAAGGGTATGATTAAGGGTTTACCTAAAAAGCTTAGGCGAAGATGGGACATCCTTCTGCCCTGCCTTCTGTTTGCTTACAGAGAGGTCCCACAAAAAGGGGTTGGCTACAGCCCTTTTTTTTTTAAAACAGATTTTATTGACAGATTGCACATATAATGCAGCACTCCGCACTCCGAAGTTAACTACACATCAAATGTAGAGCATCAAGAAATTGGCAATCCATACAGCATTTTGGATGCAAATGATTCATCAAACTGAACAACTCCCCCCCCCCCATTCCCCCAACCCCCACCCACCCCCCAACTCCCCCCCACCCGGATCCCACCCATCCCGGTCGCACAACATCATCTCTCAGGTCCTCCAACGCAAACTGCGGTCCAGCATAGCATGTATACCTTCCATGTGACCCTCCTATCCCACCTCCTGATCCATCTCTCGGTCCACCGGAGGCTCCAGCCAAAGGCCCCTATACTCTGTCCATCTCTTCCATATCCTGTAGTGCTTTCGTGGGCACCCGCGAGCTACAAATATTGGCTGTTCCAGCCCCATACGGAAATCTAGTCCCTTCTTCCACACCAAGACTGAGGGAGGCCGGGCGTCTTTCCATGCCTTGGCCACATCCCTCTTGGCCAAGGTGAGACCCAGCAACAGGAGATCCCTTTTATATATGTTGCCCCCCACTCCTTCCAGAACATGTAGCAAGCCTAATTGCGGTGTGCGTGGAAGCTCCCACCCTAGGACTTCCGTCAGGCAATCCCACACCCCATTCCAAAACCTGGCCAGCGAAACACAGCTCCATATCGTGTGTATCAATGTCCCCACCTCCCTGCCACACTGGAGACAATCTGGGGAAGCAACAAGGCCCACCCGCCACAAGGCTACAGCCCTTTTGAACTTTTATTTGAGCATCCTGTAAGGGGACCCCTATGTCTGGTGAAGGAAGGATGGGAGTTACCTCTCAAAAAGCCTAAACAAGACATAGTGGACTATGTACTTGGTCTCCGCTCCAGGATGGCCGAATACATGAAGAAGGCTTCTAAAAACCTTGAGGCTAGCCAGGAACTTCAAAAAGCCTGGCATGACCAAAAGGCTGTGCTGACTGTGTACCAGCCAGGACAGAAAATGTGGGTGCTGGAGCCAGTGGCCCCAGCAGCACTACAAGACAAATGGTCTGGACCCCACACAATTGTTGAGCAAAAGGGAGAGGTCACCTACCTGGTGGACCTTGGAACTTGAAGGAGCCCCCACGGGGTGCTCCATGTCAACAGACTCAAAGCATATGTTGACAGGGCAGACATGGCTTGCTCATGGCTACAGATGAGGGGCAGGAGGAAGAGAGTGACTCTCTACCAGACCTGCTGACTCAGAACCCTGATGATGGTTCAGTTGATGGTGTGACCTTAGCTGGCAGCCTCACTGGCCAGCAGCAACATAACTGCAGACAAGTTCTCCAGTCCTTCAGTAATATGTTTTTCTTGACACCTAGTCAGACAATCTGGTGCACCCATGAGGTGGACACTGGTGACAGTCTGCCTGTGAAGAGTAAAATCTACAGGCAACCTGACCACGTCAGGGACTGCATAAAGACAGAGGTACAGAAGATGTTGGAGCTAGGAGTTATTGAGCCCTCAGAAAACCCCCGGGCCAGTCCAGTAGTCCTTGTGCCAAAGCCTCACACCCAAGATGGTAAGAGAGAGATGAGGTTTTGTGTGGACTACAGAGGTCTCAATGCTATCAATAGGACAGATGCCCAACCAATTCCCAGGGCAGATGAGCTCATAGACAGATTGGCTTCAGCCAAGTTTTTGAGCACATTTGACCTGACAGCAGGCTACTGGCAGATCAGACTAGCTGATGATGCAAAAGCCAAAACTGCATTTTCAACCCCAGGAGGTCATTACCAATTTGTGGTGATGCCCTTTGGTTCGAAGAATGCACCTGCCACTTTCCAAAGGCTGGTGAACCAAGTTCTCTCAGGTCTGGATGACTTTTGTGCAGCTTATCTAGATGATATTGCTGTCTTCAGCTCCATCTGGGAGGATCACCTGAAAGGTGGGGGAGGTAGTTATGAAAGCCCCATCAGCTGAGAAAGTAGGTCGATTTTTACACAATGGTTTATAGACTACACAAGGCTATTCGAAATGGAGCTGAGAGCAATCAGAGCTAAAGCTAACTTGGACACGTCCAAGGAGAAGAAGCAGGGGTGGGTTCTCCAGGGTAGGATGGGTAAGATGGGTGGGAAGGGGGGTGGAAGGGCACAGAGTGGGGTGCATCTGGAAAAGAAAATTCCTCAAGAGCCTCAATTTTAGTCAGAACAAAAAAGATATGTCTATTCAGATCCTAACCTGGAACGTTAATGGTTTACGGGTAAAAGGGCAAATAAACAAATTATTACAATATTTCAGAGATTCCCAGGCACACATTTTAATATTGCATGAGACACATTTGTTGAAAAAGGAGTACGTTGACCTCTTTGAAAAACAAGGATGGGTAGAACAAGTTTTCTGTACAAATCAGAGTTGCAATATAAGAGGAGTAGCAGTAATAGTGAAAACAAGCAAATATATGGGTAACAGAAACAAGAGTGGACAAAGGGGGAAGATGGATTATAACGAAAAATAAGATAACCAATTCGCTCCCCTGTCCCGGTTCCCTTGCTCCCGCCATAGCAAATCCCACAAATGGGTCAACTCAGCTTTGAAATTACAACACCTTGAGCTGCGCCAATTGGAGCGTAGGTGGAGGCGTAATTATCTCAGTACCGACAGGGAGGCGTACGTGCTTGCACGTAAAGAATATAAAAAAGCTATCATTACAACTAAGTCTGCTTTTGTCTCCGAGAGAATACTATCAGCTCCTAATAAATCTAAAGAGATATTTAAGGTCCTCGGCGAATTAACATCGGACGCCAGGACACTCCCGAACCTGGCCCCCTCCGCAGAGTCATGTAATGCCTTAAACACCTTCTTTATTGATAAGATCTTGGCAATCAAAAACTCCATCCCTCATTCACCTTTCTCAGCTATAGTTGCAGCCTCCCCTATTAATACCTCCATCCTGACTTGTTTCCCTATACTTGACTCCGACTCCCTAGCCAAGCTGGCTACGCGAGTGAAATCCGGTTCCCCCAAGGATTGCTGCCCTCCTTCAGTGCTTCGCGACATCTGTCACACTTTACCGCACTGCATTTTACCCTTACTCAACACCTCCCTCAACTCCGGCACAGTCCCCAGGTCGTTTCAGGAGGCCGTACTGGTGCCTTTGTTGAAAAAGCCTGGCACGGACCCAGCGGTCCTCGACAATTTTCGGCCCATCTCCCTCTTGCCTTACCTGTCTAAAATCTTGGAGGCACACGTTACTGCTTGCCTCTCGCAATTCATCGAGGAGTCCAACTTCTTCGAAATAAACCAGGCCGGATTTAGACCAGCCCATTCCACCGAGGCTGTGATTCTTGCCGTGTTAGACAACCTCAGAGGCAATGCCGACAGAGGACTTTCCCAGGCACTGTTCCTACTTATCTGTCGGCGGCATTCGACACGGTGGATCATAACATCCTACTCCACCGTGTCGAGTCAGCCGGAGTCTGTGGGCCTGCCTTGTCCTGGGTCAAGTCTTTCCTAGAGGGAAGATCTCAAGCAGTCAGCTTGGGCCCTTTCAGCGCCACCAGTGCTACTTCGCTCTACGGTGTCCCCCAAGGATCATCTTTGTCCCCCCTCCTTTTTAATTTGTATCTTCAACCTCTGATTCACTCCCTGGGTAGGTGGGACGTCACTGTGTTCAATTACGCTGACGACCTACAAATTATTTTCCACCTCACTTCCCCTGACACCATCACCAACTTTCAGGCGGTCATGACACACATCCAGCATTGGATGAATCAAAATCAATTAAAGCTCAACCCTGGGAAAACTGAGCTCCTCCTTCCTGGGAGGAGCGCCTCCCACTGGGGCCCCCAGTATTGGCCAACTGAGCTTGGTCCACCGCCTCTTCCTGCTGGCTGTGTAAAGAGCCTCGGGGTCATTATTGACTCTGAGCTCACTCTGAAGGCCCAGGTGAGCGCAGTAACATCTTCCTGCATGTTCCAGCTACACAGGATACGGAAAGTCGCCCACCTCTTGACTCCTGAAGCCTTGTTACAAGTTCTAATAGCACTGGTGATGTCCCGTTTGGACTTCTCTAATTCCCTGTACCATGGCCTTCCCAAATCCCTGCTGTCCAGGCTACAGATCGTCCAAAACCAGGCCGCCAGACTGGCATTCAAAATTCCAAGATGGCAGTCGGCCAAACCTTTACTACATCAATTACACTGGCTACCAGTCAGCGAAAGAATAGCCTTCAAGGTTTGTTGCCTGGTCTTTAAAGCCTTGACTGGGCCCTCCCCCGCTTTCTTGAAGTCCTTGATCACCCCCTATTGTCCCCCTCGTACTTTGAGGTCTACCCACCTTCAGCTTCTGGTCACCCCCCGTTTCAAACTCACCAAACTAGGTGGCCGCAGCTTCACTCATCTGGCTCCCAAGCTGTGGAATTCTCTTCCACTCTCACTTAAGACCTTGTGTTCTCTTTTATCATTTAGGAAATCCCTAAAAACTTTGCTCTTCTCACACCCCCGCTAAGTCCCTCTTGCACAGCCTCAGTGTCCAATCAGCGCCAGGAAACTCATGGTGGCAGTGCGCTCAATAAATTCCCTTTAACAGTAACATTAACATTAACATTAACATTAACAACAGGCCACTGACACTTGTAGGCTATTACGGCCCAAATCCTAATGATTGCGAGCCCCTAACAAATCTTTTAACTAACCTTTTGGATTTCCCTGATCCCATAATTATGGGAGGGGATTTTAACTTTGTACTAAATCCCAATTTAGACAAATCTAGTAAAACCAGAACAACTCCAACTCCTAATTCACGCAATCTATTAAAAGCTCTGATGGCCCAGCATACACTGTGTGACCTCTGGAGAGAAAGAGCCGGAACTGTACAGGGTATGTCCTTTCACAATAAGAAATATGGTAGCAGGTCCAGAATCGATTACTTTCTGGTAGATTGGTGTTTCAGAGAACATATTTTGAATATAGAACATTAAGCTGCCCATTTATCAGATCACTCTGCAGTTCTGCTAACACTGAAAGATAGCAGTAAGGACGTAGAGAGAAGGTGGACAATGGACCACACGATATTAACTGATTGTGAAATAATAGAAAACCTTATAGAAGAGGTTATTGAGATTAATAAAGACACAGCCCCAAACGGGATAGTGTGAGACACTCTAAAGGCCTTTATTAGGGGCAAGATCACAAGTCTAACCTGTTACAGGAATAAAGTATATAAAAAAGAAATATCGCAATTAGAGGAGGAGTTGATGAGAATAGATATGGAAATCAAAAGTACAGATTTAGAAGAAAAAAAAATAGAATTAGAGAAAAAGCAGTTACTAACAAAGAAGAATTAACAGAGATTATCCAAGGACGGGTTAAAAAAAGGTGGGATGCTAGTAAACTAGCACATTTTGAATATGGGGAAGGGGCTGGCAAACTCTTAGCATGGAAAGCTAAGGCAGAGCGAACTAAGAATAGTATTAAAGAAGTCAGGGAAACTTAATCTGGAAATTTATTGAGTAGTGAAACTGCGATCAACGAGGCCTTTAAAGATTTCTTCAGTGATCTCTATAAGGAGAGAAAAGACGAAGTAGTATACGAAGAGATAGAGGGTTGGCTTTTGGAATGCACAAAACCTATAGATGTTACCAACAAAATAGTCTCAATCAAGAAATCACACAAGAGGAAGTGGCCAAGGCCATCTCAACCAGCAAAAGGGGTAAAGCGGCCGGTCCAGGCGGTATATCAACGGAGCTATATAAAATCTTAGTAGAGGTGGTGTCCCCCCTGTTGACCTTGGTGATGAATGAGATATTGGGCCAGGGTATAAAACCGCCAAAGTCTTGGAATGAGGCCACTGTCTCCCTTATTTTGAAACCGGGAAAAGATCCAACAATATGTGAGTCGTATAGATCAATCTCTCTTCTAAACTCTGACTACAAAATCTTAACAAAAATCTTAGCAAAAAGGCTATCAAAAATTGCAATCAGTATAATTCACGAAGATCAGAGAGGTTTTGTAAGAGAAAGATACCTACACAAACTCACGTATGAGCTTATAGGCGCTATCGATTTTGCAACAACCTTTGATACCCCTTTAGCTATAATAACACTAGATGCCTCAAAAGCATGTGATAAGGTGAGATGGTCCTATCTCTTCACAGTACTAGAGAGATACAACCTGGGAGACAACTTTTGTAGAGCAATCAGGTTAATTTATGAAGAACCGGAAGCAAGGGTCAGAGGTACAGGACAGGGCTGCCCTCTCTCCCCTCTTTTGTTTAACTTTTATATGGAGCCCTTTGCCTGTAAAATTAGACATACAACTGACATTCCACCATTTCATCAGGGAGACTGGGTTAGGAAGGTTGCGCTATAAGCAGATGACCTTATGGTCTACGCATCAGATCTGGATAGAGCCTTACCAGCAATTTTAAGTATAGCAACAAAATTTGGAGGAGTGTCAGGGTACTCAGTAAATGAAAATAAGACAGAAGTGATGGTATGGAATCATGCAGGAAGCAATCCCTTATTAAAGAAGGAGATTCGATATCTAGGAATTAGGATATCTCAGGAAATAAATGCAATTGCAGAGAATAATTTAAAGAGGGTGTTTAAGGAAGTTGCTAAACTAATGAAGAGTTGGGTACATCTCCAATTAACCATTTTAGGTAGAGTTAGTCTAGTTAAGATGACTATCCTACCATAACTCACCTTCATATTCGATTCCATACCTCTTCACTTTGAAAAAACAACCATACAAAAAATGCAACAGGCTATACATTCTTTTATCTGGGCAAACAAAGGGGTTAGAATTTCATGGAAAAAACTGCGGAGGAGAAGGGAGGCTTAACCCTGACAGACATCCAATATTATGCATGGGCTTTCCAATTAAAGAATTCAAGAATGCTTACAAATATTTCGGATATCTCCATGATAGGTGGAATGTATATAGCAATGTTAAAGGAGTGTCAAATAGATCTAGACGGGTTTCTTTTAAATTGAAGGTGCTACAGTCAATGGCAAGAATGTGGTACCAAATCAGACGTCTTACAAAATTGGATTACTACTCATTCTTTGCCCCCATCTGGGAGTCACCAGGTACCCCAGAGTGTCTTAACCCCTTCGACACTCATGACGAGCTGGGCTCGTCATGGTGTAGCCTCCTCAAACACTGATGACGAGCCCAGCTCGTCAAAAAACAATGAAAATAAGCAATTCCCAGCACAGGAGGGGAATTGCCTTAGCAGCCATGGAGTTAAGGATAAAATGACAACACCACTGAAAGTGGCAGGCATTAAAACCTGGGGTGACTTGACAAAGAAAGGAAAATTAATACCATGGCACAACTTCAATTAGATAATGGCGGGGACTCTTTCAAAATTCAAATACTTGCAACTGAAAAGCTGGGAGCAGAGCAAAAAATTGTCACTAGGAATGGGAAATTTACTAGAAGATCAACTGGTAACCAAATCATCAGGAAACAAGGAAGAAGCACTATGGTATTGGCACCTACAGGATATTGCCGACGGAGAGTTTACTTTAGCCGAGGAACTGTGGGGGAACTACTTGCCGAGAGAGAAGCTGCAGAATATCTGGCAAGTATTTATGCGCACACTTTACCAAATAGTCAAACCTGCTTTTTTAAGAAGAAAGCACCTCTTTTCACTCCATAGGGCGTATATATCACCGGAGAAGTTATCGAAGATGGGAAAAGGAAGTCGAGCTAGCTGTGCTAAATGCGGGCTTAAAGATGCCACGGACGTACACATGTTCTTTCAATGTCCCGTAATTAGCGAATTTTGGAGCCAATTGGAAACGACAGTATCAGGTACCTTGGGTTGGCAAATAAAGGTAAGCCTCTCCCAGGTTATATTTGGTGATGCTGATGAATATACGGGCTGTGTTAGAGACATGTTGTTTTATGCAATCTTGCTAGCCAGGAGAGAGATATGTCAAAAATGGGTGAGCAACATACCACCACAGTATGCAGAATGTTTGGAGTCCAGGATGGATTTATCCGGTAATAAGTAAAAAAAGAAAGCCTTCTGGAATTTATTACAGCTATGGCTGGTGAACACAGAAGAGTTGCTATACAGTTTTCTCCTTTGATATTCTATCTTAACAATGTCCAATGATTAAACCTGCAAACAAACTCCTTTGACTGCTACAGGGTCTGGTCACACTCTTAAAAACCATAAGCAGTTACGGTGTTTACAACGTCTGAGAGAGAAATCCGTAGAAAGGTGGGGTTCCACTAGAGTAAGCCCATTTATGGTCAGTATCCCTTCTCGAAAACAAGGGCAGAAATAATGGACACCCTACTTTATCTCTTTTTTTTTAGATGAATGAGGACAAAAAATAAAATAAAATCATATGGCCCAGAAAAAACACAAATCCCCAGAACTCAAGAAATCTCTGAAAACTCTCTTGACCTTTCCCCTACTTTATCAATGTTAAATTGTTGCTGAAATGCAGCCAGATAGTCCTCCCATGTTTGTAGCTATAGAACCTGCTAAATTGGTACATGAATAAAATTAGTGACTGGTGCTATCAAAATCCAGGATTGAGCAAAATATAAGGGTCTTTGGTAATAATTTTCTTATAGAAGATGAAATAATACAGTGTATTGTCTTCCAAGCAACAGGGTGAGGAGAATATCAATTCCTGATAATATCAGCAGAGCACACCCAGATAGCATGGGGCAAAATTACTGTTGCCATTAATAGCACAATAGAAAGATAACACCTACTGGAAGAGTTCTCTAGATTGGTAGAACTACAGTTTGGGAGCACAAAAGCAGCAGATATTGTGTTGCTTAATAGACAAGATGCTGACCACACTTGGGTAACACGAGGAAACCAAACCAAACACAGTTCTAATTTTCCAAGAGAAAGTGTTCCAGGAACCTGTACAGGTTTACAATCAAACACGGCTCGTTCACTTTATACGGACCCTATGCTAACATGGACATTTAGAGATTAATGGAACCTCAAACATGCTTCATCGTTAAAAAGGAGGCAATGAATATAAAACTAGTTTTCATGAGGTCTTGCCAAAACATTGGGTCACTTCTCATGCATTCACAGGGTGTGGAATTGTAATAAACATCTACTTGCCACAGGACAGGGTGGTTCAGAAATCTGCATGTCCCGTATAAAAATCCTCTTGTCCCTTGTGGTGAAATGCAGTGACATGACAAATTACAGCAGCATGCATTCTCAGTATGTCAGAGCTCTACCATTCATATTGTGTCAGGATTTGGATCCTAAAAGTGTTATGAATATGACACATTCCAAATTATACAGGGATCTGAATGCACTAGACATCTATTATGTCATATCTTTGAATCACGCTTTGTTTATAAATTGGCTCGGTTTAGGCTAGCTGTTTGGTCGCAGTGGAGCTCTGAATATGCTAGCACTTTCACTATGCTGGAAATCTGCTAATACCAAGTTCTGGCTATATCACTGGTATATATCATTGTTCTAATTGTATCATTCCTTTCTTCCATAGTTTAGTTTCTTATATGAAATGTCTTGCAAACTGCCCTAGAAATGGTGTTCCACTATAATATTGATTCCAAAATATTGTCAGGCACAAATATGGTGTTATAAATATCCT
The DNA here is from genome assembly GCF_964263255.1 of Lissotriton vulgaris. Lineage (NCBI taxonomy): Eukaryota > Metazoa > Chordata > Amphibia > Caudata > Salamandridae > Lissotriton > Lissotriton vulgaris. The sequence goes on along the minus strand of NC_141694.1, from coordinate 1,487,248,490 downwards.
GATGTGAAGAATATCAGTGTATAGATTATTGCAGATAAGAACATTGTTTTTGAAAGTAGTTTTTAATTTTATAAAACTATTGCTGTGTTTGATATCATAATGTATATTGTTGTTTTATTTGTATTTATTAAATGTTATCATTTTATCATTTTAATTTTTGTAATGTAATATTTTTAAATAATTTTGAGAGTGGAGTGTTGGGTTTGTAAAGGAATAGGGTGGGGAATAATTAATACATCCATAATTAATATATATTTGTGTGTATATATATATATATATATATATATATATATATATATATATATATATATATATATATATATATATATATATATAAAATTATTTTAGTAATATGTGAAAACTTGAAACATTTCTAAATTGTAAAGTATATTGGGCTTTTTGGGGTTTATTTAGATATTATAAACACATACATAGCGTTTATATTATAATGTTATATTTTATTTTTTAGATAATTTTTTGAAACATGATTTTATTTGGATGAATAATTTCGTTTTTTTTGTTTTTGGTTGTAATAAATGTCTCTGTGAAAATAGGTTATTAGTTGAAGGAGGGGGGAACCCTCCTCAATCAACAGCCACAACCCTTGTCAGGGTGAACCACAAAAAGTCACTAAATTACCCTATGCTGAACCCCCTGGTGGCCTGGCACAAAAGCAGTCAAGCTTAATTTAGAGGCAAAGTTTAAAGTATTTATGCAGCACACAAACAGTAATAAAAAGAGAAAAATCACACACTAATTTAGCCAAATAGAGTAAAATTTCATACATTATTTGACACAAAAATCTAATCAGTGGGACCTGAGATATGCAGTTTTAAATATTGAAGGTACATATAGCACCTAAAAGTACAAAGCCCCACTCGCAGTTATCTGGTAGTGCCAGACTTGGTGAAAGTCACACATTCAGGCCATCTGTGATGAAGCACGCGTCGGATACAGGGACCGGGTTAGTTCAGCTGACAAAGTTATCTTCTAAAGTCCAGCAAGAAATGTTCCATCCTCCGTAGATGATCGTTGCTGTAGCGCGAAAAGCAGGCCAGGCATTGCAGACAGTCGTTGTTGTAGCATGAAGATCCTGGCGGGACTCGCGGATGGTTGTGCTGGAGGTGCTGGAGGTTCGCATTGGCATTCATAGTGGGCTGGTGATGCTGCTAAGCAGAATGCAGATCTCCCGTTGCCGGGCAACGCTGGCAGTGGCTTTAGCGAAAAAAGAGTCATGTTCACCGGACCTCTACGTTGGCGGTCAGCACAGGCGGCAAGATTTTGGCATAAACTGGCCCAGTCGCCGTTGCAAAGAGCCCAGAACTTCAGTATTTCTCATTTTGTTCAAGATGGAGCTGAACTGATACCCCAACAAAGGTCCAGGACCTGGGAGGCATGTCATGGGGGTAAGGAAGTCACTCCAAAAGAGGCCAGCAAATCAAGTTGCAGGTCCAGTTGTAGCAGGTCAGCTGAGGAGTTGCAGAGAGGCATATGGAGCTTGTTGTGTCCCTGTAGCTCAGAACAGGAGGTCAGTAAACTGACCCTTGGAATCACTTCAGCCTGGGATGAAGGTTGCAGGCCTTTTTTTCCTACCAGCCAGTTGGGCAGGCCTCAAGGACCAGGGCACCCATTTCCTGTAGTATCCACGGTTATAGGAGCGTACTGAAGAGTGGATCCCTTTTTAGGTCTCGGCTCTAGATGGCATGCTGTAGCTACTTTGTGGGCTTACAGCCCGCTCATAGGCTTCCCATTTGCTGGCACCATCGTCGCTCCATTTCTCGTTCTCCCCATTTGTCAAGGGTATGCATATGTCTTCCCTCTGTCAAGATTACGCTCCACAGGATCCGGTCGTTGCAATTGGGGGTCCACCTCCTAACGTTACCAGCTCCCTTGTTTTATAATACAGGGAATTGGAACCATTAGGCGAGGGATATCAGGAACGGGGAGGGGACTGCTGGGACAAAGGCTCTGAAACGATATAAGAACAGCATATAACGTTAATTAATGCATAATAACAACATGGCTAATCTCAGTAAATTCTCGCTATGAGGGAAATGCCTGATGTCGCATAAGCATACCTGAATACCAGAGCCAACAAACACCCAGCAAGGAAAACAAAGGAATTAAATTAAAGAGTCTTCTGCACTGTTGACTTCCTATAACCTCTTGAAGTTCAGCACTAGTAAGTACTCCAACATGTAATAGAACTAAAACAAGGTTCCAGACACCTGGTATATTATAGAGCCATATCCAGATATTGGTTGAAAGAAATAAGGTAGTGTAATCCCATGAATGAGTAATACACACTGCAGTATGTAGTAGCCACCACTATACTCCGCTGTATCAATGAAGCAAAGTACAATACAAAAGTTCACGGCAGCAAGTGGTTAGCCAACACACCTTACTCCGCTACAAACGCAGAATGATTAATCATTAACGGTAGCGCGTGGCAGGTTACACACAGCGCTCCGCTCACAAGAAGGAAGCCTTTGTTGCTACGGTAACCTGTAGTAACTACCACAATGTTCCGCAGTGAATTCGTAATGGTGAAGTAATGGTGAAGAATCCAACAGCGACGCGTGGCCAGCCGACTCACAGCGTCGCTGTAATCAATCGCTAGCGCGGCCGCGCTGGGAAATACGAAGTTACCTAGAACAGGTAATAAGCTGGAGGATCAGCGGTAACGTGTGGTCAGCCGACTCACAACGTTCCGCTGTTGAGGAGGGGAGACAGCAGCAAGTCAATAACTCACCCCCTGCTGAACCAAGGAATATCACTCGCCTCCGAAGACTCAAGGCAGGCAGCTGTAAGAAGAAACACGAGACCCCCTCCAAACGGACCTCAAGCAAAGACGAAGGGAAAACAAACAGAATAACGCGCATCCGCTTCCGCGCGTGATGACGCTAAGTACCTTCCCCATTGAAGGCTCATGGGAAATGTAGTCTTTTCCTTAGGTAGGCGCGAAGGGGGCTCCGAACCCTGACACCCTCTACCTTTATGTTTAAAAGAAGTTAGTCTGGGCATTTCGGGAGTCCTCGCTGAGAGCCCCAACCAACTACTTTTAGCAGGCCCGAGAGCCCGGACCAACTACTTTTAAACATACGCACCAGCCATTTTCATCCATTGTTTCATTACGACTGGTCCGGCCACAGGTTAGGAGTGCTGGTGTTTTGAGTAGTGACACGTGGTGTTTTTAGTTTTATAATCCCTTGCCACTGCCTGCCTCCTGTTTGCCCTATGGCTTTTCCAACATGGGCTGCGGCCACCGCTTCCTCCTCCAGCGCTGCCCCCTCTGATCGTCCCAGCACTGCACTTCCGCATGGCTATTGCCAGCAACACTGCTGCTGTCGCTCGGCTTACTGCAGCTCATCCTGGACTGCTGGATGGTGGCGCTCTGCTTCGAGACGCTGTGCCTCAGCAGCTCCCTTCTGGGTGGGATCCTGGGTGAGTATTCTTCACAGTAGTGCCGGCACACCCTGCCCTTCAGTCACATTAGGGAAGTTCAGAAAAGAAACCAAACTTATCAGAACTAAAACAAAATTCCAAACTGGCTTTGTTTTTCTTGGAAGGCACCCAATGGATTGTAAGTTCCAGTATAAAAACTCATCCCCCAGTTTGTTTATTTTACATTCTTTCAAATTTTTTTAACCACTATGGCCAAAAGTCAGTTTGTCTTTTTCAGGTCTTTCTGCCAACCTCTCTAAACATACCTTAGGTAAGAGGTCAAGTGTTGCTTACATTATTGTTTCTTACACTCTTATGTAGCTGGGCGAGATAGCTGCTCCCTGAGTAAGTTTTTGAGCCCAAACAGCGGCCAAAAGACAGCTGAGTTTCTCTTCTGAGACGGCCGTCCTAGGTATCAAGTTTGTGATATTTTGTAAACAGTCAATAATAATTTGATTTGTAGTAATTGAACTGACCATGCACTGTTAGCACAGTTACACACGCAGAAGTAATGTACAACTGGTACACTACAGTGTCTTTGTGCGGGAGAGAAAGGTTATGACACAACATTTCTGCTTGTGTTTATAATATTGAAACATGAAACATATAAAGATAACCTGTATTACAAGAATCAGTATTAGCACAACAACACACATATAACTCCTACTGCTGTAAGTCACCTGTGGTTTAAAATACGCTTCTAATGAATGTGGTCACAAGTGCTTTGGCCACGGTACCTCTTCTGCGAAAAGATGCTGTTCGCGCTACCTGGCAAAGTACCTTGAAGTCTGCCTTCTCCGTCGAGGGGTCAGGAGACTAGTTGTTTAAAGTTACCTGTTGATTCTACTTAACCAAAGCCATCATGCTTCAGTCCTGGGCTTTGAAGCCATTCTCTTCAAAGTAGGCGTTATAGTAGTCAATGTTTAAACATATTTGTTGGAACATACAGGCGGTATTCATAAATGAAGTGGCACCAATGCACAGCGCTTTATGCAGGGAACAATTTTTATAGGACAACCAAACTCAAGTAGTGGCAATAATAAAGTGCTTTTTGCATAGCCCTAATTAAGTACTCCCAATGCTGAGACCACTTGATTATGCCAATGCTTCTTATACCTGGTGCCGCGTTTGAAGTGGAAGAAGCTTCTGGTGTTTTTCCTTTACAGAAGGGAATTTCCTGCCTCCATGCCGTGGTCCCGGTCTGTTTGAGCACAAAATAGGCTAGTGGGAAGTTTTTGTGAGTGTTCTGGGCCAGTGCTTTTGAAGTGCAAGTGTGATAGGTGACAACTCTGCCCCCCAGACCCTCTATTGCGAAACTGTCTGGAAGAAATACAGAAAGGCCACCTGCTAACTTCACCTAGCCATATAACTCAGGATAGAGTGTCATTTTTCAGAATTGTAACTTAAAATCCGACTTTACCATTACTAAGGATTTTAAATTACAATTCCGCAGATGCCAAACATGAAACGTCCACCAGCTCCCAAACAAAAGGTATCACTTATTAAATGTAAGAAGGCAACCTAATGTTATCCTATGGGAGAGGAAGGATTTGCAATAGTAAATGTAAAAGTCCAAAGTACATGTTCAACTTTTTAAATACAACACATCCTGCCCGGTGAGCTGTTTAAGGCCTATCCTAGAGGTGAATTATATGATTTAAAAAAGAAAGCTTAGGCCTAGCAAAAGGGGGACTTAGCCAGGTTGAAGTGTCAGTTTAAATCTGTACACACAGGCTGCAATGGCAGGCCTGGGACATGTTTTAAAGGGCTACTTAAGTGGGTGGCACAAAAAGAGCTGCAGGTTCACTAGTATCATTTAATTTACAGGCCCAGGGTACCTGTACTACCACTTTACTAGGGACTTATAAGTAAATTAAAGGTGTCAATAGGGAGAAAGTCAATTTTACCACGTTTAAATGAAAGAGCACTAGCACTCAAGCACTGGTTAGCAGTGGTAAAATGCATAGAGTCCTAAAAGCCAACAGAAATGGGTTCAGAAAATGGGAGGGGTGAAGGGAAAAAATTTGCCAGTGACCCTGCAAAGAGGGACATGTTCAACAATATCATAATTAGTAGTTTATGGAAAGAAGAGTATTTTAGTTAGATATAAAAATGTTATACACACACACACGCACCCATACACACACACACACACATATACACTTATATACACACACTTTAATTTTGAAAAATCTTATAAGGATTAAAATTCTAAGCTATTTTTTAAAATTAACTTTTTTTAATTGATTGCATGTTTCAATGTAATATAAAAAACAACTACAACATTAATGTAAAAATTGATCCATTTTGTAATTATTTTCTGTTTGAAAATTTTAATTTTAACTTTTAAAACCTTTGTTTTTGTGAATTTGTTGATTATTTTTTGTAAATACGGAGCTCAACCCGTTTACCACGGCGGCAATTCTGCCGCGGTGCGGCGGGTTTAATGACTGGGCAGGGCAGCGTCATCCAATGGACGTGCGCAGCAGTATGAAGGTAGTGCGTGCGACGGCCGTTGGCCGACAGTAGGGGTTAATTTATATTATATGCAATTGCTTTTATGCACTATTTTGCTTTATAACGTTTTGGGTGAAGCTTTTTGTGTATTTTATTGTTAGTCTGATATTTTTAATAAGTATTTTTTAGGATGCTTACGTTGGTGTGGAAATAGTAATAGGGCTACGTTTGGAGATGGCAATAGTAAATGTAACCCCTTGCAAAGTCCAACACTTTCACAAATGTGGCTATATTTGGAGTGTGAACAGTACATTTGATCCCTCCTAAGTGCAACACTTTCCCCAATGTGGCTACGTTTTGAGTAGGAATAGTAAATCTTATTTCCTAACAGTTCAACACTTTCCCCTGTGTGGTTAAGTTTGGAGTGGAAATAGTAAACCTGACACTCCCAAAGTCCAACACTTTCCCCAATGTGTTTAAGTTGAAGTGGGAATAGTAAATATGGCCCCCTGTAAAGTCCAACACTTTTGTTAATGAGGCTATGTTTTGAGTGGGTATATTATTTGTGGCCCCCTCTCCCCACTCCAAAGTCCAACACTTTCCCCAATGTTGTTATGTAGAGCATAAATAGTCAATCTGACCTTCCCCAAGTCCACTGTAGCTTACTTTTGAGTGCAAATAGTAAATGTGACCTCTATAACTTGTTAGTTTTGTCATTTATGCACTTAAAATCATTTTTACTATAAATATAAAGTATTTTTTATTCACTTCCATATTTTATGAACTATAATCGTTTACAATATTAAATTGTGAACATTCTATACACACATCTATCTTTTAATAAATAAAACTGGTAAATAATATTTTTTAATATTCACAACAACTTTATTGTAACATTTCATTATATAAATATTAAGTAATAGTTTTTAGTGCATTTTTTTTTCATATAATAGATATTAAAAATGAACCCTTTTTAAGTGATATTGCCCCAGATGTTCGCCTTCTTTTGCAGAACCCATTTTTGCTGGCCAGAGGACTCTGCACACATGTTAGAATTAGCATACTCCTAAATGAGACAACTTACTTGTAAGTCCCTAGTATATGATACCACTTGTACCCAGTGTCTGTAAATTAAATGCTACACGTGGGCTGCAGCACCCATTGTGCCACCCACTAAAACATGTTTCCAGGCCTGCCACTGCAGCCTGGATGCGCAGTTTTAAAACGGCCCTTTTGACTGTCAAAGCAAACTTTTTGTCATGCCTCAACCTTCCTGTTTATTACTTTTAAGCCACACCTTGCGGCAAGCCTTAAAATCCCATAGGTAGGATGCATGGTATTTAAAAACTGGGACATGTATAGTTAACGATAAAAAATGTCATGGCCATGAAACCCCCCCAAAGTTGTTTTTCACTATGGCAAAGTAGGTTCTACCTGTAGGTTATCACTGGTTTACAATATGACGTTTAATATGTTTCAAAGTTTGGGACCAGCTAGAAAACTGGGTCAAGGATACATTTTAATAATAGTTAAAACATTTAATTAATGGTCAAGTCAAATTTTATATTGCTATTTTGAAAATGACACTTTAGAAAGATGTAATTTTCCTGACTAGAACCAAAAGGCTTTCCTGCCTGTGTCCAGCTGTCACCTAACGCCTGATGGCTCCTTGTGGTGAGAAGTGTATTGCTCCTAGGCAGTGGACAAAAGGATGTGGGTGTGGGGAGATGGACTCCTCTCTTGACAGGGTGATCTGCGGACGCCTTTGCTGAGCTTTAGAGGATGCCTACATTGCCACTGGGAGATAAAACGCACACCTGGGCCTGCCCCCCTTTTCTACCAATTGTCATGCTGGCACAAAACCCAGTGGGAAGGGTAGAACACCAGCTTTCTGCCTGGAGAACAAATGGAGACCAGTCTTGCAGTTGAAGACACATCTGTCAATTTTGAGCCAGCGGTTTGCCTCATCTTGCAGGTTTGCGGTACTGAAGGAGATCTGACTTCCAGAAAAATCTCTAAGTTTGAGTATGGATGGCTTCATTGTGACCGACACTCAGCTGCATCTGATCAACGCTGAGGGTTTCCCAGGCATGGACTTACCCAGCACTGAGCTTTCCCACTTTCATCAGTGATCACACAGGAACCCCGCTCGTCAGCAGCCCGACGTCATCAAGTCATCTTCGGATGCAGCTTGCCCTGCCGATAGCTCACCGACAACTGCTTTTCCTCCATAAAAGTTTCTAAGTCCAAAAGAAAACTTTCCACCAGGATGAACCTGGTCCCTGTATAAGACCGGCGTTCCATCGTGGTCGGCCTTAACTTTTGGCTTTGACCTGGTTCAGTGTAACCAGCTACCCATTGGTTGGCGCTTTGTGCTTTTTGGTGCTATTTTTAATTCAGACTTTACAAAATTCATATCTCTGTTGCTATTTATTTGATTTTTGTTGTTGGGTGTCATTTAAAAAAAATGTATTCCATTTTTCAAAAAGTGTTTGGGATTTTTCTTGTGTTGTGTTTTCACTTTATTACTGTTTGAGTACTGCATAAAATAATTTACACATTGCCTCTAAGTTGTCTGACTGCTTTGTGCAAAGCTACTAGAGGGTTACGCACAGATTTATTTAATGGCTTTAGTGCTTCACCCTGACAAGGATTGTGATTATTATTGTTTTAAGTGAGTTGTGTGTATTGTAATTAAGGCTTCCAGTTTTCCATTTTTACTGACTTTTAAAGATAAATACAGACAGAAAACAATGTGTTGCCTGTCTGTATTTATTTTCAAAAGTAGAAAAACACTGAATATAGTGCTTCTGGTGAGACTCTCAATGCTGAATTCCATGAATTCCAGGCAAACGCTAAGTAGATAGACAGCAGGAAGAGTTTAAAAAACAGGATGACATGTCCCTAAATACTGGCATATCTTAACATATATTTGTAATATAACACTAATATGCACCTGTGAGTGTAGTCTTTTGTTATAAGTGGCTGTTTAATTAGCTAAAACAAGAAGGCATCCATGTAGGAGGGTATATCCAACAGTTAAATAAACGTGGAAATATATCATTTTAGAGCTCCATTTATTCTCAAAACACAAAATAAATATGGATAAATACCAACTAGAAGGCCAAAAAATAAATATGGATAAATACAGACAGAAATGTAAAAATAAAATACCATAAAACCGGGAGCCCTAATTGTAATTCACACAGTTGTGGGTTATTTGTATTGTAATAAATTAAAACGTACTATTCACATTATCAGCATTTGCTTTTCATAATTTTTAATACAAAGCTTACATTTTGTACATTTTTCCAACAACAACTACATTGCAACAGGTTAACATATTTTGTAATAATAATAAAAGACATGAATAAAAAATATACATTTTGTCCATTCATTGTATCATATGAGATGTAATTCTTTTTTGTGTCTAGTTTTTTGTCTTTTGTTTACAATTTCTTTCATGTTGTAGCCTGTCTTCATCATTTTGCTCTGTTAGTGGAGTTTGCAGTCATAGTTTCCCTTTCCTGCTTTCTGATTCAGGTAAGAGTCATTTACAGTTGCTTCATAATGGTTTAGTGTTTGAAGGGAAATGCTAAGAGTTAATTCGTATATTGTTTGGTATTGAATGTCACTTTTGACCATTGTTTCTTAGTGTCATCTGTATTAGTTGTTTTAGATTAAAGTGGTTGGCCATATTGTAATATTTTGTATTTTTATGTATATTGTATACGTTTTCTATGAATGTAAGATTGGGTCTAATGATTTTCTACTGCACTGTGTTTTATAATGGGATATAAATGTTGTTTGGGTGAGTCTATATTTTTTTGTTTTACAGGGCAGGTTATTTTTAAGAGTAGGTATTTTTAAGAGCAAATAATTTTTTTCTGTCTCCTTGATTTGTTTTGGGGGTTTCCTATAACATTTATTACTTTTTTACATAATTTGGTGTTTTGTTTGAATTTCCAGGATTAATTAAGTCCTACTGGATGTTTTATTTTTATATAGTTTATTTTTGTATTTTTTGGGGGGATTTCTTTTATGGATATGTTTTTGGAATTGTTTTTCTTAGGTCATAAATAATTTCATTTACAAGGACTTCAGCAATTAAATCGGAAGTATAATTTTAAGTTATATATTTATTTTATTGGGCCGGAAATGTTGATTTTATTAATGTTATTTAAGTTGTGTTATTATGTACTAATATGCTTTTTTACTATGTTACAATATATATATATATAGATAATAGAGCAATGTTCAGTTAATTAAATCAATTAGGGTTTTATTGAACTGCATATTTTATTTATTATTGCACCATGGCAGACATCTCCCACTAGAAAAGTACAGAGAAAATTATTAAGATTTAATATTCTTTAAAAATATTCTTTGATAAAAATATAAATGTAAATTAATTTAAATATTTGTTTTGAACCTGGAACTCAGAAAATAAAATTTTACAGCACATTACCCCATCAAATTAAACGTGTTTTAAATATTTAATACATTTAAATATATTTAATAAAAATGTCTAAACAATCAAAAAAATCCAACCCTAACTTTTTTATTTGTAATTAATAAGTAATACATTGTGTTAAACCTTGTGGTTAATTAAATTTGTTTTATGCTTTTAAAAAAAGTTTGAAAGTACATTTTTAAAAATTAACTTTATTATTAACGTTTACAATAATAAAATAATAATTTGATATACTTTTTTGAACATTAATGCATATAAAATTTAAAAGTCACCACAATTTACATATTTTAACATTAGCTTCTATTGGATGTTTTTTATTTTTGAGCCACCAGTGTGTTATCACTCTAGTAGCTCCCTGAAGTTACACGACTTGACGTAGACATGAATATGTCAAATTGTAAAACGAGAAATTTAATATTGGTGGGAGATCTATTTGAACTGTCTGCACTGAGTTTGCAGGAGAGTGCAATTTATGCATTTTTGGTAGACAGAGAACAATTTCTCCACTTTCACGCTTTGAGCTCTGAGGGGTCACCATAAACACAACATGTGAGTCAAATGTGTTAAGCCTGCTGGTGGGTGCAGATCAGGGAACAGGATGTATTACACAACTCTATATGGCCCTCAGAGAGGATACACCCAAACAGGAGTTGAAAACTAGAAGAAAATAGAAAACTGATTGTGGAGTGCAATACACTGATAAACAATGGACAAATGCATTTGTTGTTATATGAGAGGCTTCCAGCAGTGCTAGATTTTGCCTCTTGCACTCCAATGTCCTACACAGAACTTATGAGACCCCAGCAGTGCTGCTTAAAATAGCCCTCAGTAAGGTAATAGCCTTCCCTAAGTGTGATGGACAAGAGAGCACATATTATCATTTGGACTGCTCACACATATTTGACTGCTGGAACAGATTGTTGATAAATATGCTGCTCATCTTCAGCTCACAATACCAATGCCTTCTAAACATCAACCCAACCTGTTAAAAGAATAAAACTAAGACCAGATGTGTGCAGTTTACTCTCTTACTGGCTAAGAGGCACAATAGCTCACACCCAAGGAACCAACAGTAGAGAGGTGGATCAAAGATGTCATGGAATAGTCCTTGGCTGAGGAGATATGGATGAAACTGATCAAGCGCAATGAAAAACTACAGGAAGGCCCTATCTAGAAATGTAACGTATCTTCTTGATGTGTATCCCCCGTGAACAGTTTCATGTAAGTAACTTATGCTATCCAACTGCCTGTAGGTAAACAGAAACAATTGTGATGTATCTAAGCTGTGTGAACTAGGATGGAATATTACAGTATACTATGCAAATATGAGTTTTGCTACTTTTCATTGACCATCGACACATTATTTTTGTTACTTTTCTTTTTGTTTGAACAGAAAAAATTTATAAAATATTCCTTAAAAATATAAAGTGTGTTTTAGTACCTGTGACTGGCCGTGTGTGGTGTTCAACTTACCCCAAGGCTGGGATGAGTACATTTAAACCTATTTTGACACCTTTATGGTCAGACTTATTAGTGGGTGTGTTTTGTATTAAAATGTCCGTCCCTAATCCCCTTCATAAATTACCTTAAAACCTCCCAAGTGTTCCCCTTTTTCCAACAACTACACTTTATCCCTACCAATTTACTACTTAAATGTATACCTGCATGTGTGAATATATCTGTAGTAAGTCGCACAGACCTAATTACTTTCAATACAGTTTTATTCATCTCAAGAGATATGCAGCCACACCGGCACAGTGAGGGATTAACTGTCAAAGCCTTCACAACATTCTTAACCAGGAATACAGAACCCCATGATCAGAGGATTCCAAGTACAAGAGCCTGTAAGGGAAAAATAAGAGAAAAAGAGGTACAATAGAAACAAAGGAAAGAAAGAAGGAAAGAAAGAATAAGTATAGAAAAAGGAATATTCAAATGAAACTAAAAGACAATAACAGAGAAAAAGAAACTCATCTAAATCTTAAAGGAAGTTTGCAAATTCTCATGCTTCTGCGCAGTTTAGATACATCGTCACACTCATTATTTGTAGTAGAATTTGAGTTAACAGAAGAAGAATTACAATCAACATTCCTACCTTTAACTTTAACAACTCTAGAAACATTCCACCAATTCTTGTTGTTGACTCTCACAGCATTACCACAAACTTTTTCAACAAGAAGAGGTTCAGAGAATTTACCCCGCCCCTTGATCACATGAACATGACTTTTAATCTGCACAACATCCCCTTCACAAATATCATGCTGTTGAACTTTTTTCCTTACATCGAAATATTCTTTTTGCTTTTCTTGGGCTCTGCCTACATTACTTCTCGCAAAACCATCAATATCATCAATCGCATTCCTTTTTACCCATTTTGACATCCATCCTGGGCAAATCTTAGTAGACAGTTTTCTTCCTTTTAACAGTTCAAAAGGCGATACTCCAGTTGTCGAATGTGCAGTAGTACGATAGAACCACAGCATAGGACGCACTGCATTTTCTACAACACATTTGTTAGCAATAGCCCACTGCACACAATTATTTAAAACTCTATTCATCCTCTCTACAATGCCATTTGCTTGAGGATGATAAAAAGAACTCTTCTGATGTAAGACAACACCTTGTTTCAAAACGTTTTCAAATTCAAAACTGACAAACTGTGCACCGTTATCAGACATTACACAAGAAGGAAACCCCTCCCTTAAAAAATGTCTTTTAGATAATGAATCACATTTGCAGTAGAAGGTTCATTAAAAAAACGTACTTCTGGCCGCTTTGAATAATAATCAATGGCCACAACAGCAAAACGTGAGGCAGACGGTAATAGATTGAATGGCCCTATTAAATAGATTCCAATTTTCTCCCAAGGTTTTCCTGGAAAACCAACCGGTTCCAAAGGTGGTGTCCTCAACTTGTGACTCTTATCAGATGATTTACAAACAACACAACCATCAACCAGTTCATCCACGCATACATCCATGTGTGGCCACCAGAACACATCTCTCAGTCTACGTTTGGTGAATGTCTTTCCCAAATGGCCCTCATGTGCACCATTTAAGAGACGTTTCCTTAAACTTTCAGGAGGTACAAATCTTCCTCCCTGTAGAAGAATACCATCCTCTACAGTTAACTCTTCTGAAATCTTCACATAGGTTTGAAACAGGCAAGACACATTCTTCTCCCTAGGCCAACCAGATCTCAGATATTTCATTACTTGAACCAGAACTTCATCCTTGATCAGCTCCTTCCTCCATTCAATTTCACTCACGACACACATCTCTTCGACATCCAAAGCAGCAACAAAACAATCATCTTGATCATCTTCTTTATCAAAATCTGAACCATTACTTGTAACTGGAAAGCGTGATAAGTAATCCGCCCGTACATTCCTCAAACCAGGTAAATAAACAACATCAAAATCATACTGTAACAATTTCGATGACAACCTAGCTATTCTTGGTGTGTGTTCTTTTATTTTTTGGCCTGACAAGATATTTACTAATGGACTATGATCAGTTCTTAACACAAAATGACTTCCCCAGATAAAAGCATTGAACTTCCTGACCGCCCACCAACAAGCCAACAATTCTTTTTCTATGACTGAAAAAATTCATCTCTGCTCCTCTCAAAACCCTGGAAGCATAACCAATAGTATTGTCTGTTTTTCCGTTTTCTTGAGTAAGAAAAGCTCCAAGACCAAAACCACTTGCATCTACAGTAATAGTACACTTTTTGTTAGGATCAAATGGCTTCAAAATTCTGTCACTTACTAGCTGTAGCTTTATCCAATCAAAAATTTCCTGACAACTTTTATCCCACCTGAACGGGACATTCTTCTTCAACATGTTGGTCAGAGGTTGTACCACAGAAGCGTAGTCTTTGATAAATCTCGAATAAAATTCACTTAGCACAATGAAAGACTTCAAACCAGATTTATCAACTGGTGGACTAGCATCAACAATCGCTTTTACCAACCCCGGACGGGGTTCAACACCATCATGCGAAACAACATGACCAAGAAACTCCATTTTTTCCTTGAGAAAAACACACTTCTCACTCTTAAGTACAACACCTTTCTCCTGCATAATTTCCAAAACTTTACTCAAAGACTTGTCATGATCAACTCTGTATTTACCAAAAATTAAAACATCATCCTGAAAAACGATGACACCAGGTATATCCTTAAACATTTGACTCATCAATCTCTGAAAAACCGCAGCCGCTGATGCAACGCCAAATGGCATCCTGCAGTATTGGTAGCTGCCAAAAGGAGAAATAAATCCAGTCAAATGTCTAGAAGATGGACTAAGTACAACCTGAATTTTTGAATACTACAATATCCACCACCTTAACAGAGAGCTCCTCACAGAGAAAACAGGAGAGGTGAAAGCGGCGGTCTGAGGCGTTAGTTTTGTGTTTAGCATTTTGCAGTATGTGAGTAGTACTACTTTACATATTACAAAATGCAGGTTGTAAATAGACCCCATCATCAGTAAATCTCGATCTATATACTGTCTCTTCCTTTGTCTATTTCCCTCTGTCACTCCCTTCATTCGCTATTACCTCTTCTCCTCAATATTCTCTCTTTCTGGATCTTGGCTCTTTACTTCTTTCACTTCTTCCTCTCTTGTCTTCTTTCTCTCTCCCTTTCACTTACAGACACAACCTTCTCTCTATGTCTATTCCTTCCTCCTCATCTTACTCCTCTGTGTCTTGTAATCTCTCTGCCTCTTTCTATATACTGCTCTCCACCTGTAATACTCTCTCTCTCTTCTTTTTAGGCTTAACTGAAGAGATCTTTAACTTTATGGCACCATATTAACCACATGCGCGCTAGCGCAATTCCGCTCCTACGCGGAGATTTTCTAAATCGCACTTTACGTGACGAGCTGGGCTCGTCATCAGCGTGCGAGGAGGCTACGCCATGACGAGCCCAGCTCGTCATCAGCCTGGAAGGGGTTAAACAACACATAGTTAATTCAAAGGGAATGTCTGGAAAGGGCATATTCAGTAGTTATAACCATCTATCTATTTAGTTTATAGGATCCACTGGCTTCAATACTCGTTTTAAATGGGAAGTTACTCCCTTCATCATCTCTTGAGCAGTTTTGTCGGTGGCCTGGTATGTGTTGCTATATGCATGGAAACTATAAAGAAAACAGTGGCCTTTATAAGTATATAATAGTCTGGGCTTTAAAACAACAAGAGCTTGATTTAAAAACAACCAGTAGAGGTAATCTATCCGGACATAATACGTTCATATATCTCTTCTTCTTTCCAAATATATCTACATGACACCACAAAAAGAGGTCCTGGCAGAGATAGATCCAACAATGTAACCCCTCTTTATCCAGGAGAGGTGCTTACTGTAGTATCAGATTGAGCTTGAAACCATCTCTCTCAATAGAGAATAGGACCTCAGGGAGAGACACATCCAGCCATATCGCATTTCTTTATAAAGGAGCGATACTGAGTTTGGGGGAGGCATACCTAATCCAGAATTCATTTAACCTTAATTAGTGATATTTATTCCCGAGTTGCCAAGAACAGGGAAAGGCTCAAACTTGCATTTGATTTGACTCTTGTATATATATGGCAGTCCTACTACTGTGAGTTGGTATTACTGCTAAAAGCACAGCAGTCCTGTCAAGAAGTGCCAGTAGTTACCAATAAGATAATGTGCAGAAGTGTCAGTACCCTTAAACTGAATGTTTACTGATAATAACTTGTTTTATTGTAGAGCTTTATAACACTGTATAGAGCTAATAAACCGCTTTCTAACCAATGTTACTATTACTATATTTAATTACACTGAATTGTCCCAGTGACAGCTGAGTGAAAGGCTGAGGACAGTCCTTTATCGAACTCTGGAGATTCCTGGAATATCTGATGGATAAGAGCCTCTAACAGAAAAGTAGGGCCGGTGCAGTGTCAACCACTTGCTTATAAGGAATGGGAGAGATCATGAAAGTGGGCAACTTGAAAACAATCTACCAGCAGTTCTAAATAGCAGTGCATGTATTTGGCACTCCACACTATTGTGCATCAAACCTAAAGTGCAGGGTGGGAGGGGAATTTAGAGTTTAGTATTTGGCCTTGAACTCACAACTGCAACTGCCAACAATAAAGACTTAGCAGTCATGCTGGAAAGTGCTGGCTTGTCCCGGTGAAAGAATAGCAGCTCTGCTAAGAAGTGCAGACACTATCCCATTAAACAAATATATTAGCCCTTCTGGGTAACCGTGAAGCAATGCCATTAAAGTTCTACACC
Organism: Lissotriton vulgaris; assembly: GCF_964263255.1. Taxonomy (NCBI): domain Eukaryota; kingdom Metazoa; phylum Chordata; class Amphibia; order Caudata; family Salamandridae; genus Lissotriton; species Lissotriton vulgaris. The sequence continues at coordinate 1,487,231,844 of NC_141694.1, read as the reverse complement.
CCTACTGGATAGTTCTGGGACTATGCTATTACAAGCATTTGAAGCTGATTAAGATGTGGTGTGCTTTCCTTCCTCTGTGCTGCCCAACAGTGTGCATTTCACTTGCACAGGAGGGTGTAGGTGGAACCCTTGGCCCCACCCTTGACCCCACCAGGTAGGTCGCTCCCCCTCCGCACAGCACCACCTGTGCATGCTGAGGAAGTTTGAGGCCCTCCACCACCCGCAGGCTACCACCTGCGCCTCATCCCTGGTGGCCACTGGTAGGCCGTAGGTAGGTTTGTTCATCCTCCTCTTTATTGCTTTTATTGTATTGCCTGTATTTTCAGTGTTGTGTCTGTGACTGCTGTTGTCTGTTTTCCCCCACTGCCTGTACGTGGCCCGTGCCCCTTTTTCTTTCCTGTTTCCCTCGCTGTCCCCGTGCTCTCTCTGCCCGGTCTTTACTTCTGTACCCTCGCTGCCCCCGTGTCTCTGCCCGGTTTTCCCTTCTGTTCCCCTCGCTGCCCCCGTGCCTCTCTGCCTGTTCTGCCTTCTGTTCTTAGCTGCCCCTGTATTTCTGTATTCTGTATTTTGCCTCTGTGCCACTCGTTTTTCCGGTATTTCTGTGCCCTTTTTGCCTTCTGTTCCACTCGTTTTTCCCTCGTTTTTGTGCCCCTTTTGCCTTCTGTTCCACTCGTTTTTTGTGCCCTTCTGCCCTCGGTTCCACTCGTTTTTTCGTGCCCTTCTGCCCTCTGTGCCACTCGTTTTTCCCTCGTGTCTGTGCCCCTTTTGCCTTCTTTTCCACTTGTTTTTTCTGCCCTTTTGCCTTCTGTGCCACTCGTTTACCCTCGATTTTGTGCCCCTTTTCCTTCTTACCACCCTCGCCGCTGCGTCCCCTGCGGCCCGCTCCCCTGACTGCCTGCTGCCCATTTGCTGCCCCAGCCTTCCGCCTCCCAGCTGCTCCTCCCTCCCACCTCCCCATACATGCCAGCCGCTGCATGGCCACGCCGCCGCCGTCTGTGCCCGTCCGCGCCTGGACGGCGCCCAAACCCCTGGCCCCCACACCCGCCACGATGACCGCCGCCACTATGACACCAGCACTCTGCACTCTCTCAACTGCGGACGGAGCCACACCTGCTTCAAGGCCGCCCCAAAACGTACACACGGCCCCTTCATCTGCCAGAACTGCAGCTACACCAGCCTCAGAGCCGATGAACCACCCGCCAAGAAAGACCCTAACCACCTCCGATGCATACTACTGAACACCCGCTCCACAAGCAAGCATGCCGTTGAGCTCTGGGACCTGCTCGACACAACATCCCTGGACGTCCCCTTCCTGACAGAGACCTGGTTTAACAACTCCTCCGCACCCGACATCGCCATAGCCATCCCAGACGGCTACAAGATCACCCACAGAGACCGCACCAACGGAGTCGGAGGAGGAATCGACTTTGTCCACAAGAACAGCATCAGGGTCTCGACTAGCACCGACGATGCGCTCTGCACCGCCGAACACATGCATTTCCAGATCCACACAGACCCTTAATCCACCCTCAGAGGCAACCCTCTTCTACCGACCCCCCGGGCCCCGCCCCCAGTTCAGCGACTCCAGCGCCGACTTGATCAGCACGCACGCCCTGACCTCCTCCGACTACATCCTCCTCGGAGACCTGAACTTTCACCTTGAGAACAACAACAACAACAACTCATCGATAACCTTGCCAACCTCGGACTGAAGCAACTCGTCACAATGCCCACCCACTCCGCCGGCCACACGCTCGACCCCGTCTTTTCCTCAAGCCCGTATGTCTCCATCAGCCACACCACCGAACTCCTCTGGACCGACCACCGCTGCATCTACGTCGCCTTCCAGAAACCCACCACACACAACCGCACCCAACAGATCCCCCGCCGCTGCTGGAGCAAAATCACCGAAGACCAACTACACGCAAACCTTGCTCTCAGCCCACCCACCGAACCCTCTAACACCGACGACGCTGCCCACAGCCTCAGACGCTGGATCGAGGACTGCGCCAACACCCTGGCCCCACTGAAGAACACCCCCCTCCCCCCACAGAGACACCAGCAAGAGGGCCAGCTGGTTCACCCCAGAACTCCTAGCCTTCAAGCAAGCCTGACGGAAACTAGAGAAGAAATAGTACAGTGAACAAACTCCGGACAACCACGCAGCACACAAGGACGCCATCCGCAACCACCACCACCTCATCAGGGCGGCCAAGAGGACCTCCTTCAAAGACCGCCTCGACAACAACGCACACAATAGCAAGGTGCTCTTCCAGAGGCGTAACGAAAGTCTAATGGGCCCCCATGCAATGTACACAGAGGGGCCCCCCTCCAGATTTAATCTGGAGCTCTCAGGCCTGAGTCCTGTGCTGAGGGGGGCCCCTGCTGTTCAGGCCCCCCCCTCGCACCGCGGCAGATGCGGGACCTGTGTTGCGCCCCTGTACATATGAGTTGTCCACAATAATGAGAGACAATAGAAATAACAGCATCTCTGTCAAATGATAGATCCCTGCACCACAGTCTAAATATCCCAAGGAGAGCACATTATCTCTTTTGCTGTACCACCAACATATGAACTTACTTTCCAGTATAACAATGCACCAATTAAAAAACGTTGTTGGCACGATTTTCTCCACACACCCTGCCAAAACAATGATATTACCTCCCAACAAAGATAAAAGCCACTAAGAACCATGTAGAATTCAGAAAAAAGACTAGAGCTAGTCATTCAGATGAGGCCACCAGGGAATATATGTAAGACTTTTCCACAACGATAAAAGACAGTACAAATACCAGCAGATTTGTCTACCCACAGATGCCACTACACTACTTTCGAAGTCTCATGGTGGAACTCATCAACTCTATAACTGGATAAATATCGCAGCTCACCCCAGCTCGCGACAACCTGTAAAGATTAGCCCCTCCTGCATGAAACTGAGTTTGACTTCCCTGTTTAATTTGGCCTCCCCTTCAGTTCTTCTCACATGTCTTCTGCCATCCTGGCCCGATCTAGCTTTATCGCCTGCTTTACTCAATCATCCTCTGCTAAATAGCTTGTTTTCTGCAATTCTGACCCCATATACACCTTTTCCACACTAAACCTTAACAATCTCCTAATTTCCGTATAATCCATTTGCACATTTCTCCCATCAATTACACTAACACACACGTTTGCACTAGGAATAACTGTTAACTCCTTAAAATATTACATTTATTCACGTAATTCTTATTTTTTTTCTTTTCTAATTTTTCTTTTTAAATTTTAACCTAGACTTCAAATTCTATCCTAATCAAAACCAAATTCCATTATTCTTATTGAACCCTACTAACTCGGACCACAAGCACTCTAGAATAATGCACACATTTCTTTCATTAGAGCACAAGTTGAAAACTGAATTTACGAGTAAACATTGTGTTAACCACTATCCATGGGTTCCCAGAGTAGCTTGCTACTCACTGAAAGAGCTTCAGCGCCTCATCAAGGGCATAAAGCACTATATGACTGCAAGTCCGCTAAAATCTCAGTTTATTTTCTGTAGTATCTTCTCCTTATCTTTCTTTCCTCTAGCTCCTCTGTAGCAAATAGGATAATGTTGAGGGGCTATGAGTGAGACCGGTGGTCAATCATGTGATGTCCCAGGAGGTCAAAGGGTGCGTGCTCTCACTTCCTCAACTCTTGGCATTTTGGTTAATAAAAGTATTTTGCTATTCGGTACTAAATCTTATCGCCATCCAGCGCGCTTCAGCCTCAATGCGCAGTCAGTGATCAATCAGCCAATTCAAAAACATCAGCCTGTGCCCTCACGATTTAAAATAACATAACCCTACTCTATAAGTGTGACGTCAACAGCCATCCCCTCCCTAATTCCACGACCCCACCACCCACGGACCACTCCTGCGGCTGCCTCGGACTGTCGGACAGACACATACTGACTCACTCACCTGAGGAGGGCTGAGGGCGGCCTGGCCTGCAGCAATAATTTAAATAATGGTGTGGCAGGTGACGGACGGTCCGGGACCTTCTTAGTCTCTGGCGTGGCTGGGACGGTCCTTGCCTGGGATGCCTCACCTCAAGTCACATGCACTTTAAATTGTGCTCCGCAATGCACATGATAATGGACCAGGCCAGCCCGACCCACCCTGAAGACTGCAAGGACGCCAAGCGCTGCGCCCCCGCCATTTAATTAATGAGAGCCTCAGAGGCTGGTGTTTTAACTAGATGATCTCCCCCGTAGGTTTGGTCTCCGCCTACATCAGAGGGGACCTTACAAATACAACTACAAGCTAAGTATCTGAGCTCCCCCATCGGTTTGGTCTCCCCCTACGGGGCCTCAGAAATACAGCTATACGATGGAACACCGGCCAGGGCCTTGCGCATGCGCAGTTGACTTGCGCGCCACCATTTAATTAATGGAGAGCCTCAGAGGCCCCGCCGGGGCCCGGGCCTGCGCAAATTTAATTTATTAAAGGGGGTGTACGCACGCATCATCATGATGGAGAGGTTTGCGCTTGCCCTTGCTAGCTCCACTGCTGAGTCTCAGTGAGGGGGCCCCTCGGGCCCCTGGAGCGCGGGCCCCCCGAAACGCTGGGGCTGCAGGGGCCTATGTTACGCCCCTGAGCTCTTCAACATCGTGAAGGAACTCTCCAACCCCAGCTCCAACACCAACGACATCCCGCCGTCGCAAGCCCGGTGCAACTCCCTCGCCACCTTCTTCCACCGCAAGATCGCAGACATCCACAACAGCTTCAACACCCAGACAGCCCCAACAGACAGCAACACGACAGACCCTCTGTACACCATCGACCACGACCCCCTGCTAGCCTGGACCAGCGTGAGCATCGATGACACCATCAAGACCATGCGCTCAATCCACTCCGGCTCTCCGTCAGACCCATTCCCGCACCACGTCTTCAACAGAGCAAGCAGCTCCATCGCACCCCACCTGCGCAATGTCATCAATCTCTCCCTTGAGACCGCAACATTCCCAGAGATCTGGAAACATGCCGTGATCAACGCCCTACTCAAAAAACCTAAGGCATACCCAAGAGACCTCAAGAACTTCCGGACCATCTCTCTGCTCCCCTTCCCGGACAAGGTCATCGAGAAATCCGTCAACAGACAGCTAACCCGATACCTCGAAGAAAACAGAATCCTGGACCCTTCCCAGTCAGGGTTCCGCAGCAACCATAGCACCGAGACTGCCCTCATCGCCGCCACCGACGACATCAGGACCCTTTTGGACAATGGCGAGACCGCAGCACTCATCCTCCTAGACCTCTCTGCCGCCTTCGACACAATCTGGCAACGCACACTGCGCGCATGCCTCCACGCCACAGGGGGCCAAGACAAGGCTCTGGATTGGACCACCTCCTTCCTCTCCGGCAGAACCCAGAGGGTCTGCCTCCTCCCATTCCATTCCAAAGCCTCTGAGATCATCTGCGGCGTACCCCATGGATCCTCCCTCAGCCCGACGCTGTTCAACATTTACATGGCCCCGCTCGCACACGTAGCCCGACAGCATGACCTCAACATAATCTCCTACGCTGACGGCAATTAGCTGATCCTCTCCCTCACCAAGGACCCCATCACCGCCAAAGCCAACATCCATGAAGGAATGAAGGCCGTCACCGACTGGATGAAGACCAGCCATCTGAAGCTGAACTCAGACAAGACCGAGGTCCTCATCCTAGGCTCCAACCCTTCAGCCTGGGACGACTCCTGGTGGCCGACGGCACTGGGGGCAGCCCCTACACCCACCGACCACACACGCAACCTGGGAATCATCCTCGACTCAACTCTCTCAATGACCAAGCAAGTCAACGCTGTTTCCTCCTCCTGCTTCAACACCCTCCACATGCTCCGCAAGATCTACAGATGGATCCCGACAGATACAAGAAAGACAGTCACCCAGGCCCTCGTCAGCAGCAGACTCAACTACGGAAATGCCCTCTACGCGATAGCCCCGACCAAGCTCATCAAACAACTACAACGCATCCAAAAAGCCTCGGCACAACTGATCCTCGACGTATAACGCCACAGCCACATCACCCCCCACCTGAGTGGTGCACCCTCCTCTTTTACTGCAGCCGATAGGATGGGCAGAGTCATGCAGAGTGATGTACCACACACCTCCAGGTCCAATCTGAGTCTTCTGGTGGTGACCACATTGGAGTGTGCGCCATGTTGTAGTACCGGCCTGTGCCCATGTCTAACGGTCTTATTTTCCCTCACTACAACTTGGAAGGTTGATAAATGACCAAGCTCTAAACAGTAAGGGGTTTCTATAAATTACAGAAATTGAGAAATTAAAGCAGGAGTTGAGACATAAAGTGGCTTGCTGTGGTTAGTGAGGAGCTCCCCTGCTGAGCCTCATGAAGGAGTGGGTGCCTCATTCCTTTTAATATATAAATCTCAGTGCTCGTTCCGCTTATTCTCTTTCTTGGTATTTCCTTACATAGTAAACACTGTGCACTGTTTTAGTTTGAAACCCAAGAGGTGGGAGTGAGGCCATCACAGCAGCAGACGGTGTCCCTGGCATGACTGACTGGTGTGTTCACTCAAAACAAGAAGTTATGAGAAAGGGGAGTGTAAAGATTCTCACACACGGTTGAGGGAACATTCACCGCTTCATGAGGGATTGCTTTGCATCCCTTTGTCTTTGCCAAGGATTAGGTGTGCAAATGACATTGGAAGAGGGGTACTGAGTGAGGGAGGGAGGGAGTGACCTGTAGTTTTGGATTTGGGAAGTGGAGAGAGGGGCAGACTGGCAGGGCAGAAGAGCGCTGCATTAGGCTCTTCACTCAGAACTCTTCAATCAGTTACTACTTATAGGCAGGTGTCTCGACTGCTGTAAGAGAGCTGCTGTACCTTCCACACACTTCCATTAATTCCATGTCTCCTTACCAATAATTCCTTGCTTCCTTCTCATTAGTGCACAATCTCCCTTTAATCTGTGCTTCTCAAATACCTAAGCAATTTGTGTTGAATGAACGTTCTCTCCAAGCACAACTTCCTTGAATCTTTCCAGTCTGGATTATGCTGTCTCCGTTCCATAGGATATTTCTAACTTGAGTCTCAACCTACATCCACTTTGCTCTCCATGCCCTTTTATTCTCCATTCTTCTACGCCTTTGACACAGATAACTAAACTGCGCTCCTGACCTTCCTGAAGGTTTCTGACCCGGCTCTATGGTACTGCACCCTGCAACATGGCTAGGTAAAAAAACAGTGGCATTTATAATGCCAATAACTCCAACTCCAACAAATGAAGACTGATTGCATTTCCAATGCAATAGGTCTCGCATTTGTTAAAAGTTAGAGCTGTTGGCGTTGAAAATGAAGTTCTTTACATTAGCTTTTTTACACCATTGGCAATAGTGCTATGCAAATATAATAACTCCACTGCAAATAAAAAAACAAAAGTAAAAAAAATTGTTATTTTCAACGCCAACAGCTCTAGCTTTAAAATGCGAGACCTATTGCATTGCAAATGCTTGTTTTCTTTAGTAATAGTATAATTGAACTCATTGGAGGTATACTTTTTGAAGACGATGAGGGTTGCACTAGCAATTCAGGGACATTGCAGCTATTTAAAGCTGTTTTAATATCTTCACTGAGCTCATTTCTGAAATCAATGTATCTCACATGGCTGCCTTGTTCAACTCAATGATAAAGAGTTACTCAACTGTCACATACATGCCACCCAGAGAAGCACAATTAAAACATATCTGTGCTGTACGAATGCGGACATCTCTACGAGACAACACACATTTTTATTAAATGTGTGATAAACACTTTTTTCCAAAATAATCAACCATCGTGGTTAATTCAAATTCCCTGAAACCCTATACACTTATGTGTCATCGTTAACTTCGTTTTAAAGTTTTCCAGTGAGTGCAAACAACAGTGAGGCACGCATTAATGTGCAAGTATTAAAATAACATGTACTACGTTGCCTAAAACGCACAAAGGCGACGACACTAACGTGTTAAACAATATCCGTGCCATATAAAATTCAGTCTCAACTCCAGGGCAGTAGAACAGAACAGAAAAGAAAGCAGCCCTACGTGGCCGCTTCCTGTGCAGAAGCCTTCTGAGCCCTGGCAGCGTCCCAGTTGAACCAAGGAGTGATCACGTGACGCTCTCCCGTCACGTGACTGTATTTTGACTGTCAGCGGCACCATGGCTGAGCTGGAGAGCAGCAAGGCTCTGAGCGCGCTGTTGAACGGTATCGCCCAGTGCACCTTCTACAGGAACCCGGATATCACCGAGGAGCTGCTCCACCGGGAGCTATACCCCGAGATGCCGGAGCAAGACTTCCGCTCCTTGCTGGACAGAATGCGGGGCCTGCTGAAGGTAAAGCCGCCAGTGAGCGCCTCATGAACAGACTTGTATTCCTCATTCCGTTTGTTTCTGTACTGGGTGTGCCACACCCACTCGTATCACACATGTATGTAGGATATGTATTATATGTGTGGTACTGAATAGGTAGCTGTAGTAGAGGCACTTATTGGGATTTATCTATAATCAGAACTGTATAAACCTTCCAAGTAGGGTTGCCATATTTCACATAGAAAGACACTGGCCATTGGTTCACGTTTTAAGATTTTGCAAAGGCCTGAACATGATACATAAATAGAACTTTGTAAAAATCGCCTGTTTTAATTTCTAACACGGTCTTTTAGTTTTTGTTTACTTTAATTAGCAATCAGGGACCTTTAAGCCAAATCTAGAACACTTTTTAAGTGTTTTCTTATATTTACTGTTTTAAGTATGAACTAATAAGGGGAAACAAGCACTGGCAAAGCCAATAGGTCTTGCCTATGCAAGAGCTATTGACTTTGGCAATGTGTTTTAGCCAAGTTGTACACCAGCGTGGCTGCTTTTCGGCACGTCTGAAAGTTAGTGGAGGAGAGTGACTTGTCATAGAGTATAGTGTCATGGAGTGGAGGGGTGTAGATTGGAGTAGAGTAGAGTGGCATAGAGTGGAATGTGGTAGAGTGGAGTGGCACAGTGTAGAGTGGAGGAAAGTGTCAGAGACTGGAGAGGCATAGCGTTGAGTGTCATAGAGTGCAGTAAAGTGGTGTGAGTGTAGTACAATGGCATAGAATATCGTGGAGTGTTGTGGAGTAGAGTAGGGTGGTATAGGGTGTCGTAGAGTGGAGTGGGATCGAGTGGAGTGTTGTAGAGTGACATAGTCTCGTAGAGTGGATTAGTGGTGTGGTGTGGAGTGATGTGGAGAGGCGAAGGATAGAGTGTTGTAGCATACCATAGAGTGGGGTAAAGTAGCGTAGAGCTGAGTGGCATTGCGTAGAGTGGGCTAAAATGTCATAAAGTGGGGTGGTGTAGTGTAGAGTGCTGTAGGGTGGTATAGAGTGTCGTGGAGGGGCGTAGATTGGAGTTGAGTAGGGTGGTATAGAGTGGAATGTGATAGAGTGGAATGTAGTAGGGTGGAGTGGTAGAGTGTAGGAAGGTATCATAGAGTGGAGTGGCATAGCATGGAGTGCCATAGTGTGCAGTAAAGTGGTGTGGAGTGCAGTAGAATGGCATAAAATATCGTGGCTGGGTTGTGGTGTAGAGAAGGGTGGCACGGAGTGTCAGAGTGGGATTGAGTGGAGTGTTGTAGAGTAGAGTGTCATAGAGTGGATTGGAGTAGTGGTGTCGAGTAGAGTGACATGGAGAGGCGAAGGATGGAGTGTTGTAGAGTACCATTGAGTGGAGTAAAGTGGCGTAGATTTGAGTGTGCAAACATGTCATAGAGTGGAGTGTGGTAGGGTGGCCTAGAGTTTCATGGAGTGGGGGGGCATATATTTGAGTAGAGTGGGATGGCATAGAGTGGAATGTTGTGGAGTGGCATAGTGTAGAGTGGAAGAAGATGTCGTGGAGTGGCATAGTGTTGCGTGTCCTAGAGTGCAATAAAGTGGCATTGAGTGTAGTAGAGTAGCATAGAATATCATGGAGTGTTGTAGAGTAGGGTGGCATGGAGTGTCGTAGAGTGTCAGAGAGTGAAGGGGGATCGAGTAGAGTGTTGGAAAGTGGCATAGTGTCTTAGAGTGGAGTGGAGTAGTGGTGTAGCGTAGAGTGATGTGGAGAGGCAAATGATGCAGTGTTGTAGAGTACCATACAGTGGAGTAAAGTGGCGTAAAGTTGAGTGGCTTAGCATTGAGTCAGCTAAAATGTAATAGAGTGGGGTGCTGTAGCGTGGAGTATCGTAAGGTGGCATAGTGTATAATGGTGTAACATAGAGAGGAGTAGAGTGGAATGTTGTAGAGTGGAAATAATCATTATATTTGCACAGACATACAGTTTTACAGATAAAACTATACAGCACACAAACGATAATGTATAGAAATGGCATTACCTAGCTTATAGATTTGTTTTGACGTATTAAAATATTTGTTTCCACCATACTTCAGAATTACAAAAAAAATGTGCATCATTTGTGCTTTCCTAATTCTGAAAATGTTTGCACAGTTCATTTACAGATATTTAAATGTTGTTGTGTGCTAGAAGAAAGCCTTTCTTTTCATATCCCGGATTGTCAGATAAATCCTATCACTTTGAAGTCAGAGAAAGAAAAGTAAATAATAGGCTTCCTCTGAAGGTAGAGCCTTTCATTTGACCTCAGTCTTTGAATGCACAGCAAATGTGACAAGATAAGAACAAAATTTAAAGGGCTGTTTACAGAAAGCAAGCACTTGTGAAAGAATACAGTAAAGTGGCTATGCTGCACATGAGGGACAAAGGCCTGTTGTAGAGCCTAAAACAAATAAAGCCAGCAAATAGAAAGCAAGCAACTGTAAGTTACGAAGCAAATGGTAAGAAATGGACAGACTGCATTCCCAGAAAAGCTTACAGAATGTCCCCAAGAAGTCTTTTTAAGTGATTTTCCTAAATGTTGCTAGTCAGGTGGCAACCTTACTTCCAAAATGAAAAGTATGATTATGTTAGTTTGTGAACTGTGCATCTATTATTCTATTAAATTCTGTCAGCACACAAAGTCCAACAGGTCCTTAATGACATTAGATTATTGATGCAATCTGTGTAGAGAAACATTAAAGTGAATGTCACTTTGTATCATTTTTATATCTCATAAATATCAGTGGACAATGACAGAAGTCGATATGGGATGGAGTACCTGACAATTTAATCCAAAATACTTTATCAAGACTGCAAACGACCAACATTGTATTGGGACGGTAATGTCCCCTCCATAATGCACAATCATGTTCCCTTGTCCTGAGTGCCCAGCTGACAGTATCTTGTTTTTTGATTTTATGCTGCTTGCGCAAGTCACAGATGCGCCACCTTAAATAGATGAAAGACGTGTTCTGTGGGCACCTACCAGTGCACCGAGAAAAACAAACTCACCACCAGATTCCTTCATCTCGTATTTCTACTCTCAAAACGTGCCTTTACACAACATTGAAAGGTTAACTAACCACCGTGCATATATATCCAAGTGGAGTTAGTCTTTATTGATATGGGGCAATGTGGAAAGTAAGGCACTCAGAAGAGAAGAGACCCGTGGGCTGCGTAAACACATCTTACCTCATAGTATAGGCTATTGATTGCATTCGAAGCCACTGCTAAAGATGAAACCTGTAGAGAAGGGTGGCATGGAGTGTCAGAGTGGGATTGAGTGGAGTGTTGTAGAGTAGAGTGTCATAGAGTGGATTGGAGTAGTGGTGTCGAGTAGAGTGACATGGAGAGGCGAAGGATGGAGTGTTGTAGAGTACCATTGAGTGGAGTAAAGTGGCGTAGATTTGAGTGTGCAAACATGTCATAGAGTGGAGTGTGGTAGGGTGGCCTAGAGTAACCCTGTTGTGTATGCTGGTGGAGGCTTTTTGTTTCTTCCCCTTGTCTTCCCCCCTGAATGAGATTTGCTAGGTCTTTCCTCCCTATGTCCCTTTGCCAGTTCCTCTAATACTGTGCTACTACATTTAATACACCATATTGAAAGTAACATAGTCAGAAGCTTACCTACTTCATGCTACTGCTAAGCTGTCAAGTGCCTGATAGGCCCAACTGTTTATTTCTGCAGTTGCTTGAGCATGCGTGATGCTAATTTAAACATATAGAACTTGTCATGTGCATATATAATCCTAACATGTAACTTGCTTTAAGATATTATACCTTTAAGAAGTTCTCAAAGTGATAATAGAAAAAGTCTCAACAGATGTGCAGTTATCACTGCCTCATGCTGTACCATGCTCTGCTAATGTTAAAATTCAATAAAACAAGTATTAACAAATAAAATCCAGTTTTTTATATTTTGGCCACAGCCTCTTGTTACTCCAGCTTGAGACCGAAGGCCTAGTCCTGTCCCTTTACTCGAAAGCAGTCTTGTACTTGGCGGGACTCGCAAAGTATGCTTCTATTGGTCAGGAAGTTGGCTGCTGTCCTGACATGGGTTCAGTATCTAGTGCATGGGTGGAAACCTAACATGTTTTATGAATCTGTATTTGTGACCAGCATCACGGGAAAAGAAGCTTAATGGTTCACTTGTGTAATGGTCCATTGCCACATTCTGACCCAGGTCTTAGCATTAATATCCCTGTTCATGTTTGTGTGTGTTTCTTTGTATGATCTGCATGGTGCATACATTGTGTCTATGAGCGAATCAGCGTAATGGAGGTCTGTGGGTTTCATTTTGGGAGCCCCTGACCTGTTTATGTACACTAGTTCGAGGAAAGGTGTTTTCCTAGACAGTGGAATTGTATTGGTGACATTTGTGAAGCTGATAAGAGGAAACCTAGACACTGAAGTGGGGAAAAATGTAGACAAGCTTCCATTTAGAAATTAAATACTCTAGGTACTTTTGTTGCAAGAGCTGTTCATGAGTCTTCCGAAGCACTGTCATTTGGTAGACAATGAGGACAAAGGGTGGGACTGCAGTCTCTGTTTTTCACAGTGTGTAAGACTCGTTAGATAAAGCGAGCTTTTCAGTCTCTTTTCCCGATAACTGTTAAGTGTGGCTGTTGATAGCCTGGTGCAGAATGCTCACACATCTTTGTGGCTCTGTTGTGGGTGTTCTAATCTGGAAACAACCCTGCTGTGAGAGGCATCACTGTAAATGCAGAGTTTGGAAGACAGCCTGGAAAGGGCATATGAAAAAAGAACCAACCCACACAGGTTCTGAAAGTGCAGACTGAGAATACACAGGCTCTCCCGGCTTTATCTGTATAAAATTTACCTCCTTATTGTGCCAAGTTTTCTTTGATCAAGGAAGTGGATGCTTTGCAAAGTACCCGAGGACTGCTGTGCAGCTAGATTTAGTATCATGCGCACAGCTGGCTTCCCAGAGGTGGGTGGACATATCACCTGGAGTCTAACCTGGAAGGGAGAGCTGTCTCCCTCTTCTGAAGCACTTGGAAGCTGACTTTTCTTACTTTTGCAGGAGATACCGACTTCCCGGCCTAGCAATAAGCATCTGGCCCTGGAGCTGTGAGAGTCGAGCGAGAGAGTGACTGCCATACTCCTGAACCAGAGCTTTTTCTGTCTTGCCTACAGTGTCTTTTGCTATTGCACTGTCCTAAATTATGCCCAAATCGGACTGTGTCGCTGTGATTTGAAGCAGTGGGACCATGGCACTGCTGGTGTGCCAAGCAGGTGACACCTCTGTGACCCTGAACATGACCAGTGCCGTGGCTTTGTCGTGAAGTGTGCCTGAAATAGACTGCATCTGTGCTTTCAAAGCAGCGGTACAGGGGCTTTGCCAAAGTATGCCTGAGTGGACTGCACCACTGTGATGATGAACATTTGCCCCCAAAGTAGACCCAGCCGCTGTGTCAGCAGATAGAATGGAGTCGGAGCCTCCTTGTCACCTGAGAAGTTCAGACGGCGGTCCCATGACCTCGGACACCGCCCGTCGCACACCTTTCATGGACGAGGGCCTGGGACAATCGAGGCGCGCAGTTGCTGCATCCTAGTTTTAAGCCAGTGTGCTGCCATTCTCTCAGCTGTGGTTCTCCAAGAAGAGGGAGAGATACCAGACACGTGCTGTTAGGTGGACTAAAACAATGACGTTGGTTATAGTGGCGTTGCGACTAGAAAATCTAAAAGTTAGCCCCCAAATTCCATGTGCCAGAGAGGTAGCACTGCCCCTGTGCCTGAAACCCGGTGCACTATCCTTACACAGTGTTAAGGAGGAAGTTGGGAGAGAAAAGGGACCTGTAATCCCAAGTGCAGTGGCCCTACGCCACTTGATTAGTGGCTGTATAATGTAGTGTGTTGATTTGGAGTGTGTTAAAGTACTTTATTTTCTAAAAAGATAAGCACTAGGTTGATAAATTAGTTATTCTGCTGCTGGGTAATTGTTGAGTTTTGAGCTTGATGTACCCTCACCTCCCTGAGAAGCTTGCCACTGCTCACCATCACTACCGTTGACACTCTAGAGCTGATGAAGTTGCTCTGTGCCCAGTTTGAACAGCCATAGTAGGACAGACCCCAGGAGACCCAGGGTCTGTCGGAGGCAAACAATCCCATATACCACAGCTGTGGCCCAGTAGCTCCAGCTTGCGCGGTGCCCTTTGCCACCTCAAATAGGGTCTGACACATTGGAAAAGCCAACTGATCAGGCTTATTTAGTTAGAAAAAACAGACACACATATACACATAGTACAGCAGGAGGCATATGAGTACATACAGACACAGATAGACATATGATAGATATATGGGTGGGCTGATGGCTATGTGGCTTTATATATGGGTAAACAGTTAGTTGGATTGCTTTCAGTGCTTGGAATGGTAGACAGATGGAACGGCGGGTGGTTGGATACGTGTTTAGACACCGATGGCTGGATGAACGTTTGGGTGAGGGTGGATGTAAAACGAAGAAATTACAGAGCAGCAGCTCATCACCAGGTGGACAAGTTATTTTAATAAAATAAAAATTGTCACATAGAGGCCCAGTTTGTGAACTTTGAGCTATTCTTAAATTTAAAAGCAAGAATATACTCTGTAGTCTATGTCTTGGAAACTATCATCCAGAAGTGGAGAGTGAAGCTTCCAACCCAGAATGCAAATTGATAGTGGGTAAAAAGCCTGTGCTCCCTTGAGGGACCTGGAGCAATGTGACAGTTTGGTAGATGAGGGGTGCTAATTTGAAATAAAATCTCAGTCTGAGGCATTGCTATGACTGTAGTCCTATTAACTGCTAAAGTCTCTCCTGAAAAAGTCCTTATAAGTTTATCTGGAGAGACCTCCACAGCACCATCTCCGACTGTTGACACTGCTGAGTTGCAGATGTAATCCCAGTTCTCAAAACAACCTGTGACAAAGCCAGTATGTATGAATTTCTTGCAGTGTGTGCACAAATGCTCAGATCACACTGCAGGCACACAAAAGGACACCATAGTAGCAGTAAGGCAGTACCCATTTAAAAAGCAGCATTGTGAAAGGTGTGCAATGGAAGCTCTTTGCAAAGGCACTACTGGGCAGGTAGGAAGTGACATTCTGGATAAAGATGTAAAGGCCTTTACAGACAGTTGAAAGGTGGGTGGACAGGAAGTGGATGCACATTGAAGTCAGTATGGCATGGAAATGATGTGCAGGACAACATTTCACTGGCTATTGGGCCTTTCTCAGCTGCCATCCCTGTGCAGACAACTTTACCTGGTACTTTCAGCCTATGCTCCTCTCTTTCTGCACGAGTAGATCGTGCAGTGCTCATGGTTTCCCATGTTGCCAGTTACACTGGTGTGTTTAGCAACACAGCACCTTGCACGAAATACACACCATACTGAAAGTGTCCTACAATATCAACGTGGAGAGATTCTCCCCCCTCCTCCTTGCCTTCTTTTTCTTTATCTTCTTTCTCCTCATTATTGTTTTTCTTCTTTCTCGAACTCTTCTTTCTTTAGCCTCTTTATCTTTCTGTTACTCCTTTCTCCTGGTTCTTTATCTTCTTTCCCTTTCTGTCCTCTTTTTTTTTTTCTTTCAATTTTCCTCTTTTACATTCCCCTCGTTCTATTTTTCCACTTTTTCTTTCTACTTCCAGTTTCTCCTATTTCCTTTTTGTTTCTCCCCTTTCTTCTCTTTCCTCCACCTCCTGTCCAAAGCAGAGGAGAGCAAGAATTCTCTTTGGGTGTGTGGTGGAATACAACCTGCAGAATAGGGAGCCTGTGTTAATACTGTACGGTGGCCACATCTAGAGGGTTGTGTCTAGCTATGGGGGGCCCCATTAGAAGTATTTGGTACAGTTTCATGGGGCTCATACCAGTGTATTTTCAAGTTCAAGAAACCTCATTTGGAGTCAAGTGCTATTATGGATCCTACTGCTGGCCTATGGTTTCCAAGTCAGGATGTTATCTCTGGTGTAATGCATCGAGGTTCAGGGCTCTCGCCTGCCATAGTACGGCTAGTTCTGAAAGTCCCATTTGAAGTAGTGTGGGGAAGTGTTTGCTAATTCATGGGTGAGTTTGTGTGCCCATGTGGGTTGGTTGAATGACTACGTGAATTAATGTATGGACAGTGAGTAAATGGATGAGTGGGTTGATCAGTGGTCAAATGTATGTATGTATGTATGGCTGGCTGGCTGGGGGAGTGGGTGAATGAGTGAGTGAATATATGGGTGAGTGGGCTAATAGTTGGATGTGGGAAAGAGCAAATATATGTTTGGGTGAGATTAGTGAGTGGATGAGTGAAAGTTTAGTCGGTGGGCTTTTTTTATTGTTTTGTCTTGTGTTGTGGTCCGAAGGGGGCCTCTGAGGTTGGATTTTGTAAATCTGACTTAGCAGCTCCAAATGCACATCTCATCACACACAAAGTGAAAACCTGCCGAAGAGAGCCCTAGAGCAAGGACATTATGCTCATCCCATTTCCTTGTCATTAATGTTCAAATATCCTATTATTTATAGTAATAAAAGTAGTAGCTTAACCGCAAAGAACATGTGAAGAAAACACAGTGGGTGGGCAGTTGGGACATTTTCTTAGGTAGCTAGACACCTTCGATTTCCAGTATCCAGTTTAATATTGAATATGAGTCATGAAGTCACTTAAGTATATACAGTTCCATATGCTATAGCCATAATATCCACGAACAGGTAGTTGGCACAGCGCCATGAAGCAAGGACATTTCAAATACCCAGGAACTATTGCTACTCCCTCTCCTGGGTAACACTCAGTTCAACTCTTCTTTACTTATCAATCAACCATAGTTGAGATGATCTCAGATTCAAGATTCTTTCTCCACTTCTTTTAATTCAGAGGAACATTTTCTCTACCATGAGAGGTGATTGAGAGGTGTTAACATATATTACATCTGAAGTCTTCCGCTTAAGGATTCTGGGTGTCGTTAGAAGTGCTTAATTTGTATTGAAAAAAAAGAAGTGCCAGTGCCCTTGTCAGGTTGCCACTACACTTTTTACCACCAATCCCCTGCCAGCACTACCAAAACAAAACTCCTAAAAGTGTGACAAGCCAGACTATACCAAACCCCCAAAACTTTAAGAATGGTTGGGTGGCAGGTATTGGTCATTTTTAAAGTATTATTAATTAAAACACTTCAACTGTTGTGCTCATCTTTAAATTAGACAGACAGCACCACCATGTGGCAGACTGTCATATGTGCCGATGTTGACAATTAAGTGCCAGTGGGGAGCACCAGAAATCGCCGGTACAAAATAAGCATTGTTCTTCAGTTATTGTCTCTCAAAGATGTTGTTGGATCTAATCTACACTGACAAGCAAACACACACTTCACCAAATTTGAAATGCAATTCATGAAATTCTGGATTCAATATTACATCTTAGCATTTTATAAACATGTACATTTATTCAATGCAGGTCTACAGATACTGCAATGACTCAAAGTGTGAAAATCCTGCAGTAGCGGGGGTAACTACGTTGTGGAACATAGTACAGCAGATTGGTAAATTTGAAATATTATCTGCTTGATTGTTCGTCTTTTTTAGACTGGGTTAGACTGAATGTCATGCCTTCGGCTTGGATAAGAACAGATGATTTTCCAATGCCTTAGTAAGGCCTTTCACGTTTTGTGTATGTTTTTGTTGAAGAAGGTGATGAATGGCAACCTTCTATCCTTGGATTGTCTGGTGGTCCTTGACTTAAAATGTTCTTGTCTGAATTTCTAAACAGTTATGCCTTGTGCCTCAGTTGGTTATCACACATTTTTAAATCTACTTTTCATGTCCAGATAGATGTGTCTCTAAAACTTTCTCTTAACTACAGTTTATATTAACTCTACTTGTTTCACCAGGGGTGTGCCCCTAATTTGTGGTCCGGGATGTGAACTCTTTGCATGCATTATTGCATTGTGTGAGGTAGGCTTTCAGTAAATATTACTGTCAGTTTTGTCGCCTCTAACATATAGTGCCATCCAAAAGTGAATACTTTCTTCAGCAAGAGCCATGGTGAACTGTAAGTGATAGGAGGTGGCGTTAACATAATCAAGGAACCACCTAGACTTTTGTTGGCGCCAGTCTTTAAATCCAAAACAGCTTTGTTGTATCAAAGTCACAGCAGAACAAAGGAACCCCTTCTTAGATTCTGCTCATGGAATATAAATGGCTTAGCAATACAAATTGAGGACCCAGACTTCCAGCAATAGGTCACAAATTTAGACCTAATCTTCTTACAGGAAACCTGGCTCTCGGTTCCCCTGCACATTGAGGGCTATATTTACTTTGCGAGTCCAGCAAAAAGGATGGGCAGATTCAGCCATTGCTCTGGTGGGTTGGCAACCGATGTCTCCTCAACAAGCATACCCTCATCAACTCCTATGGATTCATCGTCAAACGCTATATTGTCAGTCACAATATCAATCCTTACAGAGGACGAAGAATTGGAAGTGTGCCTGATTAACTCATATGTCCACGGAAAGTGAAAGACTCTACCGAACGTATAAATCAAGTAGCAAAGTTCACAACAGTGATGGAAAATCTGAACTTCATTTTGACAGGGGACCTAAACCAGTATCTTATAGGTTTGTCACAAGGAGAGGAAGTTGCTATACAAAATTGAATTCATAATATCACTACACAAAGTCATCCACCGAATAGAAAGAAGAAGCACTGCAGTAGTTGCCTACTTGCAGAACTAGAACACCTAAATCTGCGAGCCTTAAATGGAAGATTCTCGGACGACACTCCACCAGGTGACTCTTACTATTCTCTTACAACAAGCTCCATACTGGACTATACCTTTTGTAAGCCTTGCTCTCTTCCCATACATACTTAGGGACAGAATGGGGGATAAGGGCGATAGCGACCATCATCTACAAGAATTTCAAATAACCGCGACCACAGCAAGACCAATCAGCACAGATGCAATTCTAGGGCGCATCTCCATGTCCAATTTAATAAGGATAAAATGCACAATAAATAATACAAACTCTCAGGCCGAAGCAACAATTCAACTCTTTAATTCACCAACATTCAGCCTGGAAGACAAAATTGACCACTGGGAACAGTTCACAGACAAGCTTTTAGATCATTATGCAGAAACAAAAAACAACTCACAGAAAGCATGGGAGAAAAATAAAATCTCGAAGGACCAGAGACAGCAGCTGAAAACACGCCAAAAAATCAATAAATGCAACCCTACGCTGGTTGAGAAGATCCCCAGAGAACGCGACTGCACGAGCCTCCTTGAATAAGCAAAGGGCACAATTAACCCTTTAATTGCTGCCGTCGGCCAACGGTCGTCACGAGCGCTACCTCCCCAGTGCTGCGCACGACCGTTGGCCGACGGGCCAGCATTCGTTCTCCGAACGTTCAGCACTGGGCGCTGAACGTTCGACGCTGGGAACGGGTTAAAAAGTCTGAAATGGAACATCAACAGCAACCTTTAGAATGTGTTTTGGGCAAAACTTTTAAACAACACAAACAGTAATACTAGTGCCCGGTTCTGGAAGACTGTGAACTGGATTATTCACCCACATCATAAGGGTATTGGGTCACACATTTCGGAAGCAAACTGGGTAAATTTCCTTACCACTCACTTCAACAATCAGACCGATAGTGCTGGAACGCTAATGGCTGAAAGCAGGACATCTGGAGATCAAGATGGAGCAAGTAATTCGGAGTTGAGGGATCAGGAGCCGCCGCTCAAAGAAAAGAGCCCTCTCACTTCAGACAACTGCTCTCAGCCCCTCTTAATCAAGAAGCTGATAGCCAAAGGGAGGAAGGAAGGGGCCCCGGGTCTGAACGGAATCTCACCAGCCCTGTTTAAAGCTAAGCGCAAGGACTTGGCGGATATCCTGTGTCCTTTTATTTCTGGAAGTTAGGTAGTTAAATCATGGAAAGGCTCAACTATAGTGCCACATAAAAGTTGATAAAGCTGAGGCCAATAACTATCGCCTAATAGCTCTAATAGACAATGAAGCAAAATACTTTTCAGGCACTGTATTAGAGGAGCTGACAAACTGGGCGGAGATGAATTCTATAATACCGCTGAATCAGACCGGCTTCCGCAAAATGGCAAGTACATCCACAAACATCCTCACAATCTCGCTAATAATCGATGCAGCCAAAGCCTCAAAAATACCTTTACATTTATGTTATATTGACTTCAGTGCTGCCTTTGATAACGTTGATAGGGGCAGATAATGGGGAAAACTGGCTCAATGGGGCTTACCTCAGCACACTTTAAACATGCTAAAACTTCTGCAAATGGATACCTGGGTGCAGGTGAAGTTAGGTGGTGGCACACACATCTCCGCAAAGGTTCCCACAACAAAGGGTCTGAAACAGGGCCTTGTGCTTGCCCCGACCCTGTTGGGGCAAGCACACAGTGACCTTCCAAAGGCGCTCAACGCCTGCAATTCCCACTCACCAAGGATTGGAGGGCAAACACTGTCAAATTTCATGTATGCCGATGACGTAGTTTTGCTCAACCACACGCATGTTGGTCTCCAGCGTCTACTGACGGCAATGCAGAACTACGCCTCAGAAAACAATCTAAAAGTAAACTTGAGCAAGACAAGGACAATGTCAATAAACTATAAACAAGCATTTGCAATGCAATGGTCTCGCCTTTGAAAAATTTAGAGCTATTGGCATTGTAAATGACAATTGTTTCAATTTTATTTAAAAACCTATAATTTGTATATCGATTTACAATGCTAATAGTGAGTAGTTGACAGTGTGTAGTAGTAGTATAGTGTGTGTAGTATAGAGTGTGTATTAGAGTTGTATAGTGCGTACTATATAGTAATAGTGTGTTTAATAGTTAGTGAGTAGTAGTGAGTTTTATAGAGGACTACAGTGTGTTCTAGTGAGTATAGTGTGTTTTGTAGTTAGAAACATGAGTATTAAATAATCGTGAAACATAGAGTAGTAATGAGTTTTGTAGTGAGAAACACACGGCTACTTCTAGTTACACATAAAGTGTGTATTCTAACTTTTGAGTAGTAAAGAGTGAGTAGTGGAGTGAGTCATGTTGATTATTATAGTGTGTGGTTGAGTGTGTATTTGAAATACTGTAGTAGAGTATTGCAATAGTTTTGAGTAGTTGCTATTTATGAATAGTGTTTGTAGTAGTATAGAGTTGTAGAGTAAGTACTATATTTTTAAATATATAATAGTATGTTGATAGTATTAGTGCGTAGTAAAGTATTTTAGTGTGTATATTGGTGTAATACAAACATTTAATACATACATCATTTAAAAACAGACATGAAGTACATGTATTAAAATGTTATAAGCATTATCAAAATATAGCACCTACCTTCATGTAGCTGCGTCAATCCCGGTAGTTTTCGATCTCCACCCAACATATCGATAACCGCCTATGGAAATAAAAAACGTGCACCGCCCTGCTGTAGTTCAATTAAGACTTTGCCCAAAGCCCCACAAACAGCCTTTCCCTAAGCAAAACATTAATTACAAATCACATAAAAAAATCAATATATGTTAAAGCAACTACTAGCTATGAGAGCATCGCGAAAAGAAGACATAGTGAATAATAAGTAGTTTCCTTAAAAAAGAAATGAAATACATCTTTTACTAACATCTTTTAAACAATATAAAAATATACCACTAACCTGTATGTCGTTGCATCACGGACGGTTATTTCCAGGACTCCCCCATCAAAAAAAAGACATAAAATACATATGTTATTTACATTCCCTAAACATTATAAAAGCATTCCACTTACCTTTATGTTGCTGCAAAACGTACCGTGATTTCTAGAACTCGACCGAAGATATTGCTGAATGCTGTTTACATGAAAAACGTGCCCCACCCGGTCGTATTAAAATGAGGTACTCCCCCTAAAAACGTATTAGCAGCACCTTCGACAAAAAACGTCAATTACAAATACCTGCAAACATTATCAATATATTCTAAAAAAAGTACCACCTATGATAAAAAAAGTAAACATTATACCCAATATAATGCAATACAACCCGTATACATACTGTAACACAAAATAACCAACTGTAATAATAGTAAAAGCACAACACTAATTAGACTTACTAAAGATGCAATAACGATTATTAAAATTGTGTAAAATGGTAAAAAAAAATGCACTTACCTGTATGTCGCAGCATCACGGACGGTGAATTCCAGAGTCGACCGGAGATATCGCTGACTGCTGTTTAAATGAAAAAAACGTGTCTCACCCTGCCATAATAAATTGACGACTATCCCCGAAATGCGAATAAAAGCACTCTCGTCAAAAATGCATCTATTACAAAAACATTAAAACATTATCTATATATTTTAAACAAACTAATAGCTATTTAATAAAAACAAAGCAAAAACTAGATAATATATAATGTAACAGGGGGCGTGGCTCCGAGGGCGACAATGGCGGACGTGGCTTTCTAGAGCTCCCGCCGGCCCGTAATTAATCCTGTCATTTATCCTATCCCCGGACCCCTAACTGGCCACTCTTGAGCGACGGCAGCTGCCTACAACAAAGGGGCACCCTCCGGTGCGGCGTTCGTGATCCCTGGTCCCTGGCTGGCGGACCTTTTGGCAGCGACGTCCACTGGGCCTACCTGCCGCGTGGAGAGCCGTGGCCTCGATTAGACACTGGGCCCGACGGACGGCCCTGAGCGCCGGCCGGCTTGCTCGCCGGCGGGCCCCGTGGGCCCCGAGTCAGTTGATTTTTGGCAGCCGGAGTGGGGGCGGCGGTGTCCCGTACCGCCTGGAGAGCTACAGGCGCCGCGGGAGGCTGCAGGAGAGCGGAGCGGCGCTGTGGAGAGCTGCACGGGCCTCGGTGCAGGTCGGGCCCCCTCGGGCGGCTGGAGGCTGTGGTGGTGTTGGGGCTGGAGCCGGGCCATCGAAAGCGGTGAGGGCATGTTCCGCCCGATTGCCTACGTGTGTGGCCCCTTGCGGTGTGGCCCCTGACGGCGGAGGAGACCGGCGGAGTGGAGCAGTTCGGCGCTCGCGCCATATCTTGGGGCGCCTTTCTCCTGCGTGTATCCTGCGCGGGCCCGGACCGACAGCTGGTGTGGCCCCGGGACACGGTGTCGCCTGCTTGCCCTGGCCACGAATGATTGCTTGGACCCGTCCCGGCCTGCAGCTGTGGTGGAGGGCTGGACCGGAGAGGACTGTAGTGGCCGGAGCGGTCTCGTGAAGGTGAGGAGCCGGGTGCCTGGCAGCGTTTCCTCTGGGTGTGGGAGTGCCCTGCCTGGGGGCCCGTGATAGGAGACCCTGTGGTGGCCCCGAGTGACATTGGCGATAGCTGCTTGCTGGTCCCCTGTGGTGGCAACCTGGCGCGGCGGGGCACCCCGGGGGTCATCCTTACTCCGGCGAGGCAGTAAGAGGAGGGTGCGCCAAGGGCACGGAGCAACCTGCTTGAACTTTCCCCACCATGACCAGGGGCGGAGGTGGCACTGGCTCCGCCAAGAAGGGGCTGATCGACAAATTCACTGGACCCAGTGGGGGAGCCGGGGCCGCCGGAGGTAGTCAGAATGCTGATCCGGATAACGCGGCCTTGATGGCGGCCATCACGCAATCGAGGGACATGCTTGATGCAAAAATTGGTGCGGTGGGTGCTGACGTTATGCTATTGTGACAAGACCTCCGCAACGCCGTCGCCCGCATTGCAGAGACCGAGACCAGGATTACAGGAGTGGAGGGAGACGTCGGTGCCCTCAAACAGAATGTGGCGGAGATGGACAAGATCCAGAAGGGGCTGGCTCTCCGCGTGGAGGACGCGGAGGGGAGAGCGCGACGGAATAACCTACGCTTCGTGGGCTTTCCGGAGGATTGCGAGAAGGGGCCCATGGCTGCATTCCTCACAGAGTGGCTGGAGAGCTGGCTTCCCCCAGACGTCCTGTCGCGCTGCTTCGTAGTGGAGCGCGCACACATAGCCTTAACGCAGAAACCGCCGTTAGGGGAACGGCCTCGGCCAGTCATAGCCAAAATCCTGAACTTCCACGACCGAGACACTATACTCAGGGAAGCGAGGGCCAAAGAGACACTGTTGTATGACAATCATAAGATTATGATCTTCCCGGATTATACCAGGCTAGTACAACAGCAGCGCCATTCCTTCCTGGCGGCGAAGGCCAAACTGCGTGGCCTAAAAATTCAATATTCACTGCTGTACCCGGCCCGCCTACGCGTTGTCTTCAACTCCAAAACTCACTTTTTCGACTCCCCGGAAGACGTGTTCAGGTGGACGGATGAGACGGTCAGGATCCGGCCGAACGCCCAGCCGGGGCTGGGCTCTGGACCATCGCGCGGGTCGTCGCGGGAGAGGGGCGACTCCACCAGCAAAGGCAAACGACATCGGAAATCCAGATCCAGGCGACGCTCCCTGTCCCGTGATGGCCTCCTGGATGGGACGCAACCTGACACGGACCAGTCGGGGAAAGAAAACTGAACAACGTGCGGCTTCAGCCGTCCTAGCTTCACTCAGTCCACTGGTGGGCTCTGCGGAGGGCCTGATGTGGAGGCTTCAGCGGTGGAATGGTCTCTGGTAGGGTGCATGGGACGTCGCCTGAGAGGCATCTGGCTGCCTCGTCCTTTCTGTGGTCCAAACATTGTGGTACTAGGGGGTTCGGGGAACTAACCTCATGGGCAGCTTCATCCTCCCACGGTTTGGGGGGTGGCCCTGGGGGACGGTTCTGGTTCTTGGGGGGAGTAGTTGGGATCCATTGGTATGGTGGGCTTTGGGCGCTCCGTTTTGGGCCCGAAGCTCCCCATGCCGCGACAGGTACTTCAGTGTTCCATGAGGTATAGGAGTGGGGGGTGGCGTTTTGGAGTTGGGTTGTTGAGGGGGCAGGGTTGGTGGTTGGTGACGGGGGGGTCGTGGGGGGTTTGAAGGGGGTGCACGTGTTTTCTGCTGTATTGAGGTATATGGTATTTGGTGCCGAGGCCGGGTCCCGGTGGCCTCAGAGACTTCCCCATCGAGACAATGGTTGACACCCAAGGACAGGAACTAACTAGTGACTCTATGCAGATATTGAGTTGGAATGTCAGGGGGATGTTAGACAAAATCAAGCGTGGGGCAGTCTTGCGCTGGGGTAAGAGAAGCTCAGCGGATGTGATGCTACTTCAGGAAACGCATATGTTGGGTACGAAGGCGCTGAGTTTACAGAGGTTTGGTTTTCACCAAGTGTTCCATGCGGGGTTCTCGAGAGGGGTGGCTATCCTTATCCACCGTAGGCTGTCTTACACCCATGAACGCCATTGGATTGATCCCCAGGGTCGGTATGTCTTTGTGAAAGGCCTGATTGGTGCGGAGCCTGTGGTGTTTGGCAGTGTATATGCTCCTCCCCCTTTGCAATGGTCCTTGGCAGAGAGACTGTTTGAATTGTGGGCCGATATCCCCGACTCCTTGGCTGTGATAGGGGGTGACTGGAATGATGTTGTGGATGTATACTTGGATCGGCAGAGGTCACAGGGGGCTGTGGCGGCGACCTCCCCCACACGGCTGAAAGCAATGATTGAGGGGTTGGGCTGGGCGGATGCCTGGAGACATTTGCATGCAAGGACGCGTGAGTACACGTATGTGTCCGCGGTACATGGCTCCTTCTCCAGGCTGGATTGTGTGTTTGTGCCGGGGGCCTTCCTTGACAGGGTGAAACGGGCTGTGATTCAGCCCCGGGGGCTGTCGGACCACTCCCCTGTCGCGGTACAGATAGACTTGCACAAGCCGCGCCGGCCGTTTCGGTGGAGGATGTCCTCGTGGCATCTCCAGCAGGCGGACTACACACAACATATGCGTGGTGCGATTGCCCAATATTGGCAGGAGAATCTGGCTGAGGGGGTTGATGGAGTGACGGTCTGGGAGGCCATGAAGCCCACCCTGCGGAGCGTGGACATTGCTTGGTGCGCTGCTGCCCGGCGTACCCGACGGGAGGTTATTGTCGCGGCTGCGGGGCGCGTGGAATTGTTGGAGAATCAGTGTCGGAGGGATGGGGATGCATTGACGATACGGCTGCTCCTGCAGGCGCAGCAATCCTATGCCTCGGTTTTAATGGACGAGGCCAGACAAGCTTGGCTGGCTACGCGGAGTAGAGTATACAAGTGGGGCGATAAGTCCTGCACTATGCTCCACAGACTGTGTCAACAAACATTACAACCGCTCACACTACCAGGCCTTACGGACGGGAAGGGCGTCGCCATCACGGACGCCGCGACCCTTGCAGCGAGCTTTGCCACCTACTATGCGGAACAGTATGCTCCCCGAGACAGCCTTCCGTTGGATGCTGTAGATAAGTTCATAGCTGACCTCCCCCCGCGCAGTTTCGGACGAGGCCAGGAAGGCCTTGGACCTCCCCTTGTCGGCGGAGGAGCTGGGGGATGCGCTGGGCCAGCTCAACGTGGGCAAGGCGCCGGGACCGAGTGGGTTCCCCAGCGAATTCTACAAGAAATTTCACCTGCTGCTTGGGCCGCACTACAGGCAGGCGTTGGAGGTGGCGCGAGAGCGTGGTAGCCTGCCGTCGGACTGGCGTCAGGCCGAAATTGTGGTGTTCCAGAAGCCAGGTAGACCCCCAGATAGACATGACTCGTATCGGCCTATATCTCTGCTCAACTTCGAAGCCAAGTTACTGGCCAAGGCGCTGGCGAACCGTCTTCTCCCCTACATCACAGATCTGGTCCACCCGGACCAGGCGGGCTTCATGCCGCATCGAGCGACGCGACACAACATCAGGCGTGCACAGGCGGCGGTGGACGCTGTGGGGGCGACCGGGGAGCGGGCAGCACTACTGCTGGCAGATATTGACAGGGCGTTCGATTCGGTCAGCTGGACCTACCTTTTCGCCCTCTTGCCGCGTCTAAACCTGGGCCCAGTGTTCATCTCCTATATTAGGCTGCTGTATACGGACATCACTGCCTCGGTACGCATCTCTGGGGCGATTTCGGAGAAGTTCCCGATTGCCAGGGGGACCCGGCAGGGTTGCCCGCTCTCCCCCTATCTCTTCGCTCTGGCCATGGAACCCCTGGCCACATGGGTACGCGCTGATGCACAGTACCGTGGCTTCGTGTGGGGGGAGGAACTCTCCGATAGCATCGCCCTGTATGCGGATGATGTCCTCTTCTTTATGACGGACCTCCACCGCTCCGGCCCTCGAATACTGGACATCATGCAGGTCTTTGGCGAAGTATTGGGACTCTTCCTCAACCCGCGCAAGTCAATCCTGTGGGTGCTGGGTGGGGAGGTTGAGACGTATCCCTGGGCTTCGGCCCTACAGGTGGCGGTCGGTGGCCTAAAATACTTGGGGGTCTTTCTGTCCGAGTCCGCCGTAATTGCATGGGAGCGTAACGTGCTGCCCGTATGGGACAAAGTCCAATCAGACATCAAAACCTGGTCTCGCATGCCCCTTAACATCTACGGCAGATCCGCAATATTTAAGATGGTTGCCCTCCCGCGGCTCTTATATCAATTACAGAACCATCCATTTAGAATTGATCCACAGTGGTTCCGTCGCGTGAACTCGGTGCTGGGCCGCTTTCTGTGGGCTGGTGGCGTCTCTAGAGTGGCGCTGCGGACCTGCTTCCTATCCACGTATTGTGGAGGCCTGGCTACATCTGATCTCCTGTCCTACTATCAGGCCTCGCACCTCCTAGTTCTGAATGAGTGGTGGTACGGCGATCACAGCGACCCGGCATATGCACTGGAACATTTCTTGATGGGCGATGCCACGCTCCATACACTGTTGTTTTCGGCCAGGCGGCGGAAGGCGTTACCGTGGGTCACTCAGGTGGTTTTTGTAATCTGGAGGCAGGCACTACGCCGCATGGGTTGGTGGGGCAGGCTGACAGCGGAGACTCCGCTGTGGAATAACGGACAGCTTCCTGCGCTGGCTTCCTTGTCGGGATTTAGTGGCTGGGACGCCATCGGGATCTCCTCACTAGGCCATGTCCTCGCAGGGACTACCCTCAAGTCCTTTCAGGACCTCAGCACTGAATTCAGCATGTCCAAGACCAAATTCTTCAAATACCTACAGTTCCGCCATGCGCTAACGCCAAGTCTGGTAGGGCTGGACCAGCTTCCCGAATTTAGCCCTGTGGAGGCCAAGCTCTTCATGGGGGACCTGGGTGATAAAAAAGTCTCCAAAATATACCAAACGTTAGTTACCCACTGCTCCTCTTCTCTCTTGTCACTGAAGGCCTCCTGGGAGACTGATGTTGGTTCTTTGGATGAGGACGACTGGAGGGAGACCCTTGAGTCCCCCCGTGGGGCCGCCATTGCTGTGCGGCTCCGGTTTATACAGTTTAAGTACCTACACAGGGCCTACTATACGAGGGAGAGACTGTGGAGGGCGGGTCTCATTGCTGCCCCGGACTGCTTGCGCTGTGGGACTGAACGAGGTACGCTGCTGCACACGGTGTGGGCTTGTGTGGGTCTCACCCGCTTCTGGAATGGGGTGTGGAGTTGTCTGTCGGAGGTACTGGGGTGGGACCTTCCTCGTACACCCAGGCTGGGTCTCCTTCATGTCCTAGAGAATGTGGGTGGAAACATTTACAAGCGTCACCTCCTGTTGCTGGGTCTAGTTGTAGCCAAAAGAGACCTGTCGAAAGCCTGGAAGAGTGACCGGGCCCCCCGCTTTGCGCCTGGAAGGCAGGCCTGGACTTTCTCATGGGGCTTGAGTTGCCTGTGTTTGAGGCCAGGGGATGCCCCCGAAAGCATTACAAGATCTGGAAGAGGTGGGCGGATTACAGGGGGTTGACTCTAGAACCACCAGCTGATTTGGATGATGTTCTGCCCCCGGAAGGGGACCTTGGGGCCTAAAACGGCATCAGATGCCTATCGTGCAATACTTGTGTACTATGGCGGATGTGAACACGTGCACTGGGTTAGGGGGGGATAAGGGGTGGGTAGCGGGGGGGGTTACTGTTGGGGTGGCTAGCAGGGTGTTGGGGTCTGGGAGGGGGGTGATTCCAAAAGTCTAGGCAGTATATTCCTTCTGCTATCTGTTTACTGATGACAGTGACCTCCTGACTGTGGAGAGCTGTGCTTATACTCTGCCTAAATTTTCAATAAAAGCTGTTGTGAAAAAAAAAATATAATGTAACAAAACACAAACACACACGGACGGTGAATTCCAGAGTCGACCGGAGATATCGCTGACTGCTGTTTAAATGGAAAACGTGCCCACCCTGCCCTAATAAATTGATGACTATCCCCGAAACGCGAATAAAAGCACTTTCGTCAAAAATGCATCTATTACAAAAACATTAAAACGTTATCTATATATTTTAAACAAACTAATAGCTATTTAATCAAAACAAAGCAAAAACTAGATACAATTTTAATGTAACAAAACACAAACACAATCTCTTACTATATAAAAATATAGCACTTACCTGTATGTCGCCACAGCACGGACGGTGAAATCTATATATCTCACGGACGATACACGAAGACGACACGGACAGTGTATACCTGAAAAGTAAAAAAAAAAAAAAACACATTAGATCACAAAGAGACCCAAGATTAGATAAACATCACCCAAAAATTGCACTTACCTGTTGAAATCGCCGGAAGATATCCCCTAAAAACCTATTAGCAGCACTTTAATCAAAAACCTCAATTACGAATACCTGCAAACATTATTAATATGTTCGAAATAAACTACCAGCTATGATAAAAAAACTAGGAATTATACACAATATAATGCAATACAACACGAACACATATTGTAACACAAAATAACCAACTGTATTAATATTAAAAGCACAAAACTAATTTTCAATAACGAACATAGTGCAATAACATAGTGAGTCCTACATTTAGCATTGAAAAAAAGGCAGAAGACATTTACTATTAAAATGTTATAATATTTTTTAAAAATTGCACTTACCTGTATGTCGCTGCATCATGGACGGTGAATTCCAGAGTCGACCGGAGATATCGCTGACTGCTGTTTAAATGGAAAGCGTGCCCACCCTGCCATAATAAATCGACAACTATCCCCGAAACGCGAATAAAAGCACTTTCGTCAAAAATGCATCTGTTACAAAAACATTAAAACAATATCTCTATATTTTAACGAAACTAATAGCTATTTAATGAAAAACAAAGCAAAAACTCGATACAATTTAATGTAACAAAACACAAACGCAATCTCTAACTATATAAAAATATAGCACTTACCTGTATGTCGTGGGATGACGGACGGTGTATTCTAGAAGTCTCACGAACAGTACACGGAGACGACACGGGCCGGTGTAGACCTGTAAAGTAAAAAAAAAAGAAAACCTTAGATCACAAAGAGAGACAAGATTAGATAAACATTACCCAAAAATTGTACTTACCTGTAGAACTCGCCAGAAGATATCGCCGACTGGTGTTTACATGAAAAACGTGCCCCACCCTGCCGTAGTCAAATAAGGTACTTCCCCTAAAAACCTATTAGCAGCACTTTCGACAAAAACCTTTATTACGAATACCTGCAAACATTATCAATATATTATAAATAAAGTACTAGCTATGATAAAGAAAGTGAAAATTATACACAATATAATGCAATATAACACGAATACATATTCTAACACAAAATAAACAACTGTAATAATATTAAAAGCACAACACTAATTAGACGTACTAAAGATGCAATAACGATTATTAAAATTGTATAAAATGTTTAAAAAAATTGCACTTACCTGTATGTTGCAGCATCACGGACGGTGAATTCCAGAGTCGACCGGGGATATCGCTGACTGCTGTTTAAATGAAAAATGTGCCCCACCCTGCCATAATAAATTGACGACTATCCCCGAAATGCGAATAAAAGCACTTTAGTCAAAAAAGCACCAATTACAAAAACATTAAAACAATATCTATACATTTTAAAGAAACTAATAGTTATTTAATACAAACAAATCCAAAAATACACCCAATATAATGAAACAAAGAACACAAACACATTCCGTAACAATATAAAAATATTGCACTTACCTGTATGTCGCTGCATCACAGACGGTGAATTCGAGAAGTCTCACTGAGAAAAATCTACATTTAAAAAAAATCATGAACTGTTGTTATATTAAAATAAATAATGTATTCAAAAACAAAGTGAATAAAACAAAAAACATTACAAAATAGAACATACAGTTAGCGGTAAAAATATTGTGAAAATAATTTAGACTTGCCTTTAATTAAAACAAAACGACGCAATGACAATCTGTAATAATAATAAAAGCGTAATGTAATAACAATAAAATACATCTATTATTAACATTTCCCATACATTAAAAAAATATTCCACTTACCTGTAGTTTGCTGCATCGCATGCGGTGATTTCTAGAGTCGATCGGAGATATCGCTGACTGCTGTTGAAATAGAAAACGTAACCCACCCTAACGTAATTAATAGACGCAATATCCCCAAAATTCTATTAAAAGCACTTTAGTAACAAAAGGGTCAATAACAAAAAAAATGAAAAACATTATCTACATTTTTTAAAGAAACTAGTAAGTATTACTCAAACACATTATATAACAAAAAATAACGATTTGTTGTTGTAATAAAACAAACAAGTGTTAAGAAACAAAGTGAATTAAACAAAAAACTTTAGAAAATAGTACATGTCAAAATGAAAAATTACATAACTTACCCTAAACTTGCCGCAGCGACACAGGCCGGGGTAGACCTAAAAAGTGAACAAAAAAAACACATGACAAAGAGAGACAAAATGGCTTACCTCTAAGACGCAAACCGCAGCATACATACCGGGCAAAGCAGTCAATGCACAACGGTGCACGGAACCGCCATGGGCCGGGGTAGACCTGTAAAAGGAACAAAAAAACACATTAGATGACAAAGAGAGACAGAATGGCTTACCTCTAAGACGCAAACCGCAGCATACATACCGGGCAAAGCAGTCCATGCACGACAGTGCATGTAGGCAACACGACACGGGGTAGACCTACAAAGTAAACAAAAAAACACATTATATGACAAAAAAAAAGAGACACAATGCTTACCTGCTAGCAAATCGTTACGTCCATCCCGTCAACAGAAATCGCTATGTCCATCCCGGCAACAGAGACCTTACCAATTAAGAAAAAAAAGCCCTGAAAAAAAAAAAAAGAAAACGCCCACAAAGGCACACCGCTTAAAAAATGAGAAAGAAACGCCCACAAATCTGCTAAAGCCGGCGCCAGAACTGAGTAACGCACATCTCTTCCAATGGCTAGCCTCCATTTAAGAAGCTAGCCAATGGAAGAGAGAGGCGGGTTCAAGCCCCAGTACTGAGATGACATAAAATCTCGCCAGCGAGACTGCGCAAGCGCAGCCCACGCTAGTCAAGACCTAAAAGGAACCTCCGCCAAGAAACCAGCTTTTTTGGAACAAAACTTGTCCCAGTTCAAGAATACAAGTACCTTGGAGTGACATTTGACAAGGATGGGGCGTTTAGACGTCAGAAAGAGGAAACTAGAAGGAAAGATTTGCCGATTGCCTTAACAATGAAAAATCTTTTAAGTAAACTGATGGGGCCTACCCTGACTCCGCTTTTGAAAGTAGTCCGGGCCAAATTACTCCCCTCAATGCTAAAAAGCATATGTCCCTAACCAGACCATAACATGAACATACTGCCAGAAGTAAAGGGTTAACCCTCACAACAATCGGAGATAATTGGACTAAAACAATCATGATGACCTGCAAAGAATCCCATGGCTGGACTAAAATAACACGTATCCCTAATTCATAGTAGTAAGACACTCAAAGTCCCACACAATGCCTACAACTAACTCGGACTTTATACTGGTAAATATGTTCCCTATAAGGGGTTTTAAATGTCGTTTTAACTAGATACATACACTGATGAATTTATTAATTTATTTTTGTATTTTATGTAATAATATTGCAATGGTTTTAAGTAACTATGCAGGAACTAGAGAATCTGAATGGTTGTATCCACCCCAATATAAAGATGTTTTTCGTACATATCAAGTCTGTGTGTGTCCATAGACATTACTCTGTTTAGCCTATGTGAAGGTTCATGTACGAAGGTGCATATTTGGAACCCATATCTGCCTATACCATTTGTCCTTGAATAGAAAGACATTTTATTCAGGATAAATTCGTCATTGTGTGTATCACAGTGGGGTCAGAACAAGTGGCTCCTCATTTGCTCCAAAAGTGATATGATGGAATTCCATACTTCTTATGATGTATACCCCCATGTTACCTTTGGCAAGTTTTATTCTGAAAGCTTTTTACGCGGGCCGGCGTATGAGGCTGCTGTTGCTATGTCACATAGATGCACGTAAGACATCATTTCTCAATGGTAATTTGGAATTCCTGTTATCTAATGAAAAGATGATTTATGGAGGATTAATAACTTCAGTGATCCAATTGTGTTCGGTAAGTGCAACTTTACTAGCGTGGCTGATGTTCTACTTTTGCTTATTTAATGAACTGTGTACAGACACTTATGCAGGTAGTGCATTATCCTGGTAAAGTCTGACGTGCAATACCTCACAAGGATGTTTTGTTGAGGAAGTAGTTTGCAATGTCCGATTTTTTTGTGGTTTTAAAGTTTTGTATAGTCTGTTCTCTGGCTAACGTTATTAGCATTCCTGCTAAAATAAAGATGCTGATCAGCATCTTTCTTCAATATGTATGTCTGGATATATGGATTGAATGTTATATTGCGCAAACCTGTCCAGAACCACGGAACGCTGAACGTGTTCAGAGCAAGATCACATTAGCAGCGTGGTAGGGGTTCTTTTGAGGGTTTTGGCCGCTGAGTTTCTGCCTGTTGGCATCTCCTTCTTGGCAGAACTTCCTGCAGGTTACCTCTCTGTTTTCTTTTATTCCCAGTATAATGGAAGATCTGAACACAGCATGTTACAAATTAGGGGAAATGTTAGGAAGTCAAGGTGATTGATGGTGAATGGTAACATAGTGACTACAAACATAGTACCTACACTTTTAGTGTTTATACATATTTACATGAGAGGAGCTGTGGTGTGTTTGATAGTCAGCTTAATGCTGTGAATTGTCAACTATGTTATTTCAGAGTCGTCTTGAATTTTTAGAGGGAAGGAAAAGCCCTCAATTGACTTGTATTTGAAGTTCAGTGTACAAGACAGAACTGTGTATCGTTCACCTTTTTAATGATTTTGTTGATTTTATTTTGCATTTAAAAGAAAACAATGCAATGTTATTTCATTGCAGCCACTTCATATACTAATTTTATGCTTCGGCCCACACTTCTGATATATTGAGCCTTTTTAAATCGAGCCTGGGCAGCGCATGGGCTGCTCCATGAAGCATGCTGTATTGGTGTAAGTACTTGAAACTCTGCCCATATTTTGCATTGGCTTGTGTCATTGGCCTTGGTAAATGCTGGTTTCTGATTCGGTAATAGGCTTGTTAGTTCATCCTTAGTACCGCCTCGTCTTCATTTGTAACCTTCCATGGCGACACACCCTGTTACTTGTGTTGTTACTCAGTAGGCTTTAATTACAGCCTCCAAGCACTATTTTGTTAAATGCAGGATATGCTCTCTCGTAAGGCTTTATTATTTTTTTTTTCCATAGCATGTCACGCCACAGTGGCGGCCATGCCTTTGGTTTATTTGCTGCGCCTGCATGTTTTTTTTTCTTCTATTTTTTAACTTTTAGTTGTAAAAGCACCCCGTGCCGCGCTTTCACGTTAATGGCGGCCACACCCCTTTCTCGAGACCAGTCGAGTCTAAGGAAAGAGGCACGGCCACTATTAAAGGGAAAGTGCGGCATGGGGCCTTTCGGAAACAACCATTTGCAATGCAACAGGTCTCGCGTTTTCGAGAGTTTAGTAATTATGAGACCTATTGCATTGCAAATGCTTGTTTCATATTAACACTTGTAAGCTAGGATTCATAAATGACTAGCTCAACATCCATGAAGTGTATATTATCTGTAGCCTCGATCCTTCTCATGAGAAATCCCGGCATTTGCCCAGACCCCTAGTGTCTGGTTTCCCGTTTCTGTCACGTGTATCTTTTCCATGACTCTCTATGGAGTGAGAATGCATAACACATTTGAAATGTGGGATGGTATAGCAATTTATCTCCTTGACTTGGGAAGATGAAAAGCTCTATTTCACTGAGTGCTTACTTTTTGATCGTTTTGCTTTAATAAAGATGTTTTAGACTTCAAGTAAGCATGAAGATATTGATTTCTCTCACAGAATTAAGCTTGAACTAAGCAGAAGACAGATTGAGGATAGTGAAGAAATTATGGTTGCCAGAGAAAAGATGTCCGGAAGAAGTGTAGCAGGTGGTACTTTAGTGGAAGTATGGTGGGAATATTGGCATGATGACATTCTAAATCAACATTGAGATTCTGTATGGGGCCCAGTGTTTTGGTGGTATCCATCCCGGTTGGTGGTAGTTGGTGGTATTTGGGAGAGGAGGGAGTGTGACTGGAAATATTAAAGAGGCATGTATAGCAAAGTTTATTACATTGTCCAGGTGGGACAAAGTGTGGAGTAGTGGGCTAAGTAGTCTAATATATTAATATCATTACCAAGGAATTACTGAAACATTTGAATATCTGAAATTGGAGGTGAGGGTATATCTTTCAGATGTTGATACCCTGGTGTGTGGCTGCTGATAGGAGAGTAGAGATAAATGTCAGCAGCAGTGTGTAGGATTCAAAGAGCTCGTGGGGATTCCTGGCAGAGGGGTGAAGCTAGTTTGTCTGGGGAAAACAAGATTGGGACTAGTAGAGTGATCATGGCAGAGGGAAAGTAAATAATTATAGTGAAGAAAGAGAATAGGAGGTACTGCGGACATCCACATTAGGAAGAGGCAGTCAAGTTGCCGGAGCCCACCATTTCTATGTGTTTAATGGCCTAAGAGTTAAACTGGTATCCGCTTCTACAGGTATGACTACTCCAAGGTCAGTACGTAAAACAGAAATAGCAGACCTGCATCATCCAGTGACAGTAAAGTATTAAGGACAGACCTTGCTGATTTAAGTTACCCTATTCTCTTTCGCCTAAGATACATGAGGTTGAAGTCCATATGACCTTTGCACTAGTCTAAAATTTTGGACGTCACAAAATATGGAACTCGTAACACCTTTTCTCTGAAGACTTATTACTTGCCCTGATACACTGTACGAAAAGCTAAATTGCCTAGTATGAAAGGCTGACTTGTCGAGGTATCTTTTCCTGTGACACTAAGAAACCGTTTATCAGACTTATGGCCACCACAAAACTAAGTGGAGGGAGAGGAACCAACATTAAATACATGCTACACCCAGCATGGCAGTCCACTAACATGAGCTCTGACATGATTGGTATCTCACAAATGTCTAAAGCTTCACGAGTCGGGGATTGACATGTCTGCTCCTTCAACAAAAGATGATATTGAGCTGCTAATCACAGAATTTTGCAAACGTATCAAGAGCTTTAAGGCAAGACTTTGCGAAAATTGATAACAAAAAGAATTGCTTGAGACAAAACAATCTACTCTTTCGAGGAATCAACGAACACAGCGGTAATAATAAAGTCTAAAATCTCTTACAAGCTTTGTTTTGACATCGCTCAATGCTCTAGACTACCTAGAAATAGTTTTAGGTAGAGCCCATAAAGTCTGTAGAGCATTTCAAGTCAGAAGAATCTTGCACTAGATGGTCTCACAATGATACAGTATTTTAAAATAAAAACATTCTAGAAGCGGTATACAGGTCTAAGAAAATTGAACTTTGGGAATACACAATAACAAAATGCCAAAATGTCTTAGCCATGACGATTCTCGGATTCAAAGAAATGAAATAGGGTACCTCTTATCTCTGTTTAGAAGGTATTCCAATTCAAACTTATCTTCACGATCCAGGGGAAACAACATGCAGTGCACACAATGACAGACACTTCCCGAATATTGAGACTGAAATCAAGAGTCTCTATTGAATAACACCTAAAGATTGGCTTAATTGTTCTTGTTTTTTATCCTTATGATCTAATTTACCCTCTCTCTCCTCTCCCTATACCCTAGGGCAAAAAAATTATGATGTTCCACCAAGTTCATTTATTCAAAATGTATTGATTGGTATCATTCCAAATGTTAAACAAATATGCATAATTCTCGACATACTGATCTGAATGATGTTAATGCAGCCATCAGAAACAATTTTAGTCAATGAATCTAATGAAACAGTATATGTTAAGGAATTCTCAACCATAGCCAAGTTTATTGAAGGAAATCTAGTTATGAGGCAATTTTAATAACACACTTGCCCTATATCACAATCATTATTCTCCCCAGCAGCACCCTGGGAACCATCTCCAGTGCTATTTTGGGGTATCCGTGACAATGACATAATTGATGCATGGCAATTGAAACAGGTTGAGCAGGGCAACTCGTTTTATTCAAATTTTCACAAAACACATTCAAGGATGGACCAATACAATAATTCCTAATATACAGATTGTTATCGAGCATGGGTTCAGTTGGAATTGGCACTCAAATTCGGTCTGATCATACACCTTTTATCTCCACCAAAACTTAGAGAATGAAGAATCCATGAGCAAGCCTTGAGAGAAGAGGCCCTTACATGGACTTTAGCTGACAAAAGAGGTAAATTAATAGATCACACCTCACATTTCAGTAAAATGTGTGAAAGAACAAAAATATGAAGAATATCGGAGTTACGACAAGACCTAAAATGAGTGGGTCATGTAGTGGCAAAAAGTGATGGATGGAATGCTTCAATTAATGTCAGCCACTGGTAATTACTCCGGGCTGCATCCCAGCTGATCCATCACTTTTTTGGATACTTTAGTGACACTTGTTACTCCAAGAGGAAAGGATAGGCCCAGATGTGGGTCCTATGCACATTGTGTAATTGGAACCCAGCTATACCTGACTGATGAGCCTTAACTAGGGCGATACTGGTCCTAGGTTGCTCGTGTTCCGGTACAGGGAGGATCTGGCCTGTCAGTTTGGATAAACTGTTCCCACTGAAGTAGGGTGAAGACTGATTTGCGTATGACTGGGCCCTAGCTGAGGTGGGATGGTGTGCAAAAGAATGTAGCAATGGAATGTGGCCCCAAGTAATTAAAATTGGCTGAGATTAATTCCAGCATTCCATCCATCACTTATTTTGTATTCTTTAGTATGCAAAAATGGCAGACATGCAGGATGTGTTTGTTATACATGACATAGACTCAATTCTCCGCTATGTTTCCAAATTTTCCAAATTTGCCTACGCTATTTGAAAAAACTCTTATTTCATACCTAAAATCAAAAGTAAACTGCTCACATATTTTGTGTTTACTCTTTCGTGTACACACGTCTTGCATTAAAAGAAGCATTGGCAATGTGGATAGTTTTTTTTATGTGCATTGGAAAGTTTTATACCAAGCGTCCCAACACCATAAAGGTTCAACATGGACAGCAGTGCGACCTTATCTAAAGCAAAGAATAAATATAGGATAGATGGTAGTTATAGAAGGACCATCCCATTATTTTCTCACAACAGGAGGACAAATACAAATTAGGTAGCGAACACACTAAACAGAGGGAGTGGGAGGAGTTAAAGGACTGTTAATTGTGCCCTTTAAGCATACAATAAGTACAAAACTCAAAAATCTGATGGAATGACCATATATTCATGTAGTGACATAGGATGATTTACTCTCACCTGCCTAGTGTGGTATGCCTCATGAGTGGGTTCAACATCTAGGACTGAGAGGCATCTGAACACTAGTCCTCATCGGTTGTACAGTGTCCTAGTTATGGGTTCCCTAGTTTGGGTGAGATTATGTCACTTATGTCTACATTTATGTTTTCCCTTTATTAAACTCAGATCTATATTAAAGCTGTATGTCCTGAGCTAAAACTGTTTTACTGGTTTCTCCCTACTACACAATTAAAAACAGGAGAGCCCAGCAACTGACTCAAATTGTCTTTTCCATCAACTTGTTTCGGTGCTTGAATATTTCCCCCTATGGGTGTCTAGCATCTCCCCCACGAATATTAGTATCTTGCATCAAATATTGTGAAATAATCCCCGGCATGGGGGCATCTTCACCAGCCTCAAAAAGGATGGGGGTGATTTTGCAAATTTTCTCAAGCCTCATTCCTTGAAGAGGCCTCGCGATATGCTATTGGTGGATCTATCAGCATGTTTCAAATCAAGTCACTGTAAATCATATAATGTGCTATGAAACAGGACATGCTCACGCTGCCAAGCCACTCTTGCAGCTGACTTGTGTAGCCAGTGGGACTGAATAGACCTTAAGACCGTGAACTGCACCCTGTCAGGAAAAGCAGCGCAGAGGAGACTGAAGTGAACAGCTCTTACCTCAGATTGAACCACTTGTCCTACAGCATGTGTCACAGACTGCCACTTTATTTATAGCTGAGGTTTAAACATTTACATTAAAAAGTGTATTTTGGATTGTTCCACTTTAGGACCTTAGATTATTTCACTGCACTTATGGCCTATTAAAACACACATACAAAAGTGTGTTGTCCAATGTGCATCCTGAACCGAATTATTTCAATGTGCTCTCAAATATGATAAACACGGAAAATTAGGCAAAGGAAAGAAAAGTAACTGTCCAGTGTCCAGGGTCAACCTAGTCAACTTTGGAAGCTGCGATTGAAACTAGAGTGGCTGGATCTGGGCCCAGCAACCAGTATTTGTCCTGCGTCTAACAAAATATTCTGACGGGCTGGGCATGGTATGCAAGTACATTTAAAATATCCTTTGTTTTTTATAAGGTTGGGCTACAGCAGTGGAAACACCCCTCTCCATAGAAAGAGCTACACCTTGGGCAAAAACAGTGCAATAATCCTCTTTGAGTGGGCAGGTATTGCGAGGGTGCCATCAGCACAAGCTTTTCTATCATAAGACAGGTACAAATTGTTCAGAAGCAGAGCAAACTTTGCTTTCTCACAGAACAGAGACGGCATGGCAAAGCAATCTTCCGCAACAAGTGCAATCTTCTGTTTCTCGCAACAAACCCATCAGGGCAGACTAGTAGAAGCTTTTATCAATCACAGAATCCACAGTAAAGCTATGAGTGATGTGTAGGTTACAGACCGATATCTGGAGCCGGTGCTGCACTCAGTAAGAGGAATGTTATGGCGAAAGAATGAGTGAATATGCCAGTTCTGACACTGTTATCACTTAGGTGACATTCCAGTTGAGCACTCTGAAATTCCGGTGCTGTCACTTGGAGCTGTTCCAGACAGCCACACAGGTGCCATCCTCACTGAAAGGTCTTGAATGTGCATGCACTAGACGCTGTGGAGTTCCAGCCTCACTGCTGCACCTGCTCAAAATATTGAGACCGCCAGTGCTTGTGCGTGTGTCTTGCAAGTCATGAAGCTCAGCATCCCAAATCACAACTTCCTTATGGAGATTCTGCTTTGTTTTTTTTATCCCCCAGTGGCAAAAGGTTTGGCTGAACGAGTAAATGTACTATGAAAGCAAAACCTAAACCTAAGCAGACAACCAAGTGCACGTGTGTGTTGTAGACTCGGAGTAAGGTTCCAGCGCCATCTAGTGATCATGAGGGAGAAGGCAAGATATCTGCAATTCGAGAACTACATTTATTTATTTTTAATGCATTATAAAGCGTGGACTTTACCCGAAGGTGAGGGAGCACTGTACAATAGAACCAGTGACGTTACATGAGAGAACTGTTGCAGGAATGGAACAAACAAAAATAGCATGCCATAGAATCGAAGCGACGCAGGCAAAAGGCACACAATCCCAAGCACAGTATGAACAGAATGTACAAGCAAAAATAAGAATAAATTACACATTTTACAATGACTAAAGAACTTCCTGGCGAAAAATATCAGGCCATAGTATCAAAACAACGCAGGCAAAAGGAACACAATATCAAACACAGCAAGCACAGGATGTACAAACAAAAATATAAATATATGTGACACATTAACAATGACTAAAGAACTTCCTGGCGGGGTCTGAGAAGGAGGGAATTAGTTCTGAAAGTGTCTTTGGAATAAAAGAGATTTGAGGTCCGCTTTGAAGATCTGGATGGAGGTGATGGCACGGAGCGAAGGAGGAAGCGAGATCCAAATTCTCACGGCATTACCGGAGAACGATTGTGCCAACAATTTTTCCCTTTTGAAGGAGGGGGGTTCAAGAAGGAACTTTTCCGCATTCCGAGAAGGTCTTGAGCCTCCAGACAATTTCAGTTTCTTCACCAGATAGCGAGGGGAGGAAGAGTGCAAAGCTTTGTGGGGGATGCACGCTGTTTTGTAGATAGCTCTAGCCTCGATGGGAAGCCATCGGAGAGAAGACAGGATAGGAGTGATGTGGTCACTTCGTTTGGACCCTGAAATGAAGCGAGCTGCTGAATGGAGGACGGATTTGAGGGGGGAGAGGTGAGATTTGGGAAGGCCAGTCAGAAGAGAATTACAATAATCCAGTCTAGAGAGAACTAGCGATTGGACCAAGATTTTTAGGTCATTCTCCGGGAAGAACTGACAAATTCCCCCTTAAAAGGCGCAGCTGATAACATGCGCTCTTGGCCATGGAATTGATGTGTGAGATTAGGTTGAGTCTTTTGTCAAGTATGACACCTAAGGATTTAGAGCAGTCCACAATGATGGGTTTACTGTTGAGTAGATTCGATTGATCCATCCAGGATTGAACAGGAGGCGGAGAGAGAGAGAGAGCTAGATAAGAGGAGGAATTCCGTTTTGGAGGGATTGAGAATGAGTTGGTGAGCTAACATCCAGTTGTGAATAGCGTTGAGAGTAGAGCTGAGTAGTGAGAGATCATGAGGGAAAGACACCTTGAGGTAGATTTGGGTGTCATCCGCATAGAGATGGTAGAGGATTCCAGATTTGCTTAGAAGGTTCCCTAATGGTTCCAGATAGAGATTGAACAGAGTCGGAGCAAGGATAGAACCTTGAGGGACGCCTTGACCAACCACCAGTGGAGACGAGAGACTGTTCGCAATCTTGATCATTTGGGATCTGTCCGAGAGGAAAGAGGCAAACCATTTGAGTACTGTGCCTTCCACGCCCATTCTCTGTTGAAGAATGTTAAGGAGGGTGTTGCGATTAACAGTGTCAAAAGCTGCAGAGAGATCAAGAAGAATCAGAAGGCACAATTCCCCCGAATCGAGAATATGCAGCGCATCATCAATCACTTTCAGCAGGGTTGTTTCAGTACTGCAGTTTTGAATAAAGCCCGACTGCAACATGTCGAGGAGATTATTGTCCATAATGTGTTGGGAGAGTTGTTTTGCAACACACTTTTCTGTGATCTTTGAAAGAAAAGGGAGATTGGTGATGGGGCGGAAGTTATTGAGGTAATTTGCATCTGCAGAGGTTTTTTTAGAAGGGGGGTAACCTGTCCTGTTTTGAGGACAATTGGGAGGGATCCTTGACTGAGGAGGAGCTTGACTAGCCTGGTCCAGTAGGAGAGAGTGTTAGTATAGAAATCAATGGTGATGCCACTGGGTATGGGGTCAGAAGAATGGTTGCAGGGTTTGGTTTCGCGGAGGCATTCGAGGAGATCAACCTCTGTGAAGGCGGCAAAGTTGTGCCAAGTGACTAAGGATTTTCGCTCCTCGATGGGGGTGGGGTGAATGACCTGTTCCACCAGAGATTTTACCTTTCAATTGAAGAATATAACGAACTCAGTTGCTTTCTTTGATGCATCCTCAGGCTTGATGGTTTGGGGAGAACAATTTGGGTTTTTGATGAGGTTGAAAAGTTTTTTGGGTCTGTCTTAGCTGAATCGAGGAGGGTCATGAAATATGATGTTTTTTCCTGGAAGATGTGCTTGTGGTATACGGATCTTGCTGAACGTAAAAGAGAGAGGTTGGGGTGGATGGAGATTGTCTCCAGTGCTTCTCCAAGATTCTAAGGTTTTTCCTTTCATCATAGAGAGCTTTGTTGAACCAAGGAGCTGATGGGGTGGGTCTTTTCCTTTTGCTTTGGAGTGGAGCAACCTTGTCGATTTCGACTGCAAGGATTGAGAGGCAAAGGGGAGTGAGATCGTTGAGATCCGTATTGGGGTCTAGACTAGGAAGTGACTGCATAGCAGAATCACATAAAGTCTCAAGATAATTGTTTTTTGTGTTGCGGAACCACGTAGAGGCTCTTTTAGGTTGGCCGAGAGTTAAAATGTGAGAGATGTGAAAACAGAAGGGAATGAGGAAATGGTCAGACCAGTCAACACGGATGGGTGAGGCAGTGGTAATCTGGTCTGAT
Source organism: Lissotriton vulgaris (assembly GCF_964263255.1). NCBI lineage: Eukaryota > Metazoa > Chordata > Amphibia > Caudata > Salamandridae > Lissotriton > Lissotriton vulgaris. Next base: position 1,487,188,264 of record NC_141694.1, on the reverse strand, counting down.
TTGGATATCACAAGATCCAGAATTGAGCCTTTGGCACGTTTAATTTCTGAGCAGTGTTGGGCAAGATCGTTATCTGAGAGAAAGGTTGCAAGCTTGTTGGCAGCCGAGTCTTCCACGGAGCCCCAGTGGAGATTGAAATCACCTAGGAAGATCTGCTGGTCGCTCTGTGAATATTGGTCACTAATAAAGTCGATTAATTCTTCCATGAAGGAAGAGCAATTACCAGGCGGGTGGTAGATGGTATGGAACCTGAAGGGTGAGCCATGGTGAACTTGGAATTCTAGGGAAAGGCATTCAAAGGTGCGAAAGAGGGTGGTGGTAAAGGCTTTGATTTGGAGGGTGTTTCTGAAGATAGTCGCAACACCTCTCCCGATCTTGCCTGGTCTGTCGTTTCTGAGGATAGAGTAGTCAGTAGGTAACAAAAGATCAAATGAGGTGTGAGAGGAGTCATTAAACCAGGTCTCAGTGAGAAAGAGCATGTGGAGATTGTGGTGAGTGATGGTGTCAGAGATTTCCAGTTTGTGTTTGGTTGCAGATCTGCCGTTATGGAGCATACAGTGTAGCTCTGACGCAACTGTTTTGGTGATATGATTGTCTGGACTGATGAGGGCGATAGGGATTAGATTCTTGAATGAGGGTGCCGCTAGAGGGGGAGGCTGGTAAGTTCTGACGGAAGAGATGGTCTGAATGGCAAATTGAGTAGAGTTGTTAGGGGAGGCGAGTGTAGGGAAATTGACATTGATGGTCTTGTAGGTAGCCAATAAGTTGGTAATGTCTGTGGAGGACAGATTGTGATTGGCTCTATTGGGGCGCGGGAGCAAGGAACTCCTCGGGAAGTTATTCGGGGAGGGGGATATCTTATATCTTAGCACATAGGAGTGAAATGGACGCTTCAAGCTGGGAAATGGACGAGATGAGAGAATCAAGTTTAGTTTCCAGAGAGAGGTGTGCTGAGCACGGAGTGAAGGGTGGATCAATGGTTAAGGGAGAGAGTGGCCTAGGCGAAGGAGGACCTGAGGAAGTGGGGGACCGGGGAGAGTGTTTGGGTCCGAGGGTCGAAGGTGGGGGAGAAAGTGAAGTAGGCGAAGGAGGGCAGTGGGCTGTGGGGGACTGGGGAGAGAGATGTGATGTAAGGGTCTGAGGGGGGAAGAAGGTGATAGAAAGGAGTGAATGGAGTTACTGAGATATTTTTTACTGGTGTTGAGCAGAGGTGAAGAATAGAGATCATACCTTGGAGGAGAAAGTTGAGTAGTAAAAATGGATGGCTGGAGGAGTAAGGGGGGAAGGAGTGGGGTTATAGGAAGGCCATGGATACGGTGAGATGAGAGGAGAAGGGGCTGAACAGGTAGAGGAGGGAGGGAGGCCACACGAGTGGGGAGAAGAGAGAGGGTGCAGGCCAGGTACCATGGGTAATGAAAGGTGAATGTAGGGGTAAAAGCACCAGGCAGAGTGAGGAGGGGTTGAGCAAAATGAAAGTTGTGGGAGGAGTGAGGGACTGAGCAGTCAAAGAGAGGGAAGAGGGAGGAATTACCAAGAGGGGAAACAGGGTTGTGAAGCATAGGGGGGAATGTATGATGAGGAGAGATGGGGGTGTTAGATCAGTGGGAGGGAAGATGATGGGATTACCAATAGGGGAGGCAGGGATGTGAGGCATTGGGAGGGGGAGAGAAGGTTGTAGAGAGATGGGGGATGTAAGAACAGAATTGAGGGTACGAGGAAAGGGTAAGAGCGGAGAGGGGTGGGGAGCAGAGGGGATGGAGGGGGAGGGTAAGGCGAGTTGATCGGTAGTTCAGATTGTAAGAAAGGTGGATTAAAAGGGGGGGAAATGGGAAGGAATAGGGGAGTTAGGGGGTGGGAGAAGGCAGTGGAATAGTGGGGAGATGCAGGATGTAATGGTGAAGTGGGGTGTAAAGCAGATGAGGTAAGGGGGAGTTTCAGTTGGGAAGGTGGCAGAATGGGAGGGGAGGGAACGAGAAAAGGGGAGGAAAAAGGGTCGACCTAAGACTCCCAGGAGAGCGGTCTGAAGGAATGTGTGGAGGTCAAGGGGGGAGAAACGGCGAAAGAAGACAAGCTAGAGGAAGAAGAAGAGGAAGAATCTAGAGAGATAGTAGTCGCAGGGGTGGGATGAAGGGAGTGGAAGATGTGGTCAAAGAGAGAGAGATAGGAGTCAGAAGCTGGGATCATGACAGTGCCGTTGTTATAAAGTGTAATGGTGAGAAAGCCATTAAAACGAGCGGAGGGAGAAATTTTTGACCGCTTCCCATGCGGGAAAGAAGAGGAGGAGGATACGTTGAGGGAATTGGAGAAGCTGGAGGACCAGGAAGGGATGTCATTCGTGAAGAAAAGGAAGTCATTTTTAATCTTCCCTAGGCGCCCATTATGGAATTGGTCAACAAAAGGGGAATCTGGAAATTGTTCAATGATGTTATGTTTGAACCGTTTAGCTACTGCTTTGGAAATATGAGGGGGATAGATTACTTAGAAGCAGTTGATTCCAGACCTAATTCGACTGGAAGCCATGATAAGGAGATGAGGTGAAGGCGTGGTGTGGTGTACAGAAAAAGGGGGGCCACTAGGGTAGTGATGGCGCAAAGAGGTAAAATAAGAGGGGCTGCGCAAATGCCGGAAGTTAGTGAGAATACAATCAATAGGAGTGAGGTCAAAACAGGACTAAAGGTAGATAACCCGACAAGGCTAGAAACAGAAAGGTACAGTGGAGAAGCAGCATTGAATCATGATTGCATACCTCTTCAGTTTCTAAAAGAGGAAGAGGAAGCACCAATCCAAGATGGCCATCAAAGATTTGAAGGAGCATTCCTCATTCTGTTCTACGCACTGCCTGGTGGCAAAGGCTGCCATCTTAGGGTCAGGCATCCAGGTTCTGGGCATGGGGGTCCTGGGTGAGGGAAAATAACATGGATGGTTGGGGTGTGGAAGCAACACAGCTACAACTATAAGCTCAAATCCTCTTTCTATTGTTGTGGAAGCCTGGATCAGTCCGCCTTTGCTTGCTGAGAATGGGGCAAGTGAGCTTTTAGTGCAGTAAGGAAGTTGGAAAGGCTGTTGGACAAATGCCCATGCCAAAATGACCACTGTGGAGGTCCTCTTTCTATTTCTGTAGGTAGTTCAAGCTCAGTCCGTTTTCTATTGTTGTGGAATCACGGACCAGTCCTCTGTCACTTGCTATGAAGGGGCAAGTGAGGAAAAGTCCACTTTTGCTTGCTATGACTAGGGCAAGTGAGGACAACATCTGTTGTGCTTACAAGCAGCCTCAAAACGGCTGCACCAATACAAAAAAGACAAGGAGGTCATCACAAACTGCCTCAGTCCAAGTATGGACATACAGCACGAGTCCCACAAGAGTCCCACAAGTGTCTGACTCGGCACATGCAGCCACTGCCCCCATAAGGGTATAGTCACACCACAACGTTCACTGGGTGATAGGACTCAAATGGCAGTGAAAAGGTATGGACATACAGCACGAGTCCCACAAGAGTCCCACAAGTGTCTGACTCGGCACATGCAGCCACTGCCCCCATAAGGGTATAGTCACACCACAACGTTCACTGGGTGATAGGACTCAAATGGCAGTGAAAAGAAAATGAAAATGTCCTGCAGGGCGCTCCCTGTTCAGAGTGAGTAGAAGCAGAGAGTGCTCCTTGGCCCCTTACAAATATGAAGAAGGGCTCTCCCTTTGAGTAGATCAGGCTGCAGCATACATACCGTGGACAGAGGGATCAAGTTTCAATTAACCCACTAATCCTGCCCTATTAAAGGTCAGCCGAGACTGTCACACATACTGGGACTCACATGTTTAGCCAGCAAGAGTAAATATCCCAGAACTGCCAATTTTCTGACGAGAACTGTGCATGATGACTCGTGGGCTAGAGAATCGGCTGCATCGTCAGGGGGAGGCTGGAGGCTGCTCTCACTATAACGAGAACATCGGGCATTTAGATAAACAATCCGTCGGCGCTAGAAGGGCTGGGGAGGTGCAAGCCTGCGATGTTCGCAGCACCCCCGGTGGCCTCAGATTATCCGCTTTCGTGGGGAGACTCAGTTCACGGCAACTGTCGTTTCCAGGGAGGGCGCCGCACACACTGGGTTCCACTTCCACTGGGGATCCAAGACCGGGAGGCATGCAGATTTTACCACCGTCGGCGATTGAAGGGTGGGGGAGGTGCTAAGCTGCGACATCCGTAGTACCTCGGCGGCCTTTGATCTATCCGCTTTCTTGGGGAGACTCTGATCCCAGCATCTCACGCTTCCAGGGAGGGTGCTGCACATGCTGGGTTCCGCTGCCGCTGGGGAGAAAAAAGGATTGGGAGGCCAGCAGTTTTCAGCACCGAATAGGGACTGGTGTTGTGTGCCCAAGCATAGCCGACTAAGGTGTCCTAGATATCCGACGCTTTTCTGTGTCCAGCGGGTGAACATCTATGCCCGCTAGGATGGGTATAATCATCGAGGTAGGTCGTCTTGTGAGTGCCGTTTTGGGTGCCTCCTGATATACGGGTCCACGTTACGATGCAATGCAGTCTGGTTCCTACCACTCTTCAACCAGCTCAGCCTTCAGGGTAACGCTGGTAGCGGTCAAAACGCGGCTTCTTTTTTTCTTCTTTACATCTGTAATTCCTTAGCGAGTTCGGATGCCCTCTCCAACACAAGTTCCTATGGTGCTAAACAGGGACTTATTGACCATAACCCAAAATATATAGAGGGGAGCTTTGAGCCAGCACTTACCCCATGACTGGATGGCTTTCTTGACTATCTCGGTTCTCTCTTGATCAATTCATGGTTTTCCTCCCTGTTGTTGTTTGTTCGGCCCCGGGAACATTTCTGTTTTGCATCATTTCGTATTGGATGAGTTTTATCCTTTCACGGATACCATGAGGGGAACTTTTGTTTTCAGTTTATTGTTCCACAGGAGCGCATTATTGCCGCGAGTGCAGCTGCCTCCTCTTTACTTGTGTGGTGTGGGAGGGGTCAGAAAAGATTAATTTTACCTGCATGCTTAGTTAGGATTTTCCACACATCCGTTGTTGTGGCTACCAACCGTAGGGCTCTGCAGTCCCCCCGCCAGGAGCAGGTCCTCTCTAATCTACCAATTCCATTCTTCGGAATTCTAATAGCCTTTCCCACTGACATTGAAAATCCAGGCATCAGTCTCTCATTCTACATCAAAAAAAGGACCTCGAAGCGATTTTCTCCCACATCTGAGGCCTCTATCACTGACATGAGAGGCCTTGGTGGATTTTTCAGGAACCCCACCTTTGATTCCAGATGTGTTATGGAGACAACACAACTCGATTTCTACCTTCTGAAACCCTGCTCCATTTTACCGACTCGCTGATCCGCAGAGCAGCTCAAGTTCATTCCTTGCTGGTAGGTATTTTACCTTCGTCATCCCTTTCCTGGTGGCTAGTCTGGATTCTACCCGGGTCCATTCATGTAGCTCTTTCACCCTAGTCGGCTGCATTTGTTGATTGGAAATTTATTGGTTTTAGAGAAACAAAAGGTGTTACAAAACACAACCTCAAGAGAGCAAAGAATCGACTGTTGACTGGAGCCTTAGAAACTGGCAGTAAGATTTCTATTCAGTGGTTAGAACACAAGCCCCCTACCCCACTTGGTGGTAGTACATTAATGCTTGGACACACACACAAGTAGTGGGACAAGTAAACAACAGTAGGACCAAGGCTGCCACACATAGCTAAACCCATCATCATTCAGTTGATCTGAGTGGTCGTGCTCTGTAAGTAGGTCCGCAGTGGGCTCCAAAAGTTTTTTGGCCAACTAGCCTCAGGAACAGTGGAACAATATTGTTCCACTTGGCCATTAAAATATTCCTATCATCCAGACATTTTCGGACCTTGGAAATGTTTTCTCTGCCCCAGATGCTGGTCACCTGATTCGTCTCCAAGAGTAGCACAAGAAATAAAAATCGCTGCAGCTCGCTCTGTTTATTAATGGTGCATCCTAGGAGGGCCAGTTTGGGGGATGGCAGCACCTATGCGCCAACCATTTACGAAAGAAGGGTGACAACCTAGTCCTGCAATCCTCCGCTTGTGTATCTTCAAAGACATTACTATGTTGTATGTTTAGGGTGGTGATGTCTGTAGAATAGATTTGTGATGTGTTTTTCATGTATAGCAGATTTTATAAAATAAATTCAAAGGATGAATCTATGTGTGTACATTGTATAGTGCATTTCTGGCCAATGGCCTGCACTAGGGACTCTTATTTCCTTTGACCAGTTGCACATAGGGCCATAGCGGAATCAAATTTAAAGTGTTAACATAAGAAAACATTAGAAACATCCCAATACGCTTCCCACCTCACATAAAACTCTGTCATTGTTTGATCAAATCCAAGCTCTCAGTTGGGGTTCATCCCTCATCAATATCTGGGACCCTTCCCGCTCAGTTAATTATTCTAGAGCTTTATTCGGTCCTATCCCCACCGGCTGGGCACATCCTGGTACCGATCTTAACATTGGTATGGAGATAAGATAGATCAGACGAAGGCATCCGATCTCAATCTTTTTTTTTTTGTTATCCCCTCTCAGGTTATATGTCAATTTCTCTATAGCCATAGTATGCCAGATTGTGCACCCATAGATCCAGTGGTGAACACCCTTTTCTTTCAAAAGGAAGTTATCAATCTCTTGCCTGTTCCTAGAAGGTGATTCAGGAGTACTTTGCCCCAGTTGGTCACCTGTCATGGCACACAGAATCGATGTGGGTTCTCTCTTAATTTTGATCCCCTGTATTAAGTCGATGTGGTTTAGGGTTTGCTGCCAAAACCCCTGGATCTCTGGGCAGGTCCACCAAATGTGAAGAAATGTGCACCTATCTGCCCACATCTCCACCAGCAGCCTGTTGTATTTGGGCAAATAGTTCAAAGTTTGCATTGAGTCAAATACCATCTCATAAGTAGTTTGCATTCCTCCTCTCTGTGCTTCAGGCTTTTAAAGTTTTTGCAGAGTATCTGCTAGTGAGCAGTCCAAGTTTTGTCTCCATATATCTGGAGTAGCTCCTTTCTCTATCTCGTGCATGAGGAATCTCTAGATATTTGCTGTTTTGAGAAAAAATCAATAAAACTATTTAAACATGAAAATACGCTGACCAGGAATGTAGTTTTCTCCCCCCATTCATTTTCCAAACGTAGGACGTAAAAACACTTCAAGGCCTTATCTAGAGCCATAAGTATACCAATAAATATAGCTTGCAAGACCTTGGGCATGACTCCACTGTAAGACGGATGTTTCCTTTGAGACAGATGTTTCATTTGATACACATTCGTTGCACTACAGACATTACGCCTTCTGTTCTTGTCTAGGCACAGATCTTGCAACCACAGCTTATCTGAATTGCTTGTCTAACATCTAACCCCGTGTTTCAGTTGCAGCCTACTTCTGTGGGTAAAAGTAACATTACAAGAGTGAAGTTGATGGCTAGAAGTAACATTAGGAAGCAGTTGCTGGCCTGGTTTTGAATTTTTGAAACACTTTCCAGGTAAGAGTTTAGGTGTATTTTCTATTTCAAGGCTTGTAACAAAGGAGGGACCCATGCAATTACGGTCGGTATCCCTTATGTTACAGATTAGAATTGGCTGTAGCAGTATTGCTCGTCTCCGTTTGTCCTACTTTTCTTAGTTGTCATCCTCGCTGGCCTGGAGAAAAGAATGGAGAATAGGTCATTGCTCCTGCTTGCTACCAAGGCATCTTCCCACTGGTATGCCAGCCAAGCAAGGTTGGATAGGAGTGAGAAGACCAGGCCTCACCTTTACAGTACCATCTACTAGTCTGTTGGAGCTTCCTGGAAAAAAAGTGCAGTGAATGGGCAAAGCAGTTGGCCATACAGTGGTTTCTAGTATCATGCCTCCCCTGATAGCCACACTCCCTTCAAACAGTTCCCTCTCTTTCATGTAACCGCTGCCTGTACCCTGGCATTCAACGCCCCACATAACTCTGTACCCTAATGCAGGAGCTGTCAAAACCCTCTTGCAGGAGCAACTCCAGAGGAACTCTAGAGGATTTGACGCAGTGGCCTGAGCTGCCAACTCGGAAGCTGGGGATTTGGGTTTGAGTCTCTGCGTCTTTGCAACATCCTGTGATTCTGGGCAAATTACTTAATCTCCCCGTGCCCATGAACAGCGCCTGGATACCCTCACGGGTGATAAGCAATATAAATCTACAAACTTTAACGGGCCACTCTCCTGTTCTTCAACAGTGTGGTGTTTAAACATGAAACCATGTGGGTTTTCTGAGTCCTTACTCATGCTAGATTACAGTGACAGGTACACAAGTGCGGTAGGAAAAGACAAAATAGCATATTGATTCAGAAACTGTGTAAACATTTTAGAGACATTCTGCTTAGTTCTCCAAAGTAAAGCTGGAGACATTTTAGAGTCTGTGCGTGTAGAGCAGGAAGAAAATGGGCAGGCGAGGAGTCGTCCTTCATGTTCAGATAAATTCAGATTTTTTTATGCAGTGCATGGGACACCCGTCCCTTATATGGTAGGCTGGCTGCTTGGTTTGGCTTTCCTCAGGAATGCGACTTCTGCGTTTAAGCAACTAATAGCTTTGTTTTATGGTGGCTTGATCTATACAGATGTTCTTATGAGTGATCCACAGTTATGGACATATGGTGATGCATCACAGTTGGAAATGGATTATCCTCGGATATATCCTGTTGCCCATTAATCCTAAAATCCTGGGATTCAATTTTGCATTTGAAGAAAGCTTTTTACAACGGGAAGATGTTTTTGCAAAACTGCTTGCTTGCAGAGAATGTGATTCTGCAGTGATAGTCACCAACCTGCATTTCGTCTAATACTTTTTCCAGAAGGATGTTTTTGAAATAGTAACAGAAATCTGATTAATTTATTGATTTCTGATCATATCCACTTGCTATAAATTACAGGCTACTCTGTACATTGATAGTGCTGCACCTTTTTAGGTCTCGCACAAGGCATGCTGTATTCAGGATATGAATATGTAAAAGGTGGTCCCCAAGGGCACAGTGTAGCCATTGACTTCCATGTCAATAGTATCAAAACTTAGATAGAATAAACCCCTTACAAGAGTTGGTTTTTAGGTCGAGGACTCCGTCGCACTGCGTAAGCAGTGGGTGGAGCTCCGAAGATTTTATGTTTCTTAGTAGGGGCTTGAACCCTCCCCTCTTCTCCATTGGCTGGCATCTTAAACGGAGGCCAGCCATTGGAGGAGAGGGGCATCACTCCATTCAAGCCCCGTGTTTTTCGGATTGAGGGGTGTGATTTTTCGTTTCTTTCTATTTACTTTCTCTCCTCTTCCCATTGGCTGGATTTTTACCTTCCAGCCAATGGGAAGAGGAGAGAACGAAAACACGCCCCTCAATCCGAAAAATGACCCTGCTTTCTCCAAGGCATTTCTGCCTCGCTTCGGAGAAACGTGGTCATGGTCCTGTGGGCTCGGTTCTGGGGGAATTCTGCTTTCATCGCACTCCGGATTGTTTTCAAGCAGGGTGTGGTGATTGTAAGTGGCAACAATGGCAGGAGCAATCCTAGAAAACATGAGCACCAAGAAGCTCTGCATCGTCAGGGACCTGCCAGTGCTGGACGGGACCTTGGACGCTCTTAGCTCCCCTCTCTCTGCTCCCCCCCATCCCCAAAACCCCTCCACCCCCGGGTGCTTCTGTTAGGCCACTGTGCACCATGTGTGTTTCTCAGCCTCTTCCTGTGACACACCCGTGTAAGAGCTCACGGCGCTGCTGGCTTAAGCTGTTCGGGTCGAGTTAAATTAAAAACACAGCCTAGCTGGGAAATGTTTCCTAAGCATCTGCGCAGGAGCCCCGGCCGGAGCGGGAAGCGCCGCCTCGGCGCTGCTCTGAAGCTGGGCTGGGTTGGCAGAGAAAGTCTATAAGCTACACTAGTAAACTCATGACTCCCGAGGACCCACCGGTGTAATATATGCGGAGAGTGAGGAAGTACTAGGATTGTGAACGGGAATATAATGCTCAATGAATTGTAGCCATTTTCTTTTGATTACACTTGTATCGGTGTAACTACTACATGAAGAGTTTTGTTTACATAAAGGTGCCATTCAAAGATAGAAAATGGCTTAATTGAGTGCAATTCAGGTCGGCAGGGTCAGAAACGCAGAGCCATCTGCTGGCTGTGTGGTGACCTGTGTTTAATGAGGGTGGGGTGCTGCCCCCATAAGGACAACTTTGCTGTTTTTTTGTATCCATGATGGAGTTCCCCAGAGCCCCCTTGTGGCTCGCCCTCTTCGGCCATGTATCGATTACCTCAAACTGTTCAGTCAGGGCTCCCACTCAGCCACATGCTGGACATCTGGACCTTTTCTTGTCCCCCGGAATATTGACGACTTCTGGAGGTCCTTGACCCCGCCAGTGGCAGGTCAAGCGTTTTCGAAAGAATAGTTGTCTTGCATGGTGGAAGGCCTGCCTTCAGGTTTCAGCGAAAGAGAGGAGTGACGTGGATACGAGTCTCCGGGGGCTTTTCAGGAGTAGGGGGTACCCCGGCAAGTCACTCAGGACTAGAAGCCTCTAGTGCTTCAATCTGCACCAGATGTGTTATTGAGCACAGCAGCGGCACAAGCACCATTGAGTTAAAACAGAAGCAAATTAAATTAGCCCTCACTTTTCTCAAAGCCCCACTCACACAAGTCTCCTGAAGCGAAATGGTCCATCTTTGTGGTGTGGTTCTGACACTGAGTGGATTGGAGGCCATATGCTCGCTTGTTTTCATGTGGCTAAATGCTCAGGGATGTATCCTGCCCCCTACATTTCAAACGTGTGTGTGTGTGCATCCCACTCTCAAGTGTGCAGGGCTGCTACGATAAATGAGACGAATAGGGATGCTGTACACAAACACAGTCAATACTAATGCAAAACTAACTCTTGAAACTTTATGCCATAAGCTATAGTAGCAAGAGTTAAACAGTCAAGTGATCCCCGTAACCATGCAAACAAAAACTCAGCTACAGAACAGATGTACTATGTCCTAAACGTTTGAGAAATGTATGGACTATGTCTTTGAGGGCAGTGGTATGTCCAATGGAGCCGTAGCTAGATGACTGTCAGATTGGTTTATGAATGGCTTAAAGGTAGGATGGGACAGTGTTTGGATTGGGCTTGGTACAAAGTTAGTAAAGTGATTTTGTAAGTAGATGGCAAGTGGATAATTTAGTAAATGGTTGTAAGAGTGACTTGACAGATTGATGACTTGGTACCTTCATAAACAGAAGTAGAATAAGATTGATGGGCGTCCATGTGGATGGGGCATGGAAGGTTGCGAAGTTCTACGTATAGTGAGATAGAAAAGGGGACAGTGAGTAAATCAATGGCAAAAAAAGCAATTCACAGAAATCAGAGGTGGAGTGTTTAAGGAGGCGACTAGATTGTGGGAGTTTGATTATGTGACTATATGACTGGGATTCTTAGACCGATTGATTGGGTGGTTTGATGCACTGCTGGGTGGAAAAGAATGGATACATTATTATATAATTGTATACATGGACAGATTGCTAAAAACAGAAGAAAGCATTACATTTATAGATGGAAAACATAACTGAATTCTTCGGTGGATGAATGTATTTCTTAAGATCCAGAGAAATTGGCCAAATGGAAGAAAGGATTCCATCTGTATCCTTTAATGGGCGAATAGACCCCAGTGCTAGATGAGTTTTGGTAGTGCTTAATTTGAGCCGTTAGTTGCTGGTGAGGTTCACCAGCACTTGTGTTTGGGGATCGGCACTTATTTCTCGTCAATAAACATTGATCCAGAGCAAGCGGGCAGCAGAGACACATTTGGCAATAGGGGTAGGGCACAGCAGAGAGGGGGAAGGGGAGCTGGACTGTACAGCTGTACAGTAGCACCCATCAGTTAAAGGAAGAAGCTATGCGGGCAGGAGAAGCAGCAGCGACACTGTGAAGGAATGAGCATACCAGAGGCACGTGGGGCATCTCTTGGCTTATATTACTTCCATTCATAACCAGAGGAAATGTAACTGTTTGGAATGGTCACAGATACTGAGGTATTTCACAGAATAGCACAAGTTGTAATACACCCTTTCTGTTGTTTTTAGAGCGAGAAGTTGCACAAATAACATTGCATTGGCGTTTTTTTTTTTTTGCTGTTTGATTCACTGCAATCTAATAAAAATGAATTTGCCATGCATCTTTGGGCACGAGTTCATGAGGAGTATTTGGCCGTTCGGACTTTGCTGCCCACGTGCTCGTGCGTGTGTGTGTGAACGCGCTTATTTTAATTACATCACTTCTCCAAAGGCTTGTGCTGTACAACCACATCATCAGCTTGCAGAATACGTTTTTAGAATACGAATGCTCATTTCTTTAAATGTATTCTTCTCTAATACGTGTGTGTGTGGGCGTTTCAAACAGGTAAATGATAATTCCTGTCGAATATTCTCTGACAGACAATTGAATAGAAACCCTTTGAACAGAAAGTGTAGAATAGCCAATGAGCATCTTAACAGCCCTGCGGTTGTCAGGTTATCTTAGTCAAGCTTCATGGGACAGCAGCCAGTCTGCACAAGAATGTAGATGGGGCATCCCTTGTGAATTATGTAATATCTAGTGACAAGGAATTTAAAGTCTTGGGTCCTTTATGCGATGAAACTCACCGGGAATGAACTCTAACAAATCTTACCTAAGTGAGAATGCAGAAACACCCAGCCAGTGTAAAAAGGTGACCATCACTAAATTTGCCTTTAGGGTTGATATCAGATGGTTGCAATGGTGTCAAGACATTCTAGGTCTCTAGTCAGATCTTTGGTGATGAGAGACCCCCAAACCCCATACACCCAAGTGATGATCCTCAAAAGAAACCATTGGGACAAAGAACTAAAGTTCAACAACCACAGTGGTACCCTATGCACCAAGTATGAGGTTAAAGGAAGTGATGTAATGTTACTTGCAATGCAGGGCATTGTCCCACAACCCGTCCCAAACCCACAGTGTTTCCTTCCAGGAGAACATTTTGTTTTCTGCTGTATATAACGTTATTTTAATACAACACTTATCCTTCAATTTTCTCTTAAGTCTCTCTGAATAGTAAGGACCGTAAATAAGGTATGTGTGCTTTTATCTTCCTGTCTTCCTGCATTTTTTCTGGGACAAGTGGACTTGACTAGGCCCTTTTACTGCTTTTGGTTTGGGGGTATGGAAGGTGTGAGCATTGGGGCATCTTGTGTGGAACTTGAGAAGTGCCGCAATGCTATACAGGACTCAGTTACAAAAAGGAAACATAGCTTTTGACACGGCGTGCTGGCTGGCGAATATGTTGGATGAGTCGATGAAGTCCTGCCCTAGAAACGCCACCAGCGGTCTGTGCAGAATTGGGCACCTGCGGGAATTCTTTATTCATATCAGATGGAGTGACGGCAGATGAGAAGTCCCTCTTCTGATGTCAGGTGGAGAGGGAGGACAGGATGCATAGAACAGGCTGTGCATTCGGACAACTGGTAATAGCGATCTTGTTTGATGTCCTTCTTGGATATGGACCCAGGCCATCATCAAAGATTACATGCATGCTGTGAGAGCTTCTACTGTATTTAAGACATCTGCGTTGCCTTCTTTAGATGCAGTGTGCCGTTCTGGAGGTTATATAGTTAAAATCAATGCTGCGGTGTGTGGATTCATTCCTCGAAATACTGCCACAGGGCTCCCTCTTCCCTGAGACTTGGAAAAAGGAGAAAAAGAACGAAAATGAGAGTCCCACCTACTGCAATAAACAATTCTGAGTTTCAAGGCCTGTTTGTGCATGTCTTGGGGGCTTTTCTATCCAAGGCTAATGGTAGTACACTTTCCTCCCTCCTTGCTTTGTCATTATTTAGTCTGTTTCCTTCTCCTCCACCTGAGTGTCCCCTGATTATGAGGAGGGAGAAGAGAAAACAGACATAAGCAAGCAGACATTCAGAATAGAAAGGGTCGTGTACCCACAGGCCAGTCTTCCCTGATGCTCTGACTGACCCACAGAATAATCTGGGCCGTTGTCCAGAAGATTGACCAGGTACTAGCTCTTCTCTTTTTCATTCTCCCCACTCTTATCCTCAAAGTCTGCAGTATTATACACCGTTCTCAATCCTCCAAGAGCTTTATAAGTATTTTGACATGAAAACAAACTTTGCATCGTCTAATCTTAGGGTTTAATGGGGATGTTTTGTTAGCAGTGATGCAATGTTTCTCAGAGGATTTTGGTTGTTCCAAGCCAAACCCGAGCACCAGCCGTTGAATCCGACCAGGGCCATTGACTCTCCCAAAACAAACGTATATGTCAACATATTAAAATACATTCTGGATTTTGGGGGAAAAAGGAGCATTTTAAAGTTCTCCTAATGAGTTTTTCCAAATAGAAGTTCAGTCTGAATTTACTTTCAAGGGAGTATTTGCATCTGGAGATGTAATGTGCTGTCCAGGGAGCTGATTGGCACTCTGACCAGGTGCACAGTCTTTTCATGTTCAGCAGTTCCACCCCCATTCCAGCAAAGAAGGAATGATGCACTCTAGGCTCTTCTCTGAATCCTGATTTTGTCAAATCTGCCCTTTAGAAAAAAAAGATAATCAAGTCCTTGAACAATTCATGTCCCTCAAAAGCGCAAAAAATGCCCACACTTTAAATAACATACAGCAAAAATTTAATTATGAGGAGAATATACAATAGAAGCAGTCAAGTATACAGAAGCAGGGCCAAATGTAAATAGCGAGGCAAGATGAGACAGTAAAAAATAGTTAAAGAAACAGTAGGTCCGAGTTGGAAAAGAACAGAAACGCACACCAGCTGAGCTCTCAAGCTGTTGTGCTCTAGAAGTGCAAGTCCAATGTATTTGCAGATGTGAGAGTATTGGAATGGTGTTTAGACAAGATCATCTGTAATACGTGAATTCACATATTTTCTACAATGAAATAGGCGATAATACTATCTTAATATCTTCTTTACAACTCGAAAGTCATTGATAAAGTTGAGTTACTATGCGAGTCACAGGTAAACACAAGCACGGAGGCTGGAAGCCTGAGGTTCAGGCCTAGTGTGGACCGGCTGGCCTGGATGTCTTTCTTCCTGGTCACCCACTCTGGTCCACAAGCAATAAAGACTGGTAGTAAGGGACTTGTTGTTGGATTTAGAGGGTCCAGAGTAGAGCAGCCTTGCTAAACTCCTATGCCTTGCTAGCATCGCTAGGGGCTAGTCCCGCAGAGGAAAATGCACTGTTTAACCACATAAACCTATGTATCCCATGTAGCAAGTTTTGAGAGAAATGTAAGAAACCTTCTCTCTTGTAAATAAAAAAGGTGCTAAGGAAGCACTCGTAGCCCGTTGACATCACCGGGCTTGTCCTTGCACATTTTTCGCCCGAAAAGGTTGAAACGGGGCATTGATTATTTGTGCCTCATAAGTAAGCGTGAGCTCCTGTAATTGCAGATAAGTTATGGAGAACACTTCATTGGCATTGGGATTACTATGACACCCCTCTGGTCCCCCGAATTCTCCACCAAGTGGCAGACTTCTGCTCCATACACATACATTCCTCTCCTTTCCTTTACCCTGCAAATTTTCTTAAAAGGAGATGTAAGGCACAAAAGCACTGTATAAAAACATAAATAAGTGTTGATGTTCAAGACTTTCCCCTTCTTGAATAGTAGATTCAAGCCATTGGCCCATATCCCTTTTTTGCTGGAAATTAAGCTGGGGAGAATAACAATTTAAAAACAGGTCATTAAGAGGATGCCTCAGTACAAAACCTGGCTGTGCCTTCTCCAGTCAGTGCCGGCTCCTCCACTGAGGTGGAGGAACATCGCCCCACTGCTCTCCAAGCAGTGAAAAAAGAAAAAAAAATGATAACGTAACGTTAATATCATTTTCTTCTTCCTACTGCAGTGGCTCCATTGTTTCCTGGGAGCGGGGCTGGGCCCCGTGACGGCAGAGCACTGCAGGGGAAGGAGTGTGCACGACATTTTGACCAGCCCTCTCGGGCCACCTAAAACAGTCATGCGCACTTGCCATGTTCTTCATCCAGGCTGCATGGAGAACATGCCCCAGGCTCCCAAGCTTGGTCTGAGAGCCGAAATATGGTGCTCAGACCAATGACCAATTACCATGCTGCATTGCAGCATGGTGATTGGTCAGGGGAGCTTAGGAACCCGGGTGCTTCCTGCTGCCGGACTCTAGACAGGAATACAGGAGAGGAGAGTCGGCGGCAACACCAGCCATAGCCAGGTAAGCGTACCAACCTACCCCCACCCTCCCCTCCCTACCACCAGAGTCTGGTAGCAGCGCTAGTACCTTCAGTGCTAGTGATTTCCTTCTGTTTACTTTTAGCTATTCTGGACAGTAGAAAATCACCTGGGTATGCAGTGCTGAATTACTGATGGTCATTGCTATATTGCAGTTTGAAACCTACTTCGTGTACTACTCTGACATGTTCTAATTCCCTCTACCGGGTCCTGAGGTTTTCACAGCCAGAGGGAGACTCAGTGCATGGTGCACAATTATACTGCGATTCAAGCCTCAACAGTGTTGATGGCAGGCTAAACCCCAGGGATGTTTCTACCCAGAGAAAGGTCCAGCAAGACTCCTTGGTGCCATTGAAGCCTAGCACATGGTCGTCCTTGAATCTAAATGCACCCCTGGCATAGCAATAAACTTGTGCAATTCTTCCCAGAGCTTGGCAAGTCAAAGCCAATGACTGTATTGAAAATCCAGAGGGCTCACTCCTCAGCACCCACTTCACCTTTCCCAGCTTCTGTTCATTTCGTTTCAAAGCTAAAGAGGCACCAGGCTCAGTTTCCAAACCCTCTCTCAAGAGAAAATTTAATGAGAATTTTGTGGCAGTCCTTTCTTGCTTTATTCTCTGTCTTGGTATCAGTGGTGGGTGGTAGTCTTGGAGCGCGACTTGGCATAAATACCTGACCGAATTTCAACCAGGAGCAAATGAAGGAGGAGAACCTGGCTTCCTCCAAAGAGTTTCGAGAGAATAAAAAAAATTGAGTCAAATTGTGCATTTTGCATCACAATTTTCACATATATTTTCTAAAAAGCCATAGACTATGAAGGGGGCGCTCATAAAATATTCCAATAGTTTCACTGAGTGCCAAGCAACCTGCCCCTCCCAAGGAGTGTTAGGGGCGCCTAATAACCTAACCTTTAAAAAAAAATGGTGTGTTTTTCAGCACAATTTCCCTAAAAAATTATTAAAAGCCTCAGAAGTTCAGAAACTCAATTTCGTGCTGCCTATAATTTTTAATAGCATCTTTCGGCACCACTATATTAAACTTCCTTCCTTTTTTCCATGTTGGCCTTTCCAAATAGTTTTTCATATAAAAATTGCTGAGAATCCCCAAGCAGGGACTGTAGTGATGTAGTACAGACGGAGATAGTATTAAGAGTAGGATATTTAATGAAATAACAAGATAAAGTAATACAACAGGTGGGAGCAAGGGAAGCGATGTATTCAGTCCAACAGCTTCATCAGAATGACTCCTACCATAGAACCAACATACTAACATCATTCTACATTCCTAACACGAGCTCTTAAAGAAATATACAACATAACACATCCCCCCCATACAATGAAAGAACAAAATACACAAAGAAATGAGAAACAAAAATGAGGGAAAATAGAGCAAAAGCATAAGCAAATAATTTACATAACGAATCCCTTAAGCCAACATGGCAAGGCTCTAGTTCTTTTATCAGGCAAGACATCAACCACATCACTCCGAAGAGTATCACATACATCCAATTGAGTAGTTGTCTGAACATCTGAACTGCAACCTTCACCCATTCCCCCCTCATTACATAAAGAAGTACTGGGTTGCCTGAAATTACTCTGTTCAGAATCATTAGCAAGTTGAGATTGCAAATGACTATTCTCAAAATGGTCTTCAATCCAATCAAAATCATTATCCTTAGGATTGGAACACTCCTTCACAAAACCTTGATCAGGATTAATGGCAATGCTTTTAAGATTCCATACCCTTCCATCATCAAGTCTTACAGAATTTTTTAACACCTCAGCAACTCTACATGGTGGTTCAAAACAGCTCACTTCTTTAGGTACCTTGAAAGGCTTCCTAACCCTCACCCAATCTCCAACCTTGACTAAAACGTTCTTAGTGTTGTGATGACAATCATAACAATCCTTGCTTTTAGCATGGGTAGACACCAATCTATTTTTAACTTCCACAGGAGACCAATTGGCTATTTTACCATCAAAAAGCCACCCAGGGTTAAACTTACACCTCGATGTTCTACCCCTCATCATGATGAACGGGGACATGCCAGTGCTGTTTTGTATCGTAATCCTATAAGACCAAACAGCCTTTTGTACTTGCACTTTCCAATCTAACTTCTTATGCACCGAAGTCTGAATAATGCCCTTGATCACTCTGTTAAACGTTTCAACAGTGCCATTACCACTGGGATTATATAATGCTGTGGTTTTATGTTTGATACCACACTTTTCAAAATACTCTTTAGCCAGCTTGGATGTAAATTGGACACCATTGTCCGTAAGAATGCAAACAGGCAAACCCTTTATGATGAAGATCTTATCTAAGAATTTAAGAACAGTCTGAGTATCAACTTTGTCTACGAATTTGACAATCGGCCACTTTGAGAAAAGGTCGATGGCTACCAAACCAAACTCTTTGGAGTCTCCAATTGGTCCAATAATATCAATCGCAATGGTATCCCAAAGAAAATCAGGTATCCGACCATCACTCATTTCAGGCTTTAAAGTCCTAAGCGTCTTGTCAGCAGACTTACAAACATCACATCTTCTTACAAAATCCTCTATTGCACCATCAATACCTGGCCACCAAAACATTCCTTTAATCACAGATTTGGTCCTCACAATCCCAAAATGTCCTTCATGACAAAGTTGCAATATTTTCCTTCTTAAAGATACAGGTGGAATGATTCTGTCACCCCTAAAAAGTATACCATTCTCTGAAGACTATTCCATGCGGATCTGCCAAAAAGCATTCAAACCTGGAATATCCCTTATCTTGGGCCAACCTTTGCGAATGTAATCCATCACATTCTTCAACACAACATCCTTTCCCTGTTCAACCATCCATTCAGTTTTGTTTATGGCAGGTTCACCACAATCCTGTACTAACGCCACACAGTATTCACTCCAAGGATCATCATCACACTCCTCCAGAGGAGGTGGAAGTCTAGATAAGCAGTCACCAATACGAGTATCCCTTCCAGGTAGGTAGACCATTTTATAAATATACTCCTTCATACGCATAGACAATCTAGCTAATCTTGCTGACGCACCTGAAATACCCTCACATGACAAAATACAATTCAACGGTTTGTGGTCAGTTCGAATGACCACAGGTTTGCCCCACACGAATGCCCGAAAATCCTCCAAAGCCCATGCACACGCAAGAGCTTCCCTCTCAATAATGGGGTACCTACTCTCTGCAGGAGAAAGAGTTCTAGAGGCAAACAAAATTATTCTTTCCTTTCCATCCAAATCATATTGTGTTAACACGGCACCCAAACCTTTATCGCTTGCATCTGTGGTTAACAGACAATCAAATTTGGGGTCAAAACTAGCAAGTGCATTCACATTTTGTAGATCAACCTTAACCAACTTAAACTCTTCTTTGCACAATTCATTCCACACAAATTTTGTGATTTTCTTTAAAAGTGCACGCATATTGAAAACTTTTGCAGCAAAATTCTTTATAAACTTTGCACAATACTCAGCCATGCCGAGAAACGCTCTCACTTCATCCTTGGAAACAGGTGCAGGAAACTTTACAATGTTTTCTACTAATGCGGGTTTAGGTTTGACACCTTCTTCACTTATAATGTGTCCTAAATAAGAAACACTCCTCTGACTAAATTTGCACTTGGACAACTCCACAGTCAGACCTGCTGACTGTAGAGTTTCTAATACCTGTCTCCGTTTTAAATCATGACCCGATTTGTCGCTTGCAGCCACCAGAATATCATCTTGAAAAAAAGAAATCTTGTCCATATCCCCAAAAAGTTTATGAATTAGCCGCTGAAAAACAGCAGCGGCTGAGGCCAACCCAAAAGGCATACGCCTGAATTGGTAACAACCAAACGGCTTTATAAACGCCGTAAGTCTCTTAGAGTCAGGATCTAACATTACCTGATGATATGCGGCAGAGAGATCAATCATGGAGAACCACGTTGCGCCATTAAGAGAGGATACCATTTCATTGATTTTAGGTAGGGGAAATTTCTCAACTACAATGTTATTGTTCAGGTGGCGTAAATCAATGCATAAGCGGATTTTTCCATTGGGTTTCCTGGCAACCACAATCGGAGAAATCCACTCAGATGTTTCAATTTCTTCTATAATACCTTTAGCAAGCAAACCTTGAATCTCCTTCTTAACTTCCTCTCTAATTGGGTATAGGCCTTACTTTATGTACTTTAGGTTGTGCATCAGCCTTCAAAATAATTCTATGTTCGAACCCCTTTAAAACACCATGTTCACTGCTAAACACCTTTGGAAAGCTTTCAGACAGTGCTTCCTCCATTTTACTGCAGTCATCCAAAATCAGCACTTTTTCCTTGCAGTTAGGATCCAAAATAATGTGCAAATTTTTCTGATCAAACCATCCTAAAACTGATGGTCCCACTTTTGCCACATATAACTTTCCTCTTGTGGACCTCCCTTTAAATAAAAAAGTAAGCCATCTAAAACCAATCATGCCAATCTTATCTCCTGTGTAACTGATTGGACAAACATCAGGTGTATTCAACTGCTCACCAAATTTGTTCACAAATTTCTTCTTCCAAACTTCTTTATTCACGATCGTGTATGGCGAACCAGAGTCTGCATAAACACTCACTATTACTCCACCCAAAGATATCTCACAAATGGGTTTACCTTTGAGGGAACTCTCTGAAATGTTAATAACATAATTCCCTCTAACATTTTTTACACACTCATCCTCTGTTTCCACATCGTCCATAACCTCTACATCCTCCTCATACACATACTTTACATTACTACGTCTACGACACATTTTACTAAAATGGCCTAATAGTCCACATATTCCACATTTTTTTTTAAAGCTGGACAGAGTTTACTAAAAGCTAGATGCTCTTTGCTATCGCATCTGTAACATCTCCTTTCATCTATGCCCCTGTTCTGAAACCTCATTGGTTGACTAGTCCATTTTCCTTGTTGTTGCTGTTGGCGATAATTCTTCATAGGACCTTGATTTTTACAAACCGTTCCGGATGTTTTAGATAAATCTTTGTCAGTTTCTTTCACCTCAGTAGCGCACCTTCCAGACATTTCTGATACCCTCATAATGGCTACCACATCATCTAAAGGCGCGTCTCCGTTAACCCAAAGACGATCTTGTAGAGCAGAGTTGTTGTTATGCATTACCAATTGATCGCGTATAAGGTCGTCATGCAAGTTATCAAATTTACAATCAATGACAAGTTTTCTTAAATCATCAATCCATTCATCCACAGTTTCCTCTTTTGTTTGTTTTCTTTGAAAAAATGTATGCCTTATGACACCTATACACACTTTGGGTGCAAAATATTTATCCATATTTTTGATAGCATTTTCAAATTCATCCAAATTGGGGTCATCAGATTTACTCATTCTTGAAAAAGTTTTTAAACCAATTAGTCCTAGAGAATGTAGCAGAATTCTCTTTTTCTGTTCTGATTTCATCTTTTTTGTTTCATCCACTGCCTCTAAATAATTTATAAAATACTCCTTCCACTCTATCCATTTAATATTTGGTTGAGTGCCTTTAACCCAAAATGGTTCAGGAGGGCTTATAGAGAAATTCTGTTGTGCCATGTTTCTGTCTTTGATACCAGCAGTGCTTACAGTGCAATCACCTTCTTCCATGCACCATGAAACACTATATAAAAAAAAAAATAAGGAATCAAAACAATTATAAAACAAATAAACCTTCTCCCGACTTCCTCACCTGTTGTAGTTGTCGAAGTAAAAACTCTTTTATTTACTTAACATAACCAGAATGTTCTCCTTAATATTTGGTTCGATGTTGACCCTTTAGCGCCTTCACGCTGTCAAATTCTTTTGTAAATATCCTAAGGCTGTCACTTTCCTTCGTAAATGCCTTCGATCGAAAATTGCTCACAAAATGGCCGTGGCGCAGGGTCACGTTGCGTGACCTTTCGTCCGACGTCACCGCATTAGTAGCGCATCTGCGCATGCGTTGTGATGCGCATCTTCTTCTTCTCTGACGCACACAGTCCTCCCCGCGCCTGCTTGGCGCACGCAGAGCAGAATGGTGGTGCAGATTGAACAATGCAGGCAACCTGATGCTTTAACGGCTCTCGAAGAATCAAGGTATGACACGATAGTAGTGTCTTTGCGTAAACTACACGAAAAGCAAAAATAATTGTCATATAACTCACAGAAAGTAGTTTCCTCTCCGATCCGTTTTTTTGTTGTTGACATTTTCCTCGTAATCCAAACCTCACGTAGAATCTCCAATCAATGTAAAACAGGTTAAAAATGTCCAGTTTCCCTCGTCACCAATTTGTAGTGATGTAGTCCAGACGGAGATAGTATTAAGAGTAGAATATTTAATGAAATAACAAGATAAAGTAATACAACAGGTGGGAGCAAGGGAAGCGATGTATTCAGTCCAACAGCTTCATCATAATGACTCCTACCATAGAACCAACATACTAACATCATTCTACATTCCTAACACGAGCTCTTAAAGAAATATACAACATAACAGATTCCGATAGAAAAACTAAAAAATTGCATGAATCTTAGAATTTCAGTCCATGATCAGGAGAGCCATACGTTATGTTATGTTATAACAATTTGTACAACGCACAGCTACTGTAAAGAGTGTCCCAGCACTAAAGACTTACAGCACCAAATTAAAAACCTAATATGCTTGTGTGAAAAGCTACGTTTTCAGTTTCTTCTTGAAAACAGAGAAATCACTGGTTAGGCGTTGGTCTCTATACTGATTCCACAGTGCCATCTTTACGGTTGTGGAGACCTTACAGAGCTAGATAACCGAGAGTTTGCACCAATTGAGAGTCTCAGACAGTATTGGTAATGATCATTCAAGTATCAGCTTTAAATATATTTTGGGAAATGCAATACATTTGCCATCCAACATCTGGCAGTGTACGTAAATACACGTTTTGAAAGCTTCATATTATGGGACAATAAACTCAATTCTGCCATCTCAAAAAGCGTGTAATTTTCATTAGAACAAAAACACTATATTGTTCTTGAATTCCATCTTCATTTTCGTGTTTACTGTTGTTGTACTTGTCTGTAGCCGTGTCTCAGTTGATTAGAACGTTCACTGTTGAAATCTCTTTCATGGTTTTGCGGTGACGGGCCATTCCAGGGAGACGGTTGGGACGGATGGCAGGCAGGAATCCCCGTCCGCTTGTAGAAGTCATAAAATAAATACTCTTTGAACTTACATCAGCGTCTCCGGACCTTCTTACTACATTTTGGCGACGTTTGCCTGCATTCCGGTCTCCTTTGGCTCGCCAGTGGCGGAAGAACTCGCGCATACAGTGCGCTCAGCAGTATTACGACGAACTTTCCATGAGCAAAGCATCGAAATTCATCACTGTGCAATCCATTTGCACAACTGAGGTACTGTAATCATTTTTACAGCCTTGGCGGCGAGTTATTTCTGCCTTTCCTACGGGCTGTTTGAGCTTTTGGCGCTCGCGGCTACAACGCTCGATGCTTGATGCTACAGCGCGTCACACGCTCAAGCTACTCACGCTCGCATTCTCTTGGTTGCTTAGTTACGTGAGAGACGCTAAGTCTGACTACGCATGTCAGCACGTCGACGTGACTCCATCTTGATTCATATCTTCTTCGTTTACCGATATGCCGATTAACTAATGACTGCCAGCGCTTTACTTTGACTATTGTTACCTATTCTTCATACGGTGATCTGCACACCAGACTAACAGGTTACTCAAGATTGTTCTTATATATATTTACTGTTATTCCATTGCTTTCTCTGCAGTTTATAGATCCATTACGCACAGTGATTTGCACATCTTTGTGGCAAGTTACCAGTTGCTTTATTATTCACGGTGATTTGCACACCTTTGCAGCAAATTATCAGCAGCAAATTACCATTGGCTTCATCATTCATGGCGATTTGCACACCTTTACAGCAAATTACCAGTGCCATCATTATTCACGGTGACTTGCACACCTTTGCAGCAAATCACCAGTGCCATTATTATTCACGGTGATTTGCACACCTTTACAGCAAATTACCAGTGCCATAATCATTCACGGTGATTTGCACACCTTTGCAGCATATTACCAGTGCCATAATTATTCACGGTGATCCGCACACCTTTGCAGCAAATTACCAGTGACTTCATTATTCACAGTGATCTGCACACCTATTCAGCAATTCATTATTGCCTTCATTTTTTACACCTATTACCCGCATTTGCACACTTATTTCCTTATTTTGATAATTTTCTCACTTTTATTGGTCGAACCATTTGTTGCACACGTTGTACAGTCCATACCAGTTTCCACTTTTATTCTTTACACCCAGTGCTTATTGTTAAGTATTCACTTCTCTGGTGTCATATTATAATTATACTTTTTCCTCCAATATGGCAGCTTCACAAACCATCACTCCTCCACCTTCATTTTTAGCTGAAGGGGATACACCTGATATTGAATTTGAGGAGTGGATTGGCATTTTCGAAAATTATTATGAAGCTATAGATGGTCTTAGATTTCAAAATTCTAGGAAAAAAGCCATTTTATTAAATTCATTAGGCAAAGCTGGTCAACATGCCTTCAAATTTGTACCCGAAATTATAGGTGCTGACGGCGAACCTATTGATAACCTATATATTGAAGCCAAGCAAAGACTGGCCAAATATTTTGGATAACAGGTTAATATTGTTATGCAACGTCATAAATGTTATACCATGCCCCAAAAAGGTAGTGAAACTGTTGATCAAATGGTTACCAGGTTGAGAGGATTAGCTCTAAAATGTGATTTTGGCAATATGTCTGACCAACTAATTAAAAAATAAGAGAATGCAAGAAAAACTATGGGCTGCAAAAAATCCTTCTTTACTTGAAGCTATCACCATTGCTAAAGTGGTAGAAGAATCTGACAAATGTATGCAAGAGATGCGTTCTTTGGAACTTAAGAAAGAAGAATCTGTAAATGTAGTTTCAAAAAAAGATTCACCTGTTAATTCTGACATGAAAGCTAAACAGCCTTTGAAGTCCAAACGAAGAACATATGGTGACTACAAACAGGGTTGTTATAGATGTGGTAGTGTAAATCACGCAGCGGATTTTGCTTGATGTTTTGCAAGGGATAAGACTTGTAAGAGTTGTAGAAAAAAGGGTCATCTAAGTGCTGTATGCAATAGCTCTAGAAAGAACAGAGTTGCCTTTGTTGATGATGAATAGATTTCTCCCAAAATGTCTCTGTGTATCGATGATAATGCTACTGGTACCTTACTAAGACCTAAAGCAACATTTACTTTGAATGGTGTGTCTTTACCCCTTTTGGTGGATCCAGGGTACATGCTTACCATTATTCCTTTTCCTATTTTTAAGGAATGTTGGCCTGATTATTCATTATCTCTTCCTGATGTCTCTCCTAAAGGCTATAGTGGTGAAACCATTGATATTAAAGGTATTATGGAGACCAAATTTGAATTTAAAGGGAGAAAGGCTACAGGCAAAGTTTATATTTCAGATGATGAATCGGCTATTCTAGGATGGACAAAACAACATGACTTGCATATAATCATTGATCCTAGATCTCCTGAACACGTATTGGTTATTGAAGAGTATCCTAGTCTTGATTCAATTTTATCAAAGTTTCAAAATATTTTTCGACTTGAATTAGGGAAATTGTCAGGGTATACAAATGAAATAAAACTTAAGAAGGATGCCATTCCTATCAGACATCCTCTTAGGAAAATTCCCATTTCAGTTTGTGAGGAAGTCAAAGTAATGTTACTTGACATGCAAAAGCAAGATATCATTGAACAAATGGAAGTTTCAGGGTGGCTTTCTCCGATTGTTGTCACAAAAAAAAAGATGGCAAACTTCGTTTTTGTGTGGACCTTAGATGCCTAAATCAAAACATCATTGTTGACAGTTTTCCCCTCCCTAACAGATGTGGGTCCCGTGCTCTCCATGCCACTGTGGTAAAGCTATCCAGGCAGAAGAGTGGTGAAACCCTGAAACCTGTCCTAGGATGCTTGTTTCCAGTCCAAGAAGGACTTGGCCTGGCAGTTCGGGCTGGTCTGTACCCATTGGGCGCAGGGTCAAGACTGATTTGCATATGGCTGGGTCCAAACTGGAATGGCATGGTGTGCAAAAAAACGATGGATTTAGGCCCATATCTCTGTACTGGGGTGAATGTATGCCATTGTTCGACATTCTGTCCATCAATTGTTCTTTTTGCATTTGTCACCCTGAGTGGGACGGGTATGCCCAGAAGTGGGTCCCATGCTCTCCATTCCACTGGAGTCAAGCTATCCTGGCTGAAGAGGGTTGAAACCCCGGAACCGGTCCTAGGGTGCTTGTTTCCAGTCCAGGGAGGACCTGGCCTGGCAGTTTGGGCTGGACTGTTCCCATTGGGTGCCGGGTCAAGACTGATTTGCATATGGCTGGGTCCAAACTGGAATGGCATGGTGAGCAAGAAAACGATGGACTTAGGCCCAGATCTCTGTACTGGGGTGAATGTATGACACTGTTCTGCGTCAATCGTTCTTTCAGTCATAGCTGTCATCAAAAAATGAACATGAAGATAAAATGGTCTATCATTACTAGGGTACTTACAATTTGTCTGGCGTTCCTGAGTATTTTTTGTTATTGTTTCTTTGTCAATCGGGTTACTGATTGGTTTGTGCTATTCGGTGTCTTTTACCATTAATATGCTGATGAATCGGGCACTGTTAGTACTTTTGTATACTTGATTCTCCAAAGATAGTGATGGAAAGCATAGAAGTCTTAAAAGTCTTAATTCTGAAGGTTTTAGAGCTCAAGCATGGTACATCTGATAGGTCAGTCAAACTAATGAACATAAAACAACAGATAGTCCAAGCAGCTTAGCTGACCAAGGTAAGGCGCCAAACACATAGCAGTCTTTCAGTGAACCGAAATAGTAAAGGTAACATTGAAATATAACAGTCAATGGTATTATATGGAAACATGTGTTGGACTGCTTGGTTACCTTCAGAAACGCTTAGTGCAAAACTCTTGTACTTGGGCATTGTTTATAAGTGCTTGTTAGTGTGGCTATAGCAAGTTGAAGTGTATCAAGTTTGCTATGATACTACTGCTTTTGCCCCAATTTCTCAATGTCCTGGGTGCAAGAATAGACAACTAAGTAGATTTAAGCACAGATGGCTGAGAATCTGTCCAAAATTAAAACGGGATGCGATCAACAAGGAAAGGCTTAGGATACCTGTAAACGTTTCCCAGAAGTTGTTTGAGCTGTGTTTAAAAAGCCACCAGACATTGAGCCACTGGTCACCATTCATCAGAGACCAGTTTATCCTAACAGACCTCTGCAGTCAGTGTGTCTTTCAAGGCACCTAACATATCAGAAAATATCTGCCCCCTTTTTTCAGATGACAAGGTGTACCAAGGGCCCTGTGGCACCCGCTATAAATTCTTACACTTGGTTCTTCTCCTGCCTAAGTGACCGGTGGCAATCACATGGATGGGTCAGCAGGATCAAGGGAGCAATGGGTGGTGGACGTGGTGGAATGGGTGGTGGCAGAGGGAAGTACAGTAAAAGTTGTGTAGACGTGATGATACGGCTGAGGAGGACCTGTGAATGTGGGGGGGGGGGGGACTCCTGGCAAGATTCATGGCCCCTGAGGGCTCTTGATCGCACTCCTCAATGGATGAGGAGGCGGAATATTGACACAGATGAAGACTGACCACGATCCATGTTGAATGTCTCTGCCTCTACCCTGAAGTTTGCTACTGTGTATATGTGCGATTTTGGCCATGTTATTGCTATGGTGTGGATTTCCTCCTACTGTACAAACCTACCATATCTGTGGCATGGTTGACGATGGCTGTTGATGTTATATCTGTTGTTTCTTGTATCAGTGAAAAATAATTAAATAAGTCTTTAAAAAAAAAGGAGAAGAATAGGCTGCTTAGAAACACCAGGTATGGTCTCTCTTTTCATTGGTGATACCCAGAACAACATGGAGGATTGGGCACTGTAGCTTGTCACATGCTTTGACTTGACAAGAAATAAATTATATTTTCCACCCAGTCTTCATGGGATCTGTTATGTTGGTATATGTTTGTTAGACAGATTATCATTTGTTGCACTTTTTTCTAAAATTAGATATGAGAGTATTTTTTTCTTTTGATTAATAATTGTGTTGAAGGCCAGTTGTGTCTGTAAACAGCCTGCTGTGGGTAGAGCATTTATGCCACCCTAGATGGAGACATGTTACAAAGTGCTTGTTAAAGGCACTAAATTAAACATTTCCCTTAACATCCATTCCGTGTCATTAAAGTTCGTTATATGCAATGGCACAATGTTTCACCTCCACCCTCTTCCTCCTTCCTATTACTTTCTTTTGTTCCTTTGCTACTATGCAGATTTGACTGGGATGCAGACTCGTAACCAATGTATAGGTGCCAGTCCTCTGGACCCATGGGGAACAGCCCACCACTACAACATTATCATATTGTGCTCAATTACTTTGTTAAATAGTTTTCCTGAATCTGTTGGAAAGTTCACTGACACATATTTTAATCTCTTTTTTATTATTATTATTTTCTATTTGTTGTTTTTATCCTGAGTCATTCTTTTATCTGTTCCTTTCTCTCTGCTCTTCTTCCTTCCATACCCTGCACATATTTGACTATGTTTTTCATGTTTCAAAATATTAAAATATTGTAGGTAAAATAAAAATGTAAATCAATTTAAAATAATTATTATTAACCTAGAACCAGAACAAATCATTTGCTCTAGTGCAATAACTCAAACTAAATATTTACCAAATATAATAATGATATTTATTATTAATATTTAAGCTAATTTTAAAAATCAAACCCTTACTGTCATTTTTATGTTATTTTGCACTTATTTTTATTGAAAATGTTTTATTTAATTTTCAACTAAAAACCTAATATTTATTTAATTGCAAAATTAAATTGATAATAACTTTTAAAAATAAAATATATATTTAAAATGAAAAACCCAAAGGTTAAGGATAGGTCATAGTTATGAAAACATTATTTCTTCTGTCTTTACAAACCCAACTTAAACTACACAAACATTACAAAATTTAAAGTTATAGTTATAACTTAAATTTATAATTTACACACAACCTTCAAATTATTATAATTTATAGTTGTAACTTACATTTATAATTGACGCACCACCTTCAACTTACTACAAGTCGCGCTCCTCTGTACACAGTCTACAGTCTGGTCACTACACTACATTTATTATAACCTACCCCATCTCATTTTACTAGCTATATATACCCTTGCATATTACATAACTTACAGCAGCTTATAGCATTTGAAATCATAACATTCATAACAACATTTATGACATATAAAATTACATGATTTGTGAGGACACAGTGCATAGTAAGTTCAATTCTCTGAACCTCAAAACAATACAACAATGAATAATTCTGTAAAGTTAAATCACCAACAGAAAACCTCACAGAAATGAAAATGTAACTTGTATTTGTAAGGTTGGAGCTTTTTCAAATTTGGTTTTATTTCTAAAAGGCAATGCAATATTCCAAACTCCAAAATGCCACTTTGTCTTATTTAGGTCTCGCCTGGCGTTAGCAGCGCGCATGCACTGCTCTCGCCATGCGAGGGCGTCTTGGAATCAATACGGTTTGAGAAGTTCAGTTTCTGCTCCACCCCTAAATTTAATTGCGAGCGTCATTTACCGCCATTAATTATGCAGAACAGAGTGTGATATTTGCCCCGAGGCTTTTCAGTCCCTCCTGGTTATCGCCTTATCCGCTTTTTGACCATGCCAATCAGGATTGGATATTTCACTGGCGGCGTGAGACAGTGGGTTTTATGATGACTGGCTGCCCTTTTTTGTTTACTATTGCGTGCGTTGTCACAGTTGGGTGGCGTGGCGACAATTGTTTGTGTTCTTGTTACCATATGTGTCTGTTGTAGCTATGATGTTATTTTTTTTGTAACTTGCACCCACGCTTTACCTTTAGCCATGTTAAGTTAAAGCGCGGGTGCTGCGATTGTTGAAAAAGTAGAGAATTTTTTTTTCTATTTCTTTACTTTTGCAGCAATCGCCGCACCCGCGCTTTACTTTAACTTGTCACGATTGCTGCAAAGTAAAGAAATAGAAAAAGAGTGGGCTGACATTTTTTTTAATTTGTTTGTGACCTAGGAGGGTCTTCTGATAGCTCGGCAGAGCACGGACAGGCTCCCCTGCAAGCTGCAGGTTATTATATATTTTTATGTTTTGAGCCCTTGTTTGAGCACCCATCTTTTCTCTCTTCTCTCACTTCGCTTTCCGGTTCCCTTCACATTTCTCTCGTGCAGTTATCTCTCCCGTCCTCTGCTTCACAATCTCGCTGTTCCCGCCTCTTTCTTTGCAGCTCTCTCTGGTGCCCCGATCCAGGGAGGAAGGATTCAGCTGCTCCAATGACCTGAACGTAACGGGGGGCCTTGCTGCGTTCTGGTAGTAGCTCTACAAATATAATCTGTTCTTCATCACAAATTAGCCATGGGTGCAGACTCTACCCCAGACCTAGGTCTCTACCAGCATGTTGCAAAATCACAAGGTCAGGCTTCTATTACTCCACACTCTACCCGGCTCAAACCTGTCTTTACCGCCAAAGGCTGAATCATTTCTGCGTGCTTCAAATCTGTAACCTGTAAACTCAATAGAGATGTTAGGCGGCAGGTTCATAAACCAATTGAGCTACCTTACTACTAAAGCTCTTCCCCCCCCCCACAACTGTTCACCTATGGTGGCTCTGTGGGTCCATGTTGGCCAAATCTTGTTGGATTATGCTGGCTGGAGGGGGTAGTAAAGCTGTGTGTATGTGTGTGGGAGAACGGGAGGGGAGGGCACACAACAATGAAGGCTGGTCTCACAGTAGATCGCGGGCGGTCGTTGCTTCCTTTGACTGTGTCCGGTGTATTGTGATTGATACAAGCTGTAGCCCCAGAGGAGGAAAGAAAGTGGGGGCGGGTGGGAAGGAAGGAAAGACAACACATGGACACCGGCAGCCTCTGCAACGCCGCCACATCACTTGGCGGAGTTTCTCGACCACCTCACCGCTCAGATAGAAGTAAATGAATATAGCGCAGTGAAGGCAGACTCTGAGCGCTAGATGGTGAAGCACTCCGCAGACACTCGGGAGGCAGTGGGAGGGGAGGGAACACTCATATGTCCGTTTGGCTTCCCTTGCAAACCTCTTCACACACAATGTAAACATTACATTTTTTATAGCGTTAAATACAGCTTTCGCAGGTGTACTAAGCACTCCCAGTGCTGGTAGATACTAGAACTAAGACTCACATTGCACGCCCACCAGCGCATGCCACTCCTGTCCCGGAGTATACAGCAAGGTGTGCCGTAGGCTAACACCTCCAGAACAGCTGCAGGGATTACACTTGATATGTATCCGCTGGGTAGATAAGCAGCTTAAGTATTTACATTATAAGTTAACATTTGTCACAGTGGCACCTTTGTTATCACTAGCGGCACGCAGCCGCATTGCTGCTATTAATGTTAACACAGTGGCACTATAGCATCTTAAAGGAGAAACTATTACATTGAAGTGTTGATTCAGTGGCACTGTAGCACTTCAAGGGAAAAACTTACTTTGGTGTTCTGAATGTTGACTCAGTGGTGCTATAGCACTCTAAGGGAGAAACTATTGCATCGAAGTGTTCATTGGCCTGTGTCATTGTCCTTTGTAAATGCTGGCTTCTGATTACTTAATAGGCTTGTTAGTCCCTCCTTAGTACCGCATTTTCTTCATTTGTAATCTCCCATGAGGACTGGCCCTTTTACCTCTATTGTTACACAGTAGATCCGATTTAGCCTATAAGCACTCTGTTCTTTAATAAGTTTCGCCTGCTGCAGGCAGACATGCTTTCATGCAACATTCAGCGCACCATGGGTAATTTCACTTTAGAAGCAGCTTGGGACAATGGCGGCTGCTTCTTTAAAATTAAATAGGTCTCGCATTTACAAAGGTTTCAGCTATTGCCATTATAAGTCACAATGCCTTTTATTTATGTCTTAATTGTCAAAACAGAAAAATAAAAGGCATTATCATATACATTGCCAATAACTTTTGAAGAGGTGTGGCTCAGCCGCCAGGGTGCCTGACTCCGGACTACGGGGTTCATGGTTCGATCCCCGGCACCGGTGGCCGGTCAGCCCAGAACCACTCTGGGCAATAGCTCGCTTAATCTTCCCGAGGGCCCCAGCGCCGGGAAACCACTTCGGAGGTAGCTGTGAGCTTTACAAATTCAAGGTTATTATTATTTATTATTATTATAGCTTAAACTCTCGTAAAAGCAAGACCTATTGTATTGCAAATGCTTGTTGTTCCAGACGGTTGCTTTCTTTTAGCCAGTGCAAACCAGTTCTTCAGTTAAGGCCACTAATCGTCTACACTCGATTGTGTTTGCTGTAGTTGCTGTGTTCCCACAAATCAAGCTACGGATACCTTCAATTTTAAAAGCCTTCACATTTATGGAGTTTAAAAAGAAAATTCTAATTTGTTTAACTGTATTTATACTTTATTAATATGTTAATATCATTTAATGTTCTAAACCGCTGCTGGCCCCCTGAGTGAGTGCCACAGATCCCCAGTATCCACGACCCCAGGTTAAGAACCACTGCTCTACATACCTCTGTTCTGAAGGATGCTAAGATTAGGTTGCTGCAAAGACCTGACTCCCTGTACATATGCTAATTTGTACTGTACAATAGATCTTATGGTTGCCAGGCGACATATAACCAGAGTACTGGGAGGTTGATTGTAACCACAATTCAAAGCTTGATGTAGAAATATGGACTGGTGCATTCTTGCAGGAAGATCACTGCAGGTTAGTTAAGGATGCCGAAGGAATTTGTCAAAGTCTGGGGTACATGTAACCATTACTATGGTTGACATTCACCTCATTATACTTGGGGGGCCTGTACAGTGGGAGGTCTATCTGCAAAAGCAGAACACAGGCATTTTCACCAGATTAATTTAGAACACTTTTCTGCTCATGTCCATTGATGCTCTATTGGTCTTTTGTGTTGAACTGTTGGACTAAGTGTTAATACCAGGACTGTAAGATGTTGGAACGACGGAAAGACAGTTATCCAGTAACATGTATTGTTTAAACAAAAATGTTATAAAAGTACTCTACAATCCATACTAATATAATAAAGAGAGAGCCCAAACCTTTGAGGCGGGTAATCTCAGGAACCACAGCACCAATCACAACACCCAATACAGCGTTGGAAAGGGCAGTTGCAGCAGGAGGACATAGGCTATGCAGACGCCCACCATATACATTTAAAAGGTAAAAGAACCGTGCCAGCAAAGTAGTCCCTTGTGGGCGTGTCTGCGTTGTGCTGTGGGTGTGTGCTAGGGGCTTGACAAACACTGGGGGCGTGTGGTATGTTCCGCCCTTCATGCCATGTCTCATATTGTGTGCTAATCCCACCCTGCTCCCTTTAAATACCCCTGCACCCCATAATCATAGCCCACCCTTACTCCTTAAAATACCCCAACACCCTTAAACACTAACCCATTTTAACCCTATAAATATACCCTGTACCCCAAAACCCAAACCTATCCCTAAACCCTAAAAATACCCCTGTACCCCATAACCAAAACATACCCCTGAACCCTAAAAATACCCCTGTACCCCATAACCCAAACCTAGCCCTGAACCCTAAAAATACCCCTACACCCCAAAACCCAAACCTAGCTATGAACCCTAAAAATACACCTGTACCCCAAAACCGATACCTATCCCTAAACCCTAAAACTACCCCTGTACCCCATAACCCAAAACTATATCTGAACCCTTAAAATACCCAAACACCCCAAAACATATATACCTCAGTACCCCAAAACATATACCCCTATACCAGAGGTCTTCAAACTTGTTGATGCCGAGACCCCCTTGTAAAACCTTTATAGGCGTAAGGACCCCCTTTCAAAAAAAAATTCTAGAAACTGGTACTCCTCATCATCAACTTTTGACAACCATAAATGCACCTGTTAGACCCCATCACATCCATCCATCATCATTCATCCACCCACACTTTCACACATCCATCCATCTATCCTTCATCAATCTACCCTTTCATCCTTCCATCCATACTTCATCCATCCACCCTTTCATCCATACATCCATAGTTCATCCACCCACTCTTTCATCCATCCATCCACCCATCATTCATCCCCCACCTTTCCACACATCCATCCATCATTCATCCATGCAACCTTTTATCCATCCATACATCCACCCTCCCTTTCATCCATCCATCCTTCATCCATCCGCCCTTTCATCCTTCCATCCATACATCCATCTTTAATCCGTCCACCCTTTCATCCTTCCATCCATATATCCATCCACCCTTTCATCCATACATCCATCCTTCATCCACCCACCCTTTCATCCATCCATCCACCTATCATTCATCTCCCCACCTTTTCACACATCCATCCATGCATCATTCATGCAACCTTTTATCCATCCATACATCCATTCTTCATCCACCCACCCTTTCATCCATCCATCCATCCACCCATCATTCATCCCCCACCATTCCACACATCCATCCATCATTCATCCATGCAACCTTTTATCCATACATCTATACTTCATCCATCCACCCTTTCATCCATCCATCCTTCATCCATTACCCTTTCATCCTTCCATCCATACATCCATCATTCATCCATCCACCCCTTTATCCATCCACCCATCATTCATCCCCCACCTTTCCACACATCCATCCATGCATCATTCATCCATGCAACTGTTTATCCATCCATCCATACATCCATCCTTCATCCATCCACCATTTCATCCTTCTATCCATCCATCCTTCATCTGTCCACCCTTTCATCCTTCCATCCATACATACATCCTTCATCCATCCACCCTTTCATCCTTCCATCCATACATCCATCCACCCTTTCATCCATACATCCATCCTTCATCCATCCACCCTTCCATCCATCCACCCATCATTCATCCACCCACCTTTTCACACATCCATCCATCCTTCATCCATCCACCCTTTCATCCTTCCATCCATACATACATCCTTCATCCATCCACCCTTTCATCCTTCCATCCATACATCCATCCACCCTTTCATCCATACATCCATCCTTCATCCACCCACCCTTTCATCCATCCACCCACCTATCAATCTCCCCACCTTTTCCCACATCCATCCATCCTTCATCCATTCACACTTTCATCCTTCCATCCATACATCCATCCTTCATCTATCCACCCTTTCATCCTTCCATCCATACATCCATCCACCCTTTCATCCATATATCCATCCTTCATCCACCCACCCTTTCATCCATCCACCCACCTATCATTCATCTCCCCACCTTTTCACACATCCATCCATGCATCATTCATGCAACCTTTTATCCATCCATACATCCATCCACCCTTTCATCCTTCCTTCCATCCATCCTTCATCCGTCAACTCTTTCATCCATACATCCATCCTTCATCCATCCACTCTTCATCCATCCACTCCTTTCATATTTAATACAATTCAGATGGTCATCTATACCAAATAACAGCTGTTTTATCTCAGTGTCAGCCTGTATATACCTTTTTGCTCTGTAAATTAGAAATGAATTTTGTTGTAAAAAAAATGTTACACAAGTTTGGTATTTCAGTTTTGCAATGAATATGCATTACCTAAATTAATGACAGGAGTTTTTCGATCTCTGAAAAACTTAGCTGGGATCTGACAGCTGCACATTTATCACTCCTCCCTACCAAATTGTTGCTGCTGGCTGGTAACATCCTGTCGCAGGGGTTGGGTTGTCTCCCGTGTTCAACAGTACACGTCACAAGAAGCGTTCTGCTTACCGTAAAAAGCCCGGATCGGTAGAATGGACATTGTGCCCCTGTTCCTGAAACTTATGGGATCGGAGGGCAAGAGCTGCGAAGCGTTTTTTTTTTACAGCAATCGGAGGTAATTCATCTGTGGGGGTTTAGGAAGGCATACCAACACCCTCGACCATGACCCCCCTCCCCCTTCAACACTCTAAGGGCCGGGTCAGACGGTACAGAAAGTCTGCATATGGCGGCGCTGAAATGAAAAACAAAGATGCCGCCCTGCGTCATTCTGTCTATCTGGGGCCAATATGCGAATTGTGTGACTCCCCCAGTCACCCCACCTCGCCCCCCCCCTTGTGTATGTGAGGCTGGCTTAAACAGCTTCAGAGACACACCAAAGCCCAAGTCCGAGTACTTCACATTACGTGTTAATGAGGCTTGGATGTTTTTTCACACCTCGGTGTGAATTAGGTCTCCGCCGTGAGCACCCTCAATTAGGCCACTAAGGCAAAGGAACTGCACACTCTAACAGAATGTGGGACCCCTTTCCCAGGACTCCACGACCCCCCTGGGGGTCGCGCCCCACAGATTGAAGACCTCTGCCCTATACCCATACTTACCTTATCCAAACATTAAAAAAAAACATGCTTTTACTATTCATGCATTTACAACGAATTTCGTTGTAAATGTATGCGTGGTAAAAGCATATAAAATGTAATGCCATGCGTTATAATGGCATTGCGGAGTCATGGTACTTTCGTAATGAAAGTATGCGGAGTGATGGTATGCGGAAAGAAAGTTGCGGAATAATGGGTGTTTACCCTCCCCCGGTAAGTACATTGGTGGCACGGCGGCCCACATCTCCAGCAACATACTCATATTTTTTCACCACCCATTTGAAAAATGCACAGGTCTCTCTCATTGATGGCCAGCACCGACATACACTTTTAGACACACCTCCCGCCACAAGTTCTAGAATTGCGCACTTTAGAGCTGGGGAGCTACGTTCGAATCTCGGCATCAGCTCAACATCCTGTGATTCCAGGCAAATCTATTTGTCTCCCCGTGCCTACCACAAATGAATGTGTACTTCTGTAATGTAAATTGTGCTCATGCCATGTTGTCGAGTTTGCGCAATATAATATTGCAAGGAAAAATAAAGTAGGGAAACTCGAGTTCACACACTACTGAACGCGCACTCTTAAGTGCATCAGCAGTGCACTGTGAATCGGAGCGTTTCACAGGCCTGTCACAGATAAGAAATGCTATCAAAACGAAATCCTACAAAACAGTATACTACTGGCCGGCAGCAATTCATACCCGGACAACGTCGGGATGGGCTGCTAGTACTTTATAAGAGGACAAATCTAAAAAGAATTATGGTTTATACACAAAGTGGGTGTTTCGTAAAGCTTTAATTTCTCAATCAACTTGTTCAGAAGAGGATCTGTAAAGAAGTAATAAAAAGTGATTTGACAGTTCGCATTATATATATTATGCAATAAAAAAAAGTAGTTCTTTTGAAGTAATTTCTCTGACATATTGAATATTAGGAAATACCTGAATTGTAACCCAACAGAATTAATTACTTGAAGTCCTGTACCACACAAACGCCAACAATAGTTTATCAATATATAATTTGAGATGTAATTTATGTACTTTGTACAAATGGCAACAGAAACGAGTGCTACAATCATGCGTAAGTGACGGCTTGTATTACACATTTTAATCACTAATTTCTGCACGCTGTTCTGGGTTGGAGTGATAATGAATCCGCTCTACAAGACCACATCATCACTGATTTCTTTACATTACACCATATAGTTTTACTTGTACTTGCTGTAAGAGGCTGTTGGTGAATTTTGAAAGTGTTTAGCATACGTAAAAGATTACCTCCAGTACTTCAGTCCCAGCATTCGTTTTCATGGTTGCCACCAACTACCTTATGCCAGGCGTCTCCTCCCTTATGCCAAAATATACCTGGAAGCCCGGGCATTTAGCCTGAAGTGCCTCTCACATGCCAAGAATTATCCACGGTATGCAAGAGCCTGCATTTTGCTATGTATGCTCTTTTCTATGCAAGAGTTAAATCCAATATGCCATCACTAGTATGTTGCCATGGGCGCCTCCACACACTCTCCATTCATTTATTCTTATTCCCATTTTTCCTCACATTCACTCTTCCTATCAGGCAATAATGCTCACTCATTCACACTGACATTAAGCCATTCTCTCATGCAGTTACTTTCCCTCACATGCTGTCATTCACTCTCATTCAGTTCCTCTTGCTCTGTCACTCACAGTCACTGTCCCTCTACTTACTCATTCTCAGTCGCTCATGCTCACTTACTTGCACTCACACACACTCACTATCATTCTTTCACTCTCACTCTCATTCTGACTCACACATGCACATGGTAGCAGTGGAATTATTGTTAACTTTCCTTTGATCCAATGACATTTGTGGACCCCCACTTAAACAGTACTGGATCACAGGGACCTCTACTGAGTCATTAGGTCGAGCCTAAGCCATCCCGTTAGGGATGCTTGGCGAGATCTAAAGTAAGGGCTCTGAAAAATGCACCCAAAGGCGGATTGCCTACAGTACATGTGAGCCGGGCGCGTGCACATCGCACAACATCGGCATCAGACTTCAAAGGAAGCCCCGCCAAGCAATGCCGCTCCCCCGCCCCCACCACGCAATGCCGAGAGCATGTTCCTTTTCCAGTGCAAATGCCACCTATACAGCGCCCAGGAGTCTTATGCGCTGATCGTTGGCGAGAACAGCCCTTCCTATGCCCTTCCCTTAGTGCACACGCTTACCGCTGATTAC
This sequence comes from Lissotriton vulgaris, assembly GCF_964263255.1. Classification (NCBI taxonomy): domain Eukaryota; kingdom Metazoa; phylum Chordata; class Amphibia; order Caudata; family Salamandridae; genus Lissotriton; species Lissotriton vulgaris. The sequence goes on along the minus strand of NC_141694.1, from coordinate 1,487,149,313 downwards.
ACTGCATCTCCATAAAAGTGCCCATGTCTTATAATCCCTTTAAATAATTTTTAAATAGCTAGATATTGGTTCATGTCCATGCTGCCAGCTTAGCAGCTCAATTAAGTAACACGTCCGCTTCTGGGGCGAGTAAATATACTTCTGTGAAAGTAGCTTCTGCCGTCCCATGACGATCACGCAGGGCCTGTGGTGGGTTTGCAGTCATTGTCTTCATGTTTTTATTATTAATCTATTTTCATTGTTTTTGTCAGCTTTGTGCACGCCGCTCTCTGGGTCCTAGCGCTGCCCGTTTCTCAGCCGCCCTCTCCGCGTTTTCCTGGATGGCGCGATCGCCTCCGACGCTCCATCCTCCTAGGTTGAGTTCTTCGTAATTAGGTTTGGATTGATGAGGACCTGATAATGTCACCGGAGAGCAGCGCGTGCAGCACTTGGAGCAGAGGGCAGACTCTCCGAACTGTGCAGGGCATTACCTCATTCCCTATCAGTAATGCATATGTGCAGCGCTGAGATAAAGAGCCACCAAGACTGCTTCTCATTGGCCCTGCCATGGGCCCCCATCCTCCGGCACTGTTGTGCCTCTTCTGTCATCCAGCATTCCTCACAGGGCTACGCGTGTATTGTACTGTGGCTTTTTTTTTTTGAAAATCTTTATTAACATGAAGGCATAATACGCATTTAGTATGGTACATCCAAAGTCTGGTTTTGCTTTTACGTACATCCATATCCATGTAGAGTCTAGCATACACTTCATAGGCATAGTTTATGATGCATGAATCCATACAAATCCCTATATGCATTCACATGTATCCTTATAGCAATCCTCGTATTTCTTCAATTATCCCCCTTCACGAGCTGTGCAACATGAACGTGTCCTTCACAATTCAAAGTAAACAAGAACTCCCCTTCCCCCCCCCTCGAACATGAGTCACCACTGCTAATACGCCCACACCCAATTGAACAATCAGCAATTTCCTCCGCCCCCTCGTCACTGCTCAGTTCAGTTGCTACAAAACAGGTCTACCACCTTCCCGCTGTGGCCTCCATCCCCAGTCACATCCCTCACTCATCCTCCTCTTCGGAGTCTAGGTCGTCTCCTTCTGGCAAAGGGTCACAAATCTCCCCCCTATATACATTCCATGCTGCCCACACCTTGTTCCATTTGCGGGGGGCCGCTCGAAGGACGTATACCGCCCTTTCTGTAACCATCAGAACGTCCATGTTCTTAGCCCACCGGTTCGCAGTGGGTAATTCTGGAGCCCCCCACTTCTGTGCAATATCTCGTTTGGCAACTGTCATGGCCAGGGTTGCCCAAATCAGTCCATACCTATCTAGGTCATTAGGGCCCCATATATTTAGAAGGCATTTGCGGGGTTCCGGCAAAACTGAAATCTTAAGTGTTTTAGAAATCGTGCGCATTATTTGTCTCCAGAACTCCCGAATCTGCGGGCATTCCCATAACGTGTGGCATAGTGTCCCCTCCTCCCCGCAGCCCCTCAAACAAAAGGGATGGGGTGTTCTATGTATTTTTTGGAGTAGCGTCCTAGTGTAATAAACGCGGTGCAAAATTTTTAGCTGTACCAGCCTGAACTTGGTCGAAATCCCAACCTCTCTAGGGGAGGCCAACGCTTCATTCCATTCTGATTCATCCGCCTCCCCTAACTCTCCCTCCCATTTTTCTTTAAGTTTCAGCGTGGGGTCCTTCAGGTTATTGACCAGATTTTTGTAAGTGAGGGAGGTTGCTCTCTGGAGCATAAAGTCCGTCAGAAGTCTATCCTCTAAAGGCGAGGAGTCTGGCACTGTAGTGTCTGATGGGATCGCCCTGAGCAGTGCGTGTCTGATTTGTACGTATCTAAATGTTTCCGTGGGTCTGAGGCCATATTGCTGCTGGAGTTGTGGAAATGTCAGTACCGTGTCCTTTTCCCAGAGGTCCCCCACCGTGGAAATGCCTATGGAGTCCCATTGTGCGAACCCCTTACATCCCCTAAGGTTTCCAAGTGCTTTTGTGTCCCATAATGGTGTCATCTTAGTGATTCGTCCTCCCCAGCCCAGTCGTGCCTGCGCTATGTGCCATAGGGTCGCCGTGTGTTGCGTGGAACCGAGCAGACGTTTAAGCTGTGACTTATTATACAGTACGGAGAGCATGCAATCTGTTCCCAGTTGCGACCAGTCAGCCCGATACGCTGGGTCTTCCCTCGGGGTGTGGATCCAGTGATTAATTACTTTAAGCTGGGCTGCCCAGTAATAAAGCTGAATGTTGGGGAGCGCTATCCCGCCCTCATACCAACTTTTCACCAATTTGACGTATGCTATACGGGCCGGGCCATTACTCCAAAGCAGGTTGGAGACGAGTGCCACGATTTGTTCGAAATATCGCGGCGGGACAAGGTGCGGGGAGTTTTCCAATACATACAGGAACCTGGGGAGTGCCATCCTTTTCTACAAGGCTGCCCTTCCCAGCAGGGTCAGGGGCAGGGTCGCCCAGTGTTTAACATCCGCACGTAATCGATCTATAGGTGGTTTTAAGTTGTTTGCGAAAAAGTCTGCCTCGTCATGGGTGATAACAATACCCAGGTATTTAAAGGAGGTCGTCGACATCGCTAGGGGGCAGTCAACAGGCAGCCTCGGTGTCGGGCTCTTCAGTGTGTAGATTACCGACTTCGACCAGTTCAGGGTGTACCCCGATGCCGTCCCGTGCGTGTTGCAGAGGTCCAGCAGTGCTGGGATTCCGTCGTCAGGAGCAGTCAAGTAAATGAGCATGTCGTCCGCATATAGGGATATTTTGTCCTCCCATCCCTCCTCCCATGTAATGCCCCTGAACAAGGGCGTCGTCCTGATCAGGATTGCTAAGGGCTCAAGTACCAATGCAAAGAGCAAGGGTGACCAGGGGCAACCCTGTCTAGTTCCCCTACCCAACTGGAATGTTGGTGAGACGTGGCCGTTGGCCACCACTTGAGCAACCGGTTTGGTATAAAGCAATCGTATCCAAGCTATATATTTCGGCCCAAAGCCCATACAAGCAAGCACCACAAAGAGATACTCCCATTCGACTAGGTCGAAAGCCATTTTGGCGTCCAGGGAGAGAATTACAGTCTTCTCTGAGAGGAGGTGTGAGCGGGCCATCACCCCGTGAACTCTCCGGAGATTCAGTGCTGTGCTCCGGTGTGGCATAAAGCCTGATTGGTCAGGGTGGATCAGGGTGTGCAGGTGTGGCAGCAGGCGGTTGGCCAGAAGTTTAGCCAGCACCTTGGCTTCAACATTAAGCAAAGATATCGGGCGATATGAGGTACATTCAGTTGGAGGTTTGGCTGGCTTTGGAATAGCCACAATCGTGGCCGTGCGCTGGTCCAGCGGTAACTCCGCCTTGTCTCTACTTTCTAAATACATGTCTCGCAGGGGTCCACTGAGCACCGAAACCAATGATTTGTACCATTCCACGGGTATCCGGTTAGGACCCAGCGCTTTCCCGGACTGTAGCGCCTGAATAGCCAGCTGAATTTCCTCCTCTGATGGATCTAATTCCAGAGCTTGCATCTCTTCTTGCGTTATGCTGGGGATGGCAATGTCAGCCAGTGAAGCTGCCGCCAATTGCGTTGTAACCATATGTTCTGGGGTGTATATTTTCTGAAAATGAGTAGCCAGGGAACCCACTATTTCCTCCTGGTGTGTTTGAACTTGACCGTCGTCAGTGTGCAGTTTCAATATGCCTTTCGCACCTCCCCCCCTCCTATCTAACCACGCCAGCATTTTGCCTGCTTTATCTCCCACATCATAAATTTTATGTTTAGTGTTTGCAATGTACCCTCGCTCTGTCGACCGCAGGTGGGCCTGGTATTGCTGTTGTCGAAGCAGTAGTGTGTGGGTTGTGGCTGGGGAGGGGTTCGCCGTATGTGTCGTATTTGCGTCGTTGAGGGCTAGTTCTAACTCTGTGAGTTCTCGCCGGGAATCCCGCTTGTGTCCCGTTATCGCCGCTATAGCAGCACCCCGGAGGACTGTTTTGTATGCTTCCCATAAGATTGATGGTGAGGCCACCGTTCCAGCATTCTCAGCAAAGTATTGTGTTGTCATTATTTTAAGTTTCTTCCGAATCTTTGGGACTTTTAAATAATTTGGGTATATTGGGTAGACCCTTGTGCGTTTTTTTTCCCTGGTGGTAAGAGATAGAACCAGAGGTGAATGGTCAGATACGCCTCTAGGCAGGATGTCCACTGTATCTACGGACCCCAGTCCCATCCCCAGAAACAAAAAGTAATCTATGCGAGAAAGGCTATCGTGAACGGCGGAATAAAAAGTGTACTGTGCATCCGCGGGGTGTAGATGTCGCCATATGTCTACAATGCCCAGGGCTTCTAAAAAATCCGGGAGCGATGCCGTCCCTCTCGAACGGGCTCTGGTGGGAAAGGTGTCGACCATTGGATCCATTACTGCATTTAGGTCCCCCCTATAATCGTATCCCCTACAGGGAGGTCCAGAAGGAACTTACCCAGTGCAGGTAATGCTACGGAGTGTAGTGCCGGGGGTATATATACAGATACCACATTGAGGGGCCTGCCTTCCCACTGGCCATGTACAGCAGCAAAGCGACCCTGGTCATCCGCCGCGCGGTGTGTTACAATAAAGGGTGATGTCTTTTTCATTAGTATCCCTGTCCCCCTGGAGCCGGAAGTGAATTCAGCATGTACTGCCATAGCATAGCCGCGCCTATCAAGCGCCTTACATGTCGTCCCCGCCAGGTGGGTTTCTTGAAGTAGGATTAGATCCGGGCCTTGTCGCTTAAGGGCCTGCAGGACCAAGCCTCGTTTAATTTTGTCTCCCAGGCCTCGGACATTCCAGGTCAGCATACGCAATGGGGGCACCCCCACAGTCACAGGGGAACCCTCAAGGGGCGTAGCATGAGGCGATCGGGCCATCTATTCGTTGTGGTAGTGTCGCGCGTAGTGCGTCTACAGGCGGAGTGCCTATGTGACGTTCATGAACAACGGGTGAGAGTATGCTGATACCTGCATTGAGATTATATCGTGTGGGCTGAGTGATGACTTCGAACAGAAACATTAACGTAAACAAGAAAACTGTATCCCCGACCCCCCCTCCCTGCCTCCCTGATCCACGGGCAACCCCCCGCCCGATTCCCCAACAGTGCAGAGTGCTTTATCCCCCCCCCAACTATCTTACTTGCTCGTGGGGTTGATGAGTCCCTTACGGGCACTGCCTGTGCCCACCCTACTCAGCTACATCAGGTCCAAGGCCATCGCAGCACACCCAGTCCTTCACGAAGGTGGCCAATCTTTAGATCGGAGCCGCCTGCCCAGAGTCTAGTGGGTCCTGCGCAATGTCAGATTCAGTGTCTTCCGCGCCTTCCTGTCGAGGCGAGTGGGCGGTCTGACTGTTCCTCCGTTCACCATTACGATGAGTAGGCCGATCCCGGCGTGGGCGGTGTTGCTGTCCCGCTTGCCTCCATCCATCCAGCCAGTCTCGCGCTGCTTCCGGCGTGTCAAAAAACCATGCCTTACCATCGGCCACTATCCGCAATTTCGCAGGAAACAGCATGGAGTACGGCAATTCCCTGTCCCGTAGCGTTTTCTTCACCTCCGTGAATGATTTGCGGCGTCTGGCTACTTCTGCCGTGTAGTCCGGGAAGAATGCCAAAGTTGCGTTCTGAATCCTAACAGGTGGTGAGACTCTTGCTGCTTGCAGGATTGCATCCCTGTCTCTAAAATTGAAAAGTCTGGCCAGAACAGGCCTCGGTGCCGCTCCTGTCTTGGGTGGTCCACCCGGCACCCTGTGCGCTCTCTCCACTGAAAAGAAGTGGGACAGACCTTTGGGCTGCAGCTTGTTCTTAATAAGATCCTCGATGTAGAGGTCCATCGCTCCCTTCCCTTCCGTCTCCGGAATTCCAAGGATGCGCACGTTGTTTCTTCGCGAGCGCCCTTCTTGGTCGTCCAGCTTGTCTTGCAGGAGCTTGGTGACTTTCTGCATACGTTCCATGGTTACCTGGAGGTCCGATGTGTCTTCCACCAGAGATTTCGTGACCACCTCCACCTGGGACACTCTTTCCGCCATTTTGTGAAAGTCTGCTCGCAGCAGCGTAACCTCAGAGGAGATGGCGCCCACCGTGGTTTTGACCTCCGAGGGGGTCCTCATAATGTCCTCTAGCGTCACCTTTTTGGTCCCTTCCGCGTCTTGCGTCGGGCCCGTGGAGTTACGTCCTGCGTTTTGCGACGGACCATGCTGGCTGTATGCGAATTTATCCAACTTGGCCTGCGTGGATCCACTTCTAGTGCCTTTGCCCGCCAGGATCCCGGGGCTCGTGGAGACCGGCGCCGTTCCCCGCTGCGTCGTGAGCAGAACTCCGCGACTCACCGTGGCTCGTGTTTCTTAACCTGGGAGCAGCAGGTCTGTGTGCGCCCTGCGATCTCTATTGTCCTGTAGAGCGCTGTCCCAGCCACTCGCATAGGCCACACCGGCTGAAGTTCTGGCGTGTGACTCACCAGTACCAGGGAGGCGTCGGGTCGCCGCCGGTTGGTCGGCCACCAAGGTGTCTGTGGCTTGTGTGGCGGCCCGTCTCACTGCCGCCCGCGCCTCGTGCTTTGCGATGATGTCTCCAGGCTGGGTTTACTGGTCCGTTACACCGGTAGGCGGGGTGTCCCCCTAGGCGCCTGCCGCACCTCCAGGGGGCCAGGTATTTCGGAAGTAGTCCTGGTCTGAACGGGTTGCCACCCGGGTGCCCTCTGCGTGGAGGTCGACCACTGTGCCCCTATTGTACCAGGGTGATTGCTGCTGCTGTGTCCATGTGTGAGCCCTGCATTTCACTATCCGGTTGCACTCCGGTCCGCTGTCCCCCGGGGGGGCCCGTAATCAGTGTCTCCGGCCGGGAGCCGGTGCTTCTGTCCTCTCTGTCTCTGAGGGTAATTTAGGGCTCCTCCGTTCCGTCGCGGCTGCGTGTAATCCACCGCGGCCGCCCCCAGTTCTCTGGCACCCGTGGGGGCTCCCAGCTGTATAGCGCGACTTCGGCCGGGCCGGCCCTTGCTCGCGCCCGTTGCCTCCGCCGCTCCCCCTAAGGCTGCGCACAGACGCCGGTGATTGTATCTGCGGGTGACGTCTCTGGCGGTCGTTCCGGTGCTCCGGGCAGGTGTCGGGAAACGCCCCCTCTGCTAAGCCGGTCCGGTCCCACTTCCGCCGGGGCCAGCGAAGTACGCAAGGCCGGTGCTTCCTCCCCGCGCACAGGCCCAAGTGCGCTCATATGGAGTTAGGCGGCTCCGCTCCTCAGTTTTAGTGGAAAGTCAGCCCGGTGATGCCGCTTCGGGCCCGGACCCGAATGCAGCCGCTTCAGGTGTGCCTTGTGACGGATTAGTGTTACGGATTGATGATAAGGCTGCAGTGCCCTCAGGAGCCCTCAAGCTATGCTGCCGCCATGCTTGGCTGCTAGCCACGCCCCCCCTATGTACTGTGACTTTTAAGTCTATCCTACATACAAAACTTCACAGCGCTTGCATGTAGTGCCCATCTGTGGTCATGAGCGGTACGCACTCCCTTACCTGTCACCCACCTGGCCCTTTCTGCATGATCCCGGGGCCAGCACTAGGTGAACAGTTTAAGTAAATTACTCAAACATTTACTTGTCGTCAAAATATTATTTTGCTAATGCATCGAAATTGCTAATCTTTGACATGTACATTGAGTTCAGATAATTTGTTTTGAATTTACTTTACTTTCTAATGTTGTTTTCTTTAATTTACCACGCTAGCTCACTGAGCCTTAACTAACACTGACCCATGCCCTAATCTTAACTATGCCCTGCTGTTTAAATTAACTCAAACGCTCTCTCTGGCCCTAAATCAGTCTGTAACCCTGACTTTATGCCTAATCCTGCTCCTGTCACACATCTAACCTTAGTTTTCTCCCTTTACCCAGATCCAAACCTCCTCCAGCCCAAACTTTCACTCTTAATCCTGCTTCTATTTCCTTCCATAACTATAACTTTCACCCTTACCGAGACCTTATTTCTAACCTTGCTTCTATCTGTGACAGTAAACTCAACTTTCACTCATGAATCAAATGTATCACTCGCACTAATCCTAACCTTCACCCTCAAGAAAGACCTGCTCCAATGCCTCACCTAACCCACGCACAACCACACACCATCCCACAACCACACATACAACCCCAAACACAACACACACAACCTCACACACAACCCCAAACACAACACACAACCACACACACAACCACACACACACAACCACACACACACACATAACACACACAACCACAACCACACACACACCCACAAACACAAACATCGATCTATCGCCCTCACTCTATCTATCTGTCTATCACCCTCACTCTATCGCCCTCACTCTATCTATCCTATATATCTATCTACCTATCTATTTATCGCCCTCACTTTATCTATCGCCCTCACGCTATCTATCTATCTATTGCCCTCACTCTGTCTATCTATCTATTGCCCTCACTCTATCTATCTATCTATCTATCTATCTATCTATCTATCTATCTATCTATCTATCTATCTATCTATCGCCCTCACTCCCATCTATCGATCGCCCTCACTCTATCTATCGCCCTCACTCTATCTATCCTATATATCTATCTACCTACCTATCTATCGCCCTCACTTTGTCTATCGCCCTCACTTTGTCTATCGCCCTCACTTTATCTATCGCCCTCACTTTATCTATCGCCCTCACTCTATCTATTGCCCTCACTCTATCTATCTATCGGCCTCACTCTATCTATCTATCTATCTATCTCTATCTATCCTATCTATCTATCGCCCTCCCTCCATCTATCTATCGCCCTCCCTCTATCTATCTATCGCCCTCCCCCCTCTATCTATCGCCCTCCCTCTATCTATCGCCCTCCCTCTATCTATCGCCCTCACTCTATCTATCTATCTATCTATCTATCTATCTATCTATCTATCTATCTATCTATCTATCTATCTATCTATCTATCTATCTATCTATCTATTTATCTATCTATCCCCTCACTCTATCCTACTATGCAGCTGTAGATCCCCTGAGAAGGCTTCACGGACCCCAGGGGTCCCCCTGGACCCCAGGTTAAGAACCACTGTTATGGCACAAGCCTATTGCAAGAGATATTTCAACTCCCTTAAAGCACCAAAAGATGATGAGGAACTGTTCTGTATATTTTGGCAGTTGCTCAAAAAATGCACTAATCCAGTTGCAGTGGAAAAGATGGCTGAAAGAGCCTACCAATGGCAACAGGGATTGTAGAAGACGGCTTGTGTGATTTGGGGAAAGGACTAAAACAGTTACCGAACACTGTCTAGGGAAACAGTACATGTAGGTGTAAATTTCCTAGAGTAGAAAGGTTTGGTTGTCCTATTTTTGGCAAACTTTGGGATAAAAACATAACCTTTCTCCTAAACGAGGATACTCCCAGATCGAGATATACGTGTCGATGTTTGATGACTGAGAGCAAGGATTAATCCTGTTTTAAAAATAATAATTGGGAGACAGCATTGGCATACAGTGAAGTACCACGCAGGTTAGTTTTTGTACCTTTACCATGCATGCCTTTAATACACGGGTAACTATTTTTTTTATAACATCATTAATGTTATTTTAAAAATAAGAGTTTAGCTGTGTGTAGTGACAAAAACTGTTAAGGATAATTTTAGGGATTTGGGGCGGATAGTGGTAAAGGGAGGTAAGGGTCATTTTAGGGTTCATGTGTGGGCCGTGGTAAAGAGAAGTAAGGATCATTTTAGGGTCTAGGGATGAACAGAGGTGAAGGGAAATTCGGAGTAAATTAAAAACATGGGGGTTCCCCACAAAAAGTGTCTATGTATGTATGTGTGTGTGTGTGTGTGTGTGTGTGTGTATATATATATATATATATATATATATATATATATATATATATATATATATATATATATATATATATATATCGTACTTTGTTTTGCATATATACAAAACAACGCTGGCACTCCATTTCTTCATTTAAGAATTTATTTAAAGAACAGTCAAATGAAAGCGTCCTCGCTTCTGGCTGCCACACACAGCCTTGTTCACGACTTCAAGCACCATCTTGTTTTTACTCTATATACTTTTGTTTACACATTAGACATAAAAAAAGGAAAACTAAGGTGCAGTTAAAGGAGTTTCACTAACGAGGTTGCCATCTTTTAACACGGTTGCTTTATACGTTTTCACTTAATACATGTACTAATCTATATTGGCTATTGAAGAAAACTGCTATAAAGTGCACAGTGCAGGCTTCAGATACAAAGTCAGTATTATCTACTTAAATTAAATTAATTCATGTGGCAAGTGTCACAGAACACTTTCAAAAAACACATATCATTTATGCATTTCACTTCTTTTAAATACCCAATAAAGTGCACGCTGTTAAAGTAGTAAATATTCAATATTATATACATGGATAAAATGTTTTGGCAAGTGAATAAGTACCTCTTCTAAGAAAATGTTGGTATGGGCCAGGGCATACAACGAATATTGTTTGATACACATATATAATTTCATTTTTTTAATGGATATAAACTAAATCTCCTTTTATACGATAAAGCATCTGTATATTTCATGGTTTCAAAAATCAAAGGATTGGAGATGTACATATCTTAAATTGTATAAGTAGGCCTGCATTACTAGATACACAACGTTATAAAATGCAAGTGCTAATTTACCTATAATGCTATATTTGTAATCTATGGAACATCAGTCTCCTATACATTTCCTGACACAAAACTTTTTATTAAGAGATGCATGTATATGTTTACTGCACATCTATTTGGCCAAACAAAATCACTACCAAAAAATACCCTTGATCCAAAATTTCATCCAAAACACCCATTTCCCTTATGTGCTTAACCCCTTCCCCGTGGATGACAAAGCCAGCTCGTCATGGGCGTTACCTGCGCTGCGCGGATGACGAGCTGGCTTTGTCACGTTACCCGGGATTTTTAAAAATGCCTCGCACAGCGGGAAAAGCCGCTGCGGCGAAGCGGTTAAATATCAAAAAATCTAATCAGTAACCGTGCTCCCAGGAAGGTGCACATTTAGGTGATAACCAATGTTCTCTGACACAGTATCTTTTTATTTATTGGTGTTTTATTTTTGTGATTCAGCAGTTTTTTTTTATTTCTCCTAAAATTAGTTTGACCTTTTTGGAGAAAAACCATAATACAGTTAGTAGTAACACTTCATTAATGTGCCTATCATTTTGTTTTTGTTCCTTCAGTCATTGTCTGAATGACAGCTGACTTCTGGACCTAGCTGCACACAGTAGTCTGAAATGCTCATAGTGACAAAAACATTCCTAGTGACCCCACTAACACTTCCATTTCCTCTCTTGGCAGTCTTTACAAAGAATCTGCCATAACATGTCCGCATGAAGTGACCCATCAATGTCTATTGATTGGCCCTATCCAGCTTTTGGTAAGAACTTCCTCCAAAGGGCCAGAGACCGGTCCTCATCTTAGATAGTGTTCCCCGCCTAAACATCTTCAACGTTTTCACCGCCAAGGTAATCCTTATACATCCGAAGTTATGGGATACCATGTGTCCGCTTACTTCATTACTCTCATGGAAAAAGCTGCAGTCGCTACTTGATCAACTTTACCCAGAGGCATGGCAATTTTGCGTGGAATTGAGCTAAAGTAGAAGTTCTACCATGCCCTGTGTAATCCTGTGAAATACTTTTAGATATTGATTCACTAATGGATAATAAATATTTTATGTTGGGTCCTTTATCCATCAACACTTTAAAATAATAGATGCTATCTGTAAAGTTTTTTCATGAATCTGGTATGAAACTCGCCCATTCCTAACAATGAGATCGTCTTGTCTTTGTTATTTGGTTTTGAGTCCTGGATGGATGTTATTTTAAAACATCCCAGAGCTGAGGCCCTCACCTTTCAATGTCTGGAATATAAACTCTAGGAACTCGCAAATAGTGTGACATTTCTCTTTCTTCAATGTTAATCCACCGTCTTGCAAGATCTCCAATGTGTTCCTATGCTTAGCTTCAGTCTCTGCCCCGTCTCTTCCAAATCCCAATATATAATCCACAGATTCCATTCTTAGGCATGTTAGAAGTCTCTGTGCATCACTGATTGGAACAGAGATCCCGATGAGTGAAGTAAACTCCCATCTATGTGATAGCAATAGGATTCAGTGGTAATAAAAATAAAGGTCCAAAGTGAAGGAAACACCTGTTCCTGGGGGTGTAACGATTGCCTCTCATTTTACGCCATAATTAATATGTGGACTTGTCCTTCAGATAACTTGGTAAGCTGCACCTCTGCTGTTTCTTCCACATCTCTCTTGCTATGTGAAAGGGAACTTACAAATGTGTGAGTTCTCTATCTTGGACTGCCAAACAATTAGACCTCTGCACTGCAATCTCCAAACTTCCACCTGATGGGAATTGTTGTGCCTGTCAAAGTGGTCCTTGCTGCAACACAAACTATGCTGCATATGGATAACTGGGCAATCTTTAGAATCCTTATTTGTTGAAATTGCACACCAGTAGCATAATCTCATGCTCTCAGATGCCTCCTCTTCACCTCGTTATACAAATTCCATTTGTAATGAAGTCTTCTGATTAGTTTAAATCCTGTTACATTTCTGTCAGATCCGATTTCACCTCCTTGGTTACATCTTCCTCCAGTTCACTTATGCTTTCCATTTAGTGGGGCCTTGTTGTTCCTGCTGCGGCTTCTTGCAGTGTGGGAATGCCTTTAAGCTGCAGTCCTCTGCTCGCGTTAGACCTACCACGTCTCCCCATGGACTGATCTAGTCTCTTCTGCTGCTTACTGCTTAGGCCACGCCAACTGCCCTGTTAAATAAGGGAGGGGCCTTGACTATTCCTTAGAACCGTGTTTATATTGTAAACAAAGTCACTAATTCCTCGGAAAAGTTAGAGCAATTATGATTCGGTTTTTATCTGTCGTATTGAGCGTGGAGACCGCCTTTTACTAGGTTGATTGTGTGTGATTAATAGAGGTGACCTTTTATGACTTTACTTGCAGCTAGCGTTTTTATGCACCTTCTTTGCATTCTGCGACTCTCCCTCACATCAGAATAGCAAGCTCCATGTTGGGCCCATATTTATAACTTGTACCAAGAGTTGGAATATGGACCAAATATCCATTTATCAGACCATCCCTACCCACCTAAAAATGACTTCCATTATAAAATCAAACTATCCGTTTTTACAGATCTCCGCCCTTCTGGCCATCAGCCGGCGACTTTATAACCTTGCCCTTGGCACACTTCACAAACGAAATGTGCGGCACCCTTGTGCTGCTGCGCCAATTGCTGACCACTGTAGTATCATCATTTGAGAACTCGCTGGTTCTGCAAGAAAGAAAGTCAAAAGGCAAGGGTTTGCCTAAAAAGCAAATAGGGTCCCTACAAAAATTATGTTCATAAAAGCATTTACTCCAGCCTACTCGTGTCACAGGGACTGCGATACTCGAAATACCCAACCCTACTATCACAGGCTAGTTAAAAGGCATCTTTCACAGCGTTAAGGGGCCTCTCGGTGCTATACTGTATAGAAGGGAACGCGGAGTAAGCCGTTCTTTGTGGTTTCCTGCTATGCCACCAGCACCATCTTCTTGTCCTCTGCTCCAGGTGGGTCCCCTTTGCCCATGTGAACTTTATCACCTTCTGCCGGGTAAGTCATTTGAGGAATATTGTGTTGGAACTGTCTGCTGGCATCATCATCTATTGTGAATTATTAAAGATGCTGCTGTCCAAGAATTCTCCGCTAGGTGGCAGTGAAGCACTGCATGCGTCTACATGCAAAATTCCCAGTCTTCGCTATTTATATTTAAGGAAATACATGTGCTGCAGGTACCTAACGTAAATGTCATTGCACTCTTCCTACGTCTATTAATGTTCATCCAATAAAAGACTTCGCAACCTGGAGGACATGAGTGTGTCGGTGATTTCCTTTGAGGTCAGGATGTCCTTAAGGAGAAAGCGACTCTTAATTGAGTACGCGACTCTCCATTTTGTATTCTCTGGAAAGAAACGTGCAACGCCTATGTTTTTTATGTGAACAAACACAGGTTATCAGTTGGAGTTAGACCGGGAGTCCTAATTATTTATAACTAGTTTACCCGTCGCGCGTTGCTGCGATCTCAGAAGAAAGGAAATTTAAGGAAACTTGTTATGATAACATTCAATTTACATTGTGTCATTTTTATTGAAACTTATTCATTTGAATATGCAAAACTTTTTAAAGTGTTGTTTTAATTCTGTTTATTTATTTGAGTACTTGTGGATACACTGTATTTTTTGTTTTTCCGTCTGGTGCGTACACGAATAAATCAGGTTTTCCAACGCGTGAGCTGGCCACATACGTTGTCCATGTGAGAAGCACGGATTCTCCAAATGTAGTCCACACACTTGCAGCGATTGTCCTTGTGCTTTTTTTTTTTTTTTTTTTTTAAATTTTTGAAAACCTTTATTGAGACCAGAACACACAGCTATTCAGCCTGACATCCCGGAGGCGAGGCAGCAAGAATAAAGGAGACTAATAGTGTCAAACAATTGAGACATAATCATCAAAGGTTAAATTTTATGATAGAAAGACAACAACAGGCGCCCGCGGGCGCGAAAGTGGCAGTGTATAAAATGTGACGCTGGGTGTCAGGGATGGGTAGGGAATAGGGCAGGAAAACACTAAAGAAAGGCAGATTGCAGGATGGGAAGGAGGGGGGCGGGGGAAGGCATCAGGAGAAAGAATTACATTAAAGCTCAGTTGGCGTCACAGGTCAGGGAGAAACGGTATCATGTTGATCAATTGGTTCAGGCGGTTGACACACATCTCCCCTATAGTCGTTCCATGCTCCCCAGATTTTCGTCCAAGTCCGAGGTTTCCCTCTGGCCACATAGACTGTCTTTTCCCTAAACATACACCAGTCCATGTTGGCCTTCCACTGCACCAATAGAGGGGCCTCAGTCGCACCCCATCTCTGGGCTATGTCCCTCTTCGCCACCATGTTCCCAAGGGTGACCCACCTAGTCTGTGCTACGTTGTGGTCGGACGGCTCCCATACATTCAAGAGGCATCGACGGGCCTCCGCCTGGGAAGCCACGCCAGTAACCTCCGCCATCACTCGGTGAACCCTTCTCCAGTAGGAGGCGATCACCGGGCAGTCCCAGAGGATATGTAGGAAAGTGGCAGGAGCCCCACAGCCCCTGCGGCAAAGACCGTCAGGTGAGAAACCCATACGCATCAATCGGGGCCCTGTCACGTACACCCGGTGCAGGACCTTAAACTGTACGAGGCGAAGACGGGAAGAAATGGCAACCTCCTTAGGAGAGGAAACCGCACTCTGCCAATCCTCGTCGTCCAACTCAAGGCCATCCGCCACCCACTGATCTCTCAAGCCAAGGAGGAGGTCTGTGCGTGTATTAATCAACTTCTTGTACGAGAGGGAAATTGCACTGTCTGGCATATGCCCATCCAGGATCCTATCTTCCAGAGGGGAACTTTCGGGAATGACGCCGTCCGGCGGAGAGGCCGAAAGCAGCGCATGTCTCAGCTGCGCATAACGGAAGAACTCCGTCGCGCCCAGTTGGTACTCAGCTTGTAACTGGGGGAAGGTCTTAATCACACCCCTAAAGAGCATGTCCTCAACCCTGCTGATGCCAATGAGGTCCCACTTATCAAAACCCTTGGTGTGCCACAGTCTACCCAGGATGTCGGAGTCAAAGAGGGGAGTGAACCTCGTGAGCCTGCCCTGCCATCCCTGCGCCTTGGTAACCGCCTTCCAGGTGCGGACTGCCGTTCGGGTGGGGCCCGTTAACTTGCGGTCAAAGGATTTGGAATATAGGGCGCGGTAGTAATTACCGCCGCCCGTCAGCCACCTATCCATGGCGTATCCGGGATTCACCACTGGGCCGTAGAACCCATGGTTCAGGGCAGCTAGCTGCGACGACCAATAATAACGGCGCACATCGGGGAGGGCAATGCCCCCATCATACCAAGGGAGCGTGAGTTTGTGGAGGGCGACGCGGGGGCGACCCTCCCAGAGGAGATTACGAAGAAGTCCTTCGATCTCACGGAAGTAGCGGGCCGGGACAGGGTCTTGCGTGTTTTGTAGTGCGTAGAGGAATCTGGGCAGAGCCATCATCTTGAAAAGGGCGGCACGGCCAAGGAGGGAGAGTGGCAAATGGCGCCAGCTGTCGACATCACGTCGCAGCCGCTGAAGAGGAGGGAGCAGGTTGTTGTCATACCTGAGCTTGGCATTACCGGATATGTAGATATCCAGGTACTTGAAACCGCGCGAAGCAATCTGAATACCGCAGCCCCTGGGGAGGCGCGGGGTATCTCCTTTGAGGACATATAGAGAGGACTTGGCCCAGTTGATAACCAGGCCAGAGTACCGCCCAAAGAGTTTGATGACGTCACAGGCCACAATAAGGGATCTACCAGGTGAAGACATGTACAGCAGTATGTCGTCAGCGTACAAGGAGACCCTGTCCTCAAAGCCAGGGGCCCATTCGATACCTTTCAAGTCGGGATGTGAACGCAACAACGCTGCAAGGGGTTCGAGAGCCAAGGCAAACAATAGGGGGGACAGGGGGCAACCCTGTCTGGTACCGCGACGTAGGGGGAATGACGCCGATAGGCGGCCATTGACTGTAACATTGGCCATCGGGTCCGCATACAGGAGCTTCACCCAGCTAACGAAGACCGGTCCAAACCCGAGTTTGGCCAGAACCGCCCACAAGTAAGGCCATTCAAGCGAGTCAAAGGCCATAGAGGCATCCAAGGACGCCAACACAGCCGGCTCTCCAAGAGTGTGGGCCCGGGCCATAACCCCATGAAGGCGGCGCAAGTTCAGGGCAGTGTTACGGTGGGGGATGAATCCAGATTGATCGGGGTGCACGAGATCGCCAATGACTCCAATCAAACGATTAGCCAAGAGTTTGGCAAGGACCTTGGGCTCCATATTAAGGAGGGAAATAGGACGGTAAGAACGACAGACGTTCCGTGGTTTGCCCTCCTTGTGGATGACCACGATGGTGGCCAGTCGTTGGTCCAGGGGGAGAGAGCCCCTCTCAAAGGATTCCAGGAACATCTTACGGAGATGCGGGGAGACGGCGTCCGAGCGGATTTTATATAGTTCCACTGGTATACCGTTAGGCCCGGAGGCCTTGCCGGAATTAAGTGACCGGATCGCAAGATCAACCTCGTCCGCGGTGATGTCCCTATCCAGGTCCTCCCTTTCTTCCTCGGAAAGACTGGGCAGGTCGATATCAGAGAGGAAGGCCGTCGAGTCCGCCTCCGAGAAGTCCGAGGCAGACTCATAGACCCCCCGAAAGTAGTCTGCGAAAGAATCCACAATGGCGCTGGGATCCGTAAGGATCGCACCGTCGTCACCAAGGAGCTCCGGCACCACCCGGCTGGCCATCTCTCTTCTGTCGAGCCAAGCCAACAGCTTCCCGGCCTTATCGCCCACATCGTAGATGCGACCTTGCTGTTCCTTGGCCAGGACCAGAGCGGCGTTAGTGGCCAGGGCGTGGTACTCCGCTTGTTTCAGCGAGAGATTGTGGAGGACCAAGGGGTCCGGATCGGATCCCAATTGGGCCTCGAGGCGTAACACTTCCTGCTCAATAGTCAGCATATCTGAGTCTCTGTCACGACGGGTAGCAGCGATTAGTGCCTGGGCCTCGCCACGGAGCACCGTCTTAAAAGCTTCCCACAGTGTAACGGCCGACTCCACCGAGCCCACATTCTCGGAGAAGTATAGGTCAATAGATTTGGCCAGGAGGGAGCGGGTCTTGAAATCACGGAAATACCATGGATTGACTACAGCCGGGCGCTCCGACAGAGTCACTCCAAAGTCAAAGGAGACCCATAGCGGGGAGTGGTCGGAAACGCCCCGAGCAAGAAAGCGGGCCTCGGACACGGCAAGTGCGTCC
This sequence comes from Lissotriton vulgaris, assembly GCF_964263255.1. Classification (NCBI taxonomy): domain Eukaryota; kingdom Metazoa; phylum Chordata; class Amphibia; order Caudata; family Salamandridae; genus Lissotriton; species Lissotriton vulgaris. Next base: position 1,487,131,359 of record NC_141694.1, on the reverse strand, counting down.
GAAGCCAGCGTAAGGACATAATCGATACGCGAGAGACTCCCGTGCGCGCCCGACAGGAAAGAAAATTGACGGAGCGTGGGGTGCAAGAGCCGCCACGCATCCACCAACCCAGTAGACTCAAGGAAGGACGGCAGCCACATCTGTGGCCCACGTAGGTCGCGAGGCGGTTGACGATCAAGGAGACCAGAGCAAACCGAATTAAAGTCACCCCCCACAATCAAACGACCAGCCGGCATAGACAAGATGGCACCACCAAGGTCCCGAAAAGTGCTAGACTGGAGCCCTGGGGGGACGTACACAGACAGCAACGTAAGGGAACGCCCTTCCCATCTCCCAGCCACGGCGGCGTACCTCCCCCTATCATCAATCAAGGTGGTCTCTATCTCCAGGGGAAGGGATGCACGCACAAGAATTCCCGCCCCCCTGGAGCCGGAAGAGAACCCCGAATGCGCCACCATTTTATATCCTTTGCGATTCAGGGCTTTACAGGCGTTGCCCACCAAGTGCGTCTCCTGAAGAAGTACAACATCCGGCATATGCCGTTTAACCAGTTGTATAACCACCCCTCTCTTGATGCGATCACCCAACCCGGTGACATTCCAACTAAGAATTTTCAACACCCTACCCCTCATCCCTCCACTGCCCGCCCCACCCATCACCCAAAGACACTTGCATCAATAAAAGTCCAGGATCGCCATTGTCCATTTGCCACAAAAGAGAAGGAAAAAGAAACACAAAACAAAACAGAACTGTACCCAACCAACCCCCCACCCTGCACCCCTGCATCAGACTAAAAAGCCCCCCCCAACCAGCAGTGTGCCTGTCGCCCCATTAACTACTCTACCGAAGACCCAGAGGAGTAAGGAATCCCCGTGAAATCGTCCCGCCACCCACCATGAAAAGAAAGGAGAGATTAATCACATCAAAAACACCAGTCCGGCGGTCACCCGAGGCAGGGGTAGCTCCGGCTCCCAGTTCATTCTTGCCGCTCCGCTCCGCCCGAGGCGCTTCCAACATCTTCCTCATGCTCTTCCCGCTCTGGTGTTACAGTGTCCAGCCACTCGCTCACATTCTCCGGATAGTCAAAAAAGTAGGCACGGCCCTTGAGTTCCACACGGAGCTTCGCTGGGAATTGCATAGAGTACTTGAGACCCATGTCCCTGAGGCGTCTCTTGACTCCCGCGTAGCTCAACCGTTGGCGTTGTACCAGCCTGGTGAAATCCGGGTAGAAATGCACCTCCGCATTCTGATAGTGTAGTGGCCCGTGCGATCTGGATGCCTGGAGGATCGCATCTCGATCCCTGAAGTTGAGAAGGCGCGCCACTATTGGTCGCGGCGTCGCCCCCGTTTTAGGTGGACCCCCTGGCACACGGTGGGCACGTTCCACTGAAAAGAAATTGCTCAGTCCAGAGGGCGCCAGATGTGTCTTGACCAATTCTTCCACAAACAGGTCCGCTGCGCCATTCTCGGACCCTTCCGGAACCCCCACTATACGGACGTTCTGCCGCCTGGCTCGCCCCTCAAAGTCCTCCAGCCGCTTTGAGAAAAGATCGGCAGTCGATCGCAGGTTCCGGACCTCAGTTTGCAATTCAGAGACATCCGAGGTCAGACTAGTGGTCTTGATGTCAAGCGCTCTCACACGGTCGTTCGTCTTGCCCAAGTCGGTTCTGATAAGGGAAATATCAATGGCCATGGAGTCCACTTTATGGGACAGAGTCTCGTGCTGCTGCTGTACATCGGCACGGAGGCTGGTGATGGCACCCATGATGTCCACGAGGGTAGGATCCGAGCCGTCCGGCGGGCCAGTCACTGGGGTCCCTTTGGAGATGGCCCCCGACGTAGGTGGCGACTTGAGGTTCACATACCGCTCCATGCGGTTGTTCTGTGTCTGGGGTTTGCCCCGACCACCTTTATTTGATGCCCTGTCCGGATCGCCTCTGCCCGCCATGATGGGTTCTCGAGAACAAAGGACAGGCGGCCGCAGGTCAGGGTCCACAGCCGAGAGGCGGTCGGATCAAAAAGTCCCAATCAGGTCGACGAGGGCAAGGCAAGTGCGCAGTGTCTTCACCAAGGAGATGGCAGGCAGGGCCCGTGTAGTCCGGTCGAGCGAAGTGGCGAAGTGACGAAGTCCGGATGGACAATGGCACCGTCACGGAGCGGAGTTCAGCTCGACATAACTTTGCTCAGGAGTCACCGATTTGGAAGCCGATTGCAGTCCCCGCCTCAGTAGGCCGTCAGCATTACAGTGCCACCAACGTGGACCAGGATTTCAGGCAGGATAGTTGCGGTGGATCGGACGGTCCACGGAGCTCCGAGCTTACGCGGCCATCTTGGTCGCCCGCGAAGCTCCTCCGTCCTTGTGCTTTGTTGATGGTCATTGCAAAAGCGAGTCGCACTGTAAACGTTCAGTATTGGAAAGATTATGAGGGCCCTGGGGGGCGATATTTAACAAATATTCCTTTTTTTTTTTTGCCAGAAACCTTCGCGGGAGTGTACTCAACAACTTCCCAAAGTTTCATGGTGATCGGATGAATGGTGTAGTAATGCATAAAGGACAAACAGACATACTTTAGTTTTTATATATATAGATAGATGAATAGGTTTGGTATTATTTGGCTGTGTGCCCACTTTAAATGTGTTCGTGAATAGAACTAGGGCTTTAAGTGGGATGAAAACATTGTGTGTGTGTGTGTGTGGGGGGTTCTCCAAGGGGCGTGGCCGATGTAATTAAGGGCGTGGCTTAAACACAAGTAAACTAAAAATCATTGAGTAGCAGTGTGCTGCCTGCCCGGTATTTTGCTGCTTCTTTCATTGTATCCAGTGCTTTAAATGGGGAAAAATAAGTGCAGGTATTCATTAATATGAGCTAGAGGTGCGGCAAATGGGCGGGGCTAGGGGGCGGGGCTAAGGGCAAGCTAGGATGATACATAATGACTTCTGTACCAGTTGCAGCACATCAAAACACATGAGAAATGCATTTATGAAACAAAACAGGTTAATTCATTACACAAAATGAAAGCCAAACAGGATGATATGTTAATAGTTCCTTGTTTTGGAATATTTGCTGCTTCTTAATGCCATACTGGTATTTGTTGTTCTTTGGCACAATAATATATACTCTCAAGCGTGCACACACACACATAGAAACGAGCAGACATGTACACAAAAGCATTCCACACGTTCCCTTTAAAATCTCCTGATAATGTCCTGATTCTCTTCCTCTTTCTCTCACACAAAAACAGGCACACACAAGTTGACAAGCACACAGACACAAGCAAACACTCGCACAAAGTCTCTGGTGGGATTAAAGCCATTTTAAACTCCTTGCCTCCCATGGCTTTCTACATTGCCACTGTCGGTGTGCTGCCTCCATATCTGTGTTTTCCCAAATGCACACACTAGTGTGAATGTGATTAACAGCATAGGGCCTAAACGGGCCCTCCACTGTAAAACATAGTGTGATGGTGAACACAGGGAAATCATATACACACCTGATGGAGAGGGGCGTAGTGGGTTGGGGAGGAGGCTAAAGCACTTTTAGCCGAATGGTCCTTGTGTCCCCGAGTCCCTGATCGACAGTGCAGGGTCTGTCTAAACCCTGCACTGTTAATCACAGCATGACGCAATTCAAGTCCTTTCAGACCCCTGCAGTCTCAGGGCGTTCAAAAGGACGCTGCTGGAATCTCCAGCAGGGACTCTGCAAAAGGCTACGCTTAAAAGCTCCTGAGAAGTAGAGCCTCATCTACCCTATGCTAGAAGAGATACCCAACCGGAGCCTGCAGTGCCTCTATTAGCGTACCGGTACTATCCCTGGCTAAAGAGAAGTACCGGTGAGTACCGGCCCATTTAAAGCACTGATTGTATCTAGATATATACTACAACAAGTAACATTACACATACAAGCCAGAACTATTGGCTTTGTCAAAGGTTGTTAGTCTTTTAAGATAAATAAGCAACACACATAGACATCGGCACAGGTCGCCCCTGGGAACAGCGACGTTTTACAAATTGTAATAGCCAGAATGTCATTTATTTAATCACTTGCCCGTGCAACAAGCGTTATGTGGGCATGACGACACGCAAGATTAAGATTAGAATATCCGAACACAGGAGTTCTATTCGATGTAACAAACAAACTACAAGGCTGACTGCTCACTATATAGAAGCTGGCCATTCATCTACAGAACTGAAATGGACAATAATAGAACAACCTGCAATTCCACCTCACATCACTGACATCAGTGGGTTCTTATTTAAAAAAGAACAAAGATGGGTTTTCAAACTCAAAACTGATAAAGAGGGCCTCAATGAGGACATTCCTTGGATGTCAATCAAATGATATAGATTACTGTTGTCTAAGTATAGCTACAACACTGTATATGAGGTGACTCATTTCTCGTCATCTTTCTTTGCCCGGTATCTCTCTTTGCCCACAAGTCCTCAGTAGCCCCATTCCCTGTTTGTGAGCATTAATGCACCTTTATAAGAGATGTTTGTGCCATTATCGGACTACGCACACACGTATCGCGCATATTCTGCCTCTATTCTGACCAGAAACTCCAACTCCCATGCAGCGGTGCGCTAGGGCGCGTCATCGTGACGTCACACGGTCGCGCCCCGCGACGGAGGGAGAATGCGGAAACAAAAGGAAGGATCGGGCGCATCGTCGGTACCTCCCACGACAGCCCAGAGGGACGCCCGGGGTACCGACGGAGAGGTAGGCGTTCCGATCCTTTCTCTTTCTCTGTGCCGGGTGTACTACCGCTTGGACCGCCAATGCAATTTCTCCGCATAAACAGTGGCGAGTCTAAGTTCCTTACGCCCTGTTGCCTGTCTCGTTGGTAGACATATTTCGCCTCTATGTGTAATGCCATTACAATAGTGAGATGGATAGTAGTCTGGAGATTGGGTCAGTGCTCTGTTGCATTTTGGGCATGAAAATCAATGCCGATTACTCTGCCCACCATACTCATCATAATGTTTTGTGGTCTGGAGTTGTTGCTGGAAGATCGTGACACTCTGGGTACGCTCAGTTCCCTTTCTCATTCGTTTTTTTCGCTACTTTTCAGAGCGGTGCCCTGTTTTACCTGCGCTGCATGCCAGGTGAGGTGGGATTTTCTCTCCTGCCTAATTGGTGAGTGAGTAACTATGAGTATATGACCATGTGGTGTCCGGTCTAGTAGGAACAATTTAGGTTCTTCCCTGACTTATGACAGTGAATTGTGTTAGACATAATTGTTTTTTCAACACAGCACTGTGTCTTTAATAATTTCTTTCTTTGTACTTTGTTTCTCCCTTGCTGTGTGCCTCTTGTTCAACCCGTCTTGGCATTTAACATCAAAGCCAGGAGAAGGATAGAATCACTGGATTGCAGGTGATATCTGTTTTCTTCCTTTTGATATATGTTGTTGTATGTTTAAAGCAGTAGCGTTCTTGGTCCTGAAGAAGCAGCTGGATACGTCTTTGGTCTTGTGAGTCTGCAGAAACATGTCGACCTCTTTCCATCAGTGGTTATTTGTTTAAACCACTAACGCACTCATGTTTTTATTTTAGGAGTGAAGTGATTCTTTAATAAATAATTCTTTTTCACTTCCCTACCTAATTTTACATTTCACACTTCACTTTTGCACATTGCACTTCACTAGTTCTAGCACTGCTTCTAGTCACCATACAACTCTCTTTGAGTTTTTTTCCCCCTCATCGTAGTACTATGCAGGTGTGATTAGGTTTTTAACAACTGACCAGTCTACTGTGAGTACTCGTTGTCTCTGAGGGTGACAGTTCCCAGATGATGAAGGGCGGAATCGGATGGTGACTGATGGGAATTTTTCTCCTGAAGAGTTGAGTGGTCCCATTGTTGTCTTTTTATACACTAGCAATTTATGTCTATTGTTCATTTGAGGCATTTGTTAGGTTGATACTTAGTTCACTTTGACTCCCTGCTACTCTTTTGGTTGTAACTGACCTCAACTACCACCTTGAAAAGAAAAACGACCCCAACACCACCACCCTTCTGGACAACCTGGCCAACCTCGGACTTGAACAACTTGTCAATACCCCCACCCACTATGCCGGACACACGCTCGACCCAATCTTCACCTCCAGCAAACACATCTCCTTCAATCACACCACAGCTCTCCACTGGACGGACCACAGCTGCGTTCACTTCAACTTCAAAAAGACCACGACCCATAACCCCCCACAACCTGTTCCCCGAAGAAACTGGAACAAAATTACCACTGACCAGCTCTTCATGTGTCTTCACCAAAACCCCCCTGCCAAGTCAACGGACCCAAACCAAGCAGCCACCAACCTCACACATTGGATCACCCATAGCGCTGACGAACTAGCACCCTTGAAGAACCATCAAATCAAGCAAGGTAACAAAAAAGCCCCCTGGTTCAATGATGACCTTAAGAAATCCAAAAAGGCATGTCGCACACTCGAGAAAGCCTGGAGAAAAAACCCTTCCACTGACAACCTGACCACCATCAAGAACGCTACCCGCAAACACCACCAACTGATCCGATCCACCAAGAAATCAGCATTCAAGGAACGACTTGACAACAACGCCCACAACAGCAAGGAACATTCAACATCGTCAAAGATTTTACCAACCCCACCGCCACCACCAACGACATCACTCCCTCCCAAGACCTCTGCGATTCCCTAGCCTCTTTCTTCTACAACAAAATCGCCGACATACATAACAGCTTTGAAAACCAGTCCGGAGACCAGCCCACTGCACCCACCCCCGAACCAACACCCCCCTCTAACAACCTCTGCGCCTGGAACCCAATCACCACTGAAGACACCATCCGTCTGATGAACTCCATCCACTCAGGATCGCCAACCGACCCATGTCCCAACCACCTTTGCAACAAAGCAGACTCCATCATCGCACCCCATCTTCTAAACGTCATCAACTGCTCCCTCAACTCCGCTACCTTCCCGGAAAGCTGGAAACATACCGAACTCTGCGCCCTTCTGAAGAAACCCACAGCAGACCCCACTGAACTTAAGAACTACCGCCCCATATCGCTCCTCCCATTCCCGGCCAAAGTTATAGAGAAAGCCGTCAACAATCAGCTCGCCGCCTTCCTCGAAGCCAACAAATCCCTCGACCCCTCACAGTCCGGCTTCCGAGCCAAACACAGCACTGAGACTGCCCTCATCGCAGCAACAGACGACATCCGAACGCTACTGGACAACGGAGAAACAGCCGCCCTCATCCTACTTGACCTCTCCACAGCCTTCGACACAGTCTGTCATAGCACCCTCATACAACGCCTCAGCAATGTCGGAATACAAGGAAAAGCATTGGACTGGATCATCTCGTTCCTAGCCGGAAGAACCCAGAGAGTCCGCCTCCCCCCTTTTAGATCAGAGGCTACCGAAGTCATCTGTGGCGTACCACAAGGATCATCACTCAGTCCCACCCTCTTCAACGTTTACATGAGTCCCCTCGTATCCATCGCGCGACAACACTACCTCAACATCATCTCCTACGCAGACGACACCCAACTGATCCTCTCCCTCACCAAAGACCCAAACACCGCCAAAACCAATTGACACGAAGGAATGAAAGAAGTCGCCGAGTGGATGAAGAACAGCCGGCTAAAACTGAACTCGGACAAAACGGAAGGCCTCATCTTAGGATCATCCCCCTCCGCCTGGGATGACTCATGGTGGCATCCGGCCCTGGGAACCGCACCTATACCGACGGACCACGCACAAAACCTGGGCTTCATCCTGGACTCCTCCCTCTCGATGACCAGACAAGTCAACGCCGTCTCATCCTCATGCTTCAACATCCTACGCATGCTCAAAAAAATCTTCCGATGGATCCCCACCAAAACAAGAAAAACGGTCACCCACGCACTGGTCACCAGCCGTCTGGATTACGGAAACAGCCTTCACGCCGGAACCACAGCCAAACTACAGAAAAAACTCCAACGCATCCAAAACGCCTCAGCTAGACTCATACTCGACATCCCCCGTCAAGCTCACATTTCCGGTCACCTGAAAGACCTCCACTGGCTCCCCATCAACAAGAGAATAACGTTCCGTCTCCTCACCCACGCACACAAAGCCCTTTACGACCTAGAACCCGAATGCCTCAACACGCGACTGTCCTTCTACACCCCCACCCGTCCACTTCGATCATCCAACCAAGCCCTCGCCGCAATTCACCGCATCCATAGATCCACCATGGGAGGAAGAACCTTCTCCTACTTAGCGGCCAAAACCTGGAATTCTCTCCCCACCCACCTTCGCCTTGAACAGAACCACCTCTCCTTCAGAAAGCAACTCAAAACTTGGATATTCGATAAGTAAAATACCTCCCCTCCCCCAAGCTCCCTGAGACCCTCTGGGTGAATAGTGCGCTATACAAATCTCTGAACTTGAACTTGAACACCCTTTCCAAGTAAGGACCCTGCTCTAGTCCGGGTAAGTAATGTACACACTAAGAATAACCCATGATCACCCCATTGGTACTTGTCAAAGGCAGTCAGGCTTATCCACGGAGGCAATGTGTAATGTATTTGTACACACAGTAACACAGTAAAAACACCACAAAATTCCTTTAAACCAGTTTGGAAAAATAGGCAATATCTATCTGAGTAAAATAAGACCAAAACGACAAAAATCTAATATACACAAATTCTAGTTCTTGGGAAACAATAGCTCTGACTGGGGCTATCTATCTGGTCATGCTTGCCCAAGACATATCCGCAGGTTTAATCCGACTGCGAGGGTATGCGGGCTGAATACTAGAGTCAGGTAGACCCCAGCACAGTACCTTGGATATGTAAAAAATCAACAATGATTCGAGACACAGGGGAGGTGGGCGCAGCAAAAGTAGGTGATGTGTTGGTTACTTACTGCTGTGCAGGGTCGTTGGTACTCGGGGACGATGTGTTGCGCAATGGAGGTGAGGTGTCACTGTAGCAAGTGAGGCTTCGGTTCCTGGAGCCAGTGCAGGGTCATTGAACCACTAACGCCCAGGGACGATGCGAGGCGCAGGGGAAGTGATGCCTTGGTTGCAGTTGAGATACCTCTGTTCCTTACTGCTGTGCAGTATTGATGATGTTGGCAGTCAAGCCACCAGGCTTCGGTTTCGCGGCATTGAGGCTGAAGCACTGAGCCACAGCTGCAGCGTTGAGTGGTGTGTCATGAACGTCGGGTGGTGCGGTTCTTGGAACTCCTGCAGTGGCCATTCTTTGGAGGTGCTGCGTCATTGTCGGAGCCTGCATTGTAAGTCACGGTCGTTGCATCAAGCTGGGACCACAGCTTTGGTGCAGGCAGCAGCACTGCATCCGAATTGTAGACAGGTGGAGTTTCCAAAGTTGCTCAGCATCGGTTTCTTCTTGTAGCACGGCAACTCACACTCAAAGGCCCAGCAACTGGAATTGGCATCACTTGGCAAATAGAGCACTCAGAAATCGAGCCCAGTAACTACCAGCAAAGTCTTTGATGGCCCTGAGACTTCAACAGGAGGCAAGCTCAACTCAATCCCTTAGAGAAACTTTAGAAAGCAGGATGTAGCGAGCAAGGTCCAGTCCTCTCACTCACAGGACAGAAGTAGCACAGCAGCACAGCAAAGCAAACAGCAAAGCAGTCCCTCCTGGCAACCCAACAGATCTTCTTCCTGGCAGAATGTCCTCAGTCCAGAAGTGTTCCAAGTGTAGGGTGTCCAAGGTCCAGTACTTATACCCATTCTAACCCTTAAAGTAGGGAGACTTCAAAAAAAGGTCTTTGTAGTGCACAAGACACTGCCCGTACTGGCCCTGGCTGCAGACACACTACAAGGGAAGGAGACTTCTTTGTGAGGGGACAGGCACAGCCCTATTCAGGTGCAAGTGTCAGCTCCTCCGACCCCTCTAGCTCAGGAAGCTCATTAGTCTGGTGATGGGCCATCAGGATATGCAGGACACACCTCAGCCCCCTCTGTGTGTGACTGTCTAAAGTGAATTTACAAAGCCCAACTGTCATCCAATATGTCATCCAATCCAAAAGTATATTCCAGGGTCAGGCATTGGCACAGAATGGTTAAGTAAGAAAATGCCAACTTTCTAAAAGTGGCGTTTTCAGACCTACAATGTAAAAACGATCTTCACTAAAAGATGTGTTTTTAAATTATGAGTCCAGAGACTTCAAACTCCAATTTTCTATCTACTCCTAATTGGAAGATACACTGGTACGCTGTTACCTGGTAGCTCCAAAACTAACTTAAGGGATAGAGAAACCTTGCTGTAGCGAACACCGAAGTTAGCAGTTTTTCACTCCCAGGGCATGTAAAACTCATAAGTACATATCCTACCTCTTAAATACACTGCACTGGGCCTATAGAGGGCCTAACTTAGGGGTTCCTTACATGTAATAAAAGGGAAGGTTTGGGCCTGGCAAGTGGGTGCACTTGCCAGGTAGAATGGCAGTTTAAAACTGCCCCCACAGTCGCTGCAGTGGCAGGCCTTAGACAGGTTTGCAAGGCTACTCATGTGGGTGGCGCAGTCAGTGCTGCAGGCCCACTAGTAGCATTCGAGTTACAGGCCCTGGGCACACATGTTGCACTGAACTAGGAACTTACTAATAAATCAAATACACTAATCATGGAAAAACCAATTACCATCAGGTTTTAGACACAGAGCACTTTAGCACTGGCCAGCAGGCAAAGTGCTCAGAGTCCTAAAGACAGCAAAAACAAAATTCAGCACACTGTCAAAAACACGAGGTGAGAAGCAAAAATGCGGTAAACCACGCAAAAAATGGCAGGTCTAACAGAAGCCATGTAAGAGAGATCAAAATTGGGTTCATGTAGTCAGACCGTCTGGATTCCGATATCAGACGAGCTGCATTATTAATGGCTGCTTTTTTTTTTTGAAAACACATTTTTATTGATAGATCAAATAGATGAAAAACAAAAAGACGTCGTAGACCCCTGTACCCCAGAGCTATCTGCAGGAAACCTTAGCGTAATCCATCATTTTGTTCATAATCATGGCATCGGGATCAATGTACACAACTCAACTTTGCCCTACCCAACTCCCATCCCCCACCATCCCAGACTTCAACCCACCCGGATCCCTCCCACCCTGCACGGTACTCAACCTGTCCTGTCCTACACACACACATAGTCCAGACCAGAGCCGACTCAAGCCTCAAGATCAGGGTCCGGTTCCGCTGGTGGCTCCAACCAGATACCCCTATAGTCCGCCCATCTTTTCCAAATCTTGAAATGCTTGCTAGGGCAGCCTCGAGCCAGGAATACGGGTTTCTCCATCCCCATACAGAAATCCAGGCCTCTCTTCCATGCTACTAGCGATGGGGCCTGCGTGTTCTTCCAGGCCCTTGCAATGTCTCTTTTGGCCACTGTGAGGCCTAGCAAGAGCAGGTGTCTCTTGTATATGTTGCCTCCCACCCCCTCTAGCATATGCAGCAACCCCAACCGCGGTGTGCGCGGGAGCACCCAACTCAACGCTTCGTCCAATCCATTCCATACGCCATTCCAGAATCTACTCAGCCGTTCACAACTCCATACTGTATGAAAGAAGGTGCCCTCCTCGTGCCCACACCTAGTGCAGTCTGGGGAGCCAATACGGCCCGCCCTCCAAAGCCTCTGTCTGGTATAGTATACCCTGTGAAAGTATTTGAATTGTATCAGCTGAAGACGGACGATATGGCGGCCCCTCTGGGACCCCCCATCGCCTCATTCCAATCCTCCTCCTCCAGCGGCCCCACCTCTGCCTCCCAGGTTTCCTTAAGCGGTAATGGCTGCTTTTTAAGGAGCAAGGTGAATTTTGAGATGCCGGTCAGAAAGTATGTACAATAGTCCTTTCCTGAGAGGACAAGAGATTGCCCACAGATTTCAGGTCATAAACTGGAATTAAGGACTTCATTCCTCAAAGGAGTTTGATATGGTAATGTGCCTGTTTGGCAAAAGCTTTTGATTACAGGATTTTGTCGCGAGTGAAACCTACACTCTTAGTATTTCCAGCACTGGTTGGTTTGCATTACAGTTGTTTTTTTGCACTTGCCAAGGTTGAACCAGTGTTGAGGAACTCTTTGCTGATGGAGGGGCAAATCTTACTAGTACTCACTTGAATTTGCTGGGAGTAATTGGTTTGATATGGTTCATACCACTTCAGGACTTTGCCATTGACAGGCATTCTCTGTACTGTAGTTTTCAGAAGTGCTGAGTGTTTAAGCGTGTCAGATGTTGCTGATATGTATAGACAACAATATTCACCTTTGTCAATGGATGCCAAGTTCAACATTTATTATTTATAACTGTCTCTGTGCTGAAGCTGGAACTGATACCCAACTGGAAATCCTCATGGGTATCATTTTCTATGACAAAGTGTTTTACTTTTGTTCTCATCACAGCTCTGTATGACTCTTTGGCTTGGAAAGAAAGATTGGAAATGTGACAGTAGTTAATCAGAGCTTCCGGGTCCTCTTCCAGCTTTTTTAGGACAGGAGTGACATAGTCAATTTTAAAGTTGTGGGGAAACTCAGGTGAAAAGTGGGGTTTATTACATCCGTTGATTATTGGACACGGGGTCCTTCATATAGTTCACCATCTGGCGTGGGATTGAGGCTGGTAAATAGGAAGATGTTCTAGATCGGCAAAGGTGGGAGCCATTTCTGAGTGTGAAACATCCTGGAAGTCCCAGACCTCAGTTTAATGTTTCGTATTACGGCTGAGAAGAAGTAAGAGCATTTCTTACAGTTATTTATACTTTTTTTAAGTTCAAAGAAGTTTTATTGATAAAAGTAGGGGGTCAATACAAAGTACTAAACATTAATACATATTGTACAGAAAAGAAAAAAAATCAATCAAGACATTACTTCAATAATATTGTATGAAGTGGGCCTGAGAGTAAAACAAGTAAAATGACATAATGCTATCATGGAAAAATAGGAAAATACTAAAGAATTCAAGAACGTTTGGGGTAATCAAGAAGGTTTTGAAACTTCTTGTTGATTAGGCTGCAGCCGAAAAGAACGACTGGCACAAACATCAAGGTATATAGTAACAGGTAACGATAAATCTAGATGTTTTGCTGCCATGTGTATGGGATAAACAAAGGAAGTATCTAGTCTGTGATTATGGCAGACATTGTACCACCATGCTCTAAAATAAATTTTTGAAAAGTCTTTCCAGTTAGCTGTAATTTGCTGGAACGCAACTGATATCAGCAAATCAATGATTTTAACATTAACTGTAACATTTTCCCAACAAGAAGAAAGACTTCCCAGAAAAACATGAGTAAAAGAGAAAGAAATTTTAGTTCTGAAAATCAAGTTAATTTGGGACCATACTTGTTTCCAAAAATGATGTATAATAGGACAAGCAAATAACATGTGAAACAGATCTGCATTCGGGGCGGAGCAAGTCCAAGAAACATCTGGTGGTGTAGCAAATATTTTGCTCAAATCATGCGGTGTAAAGATAAGTGTTATATAAAAAAAACAATGTCTGTGTTATATTAGTTGCTCTGGATGATTTACGAATTTTGATCCATATAGTATTCCATAAGGACACTGGCCAAGATGTAGCAAAATCATGTTCCCACAACTCTTCAACCTTAGCTTTTGGCCTAATAGTGTCGGTGCTGTGGATATACCTATATATGATGGATGCCTTGGATGTGGTTTTTAATAAGTTATGAAGTTGTGAGGTTGGAGTAGGAATAGTAAGAGAGGTATGTGTATTAGACAGCCAGGTATAGGTAACCATCACTGCTTCCTTAAGCAAAAGGTGTGTGTGAATGAATGAGGCAGGTAAGATAAATAATTGACTTAGTGATGAGATCGGTATGAATTTCGACTGAGAGAATAGCTGATATATCCAAATTAACCCCATCTGGCGCCAGGTCTTCCAACAGAATGGTTTGTTCTTAATGAGTACATTTTTGTTGTGCCAAATGGTGGAGTTAAGAAAATCATCTAACGTACTATGAGGAGAGGAGGAGGAAGATGAAAGTAATTTGGATGTGAATTTAATTATAGGTGTGGATAATGCTTGTGGTTTACGTGTGAAAGAAAGGTATTCAACAAAGGAAAAAGGGTACAGAAAGAGGTGTTCAAATGTAGTTCATAAAGGACAGTCATCTGTGGGATCTCGTAGCCAAAGGGAGGCTTGGCGTAAAAGGAATGCCTTCTGATAAGCTCGAAAATCCGGAAAGTTAACTCCACCGTCCGACTTGGGACATATTAACCTAAGAAGGGACTTTTGAAGATTTTTTATTACTCCATAAAAAGGAAGAGAGAGCGGAATTAATTCTCCTAGGGAATTTAGTGGGAATAGGAACCGGCATATTAGAGATAGTATATATATAATTATAGGAGATAACATCATCTTTATGGTGTCAAGACGGCCCCACCATTATAAATAAAGAGGATGCTATCTGGTGGTCAAATCTGATATCTTTGAATACATTTATTCATACAAAGTGATACTGTATCAGAAATTGAAGAAGTAACATGCAATCCCAAATATTTAATATGAGTAGGACTCCCAAGTGAAATTAGAGGCACTGAAATCTGATTTAAAAGTGTATTTTGTTAAAGGTAGAATCCCACATTTGTCATTATTCAATTTGTATCCAGAAATATTGGAGTACTCGCGCACTTCTGTTAAAAAGGCGGGGATTGAATTACTTGGTTTAGATAAGAATAGTAAAATATCATCCGCGTATGCTGCAAGTTTGACATGGGAATGCAATGATTGAAAGCCATGTACATTAGGATTCTGATGTAATTTTGAAAGAAAATGTTCCAAGGCCAGGTTAAAAAGGAAGGGGGATAGAGGACATCCTTGACGTACACCTCTTCCCAAATAAAAAATTGAGATACTAAACTATTGGCACAGACCGCCGGACAGGGGTTGGAGTAAAGAAGGGAAATTAAAAAAATTAATTTAGGGCCAAAACCAAACCATTTGAGGGCATAAAACAAATAAATCCACTCAACTCTATCAAACGCCTTTTCAGCGTCCAAGGCAATCGCTGCAAGGGGTTGTCTTAAATGGGAGGATTTGGATAAAACGTTAAAAAGGAGTCTTGTATTATCAGTTATAAATCGTCCTTTAACAAACCCAGATTGCTCCTTGCCTAACAAGTCTGGTAGATGAGAATCCAATCGGGTCGCTAATGCTTTGGCAAAAATGTTGTAATCAATATTAACCAAGGAAATGCACCTATAGTTTTTACAATGCTTGGAGTCCTTTCCTTCTTTGGGTATAAGACATATGTGTGTTTCAGAGAAGGAGCCAGAGGGACTACCTAATATGGAGAAAGAATCTATAAGGAAGTACAACTTGGGCAATACCAGTTTGGAAAAATGGAGGTAAAATTTGACCGTGAGGCCATCTGATCCTGGTGCTTTGTCCTTTTTAAGGTGTTGGAGGGCGTCGAATAATTCCTGCTGTGTTAAGTCTGATTTCAGAGAAGAGAGCTCAGCAGGAAAATGTTGGTGTTTATGAATACTAGAGAAGAAAGGTGATAAGGATTGGGTAGTGGGTTGAGTTTCAGAGGTATATAGTGTTTTATAAAAGAGAGAAAATTCATTCAGAATGTCAGCGTCCTTATATTTCAAATCAGAATTTGCATCGTAAATAGACTCAATATTTAGCTTATTATGTCTAACTTTTAAATAATTAGCCAACATTTTCCCGCTTTATTTTTACCCCCATAAAATTTCGCACTAGATTTTAACAGAAATAAAGAAGCATCTTCTGTAGACTTTTTGTTGAATTGCATCTTGGCATTAATGAGGGCTGTTAGACAATCTTTGGAATGCGAGGTATAATAAGAGTGCTCCAATCTCTTAATCCTCTGAAGGAGGTCCCCAGTGGATTTGCGACCAATGTTTCCTTATTTTGCAACAAAGCCAATTGTGAAATCTCTTGCTGCGGCTTTAAAAGCATCCCTTAAGGTGGAAGAGGATATGGAGGCAGTTTCATTTTATCTCAAAGAACTCATCAAAGAAACTGGTAAAAGAAGCAGTAGACTTAGAAGTGTTATTAAAACGCCATCTTTTAGGACCTATTGCTTTAGGGAGAATATCAAGGCTCATTAAGACAGGGGCATGATCTGACAATAAAATGGAACCAATTTCTGCAATAGTAAGAGTCTGCGCAATATGATAAGGGACAACAATATAATCAATCCTTGATTGAGAGTGATGAGATGGGGAATAAAAGGTAAATACTTTAGTGGTCGGATTGCATGGACGCAAGGCATCAATAAGTATGTTGTGTAACCGCCTGAACGAAGGTCTTATGGGGTTTATTAGGAACAAAAGTAACTTTGGGTTTCCTGTCAATGAAAGGATCAAAAGGTTGATTACAATCTCCTGCTAGGATAAAATTATCATCCATAAAACGAGTGATATGTTTAGCGAACTTGGGCCAAAAAGTGGGTTCACCGCATGTAGGGGCATACACATTCAGAAGAGAGATTGGAACACCCTTGAGAGATAATTTAACACTTAACCATCTACCATTCGAATCTGATTCTTGAGATAACAAAGAGTATGTAAGGGATTTACGACACAATATCTTCACTCCGTTACGTTTGCCATCACCTGGAGAATAGAAAACTTCACCTACCCAACCTCTCTTCAGTTTTGATGATTCTGTATCTGAAAGGTGCGTTTCTTGTAGGAATGCAAAATCAACATTTAGTTTGGCAAGATGGGACAGAATTATTTGTCTCTTAATAGGGGAATTAAAACACTTAATGTTCCAAGTAATAACTTTTAATGACATTGAATGTTAGAAATACATCGATCCAGGAAAGTGAAAGAGAAAGAAAAAAAAAAAGAAGGCCCAGATCTTTCAGACGATAATGATAGATGAAAAATGAAAAAACAAGAGAAGTAATAGTAAAGTGAATGTCACAATAGAGAAGAATATAATAACCAGAGAAAATATCAAATTGTGAAAAACCGAACAATGAGGAAAGAAGAGAAATAATAGTGAAGTGAATGTCACAATAAAGAAGAATAGAAGTAGTTACAAATCTAGTAATGGAAAAAACGTGATGAAAAATGTAAATATGAAAGACACCAACAGAGGGAATATCAAGAAAAAGAAGACAAAATGAAGGATAAAAATCTAGATGAAACACATACCTACAAAAAGGGAACGAGGAAAAAGGAGAAGTGAGGGGAATATGATCAGAAGAACACGAGGAGGGAGGTGGAACCACATGGGGTAGGCAACATCTCCGGGGTCCGGCAAAAGGGGGGCCAGGAAGACACCACGAACAGGAACAGAAAATCTATGGAGACAAAGTTAGAAGAAACTGCTGGAGAAGACTTGAACAGGATTATCGAACAATATCAGTGAAAAAGCATGCAAAAAATCATCAACTTAAAGATATCAATAAATGCAACAAACAATTGAGAAACTAGATTATCAATTCACGAAAAACTAAACATTATGAAGAAAGATCGAAGCTTAGACAAACCCAAAGGGAATTAAAGCAGTCTCAGGTATTAAATGATGAAGAAGGACCCGAAGAATCCATACTAGTTGTCTTGCAGGAGTTAATGAAGCTTTGTAAGCGGACAGGATCTTCATACGTTGTTGTTTCGTTATTATGAGTGACTTTGAAGAGGCAAGGGTGAAAGAGTCCGTAACGAGACCCGATTGTACGTAAATCAGCTCATATATTCAGAAAAGCCTTGTGTCGGTTAGCCGTGGCTTTGGCATAGTCTTGTGCAAAAAACAAAGATGAACCTGACCAAATGATTTTTTGGGGAGGCTTTAACCGCTGAAAGCACCTTCACTAAGTCTGTATACTATAGGAAGTATAGAATGACTCCTCTAGGTCTTTGAGGGGCCGATGCTTTGGATGAGATTCGACCCAAACGTGCGCGTTGAATATTCAGGACCATTCCATCGGGCATATGTAGTAATTTAGGAAGGAATGACTTAAAAAAGGTGATGGGGTCAGACCCCTCAATTCCTTCCCCCAGGCCATAGATGCGAAGATTATTCTGTCTGTTGCGATTTTCAAGATCTTCCACTTGTCTCTGAAGTGTGGATACTTGTGAGTGGAGATGAGATACATTGATGCAAGTTTCCTATAAGGAGGAGACACTCTGCTCCACTGAGGAGACCCTTGTTTCAAGCTGGGACCAGTTGTACGTTATTATTTGCAATTTGGTGTTAGTCTCTTCCACGAAGGGTCGAAGGGCTCTGATTTCTTCTAGTAGTAGCTGCATGGAAACTAGTGGAGTTGACTTAGGGGGCGAGGGAGGATCCTTTTTCAGCCATTTGGTAGTGGATTTTCCTAAGGCTACGGAAGAAGATTCCATTGTGAGGTCAGTAGTCTGAGGCGAAGACTCTAAAGAATCCTCCAATTTAGAAAATTTGGGAAAAATCTTCGAGTTTTTGATGAATTTGTGCTTTGGAGTGAGAGCTGAGGAGTGCAACGATTTTAATCTGCCCACAAATTCCAATCAGAATGCTCCTTTCAGAGTAATTCTGAGCAGAAACACCAGCATGATACAAAAGTGACATCAGAGGAAATACCTCTTCAAAAAGAGAATTATTTCAGTGTCATAAAGGAGGCAACTTTGAGCAATCAAAAAGATATATTTGCTTCATTGGAGCAAACATTAGTGCAGTGTGTGATTGTCTCTTGCTAAATGGAAGAAGTGATGGATTGAAGCTGCACGTCGTATGAATGTAGCCATAAGACAGAGTAAGTGCAATGTGCCTTACGGAAGACCCAGCATGTGGGATGAGGCAAAGGATAAGCACTTCTATCTAATATGTTATGGCAGAAAAAGAGAAACATCTCTCAATCACGAATGTACTTGAAGGCAAAGAAGGCAAATGTTGTGAATTGAACTCAATAAGGCAGCATTTGAGGAGAAGGGAGGGACCAAAAAAGCGAAACCTACGTTTACCTGACAACCTTAAATACCATGCAGTAGAGGTGAAGGTGGCTCTGACAACTGCTGACTATTGCTGATTTATGCTCCATCCTGGATTGAGAGACATTGGGGTGCCAAGGGCACAGGTGCGGACAGTTGCATGGGTGATGGTCAGGTCACACGTGAGGGGTGTAGAGCAGAACAACGACGTAAAGGCGGGGGAAATGTGCAAGGGAGTAGGACGGGCTTTATGGCAGAAACAGTGAGACACAGAGACAGAGCTGGGTAAGGTGTACTGGTAAAGACAGAAGTTTAAGGGACCGTGTTGAAGGGCAAAGATACAGGGGTACAGAAAAGGGGATGTGCATGGAAAGTGCGATCGGCAAAGGAAAACAATGGATAATAAAATAATTCCAAAGAATAAAGGACTACCCCCTTTGTAAAATTGATTGTGGGGCCTCATCAAATATTTTAACCCCAGGCACCTTAAGTCTCTGACAGCCCGGCCTGATGACAGTAAGAGCTCAAGTATGTATGAGCTGCTCGCTAAAAAAAGTGAGCATTCCACCTGAATCCATGGGGAGTGCGCGCTTATAGCAATGGGCTGAGGACGTCACAGCTTGGATTCATTACGGGGATTCACCTTGAGGACAGATCTCAGTGCCGTTGGGAGGGAGGGGTGGGGGGGGTGAGCAGACCAACAGACAGTTACTGTGTGTGAAAAAGGCAGCTTTATTGAAACAGGTGCACATTAACAAATTAAAACCTCAGCCACTGCCTTACAAAACTAATCCTCACTAAATATAAAACTTCCTTAACCCCCAATCACCACCCCCACACCTAAAATGTCATCGACCCCGCCCCCACCCGTACATTACATCATTATAAAAATACAACCAATGCAAAACCCTGCATAAATATTTCAACTTATCAAATCCCCCAAACCATTTGCCCTCCAACAACTCTTGGCCCCCAACCAATGTAACCACCCCAACAACTTATCCTGTCCGACTCACCCTGACGATGCCACAACTAATCAAATGACAACCACAATCTTGCCAAGCCTGGCAAAAATCCACTAACCCCCGCCACCCAGAAAGGGGGGGGGGGAAGAAATACACCCCCCTTTCTGCTCCCCAGACCAGCACCGACAGACTAACAAAAAACGCACAGTAACCTAGCCAGCAAAGTCCCGAATCTTAAAACAGCGTGACGAAACCTCTCTCAACTTAGGAAGATACAAATCCATGCCCATCCTGGCAAGATGAACCCCATCGCTATGAAAAAACTCCCCTGTGTCATAATGAATATCACCATGAGTCACCCGGCTAAAACCCAGACCTCTACAAAATCTAGGTTAATCTTCTTACGAGCCCTATCGATTGCTTTAGGCTTGATCGCACCTCTCTAAGACCTTCGCGCAACCAACTCTGTCCACAAGACATGGCAACCTGCCCACTGCTGTTTTAAAAGAGAAAGATCTTTATTCATCGCCCTCAAAAGAACCACTCCCTTGACCCCACAAAGATCATTCTCCCCTAAATGAATCACCAACACATCCGGACAGTGACCCCCAACCAACCAAGAATTAAGCGAAGGAATTAACTCCTTCCAAAGCATGCCTCCTTTGCCCTTCCACATGACATTGAACAAACGCTCGTTAAAACCCAACAGAGATCCAAGGTAGCTATTGCATGCTTGAACATGTGCCCGCTTCACGAAGGAATGCCCCACAATCCATATGGTCATAGCTGCTGAGCGGGGCTCGCCACAGAATTGTGAAGAGAAAAACAGTATCAGATTTAAGAAAAAGAGAATGACGCAAGCGCCTCCCCCGCTTCATTCCTTACATAGCGCTGAAAACAGTTAGATGACCAATGCCCTAAAAGCATGATGTCCTGCGTAGACCAACCCCTATTATGAGCCTCCGTTGCTGCCCCAATACTGAAAGAGTGAGTACCATATTTTTTCTCATCCAAACCGATACTCCGCAAAGCCTTGCGTAGCATCATTCGTAATTGGTAGTCTGTGACCCTAGCTCCATCTGCATGTTGAAACACACAAGCTTCCAGAACCCCCCCGGAAACAACCCACCAACGCCGAGCCCACTGTAAGGGACATGTCCCGGAGGGGGACGACGCCTCCAATCAAACACCATTCCCTTTGCTTCGTTGATCGGTTTTAGATCGAGGTAGCCAGATATGAACACCCTTAACCGATAAATGTACAACCCCCCAACCAACTCCCTTACCTAACTTAGAACCTAACAACTCGGACACTCTAAATACCCCAAAAAACATCCAAACCTTGAGTGTGGAAAAAAGGCACGCTTCAAAATCATCCCTACAGATCCAGGGCAACGCCTCTAATACCCGAGCTAAATTCTGCCAAGACAAAGGGCTTCGAACTGACTGCTCCACTCCCCGCTCCCGGGCCCAACCTTCCAACATTCTCTTCCCAATCATCCCAGCAGAGGGGAAGTAGCCCCAAAAATGTTTACCCATGAATGAAATGCCCGCTAACTTTCCTGCTATGGTAACTCTGGATAAACCTTTGTCCATCAAAGAAAGGATAAACTGAACAACATCTTCCGACCGCCTCCAGCCAGGTTCGCGCCTGCAGGCCCCGGACGCCAGGAAATCTCTCCAAGCCAACTGGTATGCGGCCCGAGTAGATGAAGACAGCGAACCTACCACCAGCTGTATGACCCTGTGTCGCCTACATACCATAAGTGATCCGGCATGGGGGTCGGTGTCCTGTCCTCCTCCGAAGCTAGCCCACGGAATCTCTCCCACTGCGAAAGAGACAAAGCATCTGCAATGTCATTGTCCACACCAGGAATGTGTAAGGCCCTAAAGCTGATGTCATACCTAAGGCAACCCAACACAAAAACTCTCAACAATTTCAAAATCTGTGTGTCCCTGGCAGACTGTCTGTTGAGGATGTCCACTACAGCCAAATTGTCAATCCGAAAAAGAACCTTTTTGTGAGCCAACTCCTGCCCCCACAGTGTCAACGCTAAAACCACTGGAAACAGTTCTAAGAAGGCAATGCTCCTGCCCCCATTCTTCCACTGTTCAGGCCACTTCTCTGCACACCACCTGCCCTGCCAATACAAGCCAAAACCGTCACTACCCGCTGCATCAGAGAAAATCTGGACCTCCCACACCCAGTCTTCCTCCCTGGCCAAAGGAACTCCGTTGAAGGAATTTAGAAAAACCGCCCACATACGCAGATCTTCTTTGACCCCTGCTGACAAGCGCACTTGGTGATGAGGCAAATGATGACCAGACAAAGCCCTGCCTAGGCGCCTGCAAAAAGCCCTGCCCGCTCTGACCACCCTACAAGCAAAATTAAGATGGCCCAACAAAACCTGCACTTCTTTCACTGTAACCTTTCTTTTATTCAACATGGATTCCAAGAGCTCCAACATTTTTTCCTTCTTGTCAACTGGCAAGCGAGCCTGCATTGCCTGTGAATCGATCTCAATACCCAAAAAAGACATGGTCGCGCAAGGTCCCATTGTCTTTTCTGGCACCAACGGCACTCCCAAAAATTCCATAAACATCTGAAAAGTATCCAGGGCTGCCTGACAATCAGAGGAGCCCGGGTATCCAACGAAAAAGAAATCGTCTTAGTAGTGTGTCACTAACTCATGGCCGGACTGTTGTGTGAAAAACCATTGCAAAAAAGTGCTGAAAGTTTCAAAAAGCGCACATGACATAGAACAACCCATTGGCAATGCTTGTCCACGTACCACTTTCCATTGAAATGGATGCCCAGAAGATTCCAATCTTCAGGATAGACTGGAAGCAGTGGAAATGCAGATTTTATATCGCATTTTGCCATTTCTGCGGATGTGCCAGCGGCCACTACCAGTGACGTGGCCACATCAACCGAAGAGTAAGACACAGAGGCTGTCTCCTCATCAATGAAGTCATTGACTGACGACCCCTCCGGCCATGATAAGTGTTGGATTAATCTATACTACCCTGCTTCTTCTTTGGGAACAACTCCAATTGGTGAAATGATCAAGTCATCCAACGGCCAATCATCAAAAGCACCTCCCATCCTACCCTCACGCACTTCCTTATCCAGTTTGTCTTGTACCACTGCCTTGTGTTCATCAGATGATTTCAAATTCTTGGACCAGCGCCGCAGCCGCGGCCTGGAATACCCAAGGCCAAACCATTCTTGAAAACCTGTCAGTAAAACCGTTAAGCTCTCTCATCCGCATACCCCTGCAAACCCACTGCTAACTGTTCCAATTTAACTGGCGTATGAGCCTTTGGGCCCAACCCCTGAACTGTTTTCCCCCCTCTATTTGATTGAGATTGCTGCGAGGGGCCTGAAGCGCTGTTACTGTGCTGTGACCACTGCTGGCTGCTTGGATTCCTTGCCCCCCAACACTTAACCAAGGGATGCCTTTTGCCACACTGTGAGCATTCATGACGGAATTTACAGTATTCTCTGGTACACAAACCTTTATTGAAGTCCTAGCATGCTCCCACCCCAGTCTGTGTGGATGTTGTACTACCCACCCCTCCCCGGGTGAGCTTTCCCTGAAAGGGACGGTAAGCTAACGGTAGGCCACTAGCAGTAAAAATCGTCTTACCACCAGCCGAGGCCCCCATTGTGTGCTGCCACAAATCTGTATCTAATTCACCCCACTTAGCCTCAGGGTCCCAAGCCATTCGAGCCCTAAACTCCTCATCATATTGGGCCCACGCAAAACCGCTACCCGTAACCTGTGCCTTTCTGATAACATCTATATACTTTAATATAGCAACACATCGCTCTGGGAATTTTTCACAATATACGCTGGCGTAGATTAGAAATGCCGCTGTCCAATTCTCAATTGTAAGTGGGACCCTTGGGCGCTTGGCCAACTCGTATTCCTCCTCCTTTGAACCCTCCTTAGAACAAACCTCCCTGTATAGTAATTTTAAAATCTCAACATACTCACCCTTCCAAATCCTCTCTTTTGTGGATAACATCAAATGTGCTCCTAGAGGCTTAGTTACGCCCATTAAGGGCAGTTTCTTAATTTTCAGCTCCTTGCTCTGTAAAGGGTCTTTCACTATCTCCACTACATCAGTATTCATGCCACTCTCAACCTTAGCTCCCAAAGGTCCCTCCCCATCACCTGTGCCTACCCCCTGATCTTCAACGTAATGTCCCTTATACAATTTGCCTTCAGTCCCCCCAGCAACTGCTTCCCTCCCTGTCCCCACAGACACCATTGTTGGTTTGGCCCGTGGTTCAAAAAGCTCACCTGGGTGTAACAAGGTGGCTTGACCTGGTCCCGACCTCCATGTCATTTGTTCCGCATCGTCCACCATCCGAGGAGCCCTCACCGAGGGGCCGCGCTCTCAACCTGGTCCAGACGTCACCGGTTTCTTTGGCCGCACCACCACCGGTGCCTGTAAAAAACTGAGAAACATGAAATCCCCCCCCCCCCAGATTCGTTATCACGCAGCTCCCCTTCTTCAGGGCTGTCCTCATCATAGTCTAAAACCAAAGGCTCCTCCAACTTGGGAGGGCCTGACACCAGCTTCTTCTTGTTAGCCTTCCCTGGTCCCTCGAGACATGGATGGGCCTTACCAACCCCTTTCTGAGAACCAGACGGGGGAGCCGACTGTACCCGCCGGTACTCCCCCAAACGTTGACCACTCCTACGTAGATTTTCAGCTGTCCAATCCGTCCGTCGTGTCTGAAGAGATGTTGGGGCCATCGAGGTCGCGCCAGACCTGCATCTGCTGACCGCGCCGGGATCCCCCGTCGGTACGGAATGTGCCACGCTAGGCTCCACCCTCCCTTCTCCTCAGCGCCATTGGGCCGCACGTCGCCCTACCCAGTCCGCCGCTCCGTGTCGTCCACTAGCCTGTAAAGAAAAAGGCTGGACTGATGTGCCGGGTCCCTTACTACAAGAAACACCAAACTCCTCAATCCCACTGGAAACACGCCCACCAGCCCATGCCCCTATCACCTGCTCACTGCGCTGAAAATCTGATCTACTGTCCTTAAAAATGACACCACGAGAGGGGGGTGGGTAGGCTCACACACCTAGTCACCACTACTCCAATCTAACCTCGCCTGCACCACAGCCGATGCTGGACCTAGAACCGGGCCTCTCCTCTCACCACTCTCCTGAAATGCCAAATCCTGAGAACCTCTTCCCTTACCAAAGCCCCCTACCTTAAAACCTGGAACCTTCAAATTGCCCCCAAAACTTTCCTGTTGAACTTACCCCTCGCCACTCCTTCCAAACGCAGCTTCACGCACCCCGTCAGACCATGAAGGAAAAACATCAAGGCCCTCCCATGACCTGGCCCTCACACCCTGTCTCTTAACTCCCACCCGCAAAGGTGAAACCGCAGCAGCCTTAAAAGCATCCCCAGGGGTATCCTTACCAGAAACCAAAGCATGGGAGGGGGATGGCAGAATGCCGGACTCATGACCCTGAACCTCAACATTGTAACCCCCCAACCTGTGCCCACTCCCTTTCCCCCACTGACCCACAGTGTACAGACACCACTTCACCCCTACTGGAACCTTGTGGAGAAAACAGCAGGGGGCCCCTCGAGTATCGTCTGCCCCCACTAATTGCACCTGCATCCCCATATCCACAAACTCAGTTTCATGCCTTAAGTGAGAAAAACGGGCCGGCGTATGAAAACCCGCCCCCTCCTCATCTCCTGCAGCCAAGCCTATTGAAAGCGGCCCGCCAGAGGGAAGAACGATTAACTCCTCCCGTCCCTCCCCAGCAAAAGCCACAGACGAAAGCAGAACACACACCGGAGAGCCCCCAAGGTATGCGGCCTCCTCCCCCCCCTCCCGTCAGAATTCCCTGCTCGCTAACCGCAGAGGCAGAGCGCCTCTTGCCTCCACGCTTTCCCCCTCGCTTCCCCCGCTGCGTGGGGGCCGAAACTGCTCTCTTAGGAGCCGCCGGGACCTGAAAAAGCTCCCCCGGCTCCACACACACTGCCGATACTTCACCCGGCGGCCCGACAGGCACCAGCGAACGGCCAGCGTCATCACCCGGGACACCCGCCTCCAAACGCCGCACTTTCAAACCCGGGCCGCTTTTCTCAAACAAGAGCGGCCCGTTCACTTACCACATCCGACCTAGAACGCTTAGAGGTCAGGCAGGCCGCCAATCCGCTGCTCCAGCTGAGGCCTGTCGCTGAGGCCGCGACGGCCCAGCAACATCCCCGAACACCAATTCCAGCCTGCCTGCTTCACTAAGGAGCCTAATCGCCTCAAGCACCCTATAATCTTCCGCTGCCATGACTAAATGCAACCAATAGACTGCCAATAATTCCCGAGACAAAAAACTCTATATCACAGCCTCCCAGCCACCCGGTCACCAAGCCTAAAATGGTGGCCGGGAGGCAGAGCCCAAAGCACCCTTGGGCTCCCTTTGGGAGGAAAAAGAAGCCCAAAATACAAAAAACCCGCCGGTTGGGCTGCAACAATCGTAGAGTACCTGCACTTCTGTATTTCCATTTGAAGCTCTGCAGTGAGGCGTAGATCTCTAGAATGACGTGGGGAGATGCTTGCGTTAATCTCGGAAGAGTGATAGAAAAAGCAGGAACGCGGGTCAGAGTTGACAGAATTTTCCAGAGCAGTCAAAAAATCACGAAGTCACCTTTAAAACCTAGCAGGGCTACCTTGCCTGCGTGAGTACTGAATTCACGCACTTCATTTTATTTGTGTAAACACGGTAACCATTTCAGGCTGTGGTATTCCCTTAGGCCGCACCCAATTCCCCAAGTGGATTCATAGTCCTAGCTTTTGAATTTGTGTAAAATCCACTTTGCAATTCCTGTTAGATTTCAGTTGCCGCTTGTATTTTCAACATAGAAAAGTGATCTCACTGCCCTGTGGGGAAGGGGTGGGGTGTGAGGAGGGTGTCGTGCACTTTTATATTTGAGTGGGAAAGCAGAAGATCTGGGTTTCCTCTTCAATGATTCATGTCCTAATGTAGACGGTGGAAGCCACAGCTGTTTCCTCAATTAGTCAGAGCCAGTGGAAGGCACGCGCTACTTCAAGGGCGGGGCCTCTCTCTGACCCCGCCCCGGAAGGTGATGAGCCCTTTTAGGAATCGTTCCTTATCCCTCAACGTACAGTGTGTGTCCTCATGTAAACATTCCTTTCAAAACGCCTCCGGCGTTGTTCTTCTTTGCACTTATGCAAGGGACGTCTCCCCAAACCTATAGAGACAGAACAAACAAAACGTCCTTCCTCCTTTAAACTAAAAAAAACAAGCTTTTGCAATACCAATATGTCTGGCCAGTATGTGGCAAGCACACCGCTCACCCTGCACTCAGTCTTTTGTCTCACTTTGCACTCAAGAAAGCTCCCCTCTCACAGGCACACCTCTCACCTTGCACTCGCACAAGCACACCATTCACATGGTGCTCACAAAGTCTCACCCTACAGTCACACAGGTGCACTGCTCACCATACACCACACAGGCGCAACTCAGTCTACACTCAGGCACAAGACTTACCCTGCACAAGCACACAGGCACAACTCCCTTTATACTCGCACCATTCAAGCCTACACTCAGTCAAAGCTTTCAGTTGTGTACACCTGTCACCCTGAATGTACTCAGACACACATCCATCAGGGGTAACAAGTGCTATATGAATGCAAATCTTTCTTCCTCTTTTATCCCTCCGCTATCCTTCTCACTCCAAGTAACAGACTAATATCCACCACTGAAATTACCTCATATTTCACCATATTAATTCACCATTAATCCTTTATAGGCTTCCTGAATGCGTCAACAAGCGATAAATAAATACAAACCTTTGTCCTCCTCTATCCCTCTGCTATCATTCCAAATCCAAATAACTGACTAACCTATCACCCACTCAAATTGTACTTGCATGTTTCACTACTAATTCAACACTAATCCTCTATGGGTCCCGGAGTAGCGTGCTACCCGCAGAAAAAGCGCTTTGACGCCTCGTCAGGGGGTAGTAAGCGCTATATAAATGCAATTACAATACAATACAATACACCTCTCTTTGCGTGAACACTTGCACACCTGTAACCCTGCATTGACACAGGTAAACTCTGCACTCACACAGTCCCATCCTACACTCACGCAAGAACTTCCCTCGCTCTGCGTGTAGACAGGCACAAGGCACATTCTGCACTCACACAAGTTCAATTTATTCTACATTAGTAACCACACCACACCACGTCACTCCACATTCATACACAACGCTCAACCCTACACTCATAGGCACAAAACTTGCCTTGTGTGCATACAATCACAACTCATTCTAGATTAACACAGACACGCTGTTCAAACCTGCAAAGTAAAGTACTACTTATTGCTTAACTATAGTAGTTCCCTCTGCAAAGGAGCACATGTTTGCAGACTACTGGCACACAATCCCTCTGAGTGCAGTGGATATTTTTAAAGAGAGGTTCTCAGGTTGGCGCCACATGGGCGCTGGGCGAAGACGTGAAAAAGAAATGAGATGGGGGCGGGGGTTAGCGATAAAGGCAGTGTGCTTACAGTGTACTTTACTTCTCGCCTGCCACTGGACTCTGCTGCAACAACAATAGGAGGGATGGCTGCAAGGTGGGCTTGTGAAGGCGTGGATAGATAGTTGCGTGGAAGTTGCCTGCGTGAATAAACAGATGTAGGGATAGCTGGCAAGCTTGATGGATGTATATATGGATGAAGGGTGAATATATATAAATGATCAGTGGATGTGTGGTGGTGGTGTGTAAAGGGGTATAGATGGATGATGGGGGATGGACAGATGCATGTGAATGGATTTATAGATGAATGCAAAGTTCGTGTGACTGAACACATGAATGGTTAGATGGATATGGATGAGCAAACTCGAACAAGCATTTGCAATGAATTAGGTCTCACATTTACAAGAGTTTTGGCTATTGTCATTTTCAATGGCAATAGCTAAAACTCTTGTAAATGCGTGACCTATTTAGTGGCGTCATTGTCCAGGACTGCTTGAAAGTGAAAGCTTGCATGGCGAGGACAGCATGTTGTGCCTGCAGAAGGAGAAACCCATTAAAAAAAAAAGAGTGCTTACAGACTAAATAAGACATACCGTGTCACAACAGAAGTAAGAGGGCCATTGCCATGGGAGGTTACAAATGCAGACAAGGCGGTACCAAGGAGGGAACTGCAAGGGATGTTTCTTGCTTGGTGGAAGCACATGATGGGGGAACAAGTGGATTGGGATTGTTTTTGTGTGGTGCGGCTTGGTAATGTGATAGTGCGGAGTGGTAGTGTGAGATGAACTTGCTGTGGAAGGGTGGTATTACCACAAGGTGGACTGGTAAAGCAGTGCTGGGAATGACAGCAGTCCTGGGAGATGTAGTCTGGTGCCAGCAATGTTTAAACAGGGTTGAAGTTTAGTAGTGTAGTGTGGTGTGGGTGGTAAGTTGGGCATCAGTAGTGTGCTTATGGCATGCAAAGGTATTATGTGGTGGTAGTACGTTTTGGGGTATGATTATGATGTGCTGATATGGCACCGTGTGATGCTTGGGGTATACGCAAGTATAGTGGTGCTTGGCCCTGGTGGTGTAGGGAATGGTAGTGTTGTGAGGAATTGGGTTTTTGATTAAGGGGGGTGAAAACCCTTCTCAAGCAACAACCACAATCCAGGCCAGGGTGAATCACAAAAGTCACTAAATTAACCTGTGTTTAGACCTCTGGTAACAAAAGCAGTCAGGCTTAACTTGAAGACAGTGTGTTAACTTCTCAGGTATCGCACAAAAAGCAATAAAAATAAAAACACAACACAAGAAAAATCCTACACAAATTTTGAAACACAGAGAAACATTAAATAAATAAAATTAGACCAAAGCAACAAAAATCCATTCTGTAGAACCAGAGATATGCAATGTTAAAGGTTTAATTGAAAATAGCGCCAAGAAGTAGAAAGCGCTAATTGTATCTGGTGGTCCTAGACTGGGACAGTCGCAAGTTCAGGCTGACTGCAATGGAGTGAGGGCCTAATAGAAGGAACCAGCATATTCCTGCTGAAAAAAGTTACCTTCTTAATGTCTGTCGCTCAGAGTTCAAAACTCTCAGCAAAATGTAAGTGGGGTAGGGAACAGCTCAGCCACTCCCATCCTGGCCCTCTCCCAGCTACACCCAGGACCTATTGTTCACTGTCTGGACCAAAACGCATTCCTGATGGGAACGCAATTAAGAGGCCCAGACAGCTGGAAACCCCTTGAATGCCTCAAAATTTAGGGAAAGAAAATTCCAACTTTCTAAAAGTAAATTAAGGGCAATAGGCCAACAAGGGAGTAATTTAGACATATATTTCTTCAAATGTAATGTAGATTGTTTATCCCTATAGTGACAGTTCGAGTTAAACACGAGGCATACATCCACGTTCTGTAATTAAACTTCATCAAATGAAACCGGTGTGCACAGTAAGCATGTTATCAAAAATATTTCTGTATTCTTTACTAACGTTAAAGGGTGCAGAAATACAAAAACCCATCGTACATTAACCATGTGAATCTAAATTCAATGAAGAGTCAATACTGCAGATCTATAGGTCAGCGTTTGCCAAGCTCCTTCTTTGATGATTATCAGTCTAATATAAAGATTAATCGATTCACGGATGAAGATCCAGGGAAATAAAGCTCACTTTGCGTTGACGTTTCGGTATCCAGTGTCAGTAGTATGCAAGATAATCCTCAAGCCCATTACGGTTAATGAAATATAAAAATGACCCCATACAAAAACAGGATGTAAATGATAACCTTTATCGTTTATAATAAAATGTACCAAGGCTAATCTGAGATTAAATTTACAGAACCACATGTAATTGATTAATAGGGTAAGTCTTAAAGCAAGCTCCAATGATTCAATCACCCGGAAACTGCTGGCCTCTCAATGTAATTTTGGCAAGTTAATTGCAGTTTTAACCTATGATTAATTCATAAATTAGCCTTAATATAAAAAATATATATGTCAGCTCACAAGATCATATCGAGAAAAAAAATTGGGCACCTACTTTTTCCACAATTTGTTCTTATAACTTGTATGATAAATCAGAAGTGGCCCCATAAAAGACTTACACCTGCAGAACGAGTGAGAGATGCTAGTTCAATACTTCAGTATTTAATACTAACTATTTCCCTTAGGTATTATGTGACAAAAAAGGGCTGCATATCCTTATGGCTTTTTTAGAGGTATTGTGAGGGTTTGAGAGTGATAAATGAGCCTGAAATTATTGCATTTTCTTCCAAACATTGTGGTCACTTTGTGAACAATCGAACCGTTTAATCCATAGCTACCACTGGGAGATTTGATTGACTTTCTGTGGTTCTTGGAAGGCAGGTGGCCTCCGACAGCCATATTTAATGTCTTTAAGAAATATTGGGTATCCTAGACCTAAAGAATCATGGCAATCTTTGGCTGTTAACTACACAACTCTTATAAACCGATCCTTGAGCAGAGCTTATAGGGCCCCTTGTCTGTCAGATCTGGACATTGCAAACATGATCTTCTCCGACATCCACAAAAAACAGATTCATCCACTACAACTGGTATAAAACATGTACCTTCCCGTGAACAACAAAATGAAAGAATAAAGTCTCAACACTCCTTCATATACATATTAGGGTGGAACTCCAAAATTAGACATGAACAGAATTTTTTAAAGGAGCCGAAATCTTAAAGACAAAATTCTTTTTTTATCCTTATTAATTATCTTCTTTCATCATTAATCAATTATTCAATGTTTGTAAAGCGCAGCTACTCATCTGTGAGGTCTCAAGGTGCTGGGGAGAGGTGGGAGGGCTGCTAATTCGTCTGCGCTATGGTGTTCAGTTGAAGAGTCAGGTCTTTAGGTCCTTCCTGAATTGGGTCAGCGACGGGGAATGTCTGAGGTGCGTCTGCAGGGTGCTCCAGGTCTTGGCAGCGAGGTAGGAGAAGGATCTTCCTCCGGTTCTTATCTTGTGGATCCGAGGGGCAGATGGGTGGTGCAGAGGTGTCTGTTGGGGATGTGGAATGAGAGGCGGTGGTTCAAATATGCTGGAGCTGCGTCGTAGAGGGTTTTGTAGGCGTGTGTGAGAAACTTGAAGGTTATCCATTTGTTGACTCGGAGCCAGTGGAGTTCTTGAAGGTGTTCGGAGATGTGGCTACAGTGAAAGAAGTCGAGGACCAGTCTGGCTGAGGTGTTTTGAATGTTCTGAAGTTTTCCGAGTTGTTTCTGGCATGAAATTCATCTCCATGCAGTGATGCATATGGGTCATCATACCAATATATGCCTCCTGTTTTTACCTGTTTGTAATTTTTAAATAAACCTAGGCTACCACCTGAATTAAAGGATACTTTTGTGGTTTATCCTAAGGTTTTTTTAATCAGTAAACTGGATCATAGCATTATCTAGAAAATGTAAGAAATATATAAGAACTCCTTCGGTCAGCCCCCCCTTGAGGTTGAGTCCGCCCTGGTAATACCATCTTAGGTGGGACGAGGTGGCAAGTAATGAAGCATGTCACATTATGTGAGTGAGCCACACTCGTCCAATTCTTGGACTTGCCTAGACACTGGGATTACAGTAGGTATCTACAGCAGGGATCTTTATTCGGTCCTTTTTCAGATCTCGCTGAGTAGCCAACTAGGCTCAAAGTGAAATCCAAGGCTGTCGCACCTTTTTTTGTGGTATATTAAAATTCTGAACATCGCACTTTAAAAAAGTAGCCATTTTCCTGTGCTAACGATTTGGTAGCTGCAGCTTGTTCCTGGGTCACATGACTAGGTGTATTTGGACAACATCACAATTGAGGTTCTGGGTGTTGGCAGGATTTGCCATCCCTGGCTTGATGGAGGGGCGGAGCTGACCCCTACCACACTTGCACTTCAAAGGCAATGACTCAGCTCACACAGATGACTACACATTAGCCTATTCTGTCCACAGACAGACTGGAACCAGGGCAGGGAGGCAAGATATTCTAGACACCTTTGTAGGGGGAATCTACAGAGGGTTTTCCCACTTCCAGGCACCAGGTATAAATATTGGACCTTCAGACCCACTCTTCAGAACACTTCTGGACCAGTGGAAGACTCAAAAGAAGGACTGATCTGCTGCAAGAAGGGTTACTGTGGTGCCTCAGTAAGAAGGACTGGACCTGCACCATGAACCCAGGTCTACCAAAGTGACTCTACGGGTTTGTTGGCTGGCCTGCCAATGAAAACCTCAGGGACAGAAAAGGCTCCAATCCCTTTGAACCTTGCACCTGGACTCTCCCTGCTGTGAGTTCTGCCTCCCCCAAATTGTGCTTCCTCAGTCCTGTCCCCTTGAAAGTGAAACTGAAGGTGTTCTGTCTGCCTAGCTGTGGTCCCTATCCGAACCGATGCAACCGGACACAGGACCTGGCATTGCGACCCTCGCAGTTGTTCATCGGAACCAATGCAGTGCAATGCAAACCAGTGCAGATCTTATGTTGCAGCATTTGCAGCTCAAATAGGAACTGCCACAGCGTGATGTAGCTCAACTCAGGACCCCCGCATCGCTCCTCGGATGCGCAGAATGCCCTGCATTAAGGAAATAAGGTACATTTCTCAGGGGGCCCACTATAGTGCCTGTATCCGGCCCACCTTGCATTGCTGTCGGCGTGAGCGTGTGACTTTGTCCCGGTCCGGCGCAACCAGATAACCACAGTTGATGCCTTATTCTATTAAACACTATGTTTACCCAAGCCTTTAAAATTTTATATCTCGAATTCTACTCATTTGGATTTTTATCATTTTTGTGGCAAATAATTGATAAAAATGTATTCTATTTTATTAAATTGGTGTGGGGTTTTTCTTTTTTTTTTCTTTTTTATTTGTGCGGTTAATCAAAATCATTAGAAAAGGCATCATATTTTAAAAAGAACATGAGAAAAAACACTTTTAGAAATGTAAAACAATATAGTTGTTCGAAAAATTATTAAAAACCACCATTTGTTTTTGTTTATAAAATAAGACCGAAATTTGAGAAAAACCTGTTATGGGCAAAGCAAGTCAGAAGTTCAGTATTGTCCAAGCCTCCACAACCCGGGCCCAGCTTTCTACAGAACTCCAGAGAGTGCTCCTGTCTCGGCATGTGGAGCGTTGCCCTTCAATAGTGTGCAAGTGTGGTAAACAAATTTCCCAAAGCTCGCCATGTGCTTTACAATGTCCAAAGTATAAAGCACTCCCTAATACTCGGCCTTGGGTTCGCGGTTAGATATAGTTATTTTAAAGGAAGAGGGTGTAATCTGGCAGCTAAGATCCTGTGTAAGGCTGGCCTCCCCACAGACTGCCTAAGGTGGAGTTTCTGGCTGGACTGTGTGTGTGGTAGACTTTGAGTCTCATAAAAGCCTCTTGCTGCCAGGGATTCCATATCCAAAGTGCGAGAGCGTAGCCGCAATTGCTTTTTTATTGATGCTTTGATGATAGCATAGTTGGTTAAACTTGGGTCCCAATTCTCTGTGGCAAGCTGCAGAAGATCTTTGGCTAAGGCAAGACAGGCAGACCATGGGTTGCAGGTTTGTAGGACGATAGATTTTAAAACCGCCTTCAAAGAGTTTATGGGGGCCGCCGTTGTTAAGAAAAAGTATTTCGAGAGAGTCGCCTGCTCCTCTAGTATTTGTTGATGGAGGTCAAATTCCAAACGAATTAAGGTGTTCCTGGTGCAAGCTGGTAGATGGAATATCTTTTTGTAGGCGGTGCAGTGTATTTTTTCCAGGTCTTGCGCAAATTTACCTGGAAATGCCTGTTGCGCGTAATTGAGGGACGGTAAAAGTTTGGCCCTCAAGACTCTTTGTATAGCCATTGTTGTAGGGCTTTCCAGAGTCGCGTATAATTTGCAAAGGGCATAGGTGACCATTTTCCCCTTCTGCTGCAGTTTGTGGAGGTGCACCTGTGGGCGTCCCGATTCGCTGATCCAAACCCCCAGGTAGTTGTAAGATTTGACACATTCCAGAGTCAGCATGCCCAACCGCCATTTTGCCACCTTTTTTTCGGGTAATGGCCAAAAATTACTATTTTGGACTTCGTTGGATTAGCGACCAGCTTGTTCTGAGCGTTGTATACCGAAAGGGCCATAAGCGGTTTTTGAAGCCCTATTTTGGTATGGTCAAAAAGAACCAGATCATCAGCGTACTGCAACAGCTGTATCTTTGTGAGGCCAATCCTGGGCGTGGCTAGTGAGGCTCCATGCACTGCCCGGCCCATATCCGCAGTATACAAATTAAAGAGCATCGGGGCAGGACACCTCTCTGCTTTAGCCCCCGGTCCGTGGTAATTTTCCCTGTAGCAAACTGACTGGTGAGTTTGACCTGTACCCAGGTACGGAAGTATAGTGATTTAATGGCTTGTAATAGGGGTGGACTGATGTTCCAGCAAGCCAGTTTCTGCCAAAGGATGGATCGGTCTGCACCATCGAAGGCAACAGAGTAGTCGATGAAGCAGGCAAAAAGCGGCGGGTGCAATGGGACACTGCTTGCTGGGCTAGG
Organism: Lissotriton vulgaris; assembly: GCF_964263255.1. Taxonomy (NCBI): domain Eukaryota; kingdom Metazoa; phylum Chordata; class Amphibia; order Caudata; family Salamandridae; genus Lissotriton; species Lissotriton vulgaris. The sequence continues at coordinate 1,487,095,959 of NC_141694.1, read as the reverse complement.
TACGACAGGGCAACAATGTTATCCACAGTTGAGCCCCTTGGTCTAAACCTGGTCTGATAAAAGGGCAAAAGTCCTTGCGCCTCGACCCACTCCACTAATACAGCCAAAAGTAAGCTTGTATAGGCTTTGCCCTCGATGTCCAGGAGGGCTATCATTTGGTAGTTCCCTGGGTCAGTGTTTGGCCCTTTTTTATATATTGGTTGCAACAGTGAACGCCTCCTGGAGTCTGGGACGTCCCCCAGTAGCCTGCATTCCGCAAATAATTGCCCCAAGGTGTCTGACCAGAAGTCTCTATCGTCCCTAAAAAGGGAACCTGGTAGACCACTAGGGCACGAGGCTCCGTTCTGTCGTATCTTTTTTAGAATTAAACGGACCTCCCCTTTGCTTGGAAAAGTTGAAGCGGCTGGAGGGACTGCCGGTTCTGCTAGGGTGTTTCCATGTCCCTCTCCAGATGTTGAGGCACTGTTCTGCGGGGTGCCATTCGGGTCATCGGTATACAGTCTTTTAACATGGGCTACCAATGTAGCTGCATCAAGAGGATTCTCTCTGTTTGAGGTCCCGTGGAATAGTTGGTTTAGATATTGCCAGAAATCTTGAGTTTACACGGTACCAATAGGTCAAACATTTTCAGCTATTTTGCCTCAGTGAGTTCACGTTTTGTCTTCCAAACCTGTTGTGAATGATTTTTAGTGGCTGATTTGAGTTCCTTTTTAGCCGACTCTGACCCAGTTTTTTTGAAAGGCCCTTCGTTTGGCCTTTAAGTGTTTAGCGCATTGCTTTATCGCTGGAACTTGACCCAGGACGTATGTTGGATTTCGGGGGATTCTGTATGTGGTGTGCTCCCGCAGCAGTGTTGCCAGTGCGTATGCAAGCTTGTCCCATTCCCCTATACGACCACAGTTATTGGGGCCGGTCTGCCATCCGACCCATGATGTTTTCCATAAGGCAAATTCATTGGTTGTCCTTGCCCCCCATTTAATCTTTCTAAGGAGCCTATACTGTTCTTCACCATGGGATGCTACGATGCAGGGGACGATATAGCGGATGTCTGTTCTGAGGGTTAAGTTCAGAATTAAGGCGGCATGGTCACTTTCGCTCCGTGGAAGCACTTCGAAGTTTAGCATGTATTTTTGTAGCCTCTCACCTAATAGAATGTAGTCTATGGTGGTCTGGTTGTTGTACGTTGGTGCTTGAGATACCCATGGCTTGACCTTTGTGGATAGGGAGTGCGTGGTGGCCAGGTTGTATGCCCGCATAAAGGCATTAATTCTCCCAGCGCTTCCAACTGAATTGCTTCTCGACACATCCTCGCCTATTTTATGCATATTGAGATCCCCCAGGATGATAGGTTCCATAGAAGCAAACTGTGTGAGCAAAGACTCAATCTGTGCAATCAATTGAAGTAGCTTGTCCTTGTGGGGCCGGCCTGTGGGGGTTGTAATATACATTGATTAAGAGAAGGGATAGGGGACCTCGCCCGTATTAAGCCTTTTCAAGATCCCAGACAGGAACTGTCAGAGTCATTCTTTCTCGGTGAAATGGAATTTCAAGGCATGTTTGATGTATATCACTATGCTGGCTGACAAGAGGCAGCCTTTAAACTACTCTAGGGATGAACTTATGCTACTACGGGACAAGAAAGGACTGTGGTGCTCCCAGATGGACTTCCTCGATGAGCAATTTTCTCGATGCAAAAACTGTCCTGACCAAAATCCTGCCAAAAATAATGATAGGGAAGCCTGTAGAGATATTGGGATGGCACTATTAAATTGCAGATCCCTACCTAAACATGCAGTTGAGATTAGTCTACTAATCGAAGACAACAAACTGGACTTACTCTTCCTCACTGAGACGTGGCTACACTCAAACTCAGATTATGATATCAACACCGCCCTGCCAAACGATTTTTTCATCCAGTACCAGCATAGGGTACAAGGGAAAGGAGGGGGCCTTGCAATAATTTACAAAGACACCTATTCCTGCAGAATCGAGGATGGCGGTATCTTAGACACAGAAAGTGTCCATTTCCATATCCAAACCTCCCCCACTAACTCTATGGCAGGACTCCTTATCTATCGCCCACCAGGTCACCTAAAACAGTTTACAGGATCCCTACTGGAAACCATACTAGGGACGGCAGCCCAGTTGCCCAATTTTTTGGTCCTGGGAGACATGAACCTACATTTCGATGATCCTACTGACAAGGCGGCCTCTGACCTTAGTACGAACCTCAAAGCACTGGGAATAACACTCCTAAACACAGAAAGCACACACACTAAGGGACATTTGCTGGACCCCAATTTTTCTAATAACAACCAAATTATGGTTAAGCCCCCACTACCACTTCCATGGTCTGACCATTTTATGGTCCCCTTCTCCTGGAAAATTTCAACAGAAGAAAGAAACGCCCCCTGTCCGCGGACTCTACAGAGAGCATGGGCAAAACTATCAGTGGAAGAATGGACTCAGGCCCTAGAACAAATGGCTCCTGCGGCAGAATCAGATCCCCTGCTAGCAGACCTAAACTTTGAGAACTGGCTTACCAATTCCATTAATGTAGTACTGCCCTTGAAAAAGATCACCAAGAAAAGTAGCACTTTTAAATCACCATGGTACACCACTGAACTAAGAGATCTCAGAAAAAACTGCAAAAAGTTGGAACGCATCTGGAGGAAGGACTGGGCAGCCAACAGTAAGCTCTCCTACCAGGCGGCCTTAAGACTTTACAAAGCTGCACGGCAGAAAACCCAGGCGGCCTTTTTTGAGGACAAAATTAACACGTCCGCCAACTCCTCTAAGGAGACCTTTAAAATTGTAAAGCAACTGCTTAAATCCTCCATTCCAACCACCAACCAGGAGTGCACAGAAGCTAGGTGTGACTTGCTTGCAGAGTACTTTGACACCAAAGTACAACAAATACTTGACTCCCTCCCACAGGCTGTCCCCATTGCAGGCGATGAAGCCCTCTCGGTCCCGATTAATACACCCCGGCTGGATAGCCTTAGAACCATCTCTATGGATGATTTCCGTAACACGCTCTCTGCGGTGAAGAGTGGTTCTCCATCTGACCCTACACCCATGTACATCCTTAAACAAGTAGCAGATACTATCACCCCCCTTGCAACGGATTTATTAAATGCCTCCTTCACTAAAGGGGTGGTTCCACCCAGTTGGAAGCAAGCAAGAATCAAGACACTCCTAAAAAAAAACCGGGCCTAGACACGGCTGACTTGGCCAACTTTCGCCCTATCTCGCTGCTACCCGGTCTGGGGAAAATAGCTGAAAAATGTGTAAATCAGCAGCCTTCTGGGTTTTTAGAAAGCAATGACCTGTTAAGTGGCTCGCAAACGGGCTTCCGCCCAGGTCAGGGCACTGATACAGCCCTCATAGTGGTAACTGAGGAAGCAAGATGCATCTTGGATTCAGGGGGATCAGGAGTTCTGATCCTCCTGGATCCAAGCGCTGCATATGATACGGTGGACCACAAAATACTAGTCCACCGTCTTGCAAGACTCGGGATAACGGGAATGGCCCTGAAATGGTTTGAATCCTTTCTGGATAAACGAGCATTTAAGATCTGGGAAAATGGCATCATGTCCAAATCTACTCCCCTCCAGTGTGGAGTCCCCCAGGGCTCATCCCTGAGCCCTACTCTATTTAATGTATATATGGCCCCACTGGAGGAGGTAGTAGCCCCGTTCGGGATTAAATGCGTCACTTACGCAAATGACACCCAACTAGTCGTCTCGCTGACGCAAAAAACGGGATGCTCAGACAACCTCTCGGCCTGCCTCTCTGAAATCTTCTCCTGGATGACTAACTCCAAGCTCAAATTGAACGGAGCAAAAACCGAGATCTTAATTCTGGGTCACCAATTCTCCTCCCTACCCAATACATCTTGGCCCCCCTGTATGGGTGAGGTGCCCCCACCAAAAGACAAAATTAAAAGCCTGGGGGTATGGTTCGAGCCTGAATTGACCTTCAGGTCACATGCCCAGAAAGTGGCAGGCACATGTTTCGGCTTGCTACGAACTGTGCGGAAAGTCCTCCCATTGCTACCCTTCCAATCTAGAAAATTACTAATTCAGGGATTGATCTTGTCCAGACTGGATTATAGTAACGCACTGCTCCTGGCAGCCCCGGAAGCCACTATTAACACCCTACAATGAGTACAAAACGCTGCTGCCAGGATGCTCATGGGCGCCCCAAGAAGAGCCTCTGCAAAACCATTGCTGAAAGCCCTGCATTGGCTCCCAGTTCGTGAGCGCATTTCCTTTAAATCATAATGTATGGTCCACAAAGCGCTCCAAGGCAAAGGACCTCAGGCACTAAGAAGCCTGATTCGCCCGTACAGACCTCCACGCGCTCTTCAATCGGATCTTGAAAATTTGGTCATAGTCCCTAGAGTTAGAAAAGCTCGCTCCGGAGGCCGCCGCTTCTCTGTAAATGCAGCAAAGACCTGGAACGCTCTCCCGAGACACATTCGCACTGAACCATCCCTTGTTAAATTTCGTAAATGTCTTACATTTTTTCTCTTTCCCAAAGACCCTTAAAAACTCCTGCCCCCTTTAGAGCTTCTTATTTTTGTCAGGTAGCGCTGGGACGCTTACGGGCAGCCATGCGCTTTATAAATCCAATTTCATTTTATTTCATTTCATTCATTTCATTCATTTCATTTCATATTGAGATGCCCCCTGCAGGTCTCCCAAATATAGTGCCTTTAATTGCAGGTTTGAAGTATTCCGTGTAACCTCCTATTAGAATGGACGTGGTTGACCACGTTTCTTGAGCGCAAAATAGATCGGCCCCTGCAAGGAGGGTGGTAGCCGATGTACTTTGCAGAACCTTCGTCATCCCTGCGACGTTCCAGGTCATTATGTTTAGTGATTGGATGTTGGCAGAAAAGGGCCTGGGCTGAGCAAGGCTGTTACTTGGGATGAGCCAGGCCTTTGTCGGTCCGGACCCCTCTCTTGATGGGTCCTTGAGTTTTGTTGGCCAAGTTGGTCGAGACCCACCCCCAATAGGCCAAATTTGGAGAGGGTGGGGAGCAAAAGGGGGTGGGGGGTTTCGATGTAGAGATGACCTGTCTACCCCCCCCACCCCCCCCTCCCCCAAGGACCATCGACCGTGCACTGAATGTTCAAGCTAGCTTCCTCGGATCCCCTTCAATATGCTAATCATTGGTGGGTTCTTTGTGGATGCCTGGAGGAAATATATATACTATTCCAGTTCCAACCTCTGCACTTAGAGTCCCCCATTCGGCAAATGGTTCTTTTTCCATGAGGACTTTGTCAGCAATGTCTGTGTTGGCCCAGGTTACAAGGGTTTGTTCTTTCCCTGTGTGTGAAGGCAGGGAGGCAAATTGGACCCTGACAATGTCCCCGGTTAAGATCTGGGAGAGTGTCTGTGTATGTTGGAGGAGGGTTCAAATATGTGTTCAATTAAGAGAATCATGATTGCCCTTTGAAGTATAGCTTGAAATCATACTCGTTTTTGAGGAATGGGCCTCTCCCAAGGTTCCTGTGGGGGGCCTTGTTGACCCAGGGTTGAAAAGAGGCCATTGCGTAGTGAGAATAGTGCCCACGTGGGTGGATCCGGGCTGGAGGGCTTGCAGGGAGCCTGGGGGTCAAATTCCGTTCCTTGCTTTGATCTTAGAAACACAGTTCTAGTGGGGGCAACATTAAGCTGATAGAGTTGAACTACTGGTGGTCCTTGAGCATTACCCGGGCAGGTTGTTAAAATTCCTCTGTTCCTGGGGTTATTCTGGGTACTAATGAGGAGGTTGGAATCGGGCTGTTAGGTTGATGGAAATGCCCCATTGGTTGGCCTTGTACATTTCCCGGCCAAGTTGTTAGACATCCTCCATGTCTGATATGATTCTCGATACTGGTGGGGAAATGTACAGTTAGTTGGCCTTGTACATTCCCAGGGCGGGTTGTTATGTGTCCTCCATCTCTAATGTGGTTCTGACTGACATTCAGTGTTCTAGTTGGAGGGATTGAAGTCCTGATAGGGGACCCAATGGTTCCTGAGTTCCCATTCAACCGTCTTACAGCTGGGTCGGTGCTTTGTGCACCCGACATCCCATCATTGATGGTATTTGAGTTGGAGGGTGCTGACTGACTGTCCAAGTCCAGTGTTGGCGCAAGCCCTACAGTGTCAGCCCCCCCCCCTCCCTAATGTGTGGCTCCTCGACTTCTTGGGACCATTCCCTGCGGCTGCAATCTCTACTGAGGGCTGGCTAATGGTTTGTGTGTTCAATGAAAATAGGGCAGGCGAGGGCTTCCCATTAGACTTCTTGCAGAATATTGAGAAAGAGGCTGATTGTGTCTCGGCTCAGTTGTCCGATTGAGTGCAGGATTTGTTTGTTCTGTGGCCATAATATTGCACTGACGATTTCTTAGCGCTAGACTCCTGACTTGCTTCTTTTGTTTTTTTAGGCGTTTCTTCTCTCTCCGTGTTATTGGCGGGTCGACCTTGGCACCTTCCGACCGATTAGTGCACCTTCCGACCAACTTGTGGACCCTGAATTGATGAAAGTGGTGTCCCCTGTAGTATTGCTCCGTCTCGTTGAGCCCTCTAAAGCTCCCAGAGGGGAGGGTTGAGTGGCCGATGTTGATCGCTAATGTGATTGTATGGGCTCTGGTTTTTACCCCGCCGACTGGCGTGTGGCTGCTGGTATACAGCTCCATGTTAGCTGCAACAAGGCGTGTACTAATACTGAGCTTTAGTTCCTCCACCAACAAGGAGAGTACAGTAGGGAGCGAAGCCAGTTTGTCTGTTAGGACTGGGCATCGGCAATCTGGAGGAGGAGAGGAAGGAAGAAAGTTGTCCCTATTTGCGGCCAAGTTATCTATTTTTTTGTCCATCTCTACCATTTTTGTTGCCATGATTTGCAGAGTGTCCATTTGCAGCTCAAATTTCTCTGATTGCCATGTTAGCACGTTAATGGCGGTAGAGAGGGATGTGCTGACTGATCTTAGCAAGTTGTCCTGAAGGCATGAGAGCTCAAAGGGCAGGAGCGGTGGTGATCTGTATAAGGAGTCCCTTGTCCCCGAATCAAACTCAGGGGATGATCCTATAGAGATGCGTAATCCACATTTCCTAGTATGGGCTACAATACCCAGGGTTGAGGTGGCAATGGCCGTGTCTTCTTTCAGCGTTAGGCAAGTAATCGTCTGGATTATTGAAATGTTATGTGGGCTACAGGAGCCGGTCAGAGTCACCCCGGCTGTTCCTGGGTCCAAGCCCTGCCTGCCTGTTTTGTTATATGTGGATCAAATAAAGCTGGAGAGGCTCCCAAGTTGTGGCAAGACAGAGATCTTTTCATCCGCCCCCTGAGCAGGGTAGATGAGAGACGATGGGAAGATGACTTTGTCCCCATTAATGGGGGGATGAATCTGTTGACCCTTCGCCTGTTGTTGTGCTGACCCTGGGGAATTGGTCTTTTGCAATTATGGCCCCAGGAGTTGTTGTAGCTGTAAAATGCTCTGGGCCCTTAAGAACAGCTCTTGGTTCGACCGATTGGAGGCCACTTTTTTTTCTCTCGTACTTGTCCTGGAATCATTCTAGTTTTCCCTACACAGGACAAATTGGTGTGATCAGTTCCTCCCTAACTACCTGATATGACTGGCTCCTCGATTGGTGTATGCTATAGAGTCCAACATAACCAGCCCAACCGAAGGCTCACTCTCTCAAGTGGGCCACAGTGCCTATAAGATCACCTATCCCCTACACCTCTCTAAAAATGCATCTAAAAAATTCAAACATAACTTAATCTAAAGAATTCCGGAAACACTTATTTCAGATACTTATTTCAGCATCTCTAATGGCGACATCATGTCGGACCTAATCTTCTTCACGAACAAAAGGGCCCAATGGAGGAAATCTCTCCTATCCTTCTTCCAGTTCTTCCAGTGCAAACAAATTAAGAGAGCGGCCCATGGTTGTAGGCTTTCCACTATATCCTCTCCTATTTATAAAATAGATCTCACCATTACTAACTATAACAATGGGATCGTTCTCATTCAAGCTTTTAGGATTAAATATTTTTATTGAGCATGTCAAGACAGGATGGATACAAAACAGCCATATAAATCACTTAATACGCCAAGGAGCGACGTGCAAAGCAAAGCATTGAATGGAGGGTACAGCACCGTTCTCAGTTACCTGGGACAATTATACACAGCAAGCCGCCTACAACTCAGATTGGGCCGGCCGCGTTGAAAAACAGGGTGAATTGCAAACTGGTCTGGGCATTGCAACCTGCTCCCCCAAGTGGAAATACAAGGGTAAGAACCTGCGACTCGAAGCTCTCCATGCCCCAATCCGAGTCGCCACTCCCCCCTTCGAAAGGCTACCTAGTCCGCCAGGTGTCTGTGCATCCTTGTCTGTGACATACAATTGAACAGCCCATCCCGCCCGAGACCCCAACAGCCACCCCTACGTAAAAACCCAACCCCCCCCCCCACCGCACCCCAACCCCGAAACAGCCCCAACAAGTCCCCTACCTCCCCCCCCCCACCCATCCCGTAGGTGGTCCATGGTCCGTTCATCCACCCTTCTCCTGCACCTCTGCTACTTTCGTGCGAGGCCCCCTTGTTCCCCTGCCTGGTCTGTATCAGTTAACCGCAACAGTCTAAAATATCTCGGGCATGTGACTTCTACAACTTCGGACGACAGGAGAGACAAGAATGGTTTCCAGAGCTCCGTGTACTTAGCTCCTTCACCTGCCTTAACTAAGGAGAGCCTCTCCATGCCCAGCACTGTCCAGAGGCGGTGGAGCCAGCCCTGACGTGTAGGGATCTGCGTCGACCGCCAGTGCGCCAAGATATTCTGCATCGCTGACCCCAGCGTGATGGCTATCAAGCGGCACCTCCTGGACCACAGTGGATAAGTCAAGGCGTTAGGCAGCCCCAGAATGACATACGCCGGGAAGCGGGGAATGTCTATCTCAAAGTGGGCATCCACCTCGCTCAAAACCTGACTCCAGTATTCCTGCAACAACTCGCAATCCCAGAGAATGTGCGTTAGTGTCCCCAGCTGACCACAGCCCCGCCAACATAGCGGATCCTTACCGCTATCCATCTCATAGAGGCGCTCCGGAGTGTAATACCAATAGGTCGCCACTTTCGTGAGCGTGTCCGTGAGCCCCATTTGGTAGGCCGAATGTCGCGCTCTGTGATATATCCCATCCCATTCCTTGTGTGAGAGAGTTATCCCCAATTCTCGCTCCCAACGTGCCCTACTCACGCTGTATGTGTACTTGTGTTTAAGCATGAGTGTTTTATATAGGTCTGAAATCAGTTGCTTGTCGGACTTCCGTGAAATCAGCCAGCGCTCAAAGTCCGTCATCCTTCTGTCTGCAGTGGATCTGATCGCGGGGTTCAGGGCCCAGTGTCTGACCTGGAAGTATCTGAGCCTTTCAGACTCTGGGAGACCATACTCTTGACGAAGCTGTAGGAAGGGGACAATTCCCTCCGGTCCGTACATATGGCAAAGCGCCCTGCAGCCCGCCGGCTTCCAACGCTCGAAGGCCTTCTTATTCATCCCCGGCTGGAAGTCAGGGTTGTCAAGGATGGGTGTGAGCGGTGAGAGCAAAGTGGTAAGACCAAGAGCGGCTCCCACCCGGTCCCATATCTCAAGCGGGACACGCGTGATGAATGATGCGTAAAGATTGGGGGGCCTCTGCATACGGTGCATGAACGGGATCTCCTGCAGGGTCCTCCCGGCCACTGCCTGGTCCTGAAACAACCAGTGCTTCCCGGACCCCCAGCGGACCCACTCCGCCAAAAAGCGTAGCTGTGATGCCTGGAAGTATATTGCCAGGTCGGGGATGCCTATCCCGCCTTGTTCCGGAGCAAGCATCGCTATCTGAGCTTTCATGCGGGGTTTCCTCCCGTTCCAGATAAATTGTGAAAGCTCTGACTGTGTTTGCTTGATCCACCCCCTGGGAAGGGATGAGGGGTATTGTGCGAAAAGTGTATAGAATTTGGGGGAGCACCGTCATCTTGATTGCCGCCACCCGTCCGAGCCAGGACAGCGGGTAGTGTTTCCACTGCCTGAGCTCCCGTCTTATTTTCTGCCTCAAGTGGGAGTAGTTTATGTCCACCGTGGTCTGAAGAGATGGAGCCAAACGAATCCTGAGGTACGGGACCGCCTCTTTGGCCCATTGTAAGGGAAATCTGTCTTGTAGTGCTGCGCGAGTGTCCGGAGCCAAGGAAATGTCCAACGCCTCCGACTTCGTCATGTTGACTTTGAATCCTGATACTTGACCAAACTTGTGCAGGTCGTTAAGACAAGCCGGCAGGGAGCTACGGGGTTCCGCGAGGGATAGGAGAACATCATCGGCATATAGACTGATCTTGTGCAGATCTCCTCCGAATCTGATCCCCTTGACCTCCGGGTCCAAGCGGATCATCTGCGCCAATGGCTCCATATAGAGCGCAAACACCAAGGGGGATAATGGGCACCCCTGCCGAGTGCCCCGTTCGATCTTGAAACGCGGAGAGGAGCAACCGTTCTCTCGTACCGTGGCCGAGGGATGTTTATAACAGTTCAATACCCTGGTCCTAAATTTCGGACCCAGACCTGCCCCAACCAGGACCTTCTCTAAGTAGGGCCAATGCACTCCGTCGAATGCCTTCTCGGCGTCTATGGCCAGCATCAGGTATTCCCCCTGTGTTCTAGACGCCTTTTCCAATAGGTGGAGGGCCCTCTTGGTGTTATCAGAAGTCTGGCGCTCCGGTATAAACCTGGACTGGTCCGGGTCGATCAGCCCCCCCATGTACGGGGCCAACCTAGCAGCAAGTATCCCTGTGTAGAGCTTGAGGTCCACATTTAAAAGAGAAATGGGTCGGTACGCTCCACAATCCCCGTGGTCTTTACCTGGTTTAGGTATAACCGCGATTGAGGCCTCAAGTAGATCTCCTCCGCAAAGGAGGTAAAGAGCCTAGCAAGCAGTGGGGCAAGCTGTGCGCAGAAGGTCTTATAGAAACTCGCCGGGAAACCATCCGGGCCAGGCGCCTTGCCAAGCTTGAGCCGGGAGATTGCAGAAATAACCTCCTCCGGTCGGATGTCTGTCTCTAGACTGTCAATTTGGTCCTGAGTTAGCACCGGCAGAGGGATCGACGCCAGGAAGTCCAGTTTCGCCTCTGGATCAGATGGGCCGGCTCCATAGAGCTCCATGTAGTAGTCACTAAAGACCTTGGCTATCGCCCGATCCTCCGTGACCAGTATACCGTCTCTTCCCTGCAGCTCCCTGACCTCCCGGTTCTGCGTGACTGTGCGCAGCTTGTGTGCCAGAAGGCGCCCACACCTGTCGCAACCGGTGTAGTAGAGGTGTTTGAGTCTCAGCGCCGCATACTCTACCCTATCTAAATCTAAGGCCGCCAATTGTTGACGAGCAGCCTTCAACTGGCGCCATATCCGGGGCGCCCCTGTCCATCTGTGGATCTGTTCTAACAGCCCTGGTTTTTTGGGTGAGCTTGTCTCTTTTAAGTTGACGTTCCTTATTCTCCGCTGCTGAGAGGGAAATAAATTCTCCCCGCAACACCGCTTTCATTGCCGCCCACTGGGTAGCCAAAGTGGTGTCCCCAGTGCTATTGTGCGAGAGGTAGTCTTGAATCGCCTTGTGGATCGCGGCGACCGCGTCCGCCCTGTGGAGCAACGAGTCTCGAAGCCTCCACACTCTATCAGTCCGCTGCGTCGGTGGTCCAGTAAGAGTGATGGTGACTGGAGCGTGGTCAGAGAGAGATGCTGTGCCAATGTCAACATCCGTGACAAGAGACTGTGTGGGCAGTGAGACAAGCAAGTAATCCAGGCGAGTGTATGTTTTGTGTGCTGCCGAAAAGTGTGTGTAGTCCCGAGTCCCTGGGTGAAGCGCGCGCCAAGCGTCCACTAGCCCTAGCTCCTTCAAACGGAGCATCCCTGCCTGCGAAAGCGCCCCCACCTCACTAGATTGAGATCACCCCCCAGCAGGAAATGACGATCCGTTGAATCCGTGGCTTCGGCCAGGGCCTTATGTAGGAATTTCTCTTGCCCCTCGTTGGGACCATAAATGGAGCCAATCGTGTAGTCCGTGCTGCCAAGTGCAAATCTGTAGACTAACAATCTGCCTTTAATTTCTGCCATTTTACCCAAAACCTTGCCCTTGAACTTGAACGCAAGTAGAATAGCCACTCCTGCTCTCTTGTCCGGGCAGGAGGAGTAAAACTGGTGGGGAAATGTATTAGATTGAAGGCGGTGGCAGTCTCTCGCCAGCAGATGCGTTTCCTGGAGGAGGCAAATGTCCGCCCGGGATTGTTCAAGGAACAGTAGGACTGCTTTACGCTTCACCGGATTGTTCAACCCCTTCACGTTTAATGTGAGTACCGTCAAGTCACTCAGCCACATCTACAGGACAGGGAACCCTCTTTTTGCCATTGTATCGGACTAAGCCCGCGCACCCGTAGCAATCAGCAGCAAAACCTCCACCTTTGCAGCATGCCCCCCAAAGCCGCAGACCCTTCCATCCCTGTCTACCATGGACTAACACCAGACCCCTCAACTTCCCCCGCCCTCCCCTCCCCTCCGTCCCCCCAACCCCAACTCTCGCTCCCGCCTCTCCACCAACTACAGAACTTAGAAATTGTACATGTCCATAATCACCCAAAGTCGCCTCCGCCAGTAGGCGCCCTTTGGACAATTGTCCCTCGACAGCTCCAACCCCCCCCTCAAGACATGAGCTGGCGGAGCGTCTTTCATCCCGTGGGACCGGCACTGCTGTCCGTGGCCACTGCTTCTACAGCAGCGCGCTGACCTGCTTCGATTTCCGTCGTTGGAGGCTTCTTGACTCGTCTCCTCCTTCTCTGGTGGCTCCACTGCGACTTTTTACCGTCCGCACCCGGTGCTGATCCCTGGGCTTCGGCCTCGTCGTCTGGCTTCTCAATTCCCAGCAGTGTGCAGGCATCCGCTACCGAACGCAGTTGGTATTGTTTATTCTCTAGTTTAAAAACTAGACGGAATGGGTGGCTCCAGCTGTATGGGATGCTGTTCTGTTGTAGGTAGGTCGTGACGGGCTTGAAGAGTCGTCGCTTGTGCAGCGTGAGCGCAGACAAGTCTTGAAACAACTGCGGGGATGTGCCTTGGAAAGTTATTGATTGATTCGGGCGCGCTTTCTGTAGAATTTCTTCTTTGGTGCGGTAGTCCTGAACGCACACCAAGATGTCTGGGGGAGGCGCGGTCCCCGCACGTGGCGGTCCGGTCCGGTGAGCTCTGTCCAGCCGCAAAGGAGACTCCAGCGGTCGCCCCAGCACGTGGTTGAACAGTTCCCTTGCGTAGCGAAACACATTGTTGGTGGCGTCGGAAGTGGCTACATTGCAAATGCGAATATTATGGCGCCTAGAGCGGTTTTCAAGGTCTTCCAGGTGGAGTTGTAAATCCACTTGCTGGTCGTGTAGCCTGATAATCTCTTGCTGCTGGGCCGCCAGCTCCGTGTCCCTGTCGTCGCTCTTGGTTTCCAGGTCCGCCACCCGCTCCCCTATGCCGTCCATCTCGCGTCTCACCTCTCGGATTTCACTGGTGAATTCTTTTTTGAAGGTCTGTATGTCGTCCCGTAGGGACGCAAAGAGAGACTCTAGAAAGGCCTTCGTGATGGGTTCCGACCCGCTGTCGGCGGTCTGGTCCATCTTCTTCGGCGCCGGGGCCCCCGCGTCCCTCTGCGGGGGGGTCAGTGTCTTCGCGAATAAGTCTTTCACAGTTTTACCCCTGGGAGGCCTGGTCGACGATATCCCTCCGTTCCGGAGTCGTTTCCACTGATGTGAGGGTCTCATCCGTGTCCCCCTTGCGTGCGGATCTGCCCCGTGACGGCAAATGGGCACTGGCTCGTCACTGGCCGGCGCGGTCTCGCCCGTGTCCCTCGCAAGGGTGTCCTCGGTGCAAATGAGCCTGTGCGGGGCCTGTCCTGGGCTCGTGGTCAGGTGTATCTGCTATGGACCGGGTCCCTGGTCCCACATGTACGGGGCCCTCTCCCAGGAAGAGTCAGTCGCCACCTCCAGCGACCCTGAGGCCTCCGCCTATGCTATGGCACCCCCACCTCTCAAGCCCGGGGTCCCTCCTGCCGTGGTGCTGGGGCGGGCGCCTTACTGTGCATGGAAGCCTGTCTGACCCGGCAGGGTCCGAGTCCGTGGCCCCACTCGTCGCTGCTCATCTAGGCCCCTCAGTGATGGCGTCTGCCAGGGGAGGCACAGTCTGCCAGGCCTATCTCAGAAGTGTTCCGGGGAGCGCGCCGCTATCGGGCCGATATGCCAGTCGATGGGTTCCTCCGCCCCAGGCCTCTACTTGCACCCTCGCACCGGACTCACCGCTCGTTCGCCTGTTGTTCTCGGGGCCAGGCCCCACCGGAGGCTCCGCCACCTGCGCTTCACCTCTGTCTCCACTCGGGCCCAGACGCTGCTCCGCCATGTAGCCTGCTCCGCTGTCTGCCCGGGAGCCTCCGTTGCTGATGTGGGTCTTTGTGGAGGCACCCAAAGATCGCTGGAGGCGCCCGCCACCAACCGCTCCAGGCTGCCGCTGAAGGGGGTGCGCTGTTCGGCTCCGACCTCCGCTCCGAGGTGGCCTCGCTACCAGGCCAGAGGGGGGAGGGGCGCCTCGCGTCTCCGGCTCCGTTGCGCTCCCGCGCCGCCCCTTCCAGCGCCTCAGTCGCTTCCCCTGGGTCCGTCCTGATCTACAAGCGGTTCCGACTGCCGAAAGCCCCTGGCTGCGGGCGCAAGGGCGTCTGAACCTGTGCTAATACAAGGCCGTTGGCAGGAGGTGAGGCGAGTCACGTCTGCTCACTCCGCCATCTTGACCACGCCCCTCCTCGTTCAAGCTTTTAATCGAAACCTAGAGCAATTTGACAAGCTCTTTCTGAAGATCAAAGGTTCTATGGTGAACAACTCATCTTATGTACGACAAGACCTAGATCTAACCACCTCAAGCACCTTTCAAAGCGATGTCCTCATTTCCTCCTCAGATTTACCTCCCCCCTCATCCAACTCCCTTCCCTTGCCGATCGCGTTTCTGCCTGAACCTCATAATACGAGGCCTTTAACTCTATCACCACTGCTTATCCCCGGGCCATCACCTTCAAGAACACCGATAAGAATCAATGAACAACCTACTACGCAGGACTCTCCTACTAACCTCTATGACCTCTCTATCCCACATAGACATCCTCCCCCCCCCCTCCAGATCCTCACACCCAATCTACATACCGGTCAAGGCTTTCTGTAACTCCGGTCACACCCAATGACCAACCCTCTCCATTGGAATACCCCTTCACTGCCACAGATCTCTCTAACACACCTATACTCCCTCCCCCCTTTCCGGATCTCCACACTCAACCTCCGCCCATCTCCCACCACCCAGATGTGCTGGCACGATTGGACGATATCTCCCTCCAATTGCACCTTCTCTCTAACGAATTCCACGTTTTGAAAGCGCTCTTACTTGAATATATCCCCTTGTTAAGTCCCCTCCTCTCTCATCCAAACTGGCCTAGTACCACTGCCAGTGCCACAGATAAAGGTCCCATGACCATCCCTCCTCCCCTTCTATCGTCCCTCTTCTTAACACGGCTTCTCTCCCCAGATGCTCTTTGACAGGGCCTGCACTTAACGAATCTGATAACCTACTCAAGCCATTTTTTTCAAACACAGTCACCAACTCAAGTACAAAGGGAATAATTCAAACAATTCACTGTAACCCAAACAGAGAAGCCCACCATAACCGCAGAGTCATAAATAATGACAACCTCAGGAGAGTGAACATCATTCAGCCTCCTTCCCCCCAGACTCCGGCTACACTCAAATGCATACTACTCAACTGCAGGTCTGCCAACAAACATGCCTCTGAGATCTTTGACATACAACATAAAGAGTTAGACATCATTATACTCACAGAAACCTGGCTCACCCCCTCGTCCACTCCGATTCTAGACCTCTTGGTGCCCACCTCCCATGACATAAATCGTCTGGACAGAGTTATGAAATTGGGAGGAGGCCTAGCCTGTATACATCGAAATACACTTGCGATCTCCCTTTCAGAGTTCTCTTCCCCATTAACTTCCGAATACCTTTGCCTCAACATTTCCAGTAACAAACAGATGGTTTCCAAACTTCATATATGCTATCACCCTCCGGGTGACAATCTACCATTCATTGAACAATTAATGAAAATCATAGTGGTCAATGTGGATTCAGTGCATCCCCACATCTATCTGGGAGACTTTAATCTTCATTTGTCAAATCCTAATGACGAAGCGGTAGCATGCCTCAATTCCTTCTTGAAGGATTACAATTTGGTTCAACATTGTGACCAGCCTGCCCACAGTAAAGTGGAAACTCTTGACCTCATCATCTCCAAAGGACATTCAATCACTTTGGACTCAATCATACCCTGCGATTGGTCAGACCATCACGTCAGTTCCTTCCAAATCAACTTGGAGGTTTCTCAGAGCAATTCTCAAGCTACTAAACCAAAGATCTGGAAACGAGACCTCAGAAACATAAACTCAGTTGACCTAGCAACCCGCTGTAGGCGTGCCCTCTCTCCTCAAAGAGACTTAGTTGAAGTACATGCACCCACAGACTTCTATAACTCTTCTATTTCCAGCATCATGGACGATATTGCTCCACTCCAACAAAAAAGTGCACCCTCAAAAATATCCAAACCATGGTTCAATAGCAACTTAAATTCGGAACGTCACAATCTAAGGGCCTTAGAGCGCTCCTGGAGATCCACTCCTTCAGTGGATCATCTAAAAAACCTCAGATCAGCTAGAAGCTCTTATAATAAACAAATCAAGACAGCCAATGTAGAATATTTCCGATCCCAACTTAATCAAGTGGCCAATCGACCCAAGAAACTGTTTGAACTGGTCAAACAACAATCTGTCATAGCCCCCAACCGTTCACCCTCGGAGGTCAGTCCTCCCTCGTGTTTTAACTTGGCGGTCTTTTTTACTGCGAAAACAAGACTTATTAACATTGATCTAGAAACCGGGAGGTCTCTTTTAACATCCAACGGCCCGGCACCCCCCCAGGGCACGCCAGACAAGGTCGCCACACTTAGCAGGGGTATCCAGCACAACGCTTCCTGGGACACCTTTACCATCCTAAATGAGAACGAAATCAATAAGGTCCTTCGGAGTATCAACCCATCTAATCACTTCAGTGACCCTCGTCCACCTACCATCTTCAAAGCAGTTAAAGATTCTATCTCTCCCGTCTGGACAAAGATCGTCAATGCTTCTCTCTCCCAGGGTATGATCCCAGACTGCCTAAAAGAGGACCAGGTAACACCTATTTTTAAAAAAACTACAGCAGACAGTACGGATCTGAACAACTTCCGCCCCATCTCCAGCATCCCCACTCTAGACAAACTCCTGGGAAAATGCGTCCAGTCCCAAATATTTGCACACATTGAAAATTTCCATCTCCTGGACCAACACCAATTAGGCTTTCGTAGCGGGCATAGCTCTGAATCGGCTCTCACTCACATCATGGATGACATCCTAAGAATGCTTGACAGAAATTAATTGTGCCTCCTTATCCTACTCGACCTCTCCTCGGCTTTTGACACTGTCAAACACGACAGCCTTCTAGATATTTTGGAGCAAAGGATGGGCCTCTCTGGACAGGTGCTGAAATGGTTCTGGTCCTTCCTCCAACATAGATCACAAAGAGTTAAGGCGAACCATTCTCTATCCCAGCCATCCCCTGTCACCATGGGAGTTCCCTCAAGGATCCTCCAAATCTCCCATTCTATTCAATGTGTTTCTGGAACCACTAGCTAATGTACTAAAATCCATGGACATTCACTTCCATATGTATGCAGACGACCTCCAACTCTACCTGAAAATCTCCTCCCCGAACAACATCACTTCACTCAACTCCACCTTACTGACTACCCAAAAGTGGCTAACTAAGAACCACCTCCTGCTAAACACCTCCAAAACAGAATTCCTCCTCATGTCTCCCCAGAAACACACTCCTATTATTGACCTCTGGATGAACCAACTCACTGCCTTCAGCTGCTCCCCACACATTATTGACTCAGCTAAATCTCTAGGAATCTCACTGGACAAATATCTGAATATGAAGACCCATATCAGTAACGTAAGCAAGGGAACTAACCACCTTCTGAGAACACTCAGGAATCTCAAACCTTTCCTACCGCAAGCCGATTTCAAGCGGGTGGTCCAAGCGCTTGTTCTACCGAGGCTTGACCCTAGCAGTGCTACGCTATGCGTCCTCCCAATAACACTTTGGCTCCTCTAAAGGCATCATTGAATGTGGTGGCTAGACTGATTACGGGCACCAAGCGAAATGCCCACATCTCCCCGGTCCTAAAATCTCTAATCTGGCTGCCCTACGAAGCTAGAATTCAACTAAAGATTGCATGCTTAGCACACAAGGCCCTCCACTTCAAAATCCCCAATTACCTGGCGCAAAAGTTAATACCATCCGGAGGGGGTAGACCGTCGAGGAGTGCTAACTCCTTCCTCCTGAAACCCCAGATCTTCTGCAAAAAGAGAACATGTCAACGAGCCTTCTCTGGTTCTGCTCCAAAAATCTGGAACTCTCTCCCACCGGAAATCTGGAGAATCTCCTCCAAGGTTGCATTCAAATTGAAAGCAAAACGATTCCTCATGAACAAGTTCTTACCTTCATAAGATGAGCGAATGTCAGCTATTAGCGCATTGGTCACACTACAAGAAAGGAAGTCATTCTGGTACTTTACTATTGTATTGGCTCCCCTTTGCCGTTATGTTGCAGTGCATAGCACATTATACTCCCAGCCAAGGCCTATCTTGAGTATTCTATGTGCACAACTATTGTATTGCTTTTGTTTATTCCCTATTTGACTCTCGTACTGTTATGTTATCCAATTCCCTCAAGTTTAAAGTGCTCGGATATCCTTCAGGATTAAGTTTGCGCTATATAAAACTTTATAAATAAATATGAGTATGGGGTATATTCTGTCAATGGAAATATCTACACGCTCTGAGGGCTGATCATTCCTGTGTCCAGCATCCAAGTTTGTCCGCTCTAGGTTGCCCGCTTCAGGGAGGGGGCCTTGGTCCTTGCCTAGCTGCGCAGGTCATATATATTCCCACTCTTGGTGTGGCCCTTTGGTGGACATAACCACCGCAGTGGCTACAGCCCTCCTGAAAGGGGGTGGAGGTGAGGCAGAGGGGGCAACGAGGCGGGCAAGGGGGCACTCAGATGGAGTCTCCTGGCTATATCTGCGGGGGCCACGTAGTTAAAGTCAATGGTTGGGAGGCGGATGGGAGGTGAGGGCCGATAAATACAAGCGGGATATCCCAGGTGGGGGAAAATAAGGCGGAGAGGAGGAAAGCCGTAAGGGACCGACACCGTGTGGAAACAGATTCCAGGCAGGGTGTCTCTAGCGTCCTGCCGCACCACACTCCCGGCTGATCACAGCAAGGAGGAGAATTCCAGGCAAGCGCAGCAGGTGGGCCAACACAGCGGTCCGCGTCACAAGCTGCAGGACGTTCCAGTTTCTGAAGCCTCTGGCCGCTTCTGCTAGGTGGCGGGCTTGAGCTCGCAGGATAGGTAGATTGGGAGCCGCCGCTCCAAGTTTGAGGCATCCCAACACCCCACAATTGGCAGGCTCTAGCTCGCAGGGCGCTCAGGATAGGGCAAATCCCGTAAGTCTGCGACACCCCTCGCAATCTGTTGATCCGGGGGCTGCCTCTGCAGATAACAGGTGACGGGGGTGGGGAGAAACAGTCCCGCAAGTCAAGGCTGCAGCCCGCCACACCGCACTCAGAGGCTGCTCTGCAACGAGGGAACACAGGAAACTCCGGTTTGGATTCTCTGCAGCTCACCGAAAAGATGCAACAGTTGACCCCTGCTAATGGTTTTTGCTGGTCTGACAAAAACTTATTTAACTTATTTGTAGTAGGACCATGGGCAGCTGAAAATTGGCTGAAGATTGGGTCGTAAAGAGACTTGTGAGGAGGCCTGTGGCAGGAGCAGCGGCCTGGGGGTCCAAGGTCCGTGATCAGAAACTACCAGTTTCTCTGACAACCCACAAGTACACCACCCCCAGCTGGGCCACACCAGCCACCGCCTGCCGAGGCCTAGTTACAGGGCTACTGAGTTCACAAGGGCTGAGTACAGCTAGCCTTCAACAAGGCACCCCTAATGTGGCAGGCCGCCCCACCAAACCTCAGCTCAGCTCACCTTGCAGCCGGCAGTCCGGAGAGTCTGGAGAATCGGGCGTCAGTTGCAGCTGTTCAGCAGTTGGACCATTAGACTGTTAGGGCTATAGGAACAGCAGCAACTGCAAGTGTCTGCAAGTGTTGCTCAGGGCGTGGAAAGGGTTAAAATTGGAGCTGCAGGGAGGTTTGTGGTGCTGCCCGTACCACGCCGTCCTGGCCCCAAGAAATCGGCTGGAGTTGGGTTAGAAGCAGTGGGAGGCGGCCGCAGCCTCAACAGCTTGGCACCTCCCCACCTTCTGTGGCTCCGGCCGCTACTCTCTTGATGAAGCGTTAACCCCTCGGGCGTTCCTCACAGCTCCTCGCCTCACTTCTCCTGCCACCAGCCACTTGCACCTCGTCACTCGCCGCTGCTTAGCGATTGTTGCTTGTTGTTGCAGCCGCTGTAGCAGTGGCAGAGTGCTTCTTGCAGAGTACGCAGAGAACTGAGGGCTGGAGAGCCGAAAGAGAGATAGGGATTTTCTTGTTATTTTCACCTTATTACTGTTTATGTGCTGCATAAATACTTTACACATTGCTTCTAAGTTAAGCCCAACTGCTGTGCTGGGCTACCAGAAGGTTGAGCACAGGTTAATTTAGTGATTTTTGTGTTCACCCTGACCAGGATTGTAGCAGTTGCTTGAGAAGGGCTTACACCCTCCCCAAACAACAACCCAATTTCTCACAAATACCCTGAAGAAGGCCAATGGGTGTTTATAGAAGGAGAAACTATATTACTGTGGAAATCTCCCCCTACTGAAATGCTTGTCAAACAAGCAGGTATTTGATATTTTTAATTTTAGATACTCTTTGCTTACTCTGTTGGAGAATAATTTCTTGATTAACTGTATCAGACTGCACAGAGTTTGAAGAATTGGGTGATGTTGATAATAAAGTAGGCTACGAATGGTAATCTTCCAATTATTGGTGACACTCAACTTTCCAT
Source organism: Lissotriton vulgaris (assembly GCF_964263255.1). Lineage (NCBI taxonomy): Eukaryota > Metazoa > Chordata > Amphibia > Caudata > Salamandridae > Lissotriton > Lissotriton vulgaris. The sequence continues at coordinate 1,487,074,768 of NC_141694.1, read as the reverse complement.
ACGTTTCACAAATAAATCATGATGCCAAAAATAAAAAAAATATTCTTATTGGCCAAACGTGTAAAGTGCACCAGTGAAGAAGAGGTTAGGCGAAGACACTCATAAGTAACTTTTTCACTCATTGAGGTTTGTCAAGATTAGGTTATAGTAAATGGGATAAAATACTCTCTACCATATATTAAAAGAATATTGCCAGTAACCGATGAATTACGTAACCATATAGAAAAATGAGACTGAAAGGTTAGTTAATTTATAAGATTCAGGACCTCTGATAGTACTTGCAGCATCCTTTTAACATATGGCCGAGGGTATTTTATTCAATACAATACATAGGAACACTATCTGCAAACTGCTTAAATCCTTGGTGCCTTGCTCTTTCACTTTTACCCCTCCCATGCTCATGACGAGCTCAGCTCGTCATGAGCCACGGTGGTCGTGTGCTCATGACGAGCTCAGCTCGTCATAACGGCCAGAACGCTCGCACGCGGGGCTAATTGCCCCCTGTGCTGAACGTTCTATGAAATTGGGTGTGGCCGTGACGAGCTCAGCTCGTCATGAGCACACGGCCACCGTGGCTCATGACGAGCTGAGCTCGTCATGAGCACCGGGGCGCTGTGCGCGTCCCCCGCCCCCAGCACAGCGGGGGAGTTAGCCCCGCAGGCAAGGGGTTAAAGAGATAATATGGTTATGGCAATGAAGAATAAAAGCGGAATCTGTAGTGCATATTTAAACATACCAAAAAGTAGTTAGTAATTTGTTGCATAAAGATATTACAATCAGATTAATGTACAGTGGCGGTTGGCACAGATCGGGGATGGAAGGGAGGGGGGGTCAGGAGAAAGGGTAAAGAAAGAAAAAAAGCATACCTCGTCGCCGTGTCTCACCACTCTCTCCACTGTCGTCTTCGGAACAGGAACAGAGCACCCAGGCTGCTGTAATGCAGCCTGAGTTGAGAACATGCAAAGTGTGCATGAATGTTTGGCCGGCCAGAGACTGCAAGCCAAACATTAATGTGCTCTTTAGGGAGTGCAAACCACTCCTCTCCTCACCTGTTCTTTCAGCACAGTAGCCCCGCCTGCAAAGCTGCAGCAACAAGGACAAAATAAAATGATAATAACGAAGTTAATATCGTTTTTAGGTTTTGCCTCGCCGAAGATGCGCTCTGCGCATCTTTTCGGCGCAGGCGAAAACCTGATGTTAACTGTAGGGTGGCTTGGTTCGGCCCTCGTCCTTGATTGGCTGGCTCCGTAAACGGAGCCTTGCCATTGGACGAGGGGCCTGTCCGTCAATGCCGGACCAGACACGGGGGCGTTCCCGACATTCTTTGGCTTTTGCCGACGTCACGGGACGCCGGGAACGCCCCCGTGTCTGGTCCGGCATTGCCGGCACTACTGCGTCTCTTCTTCCCGTTTCCCGCCCCGTGACTGGCCGGCCGGCCAATCCTAGCGCGGCCGGCCGGAAGTGCCCGCCCCCCGCAGCCCGGGGGAAGAAGGAGAAGAAGACAGCAGCAGTATGGCGGCGCCCGCGGGGAGACCGGAGAAGTCTTCCAATAAATGTTGGAACAGGTACATTGATATTTTCACCATCCGGGCAGACACAAGACAAAAGCTGGCGAATGTGTTGGCTACCTCCTGTGTGCACGTTGGAGGGCTCACTGTTAGGGCTGTTTAAGCACTCGAAATTTGCAAAAGCTGCAAAAACAGTCATTAATTTGGCACTGCTGATAGCTCACACATTTATAGTCATGTATTGGAAAGCGCAGACGTTGCCAGGCAAAATCCCCTGGTGCGTAGCGACGCTCGAGTGGGGGCTGGCATTTGGGCGGGAAGAAGCTCGCATACAGCACAAATACCCCGCAGCAGTGGACTGGAAGGTGCTGATAATTGAGTTGCGGTTCTCCCCTGCCAGGGACTGGCCTGTGATGGCTCCCTTTGTGTCGTGTTCTGTGCGGCGGCTGCCTTTGTGAGGAACAGCTGACTGCAGCATTGTACTCGCTGCTGTATCCCACTGTACATAACACGGCACCTTTCCTCTCACATATCCTGCTGTGCGTGTGTTCTTTGTGTATAACTCTTGCTGTTTTGTGTCGTATTGTGCGAACCGGGCGCCATTGCCGTCTGACGGATGCACAGCATGATGGTAAACTACATCTTAAAATCGTACACGTACAGAAACCGACCAGGTTGTGTCTTCCCCAGATGAAGGGGTGGCGCTTGCTTCTCCATATGTTTTTTGTCTATCAATGCTGTTTTATCCAAGAGCTGATGGCAGAGGGAACGTGCCAGCGCTGTTGTGGGGTTGTAGCAGGCATTGCCAATCTGGTGAGTAGCTCCAGTGCCCAGATGTTGGCTTTCTGTTGCTTTTGTTCGCTCGGCATCACCAGACATTTATCAGTGGCTTCATCTTGAGAGTGCCTTTAGAGTTGGTGTGAAGCCAGCTCCTGACGTCATCTGCTTGGAATGAGTCCTGCCCCCTCACCTCTAGAAAAGGCGCCAAGCATTTTGAACTCCTGACTCTACCCCAAACCCCCTCTCAATCCCGTGCTATCTCGCTTTTTTTCTCATTCTCCCTCTCACTCTTTCTCCCCCGCATTCTCTCTCCTCTATCCTCGTCTCTCTCTGTTTCTTATTCTCCTTCCCTCTCTTTTTCTCTCTCCCCTTTCGCTCTCCGTCCTTCTCCCCTTCCTCTCTTTTTATTCTCGGCTCCCCTCTCTCTCCATTTCTCACTTTCTCTCTTTTTTCCCAGGTACTGCGAAGGTGAGCTGCTGAGTCTCAGCCGCGTCTTAAGGTCGAATTCTGCTGACTCGGTAAACCTGTACACAGGCATCTTCCCACCAGGCTTTGTGAAAGGCAAAGCTGGTCCATGTGCACCGGGCTGTGCTGTGTGCAGGGGTAGTGGAAGCAATTACTGCAAACATGGCCTCATGTGTACCTTCCGTGCCCCTGGCATTCTTGCGGCTACTTAAAGCCTCCCTGGGGGTGGGAGATGGGGGGTACTTTCCAGGGGTTACATAGGTGAACACAGCATTCGCCTTTTAAGAAATGCAGCGCTGCCCTGTTGTGAATAGGGGGACAGATGGTCAAAGAGAGGTGCTTTACTTTAGCACCCAGTGGTTTAGGCGCCCAGTGCTGAGCATGGGCAGAAGCTGCAGCGTGAATGGCTGAATGTAGTCAGTAGGGTTGTCATTAGTGCAATTTACCAGTGCTGGGGGGAAGGGGGCAGCACTGCCCCAGGAGACAGAACGGTCGCGTAGCTAAAGTAGAAAGACTCAGACAGAGAACAGTCGGCATCCGAGGGCATGCCCATCCAGGGCAGAGACTGTGAAAGTAGCTCTGAGAGGTGGGCTCCAATGCTTTAGGCGCTAAATGACCTTGGGACGCAGCAGCCCGGCCTGTGAATTCCCACCCAAGACTTGCGTTGTCTTAAATGCTCGCGGCAGAGCTATGTGTAACCAGCCGGACACAGCCAACATTCAGTGCACCAAGTCCTAAAATGGTGGCGTTTGGTTTCAGTCTCAGCCCCACCGGGGTGAACAGCGCTGCTGTCCCCTCCACTACCCCTGTGACCTCCGTCCGTCGTGCATTTCACACGGTGCTGGGTAAGGCTACTTACCCCGCTTACTGTTTGCACCTTTCGACCCAGGATCAGATGCGCTGACACCTCCCCCCCACCCAGTCACTGAATGCTTACTGTGTCTTAATGCCACTGCACGTTTGCACCCATAATGAGGCCTAATTTGTTTGTGTGGTTTTTTTAAATACAAATCGAATGCTTTGTCATTTCAATTTGTTTTGACTAATTTTTATCCTTACAGTCCATTATGGTTCCTTCTCATTCCTCAAAAATATGAGCTCAAATCATTTTCAGCCTGCATTAGATTCATATTTTACATATAGTCCTTCTACTGAATCTGCATACAAACTCCCGTAGATCCAAGTGTATCAACATGTCGTGCTGCTATCGGACTCAACCCAAACAATAAATCATGTACATCAGTGTGCGTTAGGTCGGCTTCATAGCACCCACTGCGGCTCCTCCCAAAATTCTTTTCTATTGAAGAGTGTGTTCAGAAGAATACATTGGTTTATGTGCGTATCATGCATCCGCAGGAGCTTCTGCTGCATTACCTATCAAGAACTCCCAGCTCTGACACCTCCTCAAAAGGGCCCCCTCCCATAGCCCCAAACCCCACCCTGGCCCTTGGTTTATGGCCTCTAGTAGGTTCGTGCCCTGGAGTCCTCTAAACCCAGCCTTGAATCAGCGACTCCCGCTCCTCCTCTATTGTTTTCCCGTCCTCTTTCCTGCCTGCATCCCCTCCCTTCTCTTTCTCAGTACAGACCTGCTGCGTTTCAGCCCCCCCTCTTCATATTCTCTGTCAGGCACCCCTTTGTTCTTCATTTTAGAAAGTTCTAGAAGTTAGAATGAATTAACATTTTACAAGACAAGGAGTGATGTCACACAACCTTTAACCTCAATGGCAAGGAATTGACATCATTTAAATGATAACATTTAAATGTCGAATTATTAGAATAACAAGGTAGTCAAGGCTGGCAGAGTTTGTGGAGCAGCATCCCGATGCATCGAAGCAGCTCTCCCCGTTTAATGGAGGACTTCAGAGGGGCTCCCTTAGAGGTGCTGTTGCCCCCAGTAACTTCTGGAGCTCTGGGGGTTCACCCTGCACACAGCAGAGCTTGTGCTCGAGTACTTATCAGCAAGAATGACATCTAGCCTTCTGCCACCAGTTCTACCTTCTATTAGCTGCTTTTCTGTGCTTGGCAGTGGTGTATGGATGGGGGTTCCTGTAACTTGATGAAAGCCTAAATAGCTTTGTGTGTTTAGAACTCTTGTTGTGTCCTTCTGCCCTGTCTGCCTCGTGATTTGTGCCATTCTGGCCTCCGTTACAATCATGCCGCCCCCCCCCCCCCCCTCGTTTTTGTGTCCTTCTTTCCTCTGTCTGCCTGTTTTTTTGTGCCAATCTGCCCTCAGTTATAATTGTTTCCCCTCGTTTTTGTGTCCTTCTGCCCTCTGTCTGCCTGGTGTTTTGTGCCGTTCCTCCACCTGAACTGAGCCCTTTAAAATAAGGCCATGCTCCAAAAAGTACCGCAGCCCCCTGCCCTGAACCATAAAAAACTGCCCCCTACCTCCGTGAAGTACTCTGACTCTGCTCCCTACCCTCCCTTGGCGCCTAAAACTGTCCCCTGCCATGCACCCTACAAAGCCTCGACTTCGTAAACTGTCCCTTCTCTGTGTGCTTCGAGGCCGTAAAATGTAAGCCTAGGCACAAATGTCTCACTGGGAAAGGCCCGGCCTATTTGGCCAACAAATTCATCCCGTATGTTCCCACACGATCTCTCAGGTCTAGCGAACAGGCTCTGTTATGCGTACCTATGGCTAGGAAGGCAAGACAGGGGTCTAGAGCTTTATCTGTGGCAGGTCCAACATTGTGGAATGGCCTTCCCTTATCTATCAGATAGTGCAGGGAACACCTTCCTTTTAGGAAAAAATTGAAAACCTTTCTCTTTCAGAAATAGAATTCCACTCCGAGGTTAGGACAATACACAGCTAGTGTCTCTTTTGTTCGCTGAAGGTGCTAAAAGGCGCGGAGATACTCCTTCGGGAGTCGATTCGTAGCGCGGTACAAACTTGTTAATAAATAAATAAATGGTTGGATTTGTGGGGTAAAGTTTTATTTAATGTGATTTTATGTAGCGCGAACTTTACCCAAAGGTGTCAGAGCGGTTTACATAAGAACCAGTTGCCAAACCTAAGGACTTTGATTTACATGCGTTAAGTAAAAGATACAAACAGGAAAACAATTGAAATGTAGTCACACAAAGAAGAGACTGTTGATTCTTGTTATATTTCTATATACATATGGAAGGGATATGAATAGATGTACTGCAAGAGTCACATAGGAATGTTAGAGTAGAAAGGTCTACTGCATATACTAGTGAATACAGTCATCTCTATATACAGAAAAAATCAGTTATATTTAGAGGGGTCGGAGTGGGACACAGTGGGTGGATGGATGGATGCATGATGGATGGATGTATGCATGATGTATGGGTGGATGCATGGATGGGTTGTTGGTTGGATGGGTTGGTGGATTGCATACATTGTTGAGGGATTGGCTGTATATATGCATCTATCCATCCACCCATCCATGCATCTATCCATACACCCATCTATGCATGCACCCATGCATGCATCCACCAACTCATCCATGCAAGCATTACAACAAGAGCCCGCAGCTCTCCTTCGTCTCGCCCCCCCCTTCCCTGAGCCCGCAGCTCTCCTTCGTCTCTCCTCGCCCCCCTTCCCTGTGCCCTGCCCTGCTATTGTAAATGACAATGCCATTTATTTATGTAAAAAAAACATAAATAAAAAAAATGTCAAGAGCAATGCCAATAGCTCTAACTTTAACAAAGGCAAAACCATTGCATTGTAAATGCTTGTTATTTTTCCTTTAGTTACACTGCTTAAAAGTAGTGGGACAACACTCTTCCGCCTTAGCGAAGGAGCCGCCACTGTTAATGTAAGTGAAATAGAAAAGAATCTGCAGCTCAGCATGTGTAGAAACATGCAGAGATTATATTGTTCTGTGTTTCCTGTAATGACAGTGTGCAAAATAAACATGCTGCCATACATATTTCATTTCTGCAATCACTCTTCATTATATAAAAACAGATCTGAAACAGGAAATTAGAGACGGGTGTTTATACAGGTTTGCAGCCTTAATATTTATAATAGTACTAAATGTGTGTGCAAGGATTCTTCATAAATAAGTTTACTCGTACTCACCAGAGTCTATTTGTTCATGTTGTCATTATTTCAAATGTAGAAATAATGGCTTATGTCCGAAAAGGCTTGGATATCAAGGGTGCTTTTGTCTGAGCTGCTTAGCTGAGGTCCAAGCATCCTTCTCATTGTGCAGCATGCAAGAAAGGATTCAATAAAAGCCCTTCCCCGGGAGGCACCCAGTTCCAGGTCAGCAGATTTGAACAAGTGAGTCAATAAAATGACTGCATGTAGAGCGCATAACAGCGACACATGTGTTTTTTTTGTACACCTCTCAACCCTAAAGCGCAGCAGCCTGAGAGGGGTTTGTGTTCATGCCATGCTGTGATTCTCTTGTAGCGTGCGTCCTGTGGTGTCTTGAGCTTGTGTTAGATAATGCTGATGGGCTTATATAAGACAGGGCTGGAGCGGATGTAGTGGGTAGCTGACGTAGGTTCTGGAATGTGGAGCAGGTGGACCTGATCTCCAGGGATGTTTATACCTGTAACTGGTGGCTTCTTATCGGAATTAATAAATACAAGTAAAAATCATTCTACTGGCTGGGCATAGTGTCTTCACAGATTGGCGACGAGCTGGAGTAAACATTCCACTGACTGGACCGGTGCTTAACTTGAGATGGTGGTTTTCGGAGCTCAGCACCAGCCCTTTAATGTCAGCACCGTGACTTGTGACATCTGCCACCAGGTGTGGTTGCCTGGCTAATTTAGAGATGACCACAACAACAGTGAATTATTAATTCAATAAACATTAAAAATAACTAATTCCTGCCGCCCAAGTCGTTCTTATAGGTTTGGGAGTCTGAAATAGTCCGAACTGTTACACTTGTAGGAGTAAGATGGTTAGTAGTTGTGTTGTTGCTTCATTGGCAGCATAGCAGGGGCAATAGGTGGTGCATGCTGCAGTGTCCTCCTGACGTGAGCCCTGGCACTTATTTTGTTTTCCTACACAAATTAAGCACTGGGCTGGACATCGTGTCTTCACAGGTCCCTATAGGTAAATCTCATCCAATAGATCCTGCTGCCCCACAGGTAATACAACCTTTTTCTATCACCCTGTTCAGCCCAACTGCCACTGGTCCATAACTTTAGCAAGTCAAGGGTTTTAGCCAACTGCAATTTGCATGTTGCAACGTATATTAACAGTGGCAGCCTGCATGGTACGTGGGTGGGACAAGAAAGTTTACTTACCTTGCCGCCAGTTCCCATGTCTCTGCTCATGCTCTCCTCGAGGAACAGGAAGCACAGCCAGTCCCCACTGACCAATCACACCACTGCAATGGAGCATTGTGATTGGTAGGCATCCAGGCTCCCTAGACCAATCACAACGCGGCAATGCAGCATTGTGATTGATTTTGAGCCTCCTGGTTCGACACTCAACCAAGGAATGGGGGCCTGTGCATGTTCTCCATGCAGTCTGTAATGTAGCCTGCATGGAGAACGGGGAAAGTGCATATAGCTGGTTTGGGCAGCCCGAGAGGGCTGACCAAACAGTCATTGCACAATTAGGAGTGGGCAAACCACTTCTGCCCTGCCCCGAGAGAAGACCAACACCGCCCGCCCACCTGCAAAGCAGCACAAACCTAAAATGATAATAACTGAGAGTTATTATAATTTTATGTTTCTACTTCTCGCACTGCTTGAAAGCAGTGGGACGAAGCCGCTCCGCCATAGCGAGGAGCGACCGCTGAAAACTTATGGTCGAACGAGAGAAACCTCAGGTCCCATAAATCACTGAACCATGAACCGAAAGCATTTTCTCGTGGATTAGGTGCGCCCACGCAAGATTATCTAATCTGCTAGCAGTATGAGTCGGCGCGTTACACAAGGCATGCCCATGTTCTTTCCCAGTTCGTCTCCTGCTTATGCCTTGCAGGAGTTGGGCACCAGAGACGGCTGAGAGTGTAGCCAGCAGTTTACTCATCTCTTTAAAACTGATAAAAAAGAGGAGGATTAATAATGTTATCAATACAGTGCGACACACACAACTTCCTTATACGCCATCATTACTACCCTGTCACAGCGGGTATTCGTTCTGTCGGTCATGAAAAGCTGAGAGACTGAGTTGACCTTGCTGGCAGCGGCGTAGGAAGGGGGGTGCGGTGGCTGCGGGGCTCCCTGGGTGTCTTCACTAAGGGGAGGGTGCAGGGTGACAAAATGGCAAAATGTGTTTTCAAAATAAAAAAAATAGTTTTAGGCTAAAAACACTTAAAAAAATATTATTTAAAACGAGTGGTGCTCAGCAAAGAAAAAAAAAGAAAGGCAAAGCTTTAAGTATCTTATTTTTCCTTCTTTTAATAATTTCAATGTGTGGGGGGGGTGACAAGAAATGTTCCGCACCAGGTACTACCTGACCTTGCTATGCCACTGCTTGCTGGGGCCTCAATGTGGCCTTCCGATTCAGTGCAAACCTCCTCTGCGAGCTATCTACTTAACCCCTCCCCTGCTGATGACGGAACCGCTCCGTCATCAGCTACAGTTGGGCTGTGCTGATGACGGAGCGGTTCCGTCATGGCCCAGCTGCCGCGCCTGCGCGGCGCTGATTTCGCGCCTGCGCAGCAGTTCTAATGAGCGGGCGGGTCATGACGGAACCGCTCCGTCACCAGCACAGCTCAACCGCGGCTGGTGATGGAGCGGTTCTGTCACCAGCATGCGGCCGCCGCGCGGCCGCCCCGCCCCTTTAGCGCTGCGGCGGAATAGCCGCCGCAGCGAAGGGGTTAATGAGCTTTTTTACCAGATTGTTTATATTAAACCAACAGAAAATGAGTTAATAATGATCCTCCGGTTTTTAAAAATGGCAAGAGACTTGCACACATGCCAATAAAAGCAGAACAGTCATGTGGAGAGCCGCTTCTCCTGTCTCATTAAAATTACATCCATCCTACTAAGATGTATTGATGCACCCCAATAAATATATGGCCGCTCTGCTGAAAAATATTACGACTCTACAATAAATTAAGCAGCCCTGCTGAGAAATTCTGGTACTGTCCATGTAAAGTACAGCAGCTCTGGTTAGGAATGTCAGTACTGCCCATTCAACCTACATCAGCTCTGTTGAAAACTGTGAGACCCTGTAAGCAATGCAGCCATCCAGAAAAATGCTGGTCCAATATCACATAAAGGCGTGGCTGCCATGTTGACAGCCCTGCTGAAAAGTGTTAGGCTTGCTAATGGAAAGTATTGAAGGACTTCTGAAATGTGCAAGGACCCTAATGAGTACGACTGTGAGAAATAGTTCATGGAGTCCGGAGCAGTCAGGGGTTTCTATTTCAAAAAGATTTGTTTACTGGCCACTGGTGTCCTGTTACCAGTTACTGTTGGGCCCAAATTGCCCTTTTAAATGTAGAGTTTCTGAAGGTCGCATATTTATTGCACTTAAAGTGGCTTAAGGGGGGTCATGTAATTCAGTTGGACATTTCTCACCTTTATCGAGGATGCCATGTACATCTTTGAGAACTTTTAATGTACCCATTGTACCCTTGAACCCAGATCCATAGATGGCCAATAGACCCTCTTTAGTGATGATTTTATTTAGTTGTTTGATCAGTTTTTCAGTGTTCTTTCCTTTACAGAGGATGGTGCACACGGGTGTTAGTGTGCCGAATAAGAGGATCAACTTTGATAGCACTAGAGCAGATTCCTTTTTTGTCCATTTTCTCCTCCGTCTTTCTGAATGTCATTCTAGATGGGGCAATTGAATCCGGGTTGGCACTTGGCAGTGCATTGGTCTTTTTTGAATTGTGATGGAGCTCTCTGGTCCAGAATCTTTGTGAACTTATTTACATAATCATTGGCTGTTGTTTCTGCTTCTTTTGTGGGGCCAACTGTTTGAGTACGGTGAGTGGTGCACTTTTAGGTGGTGTATAGAGTGAATTGCTTCCATGCTTGTACGTGGCTTTTCATGGAATGAGGTTTTGCAGTGTGATTGACTGTGTAATGGGACCAGAGACCAGTGGATGCTTCTAGGAGTAGGCATTTAACTCTGTTGAAGTCATCACAGATCAAGTCCAGTATTTTGCTTGGGTTTATAGAGCTATGTTGTTCAATTTTACAAGATTATCAGTGGTTGCAGCATGGTTATTGTTGGATTTGCCGCCGACACTGTTGAAGTCCCACTATAAAAAGGTTGTTGGGAGAGAGCTTGCCGGTCTCGGATATGTAGTCTGAGCTGTTAACTTTGGAGTAATGCTTGTGTGGGTGGGATCTTGCTTATAGCTGAATGGGAGTTTAAGGTAGATGCCTAACTTGGCATTCAAAAGTGTGGTGTAATGGGGTGGGCATGACTTTTGAATTGAGCGAGTTAATCAGAATGATTGCAGTCTCGCTGAAACTTCGACTTAGTCACAGGTCCTGATGAGTTTGTTGTTTTTGGAGACAAGGAGGCCTAGGACAGACGATGAGTGTTCATTTAGCCCGGACTGCGGATTGTGTATAACTTATGGTCTGTTATTTGACTAAATATTTTGTTGAATGTGGATTGGTTTATCTGGATTTTACCAGTGCAGGACAAATGAAGTTTTGTTGCAGATAAGGCTGAGTTATTAGTTTGTGCGTATGGAATTGTTTTGGTGAATGCCCCTGGTGTGATGGTGATTATGTTTGATTTCTTGCTTCTGATAATGTGACTGGGGAAGTGATATGTGTGGAGGCACGTGACTGGCGGAGAAAAGTACGTGCGAGTGGGCACTGTGATGAGAACACTGGGCTGGAGAGACTGGCAGGCTTCTGGGGAGGGATCTTGGGTTGTGAAAGTGTAGGTTGCATTTAGATGAACTGGAAGAAGGTCATTACGTCAATGGATCCGCTGTACTAGATTGAGGCAGATAAAGAGGTCTGTGAAACGCTGGTTGGTGGATGTGGTTATGGGCACAATACACTGGGACAAGGAGGCTTAGCCACATAGTAGAAGGTAGCGTCTTTGAGAGATTTGTAACCCGCTTGGATGTTAGTTGTCTGAATTGCTTAGACCGATGAAGCATGGTGTTGATCAGGGTTGCTTGCATTTCCTTTGGGAGAACCCTAAGTCCAGAAGGCATGGGGTTAAATCAGCAAGGTAGCAGCAGTGCGTGGCGGGTTGACAGAGGAAAGCAGAAATGCTCTCAAACAGTTATGGGCTGGAAAAAAGTCTGAATGGGCGATGGGCTTACAGATATTTTCTGTGAGCCATGCAGCTCTGGGTGGCACATCAGGGCTGTGTGGATGGGAGGGCGATCAGTGAGTGTAACTTGTCCAAGGGATCAGCAAGCGCCGTGGGAGGAGGTTGCCTGTTGAGCAGTAGTCTTGATGTTGGAAGATGGCTGTAAGCTGGGTCAGTTCAACAGGAATGTGCCGCCATCTGGTTGTGCGGTGATCGTCTGTCCATAGGCACCTTCTTGTTATGAACGCAACTCATCCATTCATTGCGGTCTTGCCTCAATGGTATAGTGTTTGCAGTCCTTATTGATTTTAGTTGCTTTTAAGATGACGTTTATGGCCCTACTAGGAGAAGCCATTGCTACAAGTTAGGTATTGTATAGTGTGTGGACTGTTGAGAATACTACAGTTGATATTGTTCCTAAGATATACCAACGAAATGCATTTAATGTTGATCAATCGACTGCCAATTTGGGCCACTAAGTCATGTACTGGCAGATTTCAGAAAGTTGGCTATTTTTGCCTGCATCTTTGGTTGCTTACAATGCCCTCTTTTTATTTTAAATGTGCAAGTTGCCCCTTTGTGGTTGCAGCATATTTTATCTGGTGGTTATACTCTGACTGCAGCTGGTGCATTTTGCAGGAGTGATGACCTCACTGGTGACCGAATATGAATAAAATGTTCTTTCTTTTGCAGTGCTATTTATATTCTCCTTTCAGGGCTGATTACCTAAGTATACTAAGAACAGTCAGTGTGATTTCTTGTCAGCAGAAGTCATTTCTGTAAGACAGTTTTAGAATAAAAGCAGACCTAATCTTCAACATCAAACCAGTTTCTGCTCAAGGGAAATCCCCTTGGAACACTTACATAAAACACATGCCTGCAGTCCTTCAAGCACATTGTTCAGCCAGTCAGGGTGCAGACAGGAGGGCCTTGGACCTTCCCATCTGTAGTGTCCATGAAAGGAAAAGATGTTGTATTCTGAAAGTTTAATGAATTAAAAAACAGTGGGTGTACCTGCCTTCATCCTGTGGCCAAAAAAGGAAGCACTTTCGAGATTTCAAAAAATGATAAATAGCATAACGATGACAGCACAGAACATGACATCCTATGAAGTACGAATTGTTAAGCAGATCACAGGAAATAACGTGATACCCTTGATCTAGTCGCAATAATTGACCGTGGGGCTATTGGTTCACATGACATCCTAAGAAATTAAATGAAATAAGTGAACTTGAGAACTGTGAACGGCCTAAATGACCTCTCGAACATGTCTTCAAAAGCACTTTCTTTAGAATAGCTCAGAAAGTCGATTTACCTTTGTGGCCTTTTGCTGTGGGTAAGGCGTAGACGCATGCTTGGGCGAAGAGGGATGCTGGCTGTCCATCCTGCTATTGCTCCCAGCGAACCAAGATGCAGGATGGTGTGTCCAGGAGATCACTTTGTGCAAATGGCCTTGCGGTGTCTTCTCCTCGGTCCAAACCACATGCATTGTAAGTGAAGGAATAAAGGAAGATAATGTGTACTGCAGCAATGCATGTTCAGTTCCTGCAAGGCACACTTTGACTGATTATCAGTGGTGCTGGACAGTGTAGGGAGACTGATGGAGGTCATCGTAGGATAGTGTCTACTTGCGCATTCACATATATTTGTGAATAAGGATGTGTTATTTTAAACAATCTATGTGTGGTGAGTCTCAGAAGAAGAGGGATAGATGATTCTAATGCTAATGCAGCACTTGATTGTATTATAGTTGTTTCCATTAGCATATGTGGAGTTTTTGAAGAAAACCCCAAACCTTAGTCATACTTGTTGCTTCACTAATGGGAGTGATGTTGGGGCAGTAACAGTTTCCGCGGCTTCCTACTCAGTTTAGCAAGCATTTGCAATGCAATAGGCCTCGCTTTTACAAGAGTTTGAGCTATTGGCATTGTCCAGGGCTACTTTGAAAGTGAAAGCACGCAGGGCGCGCTGAATTCTCAGGAAAGCACATTGTGCCTGCAGAACTATGAAACTCATTAAAGAAAATAATGCTTACTGACTAAATAAACATGCTGTGTAACAACAGAAGTAAAAGGTCCAGTCCTCATGGGAGGTTACAAATGAAGACCAGGCAGTACTAAGGAGAGACTAACAAGCATATTAATGAATCAGAAGCTAGCATTTACGAAGGACAGTGACACAAGCCAATGAAAAATATGGGCGGAGAGTGGTAGGGACGTCAGGTGCATACTCGAATGCAGCATGCCTCGCAGAGCAGCGCATGCCCTGCCCAGGCTCGACCTAAAAAGGAGATAACCAGGAATGTTCTTTTAAGTCCTATCTCAACGTGCAACATTCTGTAATTGCATGCATTTTGAAAAGAAAAGTTGTCACAAAAAATGATATCTTAAAAAAATTGTGAAGTGCTTGCAAGACATATTTGCATAATACTGAGGGCTAGTTCCAGGAAGAGAGTGCATACGTAGAGAATGGCTGCTGGAAAGTGCACAGGTTCTTTCGGTAGCTTGAAAGTTAATGGTGCGCATTGTGGTATTTGAAGTTCTCTTTTAAACACAATAGAATCAGGACTACAAGTACTGGGTTAGCTTCTAATGAATGGACCTTGGAAATGTGCCAATTCCGGTTGTTCTCGAGAGAAGAAGCCTTCCATGGTCACACTGTCTAGATATAGCAGAGGGAAAAAATCAGACTGCAGAGCGACTTAGGAGGACATTGTTGTGACTGTTCGACTGGCTGTTCTAAGTTTTACAGACCTAGTTGCTCAGCCAAAAGTCACAATTGGTGTTTCTGGTCAAAAAGCACAAACCATGAACAAGGTGCTGTGTACATGTGAAAATATAAATATTTATCCTAACATTAATTAATTAACCCAACATTCTAAGATTTGGCAAGTATGCACAAACCTGTGAACCTTTACGGTGTCACCACATGTCACATGATATTGACTCCCTTTACACAGTCATCCAGTGAACCCCCGATATTACACAGTGGACGACAAAACAAGCTGGAAACCCCTGCACAGAATAGGGTTCCAGATCATGCATGGAGGCTCTTTCCAGTTAATGTCCATCAGGTGGTTTGCATCCTCTTCAGGACGTCAGCAGCAGCTTTAGAAGTTTTTGTTTTTTGTTTTTAGGGAGGTTGAGAGTTTCCCTCAGATAGTGCCTGGCGTAAAGCCAAGCTCCCTCTGTGGTCCCGTCCCATCCATGACTCCTCAGACACAAGAGGACTTATGGCCCCACTACCTCTCCAGGCACTGCCCCCTTGAAGGTCCCTTCACCACCTCTCACACGGTCACAGGTGTAGCTTATCAATATTGGGGTGAATATAAGCTTCAGATTTCCCAATGGTCATGCTGTCATATCATATTAAAATATATGATATGAGAAGCAGGGCATGAGACGGGGGTGTAAGGGGCAGGGGAGAGGAGCTCAGACTGTAGGGTGTATTTAAACACAATATTTTGCAAAATAAGATATATATTTTTAAGATCTACAAACCACAGTCACGAGAGAGCGTGCATGTGTGGGGTTTTTTTGTCTTCAAAAGTCCCAGGTAAAATCCGACTGACCCCTAAAGCTATGCCCCTGCACACGGTCAAAAGATTTTCAAAGTTAACTTGCTTTAGGATAGCATGATGAATGTTTTGAGTGAGACCGATAATTGAAAACCCCTTGAGAGACAAGAGAGTCAAACTAGCTGATGACTTCATTTCTACTCTATTTCCGCAGCTTCTTTTTCACACGTTGTAATTTTCATTTGTATGTCTTTCTGTTACCCTAAAAGGTCTAGTCTGCACTAAATACCACAAATAAAAAATGTGAACCCTTTTCTAATGCGTCTCTCTGTATTTACCACTAAAATATCATCAATTCTATCGATTATTTTTAGCAGTCCAACTCTCCAGAAATCACAGCCAGCGATCCATGATTTATTGTACACTTTTGGCACAGTGTACTTTAATTACCTGTTGCAGAGCGTGCTCACAATAGTGGGAGTGTCTGGTTTCAGGATTTCCTCAGAGGGTGATCCAAGTATACACAAGCTTGTTTGATTAAGATCTTTCTCTGCCTGTTCCGTATGATGTTCCGCAAGGGTCACAACTGCCACATTGTCTCTTTAATATTTAATTCACAGACCTTTGCCAATTTTCCTCCATCATGAAGCTCAAGTCCATTCTAACAACGTCTCGCAGAGGGCTGGCTACCTCTCTGATGCAATAGACGAACTAGCCACCCATGAACAAAGTCTACAAGAAATGACATTTTGGATTGACTTCTGCTAAATCAGAACACAAATTAGATACTCTTATTGATTACAAATAGGTATGGCCTTAGGGCTTTGGCTCTTCTAGCCTTCTGTAGGCCGGCTAATCTGGTGAATAACCTAGTCTGCAGTCTGTGCATCCTCTTTGACCCAGCCCTGTAGATGCTTCTCAAATTTAAGCAGTCACATAGTCAGCCATTTGTTCAGCTATTTCTGCAAAAAATAATTCTTCCACTCATGCCTCCTAGAAGGTGTCTGTCCCCTTGTTGTGTGGTTGTCGGTAAGCTCCCACTCAGTCTATGTTCATGCTTTAGACATGGAGCTTTTGCAGTTTCCTTAATCGGATAGTCTAGACTGTTCATAGCACTGCTATTCTGCGTCAGTTTCCTCCTTAAAAAAAAATGGGACCATGTAGCTGGAAGATCATTACATTGGCTGCTGGTGGCACCAGAGCTAGGACTGGTAAATTCCCACTAGAGTTTAGGTGGACGTACCCTGTCCATGAACGGTGTGTGATTTTTAACACAGAAGACTGGATGCACTATCAATGGAGATCAGATGGACGAACCTGCTTTCTCATCCCTGAATACTAACCTTGAACAAAAAGTACCTCATGCTAGTGTGATATGATTGAAGCAACAAAAAGGAAGCTTGCACTTTGTTCCTGTATATCGCAAGGAAGAATGTTACTGGTTCACACAAATGTATTCCAAGTTCTAGAGATACTATCCCTCCTTCATAAAGTCATGCAAGATGATTTCGCTCTTTTCCTTGCACACAAGTTCTCGCTCCCAGGCCCTTACGTTCCTCTGCAGGAAACTTGCAACTCACCCTGAAAATGATGAATACAACTTTGGGTAGCACTTATGGCTTCTGGGGAACTTTTAAAATGTGTGGGCTGCTAGTGGCCGGCCTGCCCTTCCTGCCACACAGGGAGGAAGAAAGGCAAATAACGAATGCGCTCATTCTCATACACTCACTCATTCACACACATTCACACATGAAAACACATCCACCCATGGACACTGAGCACTGCTCCCCCCTCCTCCCTCACTACCCAGTGGCTCCTTCCCCTCTGATCTGTTCCCTCCTGGCCCACATCGTCCTGTGGTGCAGGTGGTAGTATTAGATAATCTAAGAAGAGAGCGTCAGGCCCTGGTGACAGCATCCATATGATGCTAGGCCTCTGCGTGGTTCAGGAGACACAGCTACTGTTTATATCCGTATGCCTCCTGGACCATGCTGACAATGAGCACCACCACTGGTGCAGCCTTGGACTCAAGGGAGAGGGCAGAGAAGGACAAAGACAGCAAAGACAGAGGCGCTTGTATGAAGCAATGACAGCCTCGCGCTCTGTCTCTGACAGGTCCAGCCCTCTCCCCTCATTGGCTGGCACTTTAAATGGTCAGCCAGTGAGAGGCAAAGGAATTGGACGGCAGGTATTAGCAGATGTCATTGCTCATAGCGAGTTGATCGCTTGGCTGAGTTAGTGACATAATTACTGCTTTTGGCAGCGGCTTTCTGGTACCCTTGTTGATGCCCTACAGATTGACACTGCACATGTGACATTTGGGCGATGATGAAGTTGCCCATTTTGCATGCCCACTGGGTGTACTTGTTGCTCTGCTCCTCTTCCATAGCCAAACAGTAAAGTGTGAGAGAAGCGGTTAAGGCTGTCAATCTCCCTGCGTCTCCTCCAAATATGATAAGGCACCACTCTCAGTGGCTCTATGGATAGGCCACCCCTGGGAAGTAGACTAGTCTACATTTTGGACACCGTCTAAGGAATTCTGATGCAGGGGTTTGCACTGCTAGACTAGTCATGTTAAATTTAGGCTAATGCTAACAAATGTCTGTTTCATTTAATTCTATCCATACAGTTAAGGTTGGCAGGCTGATGTTCAGCGCCAGGATATGACTTTAGTGTGCATTATTTTTTCTTCCTTAGGGATGGCAGTCCTGGAGAGATTTCATTGGTTCCTAAAAAATTAATTTAAGCCCAGTTGTGGCAGGGCAGTGTGACAAGAAACCTTGACATGTTAGCAAGAGATCTGTATATAACACTACCGTCTGCACCACATTCTGTGTACCAGCATACCACTCACTGGTAAAGGTATGCTAGGGCTCCAGGATGATCAGCTTTTTTAGAAGCTAAAATTAAGATGACTGGGTTGGAAAATCTTTGTGGCACAGATGTTGACCTGGCAGTACATTTTCAGTCCGTTCTCATTTCTTTTTATATGTAATTTGAGGGACCTTGAGTTTTTGGGTGCGATTACAACAAAAGTCTCCCTCCTTAACGAGTATTTGAACCATAAAAGTGGCATTCACATATACCCTAGACATTTGTGTCACCAATTTCTTCATATTTTGTCTTCCTTTCTATCTATGCTCTGTTTTACCTTTTATTAAATATGTGTCTACCTTCTCTTCAGCGTGCGGTTCTTATCCCATATCACTAACAAGTTTGACCAAAGCTGCATCCATGTAGATCATGTTGTCACTTCCTACAGTGACAAACTCCTCATGATGATGGCATTGCAGCCTCTATAGGTAGTTAAGTTAGACTGATTTAAAATAGATTAACCTTTTTCATTGTTCTGCTGCTGAAATTGTCTGTACCTTTGCTAATTTATCTTTAGACTTTTGATCTTGTAATATATGTGTTTTCTTCATGTGTTAAGGTAATTCGTTTTTGGCTCCCCTTTTTCATCTTAATAAACATCTAGGGATCCCTTTCTTCATTCTGTGTAGAAACCACTGGGCTTCTTCAAAGTACCTGGTGTACTTAATTATTTGTTTGAGGTGCAACAGAGCTGAAGTCCAGCAGGTACGATGCACCTGAACATATGTGGATTTGGTGAGCTAAAATCACTTGAAGCCATTTTACTGAGAGTAGTGAATCACTCCAGAAATCTTGGTGAGAATTTACTCTTATCAATGTGTAACGCTGTATGTCATTGCTTAGACCTCCATTACTTTTCCACTCTTTCTTTGAAACTCTTATGTGTATACCATTACGCTTACCTCCTTCCCCTTACCCCCCCCCCCCATAGGTACATTGTAATTACTGTTTATTCGGCCCCACCACTTAGACTGCCGTGACCACTCCATTCCTAACTTTTATAGTATTTTGAGATGTTTCTTTCATTGGTGCTGTGTGTCCATGACCCACAGCACCATTGTAGCTGTTGTAGCTGTTTTTTACTAACAAACCGAAGCTAGAGAAGCCCATCTTCCATTCTGGAAAGAGTGTCCATGGCACCCTTCCTACACCACTGACTTACTCTGACCGTAAATGGAAAGAAATCGAATACATTTTAATGGCTATATTAAATTAACATTAACCCTAAATTATACTAAAACTTTCATTTTAATTAAACAAATACAAAAAAGTAACCTTGACACTGGATCTGATTTTGGCTAATCTAGTTTGTCATTCTTAGTAATAATCTTTGTTTCAACTATGGTCATACCAAACCTTGAATGGAATTCAAAGATAAAATATAAGTACATTAAAAATTATAGATTCCCTTCGTATCCACCGATTTCTGACACTCTTTCTGGAACCTGCCAAAATGCTCAAGTTTTACTGGATTTCCGTACAGCTATGCCATAGTGGGTGGCAACAGGGTGCCCTTAGCATTCATAGCTCCATCTCTTGTCCCTCTGCCCCAGTTTGTCACTATGTGGTGGAGATAGGAAGGGGGTGGTGCCTGGTTGACTTTGCCTTGCCTGCTGGTAGCACTCTGTGAGGCACCGCGCTTCTAAGTATTGCACTGCAACTTATGTCTCACAGCAGCTCAGCAGAGTTCCTAATTTTGAGGAAGTGCACTATTTGATACTACTTCTAAAGGCAAGAAACCAACAAAGGTTTTAAACAAGCATTTGTTAACGCAACATAACTGTGATCTAAATAAAGCACATTTGTAAACGTTGTATGAGCAATGCAATAAAAGGTAAAGTGAATAGGACAAGAGGTAGCGAACTGTCTTTACTCTGTGAGAGATCTAAACCAAAGTACTCTGGTTACACTGGGAAGATCAGAAGAGGGCAAACAATGTTCATGAGCAAGGTCATGTAGAATCTCAGAGTGAGTGACAAGAACAACAGCTTTAAATATCTAAATAGCTGGCAATGTTTCTATTAAGCCCAATACATGAAATTTGCTAAATCCTTCTCTGTGGACATTCGAGGCTCTGGCTACACTTTCCATAGCAATGTTTGAAATCACATAGTACAGCAGGTGTCTTATGTCAAATATTGTGTGAATCGTACTGCTGTATAACTCATGATCAATGCATACCCTGCTTCAAGCAGGCCAGGAAGGCTAGGAAACCATGACACTCTCGGGCAGAGTGTGCTGGCAAAAATCTGATACATACTTTGTCTTAAAAGCTAAATCCCTCGTGAACAAAATACTGAGAACTTCAAGTAACCAGCAGCTTTGTTAATAAAATAACATTCATCCCCATCTTCTCTGGGAATATTTTATCTGAGTTCATATTAAAGGTCATATGCCAGGCAAAGTATGTTATTTGAACCTGCCCACCAACACTCCCTACAACTACTTTTTTTTTAACCCATGCCTCTCTCGCAATTCTATTACGTGGCTCGTGTGAGCTAAGTTCACTGCAGGCACCATCCCTTACACCACGCTACTACACCAGCACACTGACCTATTGTACAGGGCTATTGCAACCCTCCCATTACCGAATATTATAATGTCTCCAAGAATTTGTCTCCCCCACCTCCTGTTTCTGTAAAGCGCTCTGATATCTGCAAGGATCTTGTTCGCGCTATATAAAACCTTAAAAATAACTAAATAAATAAATCGCATAGCACCACAGGAGCTCCCAATCCAAGTTCTCCTGGTGTGTTTTATTATTCTGCTTCACCATGACTATGCTCTTCTTGTCAGAGGAATTGATCATCTTCTGTGTCCTCAAACTATTAGGTGTGTTAGCTCTGACCTCTGCCTTTACTCAAGTTTATACCAATACACTAAACTGAACTCTTCCCGCAGATGCCTACTCTATATTGACTGTCCCGTATTGGCCCATCTTTCTGGCAGACCAGAGCCTCATTTGTCGGGTGAATTCTTGGCTCCTCAGCATCTCTTTCTTTATAATCAAGTCATTGTAGCATCTAAAAGGCATACAGTCAGACAGTGTCCTATGTCTGGGAACTGATATCAATAGAAATGAGCTGTGGTTGGACGGCAAGCTAGATTTACTTCATCATGGGTATATTTACAGCCTTGATCTCTAATTTGTGTTTTCTGGTGTCTGTGCTTGTACTGCTGCGACTGTGAACGGTGTGTATTTTCACTCAGGGAGCATTCTAGAACAGTCAGAAACTGCAGAGTGTCTCTCGTGGCATCATGGAATACTGGAGCTGACTGAAAGCTCTGTGTGCGGCACTTGGTTGGTGTCTGAAGCTATAAGAAGCTGCACATCAATTCTCCTCAATAGCCCCATAGGAAATGGTTCCAGGTTCAAGTATATGTTTTTAGACCTAACCAGAACCTCTCGTCTTAGGTTATTGGAGAAGTCTAAGGTTCCCGAATTTTGGCCCACATTCATTGAAACCATCCTTTTATCCTAAGGTGGTGATGTATTGTGAGTAATGGATCCTGTTGTTGTAGGATAACAGACGAACAACCAATATTTCACATAAAGCAGAAGTAATGTCAGATTTTCCTAGTGAAACTGACCTGGCGAGCCAAGCAGGTAAAACTAGATGATTGACAAGTATGGATGAGGGTGTTTGTTATGTCGGAGAGTCTGGTTTGCTCACTGCTTCAGGAATGCATTAGCTGGTATGATGTGGTATATTTCCATTGAGGGGTGTGCTAAATGAAAATTACAGGCCCCCGCCACCCGAGGAAGGCCT
The DNA here is from genome assembly GCF_964263255.1 of Lissotriton vulgaris. Classification (NCBI taxonomy): domain Eukaryota; kingdom Metazoa; phylum Chordata; class Amphibia; order Caudata; family Salamandridae; genus Lissotriton; species Lissotriton vulgaris. Next base: position 1,487,052,676 of record NC_141694.1, on the reverse strand, counting down.
TATAATCATAATTTTCCCGTTTGAGTAAAAAAGTGCCTGAATGACGGAGTGAGGTGCTTAGTATGTATTCATAGAATCTGTGTAAAGAACTTAATTTTCAGCGTAACTCAAATGCCTAGTGGTTAAGTATGAATAGGTGTATCCATATATATCTTTGAATTCAGGGCTCAAGTCCACTCAACCTCAGATTGAGTGTTGATCATCCTGTTTTGAAGAATGCAGGACAACTTCACATTTATATCATATCTAACTGGGAAGGACTAAAAGAGAGATGGCAGTGGGAAGAAAGCTGCAGAAGCAACAAAAATCGCCTGTTTCATCTTACTTAATGCCATAAAATTGAGATGAGTCCGCAGATTAGAGAGACAAAGTGCTAAACTGAATTTCCTCCAAGCATGAACATTGCCGCTCTGCCATTCATAATGACCTGTAAAGGGCCTCTCTTCATCACGCGCAGTGAACACATGGGCACAGAGCTGGAAGCCATGTTAAAAAACACCTTGTGGATCTCAATCTGGTGCTATTGCAGACACATTCTGTTTATGCTTCTTAGTCCCTCATCAAAGTAAGAATTTTAGAATCTGAATGCTGCAATGTTCTAAAATACTGCAGGTATGCTGCCAAGGGGCAAGCATTTAGTGGGAATCTAAACAATAAACCAAAGCACGCAGCAGCTGACCCAGGTTTAGCACATCAACTTTGTCTGTTTCAAAAATATTTAGTGGTGCAGCTACTCTCACCATCCGCTGCCGAGGATGTATGTCAGAGCAATAGTATAAAAGAGAAGAGAGGCGCACTCAATGAAGTCAGTGATACAAAAAGTCCATTAAATGTGTAGATCTTCTGTTTTTTTCTTAAATATATTCTTTATTTTCTTTCACATACAACGGCACAGCCAACGCGTTTCATTCCCGTTCGTGCCTAGGGAATTTCATCAGGGCATATACTAAATAGTCAAGTCGGTACGATAATCCTAGATGAGGTTGTTCCTAGGAAGCTGTAGAGAAATGATCACAGTAGACCACAGCGTATTCCTGGAAAGGCTTGACACTCAATTCCAATTGGAATGGTGACTCGAGTCCCCCGAGTTAGCTGAGATGTACCACTTTGGAGAGTCAAGGATTAAGGATTAATCCATGAGGAGGAGCGGCGGAGAACGGAGACCATATCAGAGGTACCGTTTTGTACCAATGCAATTACAACTTCTACAAACGCCGGTTATTTTCCTGAGTGAGCTGACCCCCCTCCGCCTTGCAGTTCCCTTAAGGGGTCCAGGATCAATATACACCTTGACTCTCCAAAGTGGTACATCTCAGCTAACTCGGGGGACTCGAGTCACCATTCCAATTGGAATTGAGTGTCAAGCCTTTCCAGGAATACGCTGTGGTCTACTGTGATCATTTCTCTACAGCTTCCTAGGAACAACCTCATCTAGGATTATCGTACCGACTTGACTATTTAGTATATGCCCTGATGAAATTCCCTAGGCACGAACGGGAATGAAACGCGTTGGCTGTGCCGTTGTATGTGAAAGAAAATAAAGAATATATTTAAGAAAAAAACAGAAGATCTACACATTTAATGGACTTTTTGTATCACGGGCAAGCATTTAGTGGTAGCCTTCCAAGAACTATTACTGAAGAGGGCTGTCATTTTGGTCTCTGTAGACTGAGAGATGACTAGGGCTGTGCTAAATAGATTATTTGTGCAGGAATTCCCCTGCTGAGTTTTGCCTGCTTGGAGATCTAAATGAGGCTTAGGGTTTCTTTGAACCAGTCATTTCAAGGTGGACACTCATTAGAGAATATTTCCCATGCTTTAGCTTGGAGGATTTTGCTTCGTGCTTCAAAAAGAATATTCCTACGTTCCAGTACGGAGTTACCTTAAGAGGTGCTTTGCTTCTGATCCAGCGGGCCAAAGGAAATTCTGTCTCATTAAACACAACTCTACACCACAATACTCACCATTATTCACAATTTCATCACTAGGCCCATAAATGACTGAGACATGAATTGACCAACTGAATCATATGACCTAATTAATCAAACCTCCGTTATAAACATTTAATTAAGTCAAAACCTAGGCAATGGATTAACTGATGGTAACTTATTATGAAATAATCAAGACCAGCTTGTCATTTCAAAATATATTTTATTAACTTTATTTTCAAGTGAAGAGCATTCTCAAGAAATTAATTCTTTTATTTGCATTTAATAAACATAATTTTATTTAGTTAGGCACATTAGACTGTCAGTTTAAATCAAATCAGCATGAGATATGTTTAAGCATTTCGAGTCTCATCCCCTAAACCCTATTTCCCTGTCTAAACTAAATGAAACCTAAAGGGAAAATGTAAAGTTCAAAGAAGTCTTACGTGAGTCAGAAGTCCGACAGCATTTCACGAGAACAGGAACGAGCCAACCAAGCTCCTCCCAAGGGACCACATTTTATACCTTTTCTCTATCTAAAACTAACTAAAAGAATACAAATTACAGACCAACTCGCAAAGTGATTGGTCGTCAGATGTCAGTCCATGAAGTCATTGCCTTTTCATTCAAAACCCATATTCTTAAAAAGCGGCATTGTCCTTTGTCTACGTGTGACACAAGCCCTTCCGAAGAACTTGCAACATTTAACAAAAAATCAGTTAGTTGCTTCCTCATCTCAAGCTTTCCGCCACTATGTCCTGTCCTTGGCAATGAAAGTTATACAATGCTAGGCACATTCGCACAGTTCAGCTTCCTCGTATTTGCTTTTCGAAGATTATGAACAAAACGCTCTTTTTATATTCTTTGCTGTGCATGGCCCATCTCGACAGGACTTCGGACATCCATTTTAGAATAGGCCACAGGCCTCTTTTACCGAGACTCTAGTATGCAACGAAACACAAGACAGCAATTAATTCAAGTAATGATAATTATTCTGTTACCCACCCCCTTGACTAATGTTAACCCATTAGTCTATGTTACCTGGCTATAAGCACAAGAAATAAACAAAACTCTGTCACATGCAAGACACGACATAGACAAAAGCACATTTAAAAATGAGCACATGCTATTATTTTAATCAGCCGCAGTTAATGTTGACAAAACAAAAAGACAAAGTTAATATATTATTTACACATACTGACAAATGCAACAAGAGCACATATTAATCCCGCGTGTTTATGAAGGTGCACATTATTCTAGGTTGAATTTATACAAACACATGCAACACTCGTTAATATTTTTAATTAATTATGGGAGTTCAAATCCACGAACATAAACTCAATTAATTTTAAAAGTTTGCTTCATCACTTCTTACTGCTGGATGCACCCCTCAAGTCCATAAATCTGTCCTGTAGCAACAAATGGCTTGAACAAAGTTTGAGTCCCTTTGATGGCAGGTCTCTGTTTTGAGGAGATGCTTGGTGAGACTTTGGTACGCTCCTTCTTCAGGTTTCAGGCAGAGGTGGAGAGTTGCGAGGCCTTCATGATGCTCTCTGCTCACAGTTTCCTCTTGCACGTGGGACAATTTTATGTCACCCTCAAAGGAGTTAATCATTATTGAAAACCACTCTGTGATGTTGCTTGCATGCATTTTACAGTTGAAATGACCACTAAGTTAAGAGACATTTTAGCCCACCTTGTTCAAGTGTTTCCAGCCCCATCGAGTGACTGTCACTGAGTTCACGAGGAAATTGCAAGTGATAAGGCATTTGTCTTTAGTGTATCTTAACTGGTGACCGTTTTGGTTTTTGGATTCTTATGAGCTTTGCTTTCTTCGTTACACACGTCTTTCACTTTTTAGTTCCCTAGGCCGGGCTGCAGCAGGTCTAGCAGCATGCCTTTTCCTCCACCTCTAGTATGCCAGCTTGTAGAAGCATAAAGATCCGATTCCTGTATTTGTGGAGATTAGGAAGCACTTACAGTGCAGGTTTCAACCTCCGAACCTACCCTTAAGGGGTACAGGGTGCAACTCCATAAGTCAATTTTACTGATTACATTTATGAGAAACCATAGGATCTCGTTTGACCATTTGTGACTTTATATCTTCTCTCCGGGAGACGAAGGTGTTTTTTCACTGTCACAAAAGCACTTTTATACAGCTGTGGGTACTCATTTAAAGTATTTGACTGCATTAGTTTTTCAAATGGGTGTAGGCAGTGACCTATTCCCCTGTATGCTATTGATGTAGAATTTCGGGGAAACATAGAGGCTGAATTTTTATCTTACCCCTGTGGTCTTACCCAGTTTTGAAAGAGCTTTCAGAATGCCTCAGTGTATCAGCTGGCATCATGCACTCCTGCCTCTCTTACTCTATCTTTTCTGCAGTTTGGTCTCATCTGGTGAAGTCCCTTACTGGTGCTCGACCCTATGGCAGTGGTGGTCCACTGTCAGGCTGTGATCTCTACCTCGTACCCTTCTTTCTTTAATAGGCGTTTGGTAATCTTTTGAGTCCCCCCATGCTTCAGTTAGTAGGTAGGACTGTTCCCATGAGGAACAGGGTCAAGACCGATTTGCATATGGCTGGGTCCAAACTGAGTTGGCATGGTTGGCGAAAAACGATGGATAGTGATGCGGCCGGAGCGATATCCAGTGGCTGAGATTAATTCAAGCATTCCATCCATCACCCTATTGTTTTTCCATTTGACGCCCTATGTGCGCCTCATATGCCCAGACATGTGTCCTGGGCTCCCTGTGCCACTGGAACCAAGCTATACCAGGCTGAAGAACCCATAACCAGGGCAAAACCTGTCTTGGGTTGCTTGTGTTCTGGTTCAGGGAGGCCTGGCCTGGCAGTTCGGGCTGGAATGGTCCTTTAAGAACCGTTGTCAAGACTGATTTGTATATGGCTGGGTCTAAACTGAAGTGGCATGGTAAGTGAAAAATGATGGGTTGGGGGCGATCCAGAGCGATTGCCAGAGGCTGAGATGAATTCAAGCAGTCCATCCATCACCTTGTTTTTGCATTTGACTCCTTACGTGCGCCAGGTATGCCCAGAAGTGGGTCCCTGACTCACTGTGCCACTGGAAGCAAGCTATACCCTGCTGAAGAGCCCAATACATAGGCGAAACCAGGCCTGGGTTGTTTGTGTTCCATTTCAGGGAGGGCCTGGCCTGGCAGTTCGAACTGGACTGTTACCAGAAGGAACAGGGTCAATACTGATTTGAATACGTTTGGGTCCAAACTGAAGTGGCATGGTGCGCGAAAACAAATGGTTTATGATGCTGCCCGAGCGATTGCCAGTGGCCGAGATTTAATTCAAGCATTCCATCCATCACTTTGTTGTTTTTGTCAGTTGTGGGCTGGCAAAATAGCATTCAGCAACCTGAGCGATGCTTGGGCATTTAATAAACAGTGTACACCTCTACTCTTTGCCGTTTTTCTCTCTCCTTACTTGCAGTGTAATCTCTTTCCTCTACATTCAGTGTTTTTGTAGAGCTTTTTTGTTTGCAGCGTTTTTGCTTTTAGGGTTTTCACCCAAGAAGAGACTCTTCCTGGGTGTTTTGGTCTTCATTATGACCCATCCTGTGTTCTTCACATATTTCTAAAGAGGTTGGTTTTTGACTGGGAATGGGATTGTTTCCAAATTTAGAATTAACATTCCATGGTAATTTGCAGATTCTCTGATTTCCTTGTTTTCAGTTCGGAGGAGATCTGCTCCACCGTTCTGGAATTCATTGCGCTGTGCTTCCCTCCCTGATTAGCGAGAAAAAGTCCTTATGCCACAGTGTAAAACAAAACGGTTATCAGTGCAGTGCTTGAATGAATCACAGTCACTGGTAATTAGTTGGGCCTCGTTTAGTCCGTAATATTTTTTACCCAGTATAATTTTCTAGACAGAAACCAGCAATATGCAAATCAGCTGTGGTTCAGCTCCAGTTGTTAAAGCCCTGCCTCATTGCACGTTTCAGGTGCAGACTCGAAGCTGTCTGGCTTCTGTTTTGGCCTGTTCTCTCCCGTAATTCTAGAGTGACTTATCTTTGTTAATATAAAACATTTTACTTGTGTTTCCTGTAATTCCTGGTACGGTGTGATGTGGTTTTAGTTGTTCCAAGCGAGCTCTTTGTTCTTGTGTATGCATTGCACTATAAAGCTTGAGATCCAAAATGGACTTGGAGGCGGATGAGGATGAGGATGCAATGACTTAGTTATATAGTGGTAATCCACATCACTGAGATTATTTCTTCCTTAGCCACGTCCCACCCTGTTCCCTAGCCTCTCCCTATAGGTCTGTGTGCTGAAACATTTGTGGCTTTGGTAAGAGCCAGAGGCATCTTGATAGAAGTTTCCCTTTATGGTCAATTCTCTGGCGAGGGAGTGTGAGGCTAATCTTGGAGGCTTTAGTGTTTGATTCTGGATTCTATAGGCATGCAGTTGTCTGGTGAACTAAACACTCATCTCAAGTTCAGCACGTAACTGAATGTTGAAAAGATAGTTCAAATAACCAAGTCTAAAATAATCCCTTGATTTGTAGGATCAAAATAAAATATTCTAATTTAGCTTTGAAATGTATTTGTTTTTACATCTGGCCAATGAGGCAGCTTCGGCGGTGTTGCCAACCTAAAGCTTATTTTCCAAAACCATAATCCTTAACCCGTTAACCGCGGCGGTAATTCATCCGCGGTGCAAGCGTTTCCGTGCGCGGGTGGGGCGCCGTCGGCCAATGGCCGACGGCAGCACTGGGCAGGTAGGCAGCAATTAAGGGGTTAATCCAGATAGAGAGATTTATAATCAGCAGGCTCCATCAGTACGTCTGCTGAATTGTCAATAACATTTTGTACCTGTCCACCACAGCATACATCATGTGGCAAGGGGTCAGCCAACTTAGTCCATTGGATTCCTATCAGTGACTTCACAAAGCTTTTACAAATTTGTTGGACTGAGCCCCCTGTGCAGGGTCCCTCCCACACTGTTTGCCCTCACCAGTCTTGCTGAATTTGTTTTTGTTGGCCCTAGAACTCTGTTCATGTTACCACCGCTAACCAATGCTAAAGTTCTTAAGCTCACTCCCTAAGACATAGTAAAATTGGTATACACCGAATTGGCCTATTTAATTTACTTGCCAGTCCCTTATAAGTGGCATACCATATACCCTGGGCTGGTAAATTAAATACTACTAGTGCACCTGCAGCACTTATTTTGCCACCTACGTAAGTAGCCCCATAAAACATGTCCTTTGCCTGCAATTTAAGCCTGTACGCAGTGTTAACCTTCCAATTTAACTTGGTAAAGTAAGCCCCTTGCCAGGCCTAAAACGCCCTTTAATTACATATAAAACACCCCGAAGGTAGGCTCTAAGTAGCCAATAAGTCAGGGTGTATTGTATTTAAAAAGTTAGACATGTACTTTTAAGTTTTATATGTTCAGTTAGTGAAAAATTCACAAATTTGTTTTTTCACTATTTTTTGGCCTACTCCTCCCATAGGAAAACATTGGGTTACCTTATTACATTTAATAAGTGATGCTTTTGTTTGGGGGCAGATAGAAATCTTATGTTTGGTATCTAGGGAATTGGGATTTAAAATACTCTGAAATGACATTTTCTTAACGTAACCATTTGGTGCCTGCAGCCTGTATTCTGGCTCACATGACTATGTGTAGTTGGCAGCTGGCCTATGTGTATTCCTCCCAGACATCCACACAATAGAGTGATGTGGGTGTTGGCAGTATGGGCCATCTAAGGCAGATTGGAGTTGTGCACAGCCCTACTTGCACTTTAGAGACCCTACCTCAGTTTACATACAAAAAACGTCCCATTCATATATTGTGACTGCAAGTAGACTGGGCCAGTGTATAGAGACACGTTTGTGGAGGAAAAACTCCACGAGTTTCTTTCACTTCAAAGTGAACATCCGATATAAAGAAATAGGCCTCTCAAGCTAACTCTTCAGCTCACTTTTGGACCCGTGGAAGGACTGTGTGAACTGCCCTGCTGCCTGTAGTCTTCTGTGTACTTCAGAGGACTCCCCTGCTGCGCGAAGAGGACTGCCTTGCTGCCTGAAGCCTGCCCTGTGCTCTCTGAGAACTGCCCTGCTGCTTGGGACCTGTTTTTCTGTATAAACCCAGGACTTCCAGAGGGACTCCAAGGGCTAGTTGGCTGGCCTCCTGATCAGAGCTACATGGGCAGAAAAGGTTCCAACCATCTTAAAACCGTACCTGGACCCAGCCGGAGTGAGTCCTTACCCTTCAATTGATGCCCCTACAACCATGGACCTTTGGAAATGGTGCTAAGGATGCCCAGATAGCCCAAAAAAAAAACTTGGGTCTTGGAACATTTTTTTTTCAAAAAGTGCTCTGAGAACTGGGAAGAGACCAGGACCTACCTGCTCGCCAATCAACGCAAGGTGCATCGTAGGTTGGCCTGACAAGTTGGCAGCTCCCGCCGAGTTTTTCTCCACACCACCAAATACTGTTCAGCGGCCCCTCGCAGAAGGGATATCCAGCCTCATGGAGCCCTCGTTGGATACAACCTGCAGCTTTGTCCTGTCGGAGATTTTGGACTTCGATAAAAGAGATTACGTCCGAAAGTAGAAGTCTTCACAGTGACCTCGACCAGCCGCTCCCCGAAGCCTCTTTGCCTCAGATACTGCCAGCGGCCTTACCCCACTGTACTATACCCTCTCAGAAACTTTTCTTGAAGAATTCTTTTAAGTCTCTAGGTAAGTGCAGACCAGGCCCAATCCACTTTGTGTATCCGAACTGCACTCCTTCACGGTCGGCTATGACTTCAGACTTTGCCCTGGTCTCGTGCAACCAAATGTCCACGGTTGGTGCTTTGATCTTTTACGTGCTATTTTACACTTTAAACTTTAAAAATCCATAATGCTGATTCTACTGATTGGATTTTTGTGATTTTGGGTTCAAAAATTAACTGTATTTTTCTAAATTAGTGTGGTATTTTTCTTGTGTTGTGTTTTCACTTTATTACTATTTGAAGTGCTGCACACATACTTTACACATTGCCTCTAAGTTGAGCCTGAATGCTTTTGTGCCAGGCTACCAGAAGGTTAAAGCACTAGTTAATTTAATTACTTTTAGTGGTTCACCCTGACAAGGATTGTGTCTGTTGCTTAAGTTGGATTGCACCCCCTCGGGAAACAGTTGGAACACCGCGACCTCAGCCACGTATTTTTCCGACTACGCAAGCGCTACCACGTATGCCTTGACCATGCATATGAGTGTTTAAGGCAGTGCGTGACCTGGCTGCTAGCTGCTGGCTGTCAGAAGTAGAAAGCAGCCAGGCAACAGGAAAGAATATTTTAAATGTAACATTTTTGTTGCCCTCTTTTGTGTAATAGTCTGTTATGAGGAGATTAGGTTTATTATATGGTGCGGTTGTGTGACCTCACAATGTAATAAACGCACATACCTGGCTTGGATCCAGTCAGGCTCGTTTGTATAACCATAGCTCAACCCTGGGTAGCTGTGGCTTCGAGCAGTCAAGCTTTAACAAAGGAACAAGTGCAAAGCATTTAGTAGCATCAAAACAATTGAATAGGAATTAAACTTTTAAAAATAGTTCACATTTTTATGAATTTTTAAGCACTAAATGAACAAAATCCACCAGAAAGTTCCAGAGATATACGTTTTTTTAAAAACCTTAATTGCAGTTTTTCACTCAGTCTAAATAAGCATTGGCAACTATTGTGGTTCGCGGTCACTTTAATAACTTGGAAGACTTTTTATAAAGTTGCGTTCTGATAATCCGGCCTGCTTTGGGTGACCGTCTCTAGCAGGGGCCAAATCAAGAGGGCCAGAAAAGCTTGTCATAAGTTACCTTGCAGTCAAAGCAGTCTCCAACCCAGTTTCGGGTTCTCTGGGTCAATCACCATGGACCTCAATGGAGTCATTCTGATGCAAGGTATAGAGAATGCTGAAGATGCTGTGGATTCCGAACCGTTCCACAGGGGCCTTCCTGGGGCACCCCTTGGTCCACAAACACATGGGGAAATGGCTTTAGCCACATAGGCCGATGTCCCTCAATGTGCAGCCAAAAATCAGTTACCACTGGTCTACTGGTCCCCGATCACAGCTAAACAAGTAGTTCTCTTTAACTGCGGCTTATGTCCATCTTTTGTCGCCAATCTACACATTAAGGACTCTCCCTGATCTAGGGACTCGGGGACACCTTTTGAGTGTCAGGGTTCAATCTCCCAGGCTGTGCTTCGGCAGTCACCGGCGATGACGTGATTGTGGCTACCAACTTGGCCAAGTCCACTTCTTCAGCTTTTGTGGCCAGGGAGCTGTACCAGGTAGTCAGCCATCTGGCTCTCGGAGTTCACCTCTTCTGCCTGGGGGTCGGGAATAACTTTTCCTTGAACAGGGCATTACAAACACAGTCCTTTCTTTGCTAACCCAGAGGCAGCAGATGCAGTCTAGTCTTTGGTGCAGCCACTCTTTGCCAGGTCCATGGAACAGCAGGGCAGGACTATTTTGGTCCTCTCTTCAGTCCAGATGTTATTGTATCTTTGGGTGATACTTTTATGCCCACAACTTGCCCTCACGGATGTGGTGACTACCAGCCAATGGGATACCAGGTCCCATCCCGTCTGATGATGATTTCCCTCAATGTGTAGCATCTAGATATCCCAGAGTGCAACATTCTGCCCACTCCCAAGATGGCAGGAACCCTCTCTTGGTGTGTGGAGCTTGGTAGCTCGCAAGAGGTCTGGCTACCTGAAGGCAATATGCCCATGGGAAAACTGGTTTGGCAACTGTTTGACCCTCTATGTCCCCATTGCAAACCAGTTTGCCAAAACAAAAGAGCAACCACTCCTGTGTGTGTCCACTATTTGCCCTTCAAAGGCGGCTTCCCCTTTGAAGGTCGCCTTTCGGGCTCACACCTTGTTAGGCTTCCTGTCAGGAAGTGGTAACACCTCTTCCAGGGACGGTCCTCTATTATACAAGCAGTTTAGGCCTTTCCTTTCTTAGGAGTCGTTCACACGTCTTCCAGAGAGGGCAGAACGCTGCCTTGTGGCCGGAATATGTGAACAGCCAATGGAAAACTTGGGCAACAGAGTAGCAACTTCCTAAAGTTGCCTTTTACTCTTAAGTAATGTTAAATTTGACTTGGCCATCAAGGCTGGTTTAATGCAACTAGTATTTTGACACTTAAAAGTACTAACTTTATTACTCTTTTTCTAAATTGTCAATGTATAACCCTGCACTCATCAATGGGGATACCAGACTTTCCCCAGTAAAAATGATAAATTTGGGAGTTTTCCTGTCGGACATATAAAGCGCCCTCCCTTCGGGCTCGATAGGCCTACCTTCGGGATGACATATATATTACAAAGGAAGGTGTGGGCCTTGCCATTACATTTGAATGGCGAAGTCGAGTTAGCAGTTGCAAATTGCTCTCTGCCTGTCTGCAGTGGCAGGCTGGGTGACATGTTTTACTCTGTCACTCTCAGGGTGACACAATAAGTGCTGCAGCCCCTGACATACATTTTAACGTACAGGCCCTAAGTACCCCTGGTACCATATATTAGGGAATTTATAAGCAATTTAACTTATGCCAGTTTCACATAAGCAAATTAAACATGCACTGTGGAGAGTCAGAACACGGGCACTGGGGTATGGTTAGCATTTCCCAGTGCACTCGGAGGCAAAAAACAGCAGAATCAGTCCAAACTTTGGGTGTAATCATGCAGAAAGAGACAGTTTCTTTCAAGTTTTCTTTTTTTTAAAGTCTTTTTTGGCATACAATTGCAAAAAAATAAAAAAATAATAAAAAATTGTACCAGACAAGGCAGACCTATTGGCTTTGCCAATTCTTGTTTTTGAAACTGTTTTTTTTTTTTTTTTGCTCTTTCCCGGCTCACCCTTACCATTCTACATCTACTGATTTAAAAAAATAAAATTAAATTTATTTTAATTTTTTTAGTTATTGTTTTCGCCTGCTCTTCTTTCTCGTTAATAGTGGATTGGGTGGTAGTCTGGTGGTTTTCAAGGAAGCTGTGCCAGGTTAGAGGCAACTAGCTTACCCGCTGGAGCGAAGGTAACGCATTATGTGTGCTGTGGAGGAAAAGCGTGCTTGTCGATGCGTGACGGAAGTGGCTGCGAGTCTGAGTACAGAAATATCTTGTGCAACAAAGGTAGGAAGTAGGTCACTGAGGATGTTAGGCGTTGATTGGGCGAACACCCACTTTCTCTTTGTGATGTTTCTTAGGCCTACATTGGATGCTTTCCGTTTCTTAAATGTGCTTGTTTTCTTTTGGCATGCATTGTCTAATCTAGGAAAATATTTTGAAACCGAAACACGCTCCGGATCCCGGTTCACGTGGCTGAGCACACATCGCTGCTCCAAGAAATAAGGTTAAGCCCGGTGCACGAGCGCACATGGAACATTCATGGTCGCGAGCCAAGATGTATTCGAATGCTAGCATCCGGCGCGCGCCTAGGGGCACCGCCCAGAGCTGGCTAGGACAGGTGCTTTTCAATGTTGGCGGAAATATTGTCTCTCGCTGACTGAAGGTAGCTTGCTTTAAAAACCTTGTTAAAAAAGTAAACCATATTCCCATGCCAAATTGCCATTTTACTAATGTTTATGTGATATTATAAAGCACAGGTCTTGCTGTATGTTAAACGCAGAGAATGCGTAGATGGGCATACAAGCAGTTTAGGCCCTTCAATAATATCCTGGGGCCTTTTAGCATTGAGCCAAATTTACTAATTGTGTGCGCTTAAATTTTACGTCTTTCCCCTCTCTGCATTAGTGGTAGCTGTCGAGCTTCTGGGGCGGAACCAGAATTAATTTTTGTGCAGCTTGTTTCTGTGCGCAGTGGCATAGTAAGCAAAAAATAATGATGCAACTCTGAGCAGTGCCAGATCAAGAGTCATAAGACAGTCTAAACTTTTGAAAAGAACGTGTAATCGTACGGTAAAAAATTTAGTTGGAGAAAAACTGCAAATTTCTTTGTGGATTGCTGAGCTGGAATTGGAAAACAATTATTCCAAGAAATCAAGAATTGGGGATCAAGGTGTGGCAGAGGAAAGGGGTGGAGTCATAAGGGGTGGAGCTTGAAAAGCAGTCCGACAGCCAACTATTATGATTTAAAAAATACATCTGCAAAGAAATTGTTAACAAGGACATATGTGACAGCAGATCTCTTCTACAATACTTAATTGGTCACAAAGAGGCTGCATTTTAAAATATTTTACAGGGTTAACTCACCTGCTGCAGAGATCGTGTGCTCATCAATTTTGCGGTGGGTTATAATAACAGCTGTAATACAACTCACAGTTCTGGGAGAATTCTGTTTTGTCCAGTCACAGTTATGACTCCTAAAGTAGCATAGAGGGTTATTACTCTGCACATTGTGTAACATGCAGATCTGAGATTTATATTTTATTTAGAGAGGTAAGTGGGCTACTGCTTTTGACACTGAGGTCATTTTGTTACTTCCAGTTCATAAGTTGCAAGCCTTCTAAAATAGCTCCGTGATCTATTTATCGGCATCAAGGAGCTGCATGCAAACTGTAAATCATGGGATTAGATCCTTATTGTTTTTTCTAAATCTGTTGTAATTCTAAGAGTGAAAAGAAAGGTTTATTTGAGAAGTAATAAAGCCTAGTTAGTACAATCCCTGCATTACATTTTATATCCTGACTTTGTGTTTATCAGTTATATTCACTCTTAACATGTAATACCTACAAGTATGGACCTTATGAGTTCTACGCCTTATAACCCTCGTTGTTTTATGGAACATTTCCTGTACATTGATTTATACACATATGATTTATTATGCCACCGTGCGTGATGTAAATCGCTCTGACACTGGGATGAGTAGTGGTATAAAAGAATTCAATAAAAAATAGCGGGTGGCATTTAAATCAATATTTGTATAATTACTCATACAGACAGATAAATCCGGTATTCTTATAGTGCAAGCCCAGAAATAGCTGCTGGAACTGGCATCCGGCGAGATCCCTCCATTTTCCAGCACTGGGGGATTGAAAGTCAATACAAGATTGTATACATCAAGTGGGTGTTTCATAACTTTTGAATTTTGCAGTTACATTTCACATGTTTATAACCGCATTAACTTTCACATATTTACATTTTTTAGGTAGAGGAAAGTTATGTGACTTGCCTAAATCACATGATGTTGAGTTCATTGGCAATGCCGATATTACAACTCATGTCTCCAGATTCCAAGTCCGAAAATTAGGTGTCTAGGAACATCCCCTCCCCATGTGTGGTCTTCACTGGTATTGCTTGAAAGATGTAAATAGACCACGGGAGACATAAGCCACACGCTCAAAAATTGCATAAGTCTGGTCAAGTGACTGAAACAGGAAGACATTTTGCTTGTCTACTTAGCCAAAGTCGGCATTGACCTGTATGCTCAAATAGGGGGAGCCACTGTAATATTACTTAAAGATCTGAACAGGTAAGAATGCCTGGAGCTCTTAAATGACAAAAGAAATTACAAAAGACTACACAAGGATCCCACCGGAATAATGTAGAGGATATTACCTGTAAAATAATTGATGCAAAAGAAAATAGTTGAATCACACAACACGAAGTAGAATATCTATGTCAAAAACATCCAAAGATATTAATGTCGCATTACACGACATCTGAGGGAAGCTTGCATATGTGCTTTTACTAGCAATACCATACTTTTATATCCTCCCAAAGATGTACATACATAACATTCCAGCACCAGGTCGACCCACAGTGTCAAGTATTGGTTCAGTCTCGGAACCAATGTCAAGATTAACTGACATTTTTTTCCTTAATCCTTTAGTGAGGAAGATGCTGACATATCTTTTTGGTACTAAAGATATATGTTAAATCTACTTGAAGGTATATCATTCAACCCAGAACGTGAAATACTGGGTACAGTGGTCGTGGAGGCCTTATACACTAGCACCACGCAAGAGGAGTCATTAAAAGTATTTGTTTCATGCGAAGGGATGAGGCATGGGAGCACATTACACCTAATGAATTTGTCCTCGACTTTGCATACATGGCAGTAACCAGAAATTACTGTCAATTCAAGGGTTAAGTCATTCTCCAAACCCATGGAACATCTATGGAGGTACATTTGCGCCAAGTGTAGCATGTCTCCACATACATAATTTTGAGAACAGATATATTTTTAGTGAGGACAATCCATACCGAGACCATATTAAATTATGGAAACAATTAATTGATGATGTCTTTATAATTTGGAAAGGAGGCAAGTGCCTCCTAGTATCCATCAGTAATTGGATTAACACCCCCAATAAACACCAGACATTTACTGTTTCACATAGTAGGAAAAAACCTTCTTAGATTTAAGAATAAAGGCAAAGCGGGACACGATAACATGCAAGGTCTTTTATAAACTGGCAGACCGCAATAATTTATTGCAGTTTGATAGCTTTCACCCAAGATCTCTCAAAGAAAATTTACCAGTAGGGCAATTCTTAAATTTAAGAAGAAATTGTACTGAGAATGATTACTATCTAAAACATGCAAAATAATTAAATACGAAATTAAGAGAACAGGAATACCCAATAAGACTAGAGAGGCAAAGAGACGAGCTTTGTCTATTCCCGGTGTGATATTCTTAAATCACAAAGAAAAGAAACAGCAAGATAGACTGCTGTGTGTACAAATTTACAATCCCCTTTCAAACATGATGAAGACAATTCTTAACAATCACTGGAAGGTACCTCATCATCCTTGACTTATGAACTATGTTGAAAATGGCTCTTTATGGGGGGTTATCCCCAAACTTTTTGCTTCTTCCTCCCTTGTTTTTCCTGACCTGTGGCTGTTGGCAATAGGACTCTGGGCACTTTACCACTGCTGATCAGTGCTGAAGTGCATATGTTCTCTGTGTAAATTGTGATTGTGATTGGTTATCCATGATTGGCATATTTGTTTTACCAGGAAGTCCCTAGTAAAGTACACTGAGTGTGCCAGGGCTGGTGATTCAAATGCTACTAGTGAGCCTGCAGCACTGATTGTGCCACCCACGTGAGTAGCCCTAAAATAGTGTCTCAGGCCTGCCACCGCAGTGCCTGTGTGCAGTCTGTGAACTGCCATGTCAACCTGGCCAGTGTCCCCACTGACCAGGCCTAACCCTTCCCTTTCTGTACACATTGGACACCCCTAAGAAGGCCCATGGTACCCCCTTGGGCAGGGTGCACTGTATGTGAAAGGTAGAGCATGTATTAGTGCAGGTGACATGCTCTGGTAGTGAATGACAGCCATTTTCGTTTTTCACTATTGTAAGGCTACCTTGCCCATAGGCTATCATGGGGAATGCTGGCTACAGTGGCTACCAGCATATCTTCCCAAGGTAGGACATAAAAGTCTGATATCCCTGAACTCAGAATTTAATAACACATCTTTTAGGAAGGATGGTTTTTAAATCCTGTCGTTGAGAACAGCACTTTTAGAAAGGGGCTGCTTTCTTGTCCCACCTTTCTGTGTGCCTTTCGCGGTTTGTGAATTGACTGTCTGGTTTGTAAGTGACAGGGCTGGGGGATTCCAGGAGACCGAATGAGTCTGCCCAGTGGTGAATAGAGAGATCCTCATCTAGATGGGAGGGAGAAGTTGCACCTGGGACCTGAATAGGACTGTGCCTGCCCCCCACAGTGCTGGCTCCACCCCCTGTGGTGCATCTGATGTCTCTGCCCTGCACTGTGAAAGGAGAGAAGAAATCATGTTAACAAAGTGCTCAAGGGCTGTGCTTTCCCTCCACAATGCTGGCTCCACCTCCTGTGTGGACATCCAATGTTTCTGCTCTGCATTGTGAAAGGAAAGAAGGAGTCATGTAAACAGTGCTCCAGAACTGGTTTGGACCAGGAACAGAGCCTTTCTGCACAAAGGGAACAAAGACTTTTTGGTGTATAAGTATAGGATCCCAGACCACTGAACTTTAGATCATCCTGGAATCAAGAAGGAACCTCTGCCAAGGGGAAAGCTGGAAGACTGAAGAAGGAAGACGGTCCTGCTGTTGCTTTGCTGGACTGACCTGCAGTTGCTTTGCTGCCAAGGAGAGGGGAAGGACTTTGCTTTGTGCTGTGTCCCCTTGCTTGAAGGAATCTCCAAGGGCCTGAAGAAGAGCTGGCTCCCTGTTAAGAAGTCCCAGGAACAAAAGGACTTCACCCCCAGCTTCTCTGAACTCTGCTGAGAGAGTTCTGTCCTTCCTAGAGTGCTTGGGCGGGTTGTGGTGCCTCTGGAAGTTGTACCTGTGTTAGGAAGCTGGAAACCAAGATTTTAAAGACTTTCTGCAAGTTTTAACGCATTGCTCGCTTGTGGAGCGCATCCCCGCCAGTGCGAGGAAATTCCCGCCGCTACGAAGGCCGAGATCGTCGCCGCTCCTGTTGCCGCTGCCAGAGTCGTCACATCCTTCGTTTGTGGGACGCACCAGTCTGGTGCGGGAAGATTATCATTGCTGCAAGTATCGTCGCAGAGCCTATCGTCACTGGGTGAGATTGTCGCACCCCTTGCTTGGGGACCGCATCATGTCGCTGCGAGAGTCGTCGCAGAGCCATCGCATCAAGAGGCCGCGAGACAAGAAGATCGCTGCTGAGCCGCGCATCGTCGCCGCACTGGAGATCCTCCCGTCCCGAAGATCGACGCATCGTACCTTTTGCGAGCTGCTTCCACCGAAATCTGTGCACCGGAATCCACTCAAGGTATCGCATCCCTCCCCATACAGACCGGAGTCACCGCAACACGCCCGATACGTGCAGCGGGGTTGTTGCATCGCCTCCCCAGGGTCTCAGGAGTGACTCATCGCTTGCTTTTCAACGCTACAGCTTTCACTTGGAACTTTTGTCGCATCTAAAGGTACTATTGTTGAAAACGTGACGAAACTGTGGATTATTTTAACGCAACTTTACGAAATCATTTGAAACCATATTCTTGAACTGTGTATGTTGGATTTTTGTCGTTTTGGTCTTGTGTAGTTTAGATTAAATACTTTTTATTTTTCTAAACTGTTGTGGAGTCAGTTTGTGGTGTTTTCACTGTGTTACTGTGAGTGTTGGTACAAATACTTTGCACATTGCCTTTGATAAGCCTGACTGCTCGTGCCACGCTACCAAGGGGGTGAGCAGGGGTTATCTAAAGAGTGTATCCTCCTTACCCTGACTAGAAGCAAGGGTCCCTTTTTGGACAGTGCTACCTACCTCTGCCAACTAGAGATCCCCTGTTCTAACAAACTACAAATGTTTGCCTTCATAAAAGGAAAATCAATTAGAGACACTCTGGTCCATACTAAACCAAAGTCAATATTAGGAAAACCAGTAATGGATATATAGGCAATGTGGAATCTATCCGTACTTACAGAGAACTGCTCATGTAGTGGTTGCAATGTGTATACATTAATTTTGAAAGAAAGGAGTTGAATTTTGACTCCATGGATTTTAAAGTCCCATACACATTGTAATTCATACAATGTTTTATACAGTTTCACATGCCCATGTAACCTATGCTACTTAGGCATTACCACTAGAAAGGTGAACATAAGGATCATTGAACACCAAAATACCATTGCATATAAAAAAAGAGAACACCAAACTTACCAGACACTATTTATCCTACCACAATACAGTAACGCCATCTGCACTATGAGCAAAGATAGATATATCGCTTGGGAAGCGATAAACTTGGTCTTTATGATGACGTAGTATGGGGTCAACTATGATTGTCGCTACTAAGTATACAGGACACAGTTTAAGGGATTCCTTAGTTCACACCCACAATCCAAAGATTATTGAATATAAAGGTATTAAAAATGATAAACGAATTGTGTATGTGTGAGTGTGTGTGTGTGTATATATATATATATATATCACCTAGTGCGAAAATGGAACCTAATATGAGAAAGACAGCTATAATATGTAGTTATGCACCTACTAAGAGTGTGGACTAGGAAATTTAAGGCTTCTGTGGCTCGTATCGGAAAGGCGACATGAAACTATACTGCAATTTTGCCAATATCAGTGTGGTAAAAAGCAGGTCGACACAAATAATGTGAACCACCACTCCTCCCCATACTACATCTGGGTTGAGTCTCTAGAATATAAAGAAAAGGTAGCTTTCTTTCAACAAAACAAACAGAGGATTTTTATCTTAACAATTTTTGTGGGAGGCCACCTTAACAACCAAATGCCTCCATGTGATAAATGACACACAATTGTACAAATTGAAATCTCAGTGAAATAGTATATTAAACAAGGGTAAACTACATTACCCAAGTTCCTTAGCGTGAATGGAGAGCAACGCTAATGCCATCTGTATTATCACGTTCTCAGCTCTGAGACGAGATTCATGCGTATACACGCAACACTCTAAAAGAAATGATCAAGAGGAGCGTGGCTAAAGTGGCTGCGGAGTAGGAAATGCTTTCCTCTTCGCCGCCGCCCAGGCAGCTTGCTGTGTCCTGGAACCTTTGAATTCTGAGCAGGCCTTCTCCACTGCTGTGGTGACAACCGGGGCCTCACTGTTGGGGTGCGGTTGGCCCTGGGGGCATCTTGCCTGCGATACGTTGATCAGGGCGACTGGCTGTAAGCTTAACAAGATGGCGGCCGCCTGAATAGTGGTGCGGCCGACTGTGCCGCATCGCCTCCTCCTGCGCAGCTGAAGCCTAGCGGTCAGGCTGTCACCATCTGGCCCGCTGAGACTGGTCTGGGCCCGCTTCTCAGCCATGAGGCCTCTGGCCGGCTCTCATCGCACAAGGGCGTCGAGATTGGGAGAAACAAGATTGCGCCTCCTTGCCTATAGACTCTGCCTCCCCACTGCACGCCGCACCACGATAACAGCATCTAACCTCCTGGGCAGTGGACGGGAGGTGGCTGGTAGCCCCGGGCAGGGGCATCAAGGGGGCCCATGCATCGGTAGCTGTGATGCTTGACCCGAGGGGCCCTATGGGAGATCCCTTCAACCTAGTGGGGGAGGCGTGGGCCCGGCGTGTTCCTGGGAACTCTAATGCATGGAACCAGGCACAGAGACTAGAGTGTAACTTAGAGGCCTAGGGATGACGAACTGTGAGTACAACTGGGCGAATAATCCTGAGTGGGGGACAGCCTATTCTTGCTGGCTGCTGCCGCCTTAAGACTGCAAAAAGAACAATTGATGGACAGAATGCAGAACAATGTCATACATTCAACCCAGTTCAGAGATCTGGGCCTAAATCCATAGTTTTTTTGCTCCCAATGCCATTCAAGTTTGAACCCAACCATATGCAAATCAGTCTTGACCCTGCGCCCAGTGGGAACAGTCGAGCCTGAACTGCCAGACCAGGTCCTCCCTGGACTGGAGACAAGCAACCTAGGACCGGTTTAGGGGTTTCACCCCTCATCAACCAGGATAGCTCGACTTCAGCTGCTCTTCGGATGCTTTTTCCGGTCCTAGGAGGACCTGGCTTGGCAGTTCAAACCGGACTGTTCCCATGAGGCACAGGGTCGAGACTGATTGGCATATGGCCAGGTCTTAACTGGGGCGCCATGGTGAGTAAAAAAATGATGTATTTAACCCAGATCTGTTGACTGGAGGTGAATGTTTTGATTGGTTCTGCATTCCCTCCATCAATTGTGTGTTTTTTGCCTCCTGAAGACTGGCATGAAGGCAGACGAGCTGTCCTGAGAACTAGGGCCAATAGTATGCGGGATTGGCTGGGCATATGGTGCTGCTAGAGACCGTGATGGAGTTGGATCCTCCTACCCTGCCCGACGAGGCAGTTCCTTTTGTGACAGCTCGCCGATTCCTGAGTCACTCTTCCTCACCCACCGCAGTCACTGGCCTACACCGCATGTTGCAGTGAGTAGAGTGGCTAAGGAACTAAAAGAAGCGCCCAGAGGTGGGACTCTATGGGGGCAGAGCGGGCGGGCTTGCTGAGTATTCTGCGAGCCCTGCTGCTACCCCAATCTCACGCCCGATTTTTGGCCCCTGCAAGTGATCCTTCTGTTGGCGGTGAGTGCGGTCAACCCGGGCCCTTGGAGGGACATCTGGAAGGAAGTCTTGCTACCGGATAAGCCAATTGGGAGGCGAATCTAGCAGGACATTGCGCCACGAAGGCCAGTGACTTCTAATTCATACCCCACTTTCCAGGTATTGGCT
Source organism: Lissotriton vulgaris (assembly GCF_964263255.1). Lineage (NCBI taxonomy): Eukaryota > Metazoa > Chordata > Amphibia > Caudata > Salamandridae > Lissotriton > Lissotriton vulgaris. The sequence goes on along the minus strand of NC_141694.1, from coordinate 1,487,031,619 downwards.
GCAGCAAAACGCAAACGTGACCAATCAGTGCACGACATGCTTATCTGCTCCACACTGGCTTCCTCCAGGGACCTGGCTTTGCAGCAGCCTCCGCAGATGAGGCTCCTGAGAGCAGGCCCCAGTGACCCCAGTCTCTCAAGATAGGCATTTAAGACCTCAAAAGAGACCTCTCTCAGCATCTATGTAATGTGCGTCAGGACTCTCCTCAATGGGTGAATGGGTCTCCTCCCTGGAAGACAATGAACTGGCGATAGGTGAAGAAATGGAAATGCTGCGGCAAGAGGTCATCCGTCTTCATGAACAACACGAAAAACTCTGGGTACCAGCGGAGGACCTTGAGAATAGAACCTGTTGTAATAACGTCTTCCTTAGGGGGATCCCTGTGGGTTCCGATGGCTCTGACATCGAGGGATAAATGCAGGCCCTTTTTCGCTCGATCATGGGCTGGACTGAGGATTCTGAACTACGGCTGGATAGGGTACATCAAGTCGGCTGTCCTGGAGCCTCCAAAGCCAGACCACCAGACTTTCTGACATATGTACACAACTTTCAAACCAATGAAAACATAATGAAGAAAGCCAAGGCCAAACAACTTGTCCACTTCTGCGGACATCAAATTAGCCTCTTCCAAGGCAAGGGACCTAAAACCGATCCCCGAGTTCCTCCGGTGCCTATGGGTAGGGCCACCCCTTTCGACGTGCTTTCCGCTGGGAGGGTCAACTCTACCAACCTAAGACACTCGGAGAAGCCTACCGCATTCTAGAAGTGCAGGAGACTTCATGCCTGGCTCCCCACGCGACCTCCGCAATGGCAAAAATCTGGCAAACATAAGAACCCCGTTTGCAAGTCTAATATATGTTTTTTGACTCCATGCATAATATGCGTCAAGGCTCAATGTATCATGCCAGGGATCACCTTTCTCACTAAGGTCTGTGGCGGTAGGATGCTCACTGAATAACTACACTCGCTGAAGAGCGTGACTTGCTTGTGCGCTGGGCTCTTGCCTGCCGTACGACCTTCTATTATAAACAGACTTGTTAATGTTATTGTTCTGATAACAATATTGTTGAGAAAAGTGTTACTACTCGTTTTTACTCCTTCAAACCACAATACCTAGTCATACCTCAATGCAGGCTGAGGGGATGGCTCAACCGCCTTTGATAGTCTTATGTTCCCCCATGCCACAGCAGTGACTCCAGGTGGCAAATTCCAGACCCCTACTGTCTCCCATTTTCTTGGAAATTAAAGTGACATGCCTCAGTGTACGATGCCTCAATAACCTGACTAAATGTGTGGTGGTCCTGTGACTCCTGGAATGCTCAGGCAGCGACATATGCCTCCTACAGGACACTCACCTACTCCCCAAAAATTAACATAGGATGAAATACTGATGGTTTCCACTGCAGTACTGGTCCTCAGGCCCTCAGAAGAAAGGGGAGGGGAGAGTGCACTGCAGTTCTGGTCCTCAGGCCCTCAGAAGAAAGGGGAGGGGAGGGCGGCGATCTTACTCTCTAGGGATTTCAAGAGAGAAATCCTGGCTAAGGTGGGGGAGATCAAGGGATGACTCATTGCCTATCAGTTACAACTAGGCAACCTTCACTTTACACTGGCTTCCATCTACACTCAACGAGCGTCAAGAGACCTTTATCAAGGGAGACCTCTAATCTGTGTTGCAATCCCTGGATCCTGCTGTACTGGTGGGAGGGGACTTGAACTTAGTTATGAACACCAACCTGGACAGTTTATTTATAAAGTTTTATATAGTGCGAACGTGACCCACGAGGGTATCAGAGCGCTTTACAATATACAATTATTAAACATTAGATGATTGATGTGGTATACAAACATTTGGTATTCTCTAATCAGTACAAAAGAGGTATATAGTATTATATGGATAGCATAGGTGACTAGAAGACAACAAAGAATGATCCACAAGGACATCAGAGCACTTCACGATACACAGGTATTAGGATTAAGAGGTTGAGGTAAAATATATACATTCAGTAATTTCCACACAATTCAAAAGAGGTAGACAGAAATATCAGTATATCATAGGTAACTATTAACATCGAATTAAAGCCTTTGGATGTAAATGTGTTCATTAGAAGAGTTTTTACTTCTTGTTTGAAGGAGGTAAAGGATGAGATTCCACGTACCAATGGAGGCAGGGAGTTCCAAATCTTCGGTGCGATCCCTGAAAAAGCTCTGTAACCAGTTCTCTTTTTATGGCAGGATTGTGGTTTCAGTAGTAGTGACCTCGCACTTCTCAATTGTCTACATCCTCTGACTGCTCTAAGTTTAATGCTAAATAAGAGGGGGTATTGTTATGCAAGGCTTTTTGAGTCATGCAGGCAACCTTTAGATGTATTCTTGCCTTGTAGGGCAACCGATTCAGAGATTTCAGGGTTGGAGAGATGTGGTTGTTTCTTTTAATCCCTGAGTCCAGTCTGGCCACAGCATTGAGCGAAGTCCTCAGCGGGGCCAACTTGTATTTGGGGAGACCGCATAGAGTGGTGCTTCCGTAATCCAATCTTGATAACACCAGGGCTTGTACTGCCATTTTTAAGTCGGTCTGAGGGAGGAAGGGTTTAAGTTTCCTTAGTATACTCAACTGGTGATTGGCTCCCTTGGTGGCATTAATGATTTGTGCTTGCATGTTCAGGTGTTTGTCTATGGTGATTCCCACGGATTTTGCGGAGTCAATGATGTGGGGAGCACAGTCAAAGGAAGTTAGATGTCTTAACCAAAGGTCTATTTTGGGTGTGTGTTTGGGTATGGAGATGAGAAGGAATTCTGGTTTTTTTTGGTGTTAAGCTTAAGGTGGTTGTTAGTGAGCCAACTTTGAGTATTATGTAGAATAGCTTTGAGAGAGATGAAGTCTTCTGGAGAGGAGATTTTCATATAGAGTTGGGTGTCGTCAGCGTAAAGATGATATTGGATGTTTGCAGAGTTAAATGCTTTTGCAAGGGGCTCCATGAATAGATTAAAGAGAATGGGAGAGAGTGCTGAGCCCTATGGGACCCCTGTGGTGACCAAGGAGGGTTGAGAAAGTGAATACTTCATCTTGATTCTTTGTGTTCTGTTGTTAAGGAAGGAGGAGAACCATTGTAATACTGGTCCCATAAGGGCCATCTCCTTCATTCCAGTAGGGACAGTAGGTTGGCGTGCTTGACTGTATCGAAAGTGGAGGATAAGTCAAGAAGTATCAATAGGCAGGATTCGTTGTGGTCTAGCATTTTTAGTATGTCATCCAATATGTGGGTGAGAGCAGATTCTGTGCTATGACCTTGCCGAAAGCCGGATTGGTGTTTGTCTAGGAGGTTTAACTTCTCTATGTGATTACATAGTTGTAGTTGTACACATTTTGCCAGCAGTTTCGCTAGAGTAGGGATGTTGGTTATTGGGCGGTAGTTGTTTAGATCGGAGGGGAGGGAGTCAGATTTCTTTAGTATAGGGGTGACCTGCCCTACTTTAAGACAGTCCGGTATGGAGCCTTGACTCAGGGAGGCGTTTACAATCTTCGAAAATAACAGTTGATGGACAGAATGCAGAACATTCTTCGACCATAGGGGTATGATAGAGGTTTTGACCATTTTGAATAGGGAAGGAGGTAGGGGTTCAGGGAAATGGTTGAAGGGGTTAATCTCTAGAAGAGTGTTGTAGATTTCTTGTTCAGGGATGGGCAAGAAGGCGTGTTCCAGCCAATGCTTTGGCCAATCCGGTGCTTTTTCGATACAGGGTTTTCAGTGGTTGCTGACGGTGGCTTAGGGACATCTGGCGTCTTTGCCACACTAACACGCTGGACTATACATATTACTCCTCAGCCCACAAAACCTATGCCTGCATCAAACACTTTCTAGCGTCCCCTGGGGTACAGGCCCTTGTCCATGAGGTCTGCATAGCCCCCATTTCTCTGATCATGGCCCTCTCGCCTTAGTGCTGCTGGTGGATCTGTGCCAAAGTCGGTCCTCTCACTTGAGACTCTCAGATAGTCTCCTCTAGTACAAATCCACAATTGAAGCGCTGCATAAAGTGATCGAAACTATGACACCGGGGAGGTACCATTGTTCTCTTTATGGGAGGCTTTGAAACTGGTGGTCGGGGGAAACTAATTACTGTTTCAGCGGGCGATTACCGATGCAGGAAAGAGAAGATTGAGTCAAAAGCAAAAAGTGCTAGAGCAAGAGGCCATACATAAACGCATGTGAGCCCCAAGACCGTGGAGGGAGTTAGATAAGGCACACCTGCTACTCAAGCATCTATACCTAGATATGGTGGAGTATGCGATGGCATGACTAAAACACATTTTATTTAGGAAGCAACCGCTGCGGTCATATGCCAACCCTCCGACTCCAGGCCAAAACCCATAGAGACACGATCAAAGTGTTATGTACCAACTTGGGCACTGAAGTATATGGAGACGCTCAAATTGAAGCAGCCTTCCAAGACTTCTACAGTACGTTATACAAAGCTTCCGATGTGTCCAACACAAACTCTGTCCAATACTCAATACAGAAGAGGAAACAGAACCAAGGGAAGACTGAGAAAAGAAACACTTGACCGGACATGGAATCAAAGGTTAGAACTAGTTGCCGGTGGTGTAGGACAGAGGGGAGTCGCAGGTGGGGTTCTAAGCGATGTGCTGGATACAATGGGGTGCTTCGGGGTATCGAGGTGCAGCTGAGAGCTGGTGGCTGGTTTCAGGAGCAGCGTTTGAATGGAATACGCAACTCAAATCTTGATTGAGGACAGGGTCATAGCAGTCCCAGGACGATGGTGGGGCCAAACCCTACAGGGCCCCCCAACAACCTTTCGGAAGGCCACATTCCGCACAAGTCCAATAGGCCAATGAATAATTGGGAGATCCAGGGCCCCTCTTCACACTCTTGGGGGGGGGGAGGGGGCATCATATTAGGTTACACCACGGAGTACGGGGCACTGTTAGAGTTGAATAGAGGGTCCCTGGTGTAGTGCTTGAATGATTCAAGTCCTGCCCCAGGCACATTTTGAGAGGTGCACTGCGTGTTTCAGGCGCACTGTGAGAGATGTGAGGGAGGCTCACTGGTGTGAACAGAATGGGGTGTTTCGGTGAGGGCTGAGGTGCTCTGTAACAGCTGAAGGGAGGCTCGCTGGTGTGAACAGATTAGGGTGTTTCGGGAGAGTGCTGAGGTGCTCTGTGAGAGCTGGAGGGAGGCTCACTGGTGTGAACAGAATGGGGTGTTTCGGGTGAGAGCTGAGGTGCTCTGTGAAAGCTGTAGGGAGGCTCACTGGTGTGAACAGAATGGGGTGTTTCGGGTGAGGGCTGAGGTGCTCTTTAAGAGCTGGAGGGAGGCTCACTGGTGTGAACAGAATGGGGTGTTTCGGGTGAGGGCTGAGGTGCTCTGTGAGAGCTGGAGGGAGGCTTGCTGATGTGAACAGAATGGGGTGTTCCGGGTGAGAGCTGCAGGAGAGGCTCATTGGTGTGAACAGAATTGGGTGTTTCGGGTGAGAGCCACTAAATATAACTTAACCAATTTCCTAAACGTAAATGGTATCTTATCCGATTGGAAAATAACAAGGCAAAACTGTAATTTCTCTATGAAACCTAACTCAGCTCCTTGTATTTAATCATCGTAGTTGCTATACTTTTATATAGAAATCCAATTTTTTTGTGTGGCTTATTATCTGAAACAAAAATACAATGAGAAAAACATCAGACTACCTGGTACAGTCGTGGGCAGTAAATTGAAACTTTGGTTACGAATTGCAGACTGTCTTTGTAGCCGATTGTTAGAAATGGGATTTGCAGTTGGCTAAGGCTTGCGCCAAAGCCAGGCAGAAACCACAACTCTAGTCAGGGCAAGGGAGTTACACGCCAAAGATAACCCCTGCTCACCCTCTAGGTAACGTGACGCGAGCAGTAAGGCTTATCCCGGAGGCAATGTAGGTTAAGTCTTTGCGCATGCACCCCCAGCAACAACATCCCAGGCCCCCCACAAAAGGAACTCCATACAAGGTTATATGTAAAAATAGCCTTTGTATTATACCAAACATATTAGATAAGAAACACACACTTTACAATGTGCCATATGCACAGGCAGAATTTACAGGGGATTATATACATGGGACAGGGCCACATGGACCACTGTCAGGAATAAGCACTTTTAGAACTAGCACTTGGTAGAATTAGTACTTTTGTAGAAATAGCACATATAATAACTATAGCGCCAAATAGCAACTGTAGACCACAACCAGTAACCACTGGCAACAGGTAAGGACCACCTACGCAATCCTAAACACTTTAGGCAAATATCACGCAGGGAAACATGAACACACTAGTATAACCCATAATAGATAAAACAACCTCCTAAGCATAAACATATGTCTAGAGGTATCAGAACGGGGTGCGCAAAACATTCTACACACAGTAAATTTCCTAGCACCCTAAGAAGCTCATAAATCACATTTAGCGCAGAAATCACATCTAGCACATAACTCACATCAAAGTCCAGGTTGCGCCTCTGCGCCAATACCTAAATGTAGCAGCTGCCCACTACTTGCTGGGCAGCTGAGGACAGGTACAGAACAGGGCCTAAACACTGCAGCTGGCACGAAGTGCTGCGCAGCTGGGGAAGGCCAAGGTAGGGATGAAGGAGTGCGTCTCACTCCTAAGTCCACAGAACAAGTCCCTAGAAAGCAAAACCTAAACTGTGCAGCTGCCCACTACTTGCTGGGCAGCTGGGAAGGATCACTGCGACAGGGGCCCTCACTGGCCCTTATGACAGATCTGCGCCTTGTGAGAGCCCTATAGGCTCTAGAAATTCAGACTGCACACTTTGGGGCCTTCTAGGCTCTAGGAATGAAAATAGGTGCTTCTTGGGAGCAAAACTGCGCCAAACATGGGGGGGCCCTCTTAAAACAACGGGGGCCCTCAGGGGCAGAACACAGGCCCCTCTGGAGCCTCTGGGGCTCGAAACAAAGGCTGCCAACTAGGGGGGGAGGGGAGGGGTGGCCCGCTGCCAGCCGTGGTCGCTCTACCTCCCGAAATGCCCCCGAGACGTTGAAACGCGCAGGCTCGAAATAACCATGCCCCCAAGCGTTGGCGCCTCGCAGGGGCTCAGTACATCGTCAGTGGACCGTTGGGGCAGCCCTCTGCCACCCTCGGAGCTCCCCCCAGCCCTTCAACACTCACCGGGCTGGTCAGGGGTGCTCTGCTTCAGTCGCGGTTTCCGTGGCGGAAGGCTGGCTCTGGGGCGGCCTTGCTCAGCATGACGGGGGGCTCTCTCCTCCATCACGGGAGCCCCGCGCTGCCATGGGCCACCTCAGCATGCTTCTCCGCTTCACCCGGGCCTCCTCCTGGGGCCCGGGACTCTGTACCGGCACTCCTCTTCTTTTTCCGGCCGGCGTGCGGGGCTTCCCCTTTGCGCCGGAAGCCCCGGAGTATCATGGCCGCACTTCCTTTTCCGTACTGCGGCCCCGCCCACAACCAGGCGGGCCGCGGGTGGCAGCAATCTTTTAACGCGGCTCGGGCCGCAGCAGTGATTCTCGGGGGCAAGAGGGGTAGGCACCCTCATGATAAAAAAAAGTAAATAGCGGGGTGAGTACCCGCTTTGGTGCATATAAACGGGGTGGCACCCGTAATTAAACAAATAAAACATCGGAGTGACGCAGGGTAGGCACCTGCATTTGCACAAGGCAGGGGGAATCCCCTCGCCGGGGAATCCCTCAAGACAGGGATCGCCGCTCCGGCGGCGCAAAAGCGCTATTTAGCACGGGGAAGCCTTTAGGAAGCAGGGGGGGGACAATGTAGGGCCCAGGGGCCAGCACACAGGGCACTCCAGCCAGGAGACAACCCCCATGGCGGCCCCTCCTGGGCCTCACCATCAGCAAGGCCCCCTCTGTTAAGAATCAAAAAGAAGAAGGGTCCCCAAGAAGTCCCTCAGCAATCCAGGGACTGGGCAGGGCCCAGGGAGGCAAGCCTTCCCCTGGGCCCCAGCAGCAGCACACCCCTGGTAGATTCTAGTCAGGAAACAAGAACATTGAACATGAGGTCACAGCCTCATTTTATACACAAAATCCCTTTGTCTCTAGGGTGCAGGGTGGGGGAAAAACCAGACGCAGCTGGTTTTGGAGCACTTTGTTTCGCTCAGCCCCTCTTTCCATTCACTGGCCAGGCTAGGGTCATCAGTCGCACCACAGGGGGCAGAACCAGCATTCTGTGGGGAAAGCCCAGCCCTATTCAGGTCCCAGGTGCACTCCTCCCTCACATCAGTCATGCAGATCTCCCCACTCACCATCGGGGCAGACCCATCCTGACTCCCGGAGCCAGGCTCACCAGCCAGCTCCAGCCAATCACAAGCCAGACAGCCAATTCACATAAATTACACAGACAGGCCAACTTCTACAAGTGGCACTTCCACACTAGACACAATAATGCCGCACACATCATCGCGCAGCATTTAATCACACGAGTCCGCACATACCAAACTCGCACCTGCACTCCCCACGCATCAGGAATTACCATGGACACACATTTCCCCCATGCGTTCCTGTGGGAGGGCAGGCCAAGCTCACGCACGCAATCAGAGAGCGCACGCACTTTACACTGCGCCACAGTGCTAAAGTGCGCAAAGACCAGAAATCATTATAATCATGTAACACTAAAAGGCAAAAAGTTCAGGGGTGAACCTGCCAGAAGGGCCAAGTCCAACACTGATGTGATCCGATTTGCTCTTTTTCTTCTTCTGAATTTTAACCACTCAGTAGAAACAAACAAGTATTGTAAGCATGACATCGATATCTAAGTGTTCTTAATACATTCCATGACATAATTTCTAAATGTTATTTGAAGGAAGAATTATCATGACATCCAGTAGCTTGTCTGGTTTCGAATTCCTCCTCCGTTCCAGGAAGCATCTTTCTTTTTGGCTAAACAGATTTATGATTTGGCCACTCCCTTGCTATCTAAGCTACCAGCCCACTCCTTCTCACCAGGGACAGCTTTAAGGTTCTTTACGTCCATTTAACTACATACTGCCTTCTGGGAGTTGTAGTCTTGATTTATTTTAGGGGACCCCATTGTACTAATACGCCTGAAAACACCGATTTTTGAAAAGGAAAGCTCAGATCTGGAACACAGTGTCTTCTATGGCTTTGAATCATCTGGTAAAGCTGTCTTTGACTTCAGTTAAAGAGAACGTTCGTTGACAAGTTGTAGTTGTCCTTCACATGGTGTTGCAATTGTAGACACAATAAAGGGTGATGTTTTATCATCTGCAGACACGCTTGTTTACATAGATGGGCATCAATATTAGAATACTGAGTAGCAAGATCACTGCAAAGCACACCTGGTTAATTCTCACTCCATTTTAGCCCCCTTTACTTCATTGCCATTTTCAAACATTGAATACAATCCTTACCTGCTATGCACTCTTGCCAGCCATCTTTCTCCACACAACTAGAATTTGTTTCAAGCTGGTCGTGTGAGAATATTTTTACATAATTTCCTCTCCTGACCTTTACACCACTTTGTTTTGATTTCCCTCCCTTAAAAGCACATCCACGGCAATCAGAGCCACACCAACACCACTAATAGATTCTTCTAGGAACCTTGTTGTTTCTGCTTACGTTCGGTCAAGAAAATCAATGTGCCAGAGAGAAATAGACAAGTATTCATTTTCAAACCAGGAAGAGAAGAAACAGAGGTAAGATCTGCCAATACCACCCGCCTACAGGAGCAATTCTACCCTATAAGGCAGGTACCTAGTTAGCTATTGGCGCCGACAGGTCCGATCCCCTGCTGAATGATAGCTGCACCATTGCACAGGATCACAGTGTATCGCCTGATCCCACCAAGACAATATCACCTGAGTAAAGATAATAGAACAGATTGGGTTCAGTATAAAGCTATTACTAAACCGGAGTTGTGCATGACAGCTGAAGTTTGTCCCTCCCACAATCACTGCACAGGAGCCGTGTTTATGTTCTGTTCTTTCATCTGCCTTTATTTCTTACTTACATAAATGTATTTGATCACACATGAAACAAGCATTTGCAATGCAATAGGTGTTGCATTTATGCGAGTTTAAGCTATTGACATTATAAATGACAATGCCTTTTCTTTGTTTTAGAAACAAAAACAAAAATAAAAGTCTGTCATTTTCAATGTCAATAGCTCAAACTTTTTTTTTTATATAACTGCCCTTTCCTTTCTCTTTTTCCAGAGTCTAACAGCCCATAATGTTGCCTATTATGCTGCATAATTTTCCTTTTCTTGCCTTTGCCATATAATTTAGTCAACCATGCTGCTTAATTTGGTTCATTCCTGCCACACAATTCCAATAGCATTATTAAAGTTTGAGCTATTGGTGTTGCATTATTTAGCTTTGCTAATAGCTCAAACTTGAAAAATGCAAGACCTATTGCATTGCAAATGCTGGAAACACAGCGGAGCGATGCACTACCACGGTCTAGTGGCATCTAATAATGAAGCAGTAGCGGTCTAAGCGCATCAGCACTTCTCGAGGTGTGCTGACACGCTTAGACCGCTACTGTAGGTTTTGTACTGGTGGCCCTTATTATAAAGCCCCACACCGTACTTCAATGATTCCTACAGCTTGAAGGTCATTGGACCATGTGTTACATCTAGTTACGCCATTTGCCATATACATTTTGCCCTGACGAAGTTCACCTCTTGAACGAAACGCGTTGGCTGATGTTTATCTTCTTATTTGGATATATTTAAATAAAGATGGTACCTACGAATGAACTGATCAGGCTTCATTATTAGATGCCACTAGACCCCTTGTAGTGCACCACTCCTTTGTGTTTCCAGTTTTGTTTCCCGAGCGGGCGGGGTGCATCCCTCAAAGGCGTATGCAGGAGCAGATTCTGCACACCATTCATTCAACGGATACTTAGACTACATTTTGGGCGATTACACTGAGGCTTGTGCAACACTTGGAGTCCGCCGTTGGATCCTTGTTTCTATTGCATTGCAAATTCTTGTTAATACTTATAAGCCACCATACAGGTAGCCCCTAAAAAGCTCCTAGGCCAAGGTGTATGATATTAGTTGGAAATGTGGGTTTACGGTTTACATGTTCTGGCAGTGAAAAACTTCAAGTTGTTTTTTCACTGCTATAAGACTAGCTCTCCCAAAGGTTAAACTGGGTTACATTATTACACTTAATAAGTGCTAACCTCAGATTGGGAGCAGTTGGAGATGTGCTGTTTTGCCCAAATGAATTGTAATTTAGATCCTCTTTAATGAAGAAGATGGATTTGAAGTTACAATTTTACAAAGGCCACATTGAAAATGTTTTCCTACCGAACCAAATGTGCCTTTCTGACTGTGTAAAGGGTCACTAGTTGTGAATGGCTCTGCATTTGTGTGCTGTGTATTGCTTCTAGACAGTGAGGCTAAGGAAGCCTAGTTGTAAGTGGAGTGGATCTTCCTGACAGAATGGTTAGAAACTAGCTGTATCCTACACTGATTATATTTCAAAGGGCTCTGCCTGCTGCACACACAGAGGAACCGGAGTCAAGGCCTGTCCTTGCCTTTGTCACCATAGACTGTTTGGAGCCAAACCCAGGGGAAGGGGAAGAATTGACCAAAGCCAGTTATTGGAGGTAGATCAAGGTATTCCCCCACACGAAGGCTGGCACCAGGTATAAAAGTGGGACCTTCAGAACCTCTCATCAGAACACCGCTCGCCCTGTGGAAGATTCAGAAGAAGGACTACCCTGTGATCTGAGGAAGAGGACTGCCCTGCTGACCGAAGAAGGAAGATTGGACCTGCTTGCCTTGCACCCAGACCGTCCAGAGTGACTCCAGGGGTCAGTTGCAGGAACTCCTCTGTGAGCTACAGGGACACAACCAGCTTGCAGAGGCCTCCCTGCAACTGCCCAGCTGGTCAGCACCAACTGAGCTTGCCTGAACCATTCTGCTGGCCTCTGATTGGGAGAGTCCTGATCCCTTAGTGGTGGCCCCCAGACCATGGACTCTTGGCTGGTATCAGTGAGAACTTCTCCTGAGGAAAAGGTCAAGATACAGATGTGTTTGACTTCTCGCGACCGCAAAGTGACCCTTTTGTGCCAAGTATCAACCACCTGCAATGACTGCCAACATGAAGCTCCAGTGAGACCTGCTCTTTTCGCCGACTGTGACTATCCATGACTATCCATGACTACTAGCGACACGAGAATTGCTCTTTCCATCGACAGTGGCCGCCCGAGACCATCAAAAAACGCAAACCTCTAGCAGCGACTGACTGTGTTACAACACTGACCATCTGCAACACTCAAACTGTTCCTTGCGCTGATAGCCTACACCTCATGGCGCCCACCAACGCGAATGGGACTTTGAGAAGCTATCTCTTCAGTGGGATGAACCTGGTCCCTATATCCAACCCATCCTTCATTGCGGTTGACGTGTACCCGACCAGATAACCGTGAGTAGTGCTTTGTGCTTCTTGGGCTGTTTACACCTAAAACTTTAACAACTCATATCTCCGGTTCCTCTGTTTGGATGTTTGTCATTTTGTTTTCAGTTTATTTATTACAATTTACTCTATTTGTCTAAAGTAGTTTGGGGGTTTTCTTGTGTTGTGATTTCACTGTTAGTGGGCTGCATAAATACTTTACACGTTACCTGACTGCTTTTGTGGCAAGCTACCATAGGGTTAAGCACAGTTTAATTTTATTTAGTGAGTTATGCGGTTCACCTTGACAAGGATTGTGTTTATTATTTGAGTGGGGCTCCCGCTTCCACCCCTCTCAATAAATAATCTGAGACCGGAGGGAGGCCTAGGTACAGGAGGAATGGAAAGGGACAATCTGAGAGGAACAATATGGGTAGATTGATGGTAAAAGAAGACAGAAGGTCAGCAACTAGAGAGAGAGAAAGATACATAAGAAAATAAACTGAAAACTAATTGGTGGCAGTGTCAGGAGAAATGGGGCAGAGATTGGCTAGAGGCAAGAAAGCGAGTGACGTGGGAAGGTTGATAAGCCTAAATAAAGGGTGATTGGTGCCTGGGCAGGTTTCTGGACTCCTAATGTGCCCTAACAACACTGGAGAATTCCTGGTGAGTTCTACACCTGAATGAGAGGCCATGGCAGGGCCTGCCCATCTGTATGGACCTCTCTCATGGGAAACAGGCATTTTTTGGTTTTGGATATCTCTGCTGGGAGTTTCTGCATAGGCTTTTAGGAGGTGGGAGGACTCTCAACCCCAGCTGTGGTCGCGTAATCCTAGCCCATTGGCATATCAACAAGAAGAGAATATTCCTGGTAATCCACGTTGGCGTTTTCCTCCGTCACCGCCAACAGAGGACAGATTCCTGAGAATACTAACAAGTACGACCATATCTCACCTTACCAGTTGGTTGGGGAACAGTGGAGAAGTGGGATGGGGCCGTATTAAATAACAATTAAAAATCATAAACTGCCACCCTGTGCAGAATAGATTTCTGAATTCTATTTTAGTAACTTAAGAGTGCATAGCTGCCCAACTAGAGCGTCCTAGTGCTGACGTAACAGAACCCCTGCAGCAAAAGTCCATGTAAATAGCCAGGTCTGAAGTTGTTTATGAAAGACACCTTCTGAAAGGCTAAGGCGAAGATGGAGAGGGAGAGCGTTCCATAGTTTGAGCGCTAAATTTCTAAATGAGCTACCCGTCCCTGCCTGGCCTCACAGACGCGTGATACCACAGCTGATCTTTGATTTGACAAGCCTAAAACTCTAACAGACCAATAAGGGTGACCAATCTGTTTGAGAAAGGATGGTCCAGAATGTATTAATTTTCTTGCTCACCTTGAGGCTCAAACCTATGACTTCCTGGGTAAGAATACCAAGTGCACTATGTACTGAACCATCGAAATTTGCCGCAATAAAAACAAACAAGTGTTTCAGGTTGTCTTCCTAATTGCAAATGTGTTATTTCTCCATTTTGCATTTATGAGGTTCCATATCGTAGTTTTCTAGACCTTGGGAACATACATTCACTTCAGGACTTTAGGTATCCCAAGGTCTTACGCCACTCAGAGGTATAGGTCTTGCCATCATCTCTCCGTTCCCCAGGCAAAACACATAGCCATCAGCTCGTACATTGTGTAATTTACAAATATAATTAATTATAATTCATTTTGAATACACAGGGTTCTTGCAGCTTCTAAGCACTGCGAAGAGCAAGTGTTACTATTGTAGAATTGTTTTAAAGATTTATATTTTTTGTTTATCATTAACTGTACAATATGCATTTGCACTCACAATTTTGTATCTGCACTGATTTATATGATTGCTTTTGAAATGAGGAACCTATGATGTGTGGAAGTGTATTTAATTGTGTGCTTTAGTTATGCCTCATTTCTTTGCAGATGCCATCTTGAACAAAATGGAAAGTATTTGTCACTCATTCGTGCTTCCCACCTTGCGCATCTCCTCTCCACACAGGCTCCACAGCACACAGTCAAACTGAGGTCATATTAGTTTCTTCTCATTGGTTTATTGGTTTGCTCACATTGAGCTTTCAATGATTCGATGTAAAATTGTTCCTTGTAACTACATCTTCTGTTTCTTCACTGGATCTTTACTTGAAGGAAGTCTTATTGTCAATGTTGAGTATTTCGTTTGGACGTCTTCTATGATATTAGCATACAGGATCCTGAAAGATTATTCATAAAATGGGTTAGCGCTTAAGGTCTAAGTCAATATGATGTTTATTTTCTGTGGTCTGAATTGCAGAAGAAATTATAATTTTGCTCACAGTAACTGATGATTTAATTTGATAGAATTGTGTATAAAACTTCATTGACTTTGGGAGTGAGTATGAAGAATGTAATATTCAACTAGGGATGCTGTTCGGTTTCGTTCTGATTTTGCTGCTCATTTGGGTGTTAGAATTTCTTTTGTTGTTGTTGCTTACTCTGTATAACGTTGCATTTGAAAGCCTTCATGGCATATTGACCATGCACTGCTTAATTTCAATTTTTATTGTAAAACCCCTCAACTTTTCATTGATCTTGAACTCAGTTATTGGGTGGACCCCTTTGCTTAATGAGTTGTATTACTGTGCTGATTTTTATGTTTTGGGAGGTGCCTTTACACACAGACACATTGTCTCTGATCCAGTAAATGATGGAGTATTGATTTTGGTAACATTTTGGGTGTTGACATTTTTTGGGGTACCATTTTGCTCCCACAATATTACCTTAAAAAACGGAAGGCTGGGTTGGTTTTGATAGAATTCGAACTCATGATGGGTCCATTCCCACATGTTTCACAGGCGCATGAACCTCCACGAACCATCCTGGCGTCTCTCTTTGGAAAGCGACCCCTAAATATTAGAAAGGGCATGATTACTTTGGGACTACAAGGCTGAAAAGATCACACGCAGTGGGACAACAGGAGAGAGGAGCAGGTAAGCACCAGCTAGGGGCAGTGAGTCGTACAGCAGAACTCCCAGGGGAGAGCGGCCCGAGACATTGAGGAGAGCTGAAGGGAGTGGCCGGTGAGCATTGGTTAGAGCACCCGGCTCCATTACACTCTAACACTATGTCTGTTGCAATAGGCGGCTTCCTAATCGCACAACCCAACCCAAACAGCCTGGTGAAAAGAGCTGAATGGCAAAGACCTTTCACAAAGCGTGAGACAAAAATACACCGGAAGACCCCAGTTTGCACCACATGATGGTCCTTCATTTACACCCAGAGGACTCATCAGTGAGCAGGTTCACCTTCACTCAAACATCCCAGTGAGGTCTGCCACAGTGACTGTTGTCTTCCAGATACCCAAGAACTCAGCTGAGGGGCAACAAGACTTTCGAGAGCAAGACAAAGGGAAGCAATGTGGTGTACTCAGATTTATGAAATTGGATGCTGCCCATTGCTTATTTATGTAACTGCACAAGGTACCCGTGCCAGAGACGTAGCTTTGGCTTGGAAAGAAACTGCCATGGCTCTTGTTTTTGAAGAAGGAAATTAACACACGTTTTTCCCGGCCTCGGCGGGTCTTGGGCTCAAAAATACCACGGACCTGATGATTCTCGCCTCGGTGCCTATTCCAATCACGGAGTCCCACTCTGCAACTCTGGTCAATAGCTTGCTTAATCTCCACAACGGTCCCCACAACACTAAAGGATGCCTGGCCTCCACCTTGGAGGTGCCCAGGAGTGGACGCCTCACAGGGAAAGCCAGGATGGGTTCCACAGCGGTATTCGTACAAGCGCCTTGAGACCCTTGCGGGTGAGTAGTGCGCTATACAAGTATCAATTTTTGTGTAAACATGAGTGTGTTGGGGTCAGCGTTGTGTGTTGAAACGTTGAAGAAGGCAAACTTTTCTTTTTTTGCAGTTTTATATAGCGTAAACGCGACCCGAAGGTATGAGAACGCTTTACATGAGCACCACTTGCATTACGGACAGGCACATTCATTTAATAGGCACGGGGAGATTAAGTGATTTGCCCAGAATGAAAGGATGTTTGAGCCTCCCACCAGACTCGAAACTGGTTCCCAAGCTTCAAAGTCGGCCGCACTAGCCGATCAGCCACATGAAGCGCTCCCCAGTCATAACAAGTCTGGTCGTAGGTGCTGCCTGCAACGTCTTATGCCATTGAAGAGCTGATCTGTTTCTGTGGATAGGCACACGTGTTGTTTTTATGGCCTAGTTATGCTCTCACAGCTTAGTGCTAGCTGTCGAGTGATATTTCATGGACTAGGGGATGTGGCCAATATTAGAACTTTTGAGTTGGGAGATCTCACCTCAAACTCTTTCATTTAATAGGCATTGTGTGAAATATTCTAATTTATGAGATGTCGTTTAGGAGCTATAATGTGCAGCTAGCTGCGTGTGTGATGTCTCATGGAACTAGAGATATGTAAATTGATACTTGTATAGCGCACTACTCACCCGTAAGGGTCTCAAGGCGCTTGTACGAATACCGCTGTGGAACCCATCCTGGCTTTCCCTGTGAGGCGTCCCCTCCTGGGCACCCCCAAGGTGGAGGTCAGGCATCCTTAGCGTTGTGGGGGCCGTTGTGGAGATTAAGCAAGCTATTGCCCAGAGTTCCAGAGTGGGACTCCATGATTGGAATAGGCACCGAGGCGAGAATTATCAGGTTCGTGGAATTTTTGAGCCCAAGACCCGCTGAGGCGGGGAATTGAACCCTGGTCCTGGGCTAGACCTCTGCATCAGGGTCTGCCGCTCTAACCATTGAGCCACACTTCTCCACAGATATCACTCCATGGTTCACTTAGTAAGTGCTACATGGGCAGTCTAAGGAACAGCAACAGCAGTCGCTTTCTATTCAGGTGGCCTGCTGGCTACACGCTTTTCTTGCTTATGGCCAAATACCAGTTTCGGAAATGTTTTTGTGAATGAGTTGTTTCCCTTAGTTGTTTGCTTCCTCTGTCTGCTTTTAAAAGTAGTCGGCCTTTAGAAGCACTGTTCACCTAGATAATTAATTTCCCACCCAGCACTCGTTTTGATTATTACTTGTATTTATAAAGTTTTATATAGCGCGAACGTGACCCACGAGGGTATACACTATAAAACATAAGCGGATGATGTAGTATACAAGCATTTGAAATGTGTCAATATGTACAAAAGAGAAATATAATATATAGATATCAAACGTAGGTGACCTGGAATCAGCAGAACATTGCACAATAAACGGTTATTGTGCATTTGGTGTTTGTGCTAATAAACATACATATAATATACTCCTTCGATTCACCATGGGTATGAAGTATATGGATAATATAGTAGATCTGAGGCCAACTAAGCTTTACGCTAAATACAGTTATTGAGCATTAAGTGGCTGTGGTAATAACCATACATATACTAATCTCATTCATTACCCCGGAGGTAGGCAATGATATGCGGCTCTTATAGGTGACTCGGTGTCAGCCTAGTATTGAGACACTTGGAGTGGCTTTTTCTTTTAATGTTGTAGCTGATCTCTCATATTGCAGTGGTATCCACAGCTGGACTGAGAACAGAAACCAGCTCTGGCAATTCTACTTGACCGGCCCTGGGTGGGGGAGGAGTTGCTAGTGTCCAGCACAGCTGCCCCTACTGTTGTGTGCCCATATTGCAGCTCTGCTGCATAACCAACCCATGTAACAAAACAGGCCCCCATGGGTCACAAAAACAGCTCCATTCTTCCTGACCACCATGAAAACGCCCGGTGCCTGCTACGGCCAGTCAGGCCCTGGTGGTGTCCACCGTTAGTCGAGGAAGGTCAGATCTATGCTAGATTTTCGGATGTATTTATGTGGCATGTAATCTAAATGGAACTTAATTACATAGTAATTGGTAATCCTGAAAAGCATGCATGGATCTGGCTCTCCTGAATGAATGCTGGTCGCCCTTTTTATGTTGGGTAGCATTAATGTGTGTAAAGTTTCAAATCTTCTGTAGTAATAAATTTCATGCCAGTGATCAAAGGTAATGGCGATGTGGGTGGTGTCTCGAGGAGTACTGGGTCTTCTCTTGCTGGCAGCTCTTTACAGAAAACTCTTGGTCATGCCTCCTTAATAAAAGGTTTCAATTTCTCACCTATTGCAAAAGGTAAATGTCTTGAGGCAATACTGTTCCTTTTTATCGTATTAGACCACTCACCTGTGTGGCTTCTATTTTCTGGCACACAAGTTTCATTGTACTAAACATGTTTGCCCGAGGATTTGGGTTCATAAAAACTGTTCAGAGAATAGGTTGTAGAGCGAGCGCCGACAAAAGCAGCCGAAAAATGGATGCAACATAAGGGTTGCTTTGTTTTCCGAGAACTGCAGAGGACTTCTGGCGAAAAAAGTAAACCGGTTAGGCATGCATTAGCAAGTTATCCAAGAAGAAACAATTTTGTATGAGTGCTGGATAAATAAGCTCTGACACAATGGAAGTTTACCTGTGGTCGAATCCACACTTCGATTACAAAGACCTTCCATGCTCAGTATATCTGAATCAATGTCAATGTGTCTTCAAGCTCTTGTTTATTACAGAATAATATGTAGGTGCCTGTTGTTCCAGTTGACAATTGTATCGCTTGGGCAGGTACACCAGGAGCTTTTTCAAAGCGCATTTATTAGGAATATAAAGTCATTACTTCCTGAGTCATAATGACAACATCAATGGGAAGAAAGAGGAGGTGCGGTCATTGGTAATGGACCAGTATAATAGTTGTATTTGTCACAGTCCTGGCTGCTCCCACGAAGCAGCAGTGGGGTGGGAGGGGGCATAAGCGGTTAGGTTGGGGTAGAGTTTTAAAAAAAAATCACGTACCTGCCGCCCGCCGCCTCACTTCATTCCTCTCTGTCCTCTTCCTGGCTTCTGTTCAAGGAAGCATGATAGGCTCCACTAAGCTTATCACAACGCTGCAACGGTCTGAACCAGAGGGGGAATGGGGGCCTGGGCATGTTTTCCACCTAGGCTGTAATGCAGCCTGGTTGGAGAACATGCAAAGTGCGCATGAATGTTTGGCTGCCCCAGAGGCCCGGCCAAACCTTCCTGCGCACTTAGGAGGGTGCCACCAGTCCTTCTCCCTGCGCAGCCTAGCCCCAGTCCACAAAACTGCCCCAGCACAGTAAAATAAAATAATAATAATATTACGTTATTGTATTTTTATTTTTCCTTTTTGCTGTGCTGAAAGGCAGTGGGGTGACGCTCCTCCGCCTTAGCGTCCAGGGAAGACCTGGCTTTGCAGTTCGGGCTTGATTGTTCCCACGAGGAACAGGGGCAAGACTGATTTGCATATGGCTGGGGCTGAACTGGGTTGGTGAAGTGAGCTAAAGAACGATGATGGATTGAACTCAGATTTAATAGTATCTGAACCTTCCGCCTCCCTACTAGCCCCTCCAACCTCTCAGGACTACAAATGAAAGCAACTGTGCCGCCGGCGTGCCAAAGGCTAGCCCGTCTGCACTTGCAACCCACCCGGGGCCAGAACCCCTGGCCCTCCGGTCACCCACTGGTACACCGCTAAGGAACTGATAGACCGAGGATACCAAAACTTCAACTGCTTCTACGCCACACCTCGTTCAACCAAAGGACCATTCACCTGCCGAGATTGCCACTTCTTCTGCACCACAACTGATGAGGGATCCTGAGCCACCCCCGCCAAGAAGATTGTGAATGACCCGGAACCGCTCCAATGTACCCTGCTCAAGGCCTGCTCCCTCTGTAAACACGCCACGGTAATCTAGGACACCATCACCACCCTCTCCACGAACGTTGCCTTCATCACTGAAACGTGGCTCAACCCCTCTTTGAACCCCAACATGACCACTGCCACTACCAAAGTCCACAAGATGATACACCGAGACTGCGCCAACAAACAAGGCGAAGGTGTCGCCATCATCTTCAAGGAAACCATCCGATGTATCATCATCCCACGCTTCTCATGGAACACCTCAACTTCCAACTACAGACAGATGCAAAGACCACAATAAGGGGCACCCACACCTACAGACCCCCGGGACCCCAACCAACTTTCTGCGACTTCATCTCAAACCTCATTGCCCCCTAGCTGTCTACTCCCACCACTACATCCTACTTGGCAACCTTAATTTCAACATCGACAAGACTAACTACGCCAACTCCATCGCACTCCTGGAAAATAACATCGTATAGCCATACCACTGGACTCCCCTGGACGAACACGCTATTGTACTCTTCACCATCTCTGACACCCAGCACCCCATCACTTAGCATCACACCTCCCCCACCATAGCTAGAGCAAGGTTACTGGAACTCAGTGGACCCTGGCTCTCACCACCACTCAAACCTCAACAGACCTCGAATTGACCGTTCAGAACTTCTTCACCTGGATCACCACAGAGTTGCGCCACTGAAAACTACAAAAATAACAAAACCACAAAACAAGCCAGCTGGTACACCTCAGCTCAGGACTGCCAAGCGCAACTGCTACCAACTTGAGAAAAGATGGTGCGTCACGAGGAACCCTCCCAACAGAGCTTCCTACAAGACAGCCCTCAGCAACTATCACCTGAACATCAATTAAGCCAAGAAAAGCAGCCATCACCAGACGCATTGACACACGCCGGCCAACCCCACTAAGGAACTCTTTAAAATAGTCAGGGAATTCTCCTACCCAACAGCCACAGAAATCACCATCCACCACTCCAAAGAGCTCTGCGACACCCTCTCAGACTAGTTCCACAGCAAGATTGCCACCATCTGCAGCAGCTTAGACCCACAACCCACCACCATTGACCTCAACCAACCAGTGAACACAAGCCAAACGATCCCCGAATTGGTACCTGCTCACCGCCTGGACCACCAAAGCCATCATGTCTTCCATCCACTCTGGGGTGCCCACCGACCCCTGCCCCACCACCTCTTAAACCTCAGCGTGAACCCAATCAGCATGGAACGCACCAGCATCCTCTACCTTTCCATCTCCACTGCAACCTTCCCAGACAAATGGAAACACACAGGTGTCAGACCCCTCCTAAAGTAGCTCTCCACTGACCCCAGTGACTTTAAAAATCATTGATCAAACTTCCCGCTCCCTTACCCAGCCAAAGTACTGGAGAAAGCCATCAACTGACAGCTAACAACATTCCTGGACGAAAACCACCTTCTGGATGCCTCACAATCAGGATTTCTGGCCGACCACAGCACCGGGACTGCACTGATCGCTGCCATCATTGACAATAGAACTCTCCTCAACCGTGGAGAAACTGTGGCCCTGATCCTCCTCGACATATCTGCAGGGTTTGACACAGTCTCCCACAGCACCCTCACCAACAGACTCCACAACATCAGCATACAGCAAGATGCTCTCAAGTGGATCGCCTCCTTCCTTCCAGGATGCACACAGAACATCCGGCTGCCTCCCATTACCTCTTCACCCTAAAACATCATAAGCGGCGTACCCCAAGGATCATCCCTCAGCCCCACCCTGTTCAACAGCTACATGACCCCCTCGCATACGTTGTTGGATCCCACAGCCTCAATATAACCTCCTTTGCAGACTACAATCAACTTATCCTCTTGCTCACAGAGGACCCCACATCCAGTACTAATTTCTACAACGCCATGCCAAATGTAGCTACCTTTCTGATGACTACATCTGGTCAGCTAGTGCTTTCTGAAGCATGGGAGGGATAGGACAATGGAACACTGTACAGCATCCGTTTTAGGACATTCCCATTCCTCATCCCTATTTCTTGTCCATCGTCCCTACTTCTCATCCATCATTCTTGCTTCTCATCCATCATCCCTATTTTTAATTTCTACTTCTCATCCATCATCCTTACTTCTCATCCATCATCCCTACTTCTCATCCCTTATGTGCAGTGAGAAGGCTGTATTTTTTCTGTGGCTAGACCAATAGAATCCTGCCCTCTCTCCTAACTCTGAATGTCTGTTGCCAATCAATCCGTGTGAAGGGGTGTTTCACAACAATGAAAGTGTGTTGATATGACTGAGGGTTGAGGAATGAGAAGTAGAGATGATGGTTGAGAAGTAGGGATGATGGATGAGAAGTAGAGATGAGAAGCAGGGACGAGGAATGAGAAGCAGGGATTATGCATGAGAAGCAGGGCTGAGGATAGGGATGATGGAGAAGTAGGGATGATGAATGTGAAGTATGAGTGATGGATGAGAAGTAGGGATGAGAATCAGGGATGATAGAAGAGAAGAAGAGATAATGAGTGAGAAGTAAGGAGGATGGATGAGAAACAAGGATGAGGGATTCGAAGGAGGGATGGAAATTAGGGGTGATTGAAGAAACTAGGGATGATGTAAGAGTGGGGAGGATGAGTGAGAAGTAGGGATGAGAAGCTGGGATGAGGGAAAAGAAACGGGGATGACGGAGGAGAAGTAGGGATGATGGATGAGAAGCAGGAGTGAGAAGTGCGATGGATGAGAAGTAGGAATGACGATGTCCTAAAATGGATGCTGTAAACTGTGGGGGTAGAGCGGAATTAGCAGGACTTTAGGATGGCCAACTCGTTTCACATTAGAGCGACTACTTGTGCACCTCTTCTATTTTGTAGGGTGCTTTCATCAGCCCCGCACTGACATCGATCACTTAGTAGAGGCTCAGTCACAGCACTCTTACATCGGCGGGGTGTCCAAAAAGTTTCATATATTGGAAACGGAGACTGGGTTTACAACGAGATAAAGGAAAAGTGTATCTCTAAAGGAGTTGCATTGTTTCTGGAAACAAGAGGCTGTGTGTCAAAGCTACAGTAATATGCAGTGTTTCCAGAGAAAATGGGGCTGTTTTAGAAAAGCGATTCAAAGTTTCTCATTAGGAGATTAACTAGTTGCACTGATGGTAAACTGTGTTCGCAGAAGCAGGCAGAAGTTCCACCCCAGGCCTCTCTGCGCGCAGCCCAGTGAACTGAATTAGAAACATTTGTTTGGTTAAATTAATATACCAAAACTAAAAAGGATACATTTGAAATGAAAGCCTATGTAGTTTCAGAATTCATTGGCTGACGTTTGGAGAAAAACTGGCTTAGCTCCCAGAATATATTTAAAGCTGATATTTGAGTGATAAAAATCAAACTGTGTTTCTGAGACTTTTACTGTTGTTATTAACTTGGCCCTAAGGCATTGCAATTATGGCTGTTATGTTTTGCCCTTGTAGAGGCATTCCACATTGACAAAGCATTGTTTACATTATTACTGACAACAGTGCCTGAATCACAGAGGTGTCACTGCGGGTAATCTTGCAAATGGTGGTTATTAATGTAATCTTGTCTGATGTGGTTACTACTACATCTCTGATCATGTTAGCAGCTCGGGAGGATTTTCATTGAACATGAGTAGCTCTTATTACATAAAAAACTTGGAGACTTCTGTTCCACACAATAGACAGACACCGTTTCTATGTGCACTGTCCTCAGTGTCTCGATCTGTGAAAGGCAGTGTGTTTCTCTCTGTAAGAGCTGGACCTCAGAAAGACTCCCATGGCTTCTGCATCTCTCTGACACCTGCACAGATAGGGTGCATCTTATTATATATGCACTATTACAAAGCTAGGGAGAATACTACTCAGTATGGGTGGACTTCTCCGGCTCCAGAGAGTACCTGCCCAGCCTGACCGCAAGAGATGCACCTGGGAGATGCAGGTCTGCAGGCGCCTCGGGCTCTGCTTCTTCCAACACAAATCTATGGGGCACCAGAATTGGTGGGTCAACAACTTCATTGTCTTGGCTACAAACCATACAATTAAAACTTATAGTTCATTAAACTAGGCATAGAAATAAATAATTAAATATACAATCAATCAATCAATCCGCCTGTAAAACAGATAAATCAATTAGTGGGTTCGAGCGCCTCTCGTGAGTGAGTCTCCAGACAAAGGCGATTTAAGAGAAGACTAGAAGAAAATTACATGGTTCGTCTGACAGATGGCAAAAAGCATTAATTCCTTGCAAAATCTTATATTGTATTTCCGTTACAAAGACTGAAGGAACTATTTCCGAGGTGGGCAGGACTTGAAATCTGAACTTTATACACAAAGGTTCTCTTTAGCTCGGGATGCAGAAGGTGCAGATATGGTTAAATAGTTGAGTATTTTAGATCCAGGTAATAAGATGACTGCCCTTCCTGTCAGAGCTTTGGGATAAGGGTAGAACACTTTCCAATAATTTTCTTTAAGAGATGTCATACTTATTTTGTTCATTTGATGTAGAGTATTCTAGTAGTTTGAACATCCAATTGCTTCCACATTATGTTCTGTGTACTCCAGCCTCTGTATTATTTTATAGTCTCTGCACAATGGTATATCAAAAAGCTATATCATTTTCTAGTGTCTGATCAACCCAAAATCAAGCCCAACAGAGAATTGGGTTTAGTGGAATTATAACCTCAACTCTACAAATGCCTAGGTCAAGTTGTAGAGCTTCCATTGGAGTCCCTAGGCCAAGAAGCATCATAGAAGGAATACAGCTTTTTTCGGTCCGTTGGTGTTAGCCTTTTTTGTAAATGGGACATATGATTACCAATCTCCATAGTTTAGGCACTTTCACTGATTTCCACACAAAGTGAACACATTTCAGATAAGGGAATCTAAAACGACTTTACTTCAGTATATGATCACAAGTACTCTATCTGGGCATGATGTTATATTTGGTTTCTGGTTTTGGGTTGCTTCTTTCACTTTTATTATTAGGTTTCAACCTTTTAGTTTTAGCCTTTTCTTCTTGGGTATGAGAACGGATTTTTATTCTTTCCTTATATTTTTCAGGATCATATCCCCATTGC
Organism: Lissotriton vulgaris; assembly: GCF_964263255.1. NCBI lineage: Eukaryota > Metazoa > Chordata > Amphibia > Caudata > Salamandridae > Lissotriton > Lissotriton vulgaris. Next base: position 1,487,006,401 of record NC_141694.1, on the reverse strand, counting down.
TGGTCATATGTCTAGTCTTCAGTGCCACAATTAAGGATTCCTTATTCTTATTGCAGTCCTCACCATACCACTCGAATTTGGTGATTAGGTTTTTACTATTTTTTTATGTTCTTACAATTTTTAGATGCAATTGAAAGAAGTTTAATCATTTCATGTCAATGAAAGTTTGAATTCATCCATTGTTCCTGCTTCCTTAAAGTTTGACTTCCAAGTATGTGTTTGTGTCCGTGTGGGTCTGGTGGAAGTTCAGAGGACAAGGAGGGGTTGTTTGGAACCTTATGGTCTTTTGGGAAGGGTTGAGGGCTCAGTTAGAAGCGGCCAACTGTTTAGATCACTTTCGATTCTTGTTTTTCCTCCTATTACAGACAAGATGGCAAGATTCAATGTTGATTAATATATATAATTGATTGCGCTTGAAAGGTGATTGGTCCTGTAAGTTTTTGTTTTGTAAAGCATGTTTTTGATGTCCAGCCTTTCCAAACGTTTGTCAAATTTCTTTGGGCACCATCTCCTTTCATGCATTGCTTTTTCTTGTACATTGCTCATATCCATTTCCCTTTCCGAGTCTTTTATCCCCAGGGTCCCAGAAGATTCCTATCTACGTGCTGCTACCTTTTGGCCAGAAGGCACCCCAGATTAATAAATGTTTGATGGTACGACGTAGCGTCTGAGTAATTCCAGTCCCAAGTAAGGCCAATGGGGCAGACATCTCTATCCCCACTCCAGTGACTGACTTTAACCTGTGGTGTACTTTCTCCCAGAAATCCTTCAGTACTGGGCATTCCCAAAGGATATGGAGGAAAGTCCCTGGTTGTCCGCATTGTCTCAGACAAGGAGTCATCTGTTATTTTCCCTATGATATGTAGGTATGTTCTAGTGTAATATACTCTATGTAGAATTTTGTGCTGTGTTAACTTACAGTGGGCCTTAATCACTACATGTCTGGGGAATTGTAGTATCTCTATCCAATCTTCATCCTCCAGGTCCTGTAAGGTTTTAGTTTGCAGGTGTGTCTGATTTGGTGCATCCACTCAAGGGTTGTAGGCCACGTTACTGTCACAGTGACGAAGTGTAGACGTTCTGTAGTTTTCCCAAAGTCATGTATCGTAGTATTTGTGAGCCCCCATGTTCTTTCCTCATTGGTAATCTCCGGGTCAAGCCTCATTTCATCTGGTTTTTCATTGCAGTCTCCTCAAACTAGAATATGTTTGTGTTAATTTTTATTACTAAATAATCTAATCTCAGCTACAGTATTTTCAAGGTTCTTGAGTGTTTGATATCTACTTTTATGTTGGCCTGGCAGTAAGTATTCATTGAAAATATTAAGGTCAGGCTTTCACTTTCCATGTAAACGTGTTGCATATTAGTGTTGTAAGAATTGTTCTCTTGTGCGCTTTCTTAAGGGAGACAGCATTTAATGCTAGAAACACTACATGTTGTGTATCCATCAGATGGAATTTCTTCTGTGGCCCATGTTTCCTGAAAGCATTGGAATGCGTAAGATTTAATGAATGCTAGACAATTCTTGACATAGGTTTTCTGTTTCCGGCCAGCTATGTTTCAGTAGTACAGAAATTTGCCTTTGTGGTACATGTGAGCCACAAAATGGCATGGTGCAGGTTGCTAGTCTATTAATTTGACTAATGGTCCTTCAAGCTTATGGCAGATTTACATCAGTGTTTGTTAGCACAGAAGGTAGCTATCCTCAGTCCTTGTTAGCTTGGCTGTGCCAAGCTGAGCGTTATTTCTGTCATTGCATTGGGCACAGACTGCTTTCGCCCGTTCCAACAATGAACTTTAACCTGATGTACTTTAACCTTCAAGTTTCACCAGTCTTCATTGGTTCTGTTTGGCCAGAGCATATACATTTTAGGGCCCTATATAGTTCTGAATGCAACGTGGGTCTTTTGGATTTGATGTTGTGAGGTTTGATTTGTCAACACCTGTAGTATAGTGGGGTGAGCATTGTAACTTTAATAACCCATCTTATCAGAAGATGATCTTGGGCATGCATGGCTTTTGCTAGTGCTTGGGAGGACCATATGGTGTCAGTGAATTCTATCTTTAAAGCTTTCTTAGGCTCCAAAAGGTACGCTGATATGATATTATTTGAAGTCACCTTGTGTAGACCACGAAGGGCTTGATTAATTTCAGCAAGTTGACTCTATCAAGGATGTCATGGTGCCTCCTAGATGAGTAAAATGCTGTAAAGTAGATAGTATCACTTCTTCTTCATCATTGGACTGCTTGTACGCGGTAATCATCTGTGTGGGGTATGTTACTTGGTTGTGATCTTTATTCCTTGGCCGTTCATCAGCCTGTTTCTTAACTTTGTATATAACAAGGCGGTGTTGACCTTGTGTGTTGGTTCCTGCACTAGGTCTGTGATTGGCTGAAAGAGTTCCATTTTGTTTCTTCTGAACTTTCTCCAAAGAGCTCAATTCTCCGCACACTCAGGCGGTTGGTTATTACATCCCATGATTTCAGATAAAAGTCGGCTAAGATTGATGGGCTCTGCTTTGATACTTGCAGGGATTGATACACTTGTCCTCTATAGATCAGTCTTCATAGCTGCAGGCTTTTAATCTGCAGATAATTTTATTGATTTGGTATTGTCCTCCGGACAGTGGAGGTTTTTCCAGTTTTCTCAAGTGATTCCCCTTCTGGGATTTGTTACAAGGTTCATTCGTATAATAGGGCCTACTTACAGTTTTTTGTTGAATTGTGGTTATTGCCAATCTATCTGCGGTCGGAATAAGTTGAATATAGGTTTGTAATTTGCCGTTTTTGTGTTATAGTACCCCACTTTTATTATTCTTTTAGTCATATCTAGCCTTTTTGAATGTATCATCCTGAGGTGCTTGTGGTGGCGATAAAGTATCAATGACTTCTTGCCATTTGTTTTTTTTGTTTTGCTTCTTTTTCCTCTGCTGATATATTTCCCAGATGTTTGAGTTTTTTGCATGAATGCGTCATCCTCCTTGGCTTCATGCCATGTGATTCGTAAAGTGACAATTCATTTGATGGGACTTTTTGGTGATTATTTATACTTCTTTTGCAATCTGCTAAGATAGTCTGAAGCACTGCTGGGAACTCTTGTAGCCTAAAAAAGAATAGCAGTTACAAAAGTCCACTTTGGTGATGCAATCAAATGATTCTCCCACCACATCCTCTTTTATATCCATTCTCTTGTCTATGGCCTACATGCGATGCCATGTCTTGTAAAACTGTATTTTATTTTTTTAGCGCCCATCTTTTGGGAGTGGAAATTTAAAGCAGCGGGTCCCACACATTGTCTTCCTTACTGACAGCATGGGTTGTACTGGTAGTGTTGCAGATATTGTAGGCACAGGGGTCTTAAAATTTGACTTTTCACTGGCAGGATAACTTTCTGGAAAGAGGTCGATATGGAGTTTGTTTGGAACAGGGAAACAAGAGGAGGCACAAGTGCCCCTGATAGCCATGTCATCTACATCCTGTAAAAATTAGTTATCAGCAGGGCCAATAGGGAACGTTCTAGACACTAAGTCCAAACAAAAATAAATATAACCAAAAGAAAACCTATAGGTTACTTATTGGTTGTAATGGTAAGGTAACATAAATAGGGAGAGAGTTTCTAATAGCTTTACATTATAAATGGAGTACACAAAATGAATAGGCAAGTAATTGAATGTGCAGAGAACATATTTAGTAGAATTGAGCAGATAGAAAACAAAGAACAATGCAGTGGTAACCATACAAATGCTGGTTTAGAGTGAATGAGAACAATTGTAGGCTCTTTTAGTAAGTTACAATGGGCCCCATTTCGAAGTGCTTTTACATGTATCTAAAGAAGAAGCTGAAAGTTCTGAAAGACGCACTCACAAGCCCCCACAAACTTCGCCGAAAAAAAATATTTATCTTGAGGACACCCCAGAATTAAGGCGCAAGTGAAAGGAATCGATATGACAATTCTTAACTAGAAATACTACATTTTTTTAAAGTTTAAAATCCCAAACTAGCAATTCGAATAATGTAAAGTTTTCAAGCACCTAAATTTGCATGCTTGTGAGGTAAAAACTATGCATTTGGGCCCCAAGGAGGTGTTCCTGCTCGGGCTGGAGTACATTCCACAGGTGTCTGCCTATGGCAGAAGGCAGACTGGGTGAGAGAAAGAACATGAAGAATCCATGCCGATGTGCAGAGTGCAATCACGAGAGCCGAAACCTGTTGACGCTTAGATAGACGACCATTCTTTATATGTGCATTAGTCATTTGTTTTTTGATTTTTTTTTTTTGTAATTCAAATAATTTTGTAGTTACTGGGCTAGTACTCTGAACTAGGAGTTAGGACACCCCTCCATTGAAAATGATTGCGTTCTCCATATCCCTACCCCCCATACGCTTTCAGCATTTAGATTCTGGTTCAGCGCACCCTCTGAGATATGATGTGAGGCTACAACATGGATTCAACTTCATTCATTTTCCTTTACGTCCAACATCATACTCAACATCTTCAGGATTGTTAGTTAAATAGAAGCATGAAATTAGTCACTTGAAGTAATAGATGCTGTCATTTGCATACAAACCTTGAAAATCCATGACCATTTTTTTGCGCTTCCATTTGAAGCAATGGATTTACACTCACACAAAAGCTTGGTGCCCTATTTCAGGTATTATCTGACCTAACTGTATGGTTACCTTCTTTGATTCCACCAATGGTTCTTAGATGATGCCCTGGTTTCCTTTGCATCTTTGAGGGCATGTCTTGAATGGCTGTGCTGTACGCGACTGCAGCAGTGTAGATGTGTCAGCATCAATTGTGCCGATAGTGCCCTAATGTTTCCTGCCTCGCTCTACCACTATAGCAACTATATATATATTAACAAGCTTTTGGACCTTATTGGTAAGACCTGAATAACTAGCAGGCATTCTTATATTCATGTGGGGGCTGCTGACTGGTAGGCTGCTATCAGAGATGAATGTACTGCCCATCCAACCAGCAAAAGCGCCCAGTCCAGCTGTGGCCCCTGCCTGCCGCACCAGCTTGTATTTCTGATTAGGAATGATAAGTGACCTGTTAAAGCCCATGCATGCATGTACTATTATTGTCTTTTTGCCATCGGAAGGACCAACATGCATGTGGCACACAGAGGTCTTCCTAGTGTGAGGGAGCTGCCCTATAAAGCTAAGGGAATCTGAGACCATAGTTAAAAAAGTCCAGCATTGGCAAAGCCAATAGGTCTCGTCTATGCAAGAGCTATTGGCTTTGCCAATATGTTTTAACAATGTTGTATACCAGAGTGTCTGCTGTTCAGCATGGCTAAAAATTAGTAGGGCAAAGGAGAGTGGAATGTCATAAAGTGGCGTAGAGTGGCGTACTGTGGCGTTGAATGGCATGGAGAGGAGTGAAATGGAGTGGCATGGAGTAGCGTACAGTGTTGTGGAGTGTTGTGGAATTAATAAAGAGTCGTAGAGTGAAAGGGCGTAGAGTTGAGTGGCGTAAAGTGGAGCACAGTGTCAGTTGACTAAAGTGTTATAGAGTGTTGTGGTGTGATGTAGAGGGGAGTGGCGTAGAGGGTGTTGCGTATAGTGTAGTAGAGTCTTGTAGAGCCGATTGATGTACAACAGAGTAGATTGTCATAGAGTGGAGTGGCATAGAGTGGAGTAGTGTGTCAGAATAGAGTGGAGTAGTGTCTTAGAATGGCATAGAGTGGAGTGGAGTATCAGTGTAGCAGAGTTTAATGGAGTCAAGCTTCATAGACTGAAGTGGAGTGGAGTAGAGTGGCCTATAGTGAAGTGGCGTAAAGTACAGTGGTGCACAGTAGATTGGCGAAGAGTGCATGGATTTTGAGTAAAGTGGTGTAGAGGACATTGGCGTGGAGTCCAGTGACGTAGAGTAGCATAGAGTGCAGCAGCATAGAGTAGAGCGGTGCAGAGTAGATTGCAGTGGTGCAGAGTGGAGTAGAGTGAAGTGGCTTGGAGTGGTGCAGGGTAGAGTGCAGTGGTGTAAAATGCAGTGGATTAGAGTGCAGTATGCTGGTGTAGAGCTGAGTGGTGCAGAGTAGAGTGGAGTGGCGTAGACCGTCAGAGTGCAGGATTGTAGAGTGTCGGGTCATAGAGTGGGGCATATTAGAGTGATGCAGAGAGCAGTTATGTAGAGTACCGCTGTGTAGGGTGCAGTGGCGTAGAGTGCAGTGGCACAGCGTAGAATGTTGTAGAAGATAGTGGCATAAAGTGCAGTGGTGCAAAGTAGATGGTGTAGGTGTGGTGGCATAGGGTTCATTGGTTTTGACTAAAGTGGTGTAGAGTGCAGTGGCTTAGAGTACAGTGGCATGGTGTAGAGTGGTGTATATATGTTTGTTTCAGTGTAGAGTGTAGTGGTGCAGGGTAGAGTATAGTGGTGCAGGGTAAAGGTCAGTGGTATAGAGAAGAGTGGTGTAGAGTGGCACAACATTGATTGCAGTGTCATAGAGTGGAGTAGAGTGGTATTGGGGCAGTGGCATAGAGTAAATTGTTTCATAGTAGAGTGAAGTGGTGTTTAGTGGAGTAGTGCTGAGTAGAGTAGAGTGGAGTGGTATAGAGTAGTGGCATAGAGTGTAGTGTTGCAGAGTGTAGTGTTGCAGAGTGGAGTGGTGCAGAGGGAGTGGCCTAGGTGTAGAGTGCAGTGTCATAGAGCGCTGTGGTGCACAGTAGATTATAGTTGCAGAGAGTACATTGACATTGGGTGCAGTAGAATGGCTTAGAGTGGTGCAGATTAGAGTGCAGTGGTATACAGTGAAGTGGCGCAGAGTAGCGTGACATAGAGTTCAGTGGCAAAGAGTGCAGCGCTGCAGAGTAGAGGGTCATAGAATGCAGTAGTGTAGAGTAGAGTGGCATAGAATGCATTGGTGTAGAGTGCAGAGGCATAGAGTGGTGCAAAGTAGTGTCGTAGCGTATAGTGGCATACAGTGCAGTGGTGCAGAGCAGATTGGTATAGAGTGCAGTGACGTAGAGTGTATTGGTTTTGAGTACAGTGATGTAGAGAGCATTGGTGTAGAGTGCAATGGCATATAATTGAGTGGCATAGTGTGGAGTGGCGTAGAGTGGATTGGTGCAGAGTGGAACAGAGTGGCGTAGACTGCAGTGGCATAGAGTAGTTTGTTTCAAAATAGAGTGAAGTGGCATGAGTATAGGGGTATAGAGCAGAGTGTCATAATGTGCAGTGGTGCAGAGTAGCTTACAGTGGATTAGCTTAAAGTATAGTGGCATAGAGTGGAGTGATGCAGAGTAGGGTGGCGTAGAGGTCAGTGGCGGAGAGAGCAGTGTGCAGGGTAGTGTAACATAGAGTGAAGTGGCATAGAGTGGAGTGATGCAGAGTAGAGTTGTGTAGAGTGCATTGGCATAGAGTAGAGTGGTGCAGTGACATAGAGGGCAGTAGAATGCAGTCAGGTAGTGTTGAGTGTCATAGAGTGGTACAGAGTAGAGTGTTGCAGAGGGCAGCGAAATAGCGTGGTGCAGAGTAGAATTGAGTAGCATAACGTGATTTGGTGCAGAGAAGATTGGTGTAGAATGCATTGGTTTTGAGTGAAGTGGTGTAGAGTGCAGTGTTGCAGAGTAGAGTGGAATAAGGTGGAGTGGCAGGAGTGGTGTAGAGTGTAGTGGCAAAGAGTTCAGTGGTGTATAGAAGACTAGTGTGCAGTGACGTAGAATGATATAGCGTAGAGGGCAGTGGCATAGAGAAGAATCTTGTTGAGTATAGTGGCGTAAAGTGCAGTGGTACAAAGTCGTTGGGAGAGGTACAGTGATGTAGGGTTTGCTTAGGCTTTGAATAAAGAGGCGTATAGTGCAGTGGTTTAGAGTAGAGTGGCGCAGCATAGAGTGCAATGACATAGAGTGGAGTGCAATGGCATAGAGTAGACTTTTTCAGAGTAGAGTGAAGCAAAGTGGAGTGGTGCAGGGTAGAGTATAGTGGTGCAGGGTAGAGTGCAGTGGCATAGAGTGGCGCAGAGTAAATTGTTTCAAAGTAGAGTAGCGTGGCTTGGAGTGGTGCACGGGAGAGTGTATAGGCTTAGATTGCAGTGGCGTAGAGTGCAGTGGCGCAGAGTGGCATAGAACTGAGTGGTGCAGAGTAGAGTGCAGTCATGCAGAGTAGAGTGTAGCGTTGTAGAGTGGTGCTTAGTAGAGTAGTGCATAGTAGAGTAATTCATAGTAGAGTGGTGCAGAGAGCAGCGACGTAGAGTACAGTGGTGCAGAGTAGAATACAGTGGCATAGAGTGCAGCGACGTAGAGTTTAATGGTGTAGAGCAGTGGTACTCAAAGTACGGCCCGCGGGCCACTTGCGGCCCGCCAGAACTTTCCATGCAGCCCCCATGTGGAAAGCAAGCAGGGTCAGAAGTAGTTATCTTGCCTGTGTCCCTTCCTCGGAGGCCGCATTCAAAATGAAAACAAGTTGACCGAGCATGCTCTGAAAAAAATCAGTGTCTACCTTCTCACTTGTGCCCCCTCCCCATTCCTACTCTGTGACGTCACTCGCTTGCAGCTGGCAGTGGAAGAGACATAACAATGGCATGCAGGTTGCTGGGTTTCCTTCCTTACCAGCCCAGCACAAACATCATGTCTTACCTGCCCCCTGCCTTTCCTTTCCACCTAGTTTTAGCTTCATGGTTGTGTGCTTTTTCTAGCCCTAGCTACCAGCGCTGACTCTCACCTGATCCACCCTGGGGTCCAGTGAAGCTAAGCTGCCTGCAGAAGGGCACTGTATTGAGAAAGTATAACTCGCATATCTAACCAAGGATCTGGAGCTAGAGTTTCGTTTTTGAAAGTAACTCCGCTTGCCAGGAAATGGGAAGCTCCAGAGAACAGTGAAGTGGGAGGCCAGTGTGTGTTTGCTGATGGAAGGGTGGGAGCTTGAGGGTAGAGAAGGTGATTTTAATGAGCCAGGTGCATGATTTCTAACATTATTATTATTTTTTTAATTATTTTTATTAAAAAAAAACAATACAACGAAAGAAAGATCTCAGGTGAATGCACATTAGTTCCATCACATAGATCCAGGCGACACAATACAGAATCAAGTACTCATAAGTTTAACACTAGGGCCAAGGGGATTCCTGCGCTACAGGATCCACCCCTGGCGTGGGAGGCTCACAGTCCCCCTCGATGGCTATTCCACACTCTCTATATCTTCCCCCATTTCCGCGGGCAACCCCTGGCCACATACACTGATCGTTCTCTGAACATGCACCAATCGGGGTCTTCCTCCCATTTGTTGATGTGGGGCGGCTTACGGGCACCCCAGAGCTGCGCTATATTACGTTTGGCCACCATACATGCTAATGTGACCCACTGTTTCTGATACGCATTTAAATCGGTCGGCTCCCACACATTAAACAGACATCTCCAGGCCTCAGGGCGCAGCTCCATCCTGACAACTTCTCTCAACTCTTCGTGGATTTTAAGTCTGTATCAATGCACAGTGCCAGAGGATATGCATCAGGGTGCCCACATCCGCACACACTCTTCTACAGGTGCCATTCTCAGCCCGCCCCATTCGCACCAGACGCGGTCCGGTTATGTAGGCTCTGTGCAATATCTTCAGTTGCACCAACCGGAGCCGCATCTGTATAGCCACTACCTTGGGGGATGACACTGCCTCCGTCCAATTCTCATCGTCCATCTCTAAACCGTCTGCACTCCACTGAGTTCTAATCTTCACTAACGGGTCTTCTGAGTTATTAATCAGTTTGCGATAAATCAATGAGCTGGTTTTCTCAGGGACGTGCCCATCCAATACACGGTCCTCCAGAGGGTATGCCTCTGGGAGCTCCGATCCCTTGGGGACATGGGTGGGGAGAGCGTGCCTCACCTGCAGATATCGGAAGTATTCATTTGGGTGCAGACTATACTGTTTCGCAAGGGAGTCAAACGTGAGAACAGCATCCTTCCCCCACACATCTTTTATCTGGGCAATTCCGATAAGATCCCACCTTTCAAACCCTTTGTTTTTTCACAAGCTACCCAACCTCTCAGAGTTTAACAAGGGTGTGGCGAGCGTCAATTTGCCCTCCCACCCCAGACATTTAGTGGCAGCGTGCCACACGTGTACCGCATGTGCTGTTGGGCTTGTCAGCGGAAACCTCCCTATCCTCGAGTACAGGGCCCTGTCTATCTTCCCACCCGGGGCCTGATAACGATCCATAGCATAGCCCGGATCTCCAGGAAGTCCGTATATAACATGATTGACTGCTGCCAGCTGTGAGGCCCAGTAATACATCCGCAGATCAGGAAGTCCTATCCCGCCATCATACCACGGGAGAGTCAATTTATTGAAAGCAATACGGGCCCCACCAGCCCACAGGAGCTGTCTCTGAAGCGCCTCTATCTCCCTGACATACACCGCGGGCACCAGGTCCATCGAGTTTTGCAAGGCGTACAAGAACCGGGGCAGAGCCATCATCTTAAAGAGCGTAGCTCTGCCGAGCAAGGAGAGGGGAAGAGCCTTCCAGCGCTCCACATCTCTTCTACATCTGGCCAGTGGAAAAGCCAAATTATTCTCATACCGTAGCCTCGGATCAAGCGTAATAAATACCCCCAGATACTTAAATCCAACTGTTTCAATGTGGATAGGGCATGTCTCCGGGAGTACCGGAGGATCCCCAGCTAGTACAAAGCTCACCAATTTATTCCAGTTAATGGCTAATCTGGAATACCTTCCAAAAACTGCCAGCTCATCAAGAAAATAACAGAAGGAGGCTTTGGGCATTGTAAGATAATGTAGACGTCATCAGCATACAACGAGATCTTATCCTCCCAGTCGGGTGTCCATCGCAAGCAAGTATTGTGATATCCCATCTAACCCATGCCGCCAGCGGCTCCATCGCGAACGCGAAAAGCAGCAGGGACAGTGGACATCCCTGCCTGGTGCCTCTCCCCAAGGAAAAATCACCGACTTACAGTTGTTAACTACAACTCTCGCCAGGGGATTAGTATATAATAAGCGCACCCAACTGACAAACTCACAGCCAAAACCCAGCTTCACCAACACTGCAAACAAATAAGGCCATTCCACCCTATCGAAGGCCATTGTGGGGTCCAGGGAAACCAGCATCGCCTGTTCCTGTAGTTTCGTGGATACTCCGAGGACGCCATGCAGCCTACGCAGATTCAATGCCGTGTTTCGGCGCGGCATAAATCCGGATTGATCCGGATGGATCAAAGTCGTGATCACCTTCACTAATCTAGTAGCCAGGAGTTTCACCAGTAATTTAGGCTCTGCGTTAAGAGGCGATATGGGCCTGTAAGAGGAGCACAACGTCCTCGGCTTGCAAACTTTGTGTATGACCACAATGTTAGCCACACGCTGGTCATACAGAAGTTCTTCTCTCTCCCTGCTCTCCACGAACATGGCACGGATGTAAGGGGCAAGTTTGTTGGCATTTAATTTATACATTTCAATGGGTATCCAATTGGGGTCCGTCGCCTTACCGGATTTGACCTGCCGAATTGCCTGGGCAACCTCGTCATCAGACAATGCCGAGTCGAGATAATGCATATCATCATCTGATAGGCGCGGCATGATAATATCTTTAATCATTTCGGCGTTCTCCTGTTCACTGAAATCATTGCCTGCCATATATAAACCCCTATAGTACTCAGCAAACTCGTCCTCCACGGCCTGTGGGTCTGTGATCTTAGAAGACTCCGGCCCCTCCAATTCAGGTACTAACCTAGACGCTCGCTCCCCTCGTTCGAGCCACGCAATCAACTTTCCCGCCTTGTCACCGTGCTCGTGTATACGGCTCTGAGTGATGTCATGTAGAGCCACTGCACTATCATCATCTGATAGGCGCGGCATGATAATATCTTTAATCATTTCGCCGTTCTCCTGTTCACTGAAATTATTGCCTGCCGTATATACCCCCCTATAGTACTCCGCAAACTCGTCCGCCACGGCCTGCGGGTCTGTGATCTTAGAAGACTCCGCCCCTCCAATTCATGGAACTAACCTAGACGCTCTCTCCCCTCGTTCGAGCCACGCAATCCACTTTCCCGCCTTGTCACCGTGCTCGTGTATATGGCTCTGAGTGATGTCATGTTGAGCCACCGCACTGTCTCTGACAAGATTTCTATATTCCTCCTCTCGGAGTCGCAACAGATGGAGGTTTCCATTGATTTCTAACATTATTAATATAACATTCAAATATTTGTAAAATTAATAAGGAAATAAATATATTTACTCGGCCCGTTTTCAACTGTGCTTTTTGTAGCCACCCAACATTTAGTTTTTTGGATGGGCTTTTTTCAACAGGAGGTTCAGCTTGTTGGAGAGACAGGGCTACTCCTTTGCTGTGGTTCTGCTGTAGCATACAGCATTAAGGTATTGATGTTTAGAAATTTGACCTCATGATCATAGAATGTAGTTTACTTGTATAAAGCGGAAAATGTATCTGTATTTTAGTAGGCAGACCAATTTCCGATCTGGGACAGAAAACAGAATCTCAAAGTTTTTTGATGCTTGGGAAATGGCTGTTTTTTAATTTTAATGTAGGAAAGGTTTTGTGAGAGAAAATGCCCTTTGTTTTATTTCTGTTACTGTGGGTTTTGTTGCGCACTGCGTTGGATGTATGTGTTTTAACACTTGATAATTAATGAAAGTTTGTTTCCTAATCGCGCAGTGCCTGTGGATAGGCTGCAGTTGAGCCGCAGCATAACACAGCCTGTGTTGTACTGCCAGTTAGGAACATTCCTGGCCTGTGACTCAGTGATAGATTGGAGAACATCTTGACAGTACTGGGAAGAAATGCAGGATTTCTAGTTAAGCAGTGCTGCTCCTTAAGCAGGTGCTTAATTATGGGCAGGCCAACAGGTACTATGTGATTGTGCGGGCGTGGCGATTTTTGGATGAGTATAGATTTTCAGCATTTGCCTCATAATCCATCATGTGCCGCCTAGCCAGTAGATTTTATCCCCTCAAAAATGTTTCTAGCTCAAATGGTTCAAAAGTTACTAAAGATGCAGCAATATCTATTACCACACAATGAAAGGCCCTTTGCAAAGCTGGACCTGTCACCTTTTTTCATCCTTATTGCTAATGGTTACATTTCAAACATATCCTTTCACATGTTTATTTCAAAATGCAGCATTCTCTCAATCTTTTGAACAGTTTATTTAAAGACATACTTTATGAATGCCATGCATAGTTTTACTCCATGTGGTAAAATGTGTCCACCGGACTCCCCACCAGGCCCGGTCCTGCCCAACAGCCCTGCCCCCAATCACATGCCACACCCATTGTTGCGGCCCCCGGTCATACCCCAGATTGTGCGTTTCGGCCACTGAGTGAATGTTTGTGAGAGCCCATGGTATAGAGTGACGTAGTGTGGAGTGGCATAGTCGAATGTTGTAAAGTATAGTAGCATATAGTGCAGTGGTGTAAAGTAATTGGTGTTGGTGCAGTGGGTTTGAGTAAAGTGGTGTAGAGTGCAATGGTTTAGGGTATAGTGGCATAGCAGAGACTGCAGTGCAGTCAAGTAGCGAGCAGTGCAGTGGCATAGAGAAGATTGTTTCAGAGTAGAGTGGAGTGGTGCAAGATAGAGTATAGTGGTGCAAGGGCATTGGCGTAGTGTAGAGTGGCACAACATTGATAGCATTGGCATAGAGTGCAGAAAAGTGGTATAGAGTGGTGCAGTGGTTCAAAGTTGAGTGGCGTTGAGTGACATGGAGTTAAGTGGTGCAGAGTAGAGTGGTGTACAGTGCAGTGGCATAGAGTAGAGTATAGTAGCGTAGAGTGCAGTGGCATAGAGTAGAATATAGTGGAGTACAGTGCAGTGGCATTGAGAAGAGTATAGTGGCTTACCGTGCAGTGGAACAAAGTAAATTGCCATAGAGTTCAGTGGTGTAGAGTGTATTGATGTAGAGTGCATTGGCATCGAATGCAGTGGCATAGAGTGCTGTGGAGTGGCGGAGTGTAGAGGGGTGTGGTGTGGAGTGATGCAGCGTGCCATAGAGTGGCATAAACTGCAGTGGCAGAGTAGATTGTTTCAGAGTAGAGTGAAGTGGTGTAGCATGCAGTGGTATAGAGTAATGTGCAGTGGTATAGAGTAGAGTGTAGTGGTACAGAGTAGATTACAGTGGCTTAGAGTGCAGTGGCATACATTTCAGTGGTGTAGAGTGGCAAAAAGTTCAGTGTTCAAGAGTATACTGTCATAGAGTTCAGTGGTGTATAGTAGAGTGGCATAGAGTGCATTGGCATAGACTGCATTGGTGCAGAGTAGAGTGGCGTAGAGTGCAGTGGCACAGAGTAGAGTAGCATAGAGAGCAGTGGCGTACAATACAGTGGTGCAGAGTAGAATAGAGTGGTGTAGAGTGCAGTGATGTAGAGCAAAATAGAGTGGCGTAGAGCGATTTGGTGCAGAGTAGATTGGCGTAGAGTGCATTGGTTTTGACTGAAGTGGTTTAACTACATTGGCATAGAATGCAGTGTTGCAGAGAAAGGTGGTATAGATTGGATTGGCACTAAGTGATGCAGAGTGCAGTGGAGAATACTACAGTGTGCATAGCAGAGTAGTGTGGGGTAGAGTGCAATGGTGTGGAGTGGTGTAGAGAGGAGTGGAGTGGGGTGGGGTAGAGAAGAGTGCAGTGACAGTGTGAAGTGGCAAAGTGTGGAGTGGTGCAGAGTAACCTGGAGTGGTGCAGAGTAGAGTGGAGTTGTGTAAAGTGGGGGTTGCATGGTATGATAGTGTACTCCCAAGACAGACAGCACACCTTCAATTGAAAAATCCATTACATTTGCACTCACATTCAGTTTTACTGATAAAAGTTTACAGCGCACATAAGATAATGTGTGGAAATATCATCACCCAACCTATTGATTTGATAGTCCGCATTATTCATTTACAGACATCCAAATTTTGTTGTGTGCTAGGAAAAAAATAACATATGTACAATCTTCCTTAAGCAGGCCCTATTCAGGATGATTGTCACGTAAATCCTCTCACTTTGAAGTCAAAGAAAAAAAAATAAACACCAACCTTCCCGGAAGACACAGCCTGACATTTGACCTCTGTCTTTGAATGCCCCTCAGATGTGACAAGATAGGAACAAAATTTAAAGGCCTGTTTACAGTAAGTGAGTTTGTGGAAGAATAGAGTAAACAAGGTTTGGGCAACGGGAGGGATAAACTCGAGCTGGACAGCCTAAAGCAAATAAAGCCAGCAAATAGAAAGCCGGAAAATGTGAGGTACAAACCACAAAGCCAATGGTAAGCAACAGACTGAATGCATTCCTAGGTTAACTTTCTGAATGTCCCCAAGATGTCTTTAGAAAACCAGACAGGCTGCTACCTAATAAAGAGGGGTTCCATAGATGTACCCAATGTTTTCTTTTATGGGGGTTACTGGGTAACAGAGGTTAAGCGTTGCGTAGGTAGACATCATATGAATAATTCTCCTTTAGACAATCTAATCCATGATATTGTTTGAAAAAATGCTTTTATTATTGTTTTACAGTCAAAAATCAAACCGTTCATAGTTGAGCAGTGAATGGACAATATACAAATATGCCATAGTTAGAGTAGCTTTGTACCACATAATGGTCAAGGTACGTATATTTGCCCAGTTAAAAAATCATAGACATTTGTTAAGATAAGTCCACCTATATAGGATGAACAAATGCACATGCCACTGACATTTGGTGTAAATGCTCATGGTTCAAGGGCGTGGGTACTGTACAAATCAAGATCAACTAACAAATTGTGTTCCAATACAGGCAGACCAGGTGTAGCTAGGGGCTCCTTATCTCCCATCTCCGGATGGGAGATCGGTGACCCCAGGGCCTTCCGGAGTGCTAAATATACAGTGAAAGGGCCCCTTCTGTAGTAGGGGATCTCTGTGTATAATCATAATCTAGTGAATAGTCCCGCCCATGTGCGTGGACCCCGGCAATCAAAAATAATCTCTTAAGTTGTCAAAATAATGCAGAAACTGCAAAGACACTTAAGAGAGAATTTAAAGACAAATAATGCAGCCTATATCCACAGGCTACACTGTCCAGTACTTCAACTAGAAATTCCACCAAAAAACACCACACATAATACAGCCTGCCCAGTTTCTACCATAGAGAAACTTGCCTCCCCCAGTAAAAGACTCTGGAATGATAGAGAGGAAGGTAGGGACAGACAAGCCCCATAGGCTGCCATTATGTGGCTTAAATAGGATACTGTGCCTTTAAGAGAACTTTCCAGAACTTCTCCCAGTATCCCAGAATGCATAGCAGGTCCCTCTACTTTCAGTTCTTTTTTCCGGCTCCTGCTTACAGGACCCTGGCATTGAGCTCTCCCTTGTTTCAAGGGTTTATTGAATATTTTGGCACTTTTGTGTTTTAAAAGTGTTTGTTTACTTTCTTGGTGTTCTCTTTCTCTTTTGTGTGCTGATTCAGGCGTTTTAGGGCTCTAAAATGCCTGGCCTTTTTGATAAGTGTCCAGCATGTGGGAGGAAGAAGGCCAAGAGTGATCCCCACGATGTCTGCATCGTCTGCCTCCCTGAAGATCATGTCCCTGAGGACTGTGTCATCTGCAAGCAGTTTACTGCTCGGACTCTGAGGGACAGGATGAAGATCAGGCTTTCTGGCCTTGAGGAGAGACGTCTGCAGGCTGCAGGTGGGTCTGGACAGGCTGGGAAGGTTCCCTCTGCCTCTGCTGAGGCCTCTGGGGGGCTCCCCAGAGGCAGGAAGTCAAGCAAACGGTCCCGGTCTCCGTCGACGTCGATTGCATCGACGACGACGTCGAGAGGGATGACGGCGGTGTGCTCCCCTTCTCCCCGGGGCTCCGGGTTGAGACAGCGTGACGGCTCAACGTCGAAGGGCCTGGAGAGGTCGCCGTCGAAGCCACCGTCGACGTCATCGTCGACGTCAAGGTCTTCCTATCGACGTCGGAGACGAAGTGACATGCATCGGCGCTCGCCGTCGAGGCGACACCGCCGATGGCCGTCGAAGCACCGGTCGACGTCTAGGGGCTCCTCGACGTCGAGAGCATCTAGACGGCGGAATCGACGCTCGTCGTCGAGGAAGGAACGTTCAACGTCGCGGAGGCGGCGTACGACGTCACGGAGGAAGAGGTCGACGTCGAGGAGTCGACCTGCCTCTCCAAAACGGCACAAGAGGGATTCTGGTCCCAGAAGTCAGACTGCTTCTAGTGGAGGACGCAAGAGGAAGCGATCACCTGCTGAAGGGGCTGTATCTCAGCCCCCTTCGCCTAAGGGGTCACCGGGCTCGGTGTACTCAGAGGTGTACACGCCATCTCGGACTCGGTCGCCACCTCCACCTGTTCCTAAAGAGGATCCTCCACCCAACCCTCCACTTCCGTCTGGCGACCCACCGCCACCAGTTCCTCTGCATGGGCCCGCCCCGCAGCCGAGGGTTCCTCCGCCGAGGTCCACTTCGCTGCCGTCTTTGCCTGTACCACCTAAGGGGACCCCAAAACCTAAACCCCGAGAGGAGCCAAGGAAGACCCCACCACGGAAACCGGTGGAGCGGCCACGGGCTGGCAGGTCTCGCTCTCGCTCTGGGAGAAGGGAGAGATCGCGACACAGATCGTCCACGAGGTCGAGACGCCGCCATAGGAGGCGCGACTCTCGCTCCCACACAAGGTCCTCTGGTACCAGAGACTATTCTCCTACCTTGTCGGAGTCACCGGACACGAGGGTGTCCCCGATTGATGACCTGATGGCGTTCCATGATGTCCTTTTAAGGGGCGCTGCGAAGTTGGGCATATCCTGGACGGTGCCTACTCCTAAAACTTCAGTCATTTTTGAGACATTGCATCAAAAACACCTGTCTCGTCCTCTCCTGCCTCTGGTGCCGGGCCTGGAAGAACCGGCTATGGCACTTTTTCTCACCCCTGCGGTGACGAAGGCGGCTCCATCGAGGCTGCTGAAGAAGTACCGGGCTCCCGACTCGGACCCGGCCTTTCTGAGGGCGGAACCCCCTCCAGACTCTGTAATTGTGACGGCGGCCCGCAAGCAACATGCCACCTCCCCGTCATCCACGGTTCCCCCTGATAAGGAGTCCAGATGGATGGATTCGGCAGGGAGGAAAGTGTGTGGGACATCGGCTACCTCCATGAAGGCTGCGAGTGCCACGGCGCTGTTGGGATGCTACGACCGCGCCCTCTGGGACTCCCTCCAGCAGTTTGCGGAGATGTTACCCCGCGAGAAGCGCGAGGACTTCCAGGAAGTGCTGAATGAAGGGATGCTGGTGGCTAACCAGATTATCAGTGCGGCAGCGGACTCTTCCTTGTTGGCAGCTCGTGGGTTTTGCCATGGGGTTAACCAATGACGTCACGCCTGGCTCCGTCTTACGTCCCTGAAACAGGACGCACAGCAGAGGGTGGACAACCTACCATTCTCCGGCGAGACCCTCTTCGGGAAGCATGCGGACGATGAAATGGCCTGCATGAAGGCGGAGGCCGAAACGCTCACGGCTGTGGGCCTGGAGAAGCCTAAAGACACGAAGAAGTCGTACCGCCCGTTCCTACGGCGGTTCGGTGGGCAAGGCAGAGGACGTGGCCAGGCTTCGGGACAGTCGCAACAACAACAACAGTTACGTAAGCCATTCCAGAAGCGCCAGAAGGGCAGAGGAGGCCAGCAGTCGGCTCCGGCGCCCAAGGGCCAGGCTGGGTCTAGGCCCTAGGAACCTACTTCCCCCGGATCTGTTACCCACTCCGGTAGGGGGAAGCATTCAATTTTTTCTGGCAGAGTGGAGAAAAATTACTCAGGACAAGTGGGTGCTGAATATTGTTTGCAATGGATACAGTCTTCGGTTCACCAGCCCTCCTCCAGCAATTCCACCGGTCAGCTCGCAGTTTCAGCTGCGCGAGCTTCAGGCGGAAGCGGATATCCTGTTAAGGAAAAGGGCGATAGCAGACGTACCTCAGAGAGGAAGAGGTCTGTACTCCCGGTTCTTTCTGGTTCGCAAGAAGGACAAGAACGAGTTCAGGCCCATTCTGGACTTGCGACAGGCAAACAAATGGATTCGCAGGGAAAAGTTTCGCATGCTGTCGTTGCATCAGATTTATTCTCAGTTGCAACAGGGGGACTGGCTATGTGCTATAGACCTCCAGGATGCTTACTTCCATGTGCCCAATGCACACAAACACAGGAAGTTCCTGCGGTTCCAAGTCGGCGCCAATCATTATCAATACACAGTACTCCCATTCGGACTGAAGTCTGCGCCGAGAACATTCTCGAAGTGCATGGCGGTGGTAGCAGCACACCTGAGGAAGAACAAGGTGTTCGTCTACCCGTACCTGGACGATTGGTTGATCAAAGCATCCTCCTTCTCGGAAGCGCAAGCACACTTCCAGAAGACGTGCGTTCTCTTGAACAAGCTGGGGCTGCACATCAACATGGCCAAGTCTGTCCCGACTCCGGTCCAATGCATACAGTACTGGGGAGCCTCCATCAATACGCTGTCAGCAAGCGTGTCTCCTTCGGAAGAGGGACGATTATCTCTCCTTCGGAAGGCTCAGGCTCTTATGACAACTCCATCTACAACAGTGAGGACGGTGTCTTCTCTACTGGTATCGATGGCCTCTTGTATCTTCCTGACTCCACATGCATGGCTGCACATGAGACCGCTGCAGGAGTGCTTGGAGGACCAGTGGGATCAGAGGAAAGGATCTTGGGACGACAAGATTCGACTGTCGCTGCATGCTCTTCAGTCTCTGAAGTGGTGGTGTTCGGCGGAGAATCTCCTCAGAGGGGTTCCCTTTCACAAGGACATTCCCACGCAGACTGTCGTGACGGATGCTTCTCTCCTGGGATGGGGAGCGCACTCCGGGACTCTACAGATTCAAGGAACGTGGTCACCAATGGAGGCCACGTATCACATCAATTTCCTAGAACTCAAGTTCACTTGGCACTGAAGGCCTTTCTTCCGTCCTTCCAGACCAACTCTCTGCTTGTACAGACGGACAATACCAC
The DNA here is from genome assembly GCF_964263255.1 of Lissotriton vulgaris. Lineage (NCBI taxonomy): Eukaryota > Metazoa > Chordata > Amphibia > Caudata > Salamandridae > Lissotriton > Lissotriton vulgaris. The sequence continues at coordinate 1,486,986,464 of NC_141694.1, read as the reverse complement.
CACGATGTATTACCTCAACAAGCAGGGGGGCTCGAGATCGCGCACTCTGTCACAGGAGGCGCAGGCGATCTGGCACTGGCTCCTAGCCAGAGGACTAACGATAACGGCTACCCATCTGCCAGGTGTGCAGAATGTTCAGGCAGACGCACTGAGCAGGCTGGTTCAGGAAAACCACGAGTGGGTCATAAACGACGAAGTACTAGGAGAAATCTTCGCAAGTTGGGGAACTCCAGAAGTAGATTTGTTCGCCACCGCCGAAAACAGCAAGTGCAGAGACTTCGCCTCCAGGTACTTCCAGCAAGGGACGCTGGGGAATGCGTTATGGATAGACTGGACGAACAGCTTTCTGTACGCCTTTCCTCCCATTCCCCTGATTCCGGCGGTGCTCATCAAGCTGGCCCGGTCCAGGGCTCGGATGATACTCATTGCCCCGGAGTGGCCCAGGCAGTGGTGGTTCACGGACCTGCTTCACCGGTCTCTCCTTCCTCACATTCGGTTGCTGTGTAGGCCGGACCTTCTCACGAAGTTCGGGGGACGGATGTTACACCCCAACCTCTCGTCTTTGAGTTTGGCGGCATGGCTCCTGAGATAGTGCAATATGGCCATCTGAATCTGCCCGATGATTGCATGGACATACTGAAGGAGTCTAAGAGACCTTCCACTCGGACTTCATATGCTTACAAGTGGAAGAGGTTTTGTATCTGGTGCCAGTCTAAGAACCATGACCCTACGATCTGTAAGGAAGATGTCATCCTTCCTTACCTTTTACATTTGGCGCAGTCTGGCCTTAATGTTCATTCCATTAAGGTTCATCTTGCTGCATTGACTGCCTACAGGAAATGCCCTTCACAGACTTCCTTTTTCCAGATCCCTGTGATCAAAGATTTTCTGGAAGGATTGAAGAAAGTATTCCCTCCTGTCAAGCTTCCTTCGCCTTCATGGGAATTGAATGTGGTGCTGTCCAGATTGATGAAGGAGCCTTTTGAACCTATTCATAAGGCTTCGTTGCAGCACCTGTCCTGGAAGGCGGCGTTCCTCGTGGCCATTACATCGGCACGCAGGGTGAGTGAAATTCAGGCGTTGTGTTGTACTGAACTTTATACTGTGTTTCATGCTGCTAAGGTTGTTATGCGTACTCACCCTAAATTTCTTCCCAATGTTATTTCTGATTTTCATGTCAACCAGACCATAACTTTGCCTAAGTTTTTTCAGAACCCTTCATCCCCAGCGGAGAGGTCTCTCCATTCCCTGGATGTTAGGAGGGTGTTGAAATTTTATCTGGATAAAACCAAAGATATTCGTAGGTCTGACCAGTTGTTCATCAATTATGGATCGGTCAGGACGGGTCTTGCGACCTCTAAGCAGTCCATCTCTAGGTGGATTGTGTCCTGCATACAATTATGTTACCAAAAGGCTAATAAGACCTTAGGAGGTAAGCCTAAGGCTCATTCCACCAGGGGCAAAGCTGCCACGACGGCTCTGCTCCGTAACGTGACGATTGCTGAAATCTGCAAGGCAGCCACTTGGAAGTCGGTTCATACCTTTGCTAAGCATTACTGCCTGGACACTGACGCCAGGGCAGACGCTCAGGTTGGGCAGGCTTCGCTGCGGAATTTGTTCGCACAGTAGTGGCGTTATGTGTTTATTCTCCACCGCCGCTTTGGTGTGGGGATGGGCTTGCCATTCTATTCACTAGATTATGACTATAGGCTTACCTAACACAACGCTTCTAGCTAACCGGACATTAGTTCTGGGAAACCATCGTAGCAGATCTTTGGAGGCAGCGCCAGCAACTCGCCGGACCCGCTTTGCGGGTCCCGCAGCGCGGCAGAGACAGAGGGAGCTGCAGCAGAATAAAGGGCTGTTACTTTCTAACCTGCAGGGCTGCGAGCATCAGGCAGGGACTCCGTGGACCAGGAGTCCCTGCGCGCCCGATCACCATCAGCTGGGCTGCTCTCCCTGCCGGCCACGCCCATCCGCCCACGGAGTTAAAGGAGCGCCATACCTGACATTTGGTGGGCTTACCTAACACAACGCTTCTAGCTGACCGGACATTAGTTCTGGGAAACCCTCGTAGCAGATCTTTGGAGGCAGCGCCAGCAACTCGCCGGACCCGCCGCAGCGCGGCAGAGACAGAGGGAGCTGCAGCAGAGTAAAGGGCTGTTGCTTTCTAACCGGCAGGGCTGCGAGCATCATGCAGGGACTCCGTGGACCAGGAGTCCCTGCGCGCCCGATCACCATCAGCTGGGCTGCTCTCCCTGCCGGCCACGCCCATCCGCCCATCATGTTCCCTTGTTATAATAGAACGTCGTGTACCCGCTGCGCAGGAGCGCGCGGGAGAGCGCCGGGAGAAGCCCGGGACAAGGGCGGGACCGTCTGTGGCCGTCCGGGGACGATCGAGGACGGGACAGGCCACCCCCCTTTCATCTGAATCTTGTGGCTCTCAATTACCTGATTTCCATCTAAAGATAAGTACTCTCCCTTCAATACATTGCAATATATTACCCTCTGTTTGATAAATACCTGCTACTATGTCTACAAGGGGCAGCCGGAGTAAAACTGCAGCTGGAGGAGCCAAGGTTACCGGCCCTATTGACAATTTCATTATGAAAGCAAATGAGGCTATAGACCACGGGATATCCTTATTGGAACGACGAGTTTCTCTAGACCTGGCAGAGGCGAAAAGGTCGTCATTGGGTCTGATTGCCTCATCCAAAACACCCCATCGAGATTCTGAAACACTTGTTACGCCTGGTGTAATAGTGGAAATACATAGTATGCCAAATATCGTAGACTTATCTGCAACCCTGTCACTGTCGGAATTACAATTGAGCCTGGAAAAATCACTAAACTTAGACTTGTCAGTTTATTTTAACACAGAACTGGGTATGGTGACTGAGTCAATTCCAACAGCAAGTTCTGCAATAGTCCCGAACTCTAACATGGTAGAGGCATCTCAAGTTACTTCTAATACTGATATTGTAAGCAGTTCTATTGTCAATCATACCCCGACTACAAACCTGGACCGGGTAGTTGCAAACCCCATCCCTGATACACCTATTGTCATCAGTAATACACTGGATGATTCAACCTCCATTTCAAGAACTTTGAGAGGCTTAAGGGAGGGGGCTATACAGAAGCGACTGCCCCAAAGTTTAAATACAAATACAACCACCTCTAGGGAAAATCCCCAGGTACAGAAAAAGCAGGGGAAAGGTTCAGCGAATAGCCTCAAGAAAGCGAATAAGAAAGGAACCACATATTCTGCATGCTCAGGGGAAATGTCTAGTCTGAGTTTGACATGTAAAGATTGTACTTCTAATAGCCAACTAATAATGAAGGTTGGGTAACTTGTGAGCGCCCATCTAGCCACCATAGATGCACGATTGGGGTTGATAGAAAAGCAACTAACCGTTTACCGTTAAATATCTTTATTCGGCAAATTTGATCACCATAAAAGAATACATATACATAATACATTTCCAATTCTCCAGTTAAAACTATAAAATGATACGGCATATAAGGGAAGAAATGCACCACAGTCACTAGTTTACTACAAGCGGTTACATGCATCAGACCGTTGGTACCCTAGAATGCAATTCCAGTAACCGGGAGCGCGTCACCCACGCACTGCCCAAAAATTTTGCCACCCCACATATCATGAAGGAGGATGAAGAATCGGTGGAAAGTACACGTAGTGCCTGCCTATGACACCTCAACCCCAGCTCCCTACATACAGGTTTCAGCCAGATTTTCCGGGCCACTTTATAAGCGGGGCAGGCAAAGAATAGGTGGGCCACAGTCTCCTTTGGTGCTGCGCAACCAGGGCACGAACGCAAGGAGGCACCAGAGTTGGACCACCTCGACGTGAAGTCAAACACCGGGAGCGTCCCATATCTCAGTTTTAGATATAGCGCTCTATCTAGAGGTTTAGTTATCAGGTCGAGGAAGGGTTCCAGTTTTTTCACCCATTTAATTAGCAAAAATTGATCCGTGAGTGAGCCCCCATCCAAACCACTCAGTGCTTCGCTCTGTACCTAGTCCCAATATAGCTTTTTGATCACTTCCTTGGGCGGCGGCATTTGGGACTCCCAAGCATCCCTTAGTCCTAGTTTAAGAACCAGGTCTCTCACATTATTCAGCCATCCTATTTTTTTCCCAGTGTCCAACAGAAGAAGATCATCCAACCCTTCAGCATATTTTGCAAGCTCCTCAGTTCTTCTTAAACGGGTCCAGAAGAGCAATGGGCGTAGCCTCACCAAATCCTTTAGGGCTCTTCTGCCCAAATCTAGTCTCAGGGGGATCAGTGGGGTGGAAGCGGGAAGAGCCACCACCTTCCTCAAAAAGTTATTTTCCGCTGTGGAGAGATCTGAAACATTTTCGAACCCCCAGAGCTCGGAGCCATATAATGCCGCCGGAAGGATTTGTCCCTCATAGATCGCTATGGCCGGGGAGACAGGTTTACTACTTGATTCGCGCAGCTCCCTCAGAGTCACCCCAGATACTCTTTGGTGGCTGAGTAACATTTTGGCCAGGTGGTCCTTCCAGGTCATTCGACTATTTATCCGAACACCAAGATAGTCAAATGAATCGACCAACTCCAGGGGAGCCCCATTAAGCAAGAAGTTATTTTTAAATCTTTTGGAGGGGGAGAGTGCCATCAGTTTAGTTTTCGAGGTGTTGATGGTTAAACCTCTCTTAGTACAGAAGGAACTAAATCGGTTCAAGAGTTTTTGCAGGCCCACTGGGGATTTGGAGATCAATAAGGTGTCGTCGGCGAAGAGTAAAGTGGGGATTCTTTCCCCCGCCAGGGATGGGGCATCCGACTCTTCCCCTTTCAGATTGTCCACCACTCCGTTCACGAATAGGGAGAAACGGGTCGGAGCCATGACACAGCCCTGGCGTACTCCTCTCCTCACAGGGATCCTATCTGTTAACTGTCCCTGGGATCCCCATCTGACCCTCGCATAGTTCCCCTCGTGGAGCTTTACGATTAGACTCAGAAGTCTACTGGGAAATCCCATCTCTCCTAGGATCTCCCATAATTTAGCCCGGGGGACCAGGTCAAAAGCAGTCTTGAGATCTATGAAGGCCATGTATAAACTGCCTTTCTTGATGGTGACTGCCTTCCAATAGATAACAAAAAAGCGAAAGACCTGGTCCATCGTGCCTACCTTTCTTCTGAAGCCAGCTTGGAGGTGGGAGAGAATACTAGCCTCCTCCATCCAATCGCCTACCCTTGAAATGATGACCCTGCCGACCACTTTCTGGATTATATCTATCAAGCTGATAGGTCTGTAGTTCGCAGGATCATCTCTTGCCCCCTTCTTAAACACTGTTACCACCTCTGCCCCCTTCCAAGAATCTGGCACCTGGTGTCCCCTTGTAATCAAGTTCATAATTGTGGCGATTAAATTGGCCCAGGTCAGCGGCTCCGCGATCAACAGGTCCCCAGGGATCCCATCCGGACCGGCCGCCTTCTTGGGGGTTAGGTGTCTGATCGCCATCACTACTTCGGTGGTGGTAAATGGGAGGTCATCCACCCCTGAGGTATCCCCAGCACCAAAACTAGCTGCCACGGGGCTATCTGACTCTTCATTACCTCCATATAGGGATGAAAAGTGATTAAACCATTGCTGACTGGTTATGTGAGCTGCTAATGGTTGTGATTTCCCCTGCCTGGCTCTGTTAATCAGATCCCAAAAAAGGTTCGGGTTCCTTCTACTCACAGCATTGGCTAGGTCTTGCCAATGCTGTTCCTCCCACTCACGTTTAGCCAGCGATAGTGCTTTCAGGTAGTCCCTCCTGGCCGCTCTAACCAGCAAAGGATCCCTAGAAAGCAGGGCTTTTGTCAGATTTTTCCTATTGCCCTTACACTGGTCTGAATACCAGGGTTTATTGGAGATGGGAGGTGTGATAGGTTTTCTGTGACTTTTCCCTTTCGAGGTAAAAAATTGACTAACGTGTTCTATTGTAGCTTTGTAAGCTGAGTCAAGGGAAGAGTGCGGAAGCATAATAATCTGATTTTCACAGTCCCAAGCCTCCAGATCAGAGTACAGGCCCTCCACCAGGGATTTAATGGTCCCTAGGTCGTCCTCCTTCAGGTTAGCCTTGTCCCATTTCAATCTGCGGTTGTTATTGCATGGGATGATCTCTTTGGTTGTCTTTATGGGGGCATTCACCCTCCTGTCTTTAAAGATGCCCCAATTAAACTTACAACACAGGGGATTATGGTCACTATCCTGACTTGGGAGCACCTCCATATCAATAAGGTCTGCCCTTAAACTAACATCCATTAGGATGTAGTCAATTCGGGACGGCCCAGTAAGTCTATTGAAGGTCAGTGCCCCTGCCTGGTCGGATATATTCCTGCCGTTTAGGGCTCTTAACTTATGGTCCCTAGTTAGTGCATTGATTTGGATTGCTCTAGCTGACAATTTTCTAATAGGGGGCAGGGATAGGGTTGGGATAGACCATTTTGAATCTTCGTCTTCAATACCCAGGGGGTCATCTCCGAGGAGGGGTTCAAACGTACAATTGAAATCACCCCCCACGATGATTTTTGCTGATGAAGGGCAGTTAGCTAAGGCTGAATCTAGAGCTGTTAAAATTGAAGAGGCGGTGTCCCCAGGTGTCCCTCTGGCATAAACGTTAAATAGATCAAGCCTACTTCCCTCTGCGTTTCCTCTAGAGGAGAGGTGGAGTATATTGCTACACTCAGAATTGTAGCGTGTGACCTCCCAGTCTAGATCTATTTTAATCCAGACCATGAGGCCTCCCGCTGGTCTACCCTTACCTATACTTACTGCTGGCAAAAAGTGGGTAGTGTACCCTGATTTATTTAGGGATAATAGGCTCCAGGTTTCCTGAAACAGGCAAACATCGAACTTCTCGATGAAGATGTGCCATTCTGGTATATCTAACTTCCTTTTTAACCCCGCAACGTTCCAAGATAGGAGGTTTATTACCCGTCGACCCTTGGGCACTTTGGTGTGAACCCCCTTATTCCTACCCTCATTGTCCACCATGGTCATGCAGCTATCCCCCTCCTGTACCAAGGGAATAGGGTTTGCAGGGCAGCTAGCCATGCTGGCCATAGACCCAGCTATCGGGGAAGCCTCAGTAATGATGTGAGTAATGGCAATTTGATATAGGGGTGGACTAACTTGCCCTGTGTCTATACTGCCACGGGGTCTTGGGGCCTCCTCACCAGGGAGGTCAAATCTCTCCCCCCTGGGCGCTGAACTTCAATCGCAATCTTCCAGCCCAGAGAGCTGCGAAAACCGATTGTAAGTGTCCAAGGGGGTAAAGGGTCTTAAATGTTCCATCCTGGTGACGTGGTTCATCATGTGTCTTTGGGGCACCGTGGACCAGGCAGAATGCTGATCGGCCACCAAGGCAAAGTGTTGCCCATACTGGGGATAATTGTTGTTATAAGGCAAGGTAGGGGGTGGCCTGTAGGGTTGGAACTTCTTTGGATATTTAGGAGGAATGGCCTCTGACCTGGGATAGAAATGCGTTAGGGCCCGAGGGATGATACGAGTTTCCCCGTTTCCAGGTAGCCAATGTAAGATATAATCTACTGCCCTTGGATCTCTAAAATTAACCACCACTATGTCCCCCTCTATATCTTTAGTTCTGCTCCCCAGCCAATTAATCCGTCTAACATGAACTATATCCCCATCTATATTGGGTGCTATCGGCCTATATGTCCTCAACCAATGGATGATTTTATTTTTGAGATCAACGTATCCCTCCTTCTTGTTTTCTGCTAACGGGGGGACCCCAGTCAAGACCACCACAAAGGGCACTGCTTCTGGGGTAATCTCCACTTGTGGCACCTTTCTCCGTGGGACTCTAGTATATCTACCTTCCCCTTGGTCGTTTTGGTTATTGCTTGTCAGGGCCTTTGAGACTAGTTTTTTGGGGTCACCACCCGTTTGTATTGCTGGTGTATTTAACTGTTTAGGAGGCGGTGGATTTTGGGAGGAAAGGTCGACCCTACCCTGGGGCTGTGCATTGTGTTTGGTCGGCTGAGACGGGGCAGTTGGGGTATTAGGAACAGTGGTAGTGGGGGGCCTGGCCGGAGGTGTGGGATGCGCCACCCCACTCCCCTGGGCTTTGGTCAGGGTAACCATGCTGTTTATAGCAGTCTCCAGTATGGTCAATCTAATTTCAACCTTTTTAATAGACTCATTAATAGGTAAAAGGAGAGATCTCAGCAAAAACTCCAAGTTCCCTATTAATGTGGGGGGCGGTGGAATAACTGGTGCTATAACCCCAGCATTGCTGTCAGGAGCCACGGCCTGTGCAGCTGCTTCCGGTGAACTATTTACCAGTGGTGGTACTACAGCTGGTGGAAGATCCGGCCCCTCTGCTAGGGTAGTTTCAATTAGATTGAGGGTTTTTGGCCCTTTACCAAAATCAGTATGCAGGATTTTAGCTTTGCCTAGTGCCACCCTTAGTTTCCTCCTTTTTTTACTAGGTGGAGGACGGTGGATCTGGGCAGCAACTAAATGCTTAGGTTTCTGTTTCCTAGGCTTGGTAGTGACATTGATGCTACCTGGGCTGGGGGTAGGGGAAACAATTATTATGTTGTCCGAGGGCAAACAAGGTGTGGATGCAAAATCACGAAACAAAAGGGGAACACCTTCTTGACTAGCATTATCCCCACTCAAGTCTAGAGAGCCACCCTCCCGGGTTAAAACAAGAGGGGTACTGTCAATAAGGGGTCTATGTTTCATGCTCTCTACTGAGCGACGCCGCTCAGCCCTACGCTCAGCTAAGATAGTCTTTATCACCCTCACTCCGCACCTTGGGGAAATAATTATCCAAGGACCCATTGCGTAGTCTTCCTTTCTTCCCGGGGGTTTCCTCTTCTGTCGACATATCCAACGTATGACAGTGCACGGGTCACTGTACTGCAGATGTTAAGGGATAGGCCCAGCCCAGCCTACTCTGGCCTACGAGGGCCTCAGAGGGCCCGCCCTTTGCCCGGGCTTCGCCCCGAGCTACGTCCCGCGCGCGTCCCGCTGCGCGAGACGAATAGGCTGTTTATATCCTCCTAAATGGGAGGGGCGGGGCCGCTGCGGGAAGAGGCTTCAGGTGTTAGAAGTGCCTCGCAGTCCCGCAGCGGTGTGGGCGGAGGGCGGGTCCTGGTCCAGGCGGTGGCAGCTCGGGTCCAAGAGCCGCGTCCCAAGAAAGACAAGCAAGGTCACGGCGCCTCCTCGTCAGGAGCAGAGGCAGGAGAGGCAACCCTCAGCATAGGTCAGCCCACGTTTTCCAGTTGAGTAGCAACTAACTGAACTAAGTACTACAGTTAGAGGCCCCCCGGTAAAAGCATCATCCTCATCGAATGTAGCAAAACATTGTCCCACTCCCCAAAAAACTGTTCAGCCAGCATTAAAAACCATGCCAGCTCCCACCACCACTACCAAACCTAAGGCAGTTCCAACGGCTAAGGATTTAGTAACAAAACCAATAGTACCTACCCCAACTGCAAAATTGCAAGGTAATAACCCAAAAACCCCGGGGGAAAGCTCTACTAAAGGGAAAGATAAAGTTAATGAGGGGAATAAGGAAAAGGAGTGGCATAAAGGGAAGAAAGGACGATTCGCCGCTAATCTCCCCCCAGGCTCAAGTCCTTATGTGGTAGTAATGACGGGAGTCCCAGAAACCCCAGATAACATAGACGAGCCATCATGGTCCCTATTAAACAAAGTTACTCATTGGTTGAGTAACAATAGGCCCTTACCTCCATATTGCGCAAGTAAAATCCTGACAGTACGGAGAGTACCCTGGGTAGGCCATGAGAAAAAGAAAACTCAAGGCGATTGTGTGATCATTAATTTCGATGACCCCCGCACAGAGGACTATATCTGCTCCTGGGTTAGTGAGGGATATAACGAGGGCATCGAGACAAGGCATCTTTCATATTTCTACCCACCAAGGGGAAATGCTAGACAAGAATTCTATGACCATGGATTGGATGAAGGATGGTGCCGGGTGGGGCAGAGGGACCTAGGAAACAACTGGGGAGAATGGGGGAGAAACGACCACAGGTATAATAATTATAGAAATTATCAGAGATGTGTTCCAGCGAGGGATGCTATTTGGAGGTTCCCTACATCTAATAGATTCAACAGCCTGGATATGGTTGACTGACTCCCACCATTAATTGAACCACAAAATACTATACTAGATGTCAGTGCTGGGGGAAAAGAGAGCAGCGAGGTTGAGCTTGAAAGTACACAAATTGATGAGGCACACCTTAGACTAGTTCGGGGCTTAGTTAGCGTACCGGGCCAGAGGTTACCCTCAGAAAAGGAAGAACATGCCACCCCTTATGAGCCGGTGGCACAGAGGATTCAAGACCCGGGTTGTCACATCAGCATTCAGGAGACTAACCTAAATATGGGTAGCCCACACTCACAGGCGTTAAATAAGGAACTTAGAATCATAAGCTGGAATGTTGCAGGACTCCAGCAAAGGGTCTCTGACTTGGAATGGTTAAAGGTTATCTCGGATAAGGATATAATACTGTTGCGGGAAACTTGGGCGACAAGTGCGGTGCATATAGAGGGTTTCCATTGTTATTGTACTAAGGCCCAAAAGCCTGTTTTTGGCCGCCCGATTGGAGGCCTACTAATCGGGTTTAAGATAAGTATAGGGGGGTCTATAAAATTGATTCCATCTAAAAGTGCAAACGTTCAGATAATTGAGTATACCCGTAGGCTACCATATTACTTAATTAACTTCTACAATAATGATTTTAATTCAACTCCGAATAAGAACTACATAGAACTCTTCGGAGAATTATCTAAAATAGCGGAAAATTCTCATAATCAGGTGAGCACTAGGACAATTCTTGCAGGAGACTTTAATGCAAAGTTTTTAAAATCTAAAATGGATAACACACAAATAGACAGGGCATTTAAACGCGGTGAAGAATTACAATGTTTTATTAACGAACATATCCTAACAGATATAATGGATGTCAATAAAAACGAGCCACCTACTTATATCCCAACCTTTAGAGGTCGAGAATTCTCTAGCACAGTGGACTATATCTTTGTCTTCTGACCTAATAGATAGAGTCACGAAGGCTGGGGTTCTTTAGACCGCCTTCGGGGACCATAATGCTCTGGAGGTAAATATTGGTCTAGGTTCCTCCAACACCTTTGGTCGCACCCTGGGAGCCAGGGATATTATGGCCTCGACTAACAAATTAAGATTAAAATGGCGGGGGGTAGATAGTAGTCAAATAATAAACACAATCATGAGTAATCATGGCTCACTAGTCGACTCCTGTTCTCTTGTTGATGGGAACCATCAGAGGATAGTAAAAGATTTTGCAGCACTCTGCTATATTATAAAAACTCTCCTAAGTGTCCCCACTAAATTGACTGCCACTGAGCCAAGGTGGTTCGATTGTTATTGTTCAGCAGCTAACAAAGCCCTTCGTAAGGTTCTAAACTGTAAACCGAGAAGTATAAGGGATGTACGGGCTGCTAGACAAAATTATAAAACAGCTATAGGATCAAGGAAGGCGGCTTTATTAGCTGAGCAATGGGAGGCTCTAACAACTGCTGCTGCAATAGGGAGCAGTACGACTTTCTGGCCTGCTGTTAAAAAGATGTGGGACATGGGTAAGCAGCTAACTCCAACAAGCTGTACTATAGCAAGTGAGCAATGGGAATTACACTTTTCCAAAATATACGCTAGCCCGGGAGCTGCCATAGGAGATTATTGCCCTGGAACACTAGAATCAATAGAAATTACCTTGGGGGAAGTCACTGTGGCCATAAACCAGAGCCTTGGTAATAAGGCACCCGGGCCTGATGGTTTCCCAATAGATATAATTAAGCATAAACCGGAACTCTGGGGACCGATTTTTGTAAACACTTTTAATAGTCTCCCGTTTGTCCCAATACCTGCGACCTGGTCTATGAGCATAATTGTGCCTATTTACAAAAAGGGCGAAAGATCTGACCCTGCAAATTATAGGCCCATTTCGCTCATGGACAACACGCTGAAAATCTTGGGTAGGGTATTGTATAATAGAGTTAACGACTGGGCCGAGGAAATGGGGGTACTAGACCGTTGTCAAATGGGTTTTAGATGTAAGGATGGGACTATCAAACAATGCCTAAATTTAAATCTTTTAATAAGCAAATATAACATAGCCAAGGCATCGCCCATTTACCTTGCATTTATGGATTTATCGTCCGCATTTGACCTGGTAAATAGGTCAAAATTGTGGTCGACTCTTTTGTCCTACGGCCTAGATGCCCCCTTGGTACATTTCTTCGCCTACCTGCATAAAGATACAAAGGCGCAGGTACGGATTGATATGGAGGGCACAGTTTCCGGGCCAATTAATGTAGAAAGAGGTGTGAGGCAGGGGTGCGTTTTAGCACCCCTGTTATTTATTATTTACATAAATGGCCTGAGTAATTCACCACAGATGTTCCCAAAATTAAAGGAGGTTTATTACCCTGTCTTTTATATGCGGATGACGCTGTGCTCATGGGATTAACACCTAATGCCCTACGTGCACTAGTTAGGGACTTTTCTTATTATATGGGGAACTTGGATCTTAAGGTAAATTTTAAAAAATTATTTATTATGTCCTGTGGGCCGGGTGCCAGACAACTACACTCCATCACGGTAGGAGCTGATAAGTTGCTTTCAACCAAGACTTTTCCATATTTAGGTATGGTCTTTGCTGCGAACTGCCTGTGGAGTGGGCACATTGCCCACGCCACAGGCAAGTTCTCAAAGGCCATAAACTCAATTCTCTCCCTGCCTAGACCGAGGAGAATTGGAGCAACTAAAGCAATCCTAAAGATATACAGACTACAGTGCACTCCTGTGGCAACCTACGGCGCCGAAATCTGGGGGTTAGTAAAAACCCCTACACTACAAAGAGAAGAGAATCAGCTCTGTAGGAAACTGCTGGGGGCCCCCATTTCATCATCGGGGTACATTTGTCACTCAGGGTTGAACATACCGTATATCAGTGATTTTATTGCTGCAAGGCCTGCACTATTCTGGCTGGCCATTTGGCCTAATAACTATGCTAGTTTAACACAGGACATCCTGAGGGAGTGCCTAGCCTGTGATAAATGGAATAGGATCCCATGGCTTTGTGCTATACAGGAAAGTTTGTCTAGCATAGGCAGAGGCAATCCTTCTTACATCAAGAGTACTGATAAAAAGGAAGTCCAGTCTGAATTATATGCCATCTATAATGAAAAAAGACTGTCAGATGAGATGCGGAAACAAACTGTTGTGTCCTATACTAATAATGGCTTATTTATACAACAACTTCCATTGTGTCTGATACTGCCAATGTGTAATTGGGAAAGATCCTTACTTTTTCGAATGAGAGCCGGAACTATTAAGTTTTCACTCTGTTTTCCTTTGTGACATAGCACATCTGGAAACACTCCGTGTCCTTGCAATGGAGTCAGTAAACAAAATGACTTACACTTCTTTTTTTAATTGCAAGTTTTACATGAAATATATTAAATGGTTTTTAGCCCCATATTTTAAAAAACATAGACCGCTCTCCTTGAATCAGTCCCATTTAATGCTCCTAAAATTAGAGGATGATGAACTTATATTCCGCACAAGCACTTTCTTAAAAGTTATTTTTAATGTACGTAAAACTATGGATTGTCCCTGATTTATCTGCACTTTCCATGACTGTTGACCTTTTTTTGCACTTTATATATGAGAAATATGATACTCTGTAATTGTACTGATATGCACTTTATTACATTTATTGTAATTTTTAAAAATGTTGAATTGTATTTAAATGTGCTTTTATGGATTTGCTGGAATCCGAATAAAGATTTTGAAGCGAATCGACTATACACAGAGATCCCCTACTACAGAAGGAGTAGTTTCTGTCCTGTAACTTACGTTCTGTAGTAGGGTTATCTCTGTTATAGTCATAAGCGCCCGCCCTCCTCCCCGGTGGAGATATTTCATCATGTAAGGAATGCGACAGGTCTGGCGTGCTTCGCCTTAAAAAAGAACTGAAAGTAGAGGGACCTGCTATGCATTCTGGGATACTGGGAGAAGTTCTGGAAAGTTCTCTTAAAGGCACAGTATCCTATTTAAGCCACATAATGGCAGCCTATGGGGCTTGTCTGTCCCTACCTTCCTCTCTATCATTCCAGAGTCTTTTACTGGGGGAGGCAAGTTTCTCTATGGTAGAAACTGGGCAGGCTGTATTATGTGTGGTGTTTTTTGGTGGAATTTCTAGTTGAAGTACTGGACAGTGTAGCCTGTGGATATAGGCTGCATTATTTGTCTTTAAATTCTCTCTTAAGTGTCTTTGCAGTTTCTGCATTATTTTGACAACTTAAGAGATTATTTTTAATTGCCGGGGTCCACGCACATGGGCGGGACTATTCACTAGATTATGACTATAACAGAGATACCCCTACTACAGAACTGGAGTTACAGGACAGAAACTACTCCATATATCTTTACAACACCATCTACCATGTATCATCTCCTGAAATCCCTTAAGTTGCTCCTCGCAATAGACAGCTTCACAAAGCTAACACCCAAGGACAGGATTGGCGTAGCAGCCCCAATGGATTGCCCCCTCCCCCTTTCAGCCATGCCGTTAGGGCTACTAACCAGTCCCATTCTAGGTAAGGAAACAGGCATGCAGTACATTCTGTGTACAATAGCGGCTGGTGTGCCATCAGAGTGGAGGGGCAGGGGCGGGCGAGGAAAGGGAGGGGGGACACGGTCAAAGAAAACAAAATAAAAAGTACAAAAACGTTTACCTGCCGCTCATGCCCGCCGAAACGCCGCTCTTCTGTTTCTTCCTCGCTGCAGCATAGGCTCCCACCATCTACTAGGGCTAATCCTAACGCTGCATGAGAGCCGCCTCAGGTTTGGCCTGAGCGCCCTCGATTTGTGCTCCCAGTGAGACTGGAGCCTGTGACTGTTGTCTCCAACCCAGCAATGCAACTGGGGTTGGAGAGAGCTTCACTGTGCATGACTCTCTGGACGGCCTGAGACGGCCACCCAAACCCTCATGCGCAGTGAATCACAGTGCAAGCCACTCGCCCTCCTGTCTTGCTCCGTGATGGACAGCCCCAAGCCTCTTGCAATGGATAATAAACATGTTTTATAACCGTTTTATTTGTCTAATTTTAAGGCTGACCGGGGAAGGTGGGGGCTCCTCCTCCATTGCGGAGGAGCCACCCCTGTCTGTGTAAAAACTTAATGTGAATCAGCCGCAGGCGATAGTTTGGGGACAGCACTCCCGCCTGGGAACAGCTGTAGCACCACTGTGAGGGAGGGGTCCAGCTAGGCCTCCCTGAGGAATATTTCTCTTGGGATACATGCAGGATCGTTCTTAAACCACGATATTGAGGTGCAATCTACATACAGCTTATGACCCTTATGGTCTTCAGGCTTTTGCGTCTCTACAAATAATGAATTATTTTGCATAGTCAAATTATTTCAAAATAGAATACATTTCTGAAAGTGTAATTTCATTATATTTCACGAGTATCATAATACTTCATGTAAAGTGACGTGGCAGTGCTCACTTTATCGTGATGTATGGAAAATGCAGAATATAGGTGGGATGTAATCGGTAATGGGATACAAATGCATCCTGTGGGCCAAGGTAGAACACAGCCGATGTTGCGTACTTGGCAACCAGTACATGCTGTGTATGGTGCCAGTAATGAATGAGGTGCATTGGGAAAGCTGTGGATGTTTCTGCAGGGTAATAGCTGCGCTTGTACAGAAGAAATCTGTATTCTAAGAGCTCTGCGAATGTATCAGTAATGGGATGGCAGAGTATGGTGCCAGCAAAATAAAGCTATGTTTTCATTCCTCTGCGGACGGGTCAGTGGTGGAGCTGTAGTACACTGAAGAGATTAGTAGTATGAAGTTAAA
Source organism: Lissotriton vulgaris (assembly GCF_964263255.1). Taxonomy (NCBI): domain Eukaryota; kingdom Metazoa; phylum Chordata; class Amphibia; order Caudata; family Salamandridae; genus Lissotriton; species Lissotriton vulgaris. The sequence goes on along the minus strand of NC_141694.1, from coordinate 1,486,970,525 downwards.
TTATAAAGAACCCCGTGAATGTCTTACTGAGATATCAGTGCATGCATGCAGGTCAGGCAGAGGTGCATTGCTTTGAGAACTGTGTTAGGAGTGGTGCAGCTGTGCATGTTGCAGGCCAGGATTGATTTTTTTATTTCTGTATTTATTTTTTCATTTGAGTTTTATATAGCGCGAACATGACACAAGAGGGTATCAGAGCGCCTTACAAATGAACAGGTGAGCAAAACCGGTAAGTCAGGCAATAATAAACAGTAGTAACATTCACAATAAAAGTACAGGGGGTAGATTTTGCTGATTTGTTTGTATGTTTTAAACCCAATAAAATGTGAGTGTAAACAAAAAAGTACAGGTGGTAGTAGAGCCCAGGCGGGGGTGAAGTACTACTAAGAGTCCAGCCTATAACGCTATATGAGTGATAGGGATTTAATTAATTTAATTGTGGGTTTCTACGCTAGAATCGACTCCCGAAGGAGTATCTCTGCGCAATAGACCGCTGGGGAACCCGTCCTGGCTTTCCCTGTGAGATGGTCCCTACTGGGTATCTCCAAGGTGAAACCAGGCATCCTTGGCGTTTGTGGGGGGCCGTTGTGGAGATGAGGCAAGCTAATGCCCAGAGTTGCCGAGTGTGATCCCTGCTTAGAGTAGGCACCGAGGTGACAATTATCGAATCCGCTGACCCTGGTCCGCGACCCTGCCGCGTCGGGAAATGAACCCTGGTCCCGGGCCGTCCTCTGCTCCCGGGTCTGCCGCCTCTAACCAGTGAGCCACACCACTCCACTATATGAGATATACAGGTAAGGCATGCAATATTAAATAATGATATCAATCTCAAAGATAGTACCAGAAGTAGCAGTGCCCAGGCGGAGGTTACACTGTGTGTCAGTGTTAAAGCTGTGCATGTCAGAATAGGTGTTGAGTAAACACACTCTACAGATGTTTGCGTGGTGGAAGGCAAATCAGAGTGAGATTGCGAGTCTATTAATAGAGAATTACAGTTATTGGCCATCTATCGATAGATTGTTAGGTGTTCAATCCCAAAAGCTTTATCTTTCACAGTACACAATTAAAAACAATGCATTTAGTAATTGTATGGCTTTACCTGGCAGGATTCCACTGTTCTGAACAAAGGCATTTATTTTCAACAAAGTATCAGCTGATAATTCTGGAGAAAAATGTTGTAGATTCTATTTGCTATTGAAAAGTGGCCACTTTACATAGAAATATGGAATGTTCCTCATTTTGGAATTGGCGTGTTTAATGCAATATGAATATCAGTAGGGAGACACAAATAGAAATAACAGATGCATCCTTTGCACTTATGATTGTGAATGTTCTTTTTTTATGTTTAGGTCCTCATCACCTTTAACAAATCTATGCCAGATTCACAAACTGTGCCTTACCGAGAAGGGCCTCTATTGCAACGACGCAAACCAGGCGCACAGGCTGCTTAGCCATGTGCAATTCAGTTTTGAAAATAGAGCAGGGACGAGTCAGTTCAAGCGCCAAAGTCGACTGAATGAGTTAAGGATATCGGCGTTTTAATCATTAGATCCATGATCGTTTGCCACAGTCATTCATTCACACAGGAGACCAAACTCCTCTTTTACGCAGTGGCTGCATCTGTGGTCCTGCTTGCATGTTTTTTAGATCTGCATGGTCCGGTCCTTACAGGTCAGCGGATTAGGATCGATGTCGGGCCATCAGCACCAAGTAAAACCATGTAGTCGGCGGATTTTTTTTTTTTTTAGTTCTTTTTATTCCCATTTAGCGGTACAGTTATAGCATTAAGTTACATGTGAAACAGTGTGCAATCGTTCAATACAAATCCCATTGATTTACTACCTTATTCTCGAACTCATTACATGCTGGTTCATACGTCCACATAATTACATATTTTAATGTTCAGATCACGTTAACTTATTTCTGTTTCGTGGTTCACTGTTGGCAATACACACAGCATGCCCCCCCCGTAGGTGTTCCAGCCTCCCCATTATCTTATCCGTTTTTAGGTCTCGCAACCTGCGTTGCACTGCGAAGCGGTGCTCACGCAAGTCGCGTGAGCTATAGTAGGTAAAAACAGGGAAATTCAAGCTGACCTAGGAATCGCACACGCTCGTGCGTGTGCGATTCCTTTTTTGCTCCCCCATTGGCCTTTGCGTGCGTCTTATTGTAAAAGACTGCACGCCATTGGCCCGAAGCACGCGCATAGCTCCTCCCATTGTCTATTGGTGTCTATTACTCGCACCAAGCGCGTAATCAACACCAATAGGCCGTGGTAGGAGCTATGATTGTGCCCACACAGGCGTGACGGGTGCGCCACTTGTTTAGTTTGCCACCTCCCGTTTAGTCATGTAAAACGATGTGTCCTTTCTGTGCGAGACAGACAAAGCGATCATTACTAAATAAAGGTTGCTCCGTCAACAGACGATAGGATGTGGCGCAGCGGTCAGAACTGTCGACTCGGGAGCTGGGGATCCGGGTTCGAGCCTCGGCGGCACTCTTCCTCCGTGTCTATGGGCAGTTTCCTGGATAAGCATCCCTATATAAATCTACAAACTTAGCTTAACCTAACAATTGCCCAAACCCATTATTTTGACTTCAGAAATAAAAAAAGAACATTTTATTTAACATTAACCAACAACTGATCATGCGGGTCACAGACTTTGTGGGAGTCTCTCCTCACGCTGGTTTACTGTCGTTCTGAAGCAGGCCTGCCACACATCTGAAGGTAGAATTAGTTTTGTGCGCCCCAAAAAGCCTTTGATGTACCAGGATTCTGTCTGTCTCCAAACTTTCGCGACTCCCCAAATTTACCCTGAATGGCTCTGCTTTCCGGGTGAGGGCAGGCGCGTGCGGTCTGTGTCGCGTTATTTTCTGCGCATTGGGGTATGTTTGCCGGATGTCGTTCTGTGTAGGGGTTGTCTATTTGTCTGGCCTGCCTGCTTCTGTCTGCCTGTCTGCTGCCACCCTGTCTGGGTGCTCTGCATCTAGAGTCTCTGCCTGACTGCTTTTCTGTCACCCCGTCTTTCTGGGAAACAGATTGTATGTGACCCTGTCTGCAACTCTGTGACCCTTCCACTGCCAGTCTGTGTGTGTGTCTGCGTGTGTTTCCTAGTGTGGGCCTGTGGACCTGTCACTGTGCCTGCTTGCTTGGCAACAAGTCTGTCTGCCTGTAAAGGTGCCTGTGACCCGGCCTGCCTCTCTAAGACGCCGTAAATGTGTATGGGTGCTTGCAGTGAGTGTGCCTGACTGCCTCAGTGTTTCGCCGTGAGTCCGCCTCTGTTTGTGTGTGCTTCTACGCACTGTTTGTATCCGCTTGTGTCTGTCTGTGAGGCTCTCTGCTATAAGCCTGTCTCTGAACAGGCATGTTCACCACCAGTGCTTGTTTGATTCGTGTCCGGGGCACAATCTGTCCGCCTTAGGGTTCCGTGGAAGTGCGCCGCCGAGTTCGGCTGTGAGTCTTTAGACCCTGGTGTGCCACCCACGCAGAGGTGTGTGTTTATTTAGGGCTGTCTTGCTTGTATTAGTGCGCGTGTGTTTAAATCCACCCCTGCACCTGTATGTGCGTATCATACCTTCCAGTGTGCGTGCCTGCACTGATCCCCCCCATCTTGCCGTGTTGCTGTCACGCCTAGCAGTATGTGCGTCTGTTTGTGTATGTTCGTGTGTGCATGTGCTTATGTGCACGTGTTCCAGTGTGCGTGTATTTACACCCCTTAACCGCCGGTTGCGAGTCTGTGCAGGTGTGTGTGTGTGTGTGTGTGCCTACAGCAATCCAATCGCGTCATACTTCGCATATCCCATGCCATACAGAGAGAGAGAGTGTGCATGTGTGCGTGAGTGTGACAATGTGTGTAGCAAGGTGTGCACTGCCCGAAGTGTACACGTACAGCTCTCCCAGGGCCTTGTTTTTACTTTGTGGCCCTCTAAACGTTGTCTGGCTACTAACTCAAGTAGAGGGAGAAATATGTGTGTGTAGGTGAATACCTGACTATGGTTACCCCAGATTTTTTGTCTTGTGTTTAGCTGGTTTTCGACTTAGCCTGGGGCCCTGATTAGCAGGATCCCAGGCTATCTGCTCTCTATTTAAAATGGACTCCATGTACCCTAGGTACATAACTAAATTGGCTTGGGTCACCTTATCAGCCCCTGTACAGTGCACTATAGGTGCCCAGGGCATAGGTGCATCCAACGCCTACCAGGGGCTGCAGCATATCTTTTGCCACCCCTGGTTGGCTATCCAAATTGACACAACTGGCTGATCACTCAGTTGGGGCAAGGTTGTGTAATCACCCCTTGCTTAGAGATAGTATACCTATATCTAAACCTATATCTGGACATATAGATACCTATAAGTCACTCCTATGGCAGGCCTTAACAATCCTGGAGGCAGAGTGCTTGGTTTTATGTGAGATGGTGCTCTAGCATGAGCTGAGCCTGACTGCAGCTGTCGGGACCAATTCCCTTAGCTGTTCCGGGATATTGCCATACCATATACTCTTAAATGCATTATAATCCTCGCGGTTACTTGCTAACTTTGGTTTGGCTTTATCAAAACATGTTGTGTAAGGTGTCATACGCTTTGGAATACTACCCCCTCGCCAGTCCTGGCGACGGGGGTAGCATTCCACCCTTCTAGAGGGAGAAGACATGTTACTTTGCTTAAATGCGGTTAAATCTAACCAAAGCCCCAGCATCACAAAATGGATGCTGCTGCCACAGACACAAGTCTGGCCTCCTGCTGCTGACCGAAACTCCGGCAGAGGAGGCCTGGACAATAGGTATCCTGTCACAGGGAGGTGTCACACACCCCAGACAGGAGATAGTGGATTGTAGCAGGGAGGGTTGAATGAAACTAGACACTGCCTGGGGAGCACAAGGCTTCCCATGCATAGTCCAGTTCAAACCGGTGCTGGGACCCTCCAGTCCCAGCTCTGGCGCGAAACTGGACAAAGGGAAAGGGGTGTAACCACCCCCTTCCTGGGTCCCACCCATAGGAGGGACCTAGCAGGTAATCCAGCTCCTTGATTTGGAATAAAGGTAGGAGCTGTGCAGATGCACATCAGATTATCCTGACTGAAACTTATGAGACGAAACTCTGGACCCTTCGACATCCCACTCGACATGGAAGACTGAAGAATCTCCCTTGTGGTCAAGGAGTGATCACCCTGTGCAAACAGGCACCATCCAGCGCCTCACAGTTTGCTTTGTTGCAGTTCCCGCCGGAACTCGAGCGACAGAGATCGACAAGACCCAGCGTTCCTGCCTTCCAACAGCCCGATCCACAGTACCAGCAAGTCTGAGACCCGTGGAGGCGACCTGAAGCGTGGGTCCGGCCATCTTGGAAAAACTGCGAAGTACTGACCGTGCAGCTCCCGAGGCTCCCTCGACGCTGTGCATTGGGGTTTGAGAAGCCCCAGCCCCAAGCAGCTTTTGCACCAAAGCTCACCCCTCCACACTCACCGAGTGCTGCGTGGGGCCCTTCTGCATCTTTCTGCTCAACGCGTTGGTCCGGTCGCTTGCCCGTTGGCTAGCGGCCCCAGTACCGACGAACCTTTGAATTTGCTCTGCTAGTCTGGTTGCTCCAGACTGGCCCTAGCCTCCCCTGAAAAGGAGCACCCGCTCTGACCTTGCTGGTCCGAGTAAGAAGCGATCTTCGAATCCTGCGTGGGTTGCGCTTGTCAAGGTTTGTTTGCTCCAATCCGGAAGCCAACACCGCCGACAGCGAGAGCCTTCGTGGGACAGCTCGTGATCCACTCCTGGACATCCTCAGTGCCCCAGAGTCCACGTGGCAGCGGAGACAAGCTTCTCGACAACCACCTGATTGCGCCCAACATTGCCTGGTTCCTTCCTGGTTCCACCCTTGTCACTGCTGAGAGACCCAGACTCTGTCCCCTCTGATTTCAGGTACTCTACATCTTCGATCCACCCTTGGATCGCACCGGACACTTCTCTTCTGGCCGCCTGCAGCATCTTCATCTCCAGGCTCCATAGATCTACACGACGAAAGCCGACATGACTTTGCACCTGTGCACCCGCTTCCTGTGGGTGAGGTAACTCTTGAACGCCGGTGCTCCCATAGTGGTTTACACCTCTAGTGTCTAAGTCTAAAGTTTTGTACTTCTAGTCCAGTCGGAAGACTCCTAAAACTGTAACTCAATAACTTTTACGCACCATTGACTTTGCATTGGTGCATGCGTGTGCTTTAGGCGCTGCACCCAAATCCTGCGGGCTTTTCCCGACTTCATCATTGCTAGTCCCGATTAGTCCCAGCGATTCCCAATGCCCTAGGCCGTACCACTGTTCGATTAGTGATACCTATACCACTTATTTAGTATATGGTTTGAGTGGTTCCTGGCCTCATCCAAATTGTGCAACTTTCAGGATACTCTCCAGTAACGGAGCGCGCTATAAAATAATTTATACATACATACATACATATGTTTTACTGTGCTTTTGTTTAAACGCTTGTGCTTCTATACTCATTAAGAGTACAGGGGATTATTCTAGTAATAAATACATATATTTTTATAATATATAACTTGTGTGGTGTCCTTTCATTTGATATTACAGGATTGTGTGTGGTAAAACAGCTGGCTTCACATGCCCTCTTGAGTTTAGCCTGAAGGCTGCTTAGTCCATGCTACCCCTAGGATAGCTTGTCTATAAGGTTGACTTACAACCACCACCATAAGGGATTGTTTGGACTGAAACAAGGTGCCCCTAGAATTGGAGACATCATATATCAGGCCAACTTCTCACAGTGTGGAATCTGCAGAGTCCCCAACGCCTGTTGGCGTTGGGGACTCCTTGCCCAGGAGTGGGATTCCCAGAGAGTCAATGTGGCCTAACCCCAAGCTGTGCCACTTTCACCAACAGGTGTCCTTTCCAGCTGTGCCAGTTGTGCACCCACACTCACTTCTCCTCGGCACTGGCAGTCTGAAACACCAGTGTGCCATTCTTACCCCAGCTCCCAGGGTATCCCCGCTCTTGGGCCTTTCCCTAAGCAGTCTCCCTGCAGCTGTCATGCTGATCACCAGCCCTGGCTCTATTGCACCCAGTCCCACCCCCCTGAGTCACTCAACTTCTTCACTACTGGACGACACCCCCACCGACCCCCAAACTCCGTCCTGCAAACTCAATGTAACTGTTCCTTTGAAATACCCCTGTGTGGTTTTTCTCAGCACCACACTGTTTAATTTTTCACTTCAGAAATACCACCCGTTTACTCCTGTGCCCCAGCAACACCAGCCAGTTTACTCCTGTGACACAACAATGCCACCCAGTTTACTTCTGTGCCCCCGCAATACCACCTGTTTACTCCTCTGCCACAGCAATACCACCCGTTTACTCCTGGCCACAGCAATACCACCCAGTTTAGTCCTGTGTCCCAGCAATACCAGCCCTTTTATTCTTGTAGCAACACCAGCCCGTTTACTCCTGAAGCAACACCAGCCCGTTTACTCCTGTGCCCCAGCAACACCAGCCCGTTTACTCCTGTGCCCCAGCAACACCAGCCCGTTTACTCCTGAAGCAACACCAGCCCGTTTACTCCTGTGCCCCAGCAACACCAGCCCGTTCCTGTGCCCCAGCAACACCAGCCCGTTTACTCCTGTAGCACAGAAATACTACCTGGTTTACTTCAATCCCAGCCCGTTTACTCCTGTACCAACACCAACCTGTTTACTCCTGTGACACAGCAATGCCACCTAGTTTAATCGGTGCGTAAACAAGCACTTTGTACTTATAGTCCATGCTTAATAAGAAGCAAGGCTGGCAGTCTCTTTTACTGCCAGCCTTGCTCATCGTAGCTAGGACTATACGTTCAAAGTGCGTGTTTATGCACCGATTGCAGGTTTTAAAAACAAATGAATAAAAGGCATTGTCATTTACAATGCCGATAGCTCAAACTTTAATAATGCAAGACCTATTGCATTGTAAATGCTTGTTTAGGTTAACCTCTGCACACATGTACGTTTTTTCCCCCAACGTGGCCATGTCCATAGCTTTACACCATTCCGCTATCGTGGGGGTGGTGAATACACCCCAGTGTTTACCATCCTTTCTTTTGGCTAACCTCATTTCTAGTGTCGCCCAAGTCTTTGCTGTGGAATTGAGGTCCGTCGCTTCCCAAATATTCTGGAGGGAGCGTTTGGGCTCTGGAGGAACTGGCCTCCCCCTTACTCCTGTGATGATGGACATGACTGATTTCCAATCTGGCACTATTGCGGGACATTCCCAGAGTGTATTAAAGAAGGTACCTTGCGCCCCACACTGTCGCAGGCAGAGTTGATTGTCAGTTTTCCCTATAGTCTGTGGATTTTAATAGTGCTCCTGTCTCCGTACCTGGCATTCCTCGATATCCAGTTTTAACATTTCTTTCATGACCTGATCACCATCTCTCCAGAACATCCCCAGCACCAGGCATTCCGCAAACAAATGCAGGTCATCAGCATTTGAGAAACCACATTTCTTACATCCTGCCCTCTCGGTTTACATTTAGACGCTGTTTGAGGTGTCCAATACAATGTTCACTCTAATTTGTTCCCACAGTGTGCGGCAGTATGAGGTGGCAATGGCACGTGCACCAACAAGCTGACCATTCCCACGAGTGCAGAGCCAACTACCAAAATCAGGGGCATTTGGTATGTTACAAATTATCATAAGCTTTTTCTTTTAATAGAAATTCCTGTTTAGGTATTACTTCTAGGCCTTTGTATACTGCTAAAACATAATCAAATGGCTGTTATTTTTTCACATGGAAAGGTGGCAACCCAGCCTTTCAATAGGAACAAGGAAAATAAAAAACACCAGTTACAAGAGAAGGAGACAGTTAACACATAGGTTTGTCATCTTTCTGGGGTAAAAATACAGACCTTTTGTTTGCAAAGGCCCAGACAATATTTATAAATAGGACTGTTCTATAAAATTGTCTCAAACCATTTGGAACATTAGCTTTCTGTCTGTGTTTACTTTAATTATAAATCTGTTGTTATTAACGTAGCCCTAAAACAATAAGTAGAAATATAAGAGGAAAGCACGTTCAATGAATGTGTCCTAGAGCTGCATTATTCTATCCCCGAGTAATACTTAAAGAAAACAAAGGCAGAAAATGAATGTTAAAACCTAACGCAGCTTAGAACAATACATAATAAGAAATATTAATGAAAAGCCCATTTAAATATTTTCTAGGGCTGCGTTAATGAACTCTGACTAATAATTAAAGTAAACAAAGACAGAAAAGTAATGGTAAAAAAGATGGCACATTTGTTAAGAAATTAAAGACCCCCCCCCAGTAAAAGGAGCCAAGCCAGCAAGCATCTGCTGGCAAGAAAAGAGGTGATTAGAAATGATTGATTGTCTCTGTAACACCCACTCCCTTGGACTGCCCTCAGCCAACCTGGAAAATAACAGAGCAAGCAACATATGTGGGAACCACCTGCTCTGATCTCCGTGACCCTTCTGAAACTCAGAGGCCTGGAATAACACTTCTCTGCTGCAGTGTCCTGTGCACTCTTGGGTACTCTTCTCCTTTGCATGGGCTGTCAATGCGTGTGCTGGTCTGCTTTGTTCTCCTTCTTTGTGCTTTTAAATACCACTCTGATGAATGGTTGTATACTCTCGCATGATAAAGGTAGTGGTGTAGGAGTGACATGCGCGCTTAGAGGTAATGTCCGAATGCTCTGGAAAGGTCTGGTGCGCATGGCCGCACCCTACACGGAACACTGGTCCAATACGCCTTGTGGAGAGTGAACAGGTGATTCCTCTTAAGTGCAGCAGTTTTTACTATCTTGAACAGCATGTTAAAAGCTATTTATTATAAAACTTCCTGCCATTTATTCGGCATTCATCTTTTTCAGGTCTGGAATGACGAGGAGAGCCTTTGATCTTCTGCATCACACCTTTTCACAACCTCGTTCTTTAGGGACCAGGAGTTCAGACTTATTTCAATGTCTACTTTCCCAAAGTTTGTAGCGGCCCACAAGGACAACTGGAGATACTTAAACTTTGAGAGTCTTCCATTGGTGAATTTGAATTTAAAAGTATTTATTAAGCGCACGACTACCACGCGGTTTCTTGGCTCTGAGGATACCAACCTTAGGCAGAGGAAGTGCTAAAGCTAAGGCGAGAAGGCTTGTGTAAAAAGAAAAGTTTTGAGTGCCCTACGAAACTCTATGTAGGAGGCGGCCGATCTTACAGGTGGAGGGAGGGTGTTCCAAAAAATGGGAGCCAGGGTGGAGAATTTAGTGCCTCCTGATTTTTTGTTCCTAAACCAAGGCACAGAGAGAAGTGACTGGAAGGAAGAGCGCAGCTCCCTACTGGGAATATAAACTTTGATTGCAGAGTTGATAAAGGCGGGAGCAGTCCCGGCTCGTGCCTGAAAGGTCATGCAGCCCAGCTTAAAGAGGGCCCGTTCTTTAATGGGGAGCCAATGCAAGGCCGTGAGTAGGGGAGTGACGTGGTGAGATTTGGGGAGACCATAAGTGAGGCAGCCAGCTTGATTTTGGACCAGTTGAAGGCGTCGGAGGGCATAAGCAGCTACGCCATTATACAAGATGTTGCCATAATCTAAGCATGATAGAACCGTTGCCATGAAAATAAGTTTCAGGGCCGGGAAGGAAAAACAAGCATTTACAATGCAATGGTCTCGGCAATATTATAGGTAGAGCTATTGGCATTGCTTATTATTTTTTTTATTTTTTTATCCCTAAGTAAATGTTATTGTCATTTCTATTGTTAATAGCTTAAGTGTTTGCATATGTGTTACATATTGCATTAGACATATTGCATTAGGAGAGAGTGAGGTAGCGAGATAGAGAGGTATTGAAATAGAGAGTGAGTGATGTAGTGAGAGAGTGAGGTAGATAGAGAGTGAGGTAGTGATGGAGAGTGATGTTGTGAGGTAGTGCGATAGTGAAAGATTGATGTATTGAAAGAGAGTGAAGTAGTGAGTGTTAGTGATGTTGTGAGGTATTAAGATAGAAACAGAGTGATGTAGTGAGATCGTGAGGTAGTGAAAGAGTGTAAGTGACTTAGTGTATTTGAGAGTGAGGTAGTGAGAGAGTGAATTAGTAATTTAGAAAGAGAGAGTGAAGTTGTGAGGTAGTGATAGAGTGATGTAGTTATTTTTTGAGAGTGTGTGGTGATATAGTGAGGTAGTGAGAGTGAGATAGAAATAGATATAGTAATATAGTGATAAAGAGGTAGTGAGATAGAGAGAGAGTGAATTTGGAGTAGTGTGTTAGAGTGAGAGATTGTTACTGTTGTAGTGATATTGTGTTGCTGTGAGAAAGAGAGAGTTGAGTAGTGAGTTAGAGAGTTAGTGAGAGAGTGTAGTACAGTGAGAGATAGTGAAGAAAACTGAAACGCAATCTCAAAGCATAAAAAAAATTAAAGACAAAATGGCTTACCTGGCACACCAGGAAAAGGGGTCCATACACGACGGGGTGGTGACGAAGACAAATCGGACGGGACAAACAGGACACAGGGAATCATAGAAAGCAAACACAAAAAGAGAAAATGTAAGCAAAAAATACAAAATGGCTTACCTGCCGGTCCTTGCATCACGGAGAAAGCCGGACAGCCACAACTGGAAACTGAGCTCACAGGACACGGGCACACCGGGAAACGGGGTCCATACACGACGGGATGGTGACGCTAACAAATCGGACGGGACAAACAGCTCACAGGATACAGGGAAACATAGAAAGCTTGCATCACGGAGAAAGCCACTACTGCAAACGGAGCGCACACTGCACTCTACGCCACTGCACCACTTTACTTGACGTACTCTACTCTGAAACATTCTACTCTGCGCCACTGACTCTTCTTTGCACCACTCTATGTCACTATATTCAAAACCATGACGTCTGAATCTGCTCCCACACACACATAATATAAACTAAGCTAAGGTACAAGCATGAGAGATATTGTTTGAAAAATCATGTTCATGAGTCACCTATTTGAAGCTCAATAGGATTTACCCACTATTTAAGGTAACACATGCATGGTGTGGCATTGTTTGTACTATGTGCCCAATTCTACGTTAAAAACAATTGTATGGACTCCTTTAAAAAGGCGCAGTTGCAGAAAAGCATTGTGAGAAACCCATAACCTGATAATACAAATTGAATTTCGGATTGTGCTGTCAATTGGAATCCTGAGTGCATTGGTGGGAGAGCGAAGAGGGGGACTTGGGGTTATGACATTTTTTGAACAGCAGAAACATGTGTGGGTGTAACGAATAGTGGTTAATTTTTTCAGTGTTTATTTTTTGCGAACTACGGAGGTGTTATTCCAGTTTGTGAAATTTTGTGTTTAAGTATTCTATTACATATATAAAATTGAACAGTGTGTATTTTTCCAGGATGTATGAAAAACTATGCGATGTCCATGAAGGGATGTAGTAGAATAAAATGTGCCTTTCTTGACTGTCACACTAAGTTTCCCATGGTTATCTCCCAAAATGGAAATCGTGAAGACACGATGTGTGTTTCGTCATAGAAACACTGACTTTTGAGCTACAGATTAAGTTTGTATTTGAATATTATTTATGAATCAAACATACTGATAGTGCATTTGGATCAATCCAGATTGAAATGTTCAATCCATGTTTTTCTTTCACATATGACCAGTTCGTTAATATGACAAACTATAAAATAAATATCATCCTCTTGTGCCCACATTCTCTTTTTTTTTTACAACGGCTCCGTTCTGTAATATGTCCATAGAACACCAGAGCACATTAGTTATAATAAATCTCGGAGCACACCAATAGACTCAAGTTGAACTAGGATTGGCACCTATTAGCTTTGCCAATGGTTTTCAACTATGCTGCACAGCATCCCCGATGCTGTGCTACATGGTTAAAGTTTTTAAAACAAAAAAAAGCCTCTGTCGGAGCAACCAGAAATAATTGTTTAGTTACATGTGCCTACAAAATAGTGTTGGAGCTTATTCTTTTTAGTTCCCAATCCAGTTTGGATAGTAAACTATAAGGAAAATCGAATGCGCCAAGCTTTTTTTGTTTTCTTAAAAGTGAGTGGGGAAGTGGAAGCAATGAGAGGCAGAAGCAAAATGGAACCTCAAGTCAACACTGTGGAGGGCTGGGAGATGCGAAAGTAAACCAGGATGTGGACGCAACACGCAGGGTGGTAAAAGTTGGGGAAGAAGCAACACTAAGGGCAGGGTGAGGGAAGTAACAATGGGGGAGAGGAGGGTGCGGTTGGGGGAAGCAACACAGTGGACATAGGAAACCATGTGGAGAAGCACACAGGAGAGTGCAACAAGAGGGGTGGGGGTAAGGAGAAGCACACATACGATAGAGAGCAACCCGGAGTCTAGGGGCAAAGAAGTACTTGAGGGAGACTGCTTGAAAACACATGAATACTCAGAGTGCTGAACACAAAATAAACAAGGGCAGAGAGAGACACACAGGGAAGTGGAGCGAGATAGGGAGTGGAGGGGTAACAAGGGGGGCAGAGGGGGAGAGAGAGACAGGGGAGAGAGAGATACACAGGTGTTCAGAAGTGGGAGAAAAAAGCGAGGGGGAGACGGAAACCAGGCGTGCAGCAAGATAGCGAGGGGGAGACATAACCTAGGGGAGGGAGACGTACACACACACACACACACAGGGTCAGAAGTGGAGCGGAATAGAGGGTCTGATGGAAAACAGGGCAGCAGGAGGGAGATGTGCAAACGGGATCAGAAGTGGAACGAGACAGAGAGGGGTGAAGGAAGCAAGGGCGTAGGGGAGAGCGCTACACATACAGGGGGCTCAGAAGGGGAGCGAGAGAGGCGGGGGAAACCAGGGCCGAAACCAGGGCAGAGAGAGCAAGAAGCCGACAGGAAGGGCAGATGTGGCTTGCGAGATCGGCGAGGGCACATGCGAAAGTAAACCAGGATGTGGACGCAACACGCAGGGTGGTAAAAGTTGGGGAAGAAGCAACACTAAGGGCAGGGTGAGGGAAGTAACAATGGGGGAGAGGAGGGTGCGGTTGGGGGAAGCAACACAGTGGACATAGGAAACCATGTGGAGAAGCACACGGGAGAGTGCAACAAGAGGGGTGGGGGTAAGGAGAAGCACACATACGATAGAGAGCAACCCGGAGTCTAGGGGCAAAGAAGTACTTGAGGGAGACTGCTTGAAAACACATGAATACTCAGAGTGCTGAACACAAAATAAACAAGGGCAGAGAGAGACACACAGGGAAGTGGAGCGAGATAGGGAGTGGGAGGGTAACAAGGGGGGCAGAGGGGGAGAGAGAGACAGGGGAGAGAGAGAGATACACAGGTGTTCAGAAGTGGGAGAAAAAAGCGAGGGGGAAAGCGAGGGGGAGACGGAAACCAGGCGTGCAGCAAGATAGCGAGGGGGAGACATAACCTAGGGGAGGGAGACGTACACACACACACACAGGGTCAGAAGTGGAGCGGAATAGAGGGTCTGATGGAAAACAGGGCAGCAGGAGGGAGATGTGCAAACGGGATCAGAAGTGGAACGAGACAGAGAGGGGTGAAGGAAGCAAGGGCGTAGGGGAGAGCGCTACACATACAGGGGGCTCAGAAGGGGAGCGAGAGAGGCGGGGGAAACCAGGGCAGAAACCAGGGCAGAGAGAGCAAGAAGCCGACAGGAAGGGCAGATGTGGCTTGCGAGATCCGCGAGGGCACAGAAGGAGAGGCCGCGGCGGGTGACCCGCCGCAGTGGCATCGATGCTACCCCTCACACACCGGGACCGTCGGGCAGCATTTCAGACCGGACCCTGGCCTTCAACCACCCTCTGGCAGACTACAACTTACCGGCTGTTTGAGGAGGCGGCGGCTCCTCTTTGCCGTGGGCAGGGCTGCTGGGCTTCTCCGGTCGGCGGCGGCTAGGGACGGGCTTCTTCTCCTTGCCGAGCAGGAGCACGGGGAGACCTCCCGTCCGCGAGTTAGGGTCTCAGGGCGGCCCCAGAAGTGCGGGTCCAGCGGCGGGTCAGCGAAGCAGGCTCTGTGTTTTCAGCGAAGTCAGCAGGAGAGCCCAATGGTCCCTGAAGAGACGAGCTCACAGGGGACGGGTTGGTGCAGGCTAGACTGCGGGGGAAAATGGCGGACAACTTACCGGCTGTTTGAGGAGGCGGCGGCTCCTCTTTGCCGCGGGCAGGGCTGCTGGGCTTCTCCGGTCGGCGGCGGCTGGGGACGGGCTAAATAGCGGACAACTTACCGGCTGTTTGAGGAGGCGGCGGCTCCTCTTTGCCGCGGGCAGGGCTGCTGGGCTTCTCCGGTCGGCGGCGGCTGGGGACGGGCTTCTTCTCCTTGCCGAGCAGGAGCACGGGGAGACCTCCCGTCCGCGAGTTAGGGTCTCAGGGCGGCCCCAGAAGTGCGGGTCCAGCGGCGGGTCAGCGAAGCAGGCTCTGTGGTTTCAGCGAAGTCAGCAGGAGAGCCCAATGGTCCCTGAAGAGACGAGCTCACAGGGGACGGGTTGGTGCAGGCTAGACTGCGGGGGAAAATGGCGGACTCGAGCTTCCGATATTTTTCCGATTTGGGGGCGTGGTTTTGCTGTCCTGAGTGACGGACTACGTCACGAGCTAAAGAACAGCAAAAATGACGCCCCCAAATCCGAAAAAGACGGAGCCTATTTGGAGTGATGGCTCTCTCCTGCAATGGCTGGCCTCCATTTAGGAAGCCAGCCAATGGAGAATGAGCAAAAAGAGGGAGGGATAAATGCAGCACTCTAAGAATCATTAAATCTCCGACTTCCGGTTTCTGCCTTACGGCAGAACCGATAGTCCTCGACCTAAAAACGGGAAATCTTCTGAATGGTGCGAAGAGTGAAAAAACAAGATGAAACTACTGAGCTAATCTGGGAGTGCATCGTGAGGTGGTGATTCAGCGTTATCCCTAATGTTTTAACTGAGGAGGAAGGTGAAGGAGGGGGGCAAGAGGAAGGGGCCAGAACATGGGGTTCCAGGGACTGTGACTGCCTCCGGTGAGAACTAGCTCAGTTTTGTTCGGGTTAAGTTTAACCCCTTCGATGCTGATGACGAGCTCAGCTCGTCATCACCCACGGGTGTTGTGTGCTGATGATGAGCTGAGCTCGTCATGGTGCCACTAAAATGGCATTTTCCAGCACAGGGGGGGGAAAACGCCTAGCAGCCAAGTGGTTAAGATGATTGCAGTTCATCCAGTCCCTGATGAAGATCATGACTGATAGAAAATTATGGATAGAACCTGGGGAGTGGGAGAGATTGAAAATAAGTTGGAGGTCATCCGCATAATTGAAAACAGTGACCTCCATCTTCTGTAAAGCAAAAATGAGGGGGAAAATGTATAGGTTAAACAAAAGGGGGGGAAAGGGAAGAGCCTTGAGGGACACCACACTGCACCTTGTGTGTAGGAGTGGAGAAATCGGCGAGATGGACGGCCTGGGTGCGGTCTCGGTCTCTCATAAAAGAGTTTAGCCAGGCCAAAGGAGGCCCCCTAATGCCCGCCGCCTCGACACGGGTGAGAAGGATGGAGTGATCAACAGTGTCGAAAGCAGCGGGCAGGTCGAGGAGGACCAGGGCCTGGGGAGAATTAGCATCCATCCCTTCTCTAAGTTTGTCCATGTAAGAGATAACAACCTTCTCAGTGGAATGTAGCGGACGGAAGCCCGCCTGGCATGATGGCAAACAGCCACTATTTTCCACAAAGGTACTGAGAGCTTGGGTGACATGGCTCTCCAGGACTTTACCCAAAAAGGGGAGAAGGGAAATGGGTCGATAGTTGGACAGGGAGGAAGGATCAGCGCCAGGCTTTTTTAAGATGGGAATTATTGTTGCCGACTTGTGAAGTTTAGGAACAACACCATGTTTAAGGGAGTCGTTTAAAAAAACAAGAGGGGGCTGAGGACAGGCTAAAAAGATCTCTCTCAGAACATGGGCACGACAAATATCCGAGGGGGAAGCTGACTTAACTCGGACCAACAAAAGGAGGGTTTCCCTGGTCATGAGAGGTATCTGGTCAAAGTAAGAAGTATTAGAAGGTGGCTGAGAGCTGAGGAAAGTGTGGGGGGGGCGGGGCGGGGGGGGTGGTGATATGTTGGCCTTGATGATCGCAATTTTATCGATAAAGAAATCATTAAGAGAGTCGCAGAGGGATTGGGAAGGGGAGGGTTTAAGGGTAACTCTATCAGAGGAGGACCGTGGCAAAAATTTCCCTGGGTTGGTTTTCGGCTAAGAGAATTCTACCAGAGAAATAGTCTGTTTTAGCAGCAAGGATGGATTTTTTATATTGATTGAGAATGGAAATATACTGAGATTTTAACGTTGGACTATAGGCGCGTCTCCAGGTACGCTCGGCCCATCGTACTTCAAGTTTTTTTGCCTTTAAATCGGCATTAAACCATCTATTAGCATCATGGGAGCGTCTGATAGTGACGCGCTTCAGGGGGGCCACTTAGTCGCATGCTCTAGAGAGCCAACTATTGATGGTGGATGCTTGGGATGGCGTAGTCAGGTCCTCTAAGACAGGGCAGGAAGCTGAGAGGGAGGAGCAAAGAGTGGACATATCCACTTTATTCCAGTTGCGAGCCCAAGTGTTTTTGGGGAAAGAGGGTCTTTTAGCGAGACTTAAATCAAGGGAAAATTAATCAACAAGTGATCGGACCAAGTGCAGGGCGTAACAATGGGAGTAGTGACAGGAACGTTAAGTGACCAAATCTGATCCAGGGTGTAGCCTCGGATATGAGTGGGAGTGTGGACATGTGACACAAAGTTGAGGCTGAGGAGAAGTTCAGTGAATTCTTTTGAGGTGGCATCTTCCGCGGGGTCTGAAGGCCAAAAGTTGAAGTCCCCCAGTACGAGGACAGAAGAATTGTTAACTGCCAGCGTGGCTAGCAGCTCCTGAATATCAGAAATGAAGTTAGGCCTTGCCTGGGGAGGACGGTAAATTAGTGCGCAAGTCATAGGAACTTGGAAGGAGGCAGAGCGCACCACCAAGCAGTTGACCGCCATGATGGGAGGGAATGACAGCAACTGAAAGTGGAGTCCGACACGGACAATCAAGGCAACGCCACCTCCCACCTTCCCCTCGGGCCGGTCTGCACGTAGGGCATAGTAAGAGGAGGGAAGGCCAGCTGCTTACCCATTTTTGGTTTTAGCAATTGCCTAAGGAATTTCTTCTACCGTTATCTCTCAGATCAGAGAATCTCGTTGTTAGCAAGGGCAGGTTGTATATCTCTAACCACTCTTCAATAACATTCCCGGATGTTATATTTGTTTCTTTATAACGATCTACATAAAACTTTTGAGATGCCATAAGAATATGTTTAGGCTACATAAACTCAATACCTGTCTGTGTGATGTTAATACATCGGTCGACCATACCATCTTGGTCGACCGTGTCGGAAAGCTTGGCATCTGTCATTCCGCCTGAGACCTACTTGCGTCTTTTCTGGCTAGAAGAACGCAAGCGGTCACTCTAGGACCTTTCCAATCGGCGCAACTTTCGTCACCATGTGGAGTTCCTCAAGGCTCATCCCTTAGTCCGACACTATTTAACATCTATGTGTCGGACCTTGCTAATGTCATCAAAGCACACGGGATGAGCCTAACCTCCTATGCTGACGACACGCAGTTGGTATTAGCCATCAAAGGCGATGAGATCTAGTAGCAAAGAAATTTTAAAATGGAAGGCTTGACATAGGAGAATGGATGGCTACCAACTGTTTAAAATTGAACTCAGAAAAAACTGAGGTAGTTATTTTTGGACCCCTTTTCCCAGCCTGGCCATCCTGTTAGTGGCCAGAAGCCTTTGGCACTCCCCCGAGCCCGACAGCCAAAGTCAGGAATCTAGGAGTCATTTTCGACGAAGGACTTAATTTTATGGACCATGCAAATAAAACAGTAACCACAGCCCATTATAAACTGAAAATGATCAGAAAAATTCGCCCTTTTCTCCCGGAGACAGCCATCAAAACATTGGTCAGCTCCTTAGTTCTGTCAACCCTGGACTACTGTAACGGTTTATTTCTTAATGCTCAGTCCAGAGTCATAAGGAAACTACAATCCATACAGAATGCGGCAGTACGTCTGCTCTCTGGGAAGACCAAATACGAGCCCATATCAAAAATCATAAAGGAATACCATTGGCTGACAATCCGGAACAGAATACATTTCAAGTCCTTATGTATAGTTTACAAGGCACTCAATAATCAAGGACCACATTTTCTGAAAGACCAACTCCAATTCTACAAACCTAATAAATTGCTTCGTTCTGCCACCCTCAACCAGCTAGTCATTCCACGCTCCAAAACAGTGTCTTGGGGGGATCGCCGCTTTTTAGTAGCAGCACCTAAATTGTGGAATACTCTCCCCCAAAATATTAGATTGAGTCCTTCCCTTCTTCATTTCCGTAAACTTTTAAAGACCTGGCTGTTTGACCAATAACTCCCCACTACTTCTCTCTGGGTCTCAGCTTTACAAGTAAGTGCATTCCCAGCGCCGAGACGCCTGCGGGTATTTGTCGTGCTTTAGAAATGTCAAAAATAAATAAATACATTAAACCTCATTTCGCACTGATCCAGTTTTCTCTTTCCAGGTTAATAATTTCCCAATTTTCTCCCCATATTTAAAGTGCTGGAAGTGAGTAGCCTCCAATTTCTACTTCATTTTCCCCTGTAATACTTGCCTGCATTTCTGTTTACATCCTTCTAATCCCAAGCTAATCTTGGAGTAATTTCTAGCCCGATGTGGATCCCCAAATAATATCTCAAGCTTCTCCATCTCCCTCTGCAAAGTCACCTACTCTTACCTCTCCCTGCCTCAAGTTCCCATGACCATTTTCATTTCATAAAGTCTTTATTTCGACGTACGTATCATAAAAGACAAACATATTAAAAAGAGGCGTAAACATCCCAAGATTTCATGTCAATAATAATGTAGCACAATAGATATGATTGCCAAGTTAGTCCATTCATTACAAAATAATTTAGCTTAAAAAACATCCATAATCATATTACTATAAAACCATAAAAAGACAATCCAGGATCAAAATACATTTACCATCACAGAATAGATTATAACTACAATAAATATTAATATTTTGTTAAAACACAAGATCTTAATGTGGACTTAATTTGCGCACACGGATTACCCACATCCAATGTAAATATTTGTCGACAGCAATAGCCACAGGTTCGGAGCAATTAGTTTTTAATATCCTCAGTGCCTCAGAACCAGTGGTGATGCCCATCTGCAAACAAATAGGGTTCAACCACGTGTGCTTGGGGAACTTATACTCTGGGCAAATGAACAAAATATGTGCCATACTTTCCCGCTGAGTTGGACAGAACGGGCAACTTGGGTTATTATTCACATGCCATTTAACAATAAAGGAATTTAACATGACCATTCAGTCAACATCCCTCACATATAAATGTTGAAAGCATCCGAAACTACTTTCAGGGGGCAACTCTCTAAATTATGTATGAAGAAACCAGATCTATTTGTCAGTATCATATGGTTGATGTTTCTATTTCTAAGTAGCCACCTCTCAACTAACCAGATCCTCTTCGGCAGGCCCCCTCCTACATCTAAGTAAATCAACACTAAGTTATGATCCGATAAAATCCCATGGGAATACTTTATACCCTTTATTTGCTGCAGGCAACTATGGTCTGCGAATCCGGGATCTATTCTTGATCTGTGCCCACAATTCTTGCTATAAAAGGAGTATACTCTTTGGCGACTCATCCTATCTCTGCCACACATCCCTGAGCCCTAAGTCATCTCAGATACTTTTTAGGCACCGTACCATATTAGGGGAGCTAACTTGAGGGTCTATAGTTCGACCTATCTAGAAAATTATTCATTAAAACGGTGAAGTCCCCTCCTGACATAATGGGGGCATTATACTCTAGTAATTTTGTTTAAAACGTGCTCTCACTGGTTCTTAGTCGCCTCTATTAGGCCTGTAAAAACCGGTACACGTCAAACACAGTATACCAATACTTATTACAGCAACAACAACCCATCTTCCCTTGTCATCTACCTCAAACTTCAATACTTGTATAACTGAGCTGGCTCAAATTAAATGAGTGCACCGTATACAAGTTTGTGTTGTCTATGGTCACCTGGATCCACCCCTGTTGTGTGGTTACGGTCCTCAATTCGAAGGCATTTATATGCGTTTCCTGTAAAATAACAAATCCTCCCCAGATTTCTTCAGGAGCTGAGAATTCCACTTGTCTACCCTACTCCTATCTACCCCACTCCAATCTGCTCCACTCTAATCTAGCTCAATCTAACACAATTCAATGTATGCCACTCCAATCTACCATGCTAATCTACCCAACTCCCCCACTCCAATCTACCCCAATGCTCCCCACTCTATGCCAATCCACCCCATTCCACTCTACCCCATCACACTCCACACCACTAACGTTTAGCCATGCCGAACAGCAGCCACACTGGTGTACATAATGGCTAAAACACATTGCCAAAGACAGTAGCTCTATCATAGGCGAGACCTTGTGGCTTTCCCAATGCTGGTTTAACCACATCCATGCTGGTGACGGAACCACTCCGTCACCAGCCACGGACGCGCTGTGCTGGTGACAGAGTGGTTCCGTCACGGCCCGGCCGCCGTGCCTACGCTGCAGTGATTTCGCACCTGCGCTGCAGTGATTTCGCACCTGCGCGGCACGTTCTATTGAGCGGTCAGGCCGTGACAGAACCACTCCGTCACAAGCACAGCGCGCCCGTGGCTTGTGACGGAGTGGTTCTGTCACGAGCATGGTGGCGCTGGTAACCCCCCGCCCCCCCCCGCGCTCTCCCCCAGCGCATCAGCGGAATTACTGCCACGGCCAAGGGGTTAAGTCTGATTAGCCAATGCCTTTTGATTTTTCTAAAATGTTATTGAGTACATTTATAGGGGTGCTCAGCCAGCCCTCTTCTTTCTTTGGTCTGTTGTTGTGTCATTTATATTTTTCTTCCACCAACTACAGTATACGGCATAAGCCATTGGGTCAGCCCACTTCAGAGTTCAACTAACCTTACTTTGAGGATCATTAGTTCTTTCACAAGCGCACATCCGCACATAAAGTTGTTCCCTTCAGTTCCAGGGTCTATTATGGCAAGTTGTGCTTTTTGAGACCCCCAAAACATTTTTATATGTGTATATATTGGCGAGGGTGCAGCACCACCACAACAATACATTTTCAAAAATGGCAAAACTACACAGGAATTGTCAAATACAGAAGGCTGGCATCTAACTTGAGACCAGTTAGCTTTGCCAGTGCTTGTTACGTCTATGGAAGCCAACGGCATCTCATTACAGGGTTAAGCTGTGACGTACAGTGGGCTGTGTGGAAACTCTAGCATACACTCATTGCTTGAGGAGCAAACACATAATACAGTCCCACCGGAAAGGCATTTTGGAAAAAAAGGGAAAACGCCTTCTGTGTAAATCTAAAGCACACTTTCCCCATTTGATGATGCGCTGGGCTGTACATTTTCCGAATTAACTTGCCAACTAAATATCCGGCCCATGGAAGGACTTCACTTTAATTAAGTAGCCTCCTTCTTTCCAAGTAAAAAACACTGGCCCTTAGTTAAACTTCTGTTTGATACACAGAAAACACCCACTTCCGTTCTGCCTTGTATTGGAAACAAGTCTGTGAGCTGCCAGGCGCCTGGATTCTGCTGTCACCTTCAGAGTTTTTACTGAAGGTCGTGCTCACTTTCCACTTTGAATATTACAAGTTTTTTCTGATGGTCAAAAATGCAATCAAACAAAAGAGGCA
Organism: Lissotriton vulgaris; assembly: GCF_964263255.1. Classification (NCBI taxonomy): domain Eukaryota; kingdom Metazoa; phylum Chordata; class Amphibia; order Caudata; family Salamandridae; genus Lissotriton; species Lissotriton vulgaris. Next base: position 1,486,947,766 of record NC_141694.1, on the reverse strand, counting down.
TGTTAATCAAGGTAATGTTAATTAGCTTAGAATGTAACTCCAGGATTGTGTACTAGAGCATTTATAATGGAAGGCCTAATACAGGCGGTTAATGAAGTTAACTCTTTTCTACATTCTCTGAGTTGGAGGCAAAAGGAGTAGAAAGTTGTCGACTTAGTTAGTATAATAAGTGATAACAATGTTATGTTTCCCTGTAGATTAAAACGCTAGAATGTATAGTCATCCATGCCACCCACGTCTGGCAGTTTGGGGTTACCGGTGGATCTTAGTTTCCAATACCTTTTATCACATAGCGTGCCTCTAGATTTTTATTTTCCCTATTATTCACTTTGTTTGTTTAATTTGGACAATTGTTTATATAAATTTAACCTGGTGGAGGAGGCAGTGAAATGCTGCACATAACACAAATTGAAACCTAAGCGAGATTTCACTTGGACCAGAACTGGTTGCCCAGTATAAATAAGGAATAGTAGCACATTTTAACAGCGGAAAATTACCCCCCATGAAAAAAACAAGCATAAAAATAAAAAATAAAAACGAATTTCTAAGAATACTTATCAAATACAATTGGACATCAACAACAAAAAATTGACTTAAAAAAGAGATATCTGGCTTTCTTAGCAAATGGCAAAAAACAAGTTAATCACACGCAAAGCATCAAACAGGTACAGGTGATACCAGGGATTGACAAGTTGACAATCCTCACACAACGCTTTGTGATGAGATAGTTTAGGCAAAGATCCACGCATTCTGGCGTGGAACTCATCTCTCGCTTTTGAAAATGTGGACACAATAGGAGATTATGTCCCAATTTAAAGCCAGGGTAAATCCAAATTAAAGAAGGAATATCTTCTCTTTCACAGCCACAGAAACTGCAGCAGTCACAGTTGAATTGATAGTCCACCCAAGAGAGTCTCAAGGCTTTAAAGGGAGCGAATGGGTACCTAGGAAACTGTCTAGGCGATGGAAATATCAAATTCAACCGTGGATTTCAAAGCTGGTTATGATTCAAAAAGGTGTTTCGTACTTAGTTAAAGATATACAGCAGAACGATCTTTGTGAAATGAAAAGATCACTGTTCAGTCTTTTAAAGTCCCCTTAAATAAGTGGCAATTGGTTTCTGAAAGTCAGATTTTGGTTAGATCAAAAGTAGTCATGTTGATAGAAGACTCTTGTCACAATTCAAGGGAATAGTGTAGAGCAACATTGATTTTCGACATCAGAAGAGGTAGGTGTGTTGCTTGGCGTGGCCGCTGCACAGGGATAGAACGCCATCTGCTATCGAACCTGGACTTTTCTCTGACACCACACAGAAATCATACAATACAGTATAAAGAAGGATCATCCTTTGTGGACCCCCATCAGTGCAGGAATTCACAAAGACCATCCAAGCATTGGTAGGCATTGAATATTCAGATGCTAGGCATCACCAGAGGCTCCTTTAAATTGACATTTTTGGTCTTAAGTGGGGGGAATCGAAGGGGGGTGAATGGTACACTGCCCTCCTCATTTTTAATTCAAAGTGAATCTATCAAGGATACCTTCTCTCGTCTTTCTGCTTGCCCTTGCTATTGAGACTCAGCTCAGGTGATCCGACGAGATTTGCTGGTCCATGGATACAGCTGGGAGGGACTTCAAGATGATACATTGTTACTGTATCTGGAAGTTCTCCTCTCACTTGATCAGTATCTGAAGTGGTCGGCAGAGTGATGCAAATACTACATATATTAGGGAGATTCACAGGCATAAAGGTGAACTGAGAAAAATCCATCCTTTTCCCAGTACGGGATGGGGAGATGGAGACAGTCTGGCAGGCCAGTATGCACTATGAGCTCTTGCAATTTAAATATCTTGGAGTTACGGTTACATGAGACCCTGTAGCATACATACATTCACTAGTTGAACGTCTTTGAGTTGACATGAAGGGGCTTCAAATCTCAAGTATAGGACGCCTGAATATTTTCAGAATGGTGGCGCTACCCCGAGAGGCTCTTTAAGAGGATGGTAGATGGGAAACATCTATTGCAAACCAGGCATTACAAGGCAATGCCTTTACAACGCAGTCAGTACAACGCAAGTCTTATTACAATGCATGCCATTAAAACGCATATCCCTCACTGACCAGCACCAATAGTAATTTTTGTTGTGATGGAACATGCGTTGTAATGGCTTGCGTTGTAATAGCATGTGTTGGAATGGACGTTGCATTGTAAAAATCGTGTTGCAAAGGTATGTGTTGTAATAGTTTGCGTTGTAATGCCATACATCCATGCCAGATATGGTGCGCTCCTTCTGGCGGGATGGGGTTCCATGAGTTGCACTGCATGAATACTATCAATCCACTTAAGATAGTGGGCTGGGAATTGCTGACTATTAGGCCGATTGCCACGTGATAGTGAACAAATGTTCAGCTAACGGAATGAGCCAACCTTCCAGCTGGAGCACAAAGTGTTTCAAGGAAGCTTTTTGCTGACCCTGCTATTTCAAAGTAGTACTTTAAATCTTAAATCTGGCACAAGGCACTGGAGAGAGTAGGCTAAGTGCCTAAAGTCACTAAAGAAACATAATTGTGGGAGGGGAACTGGTTTTCCCAAACTCCTCTGCCTACCTTGGATTGGATTGGCATTGCTAGTGTTTGGGACGTACGGGAGAGCAATCACATCAAATCATTCACTGACAATTCGTCCTTCAAAACTCGCAATGACATAGGTGTTTGCAACGTCAACACGCCCTTGTGTGTATTAAAACAGTAACAATGGCACCCATTCTTATGAGGATTGATTACTGCACCAGTATGTACCTCACGCTTGCAATGGGACTCGTCAATAGGCAGCTCGTTTCCTTTGCAAAATTCCGAAGTATGTGTCCGCCAGAGGAGCAATTAGGAAATTACACTGGTTGCCAGTCAAACAATGATGCAGTTTCAAAGCTCTCTCTATGGCCTATCAATCTTTGCATGGACTTGGGCCAGACTATTTAAAAAAGAAACTGAAATGATACGTCTCAGCAAGGACACTCCGATCGGGCTCCGCAAGGAACCTGATTGTCTCCCCATTTAGAAAAGCCACCTGGGGTGGAAAGATCTTTTTTAGGGCCACTGCCATACTTTGGAACAATCTCCCATTCACATGAAACACTGCTCTCTCCTTACTTTCCTTTAGAAAAGCCTTAAATACCTGGCTTTTCACTCAGGAGTAGAAGCTTTTCTGAGCATCTGCCTTACTCCAACTAAGTCACTGTTTCAGCCTAATCAGATTTCGATAGCGCCAAGAGGCCCCAGGGCAGAAGGTTGCGCTTTATAAGTTACATTACATTACAATGACCATGTCCAGTTGCTACTGTCTCCGTGAGGTTGAGACAAGTATTTCCTCTTTCTTGTTGATGCTTTCTTTAACCCGTTGGCTGCTGCCATCGGCAAACGGTTGTCGCAAGCACTACCTCGGTAGTGCTGCGGACGTCCTCGGTAGTGCTGCGCACGTCCGTTGGCCGAATCGGCCCCACCCGTTTTTTGAACGTTCAGCACTGGAGCAGAACGTTCGAAGCAGCCAACGGGTTAAATGCAAATAAACAATTTTATTGGAAAAAAATAATGACCTGAACAATACGTTATTAAAAAAAAATGTTGATGCCATATGTTCAAAGTTTACAAGGGAGGCTGCTTAGTCCCTAAGATTGCTCATACACAATGAACCAAAATGTAAATGTAAATGTAAATGTAAGGTGTTTTATAGCGCGCTCAATTACTACCGGAGTATCCTGGCGCGAATGACCGCTGGGGAACCCGTCCTGGCTTTCCCTGTGAGATGGTCCCATGCTGGGTATCTCCAAGGTGAAGCCAGGCATCCCCGGCGTCTGTGGGGGGCCGTTGTAGAGATGAGGCAAGCTTAATGCCCAGAGTTACCGAGTGTGATCACTGCCCAAAGTGGGCACCGAGGCGAGAATTATCAGTCCGCTGACCCTGGTCCTCGACCCTGCCGCGTCGGGAATCGAACCCTGGTCCCGGGCCGTTCTCAGCCTCCGGGTCTGCCGCCTCTAACCAGTGAGCCACACCTCTCCACAGCACAAAAGCAAACAAAACAAACAAACAAAAGCACTGTAAAGGGGGCTGTACTAGACATTGTTTTAAATGGAGCGCAGATATTTGAGCATATGGTTAGTTCCGGTTGCGAGTGCCATGGTGGACCCGAAAAAGATGGATTGTGTTGCGGCCCACAGTAATTACCAGTATCAGAGACTAATTCGAGCAATTGGCCTTCACATTTTTATTTTCCTCAGTTCGACACGTATGCGCAGACTTGGGTCCCGTGGTCACTGTGTTACAGGACTCCAGCTGCACCTTATTGACTAGGCTCAAATAGGCTGAACCTGGACTGGGGCAGCTTGTGTTGCCTCTCAGAGAGCACTTGGTCTGGCAGTGCTCAGATCATGGCTGATTTGCATAAGGCTGGCTCTTGTCTGACGTGGCATGGTGAGCAAAAACTGATCAAGTGGATGACGGTCCAGAGTAATTACCAGTGACTGTGTTTATTTAATTCAAGCAATCCACCCATCACTTTTTCGTTTTCCTGCTCTACTCTCGGCCGCAATGCAGATTGAATATAATATCTCAGTAAAATGAAAATTTATATTGAGACAAAAATATCGAGCAATAGAATATTGGAAACAAATTAGAGACAGGAAACCTTCTAAACCCACCCTGCACTAATCGTCTCTGAAGGCCAAATACTCGGCCAATAAACATCTCATTGAAAAGACCAACACAGCTTGCTTTCTCCAGATTAAATCTCAATGAAAACAACCGCTTGCACAGTGGTGCACAGATGCCCGCTCTTCCATGGAACATCTCCATATATATATAATATATATAGGATGCGCCTTAACGGCTAGAGCAGCCAACTTTGAAGCTCGGGAACGAGGTTTGAGTCTGGCGGGCGCTCAAGCATCCTGTGATTCTGGGCGAATAACTTAATCTCCCTTTGCTTATGGTCGAGTTTGCTCTATATAAAACTGCAAAAAAACAACTATATATATATATATATATATATATTTCCCACATTGCTTCAGCAATTTGAGGCCGCACACCAGCTGCAGGTCAAAAGAACATCTTTATTTTCCAAAAACAGGCAGCTTCCGATTCCGTCTTGGAAACCCTCGGCCTGACGCGTTTCAGAGTCTCTTAACTCTTTCCTCAGAGGCCATCAGTGCATATGGTGAGTTTTGCTTGCACACTACCAGGAATGCTGCGTGCTTTTAAGGTCTTTCATATTGGCCTCCGCTGTGCCTCATTTTCAATTAAGTTTTCAAGTGCACGCTGGTCCGTGTAGTTTGTTTAAGGCATAGTGTCACCCTCCAGTGGGCCCATTTGCACTGATACTTTTCAGGGTTATAATTTGCAGCCCTCCATTGAGCCCCCGAATCGGACTCTGTCTGTTTAAATTGTGCTACCTGCAGTGCCATTCACAAGGGAATTTTTTCTCCTGCGTGGTTCCTTCTGCGTTCCCGGACAGTGCGATCCCTCTGTGGCCTGAAGCTGCCACTGACATATTTCCCACATTGCTTCAGCAATTTGAGGCCGCACACCAGCTGCAGGTCAAAAGAACATCTTTATTTTCCAAAAACAGGCAGCTTCCGATTCCGTCTTGGAAACCCTCGGCCTGACGCGTTTCAGAGTCTCTTAACTCTTTCCTCAGAGGCCATCAGTGCATATGGTGAGTTTTGCTTGCACACTACCAGGAATGCTGCGTGCTTTTAAGGTCTTTCATATTGGCCTCCGGTGTGCCTCATTTTCAATTAAGTTTTCAAGTGCACGCTGGTCCGTGTAGTTTGTTTAAGGCATAGTGTCACCCTCCAGTGGGCCCATTTGCACTGATACTTTTCAGGGTTATAATTTGCAGCCCTCCATTGAGCCCCCGAATCGGACTCTGTCTGTTTAAATTGTGCTACCTGCAGTGCCATTCACAAGGGAATTTTTTCTCCTGCGTGGTTCCTTCTGCGTTCCCGGACAGTGCGATCCCTCTGTGGCCTGAAGCTGCCACTGACATATTTCCCACATTGCTTCAGCAATTTGAGGCCGCACACCAGCTGCAGGTCAAAAGAACATCTTTATTTTCCAAAAACAGGCAGCTTCCGATTCCGTCTTGGAAACCCTCGGCCTGACGCGTTTCAGAGTCTCTTAACTCTTTCCTCAGAGGCCATCAGTGCATATGGTGAGTTTTGCTTGCACACTACCAGGAATGCTGCGTGCTTTTAAGGTCTTTCATATTGGCCTCCGGTGTGCCTCATTTTCAATTAAGTTTTCAAGTGCACGCTGGTCCGTGTAGTTTGTTTAAGGCATAGTGTCACCCTCCAGTGGGCCCATTTGCACTGATACTTTTCAGGGTTATAATTTGCAGCCCTCCATTGAGCCCCCGAATCGGACTCTGTCTGTTTAAATTGTGCTACCTGCAGTGCCATTCACAAGGGAATTTTTTCTCCTGCGTGGTTCCTTCTGCGTTCCCGGACAGTGCGATCCCTCTGTGGCCTGAAGCTGCCACTGACATATTTCCCACATTGCTTCAGCAATTTGAGGCCGCGCACCAGCTGCAGGTCAAAAGAACATCTTTATTTTCCAAAAACAGGCAGCTTCCGATTCCGTCTTGGAAACCCTCGGCCTGACGCGTTTCAGAGTCTCTTAACTCTTTCCTCAGAGGCCATCAGTGCATATGGTGAGTTTTGCTTGCACACTACCAGGAATGCTGCGTGCTTTTAAGGTCTTTCATATTGGCCTCCGGTGTGCCTCATTTTCAATTAAGTTTTCAAGTGCACGCTGGTCCGTGTAGTTTGTTTAAGGCATAGTGTCACCCTCCAGTGGGCCCATTTGCACTGATACTTTTCAGGGTTTCCAAGACGGAATCGGAAGCTGCCTGTTTTTGGAAAATAAAGATGTTCTTTTGACCTGCAGCTGGTGTGCGGCCTCAAATTGCTGAAGCAATGTGGGAAATATGTCAGTGGCAGCTTCAGGCCACAGAGGGATCGCACTGTCCGGGAACGCAGAAGGAACCACGCAGGAGAAAAAATTCCCTTGTGAATGGCACTGCAGGTAGCACAATTTAAACAGACAGAGTCCGATTCGGGGGCTCAATGGAGGGCTGCAAATTATAACCCTGAAAAGTATCAGTGCAAATGGGCCCACTGGAGGGTGACACTATGCCTTAAACAAACTACACGGACCAGCGTGCACTTGAAAACTTAATTGAAAATGAGGCACACCGGAGGCCAATATGAAAGACCTTAAAAGCATGCAGCATTCCTGGTAGTGTGCAAGCAAAACTCACCATATGCACTGATGGCCTCTGAGGAAAGAGTTAAGAGACTCTGAAACGCGTCAGGCCGAGGGTTTCCAAGACGGAATCGGAAGCTGCCTGTTTTTGGAAAATAAAGATGTTCTTTTGACCTGCAGCTGGTGTGCGGCCTCAAATTGCTGAAGCAATGTGGGAAATATATATATATATATATATATATATATATATATATATATATATATATATATATATATATATATATATATATATATATATATATATATTACCTACTGGCGGTCGCCAGTAGGTAGTTATAGTTAGGATTTTTTTCAATGTTAAATCTCAAAATTCTATTTGGAATAACTTTGGCGCCGGTTGACGAATCTGCCTGAAAATTTCCTGAAAATGGCCTCGCGGGGTTCCGGTCCTTCCCTGAAAGTTTGGGGGGGATACGTTAAGCGGGGGCCGAGATAAAAGGGGGGGTCCCAAAACGCGTTTTCCCCATGTTAATTTCCATAGGGCGGTCGATTTCACTTTTAGCCCGAACGGCTGAATGGATTTCCACGAAACTTGGCAAAATTGTAGGGACTGGTAGCCCGATGTGCCTTTGCTATGTCTCAAGATATGTGCTCCAGTGGATTTTGAGTAATTTAGGTTCAAAAAAATATATATATCTATAGGCGCTCTCCCGTGCGCGCACCGGAGTGCGCTCCAGGCGCGACACGCGACTTGCACGCAGGAAGCTGATTGGCTCTCAGTTGTCTGTAAACATTCTAAACAGTGCGGAGCGGCCGCCATCTTGTGTCTCGGTAAAATCGAGACACAAGGGGTTTGAAAAAAAAAGGGGCAAATGACCATAAGGGGGAAGAGTAGACCCCCTCTGACCCCCTAGGTTTGATGTAGGGACTAAAATAGGGTCCTGCAGGGCATTACAATTTTTTTTTCGTTTTGCGCGGGGGAAGCGCATGGTACGCGCACCGGCAAAGCACGGGGAAAATCCAGGACCATATTTATGAAGGCCTTGCGCTGTTAGTTTTGCGCTTCCTGTGCGTCAATTTTTGTGACGCACCAGCGGTGTAAAAAAATGCGCATTGTTATGCAATATTTAAAAAGTGACGCATCTATCTAGATGCGTCACTTTTTAAATATAGTGCAACGAGGTACATTTTATTACACTGCTGGTGTTATGCGTCACTTTTCTGTGCGCACTCCTTATGACATTCCAGATGTGTCATATTTAATGTATGACGAATCATGTTGCAAGGAGTTACAGATACGTCAGTATTTCTGACATATCTGTGAACATAAAAGTGATGCGAGGCAGGTGCAAGATTTTGACGCAACAGCATCCTAAAAGTGACGCAGAGAAATCTTATAGATTTCAGTACGTCGTTATTACCAAGCTTTTTGCGGGGGAATGCCCCCTTTGCATACATTATACCTGACGCAGATATAATGTGGCGCAGAGTTTTAAAAAGTGACCCATGTACCTAGATGCGTCACTTTTTAAAAATAGCGTCAGGTATAATGCATGCAGAGGGGGTGTTTTCCCGCAAAAAGCTTTGTAATAGCGACGCAGTGAAATCTTTGAGATTTCACTGCGTCAGTTTTAGGATGCTGTTGCGTCAAAATCTTGTGCCTGCTTTACAGCAGGTGTTAGACTGAGGCAAGACCTTTCACATGCTGCTTTCCACATTTGAAAGGACACATTACTGGAGTTGCGTCACTTTTGTGACGCACTCCAGCAATGCTTTACTTGGAATGTCATATGGAGTGCGCACAGAAAAGTGACGCATCGCACCAGTGGTGTAAAAAAATGTGCCTCGTTGCGTTATATTTAAAAAGTGAGGTATCTAGGTAGATGGGTCACTTTTTAAAATCAAGCGCCACATTATATCTGCGTGAGGTATAATGCATGCAGAGGGGGTGTTCCCCCACTAAAAGCTTTGTAATAGCGACGCAGTGAAATGTTTGAGATTTCACTGCGTCACTTTTAGGATGCTGTTGCATCCTTTAAATATAGTGCAACGAGGCACATTTTATTACACTGCTGGTGTGATGCGTCACTTTTCTGTCCACAGTCCTTATGACATTCCAGATGTGTCATATTTAATGTATGACGAATCATGTTGCAAGGAGTTACAGATACGTCAGTATTTCTGACATATCTGTAAACATAAAAGTGATGCGAGGCCGGCGCAAGATTTTGACGCAACAGCATCCTAAAAGTGACGCAGAGAAATCTCATAGATTTCAGTACGTCGTTATTACCAAGCTTTTTGCGAGGGATTGCCCCCTCTGCATACATTATACCTGATGCAGATACAATATGGCGCAGAGTTTTAAAAAGTGACCCATGTACCTAGATGCGTCACTTTTTAAAAAATAGTGTCAGGTATAATGCATGCAGAGGGGGTGTTCCTTGCAAAAAGCTTGGTAATAATGACGCAGTGCGTCACTTTTAGGATGCAGTTGCGCCAAAATCTTGCGCCTGCTTCAAAGCAAACCTTTCACATGGTGCTTTTTCCATGTGAAAGGACACATTACTGGAGTTGCGTCACTTTTGTGACGCACTCCTGCAATGCGTTACTTTTGTGTTTACAGATATGTCAGAAATACTGACATATCTGTAACTCCTTGCGAATTGATTAGTCATATATTAAATATGACATATCTGGAATGTCATAAGGAGTGCGTCCAGAAAAGTGACGCATCGCTGTTTTCACGTAGCGATGCGTCACTTTTCAGAAATGAGGCCTCCAGTTTATTCACTGTCATAACTTTCTTTTCTAACACTCACCTTCTTTCATTCCTCCTACTTCACTTCCTTTCACCTCTCATACCTTTCTGTTCTTTCTTACTCATTCTCCTTTCAATTATCAATGCACTATATTTCACTTACTCTTCATTTTTTAAGATTATAGCTCTTTGATGAGAATTGGAGGTAGTTCTGAAAAGAACTTTTGGTTTTCTTCTTTTAACTGAACAGGAACAAAAACAGGGAATAGAAACTGCTCAACAGGAGCAAAAAGAAAAGAAAAAAATTAGGGGTGGGAAGGGCAGTGATGGTTCTCCAATGCCCGAACCATGAGCAGGACACTTTGCTCCCCATAGGTGAGGAGTTGATTGCAGTATCTGCATCTGACGACCCCATGGTTAAATGCAGGTTGAATGTTTGCTACCTGCCCCTGTGATTGTTCTCTTCCAGAAGAAGTTGCTCCTCCTGTTGATGTAGAGGCCCCATCTCTGGGAACCTCTTGTGCCAGAGCCCTGACACTTTCCCGGGCAAAATTCTGGGGGTGCCTCCTCTCCACATGGCGAATCATGGTGAAGTTGCCAAAAGAGTATTTTTTTTGGGGGTTACCCCGTGACAGGACCTGTTTGCAGATCCTGCACTCTACTTTTGGTGCATTCACCTTCTTCTGGTCTGCTGGAAACTTAAAAAATTTCCAGATGAAATGTTCTTTGACCTTCGGCTGAGGAGGCTCTTCATCAATGAAATCATTGGAGTCATCTTCACTGCTGGATGGTCTGGCAGCCATGATGAATCCAGGAATATGGAGCAGCAAAAAAGGCAGGTCTTTCAGTCACAAAAGTGAAAGAAGAAGTGAAGGAAATGGGTGGGGATTTCATTCATTGTAAAAAAAAACTGTTAGCAACCAATGAAAAGTGTTATTTTAGGGTCACATGACCCGACGCGTTTACGCTGCGCGCTCCGGAGCACTTCCGGTGCGTTTACGCAGCGCGATCGTAGGCGCTTCCGGGGCGCAAACGTGGCGCGATCGTAGGCGCTTTTGCGTGCGTTTATGCGCCGCGCACGTAGGCGCTTCCGAGGGCACTTACGTTGCGCGCCGAAGTGACGTCTTCAATCTGTTATAGAAATGCATAATCATTTTCCTTATTAAAAAAAACAAATTTTATTTGTATGGTACGAAATGTTTTGCATTATTATTAACTTTTCATTCATATTTTTTTTTCACGAACGACAGTTGCGCTCTGGGTGCGCTTTCAGATGAGCTCTCGGAGAAGCTTACAGGAGAGCTTAGCTGAAAGCTTCCCGGAGCGCGCACCCAGAGCGCAAAAGAAAAAAATTATATAAAAAAAATGAATACTTAAAAAAAACCAGCAAATTGTAAAAAAAAAAAAAGGTTAGAAACTCGATATACAAAGGAATTAGCATTTAAAAAACCTATGAAATTCACTGAAAAAACCATAGGTTTCACACCAGTTATAGTTAGGAATTAGCATTTAAAAAACCTATGAAATTCACTGAAAAAACCATAGGTTTCACACCAGTTATAGTTAGGAATTAGCATTTAAAAAACCTATTAAATTCACTGAAAAAACCATAGGTTTCACACCAGTTATAGTTAGCTGGAAATTTTACTGATATAAAACCATTGAAATTCCCACGTTATAGTTAGATGGACTCACTATAACTTGCGCGTGCAATGCACTGCTGATGACATCACATATTACATCACTCATGACATGGTGAGTGACATCACTCATGACATCACTGATGACACCATCCAGTGAATGTGTGTCTTTCTGAAAAATAAATATATTTTATATATGTATATGTAAAAGTTGATGGAAGAATAAATGTTTAAATAAGTGTCTAAATGGATGGTTTTTAAAAATTGATTGGTTAACTGGCTTAATAAGACATCATCAGCAGTGCATTGCACGCGCAAGTTATAGTGAGTCCATCTAACTATAACGTGGGAATTTCAATGGTTTTATATCAGTAAAATTTCCAGCTAACTATAACTGGTGTGAAACCTATGGTTTTTTCAGTGAATTTAATAGGTTTTTTAAATGCTAATTCCTAACTATAACTGGTGTGAAACCTATGGTTTTTTCAGTGAATTTCATAGGTTTTTTAAATGCTAATTCCTAACTATAACTGGTGTGAAACCTATGGTTTTTTCAGTGAATATATATATATATATATATAAAAATATATATATATAAAAATATATACATATATATTCACTGGAAAAAAACAAAGGTTACAGGGATGTTATAGTTGTGAGATATATCGCCTAGTGGTGGTCGCCACTAGGTAGTTGTAGTGAGGTCAGCTGTTCCATAGGGAAAGCGTTGTTTGTGGTGCTAATAACTTTGGAACTGTTTGACGAATCTCCACAAACTTTTTTCTGATATTGACTGTGCATGGAAAGTTTCGGGGTGATCCGTCAAGTGGGGGCTGAGAAAAAAGTGTGATCCCATTTTCCATTGACTTCTTTATACAAGGCTACACCAAAAACTGCTGAATGAAAGCTAGGTCTTAGTCTGCAGATTGTCCTCTTTGTGATTTGGTGTAAATCCGTTCCGTGGTTTTGGAAAATTAAAGGGTAAAAAATAATTGTATATCTGGACAGTTAGTATCGCGAGAGTCTCAAGAGACTCTTAAGGGAGCACCAATTTAAAAATAGTTTGTTCTGTATGGCCCAGCAAGCTTTATTTCCTCTATGCCATCTTGCCCCTGCGGTAGTCCGACTACTGCAGGAGCTGCTAGCAACATGAGAAAAATGTTTTTGGCAGCAATTACAGGACTTGTGCACCTAGCCCCTGTCTTAACTTGTAGAACAAAAAAAAGAATGTAAGGTGGCCGGGTAAGGATACCCTACCCCCTAGGCTCAAAGTGGGGAACCCAGAGGAACCCTAAAACAAAAAATGCAGCAATCCTGCGGGCCTCCCAAAAGATTTTTTAAAAATGGCATCTCAGCTGCATTTACTAATTTTATGTCCATCCCTGGGGATGAAAATAGTTTATATGGGGAAAGGTGCCTAACAGCCCCTTCCATAAGCCTCAAAATGTCCGAGGAGAATACTTAAAATGGGGAGGAGGCCACGTGGCGCCCCGCCCCGAGCCATTAAAGGCCCTGTGGATCCCACCCCCTGGGCCATCTCACAAGCTATGTCCCATGGAGTCCACCCCCGAAAAAATAGCAGTTTCCCTGTTCCCATCAGCGTGAGCAGGGAGACCCATGTTTGCTCTCTGTTGATAGGCGTATTTTCAAAACTCCTGCCAAGTGGGATCAAACACCCAGTCCACTCCCAGCAGGCAGGACCTTTGAAAATGCTCCCACAAAATGCTCCCGCCAGCTGAGAGCCGACCTTTGATCCATTTTCCTGCCCGCACTATCTGTATCTATGTCAAATCATGCATGAGGTGTCTCTGGCCACACGTGGAAGCGGCTGGATGAGAGGAAAATGAGCGGTATAGAAAAAGACCGGCTACATAATTGATTTCAGTATTCGCCAACCTGTAATAGGGAAACCAGTTGTAGGGTCAGGATTCATGAGTCTTCCTTATATAGAGTGTCTCCAGGAAATTTCTGAGTCAGATGCCTCCAAAGCAGGAGTCCCTCTCCTAGTCCTTTTGTCGAAGAGGAGCCAAGTCACAGCTCCGCCCGAGACTTGAATGTAGAGGCAAAGGTGGTAGTAGGAGGGGAGTGGAGTAACAGCGCTCGTTTTAAGAGGTAAATGCAAATAACCCAAATCTCATAGAAAAAGATAAGACGCTGGTTACACCTGCGCTGGCCATCTACCAAGAAATGACTTGGTTTATCTCCGGAATGCAGTGGTGGACAGTTGTTTCCATAAAAACCATGGTAGGTAGTGTCTTGGCCATCTTTAATGAAGGGAAGGCATAGAAGCGCAGTATTAGGGACATAGACCATATTGGAGGTCAGACAGCATCAGGAAAACAGGGAACTGACCAGTTACATATTTCTAAATCTGGTAGCTACCCATAGGAGGCCCCTGAGCAGAGAGCTATAGGAGACTTTGAGAACCTAGCTCGTAAAAGTGGTGTTACGCCCATAGGTCCTCTGAGGGAGAAGAGTCACAAGGGAGGCTAATAAAAAGGTAGAAAGTTACAGGGTTCCCCAAAGAGGTCCTTTAAAATACAGCGGAGGACAGAGTTCCCAGTTGGGAAACCAGCAAAAATTAGCATAAGTAAGTGAGAGTTTGCATTCACTTTATACCTTAGCACAAAACCAGTTCCTATCCTTAACAGGTACAACATAGCAAAGTACAGAGGCCCTAATAATAATCTTGATCGATCGAGTCATAAAATGGGAGAAGTAGATGGGAGAATGAAGCAAACAAATGGGCCATCTGTAATTCATATATGTTAGAATTGGGGCCTATGGTTGGCACAGGTAAGTACTTGTGACAAGCAGGGATCCTCTTGTCTACTCGGGGCAAGGGACTTACTCTTGAAAATAACCCCTGCTCACCCTCTAGGCGGCGTGGCCCGAGCAGAAAAGGCTAATCCCCAGAGCGTTATGGGTTAAGTATTTGTGACAACATACAGTAATTAAATGACACACTATAAATGTACACCAGTCTAGCTTTATGTAAAAATATAGTATCTTTTATTTAAGGTTCACCACAAGTCTCAATAAAATATTACGTTAGGCCACCATACTATTTAAGCAGAAAGAGTTCTTCAGAAATGCGTAATTTAAACTGTGCGAGTCGTATTTCCTTTAGTTCGAATCGTACGGGGATGCCGTATCAACAAAGTGTTAAGTGCACAGCAGACCCTTCGTGTCCCATGCGCGGCACACCCAGTACGGGTCGTATCTCCTCGAGTTCGCCTCGTACTGGGATGCAATATCAACAGAGTCTTACGTGCGCACCGGGCCCGATGCGCGGCAAACCAAATACGAGTCGTACACAGTACCTTGAAAGGGGGTTCGAGGCAGGCGATGCGGGGAAGGGCCAGACGTTCCACGCGGCGGTGCCCTCCTCTTGCGTTGCGAGCTACGGCTCGTGTGGGCTCGAAGTCTCTTTACTTGAGGGGACAGTGCGTTATGAATCCGGGGCACTTCGGTGCGGCGACCACGTCGTACCTTTAGAGGGGGGGTTGCCGGAATGCGGTGCGAGGTGGCAATATGCTCCGAATGAATGAGACGTACTCAGCCGCTCTAGATGCCGCAGCTTTTCACAACAGCGGCAGGGGGAAAATGAGGCACCAGGCAGCATCCGGTCTTTGCGATGCGAGCTAGGGTGCCAATTAGACGCGGTGCTCGGAGCGGACAGGTCCTTTCTTGCGTTGCGAGCTAAGGCTCGAAGGGCGGAAGTCGCGGTGCTCGGGCCAGACAGGGTCCGGTCCTTACGTTGCGAGCTACGGCTCGAAGATGCAGAAGTCTCGTTGCTCGGCGAGACAGCTGGGCACAGGCTCTCAGAGTGCACGGTGAGCTTTCACGAGGCGCACTCAGTTCTCTCCTTCAGCGCTGTGGGGGAGGCAACACTCTTAGCAGTTGTTCTCCAGGTTGTTAGACTCCACTGGTCCTGGGACTCTGTTCAGGGGGAAAGCTCATACACAAGCCCTTGGAGATCTTTGAAACACACGTCTTTAAAAGCAACAGTCTTTGCAGGTTCTTCCTCTCCTTCAGCAGCAAGGCAACCACCGCAGGCCAATCCCCCAGGACAGGGACAGTACTCCTCCTTCAGCTTTCCCAGTTCCTTCTCCTCAGGCAGAGGTTTCTTCTTGGTTCAAGCAGGATCTAATTTCTTGGGAGCAGGGCTCCTACATTTATACTGAAACTCCTTTGTTCTCTCAGGCCAGGGGGCCTGTGCCTAGTTTCACCCAGTTTTGGAGCACTTTGTTTTGGAGACTCTGGCTTCTTCTTTCAGTGTGCAGGGCAGAGACATCAGACGCTCCACAGCCCTATTCAGAGTCAAGGGGCACTCCTCCCACCCATCCTGGTGTAATCTCTCTATGCACCACCTGGCAGCCCCAGCCTTTCTCCTGGAATTCCCCAGCCCTGTCACTCACAGAAACCAGATACACATCCTAGCAGAGGCGCGCTGAAATAGTTAGGCAAGCAAATACTAACTTTCTAAAAGTAGTATTTGCAAACACAGGATATTAAAATAAACTTTACTAAAAGATGTATTTTATTATTCTGAGTTCAGGCACACTAAACTTGAATTTCTACCATGTTCTCTGAGTCTGTTAGGATTATAGTGTGTAATAATTCCAGCAGCCCATTCTGGCCAATGGATAACAGGTAGCCTTACAATAGTGAAAAACGAAAATGGCTGTAATATACTAGTAGGACATGCCACACACATCAGGGCTTGTCCTACCTTATGCTTACAATGCACCCTGCCCTTGGGCCTACCATAGGGGTGGCTAATATGAAGTTAAGGGAAGGTTTAGGGACTGGCAGGTGGGTGCACTTGCGCAGTCAGCATGACAGTACCAGACTGCACGCAGGTTCTGCAATGGCAGACCTTGGACATACTTTACCAGGCCGCTTCTGTGGGTGGCACAACCAGTGCTGCAAGCCCACCAGCAGCATTTGTATTTACAAGCCCTGGCACTCCTGATGCACTGTACTAGGGACTGACAGTAAACCAAATAAGCCAATCCTGGAAACCAATCAATGTATACATTTTTATGTAGGGAGCACTTGCACTGTGGCACTGATTGGCAGTGGCACAGTGCTCTGAGCAGCTAACACCAGCACAAACACATGAGGCAACAGCAAAAATGGAAGGGAGACCCACACCAATGGTGCCAGGTCTAACAATATACATACACAAATGCAGGAAACTCTGAAAAAGAAGAGGATATGCAGGTAATATTAGGGGCAATAACTAGTATAATTATACACACCGGACAATCACTTGAAAGATTGGCAAATAAAACTGGGCTTTCTTATGTGCATTCAGAGAATAATAAAGAGGTTGGAGTGAGACTACATAGTGGGTTTCATGGTGAAATTGTTATCCAAGGAACTTTAAATCCATATGGAGGGTGATTTAGAACTGACCAGAGGCAAGAGACTTGGTATCCACGTCCACCTGGGTTCCCTTCAAGATGCCTTCAGGTTCTGGGTCAGGTTCTGGGGCCCAGCGAGTGTGGCAAGGAGGGTGTTTTGCTGGCTGTTTGTGGATTAGCTGTGCAAGATGATAATTAGGAGCTAGGCAAAGGACAGGTCAGGCGCAAGGAGTCCGAATCTCCAGCTTTCCACAAAATGCACCCTGAAGAAAACGCTACTGGAGGCTAGGCCTGGCCACCAGGAGCACAATAATCCAAAGAAGATCAAAATTGGGGAAAGAGTTTGCCTACTTGAAGGAAAGAAATGTGAAAACCCTGCGGGTGGGACTCTGCCACTATATTCCACATATTACCCCTGTGGTGAGCCAGGTCCAGGGTGTCGGCCCATCAATTTTACTTGGAAGAGGTGTGTCCGTGAGGCCCTCTTCCTTGAGCTAGCTTTTAGTCCCTTGGACCTTATCTCTTAGGGCCAGACACAAATACATCCCATGGCCCCCAACCTCCATGACAGAAGACCCATTGGAGGGCCAGTGCTGTATATTTTTTCTTCCTCTGGGACCCCATTCTCTGAAGTAGGGGCCTCTCTGCTGGGCAAGTTGCCACCCATGTGCCTGTGTCTGAAGGACCAGTTGCACCCAGCTCCTCATGGCCACTGTCGCAGGAGCAGCAAGAAGAGCTGCTCCCAATGTAGAAGCACAGTAGTCGCTGCTCACACAAAGCGGGAGTAAAAAAGAACATACTTTTACCCGTGCAGCACAGGAGTTGCACACTGGAAACTGGTGGAGTGTTGGGGGCACTGAAACTCCCACTGCAGCTCCCATTAAGTCCCTGAGTTTGTGGGTGCTCCAGGTGGGAGCAGGACACCCAAGCGTTTTATAAAAAGAACAGAAAAGCAGCGCAGAGCCAACGTCTTACCTCTGTAAACACTCATTAAACATTCACTGCTCCTAGACAGATTACCCCATAAATCACCTGAACCGTACATTTGGTGTTTTGTAGTGCTTTTGAAAGGGTAGGGGCACCACAAGGGATGTTTAGTGTTTGGGAGGGCTGCAGGCAGTGAAGCAGCGTCCAGAAATGTTTGAAAGGAAAAGTGGCAGTATCTCACCCAATGAGAGGAATACATTACCCAGGGAGAGGCTTACCTTGTTATAATGTACTCCGATAGCTGGAGCTTTAGCTTTTGGGCTTGAAGTGCAGGGACCTCTTGTAGTTGGTCCTGTGGCTGCATTTTGTGGGCTGTACATTTTGAAGAAAGACTCAGACACACATTTTTATTTGAACTCAAATGCTTAATTGACGTCGTTGATATTGAATAATGAACGTTTATCATTATAATGAATGTTATTGATAATTAATACTGTGTTTACCGATTTTAATGGTACTATCAGGTTGAGTTGTTACATTTGGCTGCTTCTAATAATGTGGTGATACCCAGTCACAGCCTGTAGGCTTGCTTATTATATACTGACACCCCTCATAATGTGTTATATTGACAAGGTATATATATAACCTGTGGTTATTGGTATTAATGTGGTGACCTCTCTGAAACAGGATGTAGGCCTGCCTTATTTAAGATGACACACCCTTATATTGTGATGTTGCATTTGCTATAGGTGGGATTCAGGACCCACTAGGGGTGTAATGTGATATTAGAGCGTCACCAAAGGTATTTGCATTTACCTGTTGTATAGATTTGTAGATTAATACATTTGTATTTAGTAGTGTGTGTGTAATAAAGTACTTTTCGTTGGTAAAATAAAAAGCAATGATTAGACAATAATTTATTTAGTGTTGTTGTGTGCCAGTAAATTGGGATTGTTAGGCCACACTGCTTCTAGTGAGTAGACTTTGGACTGCTCTACTTCACTACCCTAGGGGAGCCGAATACTACAATGGTGTACAATTGCAGACCTTTCACTTGCATCCTTCACAACTAATAACCCAATGGTGCACAGTATTGTTTCTACATTTTTGCAGCAACAATGGACACAATTAACAACCCCCTTTTTACTCCATAATACATCATTATTAATATAGGCATATAGGCACTGGTGCAGGGATGGGGTTTAACACATGGATCGCTTGTTGAAGATTCTGAAGGACTGAATTCTGACTGCTGACCTGCTTTCATCATAAGGTGTGAGGGAAATCTTTACATGGTTTGCCATGTTTTAGGTTTAGCGAACAATTACAACCGCACAAGTTGGATGGTTGACAATAGTAGGGCATTTAGGATAGGGAGTAAACTAACAGGTGAAGAATGTGTGATGAAATATGATCAGGGCCTATTTAAAATGTGCGCTGATCTGCATATTATCTGCTGAATTGTTTGTAATAATAATCATTCTGAAACAATTGATTTATTGGCAAATATGCACAATAAAAAAATCATAGGATAGTAACATACCAACCATTGTGTGTGAATGCTGATTTGGGGGTACAAGGGCAGACACTTTATTTATCATCACCTACAGATAAGAGATTCTCTGACAGGTTTGTCTGACACCTAACACTCCTTGTATATCAGAACGTAACTCGCTAAAGGAGTGGTGAACGACATCTGTCAGTCCTTCTCTTCTCTAAAAAGGGTGCTTTTCCTTTAGGGGCATAGGTTAGTCTACCGGGTGTGACCCTAATAATAATACATTTTTATACAGACAATTCACGTGCTCTTTCCTGATGTCATGGGTGAACTTAACATAGATCTTAGTATTGCAGCCATTTTGATTCCGTTCAATAGTGAACATGTACATAATGTCTGATTGCTTCAATTTTCCTGGTGGGTAATTTCAGCTTTGGTCTTGCCTTGTCCTTACTTGATGTCTTTGGAGCTTTGGACGCAATTTAAAGAACATATGCAATATTAATTTATATGTGAGAATTAAACAAGGACCCCCTGGGTAGTAAGGTACGCAGACTCCTAGGGCAGGGTAAAAACCAATATGGGAAAAACAACCTAGGCCATCAGCAAGAGTTAGTGAACAATTAGTCTAAACTATACAGAGAAAAGAACAATGAAATATGAATATATATTAAACATATATGTTTAATTAGCATAGATAAAAATCATATAGTAACTGCAACAAGTTGAAACTATATGATGCAATAAAGGAAACATGAACACATTATATTCACAATAAATGCACAGCATATATAAATCATAAAAATTACAGGTAAAACAATTCATACACAATTGTCATAGTAGAATTACAATAAAAACTCGACGCGCGTTTCGGCTGAAAAAACGCCTTCCTCAGGAGTCACTGGTGATAACTCTGGAAATACATTTTACAAGAAAGACATATATCAGTATACTAGTGAATAATTTATGTTTATACAATATTAATGAAAGACAAAAATTATCTATAAATGCCAAAAGACAATTATAAAGATAAAACAATTTAACATTCTTTATATTAAATTCAAAGTTCTTCTCAACCTGAAAGTTCTAGACTCTGAATTTGAACACTAAAGTCATATGATAGACAGTTATTTATTCGAAAATTGTACAGTGCTCAGTTAGATAACATTCAAAACATCCTGATGTGTATATAGAAAACAAATAAGTGTCTTCTTCTTTATAGTGATATACTACACACGTTTTAGATAAAGGTAACAGATAGTTTAAACCCTGATATGGCGTATATGAATATTTCAGGAACAACTTACATCAGAAGTATTATGTTCTTTTTTAGTACATCAGAAAGTGGATCTCATAATTTCATATTCAAAAGGGAGCCACTTGATAAAGGCTAATTCCTGGTTAATAAAAACATCCAGTTATATAAAATATGGATATAGTGAAATCAGTTTGAACACACATGGTTGTATAGATTGCTGAACACATTAGCTTAGCTGAAAGATAGTTGAGGATAAAACTAGTTTCTCAACCATAATGTTTCTTAAATAAATATAGAGAAAATATATATAAATAAAGTTGTTCTCTCAATCCTATTTATGATCATGAAAAAGTGATAAATTAAAGCCTGATCTATGGCACTATGGTAAGGGTAATTCATGGTCTTAGTCTCTATTAAATGAGTAGCTAAAAAGTGCTATGTGGATTGAAATCACAATCATTAGATTAATAGCGCATGCGGGTATGTGTTCCCGGATCCATGGATATTAAGGAGACAGAATATCGTAGGTTTCATTATCACTTGCTAATATCGAATATTAGCTACTACCTAACTTCAGAAAGGAATGATTTTAATAAGCGGAAACGAACCAGATAGCTTCATTACCTGATAAATTTTGTAGTAATCTTTGTAGTAATCTTGTATGGACAAATGGAAAAGGTTGTTTAGAGTAGCCGGATAAACTTTTCACAGGCGGTTAAATGTGTAAATATACACCTCTTGTATTGGCGTCAAAATTCACACCACTAAGGGACAAGCAAGAAGGAGAATGGAAAGTAATAAGCTGGAATACTACCATATCACAATAACTATGACACCAAATTGATGCCAGAAAGGTGACATATTGTGGTTACGTTGTTGTGTTGTAACACTGTTTAATTACCTTGAGTGTTTAGATTGACGTGTTAATTTCAAAGGGGAGGCTGGTAACAGCAAAGATACCTGGTATAATTAAAAATGCTCGATAGCTTGTTGCTGTAGAGGGAAAGATATACAAAAGATGTATAGAGAATTGGTTACTAGCGATAAATTGGCTATGGGGGATGTACCTACACAAAAATAGTTGCACAAGTGCTAAAGGTATAGCCAGCATAATACCTTATATATCGTATGACAACCTCTTCCAGTTCGAAAACAATGGTCTATACAAAGGGTTAAGGCCGCCTCTTCTGACTGGATATTGTGGGGCTGCAGTAAATGGAAGATATAAAAGAAACAGAAGTTTGGACTCATGAAATGAAGAAGGCTGATTCTCAACAAGCAGAACTGGGAGATGACAGATCAACAAAGTCGCTCCTCTACTAATTCTTACCTATTTGTGATCAAAACCGAGCGTGCAGCAAGATGGTGCTGTTCCTAGCAGAATGGAGTCCGCTTCGCCGATAAAAGAAATGAGCGTTCTGACTCGGGCTAGTATTTAAAGCCCCCAGAAGGGCGCGAAAAACTCCGGATCGGTCATTCCGGTAAACAGCGATGACAGACTAGGATCCCTACTTGTGGTGGGAAGCAATAACGGACTATACTAAGAAATTGGTCCGTTTCAAGATAGCACACAATGAGAATTTAAATTGAGGTTATTATTTCCCCGGTAGCTATATTGCAAGGATAGAGAAAATATACGGGGATATTCCTTGACTTTAGTATATTTTCAGTAATAGTTTGTCAATAGTATCAAAAACACAGTAATGGCCCCAATACCCGACAACCACCCCATTCAAAGATGGCGCTCGGGCTGGAGCCACAATGATGGTGAAGTACAAGAAAGATCCGAAGATTAATCTATGCATGGGCAGATGTAAAGCTAAAAATGAAAAGGTAGCAGCAAAATTCTAATTTTTATCTTTAAATATATAAATTGATTTAGCAGATCTGGCAAAAGATGACAATACAAAAAATAAAAATAGAAACAGGGCTTAAAAGAAAATTGCAAAGATAATAATATGATCAATAAATTTAAAAAAGATGAAACGAATCTATATTGGAAGATGTACAAGGGTAAAAGAAAAGAAGGGACCCATGGGTATACTTAAATCTTGTTTAGCCTGTTAACAAGTGATATTTATTTATTTATTAATTTCATTAGAGAATTTACTATATAATGTTAAGCTAAATTGATCATGAGAATATAGTGGGATTTCAACGGATAATTCCAAGATGAAGTTGATTTCTTTATGTTCCCCGTGATGTAGTAAAGACTAGTTTCATGGGTATAAAACGCGCAGTGATAAACGTGTAATGCAACCCTAACAGAATACCAGGAGATTCATATTATGGCATTTTCCCAGGGGATCTCGGCATTCAAGCCTCTCTGGAAGGTACCCAAGGAAAAAATCCAGAAGACTTCCCTCTTCTTCCTGACTTTATCACCACCTTTGCTGTTTGGGAGTCTTATCTTTTCTAAGATGCGCCATTTAAAATCATCTGGGCCATGTTGGTTTTCTACAAAGTGTTTAACGAGCGGAGCTACACTCTTATTAGTTCGAATAGCTGACCGATGCTCTGTGAGTCTAGTTTGTATAGGTCTGGAAGTTTCACCAACATAGTCCAGTTGGCAGGGACAAAGGATAAAATATATACAATTGGCTTTTTTACAGTTCCACATATCACTGGCATTAGTATGACAACCGTTGTGTTCAAAAGATTCACCTGTTAAGATATTGTTACATGATTTGCAGGATGAGCATTTAACAGTGCCCCTGACTGGGAAGTTGTCATCAATTGATCTTTGAACAAATTCAGAGCGCACATTATTGGCAGTAAATCGGGAATGTACAATCAGATCTTTGAGGTTCTTATTCCTTCTGTGTGCGAACATGGGTTTATCAAGCTTACAAGTGGTAGGATTAGAATTCAATATATGCCAGTTGGAATTCACAATGTGTCGAACCGTATTGTCCAAAGTAGAGTGCTTTGTGATACAGACTAGTTGATTATTTATTGTAGGTGGCTTTGATTTAAGTAGCGAGTCTCGGTCATAAAATCTTGCTCGTTTATAGGAGTCTCTGACTAGCCTATGCGGATATCCTCTGTCAAGAAATTTCTGTCGCATTATGGTTGCTTGTGTGTCAAAGTCAGCTAGGTTGGAACAGTTCCTTCTGACTCGAAGGAACTGGGAGAAAGGTATACTCTCTCGCTGACATCTGGGATGAAACCTTTTTAATTTATATGTACATTGTAAAGATCGATCCTTGTTGACCCATACCAGATCCCAAATAGGTAATCATTGAAACACATCCACAGGGACCACCTCACCACCTTTTCCATAACTCTTGATTTTCTTCAGCATGGGCCACCTCCTTCCACAATCACATAAATACATATATATGAGGGAGCAAAGGATGTGCCCATGCCAGTGCCCTGAGATTGTTGAGAATGATTGCCACTGAATATGAGTGTATGCTAACTCTAACAATATTTTAACATTAAAAAAAGCAGCTCTGTGGTTTTGGGAACTCTTGAGTCTGGCTCTTAGAAAATATCTTTCTCGTGCTTTCTATATGTGAACTGAAAGGTGATGTTAAATGTCGCTAGAACGATTGTCTCCTTCCAAGGTGTATGAGTAATCTTACTTAAGAAGTAAGTGGTGTCCCCACTGTAAGAGGGCAGGCTCGCTGAATAGGTCCAGGAGGATATCCAGGCATTGTTAGTCTTGTTGGCTGTATACTAGACACCACTTAACAAATGGTCTACTACAGTTGACCAGATATTTGTGAAATGTTGGAATACAGCAAAATATTGGACCAATGTGTAATGCTGTTATCAGGCACCTGGCTGCTTCATATTGCAAACGTATCCTACATTCCTACAGATGGATCATCTGTATGTAATCTTGAATCCTTGTCCAGCTTCTGATGGTGACTATTGTCCTTAAGTTATCTCTTAATTTCTGCTACAGTGTTTTTTTCTATTAATGATTACTGCTTTGCCACCATTGTCTGAAGGTTTGGTCTTATATTTCGGTTTAGTTCCAGATTTAATATTGTATTCCTGTTTGTTAGCAACCTTGTTCCTATATTTGCATGCTTATCTTGTGTTGGTCTTCATGTAATATCTTCAAACTATTTATTATTTGTCCATCACTTGGTCATGGTGTTGATCGCTTTTTTATTACTTATTGATTGTTGCTTCAAATCGTCTAGTGCGACTTCATGCCTCTTTCTCTCTTTCATTCAGCCAAGCTTTCTCACAGAACCCAGTCTGTGCCATTCTGTTCCTGTCCTATTGTCCCTGGCTGATCTTCCATTACTGCTTATGTGTAGGCGTGTGGGATTCCCATAACATTCTCCATTTCCAGTTCTATGAATGCCTTTAATGTTTTAATTTCTCTAGTGGATATATAAGCATTGTTCTAGTCTCTTCTCACTTAACTATTTAAGGTGCAGTTATTGATCTTACAAAACTGTATGCCTTGTGGCAAGTGGCGTTCTCATAGCACGTTCCTCCAGCCATTATGAGTGTTTGTTGCGCTTTCATTTGGCCGGTAGGTAAATTCAGCATTGTTCTTGCCTTGCTCTTCCATGACTTCTCTGGGGCAACCTGAAAAATGTATGCAATTGTAATTTATGTGTACATTAGGAAAGCTCGTTCCACATAATTAAATAATGTGCCTAGGCAATGCCCAGTAGTTCTTTCCAGCGGCGGCTGGCATTTATGCGTCGGAGGGGTGGGGGGTACCGGAAACAGCAACTCCCTTGGCCAATCCTAGAGCTGCTCTCACTAGAATGAGAGCAGTCCTAGAATTGGTGGGAGCAGCCTCACTCTACGCTCCATAGTGCACTGGAGATTTTGGCTTTCGCTAACCCAGCTGTCGTAAGACCGCTGGGTTAAAGATGTTTAAAGTGTGCATGTGTGACTTGCTGTCGCAAGATGGCTGGCCAAAAAGACATGCGCACTTCAAACAGTGCGATGCCAGCCACCCTCCTCCCTGCTGAGTGAAATGCTTCTGTCACGCAGCAACAGTCCGCCCCCGTCCTGACGCTCGGCTCAGGTCGGGGGAGGATAGATAAAATGGTAATTATTTACCATTTTATTTTTCATCTTTGGGGGGATTTTTAAGTGGGCCAACACTCCTCCTTGCAAACGGGGAGCCTCTCCTGGTTCTTTCTGCATTTTGACGTTTGATATCCAGTCATTAACTTTTATGTAATTTGGTTAATTATTTCTTGGGTTCCTTGCTCCTGCCTGTGTGGTTTATCCTTACATGTAGACTTTCTCTTCTGTTTATTACTTCCTTTTACTTTTCATCTTGTGTGGAAAGTCTTCCTCCTCTGCCCATTTCCTGTCCCTTGTCATTTGGCATCCATGTGAAACAGAAATCTCTTCTATAAAGCTAAGTTAACTGGAAATCCCCTCACCTATGGACAATCCTGCATATGTACTTTAGTCTTGTTTGATGTATCTGGTTCTGCTTTTCTAGTTTCTATGTCCATATGTTCTCTATTTGTTAATGAAAATGTTTTGCAAATGTGTATAGTGCTTTGTCGAAGGCTAGGAAAATATAGCTCAAGAAAAGTCCAAGGGTTTTAACATTTGTGAAAATTACAAAAATCAAATGAGTTACCATAAATCTTATTGCACTTGCGGCCACACTTCATAGTATCAGAAGGTGCTACATACTATGTGAACACATGCCACTTTTAGTGTTTGCGGAACCTGGCAAACCAGGTGCCCTCTTAGAGAGCTCTGACCAAAAGAGGTCAACATAAGAAGTGTTTTAGAGCCCCAGGTTTAGTGGGTCCATGATTCTGTTGCCTGCATTTCTGAAGTGGCCTATCTGATTATGTTCACTTTCTCTGCCTCCAAGCTTTCCTGGCTGAAGGGGTACCTGGTAGGGTCAGTGGTGCTGAAATAATACTTCTGTGTTCTACATCATAAGATTTTGTGAAGTAGATAGAGGTGGAGTGCAAGTCCCAACAGATATTCTGATGCACACAAATTGCTATGTGTTGCATAAAACACCTTCCACTTGTCTAGAAGACTTTCCTGCATGATGTTCCTCTGTTGTCTATGTGATGCTGTGTGACTTCTACTCATTGCTTTAAAATATGAGGCTTTTGTCATAGGTTTAATGATCAGCTCTTACATTAGATACTAATTTTAATGGATCGAAGCAATACATTGTTCATAGCTGTGTTTCCCATATGTACCTCCTCCATACAGGGAGATAAATATTGTGCATGCTTTTCTGTAATTTAGAGAAGAACTGTTTCTAGCCTTTCCATTTAAATAACTGTTGTCATTCGGACGTTCTGATAGTATCTGGGGCAAGGATATGCTTTTGTAGTTTTGCAACCTCCCTTCTTGCCTTGTCACCTAGTACAAATGCTTATCTATCTTCCCAGACGTACTAAAGTATATAAGTAGAGTACATTTTGGAATGTAAAATTGGAGAACATGAACAGAAAAGAATTGCACAGCTGCATCTCGTTTTTATAAGCAAAGCCACTGAGGCTGTAGATGCTTCTGAAAATTAGAGGTAGGTGTGATGTATTACTGCCAGGATAAGACTTCAAATATTATAAAGACAAAACAGAGGAGAAATATAGGCTTGTGTATAAAAATGCTGCTGCGAATTATGTTTTGTAAGGTAGGACAGTTTTACGGTCTGGCCTACAAGACAGCACAAGCTGTCTAGTTTAAAAAAAAATTTGTGGGCCTACCAAAAATTTACAGTGGGCTTGTAGCCAGCCCACTGTTTACATTGGTTGGCTTTATTGTCATTCTCATTTTCTCGCTTCTTGTTCAGTGGCTTTCCTTGTCCATCTTGAGCCATCTTGTCTCTTTCCGTCCTTTGAATGTCTTGTATCCTTCTACTGCTCACTTTCAGGAAACTTTTTTTTTCCTTTTTGCTTAAGCTTTTCCCAAGACTGCATGTGTGTTCTGCTCTCTTCCTTGTGTGTTTCTCTCCCTGGCAAATATCTGCCGTCCAGCGCACTGTGCTGCTTTCTTGCTTTTGTTGCAAGATCCCTATTGTGTGTTTCTCCCTCTGCCAAATTGTCCCTCTCTAATGCATTCTTTTGCTTTCTCACTTGTGTGATTCTCCCCCTACCATCCATATTGCTGGCTCTTGTGTTTTATTTTCCCCTCCCCCACTCACTCCATGTTTCTCTCGTTCCTTCTACCCACTGCTTCGTTGCCTCAACCCACAGACTTTTTCATTTTTATATATTTTCTTTTTTTAGGTTCCGTCTGCACAGCGCTTGCAAAATCTCTTGCATTAAAAAAAAAATCTTAAAAGGGGCTTAAAACCTGCCCCCTATTACCTGGACTTGCCATTGGTTGAGTCCAACGTCACACTAGTTTACATTCTTCTCATTGGCCAGCTTGTCTTCTGCAAGCCATCTGATTTCACTTTCTGGTCTGCTTTGCAGTCCATGTCGTGGCGTGGAACGTGGACCAACTACAGCGCTTCCGGTCACTTGCCGCCAGCTAGTTGGCCAGTGTCCTTCTACTGGCTACTCACTCTGAAGTTACTTTTTAGGTCGAGCCCAGTGTTGCAGCGCATGCACTGCTCGCTCTGCGAGGCATATTGTAGTAGGGTTAGATGTGGAACTGCTGTGGAAGCCCGCCCATATTTTTCATTGTCTGATGGCATTGTCTTAGGTAAACGCTGGCTTCCGATTCAAAATGAGGCTTCTTCGTCCCTCCTTAATACTGCTCTGTCTCCTTTTGTGACCGCCCATCAGGACTGAATCTTTTACTTGTGGTGTTACAAGGTCTGCATTATATTGGATGTGAGCACCATTTCGTTTAATGTTATGCCCCTATTTCGGCCAATTGGTCATGGCACGCTGCCCGCTTATATTTTACTTATTAATCGCGGTCCGATTTTAACTATAACGGCCGCGTTTATTCCTTTATGTATTTAACCTACTAATTACACATTGTAAAATCTTTCCTACAGGTGTAAATATACTAAACATGCATTGGCAATGCCAATAGGTATCACCTTTAACAGGCAGGTGCCAAAGTTTTGGCTTTGTCATTGGGATACATCTATTCATTGTAAGGGAATGCAGTTTACAGTTTTGTAGGGATAGGCATTCGAGCTGGCATTTGCATGATTTGTGAACTTAGGCCAGCATCAGATGTAAGCAGTGAGTGTTTAGCTAACTGAGCCACATTGCAAACAGCCAGCCATTTTAATACTTTTCTGGATGTCTCAATGCTAAGATGCCATTGCGATCACATCTTTACATTATGTGTGTTTTCATCAGTGAGCCACTTAAACAAGTAGTATACAGCGAATGAATGAAATGCAAAGAACACTTAATATTTAAAGGACATGGATACTTTCAGGTGCTTTTGTATCAATCACAAACACGGGTCTTTTCACCGAAGTAACAGTACATGTGTGTATTTACTCACTTGTACATTAACTACTACATCTCTTCTCTGGAACGGCACCCAGAATCTGGAATGCACTCCCTCCAAACCTCAGAAAAATCCAAAACACAGCAACATTCAAGTGCGAAGCGAAGATCTTCCTAACGAGCAAATTCCTTACCTCGGCAAGACTGTTCATCATCTGCATTGTGATTAATAGTCGGACGTCGCATAGTCCTGTCAGATATGGATACATCCTGCACAAAATGACCACAAAGACACCAAAACTAACCAAAGACTGATGCCAACTAGAGCTGATGTAGGTGTTACCTCTACAGTTCAACATCGAATGTAAAGATAAAATCACCAGTCAGCTGCGAAGACTTCTTTGCCTGTACAGTACTGCAATTAATGGATCTTGGTGTATTGATGTAAAACATATGAAAGGTACACATCAGAACCATATGTATAATACTACTGTTATACCTTTTGTACACAAAACAGATGCTAAACTTGTTATTGCTGAAACTGTTAAGAAAGACATGTACCCGAATCATATATATATTATTGTTGATATACCCGTTATACTCTAAACTGCATACCTCGTATAACTGTGAAGCGCTCTGCTACCCTTGGGTCACGTTCGTGCTATATAAAACTCTATATATAAATAAAATAAATGATGGTCCGCTTTCAGCATATCAGCCACATTTACTTATTTTTTTGTTCACTAACGCCCATTCGCTTTTTTTTTATGGATGCTGCGTCCCCTTCTTTAGACGAACTGTGTCTAAAGAAGGTTGGGCGGCCGCTATTAAAGTCAATGCGTGGCATGCAACGGTTTCACTTTAATAGTGTCCGCGCGGCAGCATCCATAAATGTGAAAGCGCTGCATGGGCGATAGTGAACACAAAAACTTTTGCAATGCAATATGCGACACCTATTGCATTGCAAATGCTTTTTTATTATAAAGTGTAAAACTTTTAGGTGGGTGCGATGACTGTATTCCGTTTGCTGCCACCACCCACAGGTTTCCATGCCGCTCTCTCCAGTGACAGACCATAGGGTGGGCACGGTGATGGGTGGAGTCCGTGGAAGACTTGTGTCCGGCACAAGCTCTGAGGAAATGCTTAAAACGAGTACTTGGCCATGGAAACTAAGTTTGCAGCTTGGGTACCTCAGCATCAGTCTTCAGGGAGCAGAGCCTTCGACATCAGGCCTCCGTTTTTAGAGTGGGGAGGGGCACGGAGTCATAAAGGTTCTTATGGTTAGGGGTGAATAAAGGACATTGACATAGTTTACACAACAAAATGTACGCCCTGTTGGTCCTTACTGACCGTGCGGATTATTACCCAACTCAACTCTAAACGCTGGTTTTCATCGACCTTCAAAGGATTAAACCCTTAGCCAGTCCTGCGGCACTGCAAACTCTTAGCTGCAAAGTCTGCACAGTTCCTAGCAGAGGGCTCTTCAGATGTTTATAAGCGCTATAGTTGGAACTATACCTTATTTAAAGGTACTCAATTTACCAACCTCACGGACTGGAGTTGGTAAATTATACTATTCCAACTTCCAGCACCCCCTCTCCGCAAGTCTTGTTTCGACTTGCGGAGTAAAGGTATGCGGAATCACAACGCGGTCGTTGTAACAACTGTGATGTGATTCCCTGCGGTGTAAAAGAATGCGGGATATTGAGGTATATTCAATTTAAACTGGTGGTTTCATGAGTTTTCTTTTCTGTTTTTTTCTGTTGAGAGTTATCCATATGCTTCTTCTTGTTCTCTTGTAAAGTGCTCGATGCCATTGCCATACATTTGCGCAACAAGCAAGGACACAGATAAACTAAGTAATTATAGATATTTGCATTTTCAATGGTAAACAATTTGCCAGATCGCTCAATGAGTTAACCCCTTAAGTGCTGCCGTCGGCCAACGGTCGTCGCGAGCACTACTTTGCCAGTGCTGCGCATGACCGTTGGCCGACAGGCCAGCATTTGTTCTTCGAACGTTCAGCACTGGGCGCTGAACGTTCGACGCAGCTATGAGGTTAACACTCGTGGCCGCCACCCGAAGCGATCTGCACATTAAAGCTTGAAAGCGAACAAGGTAACTCAGCACGCCATCCTTCCAAGGTTGGTAAATTGAGTACCTTTAAATAAAGTATAGTCCCCCCCCCTCCTCCGCAAGTCGTTGTTCCGACTTGCGGAGTAAAGGTATGCGGAATCACAACGCGGTCATTATAACGACCTCGTTGGGATTCCATGCGTGGTAAAAGATTAGTTGTAAAATTCATCACCGTTTAAATGAGAGGGAAAAGGTCAGGCAGATTGTATCTGGACAAACTAAATAAGCCAAAAAGGGGATGTGCAGAATTGGTCATAACTTCATCTAAAGTTTCTATCAAATACTTTTCGAATACCTTTGTTGCTTTGTGTTCTGGTCAGCAAGCCGCAGGAGGTTTCTTCTTTTCACTTTGAGCTGTGCCGAACACAAATGCCTCACTTAAAGGGCCAACTGAACTCCTGTTTTGGCATCTCGCCTGGCTAGTCATTAGCTGAAGCTTAATACCTGAATGGCAATACCATTGAGGAAACAAAGACATACAGCTTGTCACTTGAGCTAAACTTTGCTTTGGACTTTGGAGGCAGTTTTTCGAGTTTTTCAAGCTCAGTGGGTAAGATCTATGCATAATCTGTAAGAAGGTCAGACATTGCTTTCTATAGGAATATTTACAGTGATAAGTATTTAGACTGCGGTTACTGATGCATCTTTCTTACTACTCAAAGAAATACTTATTGGCAACCTTAGAGTAACAAAAGATTGAGAGAAAAAAACAAGGTTCCACACGTATGCAGGCAGCTCCTTGATTCCAGTTCAGAAATCATTTAGTTATATTAAGGTTTATAGCTTTGATCTGAAGGTAATACTAGGATCTCTTTAGCATAAGCGGTACCCCTCTGAGCTGTTTACATAAAATGTATGAACCCCATATTCCACATGTGCTTTGCTGCAAGCACATTAACCCTCTGTGCTATTTTATAAGTCTGATCTGTGACTTCAGTGCAAACATATGTCTCTACCAAGTGCACTAACCACCAGTGCTACCTCTCTGTTACTATATCCTGGAAATTGGAAAGTAGTCAAATATGTCTGCAGCAGATGCATTGACCCACAAAATTAGAATGCAGCCTATTTATGGCTAATTAAGTAAATGAGAATAAATTATATATCACATTTGTCCTGGTTGTCAAATTCTTTGGGCTAAAGTATTAGGAAAAATAATGTACAAGTTGACTCTGCAACTTATGACTCTGCCCCCCCTAACTCCGCCTCTTTCTGCAGTTACAGCTTGACCTCCAGTTTATAGACTCTCAGCGTATTTTTTCCATTTCCAGCACTGTAGACCCTGGTCATGTGATTGGCGTCTTTAAATGGTGCAGTTTAAGGGGATTGTCCTGCCATTTGATCTTCAGCTGATCAGGCTAGATACAATGAACAGGCAGAAGGAAGTTTCACAGGGCAGACTTTTGAGTAAGTAGAGTACTTCTGTGGGACTGTGAAAATATGTTTTGTGCCCTCTGAAGTGTTGCAAAGTTCCAGGTTTTCGTCTTTGATAAAGTTTCCTCGGCTATTGTCTCTAAAGCAATTTGTTTTCCTGCTTTACAATATCATTAGGTCAAGCCTAGAGGCAGTGCACATGCACTGCTCTGCAAGGAATGATGTATTGAGTTAGTGATTTGAAGCTCCGCACACTCTCCGCCCATTGTGTCAGTCAGTCATAATAACTTTATTTGGTTATTATTAAAAACCATAAAAGCAGGTTAAAAATACCCATCAACAATACAAAAATCAATCAATCAATCAGAGTACTTGTAGAGCGCGCTACTTACCCGTGAGGGTCTTAAGGCCCTGAGGGGAGGGGGGGGGGGGGGGGAGGCTGCTACTGCTCGAAGAGCCAGGTCTTGAGGAGTCTTCTGAAGGCGAGTAGGTCTTGGGTCTGCCGAATGTGGGTAGGGAGGTTGTTCCAGGTCTTGGCGGCGAGGTAGGAGAAGGATCTCCTGCCGGAGGTCGTTCGTTGGATGCGGGGGACAGCGGCGAGGCTGAGGCTGGCGGAGCGGAGCTGGCGGGTGGGGGTGTAGAAGCGGAGTCTGCTGTTGAGGTAGGCTGGTCAGCACTGTGGAGTGCTTTGTGTGCATGGGTGAGGAGCTTGAAGGTGATCCTCTTGTCGACAGGGAGCCAGTGTAGGTCTTTCAGGTGGGGGGTGATGTGGCTGCAGCAGGGGACGTTGACGATCAGTCAGATGAAGGCGTTTTGGATGCGTTGTAGTCGTCGTAGGTGTTTGGCTGGGATTCCTGCGTAGAGTGTGTTGCCGTAGTCCAGTCTGCTGCTGACGAGGGCCTGTGTCACCGTTCTTCTTGTTTCGGTAGGGATCCACTTGTAG
Source organism: Lissotriton vulgaris (assembly GCF_964263255.1). Classification (NCBI taxonomy): domain Eukaryota; kingdom Metazoa; phylum Chordata; class Amphibia; order Caudata; family Salamandridae; genus Lissotriton; species Lissotriton vulgaris. The sequence goes on along the minus strand of NC_141694.1, from coordinate 1,486,914,269 downwards.
ATCCTGCAGAGCATGCAGAGGGTGTTGTAGCAGGAGGAGGAGACGGCGTTGACCTGCTTAGCCATGGAAAGGGAGGAGTTGAGGAAGAATCCTAGGTTGCGTGCATGGTCGGTGGGTGTTGGTGCTGTTCCCAGTGCGGTCGGCTACCAGGAGTCGTCCCAGGCTGAGGGGGTGGGTCCGAAGATGAGTAAAAAAGAATTTCACATAAAATCATCCATGATTAAAATGTAAGCGCAGAACTGAATATGCCTATATCATTATAAAATACAAACAATATAAAACCATAACCTATACAATAGGGCAAAAATACATTGAAGGATCCAGGCACATGAACCTGCTTCACTTGCTTCTTTCTTTTTTTCCTTGCTCTAACTGCTGCTACTAGAAAGCTAGCAATGCTGAAAATGTCCCAGGGGTTACTCAACATCTGCCGGTATAAAAGAGCTGGTCTAGCCTGCAGGAAACCTTTTTTCTTTAAAATTGGAAGGATATACCGCTTGCGTATAGATAAATAGAAATCGCAGAACAGGACAAAATGCATAATATCCTGCCTTGCGAAACAATCACATGAGCAAGGACCCAGGTCATTGGCTTGTGTCATTTCCCGTCGTAAATGCTGGCTTCTGGTTCCTTAATGGCCTTGTTAGTCCCTCCTTAGTACCGCCGTGTCTTCATTTGAAACCTCCCATGGCAACTGGCCCTTTTACTTCTGTTGCGACACAGTATGCTTTATTTAGTCTGGAAGCACTATTTTCTTTAATGGGTTTTGCCCCACTGCAGGCTCGACCTGCTTTCCTTACATTCAGCACCATGCGCGCTTTTCCTCTCCGAGCAGCCGGGACAATGCGTCTCTCCAATGAAATAGGTCTCGCATTCAGGAAAGTTTGAGCTTAAACTCTTGTAAATGCGAGACCTATTGCATTGCAAATGCTTGTTTCCCATTTACGAACCAGCACTCCCTACAGGTGCATCTGCAGGCCGCCTCTCTCTTCCCTGTGGTCTTGCAGTCTCTTTCCTGGTCACACCCTTGCATGTTGTTCGAGGTCCCCCTCCCATATCGTTCATTGCCTATGCCCTGCTTGTTTAATAAATACTGCAGCCTCTTCGTTGGCCACTCCTCGTTGTTTCCCCCTCACGCGCTGTCCGCTATCCCCTTCCTGTACCATTTATTGCCCATGCCCTTGCTCTGCTTGTTTAACAAATACCTGTTTTTCTCTGTAATTCATCTGCAGTTCTGGCATATATCTCGGAAATCCGGCATCTGAGCAACATGCCAACAAAAATACACAGGAGCGGTCACCGAGCTCCCTCCAGCATGTACAGACTCTTCGGTGCAGTCTGCAGCCCTAAGCAGTGGGCTCAGATTTGATCTCTCTTCTGCTGCCAGACTGACAGCACTCACCCTCCAGTGAGCACCAAATATTCACTGCCCCACAGTCACATGGAGAGGAGAAATCAGTCCTGCCTGCTCTACAGTTCTGCGTTTTGTAACCCGCACGATTAGCTGATTAGTTTCAATTCTCAATTAACTTCCTCGGAGAAACACCAGACTTACTTTTGCTTACTTTCCTTATCCATCAACAGAGTAACAAGGGTACGTTTCACAGCCACCAGATCCCTTAGCACATGTTGGACAACTCCTTTCACCAGTGCAAACACAATGAAAAACACCCTTTTATGTAAAAAAAAAAAAAGGTAATGTTTTTATATATAAAATGATCACTAAATATAAATAAGAAGTGTTAAGATCGCCCACCTAAATGCTACCTAGAAGTACGAAAGGTTGATTTATCCTTGCGCGGATTCTGACCTATGGGTTACTAACAGATGTCAGGAGTGGGAGTTTAACTCACTGAGCTATAAGTAGGAGAGCGCACAACCCTCAACGTAGCCATGGATGTCGTTTTACCAAAATGCTGGGGTTAGTGGAAGTGACATCACACTTTCTTTGACCTCAGTGTCATCACAGGAAATGGCATCAAGGTGAAGGTGTGTTTTTGACATAATGTTTTCACATATTCACAATATACAAATGTAAGTTGTTCAACAATATGTGCTTTTCATTCACTTTTTTCGTAATTCAGATGAGTGGCATTCCTCTGCTGAATTTACTGAATGAATTGGATTCCAGTGAGAGGAGCAGAACGTAAACAGAGCTCATCAGGAGACTGTTTGCCTTCTTTCTTAGAACTTCTTTTGTCATCTCCGAGGCCTGGGGTTTCAAATGAAGTGATGGGTTACAGGGAGCAAGCCAGGGCTCACTCCTGCGACCCCTAAATGACATAGCCTATACTGACCTACGTATCCATATACGAGAGTGCAAAGTTTTTTAATAGTGTTTCCTTTCCTTAGACAACTTTGCCTGAGGGAATAGCAGCAGGTAGGTGCTCAGGTGAACCATCCGCAGCTCATCATCAGCGGAATCGACTACAGCAGTTCACTCTACTCTGGCATCACCCAGAAACTCCTCAAGAAACTGCAGAACATTCAGAGCCACGTCATCGGCCATCTGAGACACCTCCACTGTATCCCAGTCAACAAAAGAATCAACTTCTAGCTCCTCACGCACTCCTACAAAGCTCTAAATGATGCGGGACCTGCGTACCTTAACCACTGCCTCGCATTCCACGCATCCACCAGAGACCCTTGCTCCGCCCAACTGGCCTCGTATCCGCAAGACCATGGCCGGAGGAAAATCCTTCTCCTACCTCGCAGCAAAGGCCTGGAAAACCCTGCCTCTCTACCTCGGGCAATCACCATCACTGCCTCAAATCAAGAAGGACCTTAAGACCTGGCTTTTCGACTGAACCACAACTCCTCCGGCAGACCAGCTGCTCCCTCCGTCCCCCAGAGCCTTGAGCCCCTTATGGGTGAGTAGTCGTCCTTTGCAAGTAACCTTATTGATTGATTTGTTGTTTCGGTTGTCATGCAAGCTCCATGAGCAAGCAACAAGGTGTATCCTGGGGCCAGAGCAACAGTTGGGGATTTGTGTCAATTAGCCAAAAACATTTGGCAACCATGGAAACTGAAGAGAGGGTCGTTTAATTAACGCCAAACAGCAGAAAAACGGTGTCAAATAAAAAAAGAATTTGGCAAAGCCAACAGGTTTCACCTATGAGAATTCTATTCCCTTTGTAAACATTTTTTTTACATTTCGCACAGCAGTTGAGCTGCTGTGCAACATGGCTTCACATTTTTCAAAAGCACCATCTAAGACGGAACCAGCTTTTTCTGTTTCATATCGCTTTTTTGTTTTGTTTTCTTTAAGCCACATTACGCAGCAGTTCAACTATTATGCAATATGTAAAACAAAATTGACAAAGTCAATAGAATTCGCTTAGGTGAAACCTATTGGCTTGATAATGATTGTCTTTTTTAGGGGGGGCGGGGGCCCCAGACAGCAAATTGCTGCTGCCCATCCGGCGGAGAAAAACAGAGTTCAGTTGCGTCGCAGTGTACTTCTCTCGGCATCGGGTGCGCTCTAAGAGTTCCCTGGGTGCCATCTTCTTGTTTTCCTGGGCAGGGGCTTCAAGGAATAATACTCAGAGGAGCAAAGCCCGCGAAGGGCAATAATAATCTTCATGTGCTCCGCCTGTATACCGGTTGCTGAGTGAATCTACAAAATCTACAAAATTATGCAGCCGCTGTAGGTGCTTCTTTTTTTTCTTCTGGCCTTGTTGCGCAGCATCTTGCCGATTCAGTAGTGCATCACCAAAAGGCATTGGCAAAGCCAATAAGTCCCAAAGGCAAGGCCTGTTGGCTTTGCCATTGCTCGTTTAAATTGCATTTGTAAAACAAAGTGGATTTGTATGCATGCCCTGCAGCTACCCATGTTGTTTCTCTTGGGTGTGAAGGAAGCTTGCAATGCCCCTTCTGCTACTCAGATTGCACCTGTTGGCTGTGTGGTGGAAGCTTGTAGTTACTGTTGGTTCTGGCATATCTGTTCTGTGAGCAATGGAAGATCGTACTGCTTCTATCCATAATAAACTTTAAAGCCCTGATTATGACTTTTTGGTGGAGCGGTGGCGCTGTTGTGCAAACCGCTGTGCCACCCCTCCACCAAAGCTTGACGCCCGACAGATTACGATTTATAGTAGTCTGGCGTGGCGGTCCCATGGCGGTGCATCTTTCAAAGGCAGCAGTGCCCTTGAAAAAGGCACTGCAATGCGACCGCACTACAAGGTTCCTGTATGGCATGGACTCGAAAGTCCATGCCATGCAGGAACCTATGTACATGCACACAGGGGGCACATGTTATGCCCCCCTGTGTGCATCCACATGCAGTGGAGGCGCAGGGGGCCCGAAGGGCCCTCTATTTTTCCTCTCCAAGGTTTACTTGGAAGAAGAACCTCCATGTGAACCCTGGAGGAAAGGAAACTCATAATATGCTTGATGGGACCGCATTCCCCCCCCACACCCCACCCAAAACCATATTGCGGCCTCTGACCTCTGACTCACTATCATCGTCCCTTCTGCTTTCTCTTTTTAAAGTACTTTACAAATGTTTGTCCTGTGTCTGATGAAAGCATTCTCTGGGCTCTTGTAACTCCATGATTTCAACCTATTTCTCCAATATTTACATTGGTGCTTTTAACCAGTTTCCCCATCATTGAAGCCAAGATTACAGGCTTACTGTTTCTAGCTTGTTTCTTGCTTCTGCTTTTGTGAGCTGACTCTACCTGTGCTTTTCTCCAGACCTCCCCATTGCTCCTGTTGTCAGGCATCAGTTAGACATGGTTGTAAGAAGTAGTGAAAATAGGCACTTTGCTTCTGTCTGAATCTGTGATGAGTTGTACCTAAGATGTCATGCTCCCAGACAGTAAATAGGCACAGGTACCAAAATTAAAGTGGGCTCATTAGTGAACTAGATAGCTAAAGAAATGTCCCACTTTGTAGATTGGGGCAGTTATGAACTTGTAAGGGCTACTGTATACTATAAATGTTCAGCATGGTATAGAAAACTGCATGGAGTTGAACTTCCTGCAGGCAATGGTTTTCTTAACATCAGAGAAAACAACAGTAAAAACTGTCCCAGCAGGCCATAAAACAGACCCACAAAAAGCCCAAAAAACGACGCACACACTGACCTTTCAGACCAGCCAGTTGGGCACTGCCTAATTGCCCTGTAGGCCAATCCGACCCTGGTTGCTCCTGATGCATATAGACCTTTGACCCCCACACTTTACAAGGAATTTGTGACACAGTGGTAGATTGAAAGCGTCTTTGGACCCAGTGTCGATCTGTAAATGTGTTTGGTGTCTGCGGCCCCCTTGCATCTTCCCCTTGTAGGGTGACCCTCTGGGACACAACTAAACTTGTAGCATTGAATCTTGTGCAGTGTGCTAAAAGCCTATGCTGCTATTGTACCCCCACAATACTTGTATGGTGCTGAATTGTTGTTCCTAAGTGGTAAGGAAAACTGGGATGTGGTAGAAGGCAAAAACCTAAAAAAGTTATTTACGCTCCCTCGGTCAGCAATGGTTCAGGCAGTAAGACTGGAACTAGGCCTGACTTCATGGGGTATACAAGTTGGTATGGCCCTTTTGCGCTTTTGGCAACGCCTAGAAATAGGCGCAATTACCAAAATATCTCAATGGGGCAAAAATGAAATACAGGACAGCGAACTAAAATGGGCAAGAGAGACCAGGGGGAAAGTAACAAAGCTATGCTTGAAGATGAGAGTTAATGTGTGCCCTACTGTCTCCGTGGCTAATATTGATAAAAAGTTACTCAGGTCAACGGGAAAGGAAATATCGCATGCACAGGACAAAATCTATCTTGCAAGTAAAACCTCGACCAGTTTTATGATTGATGCATGGAATAATGTTTATTGCTTCCCCTACATAGATAAGTTACCGGACCGTCATTTACGAAATGAGGTTCTGAGGGCTAGAATTGGGGTTAACCCTTGTTATATGAACAACTCGGTAAAGCGGGCCATGATCAATGAGGAGGGAAGCTGTACTTGCTCTTTAGGGTCCAAATGTGATATGCTGCATATCTTATTTGATTGTCTGAAGTTTTTGGACTTGCGTATCAAATTTTTAAAACCAATCCTTATGAAATATGAGATTAAAACTAGGACCCAGGCTGTGACACTGATGACAGAAATGTCCCACTTAGATATTGCTGTGGCAATGGGGAAATATATGCAAAAAGTGAAGGCAGTTTTATACCTTTTAAACGAGTTTTAATAATTAGCATTTTTAAAATATGTTTTTAGGGTGTCTGTGTGTAATGAAATGTTTTATTTAACTTTTTGGATGAACTTTTTATCGATATGTATTGTTTGTGGACCAACGGTCCAAATAAACGTGAAATAAACTTGAACTTGAACTTGTGCAGTGTGCTTCTTGCTCATTTGTTGGTCTGAGACTTGTGGGCTGTATCTACTACCTCCTCATCTCGCTTCTCTCCTATATTCCAGCTGGTTCTCAGCAAAATTAGTTTCCAAAGTGATCCTTTTCTTTCTGAGCGCTACAATGGCCCCACAGAACAGTGCATCTCCCGCCCTGGCTTGGATTCTCATTTTCAGATTGCTGATTAATAATGCATTACCAACAAGAGATTACCTACCACTCTTTGAGGCTACTGAGCAAACGTCGCATGATTCTTCACATGACGATGTTAAAAGGTCGGTTCGTGAGTGTCAGACTCCTGGAGTATAACCTATATTGTTTAATATATGTCAGTTAGGGCTTTTTAATTTATCAAGTACTTACGCTCTTTACTTAAACTCGATATTTGACAGGTAAAAGGGTTATAGCCTGAAAGTTGCACAGTGCTTGCTAGTCCGATAGCTTATAAGAAATACTGTTCTAACACGATGTAACTTTGAGAGCAGTAATATTGTATTTATTTCTAGCCTGAAGGAGACACGAGATTCTCTACATAAGATGTTTTCAGTGAAACTCGTCAGAAAGGAAATATTATTCTACCATGAGGTCTGCCTGTGGGATCTTTTAGTATCCACTGAGACCCATGCTTGGTTGTGTGGTCATTATTAATAGCTTAAAGTTTAGTATAAGGCGCATATGCATCACGGTTCCTGGTCAAGTGACTCTCATTTTCAAAGGTTCATCAACATTCTTCTGCTGCTTCTCTGCATGTGGCTTCTGTGCTTCTCAGTGGACAAGTTATTATAACTACCATTTTCCCACATGCTTAGAACACCATATACACCCTAATATATTCCCTAGAAGCTAAATGGACATGGTATGTCTGATAACGAAATAGCTTCACAAATTTAATATACCGGTCATTCAGTGGATCCGACGGCTATTCTGTCGAAGTCCTTGGTTTATACCTACCTTTATATCGTTTTAATCTGCTCAACGTGGGACCCTGGTGGTTCCCTAGTAAGTCTGTAGATCACATGGTCCATCTCTCACCTCAACAGCCCTGTTTTCATGTAAGGATTTCAGTGAATTTGAGTCAACATTGTGAGACTTGGGAGTGTCTCAAATGCAATGAAATAGGAACTCCCAGGTAGATTTCTAATACAAAACTGCCCCCCAAGACCACCTCCATGAAGGTTTCTTGGGAGACCTGGCCTTCAGCTTTTTTTAGATCTCCATTCCTCTCAGCAGCCCTCAGCCTGCTCTATTACACAGAGCGATCAGTCAATTCAGCCTATGACATGAGGCATCTCCAGTTCAAAAGCACAAATCCCAAGGGTGCAAACCAGGCATCTGGTCTGCATGCAACCTCACCCTAGTGTGAAAATCAGAACACTGTCCAGCTGCAACCCACTCTCGCTCCTGCCAATCAACATAATAATACAGATAACCAGCCTGTAGATTGAACGACCTCTATTTAAAAGTGTTTTATGTGGCGAAAAGAGGCTTCAACTACTATTTGTTCTTTTAAGCTCAGATTGTTGTTTTCAGCGGAGCAAAAACGTTTTCCACAGAATCAGTTGAACAGGTAAAGCCTACATAATTAGCTTGTTTCTCCTTTGAGATAAAATTGCTATTTCTGCTCTGTTCAGAGATGTTTGTTGATTAACGTTTTTTGTTGAATTGTATTTACTCACGTTGTGTGTGGTTGGCAACAATATCTATGAGGGGTAGAGGTTGGTAAAGCTTCAAAGAATTCCTAACCCAAAAATGTGCCTCTTTTTTTGCAGTCTGTTGTGTCAGCTGACATGGATCTCAACCAGCTTGAAGCATTCCTCACTGCTCAGACCAAAAAGCAAGGAGGCATCACATCAGAGCAAGCCGCGGTCATTGCAAAATTCTGGAAGAACCACAAGGCAAAAATCCGAGAGAGCCTTATCACTCAAAGCCGGTGGGATAACAGCCTGAAGGCCATGAACTGGAGAGTCGACTTAAAGTCCCAGTCCCGGCTCGCAGATCAAGCCAACGCTCCTGTGGCCATAGTGGAGATGGAACTGGGTAAAAATGGGCAGGTAAGAGGAAATAGGTGGTGCCAAGTGTTCAAAATATTAAAATGTAAAGAGTTTTAATCTGAAAATCTTGAAGTGTTCATATTGCTTTCTGGTATTTTCTGGAACTAATTTTATTTCACATTTTCAACTTTTTTTATGTTTTATGTAATACCTTACTCAGGCTGAAGGAGGCACCTAAACAGACATTTCATTTAAAACCAGATCACCCTCGTGAAAAGGGCTTTAGACTTCAGCATAGCCCAGGCTTTGACTTCAGTCTATGGTGGGATTACAGTCGCCTCAGTGGGACAAATTTAAATACGACCCCTCCTGTTCACCTGTTTGCTCCCACATGAACGCTCTGAGGACACTACTTGGGTAGTTGTTAATGCTTGACAACTTCCCCTCCACCCCCAAAATATATTTATATATAGGTGTGCAGAAACGATAGGCTGTTTTTTTGTATTTTATTTTACAGCAGGAGTAGGACAATCTTTAAAGCCTGCGGTATGACATTCTGGGCTGATTCTGGAGAGAAGCGTGCGCCTTAAGAGAGGGGTAGATAGGTAAAGCAGGAGAGTAGGGTTGAGGGCTGACAATTTGAAGCGAGAGTAGCTCTTAGGTAACAAAGGTGGTATTTCGGTATAAAGTTCCACAATCCATTACGCAGGAAGTGTCGGTGTGAAGGAATCGATATGAAAAGCAGGGATCCTAGGTAAGAGGAGGCAGGGAGCAGGGATTGTGCTGTTGAGAGAGAAGACGCATGTATTTATAATCACTGATGACAAAACAGAATATCATTCTTAATGCATAGAGTTAGACAAAGGGGTATTCACTGCGATGACCTTCAGTAATTGGAAGACTCATCTGTTCTGTTCTCTGAGAAGGTAATTGTGCGACAGCATCAATATTGTGCACCATGGTGACCAGTCAAGGGTGGACTTGTGCTGACGTATTCAACAGATGTTGGCGTTGTTGTTTACGTGTCACAGGTGATTTCAGAACATGCCAGATTTCACGCATGACTGTGTTTTAAAATACAATAAGATGTGGCCCTGAGTCTCTGTGACAGATGCTTGTTCGCTTAAAGTGGGATGTGTAATGGGCTGTGCATCAGCTGTCTAGAGGCTTCCAGAGTTGGACCAAGGGCAGCAGGACTTCAAGATACTTGGAAATGCTGTTGTATTAACCATTGTAACTGTTCAACCATCATCGGACTAGCGTCATGTTAACACATGCGGTCAGGCATGGGTGGAGGGGCCCAGGCTGGAGGGGTTTAGCTCTCAATAGTACAGTAAGTGCAGTAACACTGGGGCCGAGGGAAAACAAGGGGGCCACTGCACCCCATTTATGAACAGGGGTAACTTTGATGACATCGCTCCTTCTCCTCCATCCTTTACCACATAATGATACAGATTTACTCCAAATCATCGCCAAATGTTTAAGTAGGTATCACACCATGTAGTACTTGTAAATAACTGCTTTATTGCAATGATTTCCCATCGTGAAAATGGAGCCCACAGCCAGTTTGTCCGCTGCCTCAGCCGTACAGCCAGTCTGACCCAACAGCAACAGCAGCGCACGCGTGATAATGGAACCCAGGTCAAAAATAAACCCTTGAAAGCTCAACGTATTCCCACGCCAAAAGGAATTACAAAACAAACAGTATTACAAACACTAAAATGGAATCGCAATTCATAAAGGCACACCACCATCCAATTTTTGGAAAATAAAGTGACATATGGACATATAAAAAAATTGGCTAAATTCCTAATTCTACCAACTATTAAAGATAATAAAATTGAAAGCAGCATCTCAACTCATGTAAAAATCCCAACATTTTGAAGGCCTCCCAATGTTTCTTGAGCCCCTAAATTTGAAAGGCATACCAACATTTCTTGAACCATTACATGTGGATAATGGATCACATACAGGTATCTCAGTATTTGCCCTTTCCACCATTATCCACATTATCTATCACATTGCTTGAAGTGCAAGGAGTTTCAGAAATTTCATCATGTGTTATATTTTCTTCATTATAAGGTTGCCATTGCTGGAATTGCAAAAACCTACTAGAATTTCCCACCCAGAAGTGGAATTTGAATCATTTGCTTCATCATGGCCTTTTACTGACTGAATTTTAGTAGCTTGGACAGGAGTAACTTTGATGACATCACTCCTACTTTTCCATCCTTTACCAGATAACAATACAGATGTACTCCCAATCGTCGTTGCCAAATGTTGTTAGTAGGTATCACTCCATGAAGTACTTGCAAATAACTGCTTTATTGCAATAAATTCACATCATTAAAATGGAGCCCACAACCAGCGCGTCCGCTGCCTCAGCCGTACAGCCAGTCTGGCCAAACAGCCACAGCAGCACACGCGTGATTATGGAACCCATGTCAAATAAACACCTGAAACCTCTACATATAGCATACACAAATGCTTTATATGCTAAAGGGAATTACATAACACACATTGTTCCAAATACTAAAATGGAATCACAATTCATAAAGGTACAACACTAACACACCAGGCGATTAGGGAGGTGTCAATTTCCTTGCTTGCATCAGGATCCATGGCATTCTTAGTACACCACTCTCCAGTTGGTGTTGCAATGAAATTGCTTCTTCTCCCACAACGGCACAACGGTAGAACGTTAGATGCGTGAACATTTTTGCTCTGGCGTGGGCTGCAATGTTCTATTTTGCCTTCTCCGCGTTCTTTGTCGAGCTGCATTATGTGTTCATTGTAGATGTAGTTTTGGCTGGTGTGTTATGTGTAATACAAGTTTAGCTAATGGCTTGTTTTACCATTTGCAGCATGAGTTTATTGTCATTTGTGATACCATTCTATGCTTTACCTCGTCTCCGCCAGGTTGAAGTGCATGTAGAGGCACAACTTCCAAACCATCATGAATTTTAGTTGATTAGGCACAATGCGCATGTTCTACTCTTTGTTAACTTTCATTTATCGGATTGGTCAAATGATGTGTTGGGCAATGCCAAACATCTATCTTATTCCATGAAGGCCTTGTTCACGTAGGCCATGGGTATCCAGTGTATCTCCAGGAGACGGATCTGTGTTGGAATTTACAAATATCTAAGTAGGACACATTTATATACAGTGACGCGGATCTGAAACAATTGATGACGTGGATTCAGCCCTCCTAGACGTACATTGCATTGGATAACCCTGATCAGGCCAAAGATACTTTGACAATGCAGATTGACTCTTTTTACTGAAATATTTTAGCCCAGAATTCAAATGTATTTGTCTCTTTAGACATGTAAGATAACTAGTATTATCCACTGTAATTGCTAGCGCATCCAGGGCCAAACTGGGGAACCAGAAGCCGCCCTGGAAAAAATACTCAAACCAGCCTGCTCTCTTCGTCTCCTTGTGTAGTCTCACTCACTCATTCTTTCTCTCCATTCTCTCCTCTAACTCTCAAATTGCTTTCTTTCTGTATTTCTCCTCTTACTCTCTGGAAACCTCCCGGTGCCTGTTGCAGTTAACCTTGGGGAGCTGGGGATAGTGACAGAGGCACCAAGAGCAGTCCTGGACTTTGCAAACCTTCCTCCAAGGGGTCTAGTCAACCGGTGAAATGCACGGTGGAAAGAAATGCCTGTTCGGCCCTTAGCACAGCTTTTCAATTAACAACTAACTAATACTGAATTTATCAACCCTGAAAGGGTGAAGGATTGAATCATCCAAGCAAGTTAATGTTGTAATCGGCATGTCACACACAGATGACAGCAACACACATGTATATTGCTGCGCCATCTTGCAGAAATCTTTATTATTCATTTAAACAGTGAACTAATCCCAAAAATATATTTTCCTGAGTGTATAGAGCCAGTCTCCATCTGGTTTAAATTTCTTATGCCGACAGTTGAAATTTTCGAATTTAACCATAGATTTATGAGATTTTCAGCAACGTATACTGTTCTTCAAAAAGGATACAGTTCTATTTTTCTTGCCACTTAAATGTAAAGAAAGGCAAGGTCTGACTGGATTATGTTCAAAGGCTTTATTTCGATAGGTCATATCATAAAAGTATCACATTGATATAAAAACATTTACACAGGAATCAAATTTTAGTGAACCATTAGTTCCAAGCATTTTTAAAAATTTTAGATTTTTAAATACCAAAGAGAATAAAAACAGAATTAAAAATTTGGGAATTCAAATTGATCATTCATATAAAAAACAGATTAAACATTTAATGCTAGCCTTTTAGCTCTGATGGACCATGTCCACGATAAAAATTTGGAAAGACCACAAACATACAGCGGCCGAGTGTCCGATGTTAAGATACGAAGTGCCTCGCTTGAATACCTGGTACCCATAGTCCGACATATAGGTTTGAGCCACGTTTGCCTTGGGCATACATAGGCCGGACAGACAAACAGGATATGTAATACAGTCTCTATGCTAGTTTGACAGAAGGGGCAAAAAGGGGATGTCTGGGACGGGGGCTTCCAGTGAGTAGTTAAGGCGCGCACTGGAAGGGCCCCTACCCCGAACCTGAAGTATAGAGCCCTATCATGAGATTTCCATACCATATCTAGGTAGAGTTCCCGGGGTGGTACATCTTTATGTCTTAGGAACTCTTCCGTTAGCCTGCCAAGGGTTGGGTCAGTGCTAGTTCTGGTGGTGGCCCATTTCCAGTAGAGGGTCTTTATAATCGCTTTAGGAGGATAAGACCGACTATCCCAGGCTTCGCTGAGACCTAGCTTGCCAAGGAGAAGTTTGACATCTTTAAGCCATTTTATTTTTTGCCATCCCACCATTGACATTACTTCCGCTAGCCCCTTCGCGTAGCAAATTCTCAAGTCAAGTCAAGTCAAAATTTGTATAGCGCACTACTCACCCAGAGGGTCTCAAGGCGCTTGGGAGAGGGGGTTCGCTATTTATCAAATAGCCATGTTTTGAGTTGTTTTCTGAAGGAAAGGTGGTTCTGTGTAAGTCGGAGGTGGGTGGGAAGAGAATTCCAGGTTTTGGCTGCTAATTATGAGGATGATCTTCCTCCCATGGTGGCTCTTCGGATGCGTGGGATCGCGGCGAGGGCTTGATTGGACGATCGTAGATGGCGGGTGGGGGTGTAGAAGGTCAGGCGCGTGTTGAGGTAACTGGGTCCTAGGTCGTAGAGGGCCTTGAGTGCGTGGGTGAGGAGACGGAACTTGATTCTCTTGTTGACGGGGAGCCAGTGAAGGTCTCTCAGGTGACTGGAAATGTGGTTGTGGCGTGGTATGTCTAGGATGAGTCGGGCATCTGGATGCGTTGGAGTTTTTTCTGTAATTTGGCTGTGGTTCCTGCATAGAGTGTGTTTCCGTAGTCCAGTCGGCTTGTGACAAGTGCTTGGGTGACCATTTTTCTTGTTTCGGTGGGGATCCATCGGAAGATCTTCCGGAGTATGCGTAAGATGTTAAAGCAAGATGACAAGACGGTGTTGACTTGTCTGGTCATTGAGAGGGAGGAGTCTAGTATGAATCCTAGGTTGCGAGCATGGTCCGTAGGTTTGGGCGCGCTGCCTAAGGCCGGAGGCCACCATGAGTCGTCCCATTCGAGGGGGATGATCCAAAGATGAGGACTTCCGTCTTGTCTGAATTCAGTTTTAGGCGGCTGTTCTTCATCCACTCGGCTACGTCTTTCATCCCTTCGTGTAGGTTGGTTTTGGCGGTGTTTGGGTCTTTGGTGAGGGAGAGGATCAGCTGTGTGTCGTCAGCGTAGGAGATGATGTTAAGGTTGTGCTGGCGTGCGATGGAAGCGAGGGGGCTCATGTAGACGTTAAAGAGGGTGGGGCTGAGGGATGATCCTTGTGGTACTCCACCGATGACTTCGGAGGCATTTGACCTGAAGGGGGGAGGTGGACTCTCTAGGTTCTTCCGGCGAGGAACGAGATGATCCAGTCCAATGCTTTTTCTTGAATCCCGACGTTGCTGAGGTGTTGTACGAGGGTGCTATGGCAGTCCGTGTCAAACGCTGCTGAGAGGTCCAGGAGGATGAGGGCAGCTGTTTCCCCGTTGTCGAGTAGTGTTCGGATGCCGTCTGTGGCTGCAATGAGGGCTGTCTCGGTGCTGTGTTTTGCTCGGAAGCCGGATTGTGTGGGGTCGAGGGAGCCGTTAGACTCGAGGAAGGCGGCGAGCTGGCTGTTGACAGTTTTCTCTATGACTTTGGCAGGGAATGGGAGGAGCGAGATGGGGCGGTAGTTCTTAAGTTCGGTGGGGTCTGCTGTAGGTTTCTTCAGGAGGGCACTGAGTTCGGCATGTTTCCAGCTTTCCGGGAAGGTAGCGGTGTTAAAGGAACAGTTGATGATGTCTCGGAGTTGGGGTGCGATGACTGAGACGGCCTTGTTGAAGATGTGGTTGGGGCATGGATCGGTTGGTGATCCTGAGTGGATGGAATTCATCAAGCGGATGGCATCTTCGGTGCTAATTGGGGTCCAGGCGCAAAGGGTGGTGGTGGGGGGCTTCAGTTCGGAGGTGAGGGGGGTGGATAGTTCGCCGAAGCTGTTATGTTTGTCAACGATCTTGCTGTGGAAGAACGAGGCTAGAGAGTCGCAGAGATCTTGAGAGGGGGTGATGTCGTTGTTGCCGGCGCTGGGGTTGGTAAGCTCTTTGACGATGCTGAAGAGTTCCTTGCTGTTGTGGACGTTGTTGTCGAGTCGATCCTTGAATGCTGATTTCTTGGTGGATCGGATCAGCTGGTGGTGTTTGCGGGTGGCGTCCTTGAGGTATGTCATGTTGTCTGTGGTTGGGTTTTTTCGCCAGGCTTTCTCGAGGGTGCGGCTGTTTTTTTGGGAGTTTTTGAGGTCGTCATTGAACCAGGTGGCTTTTTTGTTTCCTGGCTTGTTGTGGTAGTTTTTCACGGGTGCTAATTTGTCAGTGCAGCGGGTGATCCATTGTGCGAGATTGATGGCTGCATGGTTTGGGTCCGATGATCTGGTGGGAGGGATTTGATTTAGGGCTGTGGTGAGCTGGTCGGTGGTAATTTTGTTCCAGTTTCTGCGGGGGACTTGTTGTGGGTGGTGGTGTGTCGTGGTTTTTCTGAAGTTGAAGTGGACGCAGCTGTGGTCCGTCCAGTGGAGTCCTGTGGCTTGATTGAAAGAGATGTGTTTGAGGGCGGAGAAGATTGCGTCGAGCGTGTGACCGGCGTAATGGGTGGAGGTGTTTACCAGTTGTTTGAGTCCGAGATTGGCGAGGTTGTCCAGAAGGGTGGTGGTGTTGCTATCGCTGTTCTTTTCCATGTGGAAGTTGAGGTCCCCTAGGAGAATGTAGTCCTCGGAGGAGAGGGTGTGTGGGCTGATAAAGTCAGTGATGTCTTCGCTGAATTGTGTGCGGGGTCCTGGGGGTCTGTAGACGAGGGTGCCTCTAAGTGTAGTCTTGGGGTCGGTGTGAATCTGGAAGTGGAGATGTTCGGCGGCTGTGAAGGTGTTGTCAGCGCTGGTCGTGATGCGGATGGAGTTCTTGTGGACGATGGAGATGCCTCCTCCTGTTTGGTTGATGCGGTCCCTTCGGATGATCTTGTAACCATCTGGGATGGCTATGGCGATATAGGGCGTTCATCCAGGTTTCCGTGAGAAAGGCGACGTCCTGAGTCGCGGTGTCAAGTAGGTTCCATAGTTCAATGGCGTGTCTGTGGACCGAGCGGGTGTTGAGCAGGATGCACTTCAGGTGGTTGTTGTTTGCGCTTAGTTTGGCGTTATTGGTTATAGCATGGGACCTGATGCAGCTGAACTTGCAGGATTGGCAAGTGAAGGGTCCATGGGCGCGTCCTGGGGCGGCTTGGTGGCAGTCTGGAAGTCGGCCGGTGTTGAATGCAGTGAGGGTTGTGGCGTCGTACGTAAGGTGGGAGGAATGGTTTTTGCGGGGGCCAGGGGGTCGGGCTCTGGGCGCGGACCAGGCGCGGACGGGCGAAGATGGGCTTACCTTTGGCGCGCCTTCGGCGCGCATAGGGCGCGTCCGCTGGGCGTGGACTCTGCGCGCAAGTGCTGCTGTCATAAGTGGAGAGTGGGAGGGGGCGGAGAGAGGGAGGAGCAGCTGGGAGGCGGGAGCGGGGTGGCGAGTGGAGAGGGGATCGATACTAGGTGCTGTAGGGAGCGGGGATGGGGCCGCGGGGGAGCAGCTGCTGGGAGCGGGGAGGGGAGACGACCTGGGACAACAAAATGGCACCAAACAACAACAAGGTGATGCAGGGGGAGATCGGGGCACAGAAAATAATTCAGGCAGCAGAAACGTGAAGCACAGTCTGGCACACAAATTAATTATTTTTAGCAGCAGCAAATGCGATCAGCAGAAACGTGAAGGACAGTCTGGCACGCAAATTAATCAATTTTAGCAGCAGCAAATGCGATCAGCAGCAGTACGCGATGCACAGGCTGGCACACAAATTATTTTAGCAGCGATCAGCAGCCAATACCATACCACAGGCGAGATCTGGGGCACAGTCAGGCACAAAGTGTGGAAGCGCTACAGGATGGCCAGGAGCGGCCAGAGTTTAGCCAGATCATTAATGGGTTGGCATCCTAGGTCAAGCAGCAGGGGTATCATTGGGGTGCTCTGCGGAAGTGACATGATGCCCCTTAAGAACTTATTTTTAGACCTTGACAATAAATCTACGTTAGAAGTGCCCCAAAGCTCTGCACCATACAGGGCAGAACTAACACCCTTTGCCTTGTAAATGTCGATAACAGGGGCGATGGGTCTAGACGTGGAGGATCGCTGCTCTTTAATAATCACCCCTGTAACCCTCTTGTGATTTAGCAACATTTTACAAAGATGTGGGGTCCACTGCATGGTATCCGAAATACGGATACCTAAATAATCAAATACAGTGACCCTCTCCAGGGATACATGGTTTAGTACGGGGGTCGCCCAAGTTTTTTTGGGGGATTTAGCACCAGGTACTTAGTCTTGTCTGTGTTTATTAGTAGGCCACGTTCGCTGCAAAAGGCCTGAAAGTTATCTAGGAGGCCTTGAAGGCCCACGGGGTCTTAGATATTAGGAGCGTGTCATCTGCGAATAAGAGGGTAGGGATTCGCTCCCCCGCCAGGGATGGTGCGTCTGATGGTTTTTCGAGTAGATGCTCAACAACCCCGTTCACATATAGTGAGAAAAGGGTTGGGGCAAGAACACATCCCTGGCGGACCCCTCTCCCCACCGGTATCCTATTAGTTTGTTGTCCCTCAGTGCCCCACCTTACTTGCGCCAAGTTACCTTCATGTAGCCTCACTAGAATAGACAAGATATTGGATAGAATCCCCATATCTGACAACACTCGTCATAGATGTCCTCTGGGCACAATGTCAAAGGCAGTCTTTAGATCAATAAATGCAAGAAAAAGACTGCCTTTGCCTATAACGACCACTTTCCAATAAATTAACAATAACCTGAAAGCCTGCTCTATTGTGCCGGTGCCATCCCTAAAACCCGCTTGATAATCAGAGAGAACCTCATTATCTTTAGCCCATTGGAGGATTCTCTCGAGTACCACATTTCCCACAACCTTCTGTGTAGAATCCAGTAAACTTATTGCGCGGTAGTTGGCAGGGTCCTCCCTCAGGCCCTTTTTAAATATAGGGACGACCTCAGCCCCCTTCCAAGATTCGGGGATGGCGGCACCTTTATCAATTGCAGTAAGTAAGATATGAATAAGCTTCCCCCATTTCGGCAAATTGGAGCGGAGCAGGTCCCCAGGGATACCATCCGGGCCAGCTGCCTTTTGGGGCACAATGCAGCTAATGGCGTATTCAACCTCCTTAACTGTAAAAGGGAATACAGTGTTTTCTCCGGAAAGTATTGGGGGACTACAAGGAGCGGAAATAGTAGTTGCTCCTGGCTGGCAAGAATACAGGCTAGAAAAATGGTCAAACCAAGCCTGACCAGTAATATTACAAGTAATGAGTTCGCTATCGGGCCTATTCCTTGCCCTTATAGTGCTCCAAAAGCGACCTGCGTACCGCCCGGCACTGGCCTCTCTTAGTGTTTGCCAATATGTGTCCTCCCACTCTTTTTTGGCATTCGCTACCACCCAATTATACTCTTTTCTGGCTTGCTGGATCAGGGGTTGTGACTTCCCCTTGACAGCCTTACTTAGAGCAGACTTCTTCCGTCTGCATTTAAGTGTATACCAACCCTGCTTCACCTTGGGCCTTTGGTGCCCTATTGCCCTGCCCCCTTGTGTTTGTACCAGGAATAGGTTTCCTACCGAATTTATGGTCTCCTGAAACAGTGATGTAACTCTGGAGGGGGTCAGAATGATCTAAGGGGAACGTCTCCATCTCGCTTGGCGAGACTTCCAATAATTGTCCTATAGCCTGGACTTTTGATTCATCTAGGGCGACTTTGGACCATTTAAGGTGCCTTCCACAATTAGATGGAATAATTTTTGATGTGGACTTTACTTTACATGGTGAAGCTAAGCTATTGTGTCCTAACCACAAATGCTTTAGGGTTAAAGACAGCAAGTTGTGATCGCTGTCTACAGTAGGTATTACTACCATATCCTGAACAAATTTCCAAATGGTTAAGCCAAGGAGAATGTAGTCGATCCTGGGCGTGTGATTCGCCCTATTGTACATGTGGGCACCCAAGGGGTCTGAAGCAGTCCTGCCAATTAATGGTCGTAGACCGAACTCCAGGGTCATAGCATTCAACTGGATTGCCTTCTGCCTCCATCTTATTATTGGTGGGACAGCTAATGTTGGTATACCCCTCCTGGAATCATCCTCAGCAACATCTAGGATGTCTTCAGCCGCAAGGAGCTCAAACGTGCAATAAAGTCGCTCGCGATCAATACTTGCGTGCCATCACAGCAATCGCCAAGAGCTTTTTCCAGCAGTGCTACTGTGGGGGATAAAGAACTACCTTTAGTGCCTCTGGCATATACATTAAATATGTCAAGAGACCTCCCACTACGCGGGCATCTCAGTGAGATCCTAAGAATGTCTGACGAGTTACTATGCTTTGGGGTGATGCTGCAACCCAGGGAAGTGCTCACCCATATGAGGAGCCCCCCCGATGGCCGACCCCTCCACGATGGTGACGAAACTGCAGGTAAAAAATACGTTGAATAGCCAACCTTATGGTTAGGTTCCAGACTCCATGTTTCCTGGAAGATACAAATAGTGTGAGACTCCACCAGGGTATTCCAGTCTGGAATGTCTATTTTCCTGGAAATGCCTGCTATATTCCAGCTCATAATCCTCATATTAGGCCTATCAGCCACCACTATATCCTGTGGGAAAATAGAGTGATCAATATGTACTGTTGGTAATTCACCTCCAGGATCAGTTGCCATAGGTAGTGGCAAGAGAGCATGGAATGGAGAAACCTTGCTCTGCTAGGCAGATGTAACTGCCGGGGAGAGGGGAGTCCCTCGGGGGCTAATGAGTATATGGTTGCAGAACGATAAGCCAAATCTGGGTAGGGAATTACTAGCACGTTCCCCCACATTTGCTAAACAATTACTGGTTGTCTCCAGTCGGGATACTAGCTCAAGTCTATCCCCCCTGTAGATTATCTCTGGTGGTACTAGATTTGGGGGTTTAGGAGAGATTCCAGGAGAAGTAATTAGGGACCTGCACCCATTGGACCTTATGCTTTCATCTGGGGCTGACAAGGGATTCAGAGGCAAGTGTCTCTACGTCAGTACCCGAAATTGTTTCCGTGATGGTTATCACCTCCGTCGAAATCAGAGGTTGGGTAGAAATTTAAGTTACCAACTTGCCCTCCCCATGATTGGTTACCATTACTCTTCCTCTGGTACCAGCTTGGTGGCCTTGGGTAAAAATACCCCAGGTCGTGAGTGCTGATTCCGCCTTCACCATGCATGTTCTGTTGGCTACAGATGGACCTTGCTACTCTGATGTCCTTAAAGTTAACTAGGATACAATCCCCTTGGATGTCCTTGGTCCTTCTTCCCAACCAGCTGACACGTCTAACTAGAATAATCTGACCATCTAAGTCCCTCTGAAGGGGCCTGATGTTTTTTAGCCAGAATGTAGTTTTATTCTTAAGTTCGGTATATGTTTCAGTTTTCCCCTGCTTTAGACAGGGGACTCCTGCCAGTACAGCTACATAGGGCATACAGGCTGGAGGCAAATTAATGCGTGAAGGGTTAATTGCCCTACTATGAGCTAGGTCAAGATTTGGAGATAGATCTTTACTTTACCTCTCTGTGTTGCAACATTTATGTTGTCCCTTCTGGACCTGAATAGGTACACTATCACGATCCCCCTTATCCCCTTTGGTCGAAGATTGGTCTGTTGGATTATGTAACAGTCTGGCAGTGCCAGAAGGACTGGTCTGCCATGTGTTAGTGTGGGCTCGTTTTTAGGCTGTTTATGGGCCTGTTTAAAGTTTAGTGGGCCAGTTTTCACTGTTAATTTCTTTGCTATTACCAGAGATATTGCTTGCACCAAGCTCAAAGTCTCCCATACCTTGCAAAACACTTATACAGCGTGTCTTTACAAGTTCAGAATGTTATTTCGGGGCACTGGCCTATTTTCTGTCTCACTTCGGCCGTGAAGAAAGCTTGAATACTTTTACATTTGAATAGTAAGCTTGTATCAGTTGATGTACGTTGCCAGCTATCTTTATAGTCCTCATTTGGCACAAAGTAAGCATGTAAAACCTGGCAGGGGCACACGATTGTAACTACTAATGCCGTTGCGGTTGCAAGCGAGTCCTCCCAGTGTGCAGAACTCTTGTTGGCAAAACACTGCCGGTCTGTTTTCCTTATGTTTTGTGTCAAGGTTACTATAAACATTGGTTTCTCATCACGCTGCTACTGAAGTGGCTAACGGATTGAGCGGTCGCATTAAACAACCGTGAGAGAGCCTTGTTACAAGTCCTGTCCGATAACTCTCAGAATGATAGTGTAGGACCTAAAACCACCATCCAGCCAACGATCTCAAACCCAGCCAGGCAAGAAGCAAACCACTGGCATTCTCAAATCCTTACTGTTGGTAGTTCTGTATTTTTAAAGCGTCACCTATGCTGCCTCTAAGCGCTGCACATAGTGTAATAGTACTCCATTTCCCGAACTCAGAATGATTGAAGGCTGAACTTGACTTCCTGGGTTTCAAACTCATGACCTGCAGATCACCATGGTCTGTGTCAAATATTCATCTCCCTGAGCCGTTCTGAAGGGTATTAGTTGGTTGTTGGTTGTGACTTGGTAGGTTAAAGAGATGGATTTTATTTTCTCCAAAAGATGTCCTCTTTAAATCCGGTGACACCGAAGTCCCTCCTCCCTTTCATTAAAGACTTGGACTGGGAAACATGCATCTTCTAAACTGCAACATTTTTTAAAAGTATGTAATTAGATAGACAAATATTTCTTCAGGTGCTTGTGTCAATCACCAAAGGAAGAAGAGTAAATTTACTTTTCGACAAGCCTTTTTGCAAACTATGAAATCATAAAACTGTGGCCAGCTTTGTAAATTATCTTCTCAGAAGGGTGCAACTATACCCGAACTTCGAGGGGAGAGGGGGTGGGTGACTGCGGCTAACACTCCCAGCCAGTGCCGGCTGTAGCACTGATGGCGTCCAGTGTGCTAGACTTTTTTTGGCAACCCCTCCCCATGACCTCTATCTCCATGAATGTTCTCATTACTACTCTCTAATAGTGCACCTCCTCTCTCCACAGCCTCTCTCAGACATACATTTCATTTTTTTACAGTGCTACTCATAGTTTACTTACACTCAGTTCTGTGATCTGTATGGCACAAGTTCTTTGCCGCAGACACATTAACCCTCCACACTACATTATCATGAGTCTAAATTGCTGCTAGACAAACATCCGATCCCTCGCTCACAAATAGGAACATTAATCACCAGTTTTATTGACATTTTTATTGTTGCCTGAAAACTGCTGGATGCTCAAGTAAGTTTATGTGCTTTTAAACCAAAAGTTATTTTTAAACACCGCACCGCCCACCAAAGTTAGTGGCAGGTGTGGCTGCACCAGTCGCACCTCCCTAAAGCCAGCCCTTCACCCAGCAATGGGGCTGGGCAAGCATTTCCAGAATTGGAGTTTGGAGCTAACTGCATGGCCATTATTGGAGGAAGAATTAGTCACAAATTGTGCACTTAAAACATATTGGACACACCTGATAGTATAACCAACATATTTCTTTTTAGATTTGACACTGTTCCTAGGCTTCAACTCATTGCAAGTCCAGAAAAATCCTCACCCATTGTTGGCTTAAGGGACAGTTTTAGTTAATTCAGTTTTAGTTTATTTGTGAGAATGGCAGGTGAGTGCATGGTTAGAGGAGTTAGTGCACAGTGATGGTGTGTCCCTATGAGTTCCAGCAGACTGATGTCCCTATGTGCAGGCAGGGTGAACAGAGTGCCTGTATGAGTGCAAACTGAGAGGTTTGTCCGTGTGAGTGCAGGGTGAAAGGAGGGAGTGCCGAGTGAATGGTTTGAAGCCCGGGTGGGTGATGTGCTTGTTTACGTGGGGTGAATGAAGGGTGAATGCTATGCCCATGTGAGTGAAGGGTGAGCTGTGTGAGTGACAGGAGTGCCTATTGTTGAGTGCACAGTGAGAGATGCAACAGTGTGAGAGTAGGGTGAGAGGAAGGACGCCTTGAGACCCTCACGGATGAGTAGCATGCTTGACAATTTCCTGATTGATTGATTGATGACTGCAAGGTGAATGATGTGACCATATGAGTTTGAGTGCGGGTCAAAGTGCAGAGTAGGACGAATTTATGCATGGTTAGTGATGTGCTTGTTTGAGTGATATTGCAGAGTGAGCAGTGAGAGTGACAGGTGGGTGAAGTGTCACATGAGTACCAGGCGAGTAGTGTGCTTCTATGACTGCAGGGTGAGTACAGGGTGATTAGCCAAGTTGCAGGGTGAGTACAGGGTGATCAGCCCAAGTGTGTGGTGAGTGGTAAAGCCCTTTTAGCCCTATGGGCTTTTTTCTGTGTACTTCTAACCCAGACATTGAAAGTGCTTTGAGAGCTGGGCCAGTACTGCATGACAACGCATCATTTTGTATACCCTGTTTTTTTTTGCTTCAGAGAACTTTCTTCTTTTTTTGAATTTTTCTGAATAAAAATGTAAATAAATTTCTGAAATAAAGGAATAACACATATCATTTGGTAGCATTGACAGAGTTCTTAGAAACAAACATGTACCTTTTTGTCCTGTAACTGTCTCTTCTGCCCTCGTACGCATAAATGGATTGCTGGGATGCCTATTGATCTAGGGTCATCACACTCGTGAGCAATTGTATAACATTAAAATACATCTAAGGTAACTAAAAGGATTATTCAGGGTCGCAATTACCAAATACCTATTGGAAAAAACATTTAAACACTCTGAGACTCTGGTTCTGCTCGCTTCAGTACATTCAGTTCTATAACACAGCGACGCCTCTATAAAAAAACAAAACAGTGTGGCCATAAGTTTTAATTCTCTATGCCAGCCCACCCCGGCACAGTGCCATCTCCAGGGCATGATAAATGCATTCCAGTTGCTTTCTCCTGGGCTCGTGTTGCATTGCAGTCTGTCTTTTTCATTTGTCTGCAACAGAGGTCTACAGACTTTTCTGTTCTGACCCCCCTACTCAAAATGTTTTCAAGCCGAGCCCCCCTCCAAAACTGTATGGTTTGACTTGGGGGAGTGGGAGGGATAGGGCTGAGTGCTCAGGCATGTGTGATAATTTCAGGGGGAACCTTTTCAGTAGCTCACAATCCACACTAAAGGTTAGATTTTTAAACGATAGAAAACTGAAATAGATAAAATATAATTCTTTCTGCCTCTATCAACTCTTCTCCATCAAGCCTAGTTATCATTCCAATCATTAAACAGACTTTTTGTCCCTCAGAAAACAAGCGTTTGCAAAGCAATATGTTTCGCAGTTACACAAGTTAAAGCTATTGGCATTGTAAATGACAATTCCTTTTATTTATGTTTTTAAAACGAAAACAAATATAAAAGGCATTGTTATTTGCAATGTCAATAGCTCAAACTCGCATAAATGTGAGACCTATTGCATTGCAAATGCTTGTTTCACACGACATCGGCAAAGGGGTGTCCAGAGCAGGTCAGACGTGTTATGTCCTGCATTCCATATCTAGCCAATTTAAAAGCTTTTTCAAGTTTGTGTTCCTTACACCATAACTAACCTTTAACTGTTAAACGCTTAAATGATGTATTCCCCTGTAAATATTTAAAACGGATGTACTAATGATGAAATGTTGATTTTAATATGTTTATGTATGTCTTTTATGACTAAAAGTCGAAATAAAGACTTATTTGAATTGAATTGAACCTTTAACTGTGTTTTCAGTGAAATTTCTTTTATTATGATGTACTCCATTCACTTGCCACTTACCCGATCCACATTGTGCACACCCTTCACATGCAATGGTAGTTGGCCGTAGGGCCTAGCATTTGGCAGGGCTCTGCCCATAACCTCCACTGGCAGAAAACATCTACTGCGCATGGCAGTCGGTGTCCTGCAGAGGTTGGCATAGAGCCTGCCTACAAACAGGGTGATGGAGGCAATGCTAAAGTTATTCTCAGCCACTGGAAATTGCTAGGGCTGCATTTCAATCCAACGTTTTGCACCCTCCAGGCCGTTCTCAACAGAGGTTCACCTTATGCAAAAGAGTACGGACCCTGCTCATCACTGGAACAGTCTATCCTGAACTGTGAAGCGTAGCCTAGTCCAGAAGCAACCCTAGAACGGTTCTGGCCTGTCTGTGTCTCGTCAGTAAGTTGCATCTTGTGTACTCTGGCATTATGAACACAATTCCTAAACCATCACCAACAAAACAAAACTAGGCAAAGCCAATAGGTCTGGGTACTAATGCACACAGTGTACTAACACATGTAGTGTTATCACATTACATTGAGAAACAGAGGAAGAAACAGCATGTGAGGATAAAGAGTTATTGTTGAAAAGTCGTCTCTCATGCAGCTCAATCCAAGACATTGAGTGAATAAGGAAGGCTGTACCCAAACAGCCGATGCCGTTTTGGGAGAGCTCAAGCTAAGAGCTGAACGAGGCTGGTCGAAGAAAGCCAGTAATTGAAAGGGGAGAATCCCTTTCGACACGTTTATTGTTAAAATAGGTCCGTTT
This sequence comes from Lissotriton vulgaris, assembly GCF_964263255.1. NCBI lineage: Eukaryota > Metazoa > Chordata > Amphibia > Caudata > Salamandridae > Lissotriton > Lissotriton vulgaris. The sequence continues at coordinate 1,486,888,768 of NC_141694.1, read as the reverse complement.
GGCAGGCAGGCTGGTAAAACCGAATTCCAAAAAACTCTCGACTTTTACAGTGGGAAAACAAGGGTTTATCAAACTTCTGCTTGGGCAGTATTTACTCTCAATTCCATTTTTAACCAAGGCAATCCCACAAAGAAGCATGCTAACAATCTGCAAAGTAGTTCAATGCCTCGTCAGGGGTAAAAGGGTTACGTAAATGCAATTAAAATACTATACATCAATCACTAATGTTCTTACATTTAGTCCTTGAGCTCCTAACTCTTGGCAATTCCACAATGTTTTGTAGCGGTCTGCTATGGCAGCATGTAGGTGCATGCTTGTATTTGTCAGACCTTCAGCATTTCCATGATAACACATTAAGGTACCTTTAATTTCTGAATATTGTTCCACTGCTCTATTACAGATTTAACAAATCCACTTTATTCCATACTTAATTTACGTTGGGCATTTTATTTTAACAACCTGCATTACTTTTATTGTGTATTTTTTCTACAGACTCCTGGCTGCCTGCTTCATTGATGTACTGTATTGAATTTATTACAACTCCAAGTTGGTTTATGCCGCATTTAAAAAAAATCTCCTTCAGCCCTCTATGTTAGAGTAGACGTGAACAAGCCTTTACTGAGAGTAAGGACTGTAAACCACTACAACCTCTGTTTCGCTGGTATTAGGTTTGAACCAATAATAGATCATCCAGGTAAAAATAGCTACTATACACCCACTGAATCAAAACGAAAATTGCAACACCCAGTGCACAAAAGTAAGCCTATATGCATTGAACCCACAGAAGAAAGAAGTGCTAAGAGGCACCTATGGTGAATGGACAAGAGGAGGACATTTGAGGACAGAAGTTCACAACTTACGCATGGAATGTAAGAAATGGCCAGACCCGTGTCCGCGCTCGTCCCTCGTTTCCAGATTTAGGATCTAGATGTTAAACTGGAACCGTTCACGGTGTCAAATGCCGTTGAAAGTCTCAGCAGGATTAAGGCTCGAACAATGCTGCCATGCAAGGTCTCCTAAGTGCTTCACAGATAACAGCCGCCAGGACGGAGGACAGGGGGAGGGAGGGAAAGTAAAAAGTGCGCGATGCGCGCGCTGGGTTCACACGGGGACAGGAGATGTGCATGCGTACGGAGTGCACATCTCCTGTCCGCACGTGCCTTCTCCTGTCTCCCTTCGGCAGAGAAAGCAGCGCCTATAGGTCTCGCCAAGGCGAGCAGCGCATGCGCTGCGACGCTAGGCGAGACCTAAAAAGTAGCGTTCATATGTTGCCCATGTCTTTTCAGCAGGGGGTTCCCTCAGCCGATATGCTATCCACCATGCCTCTTTTGTAAAATAAGACAGTCTTAATTGTGATGCAATGTGCCCTTCACACCCCTGGGCCCCAGTGCCACTGCACATTCCTCACAAATGAGATCTATTGCTTTGCGAAGTGAGCAGTTCTGTTTTCACCTTGTAAGACTCCCCCCTTCCTCCTTTCTGCAATCTCCCTGAGGCCCAAGCTAAGGTGTCTCCTCTATATAATTTTTTGCATCTCTTGGCCCATTGATGCAATGCCCAAATCGATACTGGCATAGCAAGGGTACACTTAACCCTAACACTAGGAAGGAATGATAGTAAAACAGCGATAATAGGGGTTTAGTTGGGTCGTCACACCCCTGGACCCCAGTGCCACTATACTTGCACCACCAATGATACCTATTTCTCTGCTCACTCCACTGAGTACCAAATCAGGCTGTCTGTCCCTTTGTGTCAAAAAAAGGGGGGAAACCCCCACATCTTGTTTGGAACCTGTTTCATTCGCAACAAGGGAGATTTGGGTCCAATGCTACCAAGAAAATTGGCTCCCCACTCCCCTTTTTGCTAGTAAGATACCCATAATTGGGCTGCAGTGACCCCTCACACCATTGTCCCAGTGCCATTTCACCCGCTGTACTAATGGTAGTCTTTCTCGCTTACGTGTGGATGGTGGTGATGGTGTAGGATTGATTGATAACCGCTGTGTGAATTGGGCTAGGGAACCTGCTATTACCAACGAGGAGTTGGAATAGTGTGATAAAGAGGATATGCTTTAGTCGTGGTTAGGGAGTATGTAGTGGATGGTTGGCCGAATCATAAAACTTTGGAATACAGTATGAGATTATATTGGTGTGTGAGAGATTAGTTGACAATTTGTGATGAGGAATTTATGAGAGGTGAGCGAGTTGTTCCTCCATCTGGTATTGCATACAAGATAACGTAGCATATGAGGGGCATCTTGGAAGAAACCTCACAAAGGTCAGGGTGAGGGTAAGGTATTGGTGGTCAGCAATGAATCATCAGGTTGAAGGTGTTGTAAGGATTATTTTATGTGTGCTACCAATGATATAACGTGCCACTCCTCAAGCTCTGTAGAGGTTCTTGAACAATCCTGGGTTTAACTAGGTTTGATCATCATGGGCCCTTTTGAGTTCTTACCGTAGCTGAGTTGTTTGTGTTTTTGTTGGTGGATTATGCTTTCAATCGGGTGTCAATATGATATGTGAGCATGATGTGTTCTAAAACGGTGTTGGATTTTCTCAAGGTAAATTTGCTTGTGAGGGTGTGAAGAGGTATTTAGTGATGTTCAATGGGGGGCATTTTACTTTACAGGAAAGGAAGGCTTTGTATTTACCCCAAGCTAATGGTCTTGCTGAGCACATGAATAGAGTAGTAAAATCACGTGTGCACAGATCAGTAAAGTTAAAGACTCCTCTTTAGGATGTGCTTAGAGAGACGTGGTGGGGCACATTTGACCACTCCAAACATGTCATTAAAATTCAAAGTTAAATCCTGTTTGGTTGCCTTGCAAATGAGTGTGGGAACAGAGTTATGGACAAAGACAGGTATAGGAGATACCAGCAGGAGTACAAGAATAGGTACTGAATAAAGTTCAGGAATTGGAGTGAGGGAGATTTGGTTTGAGTGACAAACACACTGGGGATGCAAAGGCTTAACTCAATTCATGGTACCTTTTACCTTTGTATCAGTTAAGGAGAATTTTGCAACTGTGTGTACTGATGACTTCTAGAGATCGTCTGAGTTAGTGAAGTGTTCTGAAAGAAATACTAAGTTCTTGAGGGGGTTCCAGCCTCTGCCAATGCTTTCGATGTGGGTGCTCAGGAGGGAGACAGCGAGAATGCTGGCACCAAAAATCTGTATTTGTTGATGGTAATATCATCAAATCAAGGGTGTTTGTCACATCGAGGAAGTTTATTTCTAGTTTTAACGACTGCATTGTCAATTAACGTGTTTTGAGAGAATTTTATATTCCACAATTTTACCTACTAAATATATGTACATCTTCATGTTTAGGTACGACTCTACAACTTTGTATCCATGCCGAGATTCATGTTTTACATTTCTATTATTCTGCTCTTTTATTTCTTTTGTAGTAAGGGGGTGTTGTGGACTTAGGTACTGTGCATTAGTGTTTTCTTATTGTCAGTCATAGAATACTGGGCATGTTGAGAATGTGGGGGGCCTCTTGTGTGAGGAAACGTTCTGGATGCTGGCAGTTGGAGCTGGGTCAAGAAGTCTGTTAGTTGTACCGCCAACAAACTACATATGAAGCGTATATTTTGTATATTTATGAAGCGCAAATAATCGCTCCGAAAGGAGCATCCTGGCGCTAACTGCAAAGTGTGCAAAAGATCGGAAACAGAGAAGAAACTATATGAAGGACATTACAGAATCGTCAGAAAGAGAATAAATCCACGTTTTGAGTTGTTTTCTAAATTGGTTTTCCTGGGTTAGAGATCTGAGGTGGCTAGGAATAGAATTCCATGCTTTCCCAGATAGAAAAGACAAAGACTTGCCTCCTTTGGTCTTGAGTTTGAATTTTAATGGCTTGATCAGGTTCTGACCTGAGGATCTTAAGGACCTTGCAGGACTGTAGTGAGGAAACAGTTTGATGAGATAAATCGGGCCAATGCAATTGAATGCACGGAATGCTATTATTAAGATTTTAAACAATATTCTTTTAGGGAGTGGTAACCAATGAAGGGTTTTAAGAGCGGCCGAGGCAGATGATCTCCTGGGTAGCTTGAGAACAAGTCTGGCCGCTGCGTGTTGCACGCCTTGGAGTTTTCTGAGGGTGTTTTTCTTTTTGACGCCTGCCATCAAACCGTTACAATAGTCAAGACGTGCAAGGATTAAGGCCACTGCCACTGCCTTTCTTGAGTCTATGGGAAGAAAGTCGAAGAACTTTTTCAGTGACTTAATGATATTAAAGCAGCTTCCTGCAACATTCCTGACATGTTGGTCAAAAGATAATTCGGTGTCGAATAGGACGCCAAGATTCCTCGCTGATGTAACTACTTGTGGTGGCGCAGGGATGTTCGCGGGCGTCATCTTGTGCATTTCATTGTACTCATCAGTAATCATTGAAAGCACTTGTTTATCATATACACTAAATCAGTATGTGGCAGGCTATCTTAAACTGTGTGTAATCCAATTTTAAAATAACGGCTTCCATATTCACAGAGCTTTTTGTAACATGCTGGGACCTCATAGCAATATCATTGCCTCTTCGGCCATGACCCTGCCGGAAGTGGACACCTTGGTCCTCAGCCTGGGGACTGAGGTAGGCGCAGTCACTCTGGTGCTACTATACCGTCCCCCCCACCCTATGCCCTCTTTCCCTTCTTCTTTTATCGACCACCTGACCAATATTGCTACCTGCTCCCCCCGTATTGTCATCATTGGTGACTTTAATTACTGGTTCCAGCATGAGGACGCTGGCCCGCATGCTACCGAACTGTTCGAGGGTCTCTCGAGCCTGAACTTTACCCAACTAGTCAGGTCAGCCACCCATAAGGGTGGCCATATCCTCGACCATATCTGGACCCATGGAGTCACGTTCTCCCGCCCACTCATAACTCCTTGTGTGTGGTCAGACCATTTTTTGATCGACACCACATTCTCGGCGGCTGGTCAGATCAGGGCCCCCCTACGGGAGGGTGGCATGGCTCGCAAGTGGAAGGCTGTCGACCCCCCCAAACTATTGGATCATCTCTCCCAAACGTCTCCCCTGCTACCCAATGACACGGGCACCGACGAGCTATGCAGGCTTGTGACAGACTGGCTTACCACAGCCAGTGACATCTTTGCTCCCCTCACTAATTTTCCCCAATCCTGCCACTGCCATTCTCACAAATGGTTCACCCCCCACTTAAAAACCCTTCACTTAGAAATCCGCCAGTCTGAACGCAAGTGGAGGAGGGACTACTGCTCCACAAGCAGAGACGCCTATGTGTCTGCACGCAATAGGTATAAACTTGCCATCTTGGATGCCAAAAAAACCTATGCCTCTGGAAAAATTCTATCTGCCCCCTGTCAGTCTAAGGAAATCTTCAAGGTGCTTACCGAATTCACTTCCGACCCCAGAACGCTCCCCACTCAGGCCCCCACACAGGAAGCATGTAACACTCTCAGCACCTTCTTTATCGACAAAATCGTATCAATCAAGGACACCATACCCATTATGATTCCTGGCGCTGGATCTGTTTCTCCTCCTCACAATTCTTCCTCTCTCACTCAACTTCCCCTCTTAGATTCTACATCTCTGGCTACTCTTGCTACCCGCGTCAAGTCGGGATCTCCAGACGACTGCTGCCCCCCCTCCATACTCCGGGACATCTGCCATTCTTTACCCGACTGCATCCTCCCTCTGTTAAACTCTTCTCTTTCTTCTGGTATGGTGCCGGGTTCCTTCAAGGAGGCCGTGCTGGTGCCCCTCCTGAAGAAACCGGGGGCTGACCCCGCTGTCCCGGCAAACTACCGCCCCATCTCTCTCTTACCTTTTTTTTCAAAGATCCTGGAAGCCCACGTCACCTCCTGTCTTTCTCTGTTCATCGAGAATTCCAACTTCCTCGAGACCAACCAGGCAGGCTTCAGACCCGGCACTCTACGGAGACAGTGATCTTGGCCGTGCTGGATGCCCTGAGAGACGGTGTGGACAAGGCCGTTCCCCAGGCCCTGGTATTATTAGACCTGTCAGCCGCCTTCGACACGGTGGACCACAACATCCTTCCCCACCGTGTCGAACAGGCTGGCATCCAGGGCCTGGCGCTGGCCTGGGTCAGATCCTTTCTGACAGGCAGGTCCCAGACCCTCAGCCTGGGCTCCTTCAGAGCTCTGCGGGGTTCCCCAGGGTTCTTCTCTGTCCCCTCTTCTCTTCAATCTCTATCTTCGCCCCCTTCTTTTCTCTCTGAGGCAGTGGGACGTCACCGTGTTCAACTACGCGGACGACCTGCAACTCATCTTTTCTCTTAACTCCCCTTCTGCTATCCCCAACTTTCAAGCAGTTATGTCCCACATTCTCCAGTGGATGGGCCATAATCAGTTAAAACTGAACCCCGGAAAGACGGAGCTCCTTCTCCCCGGCAAGAGTGCCACCTTCTGGGGGCCTCAATTCTGGCCGGTGGATATGGGCCCCCCTCCCACTCCTGCAGCTTCGGTGAAGAGCTTGGGGGTCACTATCGACTCCGCCTTATCCCTAGGGCCGCAGGTAGGGACTGTGGTCTCGTCCTGCATTTACCAACTGCGCAGGATCAGGAAAGTGGCATACCTCTTCACACCTGATGCTCTCCTGCATGTCATCATGCCCTCGTCCTCTCCCGCCTAGATTTTTCCAATTCGATCTACCACGGCCTGCCCAAAACATCGATGGCTAGACTGCAAGTGGTCCAAAATCAGGCGGCGAGACTGGCCTTAGGGATTCCGAAGTGGCAATCTGCCAGGCCCCTTCTTGTCAAACTCCACTGGCTCCCTGTCGTCTCCAGGGCAGCCTTTAAGATCGGCTGCCTTGTTTTCAAGTCACTACTCGGCCCCTGCCCTGCTTTTGTCAAATCCCTCATTAGTCCCTACTGCCCATCCCGTAACCTGAGATCCTCTCACCTTCATCTTCTGACTGTTCCTTCCTTCAAGCTCTGCAGATCTGGAGGCCGGAGATTTGCTCACCTGGCCCCCAAGCTTTGGAACTCTTTCCCCCTCCCCCTCAAAACCTCTAACTCCCTAACCCTTTTTCGTAAGTCTTTAAAAACCTGGCTCTTCCCCCAATCTGCCTAGTCTCTCTGTCTTCTGTACTCTCAACCAGCGCCAGGTAACCCATGGTGTCAGTGCGCTTTATAAGCTCCCCCTACGATACGATACGATACGATACAAGCCTCTAATCACCCTGCTCCAAGCACAATTCGATGTGTGACTCTCTCGTCTTACAAACAGACACCTGCAGTGGTTCCATTAACCAATTGACGTTTCATAACATGAAAGAGTGCCTTTTCTACCAATTCATTTAACTTGCATTTATTTTTCATTTAAGGATGGTGTTTTTTTTTCTAAGCAGTTTTTGTGTACGTGAAAAAACAATACACTAACTATAGGATAGTTGGTTGTTTTTAGCTATGTCTTTGCTCTCCTTCCTCCTAACCACCAAAGTTCCCCGGTCACACTTGGCATATGCTCTTTATGCACTTGGACTAGAGTTGTCTCCTGCTTTTATATTGGCATGGTTCTGCCGGTCAACCGAAGTCGGTATTTTTTCCTATTTTAAGTACATTAAACAGAAAATGTTTGTTGAAAACACTTTCACATTTGTTCTACACCTGCCTTATTGAGCCCTGACTGATGATGTAAACAAAGAGAGAAAGGCATGCTTAAAATTAAATTCAGACAAATTCCTATTAAGTTCTATTTGAGCATCATGTCCGGTTCTACTTGAGAATCATGTTCCGATCTTTACGGAATCTTAAAACGTGACCAGATAACCAGTATTTTTCTCTGGAAAGGTGGCAACTCTAAATTCAACCACTTCATGTGAAGGAAGGCAGCTTCGAAACGTAAAGAAATATACAGCATTGTGCCCCGAGCCATCTTCATTTGCAAGTACCTACCAGAGGCATTTTGTTATATTCTCCTTAAAGCACTTGCGTACTTCGCTTTACAACCCGCAAGGGAATGGACTATGCGAGAGGGTGAACAGACTTGTTAAGGGCACTATGCAGCTTGCTTTAGCCTCAGGTCGTTCAGTGCAGAAGGAAATTAAAAAAATGTTGTGGGCATACCGCACAACGGTTCATAGCTACATGTCCGTGACACCTTTTGAACTCATGAGGGGGAGGTCAGCGGGTACGAAGCTGATTCCTACTTGGCTACATGGGAAAGTAGAGAAGGTTGGTCACAACTTCCCGAAAAATTGTGCTTCCACTAACATAGCTGAAGGGGACTTGGTAAAAGTGAAACCTGGCGGAAATCAGAGTATGTTCAACAAATTTAGAGGGCCTTACCAAGTGAAGTCGGTGGTTGGTAACTACATAAGGTAACAGAATGGACAAACTTGGAATCTCCGCAGGGTAGCACTTTACCAGAAAAAGGTCAAGCCAACCACTCAAGTGCCGGTCACTAAAAAGGTTGTTGCTGAAGAGACCTGCAGACCTCTTCGCAAAAGGGTTTCTCCTGCCTATTTAAAAGATTTTGTGTAATTTTGCTTGTCTAAGGAAGGGTGTGGGGTTACATGGTCCTGTGTTACATGGTCCTCTGTTCTCAAGGGAAAAACTGTGTGTTCAAAGCAGAATCGTTATTCTTGTGTATTGGTGTAAATTCTTACCTTATTTGTTTTAGTACACTTTCTTTATCCACTGTTTAAGGAAAAGAGATGTGTTATATTCTCCCTGTCCTCAGCTTGTGTCTCGCGCTGAGCTCGTGCTACCTGATCCTGTTACGTGGCTAGTGTTCCGTCCTAACGGCAGTTAGTTGCCCGTTTGGTCCCGGTCTTGCTGGTTGGGTTTTCTACGCTTCTTCTTGAATAAAGTACCTAACCAACGCGACACTGGTGTGCAGCCTCGTCTTCTTTTACAACACATTTGTACCCAGAGAATGCCGCCGCTGACAACATATTGAAGCAATAACAATATGGACGCTGAATGTAAGGCTCGTATTCAAAACAGACTGCATTAATAGAGTTAAACTGCACCCTCAAAGAAGGGCATTACGAAAATTAATTGGAGATTATAATTGGTGAACTTAAAAGGCATACTTTAGGAAATGTGCCTTTTCTGCGTGGTCAGTATGGATTTTTCACCTATAGGTGGACCCTATATTTTTCCTGGCTTTAGAATTCTGTACACTTTACCCCTGCTAATCAGTAGTACAATCACTGTGCCCCTCCCCCCCTTAAACAGGGGCGAATTGGCATACTCCAAATTTGTATATATAACTTACCTACATGTCCCTATTAGATGGTTTCAGGTTTACCCAGGGCCTGAAAGCATTTTTTCCATCTTTTATTGTCATTGAAGAACACACACAGCAACAGACATGCTCATGCCAAAAGGGGTCCACCGATCTGTAAATCAATGGACATGTAAAGACAGCACTGTAAAAAAGTGTACATAGGCACATATAAGAGGTAGCTGCAGCATAAAAACGGTAATACTCCGTGCAGCTACATCAGTGTTGCAAAAACGTAAGGACTTCATCACCCCACACGCACTCCCCTCCAAAGACTACATCCTTCTGGGAGACCTCAACTTCCACCTTGAAAAGATCAACGACCGCAACACCGCCACCCTTTTGGACAACCTCGCCAACCTCGGACTTAAACAACTGGTCACTTCCCCCACCCACATCGCAGGTCACACTCTCGACCCCATCTTCACCTCCAGCAACCATGTCTCCTTCAGCCACACTACGGATCTCCTCTGGACTGACCACAGCTGCGTTCACTTCACCTACAACAAGCCGAAACCCACCATCCTCCTCCAACCAACTCTACAAAGAAACTGGAACAAAATCACCACAGAACAGATCTCCACATCGCTCCTTCAAACCTCACCAGCCCTCTCTTCTAACGCCAACGAAGCCGCCTCCAACCTCACCCTTTGGTTATCCAACACCGCCGACAACTTAGCACCACTGAAAAAACGTCAACACAAACTTGGCATCAAGAAGGCCTCGTGGTTCAACGACGACCTCAAGAAGTCCAAGAAACTGTGCCGCTCCCTTGAAAAGGCCTGGAAAAAAGACCCATCCACCAGCAACAAGGACGCCTTCAAAAGCGCCATCCGTACTCACCACCAACTGATCCGAAAAGCCAAGAAAACAGCATTCAAAGATCGACTTGACAACAACGCCCACAACAGCAAGGAACTTTTCAACATCGTCAAGGAATTCTCCAACCCCTCGGCCAACTCCAACGACATCACCCCCTCTCAAACCCTCTGCGATTCCCTAGCCTCTTTTTTCCACAACAAGATTGCTGACATCCACAACAGCTTTGACAACCAACCCGGAAGCCAACCCACCCTACCATCAGCTGACCTTCTTCCCCCCGTTAACACCCTTAACGCCTGGAACCCAATCTCCACTGAGGACACCATCCGCCTGATGAATTCCATCCACTCTGGATCCCCCACTGACCCATGCCCTCACCACATCTTCAACAAAGCAGACTCCGTCATAGCTCCGCACCTCCGAGACGTCATCAACTGCTCTCTCAACTCCGCTACCTTCCCAGAAGACTGGAAACACGCTGAACTCACCGCCCTTCTGAAAAAACCAACAGCAGACCCCACCGAACTCAAAAACTACCGCCCCATCTCGCTTCTTCCATTCCCGGCCAAAGTCATCGAGAAAGCTGTCAACAACCAACTCGCCGCCTTCCTCGAAGCAAACAAATCACTCGACCCCTCACAATCTGGCTTCCGAGCCAAACACAGCACTGAGACCGCACTCATCGCAGCAACAGACGACATTCGAACTCTACTGGACAATGGAGACACAGTCGCCCTCATCCTCCTCGACCTCTCTGCAGCCTTCGACACAGTCTGCCACAGCACCCTTTTACAACGCCTCAGAAACATCGGAATCCAAGGAAAGGCTCTGGAATGGATCACCTCGTTCCTCACCGGAAGAACCCAGAGAGTCCGCCTCCCACCATTCAAGTCCGAGGCCTCAGAAATCATCTGCGGCGTACCACAAGGATCCTCACTCAGTCCCACCCTCTTCAACGTATACATGAGCCCCCTCGCGGCCATCGCCCGCCAACACAACCTCAACATCATCTCTTACGCGGATGACACTCAACTGATCCTATCTCTCACCAAGGACCCCAGCACCGCCAAAACTAACCTACACGAGGGAATGAAAGAAGTCGCCGAATGGATGAAACAAAGCCGTCTGAAACTGAACTCAGACAAAACAGAAGTCCTCATCCTAGGTAAATCCCCCTCTGCATGGGACGACTCTTGGTGGCCGGAAGCCCTCGGGAAAGCACCCATCCCGACGGACCACACACGGAACCTGGGCGTCATCCTGGATTCCTCACTCTCAATGAACAGACAAGCCAGCGCCGTATCCTCTTCCTGCTTTAACATTCTCCGCATGCTCAGAAAAACATTTCGCTGGATCCCCTCCGAAACAAGGAAAACAGTCACCCACGCTCTGGTCACGAGCCGACTGGACTACGGAAACACCCTCTACGCAGGTACTACCGCAAAACTCCAGAAGAAACTACAACGAATCCAAAACGCCTCAGCCAGGCTCATATTAGACATCCCACGTAACGAACACATCTCCGGTCACCTTAAAGACCTCCATTGGCTACCCGTCAACAAGAGGATTACTTTCCGACTGCTTACCCACGCACACAAATCACTCTACGACATCGGACCAGAGTGCCTCAACTCTCGACTGTCCTTTTACACCCCCTCCCGCCAACTTCGCTCTTCCTGCCAAGCCTTCGCCACTGTACCTCGCATCAACAAGACCACCATGGGAGGCAGATCCTTCTCCTACCTGGCTGCCAAAACATGGAACTCACTCCCCGCTTACCTTCGCCTCACCCACAATCACCTAGCGTTCAGAAAGCAGCTTAAAACGTGGATATTTGACAAATAATCCTACTCCCCTTCCTAAGCGCCTTGAAACCCTCTGGGTATGTAGTGCGCTATATAAATGTTTTGACTTGACTTGACTTGACTCCTGAGGCTAACATGGGCACAATGGAGCGATAGCACTTTTCAGATTTTTCCTGTGGATGGTCCCAGTCGCCATCAGGCAGGCTGAGGAGGAGATAGGCTCGGTACGGCCCCCAGATATCCTTAGGCTGGGATGAGGGTGGTTGCAAAGAGTGAGTTTTGACACGGTTGTTACAGATCTTCCTGTGCCACAGCCATTCAGCGATGGTAGGGACTCTGCCTTGCCCCCAGTTCATAGCCACTCTGTGTTTAACCTGAAGAAGTGCTATGTCAATGAGGTGCTGAACCTCTTGTGGAACCTTCTTAACATGAATTATCAGAGTATCCATCTTCAATGTATTTGAGTCATATCGGCTATCACAAGTTAAGAATAGAGGAGCACTCCCATGCAAGGTGGAGGAAACAGGCACCATCTTGTTCACACTGCTGGCATTTGTGGGGGACAGAGGAGTCCATTTTATGTTGCTTCTGTGGGGTGTTGTAGGTGTGATGTAGAAATTTATAATGTAAGAACTTGTGTCTGTAGTTTATAGACAGGTTGCTGTCTTTTTTTGAATTTCTAAGGTTTTTTTCAAACTCTATTTTTCTGACTATAACTTCCCTGTAACGTTTGTTTTTTCAGTGGAAAAAAATATATATATAATGTTTTCTTATATAAATAGCATGTGCGAAAATGTTCATTTTACGCCTTGAATAGGCCAGTTAACATGAGGCACCCAATTCATTTCTTGCATGCAGATGACAAAATACAAATAGTCCCACCCTTTGCCACAATTCAATCCTCCAATGAGAGCGATGTATTGGATTGAAAAGAGAACTAATCTGCATAATATTCGTAAGCTGCACTCCGACTATGATATCATTTAAAAAGGCATTGTTGCTGAAACACATCTGCCGAGAATAAAAAAAAGAAAGTTCAAAGCCCCTGTCCCAAGGCCGAATCGCATAATGGCGGACTGTTCCGAATAAAATTATAATTGCACTAATTTGTGGTCCGTGCCTGTGGTGTTCCGCAAAATTGGCAATGAGGAGCAGAGAGACTATATATATATATATATATATATATATATATATATATATATAGATATATATATATATTCCAACCGGAAAGTTCGTGCGACGCTTCCACACCGAACCCAGTGCGCAGACACAGATGAATAAATCCACAGCCAGACTTACTTAGGATATTTCTTCGTCCTTTAATGCATATAAAGTGCAGAGGTGCAACACACTGCCAAACAGACGCGTTTCGGGCGTGAACGCCCTTGCTCACTGTCAGCGGGTAAGTGGTACATGATTCATTTAAGTACATTGGTTAATTGCATAAACGCGCCAAAAAATCCTCTACAGTTTCATTGAACTAAAGAGAGGACTATGGCAGGAACCCATTCACATTGTACGTTATTAATAGTTCGGCCATTTTACAACGGAGCAAAGTTGAAAGTTTGCATGACATTGCTTGGTAAGAACAAAACTTTAGAAATGTTCCCATTCCTACTAGGATTGTGGTATAACTGTTAACAGCAAACGCAAGGAATTCTTTATATAAAGTGCAAATGCATAGCAGCCGTTATTATGCAAATATTATGAGTGCAAATACGCAAAATTACTAACTGTGCAAATACGCAACATATTAATTGTACAAATACGTTAATTGACACATAATAACATTAAATATATATACATAATAAAGTGCAAATGCACAGCAGCCGTTATTATGTAAACATTATGAGTGCAAATACGCAAAATTATTAACTGTGCAAATACGCAACACATTAATTGTACAAATACGTTAATTGACAAATAATGGCATTTCATATATATACACAAATCTAAAATCAAGTCCCTGCGTTCTATTGCTTGTACCACAATGTGTAATTACCATATAGTTCTAATCAAGACATATGGAAAATATATAAAGATTCCATTGTATGTCATAACTTCGTCGAATGAAAATTCATGATAACTGTTGCTGAGCTCTTAAGAATGGGTTTCCACTGTTATAGTAAATGATCAATGTTCAAGCGCGTGTAGTATATACCCAATTAACATTATAAAGTAATCTACCGCTAGCAAAAATGCAGAAAAATAACCAGAAGGTGAGGGAGTGCTAGGATGTCCTACTTTCATAAACAGGAAGACATCAAGGGGTGAAGGGAATAAAATTCCAAAACTTAAACTGTTTCAGTGATTTAAAATATGTCAACGCATAGAATTTCATCTTTGCCCACTTGTCGAAAAGAATGACAAATATCATTTTATGCATAACGGCAGCCTATAGTCCCTGACACAAACCATCACCTAGTGTGTAAAATATTCATGAAATGAGATAAGCTGTTATGAATGGCGCCTTTGGTGTGTACGGAACGAAAACAAATCCACTGACAAACAGCTTCAGATGGTTATATAATGACCAGGAAATGTCGAACAACATGATTGACAGATTGCCCACGAGATTTAAACCTAGGTGACAAAACGATCAGATTTTACAAAAAGGTGCTCAGATCTTCCCCCATATTCAAACCTCCCGGGATCTTAGTGTTGAGGCGAACTATATGTAGGGACTCCATCTGTCTTAATTGTTTTTCATAATCGCCACCTTTCTTGCTGGTTCTTACCGCATCAATTACAAAATAACTTAGATGGGAAAGATTTCGATTATGAAATTGGTCGAAATGGCGAGCTACTGGGTAACTTTTGTCACAGTTCACTATAGCTCTCAGGTGCTGTAGAATACAATGGTGCACTGGCAATTTCGTGCTACCAACGTACCTCAAATTGCACGAGCACGTGAGAACATATACTGCTAACTCGGTTTTACAATTGTAATGGGCTCTTATATTGATTGGTTTATCGTCAAATGGCGTCGTGTACGATTTGGTGTTGGTACCAAATTTGCACGCCCTACACGATATGCAACGGAAGAAACCCTTCCGTGGTGACAACCAATCTGCCTTGTTAGCTGTTTCAGGGGAACTGGACACTAAAGCATTTCTCATGCTATAAGCTCGCCTGTAGGTTACTTCTGGTTTGTTGGGCATTATCTCTTTCAAAATGGGGTCAGTGAGTATAACTGACCACTGTTTCCTGACCAATTTGGAAATTTGGCTGGCCTGTCGGCTAAAGCCGGTAATCAATCTAATAGCATTGCTATTACCTTCTAGGTTGTCAACTGTGGATACGGCGTTAGTGGGGGCCTGCAGAAGTTTGGATCTATCCAATTTATTAGCATTATTCATTGCCAATCTAAGGGCACTGGATTTGTAACCCCTAGCTTCCATCCTTTTCATAGCTTCCAATTGGTGGAGGTTCCTTTGCTCTAATGAACTACACGTCCTGTGTATTCTGAGGAACTCCCCATAAGGGATAGATCTAATAGTATGTCCCGGATGAAAACTTTGAGCGTGCAAAATAGTGTTACCTGCTGTGCTTTTTCTATACAGGCCTGTTGTTATTGCACCATTAACTATACTGACTTGAACGTCAAGAAAGCTAATGTTGGTCTCACTGATATCTGCACTGAAAATAAGGTTGGAATCATTGATGTTAATGGCATTGACAAAACTTTCTGCTTCTTCCTTGCTCCCTCGCCAAATGATGAAAATATCATCAATGTATCGCATGTACTTGATAATATTTTCCTGCCAAATGGTCGAATATTGTGTCTTCAGGACATGCTCCTCCCACCAACCCACGTGGAGCCCCGCGTAGGTCGGAGAGAAGCATGCCCCCATAGCGACTCCTCTTAACTGCCTGAACATTTTATCGTCAAACAGAAAAACATTATTATTGAGGCATAATTCAACCATGGTTAACAGCATTGCGTTATGTTTGTGTAATTCTACTGGTCTCATGCCAAGAAAGTAACTTAAAGCCTTCAAACCGTCTTGATGGGATATACTGGTATAAAGGCTGGCGATGTCCATGGTAATCAGTAGAAAATCTGCAGACCATTTACATTGTTCCAAATTTCTCAAAAAGTCTGTGCTGTCTTTAATGTATGCTGGTAAGGTGGTCACAAAGTCTTGCAAATAATGATCAATGTATTTTGACGTATTCTCAAACAAGCTATGGATGGCTGATACTATTGGTCTACCAGGCACTGGTCTTACTCCCTTGTGGACCTTTGGAATAAAGTATAAATTCGGTATAACAGGATGATCTTTATACAGATATTTCATTTCTTCCTTGGTAAGGAGACCATCCCGTTTCCATCCATTATAATTGCACTAATTTGTGGTCCGTGCCTGTGGTGTTCCGCAAAATTGGCAATGAGGAGCAGAGAGACTATATATATATATATATATATATATATATATATATATATATATATATATATATATATATATATATATATATTCACTGAAAAATACATAGGTTACAGGGACATTATAGGAAAAAAACCTTGGAAAATCACTGAAAAAAACGAAGGTTACAGGGTTGTTGTATTTAGGCTCACATTTCACTCATACAAAACCATTGAAATTATGCAGTTATAGTTACCTGAGCAAACTAGAACTTGTGCCCCCGCAATGCACTGCTTATGACCTCACATATTACATCCTTCATGAAAGATGGACATCTCAAATAACATCACTGATGACATCATCCACAGAACCATTCACACACTCACCCACACCCCCACAGAATATCCACTGACACACCTACATACCCATTCACAGACCCATAAGACCACTCACACCACACACCCACTCACCCATAGAGATACTAACACACCCACTCATCCATACACACTCACACAACCACTCAACCATACAGCCAGAAACTTGTTTTTTTCCAGTGAATTGCTACCGTTTTAGGTCTTGCCTAGGCAGCACTAGTGCTGTCTCTTCGAGACATGCTGTAGTCATGATATGCAAAAAGAACAATTGATCGACAGAATGCAGAACAATGTCATACATTCACCCCAGTACAGTGATCTGGGCATAAATCCATCGTTTTTTTGCTCGCCATTCCAGTTTGGACCCTGCCATATGCAAATTAGTCTTGACTCTGCACCCAATGGGAATAGTCCAACCCGAACTGCCAGGCCAGGTACTGCCTGGACTGGAAACGAGCATCCTAGGACCGGTTTCAGGCTTTCAGCCCTCATCAGCCAGGATAGCTTAATTCCAGTGGCATGGAGAGCACGGTCCCAGGATGCTTGTTTCCGGTCCAGGGAGGACCTGGCGTGGCAGTTCGGTCTGGACTGTTCCCATGAGGCACAGGGTCAAGACTGATTTGCATATGGCTGGGTATTAACTGGGATGGCATGGTGAGCAAAAGAACAATGGATTTAACTCCGATCTCTTGACTGGGGGCAAATGTATGATTCAATTAGCGTTCTGTCCATCATTTGCGTAGCGTAGTCAGGATATGGGCATAAAGCTCTGCCCACTTTCTGCCCATCTTTTCAATTGGCTCCTGTCCCTGTCCTTTGTAAATGGTGGCTTTTCATTTGTCAATTGGCTTAGTAGTTCGTTCTCAGTACTGCCTTGTCTCTTCTTGTAACCTCCCATATGCACACCCCCTGTTAAATGTGTTGTTACTCCCTAGGTTTTAATTACAGCCTCCATGCACTATTTTCTTAAAAGGCTTCAGACAGGACACACACTTGGTCCTAAACTAGGCTGGCAGTGGTTACTTCATTCACTAGAACATCTCACATTTATATGAGACCATCTATAAATTTCCTTTCATCAGCTCCACACAGAGTACAACCTAATCGGAAATTAATGTAATAATTCTTTTGTCACATTTCAAAGCTTCTAATTGTATATATGGACATAGCTATTTGAATGTCCTCGTAGTACTGTCTTGCATGCAATCCATTATGGGTAGGGTGGAGTTACCATATATTCAGTGGATTGGTGTACCATATGTGAGCAAAAGAGGTGCCCTTTTGACAACATGGATAGGTAAAAAACATTGCCATGTATAATGCTAATAACTCCTACTTTGTAGACATGCAGTTTTGGTGCCTTTCTCGCTAGGGACCTCTAGGAGCAGCTTGTGGTACTGCACCTAGACATGCAGTGCTAGTGGGTTGCTCCCTAGGGACCTCTAGAAGCAGCTTGCCGAACGGCACCTAGACATGCAGTGCTGGTGCCTTTCTCACTAGGGACTTCTAGGAGTTGCTTGCGGTACGGCATCGAGACATGCGGTGTTGGTGCCTTGCTCACTAGGGACCTCTTGGAGCAGCTTGCGGTACATCCCTGAGACATATAGTGCTGGTTCCTGGCTCACTACGCAAGCTTTTGCAATGCTCTAGGTCTCGTATTAATGAAAGTATGAGCTATTGACGTTTCATTATTATTTGCAATGTCAATATCTCAAACTATCAGTAATGTGAGACCTATTGCATTGTAAATGTTTGTTTAATGGGTGGAGAACTCTAATCCGTTCACGGGTTTGCAGAGTTTCCTCCATGGAGCAGTGATAAGCAGAGCGGAGTTGTTTCCTCGCTCGCGCTCCCCAACATCAAGTTAACGAGTGAGGAAAATCCACCTTTTGATAAGATTTCCCAATGTGAGCGGTCAGATTTCTCAATGCGGGCGGTTGCGGATGGTTGCAGCCTCTCACGTAGAGAAACCTTCCATTCGCGTTAAAAAAGCTGCCACTCGGGTAGAAAATCTACTTGAGCGGCAAGACAGGAAGTAGCACCCTCTTGCACTGTGCATGGTGCCGTTCGTACTGATTTTACAGCGCAGTACAAACACCCGGCGCTGAAAATCAATGTGAACGGCATAACCAAATGCACTCCGACGCTTGCGCAACTCCAAGTATCGCGGAAGAGTTATTTTATCGTTTCACGGAGTTATGCATAGCGGAACTCCGCAAACACCCGACAGGCCTAGTTATTTCCTAACTATAACATCCTGGTAACCTTTCATTTTTTTTTTTAAGTGAATTTCTAAGTTTTTTAATGTTATTTCCTAAATATAACGTCCTTGTAACCTTTGGTTTTTCCAGTGAATGTCTACGTTTTTTAATGTTATTTCCTAACTGTAACGTCCTTGTAACGGTAGTTTTTTAAGTGAATTTGTAAGGTTTTAAAACATTTTCTTTCCTAACTGTAACCTCTAAACTTAGAAAGTGAGTGTGTGAGTGTTTGAGTGTCTCAGTGGGTCTGTGAGTGGACGTGTAAGTGGGTCTGGGAGAGGCTTCATAAGTGTCTCACTGGGTGTGTGTGTGAGTGCATGAGTCTGAGTGGGTTTGTGAGTGGATGCGTGAGCCTCTGAGTGGGTATAGGAGTGGGTGTATGAGTCAGAGTGGTTCTATGAGTGAATGTGTGAGTGTCTGGGTTTGTGAGTGGGTGCATGAGTCTGTGAGTGGGCTGTAACTGGGTGTGTGAGTGTGCACAAGTGGGTTTGTGAGTGGGTGCATGAGTTTCCAAGAGAGTGTCAGTGGGTGCATGAGTCTCTGAGTGGGTCTCTGAGTGGTTATGAGTCTCTGAGAGGGTGTGTGAGTGGGTGCGTGGGTCTCTGAGTGGGTGTGTGAGTGGGTTCATGAGTGTGTTCATGAGTGTCTGAGGGAGTCTGTGAGTGGGTGTGTGAGTGTCTGAATGGGCCTGTGACTGCATGCATGAGCATCTGACTGGGCCCATGAGCAACTGTATGAGCCTTTGAGTATATCTGTGAGTAGGTGCATGAGACTGTGAGTGGATGCTTGACACTGTAAGTGGGTGCATGAGTCTCTGGGTCTCTGAGTGGATGCATGAGTGCCTGATGGATCTGTGAGTGGGTGCATGAGTGTCTGAGTGGGTGCATGAGTCTCTGAGTGGGTCTGTAAGTGGGAGTGAGTCTGAATGGGTCTGTGAGTGGGTGCGTGTGTGTCTGAGTGGGTGCATGAGTGTTTGAGTAGGTGTGTGAGAGGGTGCACGAGTCTCTGATTGGGTGCATGAGTGTGAGCGGGTGTGTGATGGGTGCATGAGTGTCTGAGTGGATACATGAGTCTCTCTGAGTGGGTCTGTGAGTTGGTGCATGAGTGTCTGAGTGGGTGTCTGTGTGGGTGCATGACTCTGAGTGGGTCTGTGAGTGGGTGCACAGGTCGCTGAGTGACTGAGTGACTGCATGAGTCTTGCAGTGGGTGTGAGAGTGGGTGCATGCATAAGTGATTGGGTCTAAGTGAGCGCATGAGACTAAGAGATTGGGTGTTTGAGTGGGTCTGTGAATGTATTTCTTTAAAAAACTTTTTGTTGATATTTGCGAATTTGTTGCAAAGTTATGCGCAGCACGCTGATGGTTACCGTTATTTGTCAAATATCTTGTGTGGAAAACAACTGTTACTCGACAGATTTGACACATTGGGGATTCCTCAAAGACCCCTGTATTGATGCCATGAGGTCGGGTGACATCCAACCTGACCCTTTATGCCACTTTCTCCCATTTCATTTGACCCCCTGGGACTGTTCAGGTGAAATAAAATGGGGGCTGCATCTCTCTGCTCAGATTGCGGTCAGCTAATTACAGCATTCGTGTTGGCACTCATTTGCGATTCGTTGCGAATACTTCGCTGCCACAGGTATATACATGTGGATTTAATTTAATTTCTCAAAAACTGCTTAACAAATTTAAATCTAAATAACATTAAGTACAATCTGCAGACCAAAAGCTAGCTTTCTGTCGAATTTGGTGTAATTCTGTTCTGAGGTTCCGGCTGCAGGCGTGTTTAAAGAGCTTATTGGAGTTAACATGGAAAACACACTTTTTTTACCTTCCTCCTCCCCTTTTTACCCTCCTCCTCCTCCCCCCCTTTTCTAGACCTCTGCTTGGTGGATCACCCCAAATCTTTACAAGACCTAACTTGCCCCTTTTTTGGAAAATTTCTTGAAGATACATCGAATGGCACCAAAGATATAGGCAAGTCAAAAAATGCTTTCCATATGGAAACATGGTCCTAACTATAACTTCCTACTGGTGACTGCAAGTAGGTAATATCAATATATATATATCTATAAACGCCAAGGTAGCAAATATGTTTGAAAGTGCTGTCACCTATGTTTTATCTGTGAAGTTTGACACCAGTCATAAATTCCATAAAATTTATAGCTCATTAGCCTTGACCTAATCAGGGCATGTTAACTTGTACTTAGTCTTAACAAATGTTCTCTGTTTATATATCTTACATCTGATAGCCAAGATGGTTAAATTGCTATTCTGCACAGCTCAATCATTGTTCCATTGTTTAACGAAAAATAACTTTATTTGGGGAAAATGTGTACTTTACGCAGTGATCATAAACCATTAGTGAAAATTTTGAATACAGAAGGGGTCATTACTGCGTCAGCTAGACTAGCAAGAATTTCTATGAGGATGCAAAATTTCATTTACAAAATGATTTATGTTCCAGGTAAAAGTAACGTGATTGGGGATTTTTTATCTAAAATGCCGGTCATGTTGGAACAATGTGAAAATGATGAGTGGAATGAGTTACAAATTGCCTTTGTACACGATGAAGGATTGTCTGCTTTCAGTAGAGAGGAATGGGACAATGAGTATTTAATGGACAGTACCTTACAAGCGGTCATTTCCCTTTCGGTTAATGGTTGGCCAGTCAAGAAGGATTTAGTGAATGATGATTACAGACCTTTTTGGGAAATTAGATCTGAGTTACCTGTCGCACATAACACACTTTTGAGAGGTGAAAGAATAATTCCTCCTGAGAGATTACGCGAAGGAATTATTTAACTTTGCCATGAAGGGCATCCGGGTATCGTTAGGACAAAATCTTTAGTTAAGAGTTTATTTTGGTGGCCAGGTTGTGATTCTCAAACTGAGAAAGGTGTAAGGAATGGTATTTCATGTTCATCTTCTGATAAAACTCTTCATACATTTCGTCCTCCTATGTTCGAAGGATCTTTTCCAAAGAACCCTTGGGAGTGTGTGGCGGCAAACATTATGGGGCCTATTCAGGAGCCTGATGGGCCTCATTGTTTTTTAATTGTTCTCATGGACTTATTTTCTAAATGGCTTGTAGTTAAGATTGTCAGTAAAGCGGACACTGATTCTGTTCTTGCCTTCTGTGATGAAACTTTTGTTGCGGAATGTATTCCTTCTTGCATCCTTACGGATAATGGTGTACAATTTTTGTCATTAAAGGCCAAAACTTATTTCAAGAAGCTAGGTTTCACCCATAGAACCACATCACTTTACAATCCAAAAAAATACTATTCATTTGTCATTGAACAAGTAATCTGGATTGGCCTACTCAAGTTGGTAAAAGAGTGTGGAATTATCGTATTACTGTGAATGATTCCACAGGGTTTTCACCCTTTGTACTTAGGAAAGATCGGAATCCACGTTCTAAACCCGTTCCTACATGGTTATTTTCTAATGAGACTGGAACGTGGTCTAGGGATATGGTGAAAACACGCATGTAACAGGTACTAACAAAAGCAAAATTTATTATGATTCAAAACATTGCACAAAAGATGTTAACATTAGTGTTGGTGATTGGGTCTGAGTTAAGAAATCTAACAGGGTTCAAAAAGGTGATTCCCAATTCTCTGATCCATGTCAAGTTATTGAAATCGTACTCAATGCTGTGAGAGTTAGTGATGGGAAAGTATGGAATTTTAATAGAATAGCCAGATGTTAACCTGAAGATTTGGATGTAGACAATGTTAGTGATGTTCTTTCAAAAGAATGTTCAAATAATCAAAATTTGGAAGGGTCTAATGCAAATCTAAGTGTTAATGAGGATCTTGTAACATCTAACGCAAACCAGAGTGAGAATGGTTTATCTTCACAAAATACTGTCTTGAAAGAACCCATTCCATCCACTTCTATAAGTGATGATCCTGTGTCTTTTTGTCACTCTTCAAGGAAAAGAGTGGTGCCTGCTTGGTTGAAAGATTACATCTTTGAAAATAGATAATAGGTTGAAAAATGGCATTATTGTAAATCGATAAATACTTTTCTCAATATAGGATAATTATCCAAAATTGAATTGTTCAGTTTTATTTTCATATTTGTTTGTTTATCATTATTTGTATTAATTGAAGAAAGGGTGTGTGTTTTGTTTGCATTCTTAGAATGTATTTATTAACATTCTTCATGTTGTACTTTAGAGTTATGTAGATGTCATAAGAATGTTATGAGGTCACTGTGCTGTGAATCTTTTGTAAGGAGACAGTTAAATTGGGATGCAAGCTTAAGCTGGATGCATGCAGTTGAGCTCTTCGTTTACATTAAAGGAATTACTTCAATTCATCCTTGATTGCTTCATTACAATATGGTAAATATTAGAAAGTCAATGATATATATATATATATATATATATATATATATATATATATATATATATATATATATATATATATATATATATATATATATATATATATATATATATATATATATATATATATATATATATATATATATATATATATATATATATATATATATATATATATATATATATATATATATATATAAAATGTTTAATTTACTTTCTAATATTTACCATGCTTGGATAAGGGAAATGGGTGGTAAAAGCATGTGTTGTACTGACATACATCCCTGAAGAGAATAGATCCTTCAAAGTGCAAGGTGTTTTTATTTTCACCGCACCAAAGTCAATCAATGATCAAAGAAACTCAATGGAGAATATACACACAATATACACAAATTCAATATGCCCACGGGGAAAAGGGGAGAGGGGTACTAGGAAAAGGGGGTACACATTTAATGATAGTTTGACATCACTAATCAAAGTTTTTCATGTGCATGAATCTTTATTACCATCATAAAAATTAATAGATCCCCATACTTGGGGTCAAGAAACAATGTGCAAACATCAAAACAACATTTCAAATAGAAGCTCCTATTAAACTGTATACATCTGGCTTTTCATAGGAGTTCGAAATTGTAGAAAGGAGTCTACGTTTCGACCCTGGGATTGTAGGACATTAGATCCTTACTACGCGGGTCTTCATCAGGACGTGGACGGTGGAAGGGAAGGGAGGTGGGGCTGTTTCCTAAACAAAATAAAAGTATATTAAAACCGGTCTCAATAGGAGTCCCAAGAGTAAAACTAAACAGGAAGGCCTGTTACGTTCAAAGTGATAGAAATGATGACGGGGGCGCCAATTACTCCTTTGACGGTGAGTGTCCTATGGGCGGTCTGTGTGGGCTAATGCCCCCGCGCTCTCTCACTGTGTTTAAAGCAGCCGCCAGTTTGTGCATATCCTGATTTCGTTTTTTTACCGCTTTTTTCTGGATTTAAAGTGACACACTTTACCTTCCCAATTTCACCCCGCCACGACGAAGGTGTAAACTAAGAATATCAAGATCGATTTATTTCACCATGGTGAGTGATCCTAAGGCAGTTATCTGTGGGTGTCTTAACAGCGCTCCTTTACTGCTACATGATGCAGTCCGTAACATGTATGTCATGACTCTTTATTTTACCGCTTACATTTTTAGATGCAATGAGTGACAGTCCGTTTTCAACCAATTTACACCATAACGATGGAGGTGCTATTTGATAAATAATGTGATTGATTCCTTTGAGACAAGCACGCCCTAACACAAGGGTAGGTTCTACATCAAACAACGCTGACGATTTTTTGTTAAGTTGTTGTTCTTGTGGCGATAATAGTAAGTAATTGGCGCCCCTGTCATCATTTCTATCACGGTTTTTAGATAAGGACTAACACTGGCATAATTACGGTACGACAACGACAAGGGACACGTCTTTTCAAGCCACCTTTTGATTCCTCACCAGGTAACTTTATGAAAGTCATGGTTCTATCCTCAGTATAACCTCCTCCTCCTTTACGTAGCTTTATTTAAATCAAATGTAGACACTTTGAACGTAACAGGCCTTCCTGTTTAGTTTTACTCTTGGGACTCCTATTGAGACCGGTTTTAATATACTTTTATTTTGTTTAGGAAACAGCCCCACCTCCCTTCCCTTCCACCGTCCACGTCCTGATGAAGACCCGCGTAGTAAGGATCTAATGTCCTACAATCCCAGGGTCGAAACGTAGACTCCTTTCTACAATTTAGAACTCCTATGAAAAGCCAGATGTATACAGTTTAATAGGAGCTTCTATTTGAAATGTTGTTTTGATGTTTGCACATTGTTTCTTGACCCCATGTATGGGGATCTATTAATTTTTATGATGGTAATACAGATTCATGCACATGAAAAACTTTGATTAGTGATGTCAAACTATCATTAAATGTGTACCCCCTTTTCCTAGTACCCCCCTCCCCTTTCCCCGTGGGCATATTGAATTTGTGTATATTGTGTGTATATTCTCCATTGAGTTTCTTTGATCATTGATTGACTTTGGTGCGGTGAAAATAAAAACACCTTGCACTTTGAAGGATCTATTCTTTTTGAATTAATTTAATTTGAACTTTGTGATTTTGTCGAATTCGTTGTGTTTTGTCTGGGACCACCTTATGTATACCTACCAATCACCCAGGTCCCACTGACTATATGGGTTTAACCCTACTTTCTATAATATACATCCCTGAAGGGCTGATGGGCCTTTAAATGGGGACTTCCTGACGCCTGCTGGTCAGAAACTTAAACAGAAGAGGAATACTGCCCTGCTTGCGAACAAGCACTCATGTCCTAAAAAGAAGAGTCCGAATGTATCAGCCCAAAACGGTAAATAAACATTTTTTTTAACAATTTTATTGGCTTTTCCAGTGTAACAGTACACGTAAAATTCGTTTTCTTACATGCAGATAACATACTTTGGCATCTTCATTGTATACAAATAATACTACATATGGTGATCTGTGAACGTCGACAATCATAACACCATATACATGTTAATATGAGAGACGTGGGCCTCCGGATGCATCTCCCCCTGGGTATAGCTTATGTGTTATGTGTGTGGAAGACCTCTAGAAACCCAACCTTTATGTCAAAAAACGATTTATTTTGGTTATGAGTCTAATGTCTTTGTTCACACCAATTGGCACCTATGTCCGTTACAATTGGGTTATGCCCTGGTTCCCTCCTTATGGACTTGTTGTCAATTCAGATACCTCCTGCGGTGGTTCGCATAGGTCTCCTCGGTATTCATTCCATTTGCCCCAAATAGTGGACAATTTTTTGGGACACCCCCTATGTATAAATAGTGCCTTTTCTGTCACCATCGCCGCATCCATGTCATCCCCCCAATGTGTCTTTGAGGGTATGGTGCTGGATCCCCATTTTCTAGCTATGTTCCGCTTTGCTAGCGTCATGCCCAGTGTCGCCCAAGTCTGTAGCCCCCGGTTTAGATCCGTGGGCGGCCAAATGTTTAATATACAGCACCGTGGGTCAAGTTGTATTTCTACCCCGCTTGCATTTGAGAGTTCCGACAGCACCCCTGACCAGTATGTTTTTATCCTGGGGCAGTCCCACAGTATATGAAAGTATGTTCCTGGGAGTCCACAACCCCTCAGGCACCGGGACGTGACCTAATTTATGTAGTAGAGTGCGGGAATAATAGATTCGGTGTAGTATCTTCAGTTGTATGAGCTTTAGCCGAGACGGTATGGAGGCGTCTCTTGCTGAAGCAAGTGCGTATAACCAGTCTTCGTCTTCTATGTCCCCTATTTCCACTTCCCACTTGCTACGGAGGACCACTGTGGGGTCTGGAAGATTGTTTACCAACTTGCGGTACGTTAGTGAAATTGCTTTCTTCTCAAGATGGTCAGTGAGGAGTCTATCCTCCAGTGGGGAGGATTCAACCAGGGTCGATCCTGATGGGATGGCACCTTTCAAGGCGTGTCTAATTTGCGTGTAGTGGTACCGCTCGGTGCTCGCCATTCCGTATTTTTCTTGCAGGACTTAAAATGTGATGATGTCGCCCCTACTCCACAGGTCACCTATCTTTGAGATACCTATGAGGTCCCACTGCCTGAATCCCTTGGTGTTAGCCAGGGTACCAAGGCGGCGTGTGTCCCAGAGTGGGGTGGCCAATGTGAGCACTCCCTCCCAGCCCAAGGCTCTCTGAGCTGTGTGCCAGATTTTCACTGTGTGAGCCGTAGGGCCAGTAAGCGTGTGACACCGTTTATTAGTGTATAGGGCCTTCATCAGTTGGTTTGCGGGGAGTAGCGTCCTGTCTAAGCTGTATGCTGGGTCATTGTGAGGGGCGTGTAGCCATTGGTTGACTACTGTTAGCTGTGTAGCCCAGTAGTATAATTTGACACTTGGTAGCGCAATCCCCCCATCGTACCAGCTACGGATTAATTTGGAGTTTGCTATACGTGCCGGTTTTCCATCCCATAGTAAGGAAGATATTTCTGCGTCTATTGCCTTAAAGTAAGTTATAGGGACCGGGAATGGGGTGTTTTGTAGCGCATAAAGGAACCGTGGGAGCGAAAGCATCTTAAAGAGTGCTGCTCTCCCTAACAGTGTCAGCGGGAGGGAACGCCAGTGCGCTACATCTGATTTGAGCCTCTGCAAGGGTTTCTGCAGGTTCTCTTCCATAAAGACGGAGGCCTGCGGAGTGACATAGATTCCAAGGTATTTGAAACCTCTGGTTACTGTTTGCAGTGGACAGGCTGGGGGGAGCATGGGCATTGGTCCGTGCAATACATATAAGAGCGATTTTGTCCAATTTATTGTATATCCTGAGACTATCCCATATTTCTTGAGGATGCCTAATATGGCTTCTATGGATGTTGCCGGGGACATAAGGTATATTAATACGTCGTCGACGTAGAGGGTGATGCGGTCTTCCCATCCCGTTTCCCAGGTGATTCCGCGGACCACTGGGTCCGTTCTTATTATCACCACCAGCGGTTCCAAAATGAGGGCAAACAAAAGAGGGGATAGGGGGCACCCCTGTCGTGTACCACGACCTAAAGTTATCGTACGTGATTTATGGCCATTGGCCACCACTTGGGTAAATAAACATTTG
This sequence comes from Lissotriton vulgaris, assembly GCF_964263255.1. Classification (NCBI taxonomy): domain Eukaryota; kingdom Metazoa; phylum Chordata; class Amphibia; order Caudata; family Salamandridae; genus Lissotriton; species Lissotriton vulgaris. Next base: position 1,486,860,892 of record NC_141694.1, on the reverse strand, counting down.
AAAAGTAGGAAAGGTATAGCTGCAGGTACCATAAAGTGTTGTTGGTAGTTTTGGGGAGCCAAGCAGAAACAGGGCATCCTCAGATGTCTCCTCATGTTTTTGTTGCTGCCCCAAGTCTCCTGGTTTGCCAAAAGAATGACATCCAGGAGAGTTTGATGCCCTATCAAGCACACCTGGGGATGACACTTTTAGTCTTATGGCTCTGGAGTGCAGGGGGTCTTTGTTTCTAGCTCCTATTCATACATAGCATTATACTGAACTTTAAAATCTTTATGTACAATAACCGTTTTTTTTAAATATTTTGTATACAATCACAGATACTGCTGCAGGGTTGACCACAGCTGGCAAAGATCATTAGTACAGTGCTGTTTATGCGGTTACCACCTTGCTGGTTAGATTTTGATAGAGAAGTAGTATAAAGAGGAAATGACAGAAAAGTCAGAAATGCGAGAGAGAGAGAGGATAGGACAGGCAAATAGAGAAGTATACATTCTTTTTTTTTTTGGAAAACCTTTATTGATACTTCAACCAGTTACAAGTATGGGCCTACAACCACCAGGGCTGGCCGCTAATCAATATCATTTCAACCAAGCAATTAGAACCAGACATGGCCCCCCGGGAGGCGAACACAGTATGACTACAATTAAAACTGGCAGCATGGCATACTATACGAATAACAGGATAATAAAGGTTCCTTTTTATAATATAAAGATGAAGGATCAGGTGCCGTACAATATCACAAAGGTGCATAAAGGGCGAGCGAAACAGTAGGAGGTCCACAGTTAATTCGATATTATTCAAAACCATGGCGCTGAGGAATACGAATCAGGATAAACAAGCATACAATTAATGTTCGCGCCAGTGGAGCGCCCGCCCGATGGTACTGAAGTACCGTGAAAGTAGAGGGACAGATAAAAAGACAACAGTTGACAACAGAATAGACCCACTACGCTGACCCGAAAAAGAGGAAACCAAAGAAAAGGCGAAGAAAGATAAGAAGAAAAAAAAAGGGCCATAGAAACAAATAATAAAAACAAAATCCCCCCCTCCAACCTCCCACCCTGCACCCCTGCAGATGACTACGGCCTACCCCCCTAGCAGCGTGCCTGTCGCCCGGTAAATGAACCCGAAATATAGAAGAACAAAGGGAAAGAAAGAAAAGAGAAAGAAAGAAGGGACTAAAACCCTACCCAAAAAAGGGAGTAATGGAGGAGGGCTACGTCCAACGCACTCCCGGACTCTCCCCCCGTCTCAACGAAGAATCCCCCGCCATGATAATACAATCAAGCAGACCACAAGGAAACAGTACAGCAGAGGAAACTAGAAATCCCGCCCCGGACTCCGCTAACCAAATAAAGCAGTCCCGTTACCAATAAATCAAAATTGTGAAACCTCAAACAACAGTCTCAACCTTGGCCCCGTCGAGCAATTTCGCTGATCCCCTCCGATAGTGAGAGCCCCACCGCAAGATTGTCAAAGGTCAAACAGAAGTTGTCGAACCATAGTCTATAAATCGAAATAAGGATGGCAAGTTCCAAAATAGACGCTAGAGTCCAACAATGCCTCTTCCCGACTCTAAGACCAGGCACTATCCCATCCGCCATCTTGTCGGACCCGTTGGGAAGGGGGGTCGACACAGTCCCACACGGATCACAATTACGAGCGAGCGTCTCCAAATCGGGAAAAGCAATGAAAAGTTCCGCCAATTGCAGTTCCAAAGAGTCCAACGTTGTAGGTGTATCGCCGATCTCCACATGTTCGAACCGTTCCACTTCCGCAGGAGCATGGAAAGCTACGAGCACCGGGTCAAATTGCATCGATGGGGTAGCAACAGGGGAAGGAACTGGCCACCGGGTCTGGGGCAGCAAATCAGAGTCCAGTCCCAATCCTCTAATTCTGTCCGTTGCCGACATCAGATTCCAGGCCTGGGTCTGCATAGTCGCCTGAAGTGCCTCAAGGGCCGCCATCACTGACCGCAATGACGGGCCGCACTGACCCCGCTCCGCCGGGCTTCGTATAGCATCAAGCAAATTGACCCCCACGGAGAGGCGCCTTCCCGGGGTAAGATTAGGCGGAGCAGGAATGAGCCGTGAGGGACCGATCATCAATGAGCGTTAGTGCGCACCAAGTCTCCGATCCGACGGCACCGGCGCTACGTACGCCAGGCTCCTGGATCTCGGACCCCCACACACACCACCTCGGGCGTCACTCGTCACCTCACCTCCGATACAGTTCCAGGCAGCAGATCGGCAGCAAAGCAATCAGAAAGATGTCGGAAGTTCCACGGACCGGACCCTGCCGCTCTCTCCGGTCCGCTGTTGTTCAACTCGGACCCGGCTAGACCAACACTGGAGACCCCGGCTTCCAGACTGGGCTAGGCCTCAAATTAAACCTCGACATAACTCCTCTCCACCATGTCGGAAAATTCTCGGGATTGCACCATCAGTCCGCAGAATAGTTCATGCACCCGGATATGGGGCGAGAAATCAGGATATACGACAGGATCTTCGAGCGAAGGACGGGTGTCGGCGGAGCCGGGAGGCTATGCGGCCATCTTGCTTGCTGTCGTAGCTCCTCCTCCCGAAGTATACATTCTTGGCTTAAGAATTAACAGCAACATATTACACATGTGATTGAATGTTTTTGGAAGGTAGTACCATCCTGAAATGTTTTAATATTCATTGCATTGAGTTTAGAGCTTACAATTCTGCCATTTACCATTCTGGTAACACCCTGACAAAATCAGTAGGCCTGATGCGGTGTTAACCACATGGGGGAGAGGCTATTGTAGTTTTAGGGCTGAGGGATTACTGGTGAACACACCCGTTAGTGATATATCCAATGCAGGGGTTACACACCACATGAAGAGGGTTACCTGATCTGTGGGACAGGTCTTTAGTGTAGTGCTTTAAATGGGTCTGTACTCACCGGTACTGAATACCGGCACTTCTTTATTTTCTCCCCTTGAGTACCAGCACTTTTTTCTAGAAGAAAGAGAGTACCGGTACTCATGGGGATCTGACTTTAACCGAGGCAGCGCGCTCCCTTTATCCCTCAAGTTATACTACGGCAGCACCTTTCAAGCACTGCACGGAATCAATCAATGGAGCTCATCACCGGGACCCAGCGTGAGCTGCTTTGTAAATCAGAGCAGGGGTGTGTCTGCAGAGTCATTTGCTTATCCAAAGATCTTACACAGTGGGCACTAAGAGGGGGCTGTAAAATCTAATGGGTGGCGGTGGGAGGATCTATTCAGGACATAGCAAATGAACGTATGGGAAGGTTTTTACAGTCGCCACACATCTGTATTGCTTTCTTGCACACTTCCACTTCCACACTCGCTGATTCCTATTTCATCGACCTTGGACAGACCTTAAGACCAATCAAAAATGTGGAGATTGGCACCTGGTTCCCCAGTGCAGACGTTGTCAGCTCTGGCCCTAACTCCGGTTTACAAATGTTCTAGGAGAGGCTTGTTTATTTATTTTATGTGTTTTTATATAGCGCGGACTTTACCCGAAGGTGTCAGAGCGTTCACAATAGGAACAGAAATGATACATGAGGAGAAAATTACAAAAGCAAACGTTAAGTTACATGAGGCAAAAGTGACAATTGTGAGCAAACAAAATACAAGAGGTAGCAAACGATACATTACAGGAGGAAAAAGTGATATGTGTGCAGGTTACAAAAGCATACAAATTACAAGTAGAGGTATAGTACTGCAATAAATGGCAGACACTCCAGCACAAGAACAAACGTTACATAGGCAATGGTGGTACTTGCGCAAGTATCTAAAGCAAACAAAATGTAAGAGGTAACAAACAGTGTGTTACAAGAGAAAAGTGACGTGTGCATGTTACAAAAGAGTACCAGTACTGGACAGATGGCTCAGTGGGCTGTAGGCCACCGGTTCGATTTAAGGCAGGCTGAAGCAGCATGTAATCCTTAGGCGGTTGATAAAATGCATGCAAATTTTGTGCATACAACCTTGGCACGGTCAAAAAGCTAACCCCGCCCCTTGTTCCCCCTTAGCCCCGCCCTAAACTCCGCCCACTGCTCCTTTTGGTGAGTACCTGCACTTATTTTTTTCCATTTAAAGCACTGCTTTAGTGTGCACTGTGGTAAATGCTTCTATGTATTTTCCCTCTCTACCACTTTATGAGAATGTCCTGTGACATCATGGAATGTTGGTGTGCCTCTCTGTGTAAAGATTGTCAGTTGGTCATCTGAGGCTGAGGAGCTGGTAGCTCTCTCCTGGTGGGGTTTCTCCCTGTTACTTACTATCCTGTAACCTGCCACCTAACTACCTGTCAATAAAGAGGGATCTTCCACTACACCTGGACTACGCATCCTTGTTTGTGTACCACAGTTTGGCGACGTTTTTGGACTAATCTACGCTGCAAGGAAGGAACATTCAAGCTCAACGTTAAAGGGAACCAAGGACTGTTGTGTGATCTAAGAACAAGTCTCTACTCAAGGACTAAGCAATTTAAAAGAAGGAACCTGAAGCTAAACTAAAGGTAACGCCCAGCTAACCCCACCAGTGTCCTTTTCAACTGGGACAGCCTCCACCCTGGGCGTCTGTTTTCTGAAGGAGTCAACTGCCATCTTACTGTCATCTGGACATTGCCTGCCTCCAGCCACAAAAGCGTCTGAGTTTCAGCTGGCCTGATCACCCTACTGCTTCTCTACGGCTTTTGTACTGTGACAGTCGCCCTTTTTCCATCTACTGTGGAACAGGTGAGACCAGTGTGTTCTTCCACAGTGTGGGCACAGTGTGGGCACTTGTTATCCTGTGAGCCTGCTGTGTCTGCTTTCACGGAGTTGCCCCGGCGCTGGCAGTGCCTCTCCTTCTCAACAGCCATCATCTGTGATGTTTGCTCGCAGTGTTCCTACTTCTATGGCAGTGTGTGTCTTGCCAAGAAAGTGAAGTTTTCACTGTTTTCATGCGACTGCGACCAAATTGAGCACTTTACCTCGAGTGCGAGCCGACGCTCGTCTTTGTGCCAATTTTTCTGTGAATTTTATTTAACTGTGACTGGGGGACATTTTAATTTGTTTTTATGCACTCACGGTGTAATTATCCTCTTTGCGGTTGAACCGCCGCATTTCAAACAAGCCACGAGCCCTGACGCGCACAGTCTTACCGGTCCCGTGTTGTCGGCATCTTCTCTTCTGTGACGTCTTCCCACTTGCCAGCTGCTCTACAACATTGTACAGCACGTCTAGACCGTGAGCCATTCGGCTTGGACGTGACGGCGTGCCGCCATTTTGTTTCCTGTCAGAGCGCAAGTCTTTTCAAGTGTGCGTCCTGTTCTGCGAGTCTTTGCAGGAATGCGTCTGGTGCTTAGAGTCTCACACCATAGCGGACTCCATTTCTGTGGCAAGTCGAAGGTCAGCAATGAACTGTTTTCTCCACTTCACAGTCGCACTACGCTTTTGGTACTTTCAACGTATGTGTCTATTTGGTGTTCGAACACTTCAAGCCTTCGTTGGTGTTTGAACACTTCAAGCCTTTGTTGGTGTTTGAACACTTCAAGCCTTCGTTACTTTCCGATTTTATTTTTCATTGCACTGTGCATTTGGTCATTGCCATTATTAGGAGAAGACGTGTATGGTTTATTTTGCATCGCACTGTGCTTTTGGTCATTGCCATCATTTGGAGAAGACGTATATGGGAACTCGGGTGTGACACCTGAGCTCAAGCTTGCTGTTTGCATAATTTGGTGTTGCTTGTCACTGCCTGGAGCAATCTATGAGGATCTCGGGTGAGAAATCGCTCACCGGAGCTAATGTCTTTTGTTTTTATCATTCCCTATGCTTCAACTTATTTGTTTTTCACTGTATGTTGTGGGTTGGTGTGTGTGTTGAGCATAATGGCTTATTATATTTACCTTTGGGGGGTTGTTGTATGTCAGTGTTTGTTTTATGCCGTACCCTGCCATTGGGAGTTTGGGTTCGGTTCCTAAGGCAATGTTTTTAATCCTAAGGTGTACCCTTTTTTAGGGGAGGGTCTGTGGCCAGTCAATGCCATACTTTGAAACTAGGGGGATGTTGTACCTTTTGGTGTACCCTGTATATTTATAGGGGATGCTGTAGTGTTTGGTCTCACAGGGTGGGTATCCTGTGTGTCACCCTGCTCGTGCAGTTAGGGTGTTTGTGTCTCATCTTACCCCATCCATGTACTTAGGGTTAGTACTTATGGTGTACCCTTACTTAGGGGAGGTTCTGGGGTTGTGGTGCCAGTCAGTGCCTACATGTGGTTTCCTAGGGTCTTGTCGTTACTATTTGGAGATGTTACGTTGCGCACACTATTTTTCTCCAAAGTTTCAAAGATTAGTTTTCTTTGTGTACCCTTTTCTGGGGAAGGTGGTGTGCGTTGTCAGCGCCGCCACTTAGTGATGTTATCTTGAATAATTCCTACATTGTTCAATGGTGTACCCTTTTGTTTGGGGAGGAGTTGCATCACTCTATGTGGGTTGTCGGGGTGCGTTGTCAGCGCTACCTCTTCGTGTAGTTGTGCCACTATTGCCAGTGTGTGGCTACTTTCTATTTTGTTCAAGGGGTGTTAGTTTCCTCTTGTGTACCCTTTTCTGGGGAGTTGTTTTGTTCCACAGTTTAATGATTGCCTTCCTTGGTGTACCCTTGAAGGGGAGGTTGTTAGTGCACGTCATGCACTAGTCTTTATCGCAAGGCTTTCCTTTTTCTGTGTAGGTTGCTATGTTAATCTTTTTGTGCTTATTTCCATCTGCACTGATTTTGTCATTAAGTTGTTACACCCTGCTTTATTTGCCAGGATCGCTACCTTGTTTTATTAAGGAGGGTGGATGGGCATGTTATGTAATTTGCATTTAGTTTATCTGTGCATCTTATGTTTATCTTTCTACATGCCTCTTTTTATTGTCCTTTGTTTCTGCTTTCTTGCTTGAGTTTCCTGCTTTTCAATATGTCCCTTTGATTAGCTTTTGTGTCTACAGTCTCCTCTGAATCCTTCTGCTCCGTCTTAACTTCTTTCTTGCTGTTGTTTGTTAACGGAAGAGGATGTGTGGTAAATGCTTCTATGTATTTTCCCTCTCTACCACTTTATGAGAATGTCCTGTGACATCATGGAATGTTGGTGTGCCTCTCTGTGTAAAGATTGTCAGTTGGTCATCTGAGGCTGAGGAGCTGGTAGCTCTCTCCTGGTGGGGTTTCTCCCTGTTACTTACTATCCTGTAACCTGCCACCTAACTACCTGTCAATAAAGAGGGATCTTCCACTACACCTGGACTACGCATCCTTGTTTGTGTACCACATGCACCTCCTGTTGGTTGGATGCCCTTTCCCAGAGTTTCATCATAATTATTAGTATTTAGTTGTGGGGGTAACGAGTACTTTTCTTTTATAACAGTGTTTGTTGCTTTTCTGAGAACTGAGTCTCTAACCCACAGCACCACCTCTGAGAAAGCCTTGGCTGCTCTTCCTTGCTGTCCTAAAAGTGCTAGCAAAGGGTAGTTGGTTGACATTATAGCACGCTGCAGTTCAGGGCCCTGGAACCCCAGTGACAAAAGATCCCATTTGTTTCAATTGGGGCCCAGTACCTCCTGTCTTGTCTGCCCTGTCCCAGATTCCTGACACACAAGAATGCACAAGGGTGATTGCTGAAAAGCACCGCATCTTTGAAACGCTAAGGCATCCAAACAGCCACACTTGCTAAACTACAGATAAATGCATTTTCGGCCCACCAAATGAATACATCAACGCACACATGGAGCCTGAATTATAAATCATGCGCAATCAGTAAATGTCTTAATCTGTGCTGTTGTGAAATAATGGTAATTAATTTCTAAATGAGGATGTATATTGAATAACATCTCTCCAAGTAAATTCTTTTTCTCATGAAGTTCTTTATTGTTTATTCTATGAATTGTGATTTTGTGCCTTTGATATTGTATCAACTGGGACCCCTTTTTCATATATTATTGACTACCCAGGTCCCAGTACTGTTGGGTTAACCCTTATATTACACCATGAATTATAAATTGAACATATTTTTGCACATGCAGTCTCCCAAAAGAATTACTTAATGCCCCATCACCAAAACTCTAACCTGCTGCTAGGTTGAAAGTATACACAGTGCGCCTAGCACATTCCCTTCAAGTCCAATCTCCAACATACAACCATGGTGGTATTCTGGGATTTCAAAGCCTCAGTTATATTTTAAATTCTTTCTGAACATTCTAAACCCTCCCTCCAGTGCTAAACATATATGGGATACATGCCGCTGTATTTCCCGGGGAGGAGGGTTGGGCGGGGAGTCACGGAGCCTGTATCGTCAAGCCGTCATCCTTGCTGTAGTAATGAAGACTACACAATGAGTAGGTTCAAGCAGGATTTATTCATAAGAAGGACAGCTTAAACAACCACAGCTCCAAAGAGGTGTCTTCATCATCCAAGCCCAGCAACAGATAACAGTCAAGGGAAAACATTCTAAAGTCCTAACACTCTACTGAGTGACATGGAGAGATTCCAAATAACATGAGGTAATGGAATACCACACACCTCCCCCCCTTTGGAAAAAAAAAAAAAAAAAAAAAAACAAGAAGAAAAAAAAACAAGAAGAAATACAAAAAAAAAAAAAAATTAGGTTCTAATGTAATCTTTAAACTTTGAGGGAGCACATTTGATGCGCTCACTACGTCTCAGTGAAATGTCACCATGTTCAACATTTGATTGATTATCCAAAGAGGCACAAGGAACAGGGTGCGCCTCAGAATTAAGCATAGCATCAGAATTATTAACAGACACCTTCTCTAAATTGTCATAAACTTCATGCGTACCAGAAAAACCATCAGGATTATGGACAGAAACAGGTTTGTCTGAGCAAAGACTGTCAGAGACAAGTTTGTGTGGAGCGAATTTCTCTGGAGAAATGGATTTCTGTGAAGAGGTAACAAGGGGTTTGCATAAAGAAATCCTTCTTAAATTCCATATTTTGCCCCCCTCGACCCTGACAGCTTTGCTAAAAACTTCAATGACTCTGATAGGGTCAGACCATCTGGACACATTTTTGTGGAACAAGCCACCCATCTTTACACGTACTCGATCACCAACTCTTACACGGCAGGTATTGTACTTCTTTTTGGCCGAATGCAAGGTCATACTATCCTGGTGCTTCTGAATTTTCTCCCTCAATACCTTAAAATCTACCTCGTAGGGAGAATCACCTTTTAACCACCAGGGAAAAAGTCGAGAACCTGGTTTTCTCCCACGCAATAGTTCAAAAGGGGATAGGCCAGTGACTGAATTGGGAGACAACCGGTAAGTTAATAAAGTTGCCTGAAGCGCTTTTTTCCATTTTAAACCACTTTTAATAGCCAATTGGCAAGATTCTTTGATGACTCTGTTGAACCTCTCAACTTGGCCGTTGGCTTGCGGAAAATAATTAGAGGTTCTTTTGTGAACGATACCACAATTCTTGAGAAAACACTCAAACTCATTGCTAATGAATTGTGGGCCATTGTCAGAGACAAGTTCCTCCGGTAAACCTTCCCTAGAAAAAATCTCATCAAGAAATTCAATAACGTGTTCAGAGGAGGTTTTTTCAACAACTTTAAGTTCAGGCCACTTAGAGAAGTAGTCGATTAGGACTAGGGCAAACATATCCTTACCAGACTGGTAACTAAAAGGTCCAATGATATCAATTGCCAACCTTCGCCAAGGACCATTGGCGTACTCAATGGGCGAAGTATCAACAGCTAAACTCTTCACCGATTTGTCACTCAACGAGCAAGGGGAACAATTCCTGACCCAATTATCTACCATGGAATCAATACCAGGCCACCAGTAGTGTTCCCTAATCCTTCTTTTGGTGGTGGACATTCCCATGTGCCCCTCATGAGCTAAACTGCAAATTTTCTCTCTGAGACTTGTGGGAGGTATGATTTTATCTGATCTGAGAATGATGTCTCGGGATAGCATTAAGTCATCCTTAACTTTGTAAAACGACCCCAACTCACCAGAAAGCTTCCTTTCTTCAGGCCATCCCTTAACCAAATACTGCTTGACAAGATTCAATACAGCATCGTTCTCCATGGCCTCTGACCAAATTTTTTCTGAAATGATTAAACAACTATCCTGATCAGAGATTATATTGATATCTGCGAACGAATATGCAACATCACAATCAGAACTATCACCAACTTCTACGCTGGCTGGAAAACGCGACATGCAATCAGCATGAACATTTAGACGACCAGGAATGTAAATAACCTCACAACGGTATTCCTGTAATTTTGCCGCTAGTCTCGCTAAGCGAGCAGTGAGAACCCTTCCACCACCGGCAGACAACATGGAAATCAGGGGTTTATGATCAGTTCTTAAAGAAAACTTAGTACCCCACAAAAACTGCCTGAAGTGCTGAGAAGCCCAGGTGCAAGCAAGTAGTTCTCTCTCTATAGTTGAGTAATTCTTCTCAGCATCACGCAGAGCTCGTGAAGCATAAGAGACAACGAACTCGCCAGATTTATCTTTTTGCATCAAGACAGCCCCTAACCCAACATTGCTTGCATCAACATAGACAATACATTCTTTTCCCACAGAATAAGGCTTCAAAAATGGTGCTTCAACAATTTTGCGTTTCAAAATGGTAAAAGAATTCTCTTGCTCTTTTCCCCAAACAAATTTTGCATTCTTTTTTAGAAGGATTCTCAAAGGATGCACAATATCTGAAAAGTTTTTCACGAATTTCCCGTAGAATTCAGTAAGCCCTAGGAAAGAAAGTAATTGTTCCTTAGAATTTGGGGAAGGAGCATTGACAATATTCTGAACATGATTAAGTTTAGGTTTGATACCAAGGCTTGATATTTCGTGTCCCAGGTACTCAACTTTGTCTTGTCTGAATTTGCACTTTTTAAATTTCAAAGTGAGACCTTTAGAGCGAACTTTCTCCAAGACACAAAATAAATTAGCATCATGTTCAGAATGATTTTCCCCAAAAATCAAAATATCGTCCTGGAAAGCTATTGCCCCTTTGCAGTCTGTTAATAGTTCTTTCATAAGGCGCTGGAAAACGGAGGCTGCACTAGCCAACCCAAAGGGCATACGTAAATACTGAAACATGCCTTCAGGAGTGACAAAAGCAGTCAGTTTCCTTGAGTCTTCATCTAATTCTACTTGGTGATAAGCGCTAGCTAAATCAATAGAGGAGAATACTGTAGCGCCTGACAAAGCGGAAATTAGCTCGTGAATATTTGGCAAAGGGTGTTTATCAATCCAAATTTCCTTGTTGAGGCTGCGTAAATCCGCACATAAGCGAAGTTCGCCAGAACTCTTAAGGGAAATCACAATGGGCGAAACCCAAGGGGAGGATTCAATTGGTTCTATAATGTTCCTTTTTACTAAATCCTCTAGGATTTCCTTCAATTTGGATCTGTAAGCTAAAGGGACATTTCTTACCCTGTGTCTGACAGGAACAGCATTATCATTGAGAACAATTTTGTGCTTGAAATCAATGTATTTCCCAAGTTTGTCGTTAAAAATCTCGGGAAATTTCTCGAGTACACTCTTAGTGAAATCTGGGTTAATGGAAGTATTCAAAGTTAAATTTACTAGAGAGTCAGTAACATGTTTTTCATAACGGGGCTCTTCAACATAAACAGGTGGAACAGAATTAGGATCCAACTTGATACCTAAGGCACGTTGATGAGGCCAACCAAGTAAGGAAACACCCTTAGTGGCAACATAAACTTTAACTTTGACATCCCAGTTTTTGAAAAATAATTTAGCCCAAAAGAAACCCTCCAATGCAATCCTGCGTCCTGTGTAACCACCAGGATATATATCTGGACTGAGGAGTTCCCTATTGTGCCAACATTTTTCAAAAATATCCTTGCCAATGATAGTGTACCAAGCACATGAATCAACAAAAATATCAATGGGTTTATCGTCCACGAGAATTGTACAGGAAGGAAAATTATTCTGAATACATTCATCAACAGAAAGTATACAATTTAGACTATTCAAAACTTCTTCTTCTTCAGGAGAAATATAGTTAATCCTTTGACCAGATCTACATACGTTACCGAAGTGTCCTTTCTTCTTACATTTGATGCATACTTTATCCCATGCAGGACAACCCTTGTAGTTGCCAACATGGTTAGTGCTACCGCATCTATAGCAAACAACTGTACCTTTCTTGGTAAAACTCTTATTATCATTAAAATTCTTAACATATTCCTTCTTAAATGCAGGCTTAGAATTAAAAGTATTCGGAGAGGATTTAACAATGGCAACTTCAACATCTGGAACATTGGTCTTTAAATTTTTCCCTCTAATCTCAGATACAAAAATTTCAGAATGTTCTATACCCTTAGCTATGTTTACAACTGCAGCAAGGGTAGTCTCAGTACCTAACCAAAGTCTTTCTTGGATCTTTTTACTTTTGGTTTTCATCATGATTTGGTCTCTGAGAACTTGCTCATATGATATGGTTTCGAAAGAGCAAGTGCAAGCAAGAGAGCGTAAAGCTGCCACGTAATCCTCAATTGTCTCATCCTGTTTTTGTTCACGAGAGTAAAATTTAAACCTTTCCATAACAGTATTTATCCGTCTTCCAAAACGGATTTTCATTTGCTTTGAAGCTTTATTAAACACATCCATATCACCAGCATCTTCTAAAGGTGGTAGATTATCAAATTCTTTTATTCCTGCTCCACCAAGGCAATGTCTTAGAAGAGCAAGTTTTCTTTTTGCGGAACAATCCTCTGTTTCTAAAACATCCACATAGGCAATAAACATGGGAAACCAAAGATCCCATTCAATAGGAGGATCACCCGCAACCTGAAGGAAATGAGGTGGAGCAGCAATGTTAGACATTTATATGTATGGATCAGAGCGAAAATGTGAACAATAAAATGCAATAAAAGTAGGAAAATTAATGTAGATGGTGTGCAAATCACCGTAGTAAAATAATGTAGGTGGTGTGCAAATCACCGTAGTAAGAGATTTGCTAAAGCGGATGGTGTGCAAATCACCGTAGTAAGAGATTTGCTGAGATGAAATTTTCAACTTCTATTATCGATGTCTGAAATGAGCGTTAATCACTTTAAAATTTCCCAATGTTCGTTTTTCCTCTTATAAATACTCGTTGTTGACAACCTTGGCAGTCAGGGTTAATTTAATATGTTGTTGTAAAAGAATTGACATTCAGCGTTAATTTATTGACGAAGGAACTGTAAAACGCTAGAGTCTCATCTGACACGAAGTTAATACTTCAAACTTACACAAGATGGCCGCCGAGAGCGTCAGAAATGCGCGATGACGTGCGCAATGACGCGTTGAGGTCCGCATAAACAATGGCGGTAGAGGAAGATGCAGGACGCTCGAGAGGAACCTCGTGAGTTCGAAAGTAAGCGAACTGCTACACACTCGAGAGGCGGAGTGCTCGAGGTAGGGCTTTTAAATGTAAACAATGTACTGTAAAACGCTCGAGCAGCGCTGCCAAGGGAAAGCTCGAGTAAAGTCTTTTAAATGAAAAGACCCAGTCCTCGTAAAGTGAGCAGGACCTTTACTGTCACAATTTCCATGACACCGCTCGATATTGCGGTCGAAAAGTAAAGGGATAGGGAATCAAATATAAGTAAAATGACTCACGTTTGATCTGGCTCACGTTTAAGGGACAGATGATAGGTGATGATGGTCCAGGATCTGTCAGAATGATGTAGAATCCTCTCAGAAGAGAAACAGAAAAACAATGTTCTTCTTTGTAGGCAAAGTCCAATATAGTCAAAAATAGGAAGAAAAGTAAGCGAGTGAACGCTGCCTTCGAGGAAATCACTGCTCCCGTCGTCGCCAATAATTGTGTAGTAATGAAGACTACACAATGAGTAGGTTCAAGCAGGATTTATTCATAAGAAGGACAGCTTAAACAACCACAGCTCCAAAGAGGTGTCTTCATCATCCAAGCCCAGCAACAGATAACAGTCAAGGGAAAACATTCTAAAGTCCTAACACTCTACTGAGTGACATGGAGAGATTCCAAATAACATGAGGTAATGGAATACCACACTTGCTTCTATTGGTTTGTTTCTTAGAGACAACTAAAAATATGAGCTGTGCAAGGGTAATGTCTGAAATTCAAAATAGGATATACTCATGTGGTGCTAGACCCTGCAGTGAAGAGAAAACCCAGTAGGAAGCTTCCAAAGCAAAGGGGGCTGAGGCTGAAGAATATTTCAGAAGAAGGGCATAGCTTGTTATAGTTTTCAATGACAGACGGAAATATTAGGGGATGGACCGTCTCACTGTGTGGGTCCAACACTGATCACAAACATGTCCTGGCACAACAATCAAACACACACACACCCTTGTGTGCCCCTTCTGGAGATGGTGGCAGGTCCCTCTCCTTTTATCACAATTAGTCAACTTACGACAGACTTGGATAAGGTCACTGGACAGTGTAGAAGTCCGCATTCTAATCACAGTTCGATTATTTGGTTGTAGGTAATGTTTTCTGTAAACAAACATTTTGTTCTGCAGGGATCCTACATTGTTTATGGTTCAGATTGGCTGCTCTATTGTATATTAGTTAAGGGAATTGTATAGCTAAACGCCAAGCTAGCAATCGTGTTTGAAAGTGCTGTGTGCGATGTTTTAACCTGTGAAGTTTTACACCAGTCATAAATTGCATGTACTCATTAGCCTTGACCTAATCAGGGCACGTTAACTTGTACTAAGAGTCTTATCGAACGTTCTCTGTGCATATATCTTGCAGCTGATAGCCAAGCTAGGTAAATTGCTATTATGGGCAGCTTGATCATTTCGCCATGTTTTAATCATCTGTAGATTGGGTGGCATAAGTTAAGAGCCCTTCAGTTTGTTTATCCTGTAAGGGAACTCCCTTCCCTTACAGATTAAAAACAGCAACTCCTTGATGATGTTCAGAAGACAGCTGAAAACCTGGCTGTTTAAAAATTAACTAGGCATTCAAAGTGGAATCTAGTTGGTACTCTAGACTTCAGACTACCTCAGCGCCAAGACACCCTTGGGCATACGCTGCCCTTTATAAAATGTAAAATCAAATCCATTCAGTTGAGTTTACACATTCAGTTGAATTTAAACATTTTATTTTAGGAAACACTATACTTAGTGACCAGCAATACAGAAAGAATGTGAGATTGGAAAGATGCAAAGCATTTTCCAATGATCATTTGTTTCTGCAATGAATGGGGAGAAAGACAATGATGGAGTAACATGCAATATATATGTATGGTTGTATATAAGACTATTGAGGTCGCAGATATTGACCTACAATCATGTCAAATGTAGAATATTTGCACAGGAAGCGACATTACTGGTTTCCCACCAAAGCAGTCTTTAAATTAAGAAGCCAAGTAAGAGAATTTCATTTTCCCTTATCCATCTGCACAGGAAGTGACAACACTGCATTAGAAGTAACATCATTACATTTATCATTATCCAGCTGCACACTCCTCCTTGCGGCCCCCCGCTCCCAGGTCCTACTTAATGGCGACTGCAACACGGACATCCGCAGCAGGCATGCCAAAGACTAGCCCATCTGCGCCTGGACCCTGCCCAGCACCAGAATCCCTGGTTATCCCCTACCCACTTCTACCCTATGGTGCTCCTCTATGCTCTGAAGCCCTGCCCCCGCATGCCACACTGCTGTCAGCTCGATGATTCCTCAGGAACGGTTCGATGCCAAAAAGGAGTCCACCTCTCGATAGTCCCAATCCTGAATACTATATCAGCACAGGTATTTGAGATGATCAAGCGGGGGCAGGAAAGGTTAGGGATCAGCAGGGAGGGAGATCTGAAAAGCAAACAATACTGATAAGTAGTGCTTCTCTGCAATATCCCTCCTAACTTAATATGTAATGACTTTTGTACCTGTAAACAATAATATTAATCCACCATCCAAGGTGGTTGAAAAGCAAAACATCAAAGCAACAATTCATCAAATGTAGACATGTTCTGAAAAGAGGATAAATAGAGAGAGTCTCAGTGATCCATTCTATGATGCTTCGGTTTAATTGCCCCACCTCCACTACCTTCTTAAATACCATATATACTTTACATGTACCATATATACTTTACATGTAAGTATAAACACCATAAGAGTAATAAGGGTCCGCTTCCCAGGGGAAGATCAGAAGACCGCCTCTTGAACCCCCTGTTAATAAGAAGCAAAAACAACAATCACCATAATGCCTCCAAGTTTGCACATTCCATTTGCTCCATGGAAATCAGGGTAAAACAATACCCATGTGTTGCAATGTTTTAGAATAATGACTCCAAGAACAAGCATTTGCAATGCAATAGGTCTCGCATTAGGAAAGTTTGAGCTATTGGTATTGTAAATGACAAATCTTGTATTTAAGTTTTGTTTTTGAAAATAGCAAAAGTAATAGCTTTGTCATTTACAATGGCAAGAGTTATAACTTTCGCAAATGTGACACCTACAGCATTTGTAATGCAAGATGTGTTGTATTTACCTGACTTACATGTATTGATATTACAAATAACACCGGCTTTTGATTTTTTTTAATAATGAATACTTAAAAAAAGTTATTGTAATTTATAATGGCAATAGCTTAAACTTTTGTAAATAACTTTTGTGAAGATTATGTTCAGTCTATTTTATTGTGACGAAAATCCAAGAACAGAAGTGAAATATTAACATATTTTTGTTACATTTGTAATAAAGCTTGAAACATTGAGAGAACATATTTGAACCAGTTGTTGTTGAATGGTTGCACAGATTTATGCTGTGGTGACGCTGAGTGATGTTGTGATGGTGAACGAGTGATGCTGTGGCGTTTAGTGATGCTGTGGTAGCACATAGTGATGTTGTGGTGCCCCTGAGTGATGCTGAGGTGCCCCTGAGTGATGCTGTGGTGGTGCTGAGTGATGCTGTATGCTATGCTATGTTTTGTTTTGCCATCCTATGTTTTGTTTTGTTATGCTATGCTATGTTTTGCTATCCTATGCTTTGATTTTTTTATGCAATGCTATGTTTTGTTATGCTATGCTATGCTATGCTGTGTTTTGTTATGCTACGCTATATTTTGCTATGCTATGTTTTGTTATGCTATGCTATGTTTTGTTGTGTTTTGTTATGCAATGCTATGCTTTGTTGTGCTATGCTGTTTTGTTTTGTTGTGCTATGTTTTGTTTTGCTATCCTATGCTTTGTTTTGTTATGCTATGCTATGTTTTGCTATCCTATGCTTTTTTGTGAGAAACGGTGATTGAGGGAGGGTGAGGGTGTGTGAGGGTGTGTGAGGGTTGTGAGGGTGAGGGGGTGTGAGGGTGAGGGGGTGTGAGGGTGAGGGGGTTTGAGGGTGAGGGGGTGTGAGGGTGAGGGGGTGTGAGGGTGACGGGGTGTGAGGGGTGTGGGGGTATGTGAGGGTGAGGGGGTTGAGTGTGTGAGAGTAAGGGGGTGTGAGGGTGAGGGGGGTGAGGGTGAAGGTGTGAGGGTGAGGGGGTGTGAGGGTGTGATGGTGAGGGGGTGTGAGGGTGAGGGGGTGTGAGGTTGAGTGGGTGTGAGGGTGAGGGAGGGTGAGTGAGGGGGTGTGATGGTGAGGGGGTGTGAGGGTGAGGGGGTGTGAGGGTGAGGGGGTGTGAGGGTGAGCCCCCGGGAGAGACCTATTCTTGCAGAACGAACTTCTGCACCTATGCTGTGTATCTTCAGAAACCTGCTCATTGTGTGCCCCTGTAAAGAAATGTGTATTGTGTGCCGTGCATCATGTTGTGGATACCCTCGCCTCATAAGTTTTGTGTGTAAACCTGGGAGAAGCCCGCACATTGCGTACTCCCAGGGGACAGCTGCACATAGCTATTAATCAAAAGAGAATGGACACTTGTATCTGTAAAAACCATTAGTTTTTATCGAAGACCCTCATAGACATCCTGGAGTTGTTATAGCGGTATATCTTTTCATCCGCCCCATCAGGAGTCTTGGCATAGTCATCGGATCAACGATTAACGTGCAGCATGCCTGCCTCACCCGAGGCTACTTCTGGTGTATACAGAAGTGTCCAGAAATGAAAAACAAAATATTTAAAAACGTAATGACTTAGCCTAGAGGACTTAGTTTTAATCTGAAAAATGACTAGTCATTAGTATTTAAAAAGGATTTGGATATAGCGGTAGTTGGGTTACTGAACTACCATATCACTGTTTAACAGAAGTCGACATGTTTCAGCTCTTCCGGCCCACAGAGGGTCAATGGAGCTTTCGTCAGGACAGAGAACAAACACTTAAACATATATGACACATACACCCTTTATGTGTATGGTGAGAGTAACACAACGGAATTTCCGATCTGGTGTTTTCAGAGGTATGGTATCCAACAGGGAATCAGAGTCGCATCTGGATTTACTCTGTATTCGGGATAATGTACATTCATTCAGGTTAGTATAGGTCGTCACCTTACCTTATTTCTTCTGGAGAACTCTAAGAACGCCATTCTTACCCATGCGGCACCAGTCTGTGGGCCTTGTGCTGACTCTGCCCCTGGTAGAACTGTAGAACCAGGGGCAGAGTCAGCACAAGGCCCACAGACTGGTGCCGCATGGGTAAGAATGGCGTTCTTAGAGTTCTCCAGAAGAAATAAGGTAAGGTGACGACCTATACTAACCTGAATGAATGTACATTATCCCGAATACAGAGTAAATCCAGATGCGACTCTGATTCCCTGTTGGATACCATACCTCTGAAAACACCAGATCGGAAATTCCGTTGTGTTACTCTCACCATACACATAAAGGGTGTATGTGTCATATATGTTTAAGTGTTTGTTCTCTGTCCTGACGAAAGCTCCATTGACCCTCTGTGGGCCGGAAGAGCTGAAACATGTCGACTTCTGTTAAACAGTGATATGGTAGTTCAGTAACCCAACTACCGCTATATCCAAATCCTTTTTAAATACTAATGACTAGTCATTTTTCAGATTAAAACTAAGTCCTCTAGGCTAAGTCATTACGTTTTTAAATATTTTGTTTTTCATTTCTGGACACTTCTGTATACACCAGAAGTAGCCTCGGGTGAGGCAGGCATGCTGCACGTTAATCGTTGATCCGATGACTATGCCAAGACTCCTGATGGGGCGGATGAAAAGATATACCGCTATAACAACTCCAGGATGTCTATGAGGGTCTTCGATAAAAACTAATGGTTTTTACAGATACAAGTGTCCATTCTCTTTTGATTAATAGCTATCAGTTAAGGGGAAACGAATGGACTTCCTATCCTCTTCCCTTCCTTTGATTTGATATAAGACAGCTGCACATAGTTTAATCTCCGTAGAAGATCTACACGTTGTGCGATCGGAGAGACGTCTTAATATACTGTATTCGTAACTATTGTGTGCTTGTAGGTGTAATCTGTTGTGTGTGTATACCACAGGAGAGATAGACATGTTTTGTATCCTAAGACAAACCTGCACGTCGGACATTACCTGAAGTTGTCAGAGCGCTGTACAATAGAGCTAGTTACGTTACAACAGAAAAGTGGTACACAATAGAACATTACAAAGACTACAAATGAAGGGTACACAAATACAAAATCCAACACAGCACGCAGGGGTGAGGAATGTACAGGAACAAATACAAATTTACAATGAAGAGCGAACGTTCAAGCGGGGCCTGTAGCATGCTTGAAGGTCTAACAAGGTTGCCAGTGGGCCCCATGCAAGGGTGGTATATTCAGGCAAACGCGCTGCATCCCGGAAACTGCGGGAGACTACGAAACTAAAAGGGGCACTAAAAACTCACAAAGAGCTGAGCTGTAATAACTGACAATGCCGGACCAGTTGTTGGTGTCACACACCACACGGGTGATTTGGAAGCTGGGTGCTATTATTCTTCCAGTGAGGGCATCTGTTGTGTATTTTATTTGGCAGCTTTTTTTGAGTGTGCCAGATCGAGGCTGTCCTGTTGCTGGCATACAAATTGAATGTGTTCCCTTTGCATTCTGTGCTATATATAGTCCTTCTAACAATGCTTTATATATCGGTTCTGAATTGGGCAATTTTTAATACCCCCTCTGAAATAGCATATTCAGCTCTAGGTATCACCACCTTCTACTCAGTGGAGTGGCACGGCTGCCATGGGCCCTAACGCAAGCAGAGCAAACGCCCCAGCCACACCCCTGTATGGATCTTAAAAAAACAGCAATCGGAGTACCCTCCTACCCTGGTATGCTATGCCTGTACATGTTGCCCCGCTGCTAGCTAGCCACTGCTTCGCCTTCTCAACTCAAAGAAGAGGTCAAAGCTGCCGAGCACACAATACATGTTGGACACGTTCAACAGGTCTGAACTTCTTGTCAAATATTGTGCATTCTGGTACTTGTAGTTTATTGAATGGCCTACAATGTCTAATCCCGGTTGGCTAATGTGGATCACCTGACCTGCAGCTATTGCGAGCGAAAAAGCTTCGTCAGAATAATCCAGACTGTACTTCGCTAAAACCATTACCAGTAATCCAATTCGAGAGGCGAGCATACGGCACAGTGAGCCTTAGCCGTGGTCACACTTTGTCAGCGCGAGGCCAGGACCTGAGGCAATGAAACTGTATCATGGCAGCCATCTAACGCTGTGGCCTCAACAAAGAGGCCTTTCTGTGTGTCCACATCTGCGCACGCATTCAATTTAACCAGCATTCTGTGAAGGAAACCAGGGTACAATGGATTTTGTGGGGGAAGGGACGCCCATTCTAAAACTCAAGTTATAAAGACTGTCTTGCGTGCAATGTAAATTCTGTGCACTGTTTCTTATTGGATTCAGTGGGCCATTCAAGGCGCTAAGCAGGTACACGTATTTCACGTTCGAAGGATTATAACAACATTGACCAAACCTTGGTGGGAAGGAGTCGGAGTTTCTCGTTTGGCCTGCGTGTAAAGGTCACTAGGGCACGGTTTGTTTGTTTTCTTTTGGGTAAACAGTGACTATTTGTTTCTGCGCTGCCCTCAAATTAACCAAACCACAGCATATTCACAGCGCCTCCAAAATAACACAGGATAGAAACATTTTTCAAACAAGCTGAATGGCAGGGGTGTAAAAGGAGGCGAGAAAGGAGGAGAGAGGAGAGAAGAAGGGAGGGGAGGCAAAGTGGCGGGAAGAAGAGAGAGGGCATGAAGGGATCGAAGGCAAGGGAAAGAAAGGGAAGATGGACGAAATTAAGAGGAGCCACAGATAGACTTTAGAACAAGGCAGCACTGGGAGGGGGCTGGGCACGAAGGAAGGAGAAATGAGTCACGGCCTGGCGGCCGTGAAGTGTGAAGCAGTGGGCGGGGAAGCAGATCCCTTTGAAGCTCTCGGAGGCAGGAGCAAATGGTGAGGGGAGGAGAAATGCTGCTGGAAGGCTCGGGCAAGCTCGTGCATGATGACGTGCACTTCTGGAAATCCGCTTTGCTTTTGAGAGCTTAGTTTAGCTCTTGGTTTCACCCCAATAGGGCTTGCCTATTATATCCCTGCGGGATATTAATAGGCGAGCCCTAAAAATGTCATGTCTTTTTCTTAGTTAATACTGCATCTGGTATCCTCAGCACAAGTCTTGCTTTAGTAGTCTGCCATGCCGATGAATCGCTCGGCAACAGACGAAACTGACAGATTTACTGAACGCGTCCCTAGCAGTGCCGAATCCTGGCACAGCTAGCGGGATGGAAATCAAGGCAGGGCAAGTTTCGAGAGTTTTTGGTGCAAGTGCACCCTTACTGAACAGCAGGTAGAAAAGGGCAGCATGCAGAGCGCGCTGCTCGGTTGAATAATTAGCAGCATCTTTCCTCCCCCGGACTCCTTAACTTTGGTCCTCCGCTTCCAGGTGAAACACGCTTCTTGCAATGCAAATGTGGTCTCTTCCGCTTTGCCTCATGGGAATTGTACTACGGCTCACTCTCTTCCTTTGTCGCACGTCTGACATCGACGGCCTTGAATGAAGGAAGTGCAATAGTTCCCTCGAGGCATTCAGTCGTGTCCGCCACCCCACTAGGTGGGAAAGCTTCTCTCTATACCAGGTGCGACTGGTCTTGTGGTCAAATAATGCACATTGTGAATAGACTAGGGTTCTGTGCACCTCATCAGTGACTGTGTGTGTAACACTGCTGCCACGTCTCACCACACAACATGGAGTTTGAGTTCACATGCACCGTTTGCAAGTTCTCATGCAGACTCCCACGCCCGACATCAATCACTCCCTCAATGATGGCACCCAGCATCCCACTACCTCAGAAAAGCAGCCACCCCTCACACTCAAACAGATCAACCATCACCCATTGAACACTTGCATGCATGTTCTTCAACACCTGCAAGCATACCAAACACACCACAGAGGTATGAAACCTACTGCACCCACTCGCCAGACCTGCTTTTGCTCATGGACACATGACTAAACCCAACTTCTGCACCACACTTTGCTACAACCATCCCCGCCGGCTACAAGATTACCAAGAAAGACCATCAGCACAAGGCCAGAGAAGGAGTCCCCATCTTATTCAAAGACCCCTTTTTGGGTAGCTGTTGCGAAATATAAATTTTAAAAACTAACTAACTAACTGCAGAACCTACATGGACACCAACCACCAGCTAAATACAACACCTCCTGTTCAAGATGCGCATCTCAGTCAACTTCTCCCTTGGTTAAACCCATGTATACCAACCACCAGAACCTCGCACCCATTTTGCCAGGGTCTTGGTTGCACCCCTGATCATCCACACCAGAAGTTTCATTCTTCTCGGAAGCCTTAACTTCAGTGCTTAATTTTTATAATAATAAGTACCAGGGCTCTGAACAGGAAGCCTCTGCAGCTTGCATCACCCATTGCCCCTTTCATCGCTGCCAATGATGGCACCAAAACAACTACTAACCATCCCTCTCACCTGCAATTGCAACAGTTCTGATTATTCCATGTCCCCAAAGCTAAAGGAATGACAGTGGAGGCAGGTATTACACATTTTTAATGTATATTGTATTTATAAGCAACAGTTGTTCTGCTTACATCTGAATTAGATGAGCAGCGTCACCATTTGGCAGACTGTCATAAGTGTGGTGTTAACAATTAAGTGCTGGTACAGAGCACAGGAAACCAATAAGTGCCGGTTCTGAGCACCGGAAACCACGACTCAAATTAAGCCCTGCTCAACTTTCATCTGGAATGCTGCACCAACCAATCCAAGCTCTGTGCTCCTTTTAGAAAACGTCATAAACTGTGGCCTTACCCAGCCTGTTACCAAACCCACCCACACTGTAGGACATTACCTGGACCCGATTCTCCCCCCAAACAGCAACATCACAGTCAACAAGCCAACAAATATGACCTGAACAGACCACACCCTAGTCAGTTTCAGCATACCCATCCTGCACCACCACAAATCTAACACCCTTTAGACCCACCTGCCACAGCAAGAAAAGCATCACAGAAGAAGACTGGGCTTCCGCCCTCTGAAGGACTGGGTTCTTTTGGACCCAGCGGTGCCAGGGCACAACACCTGAAACCTTCGTGGGTAACCTGCTCCGGCGTACAAGTCACAGAGACACGGGACACTTCCTTCGGCGTCAAAGAGTCAAGGTTTATTTACTGCAGGGAACACAGAAGTCACGACAAGTACACCACGTGCAACTTGGGGAGACTGCTTCAAATTGGTTTTGTGGATCGCTCCTTTTATACAGTTTTTACCCATAGGCTAACATTGAACACAAAGGTTTACAACTCAGTTCCCACATCTAGCTCCCAGAGGGGTCGCTTTGGTCGCTTTGAAACATACAAGGTCCGGAACATAAGTGCGGAAACATTTGGCGGTTCCCAACTGTAAAAACCCATCTTCCCACCATTAGCAAATTCCAATCAGCAGTAAAGTAGATTGAAACAGGAACGAAGACAGGTGCAGAGGAAGACGGAGACAGTGGGGAGATCGGAAAGGGTGTAAAAGGGGAGGTGTCGGGAAGCACGAGATACAGGCATCAAAGGGACGTGCCTAATGAGATGCACGGCTGAGACAATAAGTCCGTGCGGCAAGATGAGCCTCGAGCGGCGCCACCTGCCTTACAGTAGCAACCCCCTCGTCATAAAGACACTTTCAAAGGACATGTGTCTTCCGCAAATATCTTGGGAGTCCCAGGGTCGCGAAGCGGACAGCGTCCGTTCGCTGACTACTTGAGGGCAAGAGACAAAATGGATGCCGTATCTAAGATGGAACCCGTGGGTACAGATGAAAAGCCCACGTAACAAACGAACGGTTTAAGTTAGCACAGCGAAACTGCGCACACTTACTAAACTCGTCATTTGCGGTTCATAGATACTAGACTCGACCATATTTGTGCGAGTCGAAAACACCACTTACAATTGTCACGGAACCTCAGACGCTCCTTTTGCCCTCATGTAGGCAAGCACTAGTCGGAGTCATATTCGATATTCATCAGACCATCAAGATGTCGTTGTAGCATAGCTCTGTCCGACCGAGTCCCCTTGGTAACAGGTGGTTGTCTCATACACGTTGTAGCACAGAGGCCACATAAGGCAGGACCACACTGCACACAAAGGCAACACGTGAACAGGAACACTACCACAACCCCGATGATCATCAGAATCTTCCAACCCCAAGTCGACATCAGGCCCCAAAACCAACCGAGTAGCGTCCAATCCCCTACATCCACGTGTATGGATTCGGAGATCTTATGCAACTTCGAGATGGCTTGATAGACAGTAGGAGCATTATCAGGTATGAAAATGCAACAGCTCGAATGGATCACTTTACATACCCCACCACGATCTGCCAAGACGACATCTAAAACCATACGGTTTTGCAACGTCATAAGTCTCTCCGCCTGAAGTTCTGTGGTGATATTACCAAGGGCACTGGCAGTAACATTAGCTGTCGATTCTACCACTCGAGTCAAATGTCTCAGGTTCCTACTATTAACCATAGGTCCCCAAAACGGGAGGAAACCCTTGAAAAAGTCTCCTGCCTCTTGACCGGCAGTATCCTCTTCGCTAATTACGCCTCGTACAACTCTAGTCTTATGGTAATCGGCATCTACAGTGAACGTCGGAGGCAACAGATTTGCAACGAAACATGAGCCCATGAAGTCTGAGGGCAACCATGTATATGCACGATCATGACAGATGAAGTACGTACCCTTGGCAGCCAGAAACACAGGGGACGGGGACATTGGCAGAACGTAACTTTCAGTGCAAGCACTGGCTCCAAGTCGGGCTTGCGAACCACGACCCACGAGACAAAGATTACCAGTGTGGGGTACGACCCATATTGGAGGCGAGCTTTGAAGCTGCTTTTCATTAGTGAACATACTATATTCCCCTCTACTCGGGGCCCTATAGGCCTGTACCTCTTCCTTAGGGATGAGAAAAGCATCATGGATCTCATCTTCCAAATCCTGTATTGCCATCGATAGCACCCACTGGTACGAGGTAGGACCAGGTTTGGGGGAACGTTGTTCTGGAGTGGGGTGGAAACCTAGTGCGCTTCGAAGCATTGTTTGGTATGCTCGAGCTGACCCTTGGGAACTATACGGTAACACCAGATATGGAATTCCCTTACCCGTAGTATGTGGCATCAACCCACACACCCAACAATTAGTAGTGTTAACCACTAACTGATGCTGATGGAGGAGCTGGATAAAGGAATTGTTGCGGAATTCTACACGTCTAGCCTGTTCGTGTTCCGGTAGTATGTGAAAGGAATGGGGAGAAGCAGTAGAAGTAGTAGAAGTAATGTTAGGGTAAGAAGTAGGAGTAGGGGTAGGAAGTAAGAAGTAAGACATAGCGTAATACACCCCACCCGCCAAGAATGCAGAAGCAGTTAAAAACAATACAAACAATTGGAATACAAAACATTTAGTACGACTGAGTTTCTGCAGTTTGACTCTATACGCCTGAGCTCCTTCCAAATCGTTCAGCTTCGAAAATGCCATTTCCCTACGACCGTCCGCAACGTTTCTTGACGCACTTCGTTCTGTGCAGCAATAGTCAATCCCCAGGAGTTCCTAGGAACCGACGGCCTTTAACCTAGCGTCAAGACCTACTGTCCAGAAGGAAGTACGCGCGCGGCCCTACGGCCCTCAATACACAATATGTATTTATTTAGCACAATAATTCAGCTGAGGAAGGAAAAAGATACAAGGAAGAAGCTTGATATATGCACAAAACAAGTTTCAATGATACGAATTGTTCAAAGTTGATCAGGGGAAACGAGGATATTGCAGTTATCAATTTCAGCAAAGCAAGAAAACAATTTTATTTGTCCTTAGTATGAGAACGCAAAGAATATCGATGTTTCCCGGGACGTGTCTGCTCGTCAAACAAAGGATCCGTTGAAGAGACAGCGTCCTGCTGATCAGTTTGTTGATTTGGTCTTGAGTCTTTTGCTGACAATGTTCCAACAGTGGCTTTCTGCTGCGCTGAGTGTTCACCAACAAGCTGTGCGTCGCTAAAAGGTACAAACGCCGGCAATGTCTCTGCTTCTGTTGACGCAATGCCTTTCCTCACCCACGGGTCTGCCGGTAAAGGAATAGGGACTCGTTTACAATGGGTAGCATGTACCCAATTCTTCCGCCCCTCAAGACGAACGGCAGTCCTCGTGGCCAGGAGCACCTGGTGAGGTCCAACAAAACGGGGGTCCAGATTCTTCTTGCGCGAAAAATTACGGGTGACAACCCAATCACCGGGCTGGAGCTGGTGGCCTGGACCCTCCGTCTGCGTCGGCAAGGCGTCGTAAACCTGTTGATGAATTAACCTCAGTTTAGCAGTCAAGTCATGTAAGTAGTCAATCAACATCGGGTACTCAAGATCAACGAATATACCTGGCCTAGGAACCCCCCACACATTCGCAGGACGGCCGAACACTATTTCATAGGGACTAAGCCCTATTCGGGAGTGTACAGTCGCCCTAGTTGACAGTAATGCTAGAGGCAAAGCGTCAGGCCACGAAAGTCCAGTCGTAGCCTGAATCTTCGCTAATTTTAATTTAAGGGTACCATTGTAACCTTCAACCAATCCAGCTGACTGGGGATGATTGGCGCTATGGAATTTTTGATTAATTCCAAGGCCCTTACACACACTCTTCATCACACTTCCAACAAACTCACTTCCGTTATCTGACCACACAACTCTAGGCATTCCATACCGAGGAAAGTATTCCTTCAGTAGGATTTTCGCAGTAGACAAAGCAGTATTATCTTTGAGGGGATAGGCCTCGATCCATCGAGAGAATGCGCAAACCACAACCAAAACATATTTCAGGTTATTGCATCGCTCCATATGGATGAAGTCCAATTGAATCACCTCAAAGGGATATGAAGGAGGAGCAAAACTGCCAGGGGGAGTTGGGGTTCCTTTGCCAGGATTGTACATTATACACACCATACAATTCTTCACCAGACGTTCAGCACACTTCGTAATACCATCATTCTTCCACACATCAGCCAACAACTTGCAAATACCTTTCGCGCTAATATGTGCTAACCCATGTGCCATTGTCACAACGGCTAGTACATACGCATCCGGTAACATCCATCTTTTCTGATCCGACAAATCAATCCAGCAACCATTCGCATCCAACCTTCCCGTACTTTCTTTCCATTTCATCTTTTCAGTGTCGGTGGCCTCATTCTGAATTGCTTTCACGCTCTCTATAGTATTCTCACACATACTCGACTCTGCAGGCCACCTAACCGAACTCGTCACATACATTCGAGTGCTAAGGTTCCGGGCAGTCTCCTTAGCAATCTCATCTGCAAACGCATTACCACGACCAACATCATCCGTCACCTTACGATGCGCACTACACTTAACAATTGCAACTTGAGCAGGCAAAGTCAATGCATCCAAAAGATCGTTCACGAGCTGGCCATGCTGTATTTTCGTGCCATGCGACGTGAAGAAACCACGCTCTCGCCACAACCGTCCAAAGCTATGCGCTACACCGAAAGCATACTGACTATCGGTGTACACATTCACACGTTTACCTTTTGCTAATACACATGCTCTAGTAAGAGCAATCAGCTCTGCAGCTTGGGCAGAATTCTGATTCAATCTCGCAGTCTCAACAACAGTATTCAACGTCACAACAGCATAAGCAGTAGTCACATCACCATTCGGCAATTTGAAACATGACCCATCCACATACAGGGTGCCGTCAGGGTCTTCCAATGGGGTGTTTTTAAGGTCCACTCGACCTTTTGTTTCCTCCTCTGTACGCAAGTAACAGTCATGTTCTGCTACTTCATCTGACTCTGCACTAATTGGTAACAAAGTTGCCGGATTTAGGACATTACAACGTTTTATCTGAATGTGGCTTGCCAAGAGCGTCAATTCGTACCCAGATAACCTCGCACTCGTCAAGTGCTGAGTTTTCGTTCGATTCAAAAGAGTATCGACTGCATGCGGAACCATCACCGTAAGCATATTATCCATGACCAATCCTGCTGATTGTCGGATAGAGACCGCAGCTGCCGCAGTTGCTCTCAAACAACTCGGCAATGCTCTAGCTACTGGGTCTAAAGTCGAGGAAAAATATGCACATGGACGTTGCTTACCACCGAAAGGTTGCGTTAAGACACTCAACGCACAACCTTCCCTCTCGTGAACATATAACGTGAACGGCTTGCTGTAATCAGGGGTACCTAACACAGGAGCCGAACACAATGAATCACGTAATTCAGAAAAACTTTTCTGACATTCCTCCGTCCATGGTAAAGGAGTTGAAACATCCTTGCACGTAAGAGCCACCAATGGTTTCGCTAGCAATGAAAAATTTGGAATCCACTGCCTGCAGTACGACGTGATACCTAGAAAGGCACGCACATCTCTTTGGGTTTGTGGCACAGCCATTCGCGCAATCGCTGCAATTCTCTCTGGGGTCAATCTCCTTCCCTCCTTTGACAATAAGTGACCTAGGTAGGTTACTTCTTGACAACAATATTGGAGTTTAGAAGGTGACACCTTGTGATTTAACTCACAGAGATGTTGCAGCAACGATACCGTAGCAATTTTGCAGATGTCCTGAGTATCGGCAGCCACCAATAAGTCGTCGACGTATTGGATTAAAGCCGCACCAACCGGCAACCTAAACGCATCCAGTTGACCCTTCAAAGCTTGACTGTAAATCGATGGACTTTCACAGTAGCCTTGAGGAGCGCGTTTAAAGCGGAAGCTACGTCCACCAAGAGAGAAACCGAAAAGGTCCCTGCTCTCTTCGGCAATCGGGATGCTGAAAAACGCATTTTTCAAATCAATCACCGAAAACCATGAAGCAGTAGCTGGAATCAGAGTCAGTAGCGCCGTGATGTCAGGCACAACAGGGAATTGAGGAACCACAATTTTATTTACCTCCCGTAAATCGATAACAAAACGATAAACAGGCGGTTTGGTAGGATCAGTACGTTTAAGAATGGGCAGTACAGGGCTGTTGCACACGTTTCCCCGAGTCTCCTCAATAACATCTTTCTCGATCAAATCATAGATGATCGCTAACAAAGCTCGTTCACCATCAAGGGAGATACGATATTGGGGAATACGTGGCAATCGCACATTCGATTTCAACTGAACAACATAAGGGGAGATATCAAGTAGGCCCACATCGTTTGGACCCGTCGCCCACAAAGACGCAGGAAGAGAATCCAATTCCGGAGGAAGCTTATCGAGGGACAAATACATGGGAGAGACTACTTTCTCTCCGAACGTAAGCTTTACACCCGCAGGAGAACAATACAAAGTTGCATACAAACGTTTAAGCAAATCCAGACCCAAAAGATTTTCGCCACAACCAGTGGTCAAAATCAACGGAGCTTCGAGCTCACGAGGCCCAATTTTAAGGGGCAAAGGGCGCGAAACTGGATTGCTAACGGGGGCGCCAGAGAATCCAACGGATACATTTGTTAAGCCAGACAAAGGTGCGCCAGGGAGTTTCGAATGCATGATAGAACTTTTCGCTGCACCAGTGTCCAACAGAAAAGGCTCAACGACGCCCGATGTAGCAACTGCGACGTAAGGCCCTCTCTGATCAACCGGAACTGATACCACTCCCTCTCCTTGTCTTTGGCTGTCCTAGTAATTACTGTCGTCAGTTCCCTGATCGACGTAATAATCGTCTACATTGTACTGCGCAGATCGTCCTTGTGATGATCCACGTTGATCGAAACAGTTATTAGAATTAGATGAGTTGTCAGAGCGGTCGTTCTGAGCACCACGACCTCTACCACGTGATGCATTCTGTGAACCACCACGGCCTCCTCTAGACGAATTACCAATATCACGATCATTTAAAGCAGGACAATCAAATTTAATGTGTCCCTCCTGTCTACAATAAGCACATTGATTGTACCCTAATGAAGATCTGTTGAAAGAGGAATCATTACGCGACTGCGATCGATTCGATTGCGACTGTGATCTATTCTGATGAGAAGCATTCTGATTAGAACGCGGCGGATATGCTTGCTGCAACAACACTTTAGTTTTCAGCTCTTTTGTCTTTTTATCAGCACGGTCAGTTTCCTCTTTTTCTCTATTTTCGTAATATTGTGCCGTAGCCAGAATCTGAGCTGAGGTAGAAACGGCCCACGCACTTTCTGAATTCTTCAATTTATTGCACAAGTCGGGCAATAAGTTCGATACAAATTTATCCACAAACAGCCTTTGTCCACCCTCAGTACCCATATCCTGTCCACTATGATCAACGAATGTTTCCTCAAACCTCGTAAAGAAGTCTGAAACACTCTCATCTTTCTTTTGCTTACAGGCTGACAACTTATCCCAATTTACCTTCATAGCTGGCATGAGCGTCTTCATTAATGTAATGATTCGCTGGGGAAGAAGTTCAATCAATTGATCGGGTTTAGTAGCAGCCGCTTGTCCAGCGTCTGCCGCTGTAATGGCATTCCAATCACCACCTAATTCATTTGCGTGATCTTGGTGACGAATCTTGGCCCATACCGGTTGCGGTACGACGTTACCAAACAACATGTCGATATCGGCAAGATTCATCACCGTAGCATCTACGAGCTGCGATAATTCCTTATAATACCCAGCAGGATTTTTGCGAGGATCGGGCAAAGTTTGTTTCACCTGAAGCACTTCCGATCGTTTCCATGGGAGGTGTATCCACACTCTCTGGAAATGTGCCGCTATTGGGTTATTAACATCAGTATTATCAGCAGGTACCCAAACCGGCGGAACTTCACGCATAGGATATTGACCAGACTCAGCTTGTTGGCGTTCAAGATCCTCTACAAACAGTGCGTGAGGAATAGGAGCTAGACGAAAAGACAGCAACTGCTCGATAGCACGTCGGACATTAGTATCGACTATCAGTCCAGTTGCGAACTGAAGCCGGAGATTAGACAGGGCGGTCAGCACCTCGTCAGGCGCAACGGCCGCTATCTGATCATGTAAAAGTTTACACATTTCGTCAAACACATATCTCTGAGTCGGTATGTTGAATTGACTAAATGTTTCAAGAACAACACGGGGTGGATTTCTCT
The DNA here is from genome assembly GCF_964263255.1 of Lissotriton vulgaris. Lineage (NCBI taxonomy): Eukaryota > Metazoa > Chordata > Amphibia > Caudata > Salamandridae > Lissotriton > Lissotriton vulgaris. The sequence continues at coordinate 1,486,829,397 of NC_141694.1, read as the reverse complement.
GCGGATTGTCCATCCAACTCATCGCCATATTGTATAGCGCAGCGCGTTCCCTATTACCAGGAAGCTGACTACGCCTCTGCGGTGGGCCATCAGAACCAGCGGACCCAAAAACAGGTCCGAGCGACTGAAAGAAGCTAGCCGCAATGGGAGAATTACGGTTACGAGTAGAGGGACAAGAATAAGACACAGGACTAACAAGAGAAGGAGTAGAAACATTAGCAACGACAGGGGTTAACAATACAGGAGCAGTAGCGTGAGCAGGAGTATGTGGAAGCGGAGGAGCAGTAGGAATAGAAACAGGCACAGGAGCAGGAATAGTCGGAAGAGCGGGTGCAGGTTGAGGAACAGGCGGAGGAATAACAGGTGGGAGAACAGGTACGGCAGGGACCACAGGAACTGCGGTACCCTGTACGTACGGAGGTGGCGACTTCATAAGATAGGACATTAAAGGATCCTCAACTGCCTCTTCCTTCTTATCCGACTCCGTAGGCAGAGCAGGATAGCATTTATCTATGGTCATACGTTGCAGCCTCTCAAACACTTCCTTATCCTTATCCTCCTTATCACGCTGAAACTGCTCAGCTTTCTTTACAATAGTAGCAACATTATCTCGCTCACTACGTTTATTCTGTCTGATCTCTTTCTGTCGGGCTTCTTTGCGCCACAACCGAAAGGCATCAAACATGGCCGGCCTAGATTTACGTTCGAACAACTTAATTTCCAAATTATCTAAGATCGACGCTTCGAAGCTACCATGAGGTGGCCAACGAAGATCGCCGTCTTTCTTTGTATATTTTATCCAATAATCATTAAAAGCAATCGGGCCTAGCCCATGTTTGCTATATAAGTCATAAGTAGGAGTTCCTACCGGAGGTATCGGACACGAGTCCTCCAGCAGGGAATCCGCACCACAAGGTCTAAAGCAACTGAACAAAGTACTGCGACCAGGCATCTTGCACGCTAGCCGAGTTTCACAAACTTCAAGGGTTACGGGATTTACCAAGTCCCAGCAAGAACAAAAACCCTCGGTCTTTGGCGGCTGCAGTCGTCAAACAAATACAACAACAAAGTACGCTAGCAAAGTGTCACCGACAAAAACACTCACACAGCGTGTACAACAACAACAAACAAACACTAGTGTTTACAACAAAGACACTCGCTAAAGTGTCTACAACAAAAACACTCGCTAAAGTGTTTACAACCAAGGACTCTGGGAGCGACCCACAAATACTTAACTCAAAGATCAATGGCGTCCTCAGGAAGGCCCGTCAATCGTCTCGCTATACCAAGGTCTACGCCAGGCGCCAAAACAGGTCTACAGTCAGGGCAGCAGTCCGTCGCAGCCGTTAGGAGGCGGGAATCTTCGCGGGAAAAGTCTTCGGGCCACTTATTTCGACAACAGGATCGATGAAGCGGGGTGCACCTTCCCTCGGAGATTTCACACGAAGTTCCTCACGATCGTCGGGCTTGGACCGGTACCACTGATGCAGCCCCACGTTGGGCGCCAACTGAAGGACTGGGTTCTTTTGGACCCAGCGGTGCCAGGGCACAACACCTGAAACCTTCGTGGGTAACCTGCTCCGGCGTACAAGTCACAGAGACACGGGACACTTCCTTCGGCGTCAAAGAGTCAAGGTTTATTTACTGCAGGGAACACAGAAGTCACGACAAGTACACCACGTGCAACTTGGGGAGACTGCTTCAAATTGGTTTTGTGGATCGCTCCTTTTATACAGTTTTTACCCATAGGCTAACATTGAACACAAAGGTTTACAACTCAGTTCCCACATCTAGCTCCCAGAGGGGTCGCTTTGGTCGCTTTGAAACATACAAGGTCCGGAACATAAGTGCGGAAACATTTGGCGGTTCCCAACTGTAAAAACCCATCTTCCCACCATTAGCAAATTCCAATCAGCAGTAAAGTAGATTGAAACAGGAACGAAGACAGGTGCAGAGGAAGACGGAGACAGTGGGGAGATCGGAAAGGGTGTAAAAGGGGAGGTGTCGGGAAGCACGAGATACAGGCATCAAAGGGACGTGCCTAATGAGATGCACGGCTGAGACAATAAGTCCGTGCGGCAAGATGAGCCTCGAGCGGCGCCACCTGCCTTACAGTAGCAACCCCCTCGTCATAAAGACACTTTCAAAGGACATGTGTCTTCCGCAAATATCTTGGGAGTCCCAGGGTCGCGAAGCGGACAGCGTCCGTTCGCTGACTACTTGAGGGCAAGAGACAAAATGGATGCCGTATCTAAGATGGAACCCGTGGGTACAGATGAAAAGCCCACGTAACAAACGAACGGTTTAAGTTAGCACAGCGAAACTGCGCACACTTACTAAACTCGTCATTTGCGGTTCATAGATACTAGACTCGACCATATTTGTGCGAGTCGAAAACACCACTTACAATTGTCACGGAACCTCACCTCTCTGCGCACTGGACCGAACACACAAGCAATTTGCTGAAAAGCCATCAAGAACCACAACAGCTGGATCACTGCTTCCCCCACCCCTTGGCTTTCCTCAACCGTAGCTCAACGGCAAGAACCCTATTTATTTATTTATTTAGTGTGTTTTGGTATCGCGCACAGATACCCCAACGGGGTGTCCCGGCGCTCCTGTGTGATCACATGCTGCCTCAGGTGTTAAGAAATGGGAAAAAATGATCAAGAAAACAGATGGGTTTTTAGAGCTCTCCGGAAAGGCTGTTCATCCTGAATCATCCGAATAGCATTAGGTAGCTTGTTCCAGAGAACCGCGGTCAATACTTGGAAAGTTTTCCGCCTGAGCAAGTTTTCCTGAATCTGGGAACCGTGAGGAGGTTTTTTGAGGAGGAACGGTCAGACAGGTGGAAAGGTAAGCCGAGCCCTTGCCTGTCGGTGGGCCAGAACCAAAGCCTTGAATTCAGCCCTTTTCTGTATCGGCAGCCAATGGAGACTGCGACGATGGGGCGAAATGTGCTCGCGTAAGGGGATACCACTGACCAGTCTGGCTGCAGCATTCTGGACTGTCTGGAGGCGATGACAGAGCCCCACAGACAGGCCAGTATACAGGCCGTTAGCGTAATCCAGGTGTGAAGTAATCAACGCCTGGACTACTGTCTTCCTAGTGTTGGTAGGTAGGAAGTGGATACTTTTTTTTACCATTCTGATCTTGGTGAAGCAGGCAGCGGAGACTGTGTGGACTTGATGGTGGAGTGTGAGGTTAGAATCCCATCTAACCCCTAGATTTTTCACTGAGTCTTTGGGCAGGGGGGGGATCACTCAAATCACGGGGCCACCAGATGTTGGGGTCAAGGGGAGAGGACTGGTGGAAGAAGAGTACCTCCGTTTTTCGTGCGTTTAGCCTTAAAAAATTGTTGTCCATCCACTGGGCAATTGTACGGAGGCAGTTTTTTAAGGGATCAAAGGTTGTGGGGGTGATACTGTTAAATGAAAACAAAAGTTGGATATCATCGGCATAAGAGGTGGCCTTTATTCCTGTTTGGGCGATGATATCAAAAAGGGGTGAAAAATGAACATTAAATAGAAGTGGACTCAGTGAGGAGCCTTGAGGGACTCCCCACCGAAGCGGACGACTGTCTGAAGTGAATGGAGTGAACACAGCCTGCGTACGGTTGGACAGAAAAGATGTGATCCATTTTAAGGCCGTGCCCTGGATACCTTTAGATTGGAGGCGGTCTAGGAGGAGGTGGTGGGAGACGGTGTCGAATGCTGCTGACAGATCCAGCAGCACCAACACTGCTCTTGAACCCTCATCCATCCGCCATCGTACTGCATCAGCCATCTCGATTAGTGCAGACTCAGTGCTGTATCCTGGCCTAAAGCCGTGCTGAGAATCATGGTAGGCACCTGATGTTTCTAAGAAACCCGCTAATTGTTGTTGAGAGAGTCTTTCGAGCACTTTTGCGGGGCTGGTAAAAGAGAGATTGGTCTGTAATTGGAGGGTTCGCTAGGGTCGGCGTTAGCTTTCTTGATTATGGGGACTAATCGCGTGTGCTTCCAGGAATCAGGGAATACTCCCATCTGAAGCGAGCCATTCCAAATTCCATTCAAGGTGTGATTGAGAATGGGAGCTAGAGACTTGTATTGCTTAGCAGGCCAGGGGTCAAGGGGAGAGCCAGATTTACTTTTTAGAAGTTCCATCAGTGATTGATCCAGAGTAATCTCTGAGAAATCAGAGAACGTACACCTGGGACCTGGGACCTGGGGTGGGAGGGGCGGTGGGACCAATGTTTACGTGGGTGTTATTGGGAAAGGAATCATAAATGGTAGCTATTTTATTTTCAAAGAAATCAGAAAGACTATCGCAGAGAGTCTGCAACACCATTGGGGGGCGTTTTAAAGCCAAGGGATCCGTAAAAGACCTGACTATGTCAAATATTTCCCTGGATGAGCCCTGTGAACGATTAATTTTATCTTCAAGAAAAATTCTTTTGTGTTCAATGATCTTTTTCCTATCATTTTTTAAGGCAGACTTGTAAATAGATTTACGATTGGGTGAATAAGTTATTCTCCAACGTCTCTCAAGTCGTTTACATTCTGACTTGAGGATACGGAGGTCATTGGAATACCATGGGGCCGATGGAGTGGAGCGATAAGTTTTGATAGGCCTGATAGGGGCCAGCAGGTCGATTGCAGTAGAGATCCAATCGTTGAAGTTAGTCAATCGAATATCTAGATCAGAGCTCGTTTCTGACAGGTCAGTAGATTGGAGGAGAGGGGCAAGGCTGTCAGGGGAAATCTTACTCCAGTTTCTGCCCTGTAGTTTGACCGGACAGATGGAGCGGTCTTTATAATGGCAGGAGAATAAAAAAGGGACCAGAAGGTGATCCGACCATGTTACCCTACGACATGCCAGTTGGTATACAGGGGAGCTCTGGCTGATGCACCACCACTGCAAGCAACTGGAGCGCAAATGGAGAGCAAATCAAGACAGCGCTAATAATGACATATTCAAATCCTCTTTAAAACGCTACCACCAGCAGAAATGGAACACCATACGCACCACTCTTGAAGACTGCATCACCGCTGTCGTAAACAGCAGCAAGAAAATCTTTGTCATTAGAAAAGATTTTACCACGCCTCCTGCAACTTCTAGTAATTTCACCCCCTCACAAGACCTTTGCTACATCTTGTTGTAATTCTTAGTAAGAAAATCAACTTCTACCCTCAACTAGACTGCTTCCCCAACGCAACTCAACTTCATATTATGGCCAAAGAACAAACCCTGACCTCGTGGCCCACCATCACGACCAACCGAACTGCCATTACCATGAAGGCCATCCACTTGAGGGTTCCATCAAACCCTTGCCCCACCACACCTTCACCAAAGGTTTCCAACCTTTCAGCAAAACATTAACCCATCCTCAATATCTCCATCGATTCAGCCACTTCTATGACACCTGAAAAAACACCACTGTCACTGTCTTGCTCAAGAAACCACACGCTGATTCAGCCATTCTCTCCAACTACAGACCTCTCTCCCTGCTACCATACCCAGCAAAGGTCTTAGAGACACTGATCGGCCAATGGCTCACAGACCACCTCAGCAACCTCCAGCTCCTCAGCACCACGCAGTCCAGATTCTGCCTCAAGTACAGTAGAGAAACAGCACTCATCTGTGCCTGAGACAACATCCAGATGATCCTTGACAGATGAGACACAGCAGTCCTCATTCTTCTGTATCTCTCTGCAGCATTTGGCATGGTCTTATAACCATTTTCATCAGGTGCCTGCATGAGATTAGCATCCAAGGACCAATTCTCTGCTGAATCTGTGCCTTTTTAATGGATAGAACACAAGCAGTCAGCCTGGCACCTTAGTCCTCAGAAGCCCGCAAAATCATTTGTGGAGTGCCTCAAGGGTTATCGCTCAGCTCGAAGCTCTTGACTACAAACATGATCCCTCTGGCCAACATCATCTGCACACACAACATCAACAATCTTAATTACGCTGAAGACACTCAACTCATACTTTCCTTCTTAGACAGGACCCCACCCCCACCACAAGAAACAAGTACATTGCCTGCATGAACAAAGTCACTAACTGGATGAAAGCCCACTATCTCAAGCTCAAAACCGACAATACAGAAGTACTTTTGTTTAGCAAGAACACCTTTCCATGGAACTCCAACTGGTGTTCGGATGAACTCTGACCAACATACAGCTCCCATACCAGAAACCTTGGAATTATCATTGACCGCACAAGTCAACACCATCACTGCATCATGCTTCCACACCCTGAAGATGCTGAGAAAGATCTTCAAGTGGATTCCTAGCAACACTAGAAAACATGTCACTCATGCCCTAGTCACCAGCAAGTTGGACTATGGGAACACCCCCTACGCCGGGTTCACCAAGCAACTCACAAGAAGACTAGAAACCAACCAGAACCCGACAGCCAGATCCATCCTCAAACTCTCACACAAAACTCAAATCACACCACACTTTAGGGAGCTCCACTGGCTCACAATACACAAATGCACTCATTTCATACTCATCACACACACATTCAAGGTTCTTCAATTAAGCACCCTACCCTAGGCAGGGCTAGGCAAACACACCTGCGCACGACCAGGATACCTTCCCGGGGGATAGTGCACTTTACAAATGCACATAACAAAACTAGTAGCAATAGATATCCTAGAGATTGTAGTTATAGAGGTTGATGCCAAAGCTTGATATCTTAGTAGTACACAATACATAACACATACCATATGTTTTATACAACATTGTGTGTCTGGGTTGGGGAGAGGTTGAAACAACGGTGGCGAGGGGGTTGTCATGATGATGAAACCATTATTTCTCAGCCAACTTTGAAATATATTTCATATTACATTGTTCTCTGCGAAATATGGGTTTTTATACCTCTGCATTCTGTGCACTAAAAGTACACAAACAAAATATGCACATTTATATGTATATACGTATATAGAGATATGACATTTGTTTGTGGACATAGTGGAATCCTGCAATAATACTTTAGAGAAATGCACACTAAAAGGAATCCAGTGCTTTCTTAGGTAAAACACAGAATCTCTGAGAAAACCTTGGCTTACCACTAGCAGCAACAGTTCAAAACAAACCACTTTTTTGCAGAGAAATATGTTAAGTAGGTAGCACTAAAACAAGATTAAACTCATAATCAATAAAATTCCCGAGCTAATTTGCCTAGAGGAAAAACAAATTGAACAATTAAAGCAAAAATCCCAAAAATTTAAAAATGGGTAAAGGAATTAGGAGGTATGAATATTTAAAATAAAAAGCCCATAGAAACGCTGGGGTCTAAAATTCAATACAAGTCTGAGCCCAATACCAAATGTGGCCACCGACGGCATTACAGCACTATTCTGTCTTATGGGATGGCAGCAACTGAGTCAGTTGCCTTTAATGCTTGTTCACTCAAATGTTTCAATATTCCCAATGTGCTTCTGGGAGGGGTGGGATTCTGCCACAGTTCAATGGCAAAGCTTCTGGGAGTGGGGTGAGAGTCTCCTACCACAATTCAATGGCAAGACAGATTTGGGTAATTACTGCATCATTAGGGCCACAGCTGAGTCTCTATTTCTTTATTTGCTGAATATCTTCACCCTCACCACTCCTGAAGCTCACACTGCTAGAGCCAGCTTCTAAGGTACCAAGTAACAGATTGCAGTGGGAAACAGACTCAAGCACTCACTCCAGCAGGGTTGCATCATAGGCCCTGTGCTCAATTCTTTCTGGTTCTTCTGGAAAAATACTCTTATTTCCCTTTATGTCCCTGGGACCACAGGAGGCCACCTGGTTTGACCTTTAAGAAGCACTATTAAAGTTAGGATACTAAAGCACGTTAGAGCAAAGTTGGCATTCATTCCCCACGAATATGCAATCAATCATCAACATCTTCCTCTTTTGTCCTGAGGTACTGTGGAAAGGAGGTACTTTTGTTCAACCACTTTAAGATCATATAACTAGCTTGTTCTCTTTGAGCCTTCATGGCTGTGGCACAGGCATATGAGTAAATTCCATTGGAGTCATAAGCCTTGCAAGCCAGAGTGGCCCTTCAGCAAACTTTCCATAAAGTTCTCGTGTTATGCACCACCAGTTCCAGACCTGACAAAAATGGCATGCAATAGGCTCACTCGCGGTTGATTCTCAATATGGTCCAATCAGTTCACCAGCATTCCGTTTTTTTTATCAGACCACGGTTAACCTCCTGTCACCTGATATCCTGTATATCTTTAACAAGAGGTTTGTTAATATTATCTTTATGAAGGTGTCACCAGTGCTTTCAACATGCATCAGTGTTTCCAAAAGCACCTGTGATGTGGGTGAGGAGTGTCTGGGAGTTCTGTTGGAGTTCTCCCAGTGTTGCTGCTTCTTGGATGAAAAAAAGGCAGAGCAGCCCCAGCCACCATCGTTGGTGTATCCGGGGAGCAACAGCCAGTTAGAACCATGCAGTGGCCCCCTATCATGCAGTTGACTCTCTTTATCAGCACCTCCAGACCCGAGTAGGCTTCATTGCCAATCTTCACTTGGGCAAGTATTAATAGGCACTACTGGAGCCATGCCTAGATCGTGCCCTCAGCGTTGCTGTCTAAAGCTGAAAAGCTCTATATGATCCTCCACTCCTCCAGACATCTTTCTTCAGCATTCCACAACTTTATGTGCAGGCTGCCTGACTTCAAAATAGCCCCTGTGAGCGCCACACAGTGAATGCATTGGCTGTCTTACTGTAGCATGGCAGCCCCACACTCCACCAGAACAGGGGGCAGGCTGCCTGACCCTAAAATTACATCAGCCTAATCTCTCCAAGAAGAACTCAGTACCCACTGCAGGTGAGGCACACAGAGGACATCAGTCATTATGCTCTTTGGCCCCCGCCAGCATTAATGCTCCACCCAACAATAAAGGCACAGCCATATGGGTGCTTCAAAAACAGGTGGCACAGAGATGCCCAAAGGGCCTTCACTGGCAGTAAGGAAGGGGTTGATTGGACCATGGAAGGTGCTATTTATTTCAGCCAAGCCTGAGGGGAACCCCTCCAGATCTGGGAGCCCTTTGTGCAAGTAACCACATTGCTCCAAGGTATGGTCATACCCCCTCAAAGGCTTTTTAATAGTGCTCACTGTTGAGGTGATTGGCAATGACTTCTAATTCAGTCGTAAGAAAATTCCCATAGCTAAACCAGGCTTCTTTTTCAGTATTTCCAGCTGTTCTTCTTTAAACAAATCCAAGGAATCTATGCTCTGGGGTTCTTACAAGACGGTAGGAGCCCAGTTTCAGTTTGTTGAGCTCCAGCCGTGGGATGTTCTGTTAAAATAAGGCCACTTCCCTAGAAAACTAACCCTGGCGGTTCTGAAGCCAGGTCTCCTCTCTGAGAGCAATAATAGTTTGGCTGGAAGTGGACAACATCAAAGACCTCAATGTCTCCAGAACCATATTGACTACTAGCAAGCAAATTATCATGATCCCAGTCTGTTCTTTGAGATTCTCCGCGGAAGATGTAGGGCTTGGACTCGATGGCTTGTGGAGCGATGAAGTTGATGATGGCGTCGCAGAAGCCGGTGTGTGGTCCTGTGGATCTGTAGGCGTGGGTGCCTCTGACGGTCGTTCTGTCAGTGTGGAGTTGAAATTTGAGGTGTTCCTTGATCAATGTGGTGTTGTCTACAGTGGTGGTGCAGCGGATTGTTTCTTTGTGGATGATGTCAATGCCCCCTTAGTGTTTGTAGGAGCAGTTCCAATGTGTCATCTTATAGCCATTGGGCATTGTGGTGGTGATAGCGGGCGGAGGGGTGGTTGAGCCAGGTCTCTGTGATGAACCTCATATCGGGAGCCTGGGTGGAGATGGTGTCACAGACTTTGGTAGCAGGTTTGCAGAGTGATCCGGTGTTGAGCAGTATGCATGGGAAGGGTTCTGGGGCGGTCATGGTCGGCGAAGTGGGAGTGGTGTGGATTTCTGGGAGGGTGGGAGATCTTGTGTTGCAGGTGAATGGTCCTACATTTATCGAGGAGAAACAATGCAGCCTTCGCTGTTGTGGCGTCTGGGGTCTAGGTCTCTGAGATCTGCATCAAAGTTCCTGTGGGTGGCTGAACGACCAGGGTTCCTGGCACGGTTGAGGCACGGACGGGTGCAAACAGGCTTGCCTTTAGCATGCCAGCGGTGCGGTCGCACTGCGACCTCCATTAAGTAGGTCATGGGAGGTGGAAGGGTCACTGGAGGTGGTGGGTTTGGCTGGTGGAAGACGGGAGGGAAATAGAAACGGCGGTAAGCGAGTGGGCGGTGGGGTGGCTCAAGAACAGCAAATTCTGCGAAAAACAGAACAGCAAATAGCAAGCAGAAACAAAGCTAACCAAAGTGCTTTAATAAGGCCTATGTGTTGGTGATGGCTTCCAGATCAGATATTCTTAGTCACTAACCTACGGTCCATGGTTAGACCAGCGTTTCAAAGAATGCATTTTACAAGTATTTTTTTTAATTTATTTTATTATTATGCATGGATGTCACTGAGAGCCACTAGCGTGAATGCCAGATTCTAAATTTGGTAGTTCACTGCTACGATTTAGCAATAGAGGTTAGCAAAAACTGTTACCCACTACTTTTTCCCTCATAAAAGATTTCCAGACGGCAGTGGAAGGGCTCTCAAAGAGCATGTCAGCCGATCACTGGCAAAGCAGAGAGAACATCAGGAGAGGATGGTAGAAAAGGGTTATACAGAGAGGAAAGGCCATGTTAAATATACACTCCATTCACTTCAAAGACAACTTTAGCTTTCTTCTCACTGTCTGTAAGATGTCACTCAGAACCTCACTGTCTGTAAGATGTCACTCAGAACCTCTTGAGGAAAAACATCCCCTTTATTCACTGCTACCACCTATAATTCTATAGATCTTATCCATGGATCAATTCACAAACTCTTATCAGAATGGGCATGAGTAGCAGGGCCCTTTGATTAGAGCACTCTGAAAGATGTTGTCACCGATTAAGTGGATTTGATGGAAGCAAGGAAACTGGACTCACTTTTCAGCCAATATTTTTGTGAAAAGCGGTGAAGTTGGTAAGAACATCTTAGCAACTGTTATTTTCGTTGGTACTGATGCATACTGTTGCCATGGACGACAATTCACAAAAATGAGAGAGGTAGCGGAAGTGACATCATGTGACCTTTGACCCTGTGACATCACAGGAAGTGACATCACCACACCTTTAACACTGCATTTCACACACCACCGAGAAAGCGCCACTCTGGTCCCACCCACAGAACACAAAACGCGTCCCATAGAAGGCACATGGCAATTGACCACTGTTTCAATGAAGTACTCCCACACTGTGTAGCACCGATCCACAAATGTGCCTTGACTCTTTATCAGGTATACGCAGCGCTATGTAATTGCAATCACAATAAAATATTGCTTAATCTCTATTATAATTACAAAACAGAGTAATAACCCTACCACAGAATGTGTACTCATTAAGATGCGTAATTTGCATTTTTTTGCTGCATACTTTATTCAACCACATTGTATAATGATCCATTCCTATACTTTTGGCAGCATAGCTCACAGGCCTACGATGGAAGCTAGGTTCCAGCAGAACTGGAAAACCAGGAAAGCCTACTGAAGATACACGTCTTATAATTCCTACCTTTTTTACTAAAGAGGAGTGTAGAAAGCGAGTTTATATTTTTGTATTTTTTCCTGCTTTCATAGTCCAACTCCTTTGTGACTCATACTGCCGTTGCCATCTGAGGCCAGGGGAGGCCAGAGCAGTGCCAGGGGTCGCAAGGGGTAACCCAGGGGTCGTAGCAGCGACCCCTGGCGACACTCAAATGACGTCCACAGGAGGTTGTGTCAGTCTGTAAATACTGTTCAGGCCGCCTTTTTGGCAAACATTGTAGCAATATCTTGGTCGAGATTTTGAGATTAATAACTCTTGATGCCAAGAAATTTGCAGACTCAGCAGGTGATTACTGCAAACAACTTTCTTTTTTCTTTTATTGTATTCGGGCAGGTATTTTCTTTCCCAGGCAGAGAGGTTTGCTTTGTCAATACTTGAGCGATTCGAACTTTGTCTAAATAAATAGGGTGGTAAAAAAAAGTCTGGTAATCTATAATGGCCATTTTTTACTGCTCTGCCTGTAGATTAAGACTGGCGGCTATTACTGTGATACCGCATGGTTTATTATTGACAAAAGTCTAGTGTAAAAGTGCAACGGTGTCCTTGTGACCACTAGACAGTATCACTATAATTTACTGCAGCTTTTAAACGAGGCCCTGATCTCAAAGCTGCTATTCAGTCATCCGTTTCAATTAAGGTCTGAAGGTGCCTGTCACAAAGTGTTATTCAGAAGAACAGATAGAGTGGGGTGCGGCATGCGTATGTGTACCCTTGCAGTACTTGAGGGCGCATGCTGACGTGTACCCTTGCAGTATTTGTGGGCGCATGCTGATGTGTACCCATGCAGTATTTGATGACTCGTGCTGACGTGTACCCTTGCAGTACTTGAGGACGCATGCTGATATGGTGTGTACCCTTGCAGTACTTGAGGGCGCATGCTGACGTGTACCCTTGCAGTAATTGAAGGCGCACGCTGACGTGTACCCTTGCAGTGCTTGAGGGCGCGTGCTGACGTGTACCCTTGCAGTATTTGTGGGTGCATGCTGACATGTACCCTTGCAGTATTTGAGGGCGCATGCTGACATGTACCCTTGAGGTATTTGAGGGCACATGCGGACATGTACCCTTTGAGGACTTGTGCTAACGTGTACCCTTGCAGTATTTGAGGGCGCATGCTGACGTGTACCCTTGCAGTATTTAAGGGCGCATGCTGGCGTGTACCCTTGCAGTATTTGAGGGCGCGTGCTGACGTATACCCTTGCAGTATTTGTGGGCGCATGCTGATGTGTACCCATGCAGTATTTGATGACTCGTGCTGACGTGTACCCTTGCAGTATTTGTGGACTCATGCTGATGTGTACCCTTGCAGTATTTACGGGCGCATGCTGATGTGTACCCTTGCAGTATTTGCGTGCGCATGCTGATGTGTACCCTTGCAGTATTTAAGGGTGCCTTTGCATGCCTCGTCCCAGTCGGCATTTGTTCACTCTGCACCCTAGTTCACTTGAAACGTGATTGTCTCGTCATGTAGTTTAAGAACAGCAAGTTTGTGCATCTTCTCAGGTTTTTTGGTCTGAATTAAGAGTTGTCTGCTAGGTGATGGCGCTGTTCTCCTGTTGGTCCGTGTGTGTAGCATGATTCACATAAGAATAGCTTTATGCCATTTCCTTTGCTAGCTTCATTTTGTTTGTAACTCTTTAGCACGTCCTTTTTTTTGTTGTTAACATTTGTAATCGTGATAGATTTGTACCTTGGCATGAGATTTCGGATTCCCTGGAGTTGTTCTTTCTTGTCTTAAGAATCCGTGTTTCTCATCAGTTCAGTGATCTTTTCCTACAGTCACAGTTTTTAATCCGTGGAACTGATCAGCGCACACAATATATAAAGAATTATCATTGGGGCACATTTGACTATCCCCATATCATTGGAAATGGTGCGCACAGAACAATGATTAGTTACTTCCAGAAACACTTTACCATTTGTGTGGTAGAAGAAAGAACATAAGGCAAGCCAATTTCAGCATTGGCTTACTACTGTTCATCTTTCTTGACCAACTTCAAGCTTGCTTTATTATTACACCACAACGCGCAAAAAGATATCAGGGTTACACTTTTGCCATTTGGATTAGAATTTACATTTGTCTTTCCACAGGTCCTTTGCCTCGGGTTGTGCCACCAGGCCACAACCAAGATGCCCTACTCTCTTTGTGCTGGCCGCCCACTGGCCAACAGAGCTGCAGGTAAATTCACCACTGCTATTGACTAGCCAGAGAGTCCAGGGCCACCAGCAGGTCAGCCCCCTCTCCCACCAGCCCGCAGCCCCCAATAGACTACACTCCCTGTTCTGGGGCTAAGCAGCCACCGCCAAACGGAGTCCCTGTCATTTCTCTTGCCGAGGACCCCGCCACAGGGCGAGGCGCTCACTGACGGACGCACCCTCCCCCCACTATGCCTCCTAGCTCCACCTCCAGGGCTCCTAAAATGGTGTGTACGAACAACTCCATCCCTGAATTGGACAGGTATACCCCAACCGGCGCATACAATTCTGTCCTCGACGTTTGTATTAGCTTGTGCCTGACGGTACGTATGTACCGTCATGTGAAACTTCTTTAAGATCTCTGCCACTGACTGATTCAACCTTCTAACTGATTTATTAACTGCCTTGGCCGGCCTTGACGTGGTGAACAGCCATTACAACGCGGGCATAACAACGCACTACCATTACAACAAAACTTTTACCACGCATAATCCATTACAACGCATGCTATTACAACGCATGCCATTAAAACGCAGGTGCTTTTAGGTGCTATTACAACGCATGCCATTACAACGTAAGTATGGGTAAGTATTTAATTTAAATACTTGTTATTTTTTTAATTATATTTTTTATTAATTTATATACAAATTAATATTAATTTAAAAAATTTGTTGAAGAAGTGCCCTGCTCTGCGAATGAATGAATGAATGGCCGCACCAGCATACCTGCGTTCTCTGCTTCGGGCACCTACATCAAATTTTAGAAATCGATAGGATCAGCGAATGCGGAGGGGGAGGGGAGTAGTAACATATTGACATGCTAATTGGGGGCGTACATATCGTTCAAAACACGATGACTTCCATTGCACCAACCTCTTGATAGTATCTGCGGGGAGGCCCAAAGCTGCCGCCGTCGTGGCTGCCCCAATGCGGAAAGAGTGGGATGTGAAATTTGTCGACTTCACCCCCAAACATTCCAGAGCACGCTTGCATAGCCTAGTGAACTGAAATCTTGTGAGAGGGATGCCATCGGCATGTAACAGTACTCTGCCGTCCCCTCCCCGGTCTAATCTTTAAGAAGCTGTTGACCAGATTTACTGGACAAAAGGAGGCCCCTGCAACTGCTCCTAACTGGATCCATGTCCCCTTACCTAGCGGTTCTTTTTTTGACCTCCGCACTCTAATCTGCAGCTCTTCCCCCGTCAAAATTAAATCCTCCAGGCGTATGCCCCCTTTCTTATCAGTCTTTGAGACCGGTAAAAGCTCTGAAATTCTAAACGCCCCAAAGAAGGCCAGTGAGTACGCTAATCTCAACAATTGTGTTTCGTAAGGTGAGAAGCAGATTCGCGGCAGCACTTCCAAGATATTGGTAAGTCTCTTAGCATCGATAGGCCTCCTATTATCTTTTACCCCTGGTGCCAGCCGCTCCCACCCTCTCATCGCTCTTTTGACTCTTGGGTCCTTTGTAGGGTCCGCTAAACCCCCTAGACCAGCATAAAAGGCTATTGCAGACAGTTGTCTTCTAACCATGGCCAGTGATTTGCCACTCTCTGTCTGATAAACTATGAAAACCAGGACACTTTGGGGTGACAACCTCTCTATTGCCTCAACCCCTTCTATGATGGACAAATATGACTGCCACGCCTTCTCATACATACTCTTGGCCGCGGGGCCAATGACGCGGTTATCAGCTCGGGGGCTGTGGGGCACCAAGCTTCCATAGTCCCACCAGAAAGTTTGTCATCTGTTTGTCTGCTTGCAGCCATCGAGCGCAAAATTCTGTCAACTTAAAACGGGACAGGGCATCAGCAACCGTGTTGTCAACCCCTGGCACATGTTTGGCAGTACAGTACACCTTACGCTGCAAACATCCCAGCACTAGCTCTTTCAATAAGCACAGAACCCAATGGCATTTCGCCCTATAATTGTTGATAGCTATTACCACTGACATGCTGTCAGACCAGAATACAATATGCCTGCTTTTCAAAATGTCACCCCACAGATGCAGCTCCACAATGATTGGGAACAGTTCTAAGAATGTAATATTGTGGATGAGTCCTGAACCCCCCACTCCTCCAGCCAATGCTGCATGCACCACTTGTGCCCAACACTGCACCAAAACCCACTCTGCCTGCGGCATCTGTGTACAGGTCCAACTCCCGGTTTGCTTGACTAGGTTGTTGCCATATTACTGTTCCATTGAAACTTTCCAGAAAGTCTTTCCAGATGGATAAGTCATTTCTGACCTGCACAGAAAGCCTGGTGTGATGATGCTTTGCCCGTAAGCCAGATATTGTACGCTCTGAGCTTCTAGAGAGGGCCCTGCCCATAGGTATCACCCTGAGTGCGAAATTAAGCTGCCCCACTTGGACCTGTAGTTGGTGAAGCGTCACCTTGGTGCGGACAAACCGATCTCTATGGCGGCCCCAAAGGCTTCTACCTTCTCTTGAGGCAGTCTGCATACTCCCTCCATGGTGTCAATTTCGATGCCTAAGAAAGTCAACCGTGTCGCTGGCCCCTCCGTCTGTTCTCCAGCTAAGGGTACCCCGAGTGCCTTTGCCAGGTGCTGTAAGTCCAGCAGGGCCTTCCTGCATGCCGGTAAACCCTGTGGTCCTAGTAACAGAAAGTCATCTAGATAGTGCACCACCTCAGCTTATGTTAAGAGTTGCTACACTGCCCATTCGAGAAACCTGCTGAATGTCTCAAACACTGCATATGCGATAGAGCACCCCATTGGCATGCAGAGATCGATGAAGAATTCTCCTTCGAAGGAGAAACCGAGAAGCCTGGTGTCATCTGGATGGACTGGCAGGAGGCGAAAGGCGGCCTCAATGTCAGATTTCGCCATTAACGCTCCCTCTCCTAACCCCTGTAGTTTTTGTATTGCCGTGTCAAAAGTGCCGTAACGCACCGTGCACAGTTCTGGGTCCAGTTTGTCATTGACCGACAATCTGGGTGGACTCAACAGGTTATGGATCAGCTGGAATTTTCCTTTCTCTTTCTTAGGTACTAATCCCAATGGTGAACATACTAAATCCGGCCTTGACAACTGTTGGAATGGGCCTGCCACCCTCCCCAGAGCTACTTCCGTCATGATATTTTGTCTAGTCACATCTGGATTTTGCAGGACTGAGCGTTGGTTGCGTGGCGGGATTGTGGAAGGGGCAGCAACGGACGGGATGCGAAAGCCAACTTTAAAACCAAGGTGTAAAAACTGAGCCTCTTGTATTTTGTCATATCTACTAAGGAGGTGTGTCAGCACATGCAGCTGGATAGGAGTGGGTACATTTCTAGGGTGCTTGGGTGTTGCGTCCCTTGCCCTGGGGTTGGGTATATGTGGGTTGCTCTTTTGGTCTCCCCACCTTTTTGTAACACTTACTCTCTGGATGTCCTTGCATAACACAGAAGGAACACAAATGCTTTAACTTGCATGCTGTGCCTTGGTCGCACTTGTTCTTATTGAACTGCCAGCAAGCCTGTTTTTTATCTCCTGACCCTCTGTCTCCTCGAAAGGGCTGATTCCTCTTAGTGACTGGCACACTTGAATAAAAAACTGCATGCCATATGTTTCTCACGCTGATCCCAAGCTACTGTGGGATGGACTGCTTTCATTTGCCGGAATTTATTGTCGTACTGGAGCCAACCTGTACCCGGGAATTCTGATGCCGCCCCATGGATCATGGACATGTAACTGATCAACTGGGCTGCTACTGCAGGATATCTTTCTACCATGATTGCTGCATAAATAGCGAATCCTGTGACCCGGCTCGTAATGGACCAGTCCACCCATAATCTCTTTTGTTTCAACTCTCCCTCCTTCCCCGTCCTGCTTTTCCCCGGACAACACCCATGTCAATGAGGTCAAAGACATCTACAAACTGTCCTCTGAATATTTTTTCCTTGGTTTCCATAGGTACATGCCAAGTGATCCCCGCTGATGGGGCTACTGCCAGTGATGCAGACCCGTAAATCAGTGGGCTATGTATGAGGATAGGCTGCCCTGTGACTATTGACCCTATGGCTAGGGGGGAGGAGGGGCTGCTAAGGGGACCACTGGCCCCGATGTTCCATTACCATCTGCTGGCCCCTGCAACATTGCCCCCACTACCACTAAAGATTGTGCCACGCCTCACGACTGCACCCAAACTTGTGCTATCCCACTGCCTTGATGAGCTACCACCGGGGGAGCAGCTTGCGTGGTTGGTAGCATTGAGGGCCCTACTCCCGCTGTCCCTGAGAGCCCCCCGGCCTGCGCTACGGCGGGTTTTCCGCTGGCTGCGTAATTGGCCCACTTGACTGCACTGCGGGGGGGCGAGTTTGTGGAACCAAGGCCGCTTGGTCCACCACACCTGCCTCCCCTGAGGTAGTGGCCTGAGAGTCCATGGCCTTTTTGCGCTTGTCTGGTTGTGCATCTTTAAACCGCTCTGGCATCTGTCATGCCTGCATGGCCTGCGTCGTGTCCTGCTGCATGCTCGTCCCCACCCCTTGCGACAATGTCCGTAGCGCCCAGTCGGTGCCCCCTTTCTTAGCGACCTCTCATAATTCTGCCAGCGAGCGGAAATAGTCTATGCTGGCTGAAGCGTCCTTGTCTTTTGGGCCCGTTTTGGAGGCATTCCGCAGTAAAGAAAACAAATCATAATTAGCTGCTGTTCCTTAGACATCTTGCATCCTTTGACCCGGACCCCGGGGATACTCACTGCCCCATTGCCCCCTCAGAGCACCCTTTGCAATAACGGCATGCCATCACTTCAACACATGCATTGACCGGGGCACTGACCATACTTACTGCGCCAGTGTTGCCCCATACCTCATACCATGCAGCCCATAGGTCCAAAACACCCTGCATGCGAGCGTGTAGCAACATGCGAACCCCATAATCACATACTGTTCCCCGAAGGCCCATCATGCAGCAGCCCTGCCGCTGGGGATACCTACTACCCCAGCGCCCATTTTCCATGCACTGTTAGGGCTTCATATACCCAGCATCCGTCTTCCATGTGCCTGGGCCTGACCTAACCATGAGTTCTTTATTGTTTGCAATCAAAATAATGGGACCCTATATTCCTGAGGCCCGAACCGTGGAGCTGCGCCTCGGCCCCTCATGCTTCGAGCGACTCATCCATCCTCGTTCTGTTGAGTACCTGAGAAACGGCGGTAGAACCCGGCAAGCCCTTTAAGTGAGGGAATTGCTCTTGTGCGCTAGCGCACCGAAGAATCCTGTTTGCCCAATACCAGGGAGGTGTTGCCACATCTCGTGTGTCTTTCACTCGCAATTAGTCAAGCACTGTTCAGGGATCGCGCCCGCTCCATGCTTAAAAAGAGGGCCGGTCTCCGCTACGCGTTCAGCCCGTCTGCTTTCCAGCCAAACTTCCCAGCAACATTGTAGCAAGGCACGCACGCCTACCTCTGCACGCCCTACAGGAATGCGGCCGCCACCCAGGGATTGGAGATCGCCTTGCGCACAAAACTGACTTCACCCTCAACGCTCGCCCAGAGGCAGCGCCCATATGGGGATCGAACCCCAACCTATGCGTGATTAGAACTATGCGCTACCCAACTGAGCCACCGCATCAAGATGAATAAATAATAAATCAATCCCTAGGCGTAGATAGTCACGTTACTACGCTATTGTGCGGCCCTCTCACCTGGCTAAGCTGTTCGTGCGCCGATAGTGCTCCACCGCGGTTTCCCCGCAGTAACTTTTGCGACCCTCCGATCACGACTTTTCAATAGCGAAAGGACAAAGAGGGCGTTGTTTGTTCCCCCTGGCATTTCAAACCCCACGCCAGCTAGGTGTTTCCGGTGCCCATTGCGTGACGTACTTCCAGGGGTCCCTGAGGCATCCGCTACCTTCGCTTCCGGGTCCCCCGACCCGGAAGATCTCCTAATACGTTCCTGCCCCCTTGCTGCCACTAAAGGCACCACGTCCCTTAGGTGCGGTGGTGCCAGTCAATTTCTTTATTTTACTGTGTTGGTGAGAGCAGGCCATTCCCTAAAGGTCATGCGTGCTGGTCAGTGAAGGAAAGCATAGTAAAGGCATAGACATGAAACTATGCCAGTGAACATCATCCCTGAGAAATGTTCTGTGATGTTGTGCTTCACCTGTTATTTCTACTCTTGTTTCTTTAATCTGTGGATTACTTGGGTCATATGATTCCATTCTGTAATTCTGTATTCTGGAATGTTTAGTCTTGTTTGAGTCAGTTGACTCTGAGCGTTTGTGGCTGAGGTTTAATAAAACCTTCACTGAAATCTACATGTTTCCAGTTTCATTATTTCTATGAAAGAAGACACCACATAAATTGGCGCCGATTAAAAAAAGAATTTTTTACCTCAACACAAAAGAACAATCGGAGCGGAGTATCTTCCAAATGCCTCTCCTCCGGCGGCTGATAAAATAGAAGTGAAGCGTTGTCTTCCCTGCGGCAGAAAATTAGAATATACCTTCACGATCATTGGAGTTAATGGTGAGGAGTATGGTGGGAGGATTGTGTCTTTATTTGATAAAATCTGGAGGATTTTAGAAAAAGAGAAGAAAAAAGAACTTTAGCGCGAGCGAAATTGGACGTTGGGAGCACGCGTAATCCTGCGTGTCACTGACGTTTTTTCATTTCTCATCTGCGTGTCAGTGACAAGGCACGCATTGTGATGTTTGCTCCACTTTGCTTTCCAAGGACAATCTCTTCTCTGCGTTTCAAGTAAATGAGCTTGCGTTCCAGTGACGATTCTGTCATTGTGACGGAGCCTTGTGATTGAAGAGCACAATTGGAAGGAAACGCTTTAAGATCATCTTCACATAAAGAAATATCAGTTTCGATCTTTGTTCAGCATACTTTGGCTGTAATTTGAGATTATAAAGGAAAAGTCAAAGTAAAGGTTTATCAATTTATTTATTTAAAAGAAAACAACTGTGACATATCTTCAATTGATCAAAAAAAATAATAAAAATAAACTAGAAGTTATTCTTGAGGAATATATTTTAATAATATTGAAATACATTGAATTTTTTTTAAGAAAGGAACACTGCATTTGAGAATAGTTTAAAAAAAAAAATGTTGAAAATGCAAAACGTTACACAACCAGCATTTTTCCTAACCAGTCCTGGTGAACCTAATGTTAAGTGGAAAAAATGGAAGAAGATTTTTGCAAATTATGCAAGAGTTTGTGGCACAAATTTAAATGCAGAGCGTAAACATTCTTTACTTTTGCACTGTTTGGGTGGTGAGGGTCAGGAAGTTTTAGAACATCTACCTGAACTCAGTGCAGCTGAACAAAGAAACCTGAACGAATATGAAATAGCTATTCTTCAACTTGATCGGCACTATTTACCAAGACTTGGCACGATAATGGAGAGATATCATTTTGGCTTAAGGGAGCAAAAGAAGGATGAAACTGTCGAAGAATACGTTTCAGTCTCTGGCCTCTTCGTGCAATTTTGAACAAACTTTAGATGAGAGATTTAGAGACCAATTTGTTTTGAGATGTGCGCATGACAACATAAGAAAAGAACTCTGGTTAAAAGATGAACCATCTTTTGAGGAAGTTTTAGTTATTGCAAAGCAAGTAGAACATATGACTAAATGTGTGGAAGAATTGAAAGGAGAAAAAGAGAAGACATCTAGTGTGGAAAGGAAAAGTGAATCTAAGGTGGAAGAAATTGTTTGTCAAGTAAAGAAACAATGTAATGTTAATGTTGAGAAGCAAAATTCAATGCCTTATGTCTCTAATACAAGTTCTGGAAATAGATTTTCTTGTTTCAGGTGTGGACAGTTTAGTCATTTAGCAAATTCATCTAGTTGCCCTGCGCTAAAAACTTTGTGCAATACTTGTGGTAGAAGGGGGCATTTTGCTAAATTCTGTAGGACTAAAATGTTTAAAGGTGAGAGTTCAACTAAAAAATGGTCTCAACCACAAGTGAAAACTGTGACTTTTCAGGTCAATTGTAAAAACATAGATCATCCCTCTCATTTAGTTTCTGTTGAGAATGTGATGATCAATTTAAAATTTGATTCCTGTTCGCATATTACTATGATTGATGAGGAAATGTATTTAAGAAATTTTAAGAGTAAAGTTAAGTTATTCAGAAGTGATGTTGTTCCTCTGGGTTATGGGGATAAACCCATCAAAATGTTGGGTTACTTCATGGCAAAAGTTGAATTGGGTAGTCGTATAACAGTTGGGAAAATATATGTTGCAAAGAAAGGTGATGCTTTGTTGAGTTGGTTACATCAGCGAGATCTTGGTGTTCAACTCAATCCTAATGCATCGCCTCAAGTTATAGTCCAAGAGATATGTAACATGTCGGCCATGTTTTCAGAGAAATTTCCAAATGTTTTTAAGGAAAGTTTAGGATGTTTGAAGGGGTACAAACATCATATTAAATTAAAGGAGCATGCTGTTCCTGTGGTAGCAAAGGTAAGAAGAATTCCATTATCTCAACAAGCTAGTGTTCAGAAAGAAATTGAAAGACTTGTTAGGAATGAAATTATTGAATCAGTTGAGGCCACGGAATGGTTGGCTCCAGTGGTCATCGCTAAAAAACCAAATAATGAGATTCGTTTATGTATTGATTTACGTGCTTTAATTAAGGAGGTGATTGTAGACCGATTTCCCCTTCCTAACATCGATGAGATGGTTGGCACACTAGAGGGTGCAAAATATTTTACCACATAAGATTTGGCTTCCGCCTATCACCAGGTGGAGTTAGATGAAGTCTCTCAGGATTTGACTGCCTTTATTACACCTATGGGTACGTTCAAATTCAGGAGGATGCCTTTTGGTCTCGTATCGGCTGCCTCTGTATTTCAACGTATTATGTCCAGGATCCTGAAAAGTCTTAAGGGAGTGAAATGCTACCAGGATGATCTATTGATCTATGGCAAGAACATTCAGGAGCATAATTCTCGTGTGTGTGCTGTTTTAGAACGTTTGAGTGGTGCAGGCATGTCTTTAAAAAAAGAAAAATGTAAATTTGGACTAGAAGAAGTAAATTATCTGGGACATCGTATTACGTGCCAAGGTGTGTTTTCCAAAAAAAGAATTAGTTGATTCTATTGACAAAGTTAAAGAGCCTGTTAACAAGGATGAATTACTTTCATTTCTTGGTATGGTGGAATTTTATGGGAAGTTCATAACAAACATTGCAGAAAAGTCATACAATCTAAGGAAATTGACAGCAAAAAAACGTCATGTTTGAGTGGTCGAGTGACTGCAAGCAAGAGTTTGAGTGTATAAAGAATGAATTAAAAAAAGCTCCTTCTCTTCATGCCTTTGTTCCTGGTCTTCCTACTTATGTTTACTGATGCGAGTGAAAAGGGACTTGGTTCTGTTCTTGTTCAAAAGAAGGATGGAAAAGAAGTTTTGATTTGTTGTTCTTCCAGATGTCTCAGAGGGTCAGAATTAAATTATTCTGTAATTGAAAGAGAGTCTTTGGCGATTTATTGGGCACTAAGAAAGTTCAAAAATTTGATTTGGGGTACTAAGGTTCTGGTGTTTTCTGATCATAAGCCTTTGAAAGAGGTGTTCTTAAAAAAAGGTCTGGATTCTATTTCTTCAAGAATTAGGAGATGGATTATTTCCTTGCAGGAGTTTGACTTTGAAGTACAATATATTCCAGGGGTAGCAAACAAATCTTCTAATTGCTTGTCAAGATTAGTTGACACTGAGTGTTGTGATGAAGAAGCTTTATATGATACGGAGGAGGTTATTAATGTCTGTGAGGTTACTGAGGGTGCTGTGGACGAGTGTGAATGAAAAGTGAATTGGAGAAGGATGATGAGGTGATTTCTGTTATAAATTTTTTAAAGGGAAATGTGCGTTTGACAAAACCTTGGTCTCTTGCGGCTGATGAGCTCTCTATTACAGATGGTATGCTGACTCGAGGTACTAAGTTGGTTCTTCCTTTGGGTATTCGTAAAAAGCTGTTGTCACATGTTCATAATGAAGTAAAAGACCTGGGCGTCCCCACGGAAGGGCAGTCTAGGACTATTTATCACACCTAGTAGTTGGAATCTAGGGTGAGGGTACCGTTTATCAGGAAAAAACTTTATAAAGCATGCCAATAATCTGGCAGGAGAGGTAAAGTTACAATGATACAGGCCTGATTGCTATCTGTGTATGTTCAAAAACAGGCTATGTACAATCGTAACCCTAATCAATTGTATGTCTAAAGATGCCAACTATTAAAAAAGGGGGAGCTGTTCTCTCACTGTACAATCAACATCATATAATCAATACTGGAAATGACAGTTTACTAGTAATGACCACAATGAACTGGAAGGCCTAGTTTTCATAAAAACTTATGTAAGTCAATATTTTAAATGAATGTTAAAAAAGTTAACCACACCAGGAGTTGCTCTGTTACACATTTATTATACATACAAGTTTTAAAAAATTTTCATTATCACAAAATATACAGTTCATCAAAAACAATGTTAACACATTTGCATAAAACAATTAAAAACAAAGAATCACAGGTCGACGCGGCGTTTCGGTTTCTTCTATTTCTACCTTCTTCAGGACAGATTCTAAATGAATTTAAAAAGAGATTTTTTAAAAAAAAACAGAGTTACTCTCCATTGCTTTGGTGCAGTCCATCATGTGTACATAGTTATGAATAGTCACAAAAGTTAGTTAACTCAAACTTCATTTTTAGGCATCTCTAGTGAAAACAGGCATTATTCTAGAGTCAAGATTTTCCTATTACGTGGCATTATTGGTCTTTCCCCACACTTGGGTTTGGGCCCCTCATGCTTGTTTTTCTATAAGACATTAGTAAGAGAAATCTAATGAACATACTTTTTCTATTCATACACTTTGTACAAAACTAGTGGTGTTTACCTCTCCCATGGACTCTTCAGTCCAATGCTTATGTGCCCCATAGGGAGCATTGCTATTAATACATTCTAGATAGTTGTAGATCTATTGCCTACCTTAAAATAAGTGGAGTAACTTCCCCCACTTGACAGTACTTTTTATTCAAAACCTTGTTGCCATCTTATTTCTGGGCTTGTTCGCGGTTTCTGTTAGGTATGTTACCTCTGTATAGAGTAAATTCAATAAATTTAAAGTCAGGGTGGCACATGATGATTTTATATCTCTGGATTTCACAATGGATATCAAATTATAGTTAGTTTATAAATATTACTATGTACCTTATATTTAGTCTTTACACGCTTGGTCGTCGACTACCAGGAGGAGCCACCTAATTCACCTTAATGGGTTTCTTCAATGGCCCTGGGGAATATTTCAGTTATTTAATTAAACGAATTTAAAAAAAAAAAAAATTCATAAACAGGGCTCTAATTAAATTGTAGTGCCTAAATATTCACTCACCACTCAAGGATGAAAGTTGCTACTAGTTGCAGTTTCCTCTTGTATTCTGGTTCTCAGTCACCTCTATATGGATGTCAGAACTTTTGCTGCAAAAAGTGATGGCAAAGATATTTTACTCTGTTTCCACTTTGCAAGATGTTTTTGTTAATTGCTGCAGCCTTTGGTTTTAGTGGCACCAGTACTGTTAGAATTATAACTTTAAACTCGCTTTTTAATTGTTACTACTATACCCTTTTTAAGCTTTTACTAAACTTTTCTTGCTTTAAGTTATGCCCTTTCTCTTACCTCTTGCATAAAAAAAAGGCCTCCTTGCTCCTCAATCCTGGTAGTCTGTCCACAGCGTCCCTTATCCGGTCTTATCCGATCCGTCAGGGGAAGAGAATGGAAAGCTGGTTATCCCCGCGCTATTAATATAGTCCCTACGCGTTGATTGGTTTGTTCTTATTCAAATCTTGGTTGGTTATTCACCCTCCTATAAGAGAGAGGTTACCGTGGTAACCGAACGCTTTCCGCCGAATGCGGAACAAGCATACGATTTGCCTTCTCAAGTCTTGATCGCTCCTTAGGTTGGATAGGTAGATTGCCTAGCAACCGAACGCGTTTCAAGTTCACTTTAGGCTTGCTTGTTGCCTGGCAACGCGTCTCTCGTTTCGGTTATGGGCGATGTTACATTGCTTCCCGTTTGTATTCTCCGACGGGCTCACGGCGTGGGGGCCATGAAGGATAAGGCCTCCCGCCTGTTTCAACATTACTTAACAGGCTTCCAGTTTATGGACAGTGTTTTATGTTTCCCGTTACTATTCTTCGAGGGGCTCACGGCGTGGGGGACAAGAAGGGTATGCCTCCCGCCTGTTACAGAATCACTTTACCGGCTACCTGCTTGCCGTCTTATTATGTGATACAAAACCATGTGGTTACATGACATTGCGAATGCACATTTATTTGTGGATATTATTGAAATTATTCATGAATCTTCTTTTGTGGTGTTGTTAATCACTCCCATTACAGTATGGTACTAGAATATCATAATGGAGTAGTGCAATTACTCCACCCCATTCACTACTGTGCTTCTATTGGATGGTGTTACTGCATCCTCCCTTAAAAGTATTTACTATTGCCTTACTTGACCTAAAGGTATTGCTATTCCCTCAATTAACCTAGAGTTCTTCCATTGAGCGATCCATGTAGTGTTAGTCTACCTCATTGTGGTGGGATGCAAATTCACGAATACACAAGTTTTGTTCAGATCTTGTGTACTGTGTATAGTTGATCATTCCCCTCTATTATCCTTGGATAATTCTTTCCCAGTCTTCCTTGGAGTTTAGACCACACCTAACACTATTTAAGGTTGACATGAAGAATTGTTCCCTTCTTTTCCGTTTGTTATTCTGATTCCCTCCTCTGATGTTTTCAATTACTTTTTCTAGACCACACCATTTAAGGTCCTCAATTTTATGACCAGCTTCTCTCCAGTGTTCAGTAAGTGGTGCTCCAATCTTATTGGTCCTTATGGCTGAGCGATGTTCATTAAGTCTCAGCCTGAGCTCTCTAGAGGTTTCTCCTACATATGGTTTGTTGCAGGGGCATTGAATAAGATAGATTGCATTCGTGGTTCTGCAGTTGATGAAGCTCCTGATGTTGATTGTTTTGTCATTCACTGTAATAGTACCACCTTTAATGATATTTGTACAGTTGACACAACCCGCACATGGGTGGGTTCCTGTCGGTAGTGGTTTACCGTCTATGGTGGTCTGAGGGTTCTTACGGGTCTCCTTGTAAGTATGTACAAGGGAGTTCCTGATCGTTCTATTTCTCCTATACGAGAACATGGGCTTTGGGATTGGTTCCTGTGCTTTATCTGAGATAAGGTGCCAATTTCTATTTATAATGTTTTTTATCTTATAACTCACCTGGGAGAAATTAGTAACAAACATGATCGGCTGTTTTTCGTGTTGGGCCTTTCGTTCATTGTTGAACAAGTTTTCTCTATTAAAATATTTCGCTCTTTTAAAAGCATGTCGGATCATTCTCTTTGGATAGCCCCTTTCAAGAAACTTTTCTTTTAATCTATTAGCATGGGTTTCGTAGTCCGCCATTGAGGTGCAGTTCCTTCTCAGACGAAGGAACTGGCCAAAAGGAATGTTATTTTTCTGTGATGGAGGGTGATTACTATTGTAATGCAGCATACTGTTTCTATCAGACGGTTTGGTATATAATTCCACTATAAGTCTCCCTTCTTGATGTCTAATCAGGATGTCCAAGAATTCTACCTGAGTTCTGCTAATGTGGGATGTAAACCTTAGGTTTGCATCTCCCAGGTTCAACCATATCAGAAATTCATTAAGCGTATCCATTTCACCTGTCCATATGAAGAAAATGTCATCAATATAACGGCCCCACTCCGAAATATTTTCATAGAATGGGGCCGCCACATTGTAGACATGTTGTTCCTCAAATTTGGATACATAGAGACATGCCAAGCTGGGGGCACAAGTAGCCCCCATGCTGGTCCCCTTGACCTGTCTAAATAAGCTGTCTCTGTAAAGGAAGATGTTGTTCTTAAGGATTATCGTGATACAGTCAATGATAAAAGTCTGGTGATCTGTTAAGTCTTGATCACCTACTCTTAGGATTTCCTCCATGATTTCAATAGTACTATCCTGAGGGATATTGGTGTATAAGGCTTCAATATCCAGAGTCACCAATACTTGTGATTCTGGATTGAAGCTAAGGTTTTCAATTTTTGCAATCATTGAGGTGGTGTCCTTGATATAAGCTTTCTGTTGCTGAACAAGTGGTTGCAAGAATACTTCAACGTATTTACTTAAAGGTTCAGTCAGAGACCCTATACATGAAACTATGGGTCTCATCGGAGGATCATCAATATTTTTGTGCACCTTCGGGAGGCCATACAGTGCTGGAATTAAGGGGTCCTTATTAAGCATAAATGAGAACTCTTCTTCACATATGATACCATCGTCTTTTGCTAGCCTCAACATCCTTTCGATTTCTACCTTAAGGGTTTGCCATTCACTCCTGTTCGATTCCTTGTAGTGATTACTATTATTTAATAGTTTCAACATCCTATTATCATAGTCACTACTATTCATCAGTACGACACTTCCTCCCTTGTCCGCAGGTTTTACTGTAAGGGCGTTGTTCTTCTCAAAGTACTCTAGTGCTTTCTTTTCCTCTCTACTAAGATTATATGAAGTCCAATTCTTTTGTTTAAGGAGATTATCTATGCTCTTATCAACTGATCTTTCGAACGCTTCTACATCTTTATGTACAGCACTGATAGGGGGGACCCAAGTGGACTTATTTTTTAGGCCCGATTTGTTGTGTCGTTCTATTTTCTCTTTCCCATCGAAAAAAATTTGGAGTCTTATTTTTCTGAAAAAGCTCTGCAAATCTCTTTCCAAGGTGTATCTATCTACATGAGAACATATGGCATAACCTAATCCTTTCTCAAAAAGTTTTATCTCTATCGGGGTCAGTTGGTGGTCTGATAAGTTAATGACCGCTAACTTCTTGTTATTGGTGCTTAATCCCATTGTTTCGTATAGTACATGTTCATAATGGTCATTTGAGTATTGTGAAAACCAAGGAAATGATGCGTTTGCAGTTTTGGTGGCCTAGTATGGATTTAGAAGTAGAGAGATTAGTCAGGGATTGTGTTGAATGTTGCGCGAGTGATAACATTGTATAGACTAGGCAGATGCCTATGGTGTGTAGAGAGTTGCC
The DNA here is from genome assembly GCF_964263255.1 of Lissotriton vulgaris. NCBI lineage: Eukaryota > Metazoa > Chordata > Amphibia > Caudata > Salamandridae > Lissotriton > Lissotriton vulgaris. The sequence goes on along the minus strand of NC_141694.1, from coordinate 1,486,800,467 downwards.
CAGTCATCCTTGGGATGAAGTTGCTATTGACATTTTAGGTCCACTTAGTGGTGTATCAGACACCCCATACTTGATAGTTCTTATTGATTTGTACTCAAGATGGATTGAAGTGACTGCGGTTAGAGACATTACCTCAAACTCTGTTATTAAGTTTTTGGAGGGAATTTCCAATAGTTTATTGTCCGATAATGGTCCTCAGTTTTGTTCTAGTTTGTTTTCTGATTATTTAAAAAAATGTGGAGTTGTACACAAGAGATGTTCTTTATATCATCCTGAGACCAATGGAGCTGTGGAGAGGGTGAACAAGACACTTAAGGAGTCTATACAATTGGCTAGGTCTAATGGGTTGAACTGGATTGCAGCTCTTCAAGATAGGATAAATGCCTATCGTTGTTCTCCTCATTCCTCTACTGGGAGGTGTCCTTTTGAGTTGTTCAAGGGTAGAATACCCAATACCTTGTGGTGTCCTAGTTGGATGAAACTGAATAAAGGTTTGGTTGACAATAGCATAGGAGAATGGAGAGAAAGGGAGTTGAATAAACAGTTGTTGAGGAAAAATTACTTTGATAAAAAAGAAGTGTGTACAATTTAAAGAGATTAAAGTTGGTGAGCTTGTTAAAATAAAAGCACCTGTTGGATGTAAATCATGGCCTAGGTATACAATTGTCAGGCCAGTCATAAAGGTTTTCAGGAATGCCATTAAAACACAGTATGGGAGAATCTGGAATAAGAGTCGTGTTGTGCTTGTTAAATCAAATATTTTAGTTTCTGATATAATAATAAAAATAATACTGATATTTATAAAGCGCGAACAGCTACCTCACAAGGAGGTGTCCCGGCGCTAATATGTCTAATGAAAATGATTCGTTTAATGCCATCAATTTCTCTGCAGGTGACACATCTACATCTTTCAATGCCTGTAAGAGGAGCATGAGATTACGTAGTGCTCCAATGTACATGAAGGATTATGTATGATCTTTTCTTTGTTTTTCACTTTTCTATTTTTCATTTGTTTTATTGGGAAGGAAGATGTGTGATGTTGTGCTTCACCTGTTATTTCTACTCTTGTTTCTTTAATCTGTGGATTACTTGGGTCATATGATTCCATTCTGTAATTCTGTATTCTGGAATGTTGAGTCTTGTTTGAGTCTGTTGACTCTGAGCGTTTGTGGCTGAGGTTTAATAAAACCTACGCTGAAATCTACATGTTTCCAGTTTGATTATGTCTACGAAAGAAGACACCACATGTTCCATGATAAGTAACATAGCTGCCAACTGTGCCGTTTTTGCAGGAACAGTACCGGCAAGTTGTCCCGGGTAATATTGTTGCAGAACCGGTCCCTCTTTATTACTCACAGGTATGCAAACAAGATGTTTCTTTCTGGAGCAGCCCTGTGCTGCAAAGTGTCCCGGTGAAGTTTTTTCAAATGTTGCCAACTATGAAGTAAGAGTATTGCTTAGTATATTGGAATATTATAGTGGAAGGAAGATTTAGCTATAGTGCTCTGAGTGGGAGGAAAAAGGAAGGCAGGGAATTCTGTTCCACACTGCATGCTCTGGTGTTCTTGCATCATGTGGAGTGGACTGGGGCATGCCCCTTCCTTCCCTTCATGTATGTATATGTTCATCCTAGATGCTCAGCAATGGATGGCAATTAAGTACATTGTGCCAATAGCTGACGTTTGCTGTAAGTTGCTGCTTGCACTTACAACCCACTTTCTGTGGTGCACTGAAAATATTTATTCAACACAATGACTTCTAATCCAACCCTTCCTCCTGCTACCTATTGCCAGCATGAAGATTTCACAACAGCATGTTGAAGTTAAATTCTTTACATTACTTTCTCTTCAATAGCAGAGTGATATTGTTATTACATGACTTAATCACAGATAAAGCGCTGGGCATTTGCTGCTTTGTGGATTATATCTTATCTGGTGTAGAAGCCATCTCCAAAGTGCTTCTATTAGACTATCTCATTTTGCACCTCAACAAACTCCATGGCCGAGATGGGGGAAGTATCAGTCCTGTTCATTGGCTAGATACCCCTTACTATTCTCCCAATTGCAAAGTTTCACATAGGTAATGAAAATGTGGTGTTCAGTTTGGCTGCGTCCCACAAAAGCTCCATAACTTGGCTGCTGCGCTACCGTCGTCCTGGCAGAAATGCATATTCAATACATAACTTGAAATATTTGGTCAGCTTCCTTGTCTTCAGTATTAACGTAGGCAACATTTCAACCATGTTTGGAGGGAGTAACCATAGTGTGGTTTTTGATTCTTCCCCTTTACTTTTTGGAATTGGTTTTACTCAAATGATTTAGTGAGCAAAACACAGAAAGTATCATACTCTGGATCCCGTAATTAGGGAAAAGATCAATATTTTCATTCAGAATCCTATTCCTATGATTTTTTTCAAATCATTTACTTGTGGATTTCTAGCTATAAAACGCTCTCTTTGTTTTCTGCCCTTTTAACACATCTTTCGCATCTTGAATCCAAACCACAAGAGTCCTGTAGAGAGATTTACCACCTTCTCCAAAAGAGAGAGTTGCCATTGTTTTGGTTATTCTAACAAAATCTCCTCACAGTTATGTTAACAGGCCAAAAATCCTGAATACAGTCCCATTGTTTAATTTAACCCATAATCCCATTAAGTAGATCAATTGCACGTTGTACTCAAGGTGGAGGAGGATTCCCAGCTTCGAGGTCAACCGCTCTAGCCATTAGGCCACACCCCGTCTATATTGCAATATTGGTGTGTGAAGATCAGTTTGCATTTGTGAAAACAAAACAAAGAAAAAGTAACAAAACTTATTCTGGAAGTCCAATGGCTGTTTCAGGAGACAGCAAAACACACAAGATGATGGACAGAATGTTGCACAATGGCAAAACATTCACCCCCAGTCACAGATCTGGGTTTAATACATCTTTATTTTGCTCACCAAGCCACCCCAGTTCAGACATGGCCATATGCAAATCAGTCTTGACCCTGTGCCTCATGGGAACAGTCCAGCCCGAACTGCCAAACCATGTCTTCCCTGGACCGGAATCAAGCATCCTAGGACCGGTTTTTGGCTATCAGCCGTCTTCAGCCAGGATAGCTTGACTCCAGTGGCGTAGTGAGCACGGGACCCACGTCTGGGCATACCCTTCCCAGGAGACAGCCAGCCACAGAAGTGCTTGGAATGCTCCTGCCTAGCATTTGGTATTACCTCACGCCTTTTCCCTCACACTTCCTCTCTTTATTTCCCTCTTACACGGTTTTTATCCCTACATTTCTCCCTTTGTAGGTGTTTATGTATCATTTCTTCTTCCTTCTTTCTACATTTTATGGCTTTAACTCTCCTGCTCTGGGACACAGTCGAGTTATGAGATGTAAGCCCTGGTACCCTAAAATCAGAGCCGGTGCCTACCACCTGCTACGTACTGAGATCTTGTTTTTTTTAAATTTAGTCAGACCTCCTTTAAAACGAATAAAAATCACGGGCAGTAGTGTTTCAGGGTTATCAAAGCTCCCGGAAGAAGAGACATTTTATAAAAATGCAGCACCCTCACCAACCGTCAAATAGTAGCACCTCTTAATCTGCTTTATGGCGCTAGCGTAATCCCAGAGGGAGCTGACCTCTCGTAAGTAGGGCCAGAGAGGTTCGAATCTTGGCAGAGTAGACCTAGCCTTTTATCCTTGTGAAGTCGATGAAATGACCATCATTGCTCATTTTAGTCAAACCCTGAAAATTAAAAAAGTCCGGATGCAAATCTGCTTGTTCATACTGATCCCAGAGGAAGCTGACCTCTCGCACGTTGGGCCAGAGAGATTATTAAATGGGCATTCAGGTGTGTTTATTTCTCACTTGTTTGCATGTTCTTCTTACAGAAAGACCTGAAACCGGAGTGAAACCAAGACGCTCAGGCAGGCACCCGCAGTCCCGGGTTCGAATTCTAGCAGAGTAGACCTAAGCCTTTTATCCTTGTGAAGTCGATGAAATGACCGTCATTGCTCTAGGTAGTCAGACACTGAAAATTAAAATGCCCTGATGCAAATCTGCTTGTTTATACTGTGAGGTTTACGACTTGGCTGGAATAATTTAAAACGGGCTGGAGAGTGTCTGATGTTTCAGGTCTCAGAAATAAGTTCAAATAACTTCATTATTTGGGCTAATAACTAACACTGGTACTTAATAGTAAAGTGGCTTTAAACATTTCCCAAGAAGCTGGGACATCCACACGCCTTTGGCCAATTGCGTGCTAAAGCCAGAAGCAAAGGCCAATGGCGTGTGAGCACCACATGCACGAGCTTCTACTGAAGCTGAAGTGTTTCCAAGAGGTCGATTTCTTATGCAACGCATGCGCGCTGCCATAGGCTCAACCTGAAAACTTTTTTAAAACTGTTGAACAGAACATATGCCAAAGTCTCCAACAGTGTTCAATATAATTGTCTCTTAAATGTCTGCAATCCAAAAGTATCCATAAGTTACCCCACTGGTAGAGTTATGCAAAGCTCTTGATATCGGGTGATCAGGTATCCAGAATTTGTGGGCACAGTACTTATTTTTCACCATCTCTCCCGGGTAAGTTTCAATAAATTTAGCACAAGTCCTGGTTTTAAAGAACGTTGTATGAACACTGAAGGAGACATGTTTTCTTGTATTCCAGTGCAGGATTAGGCATCTGTCCTTATGAGAAAGGATTTTAATTAATAAAATGATTATTTGAGTAAGAGTCGCAATTAATTCCCCTTAATGACCGACTGTCTGTGTTCTGTACGATTGTGAGTGCTGACAATTAAGAAATTCTGTTTCAATCAATTGAATAAACCTGACTTCCTGCTATTATTTGATAAACAAAAAGCACTTCTGGTTGAAATGTCAGTAAATGCCAGAATTAATAACTGGAAAAATATATATTTTAGCACCCCTCATTTTATTCTTGAGCCTGTAGGAACTGCAGCTATCTCTCTTGTGGACCCCATACAGCGAAACTCATTACGAGAGTAGCTCACAATAATTTCCTCCATTTTATTTTCAGCTTTGAATCAGGAATAAAATTAATCTTTTTTCTTAGAGAGGTGCAAGTATGACCAGCAACAAGAAATCCTTTGTAACTAGTGAGCACTATGTAAATGTCATGATTCGTATAAAAGAATACATGTCTGCATCTGGGTGTCCTGAATATGATCTGCAAAAAGAACAATTGATGGACATAATGCAGTACAATGTCATACATTCACCTCAGTACAGAGATCTGGGCCTAAATCCATAGTTTTTTTGCTCATCATGCCATTCCAGTTTGGACCCAGCCATATGCAAATCAGTCTTGCCCCTGCACCCAATGGATACAGTCCAGCCCGAACTGCCAGGCCAGGTCCTCCCTGGACTGGAAACAAGCATCCTAGACCGGTTTTGGGCTTCAGCCCTCATCAGCCAGGATAGCTTGGCTCCAGTGGCATGGAGAGCACGGGACCCACGTCTGGGCATACCCGTCCCACTCGGGGTGACAAATGCAAAAAGAACAATTGACGGACAGAATGCAGAACAATGTCATACATTCACCCCAGTACAGAGATCTGGGCCTAAATCCATCCCGAAACCGGTCCTATGATGCTTGTTTCCAGTCCAGGGAGGACCTGGCTTGGCAGTTCGGGCTGGACTGTTACCATGAGGCACAGGGTAAAGACTGATTTGCATATGGCCCAGTCTAAACTGGGGTGACATGGTGAGCAAAAGAATGATGGATTTCACCCAGACCTATTGACTGGGGGTGAATGTTTTGATTTGTTTAGCATTCCATCCATCAATTGTGTGTCTTTTGCTGAATATGGTCTGAACATGCTCTGGAGGGATCAAGCAAATCTCTAGCACACGCTGGTTGAAGTAACTCAGTTACATTAAGCAGTCAATAATTGCACATTAAACCATATGTTTTTGCCGTGCTCAGGAATTTTTTTTTCTTTATTCTTTTCATCTCTTGTTCTGTTCTTTTTTATGTTTCTGTAGAACCTAAAAAGAGACGAAAAGAATAAAGAAAAAAAATGTAAGACCCTTTTGTTTTGTTTGCACCGGCCTTGAAGTTCGTAATCCATTATTTTCTGCAGTTATACCATTGTTGAATCCCACTTTGTATCATGGCAGTCATTGCATAATGCTAATTTTCGCACCCCAAACTTGGAATACTGGGTATTAAATACCCTATTAGTAATAAAACCAGATGATTTCAGTGAGCAAGGGAGAGAAGCAATCAGTGTTATAACTTCTGAACGTTTAGCAGAATCATTAACTCACGCTAGATTTCTTACACATGCTAAACCCCAAGTCCACTATATAAATGTACGTCCTTTGTACTAGGCTCTCAAAAAAATGTAATCAATTTGCAATACCAATACATCTGGGTGTAGGTGTTACTGATCAAATGATTCAGCATAATCCTGCTTTTCCTTCAGCCCCAAATAGAGGGATTCTTAAGTGGTAATATCAGGAGCCTATGTCAAATGACTAATTTAATCCTGAACCCAAACTGATATTGTTTAAAATAACTACCTATATGCCAGTAAGAGAAGCTATTGCAAAACATTGGTTTAAGTAAACATCTCCATCAGTAAGGCATCAGAAGATCAGTAGTTTATTGTAGATGTGTTTCTGTGGGCCCGGCTATTCCTAGTGAAAAAAGGTTGATGACTGTCAATAAACAAATGGCTAACCGACCCATTTTCGATTCACACTTTATATAGAATAAATAGTTCTCCAGATTTGCTTTGCTTATCATTCCATGGATGTACAAGTATGTGATAAGGCTTTGTAACTGTGTGCCCTCTGTAGTGCTTTCCCTTATGTATGCATCTGTTATGCCTCGTTTGAATACATTCATAAAAACTTTAAAAAGTAGTGGGACATACCAAGATTCTGTGGGTTTGTTTTCTAGGACAATTTTAGATGATTTATGGACTTGTGTCATATTGCAACTATGTTATTGAAACTGTTCTGTGAACATGTCCGCAAGATGTATTGCTTTCTTACCGGATCTGACCTGACAATTGCAGCCAAACGTAAATTCATTTTTACACTGACGTGTGAGACTCTCTGACTGCAACCTGCAGAATTCTGTTTGTTTTTTGGTTTGCTCTTTTTTGAGTGCCTCACCCTCATTGCTGTCCCCCTTTCTTGCTTTGCATAATTCCTCTTCTAGGGCCCACATTACGAGTGGCCCTTTGAAACTCCTCTGCATGGGAATTCCCATTACCAGGGGCTCTGTAATTCCGTCAGTGGGTGAATTAACGGGGATTGTGAGATTCTGGAGAATAGCATGCGGGAATCGAAGATTCCTCGCCAATTCACTCATGATTTCCACTTGGTTTTCCTTTGAAGATTGAAGCAACTGTCAGCAGCTGAAATCTGTATGTGAAGAATATAGAAGGTATCATTCTGATCGGCACTGGGACCCGTTAGTGCCCTTAAAGGAGAATAGAGCATAGAGTGGCCAAAAGCGACATACATTGTTAAAGGAAGCAGCCACCAGAGGCCCAGTTGCCATTTTAGCTGCGTGGCTATTTGAAGCTGTCAGCCAATATCACCCGGCACAGGCAAATGCAGCATAAGTCCACTATACAGATCTACTTGAGGTCTGGGCTTCATACTACCAGAAAATCTTCATTCGAGTGAAGCAGCAGATGTTCAAGCCTTTTGATTGGTTGAGCCAGCCAGCATCTGAAAGAGGGAGTTTACTAACAGAATACTGGGTTTTAAATATTAACCTACCAAAATAGCGTGGCCCTAATATCAACATTTAGAATATTGTGAATATAGGTTCACTATACTTGAGTTCACATATAGGTAACTTGACAAGACAGTAAGTGCATATTTACCCATATATACATACATTCATGACAGTGTTCAATATTTGTGCCCGCTATTCTGAAATACAACCTATAGAGGGTGCTTTTAAATCTTTTTATTTTCCCTGTCGATTGTCCTGGGGCGGAGAGGACAAAGATAAATACAGACTTGTATTAAACAACTAAATGCAGCTTGGTGTGCTTGCTTAAAGCTGGTAGTGACGTTATTGGTCTCAGCGAACACCAGGTTAGCACGTGCTTATCTCGGCTCACCCAGACCTGCTGCGTGTCACGTGACGGCTCAGTCCGAGGACAAACGAAGGAGCACAGATCCTGCGCCAGCAGACACTGCCAAGAGAGCGAACACGACCCTGCACAGAGCAGATCTAAAAGTGACCCTTTGAAGCATTCCACGAGCTGTCGCGGCTCCGTGCAAGTTACTGTTTTGGGTGATTACTCTAATAAAGACCTCGTTGTAGTGTTAATAAAAACATTGACGAAAATGCCTGCTTTATTTATAATAGTGCAGCATTCCCAAAGTTGAGTTTTCAGGCCTCGACTTCAATTTGGAGCCAGAACATTCTATAGAAACGGGTAGAGCCAGTAATTAGGAAAGATTCAAACTATGTAGTTTGTTCTCTGAGACGTGTTCGCGCTGTCAGTGTGGCTGTAACAGTTTTCATAGTGTGAGTGATGCCTTCAATGTTTCCTCTCTGAAGTCCTGCGGTGGGGATTGTGAATAATCCTAGTGTCCCACAAGGCGCCAGCATAGCAAGTGAGCCGCGCCATTCAGCAGGAGAGTGGTAAGGGTGGGTATTGTTATGTCGACGGGGTCGCAGGGCCACGCGACCTCGTCGGTGTGGGGTGGTTTACGTGTGGGGATGGCATGTACCTAAAATGAAGACAGGAGCCTGGCTTGTGCTTCACTGGCTATCGCCGTCGTACGCACAACTGGGTATACATATGCACGTCACCGTTTATTTAAACTGGGGTCACATGACCCTAAGTGGCGTGGCCGTTACGTCACGGGCAAAATATAACATTCCTCCCCAACAAACATCAAAACCATAATCACATTTGCAAACATAGCGCCTAGGGGTTTTGGCAGTACACATCGTCTACTGGCGTACTCTCAACAGCATTCAAGAATACAAATAGGAACAGTCTTACGTGAAATAATCTCTCAACCTGCGAGTCTGTTCATGATTCTCTCGAAGGCGGTACCGGTAACAGCTACGCCCCTGGGTCCCACTCGCCTCGGCACCAGACTGCACCTCGCCTCGATCGTCCATTAGACGACCACGCCTGTCTTCTGACGCAGCCTTAGCAGGCCCATCCTCTGGAATTGGAGCCCCGTCAGGAGCTTCAACACGCCTCCCTAGTCGGGAGGTTGCTGGCCCCTGGTCCCCATTCACCTCCGTTGAGGCAATGACCCTGGGGAAAGGTCCATCGGGTCATGTCCAGAAGAAGGATGAAGCCGGCTGGAATTTCTTAAAGTACGATACGTTTCTTGTTACTGTTTCTCTTCCCCTGGTCGCGATGATTCGGGTACCCTTTACATCCACAACAGTCCAAGGATTTCTTTTGTAGGGCAATCGAAATTTGCCACTGGTTATCCTGTTCTTGAGTAGCGCCAGGTCCCCTTTTGCAAGTCTCACAGTTTGCGCACGCCGTTGACTCATTTCAGTGTAGGCCCTCCGCCGTTGAGCATCCACCTGAGCATTTTCAAGCACCTCAGGACGCCACTGGGGGTGATGTGGAATAGAGTCTGTGACTACTCTCCCCCTGAGTAAATGGGCTGGGGCCACTCCAGTAGTGGTGTGGGGTGTCTGGCGGTAACTCCGTAGAAACGTGAAGATGGCTAGCTCTACTGACTGACCCTTGTCGTGAGCAATGCGTATCACTTTATTTAGTGTTTGCATAAATCACTCTACCTCCCCATTGGCCTGGGTCCACCTCGGTGGGATCCTCCTGTGCCGAATGCCCAGCGCGGTGAGGTATGCAGCCAGTTCTTGCCCTTGGAAGGGGGTCCATTGTCCGTTTGCAGCTCCTGGATAAGGCCGTGAGTCGCCATGATCTTCTCCAACTTTGGGATCACTTCAGCAGCGCTGGGTGATGCTATGATCTCGACCTCGGAATACTTAGATGATAGTCAATGGCTACAAACATGTGTCGGCCATCAGGAAGACTGCCAAAGTCCAAACTGATGCATTACCACAGTGTTTGAAGTCTCGGCTCAGCAATTATGGGAGCAGGGCGAGGAGCCGCCCCGGTTACATGACACGACTGGCAAGAGCGGATGGAGGCTTCCACTAGCTCATCCATGAGGGGGAACTATACTTTGGTCCTGAGCCTCAACTTTCCCATGATGTCCACTATGGGCCAGTTGAACGACCCAGGCTGTCAGGGCTGTCTGGATTACCAGTCGATGTCCCCTCAGTAGACACCCAGTAGTGTCCTCAGTGAGTTCTTCCCAGATAGTGTACAAGCTGTCCATGATGCGCTGTGCCTCTACGGTCAGAATCTTCCACTCCTCCTTCGCTCTGTGCCAGTTGCCATGTCGTAGGACCATCTTCGCACGTTGTAGGCAGTCGTCCTTATTTGTTTCTTCCCGTAAATCGTCCATGGACAGGGGGAGGGGGCACAAACGAGCTGTGACACACTTGACATACTCCTCTGTGTCAGCGGCATTTTCCTTTTCCTCTTCAGTAGCCGCTCTAGGGTGACGCGACTGGTAGTCGGCCGGATTCCTAGATGCCGGCTGATATTCCACTCTGCAATATTAGTTCTGCAGCTGCAGCATCCATTTCTCCATCCTAGGTGGTGGCTTGGTGGAGGTCCCCGAAAACAGAGCCACCAGTGGTTTGTGGTCCGTTGCTACGACAAACGGCTTGCCATATACATACAGATGAAAGTGACGGCACCCCCAATGTATTGCAATGGCCGCTTTCTCTATCTGGGAGTACTTCTGCTCCGTGTCCGTGAGAGACCGGCTGGCAAACGGAACGGGAGCCCAATTTTCTTCTGGGTGCCGCCGTTGCAGCAATACTGCTCCCAAACCCGCTGGACCAGCATCCACGGCAATCACTGTCATTTTCCTGAGATCAAAGAAGGCTAAAGTCGTCGCCTCAGAGAGAGCATTCTTATTGTCCCTAAAGGCTTTAGATTATTCCTTTTCCCATTACCAGGGTGTGGAGTCCTTCATAAGTTCCCTCAGTGGTTGGGTGAGCGTAGTGAGGTCTCGAATAAAACGCCCACAATAGTTCACCATCCCAAGGAAACTGTGGACCTCAGTGACTTTGGTGGGGGCAGCGGCTTCCTTAATATCACGGACCTTCTCAGGATCTGGATTGACTCCCTCAACGGAAAAACTGTAGCCAAAAAACTGTAGTTTCCTCTGTAGAAATTCACATTTCTCCCTATTGAGAGAGAGTCTGGCATCCTGTATTCGGCGGAGCACCTGATTCAGGCATGAATTGTGTTCCGGGATTGTCTTGGCGTGCACCATGATGTCATCACTGACGTTGATGACTCCAGGTATGTCCATGATCAGCTCATGTATTATGTTTTGAAACACTTCCGCCGCACTGGAAATCCCGACGCTCAGGCGAGTGTATCTCCACAGCCCAACATGAGTTGAGAAGGTGGTAACATTGTGGGAATCTTCATCCAATACCAGCTGATGATACCCAGATCTCAAGTCTAACTTGGAGAACCAACTTGCTCCTGCCTTTTCCCCGATTAGGTCATCTATGGTTGGAGTAATGTGACGTTCCCTTTTAATGGCAGCATTGGGCAGCCTCATGTCCACGCAGATTCTGACAGCCCCTGGTTGCTTGGGCTTCCGGGTGATGACAATCGGGGACACCCATGGTGTGGGCCCCGTCACCTTCTCGATGATGCCTGCTGCTTCTAACGTTTTTAGTTCTTCTTCCACTAGAGGACGCAGGTGGAAGGCCACTCGCCGGTGGCGCAGGGCTACCGGTTGCACGGTGGGGTCGATGTGTAAATGCACTTCTTTGCCTTTGAACTTTCCAATCCCTTCAAATATATTCGCAAATTCTGCCAGGATGTGTTGAATGAACTCCTGGTGCACTCCGAATGCGAAAGTTACTACCCCCAAATCTTCCGCAGCCCAGCAGCCTAATAGCATGCCCTGTCCATCTTCCGTTATATATATGTTGGTGGTGATGGAATGTGTGCCATGTGAGATGAGGGTCTTGAATTTGCCTCTTATCCTCAGTGGCGTGTGTTCGTCGTAGGCGAACACTGTGATCGCCGTGGTGTATAGCGTTGGCGCAGGATCCATGGTCTCATACAAGGCAGCGGCCAAGAGGTTGATCGTGGCACCCGTACCCTCCACTGCAATGACGTCATGGGGGTCCACTTGGATGTTGACTGGGGCAATCGTCCTGCTTTCCCGGTGGTCGTTCTGATCATGTGCACCTTGCGCACCACCCGCTCTTCTTCATCGTCTTCCATGTCACTGGGCTCTCTCTCGCCTTTCTGGTACCATGTTGACAACTTGTCGGGGCTTCCGATAACTTTTCGACCTGCAGACTATTTTGAAATTATTGAATTGCCCGCATCCTGAGCATCTCCTGCTCTTAGCTGGACAGTCCGCTGCTTTGTGAGGTGGTCCTTCGCAATACCCACAGGATTTCACCTGCCCTGGGGACGTGGTCCCGGTGTCTTTCTTCTTCCACCAATGTGCTGGTTTGGTAATCACAGCATTCACAGGTTCCGCCTTGACTGGGGACTGGAGGGCAGCATCCATGTGGGCCGCATAGGCCTTTGATAATTTTTTGGTGCGACCAAGTGTCAATATGTCCGTTAGTGTCTTCCCTGACTCCTCTAAAATCCTTTCGCGGAGCTTGGCTGATGCACAGCCTTGAATTATCTGTCCCCTAATCTCTTCCGTTTATCTCTGAATCTTCACGTGGCCGCTAAGTTCTTGAGCCGGGCGTAGAAGTTGTCTAGCGATTTTTTCGGGAGTTGGCACGCTTGTCGGAATATGAATCATTCGTAATCTTGGTTCGCCATCGGTTCAAAATGTCCGTTGAGAGCATTTATCAATGTGTGGTGAGTTTTGTGGGTGGTTTCTGTGAGCGTCTTGGTGATATTGTGGATGTCCTTGCCCCCTAAATGTAGTAACATGGCTCTTTTCTGTTCCTTATGGACATTTGTGGCCTCGAAGAAGATGAGCAAGCGTTCAACCCAGTCTTTCCACTTTGGTGCTAGGGCGGATGGGGAACCTTCCACTTGAAATGGTTGTATAGGGGGAATGGTAGATATGATGACACTCTGCTGACCTGTGTTGCCAGGTCTTTGTCACTGCCTTGCTGTTATATGCCTACATTTTGCTGCTGGCGTGCAGTGTACTTCACCACTTCACCCCTGATTTTGGTAGTCTTCCCCTTTTTTTTCAGCACTGCTGCTGTTCTTAGGCACTGTGTCCCAGATCTGTGCATTGTTCCTCTCTCTAATAGCTTTTTTTTTCCCCTGAGGCTTGAAGTGTTTTCCAGCCCTCTGCTGCACACAGTGACTTTTCTTTCCCCTCAAGGCGCTATTTAGCACAGAGGCGCCAGGATGTGAGGAGGAGACGAGGAGGGCTGACTGCGGATCGCAGCCGCATGTATCTAGGGCACGTGTAAGCCCACAGGAGGCGCCCGCAGTCACAGGGAATGCACGCCCACTTGCCGATGCGGCCGCGTAATCGAGGGCCTCACACGTGGCAGGGAGATAAAGGCACATCGGCTGCCCACCGGCCTGATGCGACGTCCTTTAGTTGGCACCCTGCTGCGGTGCTCCTCGGCAGCGGCAATGTCCGAGTCACTCCTCCAGGCGTGAGCGCACAGTGGCACGAGCACCGCAAGGTCAGTGAGGACACCTTTGCGGCCACCACGCGGTGCGGAAACCGGGCACGCCAACCCTCGTCGCCAGTTATGTCGATGGGTTCGCAGGGCCAGGCGACCTAGTCAGTGTGGGGTGTTTTACGTGTGGAGTGACCTGTACCTAAAAATGAAGACAGGAGCCTGGATTGTGCTACACTGGCTATCGCCGTCATACGCCCAACTGGCCATACATACCCACATCACCATTTATTTAAACTGGGGTCACATGACCCAACGTGGCGTGCCAGTTACCTCACAGGCACAATATAACAGGTATGTAGCTGGCGGTGCATTTTAGAGCACACTGGAAATATCTTACCGCATTGCGTGGTAGCATGCGGTCATTCACAGGCAGCATGTTTTCCACTGAAACAGCAACAGAATTCGAACTAATGTAGCTTTAATGATAAAACTATATAGCGCTCAAACAATCATTTGTGGAAATCGGGTTTCAGCAAACAATTATCATTTACACCTCACCAAGTAAAGTGTCTTGATTTGTTTTGATCCTATTATCTCCTATTAAAATCTTCCTTTCCATTACACTTAAGAAGTACAAAAAAATGTGGTACATTTGTGCTTCCCTAACTGTTGATATATTTTTAAATATTTCTACAGTTCGTTTACGGGTATTTAAATGCTGTTTTCACTTCTTGTACCCCAGCAAGATTTTCATATAGTCCACTTTACAAATCCTCTAACATTACAGTCAGAGAAAGAAAAGTAAACACCAATCTACATGTTAGAAGAATACACAGTGATGTGTTAAAAGACATTTGACCTCCGCATTTGAGCACAAAGCAAATGTGACAAAATAAAAACATAATGTAAAGGCATCTTTATTGCTTAATGAACTTCTGGACTTGCAGCTTGTTTTAGGGGGTGCTGCAGCACCCCCAACCCCCTCCTTCCAGCGTCTATGACTCTGACCTGAACAGACCAACTAAAAAACATAAAGCTTAAGGTCTAACTTGCATTAACTACAACAAGTCCCATCTCATACTGACCTGCCCAGAAACCTTATTTGGTGGTTTATTAAAACATTAAATCCTACCTGTGTAGAAGTCACAAGACTTGGTGGATCGTGAGGGCGCTCCCTCCAAACACTGCTTTTTGTCTTGGAAGAGATCATGAACAGATGGCCTATGAACACGTGTTTGTAATATTCCAATTTTTATTGTAGCTTGCTTCTTTGTCATGTGACGTTTCCTCCACTTTTGTGGGAGTTGTCTTCTCTCATGCCCGTTCTTCTCGCTCCACTTCCTGCCCCAAACAGGAAGCTACTGCTGCATGGGAGCTAATCATTCCCTGCTGACATTGTATATGCTAAATAAGACAGAATAGTGTAAGGGGGCCATATTACTCCATAGACCAGTGATTATTTGTAAGTTCCTGTGCTTGTACATTAAATCCCTCAAATAATTGTGGGTTTCCTAAATAAAAGTCATCATGATAACACTACTCACCCTAACGCTGCAAGTCAGGCCACTCTCTAAGGTGGCACTGCATACCCTGACACAATAGTCTCTGAGAGTAAGCATCCTAACATTCTTCACTATCCTGAGATATCCTTATGGCACTTCCAACAATGACCTTGCTCTTAAAGACACTGCTCACACCCCGCAGACTCATACCCCGCAACCTTGTAGTGCAGATATTGACACTGCGCTGGAAGAACGGTAGCTGGGTTGACCGTGTCCACTGATAATGTAGATGTTTACACTTCACATAGAGACACTGCACACTAAAACATGGCGTGTGATGTGGAACAAATAAGCCATGATGAAGATGAAAACTTAGCTCTAAACAATTCTCAGAGTTGACGAAACAACCGTGATTTTTTCTCTGCCAACAAGTTCACAGGAATATCTGTTATCCTATTAGAAAACATTATTACCACAAGTATATGAATATTTAGAAGAAAATATTCTCGATGTGAGATATAAATGAGAACATTTAATAGATTTGTGAATTTGTTATATTTATGCAATACTGAATCCTATGGACAGTTTAACAATATTGAAGGCTGAATGAATAAGTATGACTGAGCGATAGGGTTCTTACATCACGTTTCAACAATGAAAGTCTTTTAATTAATTTGCCTGACATATACATTGGAATGTATATTTATGATAATTTTTTACTCTCTTTTTGATACAAATAAAAAGATTCTATTGTCATTTGTGATCTGGGTACTTGTATTTATACTTTGATGCCCCCATTTTATGTTGTTGCCTAAGTATTTTTTCATAAACTAAGACATGGCCACCATGACATAAGTCACTATGCTACTCTCACCTCCGAATCCTGCAACACTCACAATACACGCTCATCTTGACACAATCCATTGACACTGTAGGCAATGACACTGCACGCTGAGGCACTGACATCGTTGACTGTCCATTGAAATATTTATAATGTGCGACTCCCCGACACACTCCAATTCCCTTGACACCACAAGTAGACGCTGATTATGCTGATAGTGCCCACTATCACTGATCAGTGATTTTGCACACTATCTATTCCCCCCAGGGCTCACCCTCACACTTCAGTCTCAGCACTGTCCACAGTGACCATGCCCAGCACTGTCCTCAGTGACACTGCCCACAGCCTATGGAGATCTTGGCAGTGCAGTCCATACCACTCCAGACCCTGAAACTGCACACTCTAATACTGAGAAGTCACAATGACACTGTAGACCCTGGCACTGCCCGCCATGACAGGACACACACTGACATTGCACATTTTGACACATCAAAGTAGAGCTTCTTAACGCTGCGGACACAACACTGCCACCTTCAGCAATTTGTGTGATGCACTGTTTACCGTTGAGCACCGAGTAAGCAGCACACTACATAGTCAACCCTATGCCTGCATCACCTTTAGAAGATCCATACATCCAATAATTGAATTCTCTGAAAAAAAAAAGTTTAGGGAAGTTAAAGATGGCAATAGTGTCTACAGCAAACAACCTAAAAAGACCTACTTATTCTAAACTTTGGTCTTACATTAACATGATCTTGCATGACAATCTGCACTGGAATTTGCATGTAGATAGAATCGCATCCTTTCCGTTCATCAGTGGACCACATGCTTCACTAACGATGAGCCCCAGGTTGTTTGTTGAGTTTTGACTTTACTCTGCAACTGAAAGTAATACGTACGAATATTATCCAACATTACCTACTCGGATTCTTTTTAGCGTAATAAAGACTCTGTGAATAGTGTTGAGATTATATGGGAGGCATTTAAGGTAACACTACGGGGATACTGCATAGAGAAGGGGGCCGCAGTTCTTAGGGATATACAGAATACCCTGCGGAAATTAGAAACGGACCTTAAAGCGATGGAAACGGAGCTTGCGTGGGACCCGAAGGGCTCGACACAAGCTACATTTAGAGAAAGGCTTACAGAATATATGGATGAGGCGCAAAGAGAAGCGCGATTTAAGGGTAAATACTGGGTGGCCAGACAGTATGGAGAAGGGGATAGACCGGGGAAGGTTCTGGCGCAAAAGGTGAAACAACCCCGCTGCTCTAACTATGTAGTGGAAGTGGGCGATCTTGAGGGAGTGGCTTGCCGAGATACAGCTAACCTACTTAACGCCTTTTTTTTTCACAACAAGTTTTATTGATTGATCAGGTAGAAGCATAAAGACAGCTCTCCACAGTCAGGAGATCACTGCCAAATAGCAAGACATGTCTCAGTAGTAGTACAAACCCAATCAATACAAAAGAACAACCCTCCCCGTCTCCCCCAGCCACCCAACATTCCCGCTACCCACCCCTTATCCCACCCTAACCCAGTGCACGTGATCACAATAAGCCTTTATCACTTGAGTATATTGTATTAGGCATCATGCGCCTCTCTAGGCCTGGGGGTCCTCATCGATATGTAGCCCATCATCCGGTTCTGCTGGAGGCTCCAGAGTCAAACCCCTATAGTCTGCCCACCTTTTCCATATTTTATAATGTTTTCGGGGGCATCCTCTGGCCTCAAACACTGGGCGCTCCAACCCCATGAAGTAATCTAGTCCGGCCTTCCAGGCGCCCAGTGGGGGAGCGCGTTCACCCTTCCATGCCTGTGCCAGATCCCGCTTGGCGACCACTTGGCCTAATAACAAAAGGTGACGCTTGTAGATGTTCCCACCCACATTCTCTAATACATGGAGAAGTCACAGACGGGGGGTGCGGGGGAGATACCATCCCAGTACCTCCGACAAACAGCTCCAAACACCATTCCAGAACCGAGTCAGGCCAACACAAGACCTCACTGTATGCATCAGCGTACCCCTCTCAGTTCCACAGCGCAGGCACTCCGGGGACACAATCAGGCCCGCCTTCCACAACCGCTCCCGGGTATAGTAAGCCCTGTGCAGATATTTAAACTGGATCAATCGGAGTCGCACTGCAATTGCAGCCCCACGTGGGGACTCCAAGGCCTCCCTCCAATCATCTTCGTCCATGGGTCCAACGTCCTTCTCCCAGGTATCCTTTAGTGGAAGCAGGGAAGAGGAGCAGTGTATGACTAGTGTTTGGTAGATTCGGGACACCTTCTTACCCCAAGGTCCCCCATGAAAACTTTCGCTTCCACTGGGCTGAACTCCGGCAGCGACTCCAAGCCAGCTAGGCTAGGGGCGAGCGCGTGGAGAAACTGCAGGTACTTGAAGAATTGGGTCTTGGGCATATGGAATTCGGTCCTAAGCTCCTGGAAGGACTTGACAGTTACCCCGGTCAGAACGTGCCCAAGCGAAGAAATCCCGATAGAATCCCAGCCGCCAAACCCCGCCAGCGAGGCCAGTGCGGGGAGCCGTCCGTTCTTCCACCAGAAGCCCATGCGACGCAGTACTTGTCGCCAAATCACAAAGACCACCTGAGTGGCACATGGCAACTTCCTCCGCAGCCTGGCCGAGTACAGGAGCGTGTGCAGCGTGTTGTCTCCCATCAGCGAGCGCTCGAGGGCGTATGCTGGGTCTCCTCTATTGCCATACCACCATTCGTTTAGTACTAGCAGATGGGAGGCCTGATAATAGGACAGGAGATCCGACGCGGCAAGACCACCACAATACGTGGACAGAAAGCATGTTCGCAGCGCCACCCTGGCGGCACCTCCCGCCCACAAGAAGCGGCCTAAAACAGAGTTGACCTGCCGAAACCACCGGGGTGCGATCTGGTGTGGGTGATTCTGCAGTTGGTATAACAGGCGCGGAAGTGCGACCATTTTAAAGATCGCGGACCTACCGAATATGGTGAAAGGCATCCAGGACCATGTCTTAATGTCCGTCTGGACCCTTTCCCACACTGGTATCACGTTGCGCTCCCATGCAATGCCTGCGGACTCGGACAGGAACACTCCCAGGTACTTCAGTCCCCCGGACGCCACCTGCAAGGCCGACGCCCAGGAGTACGCACTTGCCCCGCCGCCCAGTACCCATAGTGTGGACTTACGCGGGTTAAGACAAAGGCCCGACACCTCGCCAAAGATACACATTATTTCCAAGACTCGGGGGCCCGATCGATTTAAATCCGTAAGGAAGAAGAGGACATCGTCCGCATAGAGTGCGATCCTGTCGGTGAGGCCCTCGCCCCACACAAAGCCCCGCAGTTGCGCGTCAATGCGTACCCAAATCTTTATACTACGACTAGAATGAACGACCTAGACCTAGATGGCTTTCTTGGGGATGTGGCGTTGGGCTGGCTTAGCGACGCGCAGAGGGCCTTCTAATGTGCACCATTTGAGCTAGACGAGGTGAGGGACGCAATAATGAGTATGCAATCTAGAAAGGCCACGAGGATGGATGGAATTCCTGCCGAATTCTATAAAACATAGATAGACTTGATGGCCCCTATCCTTAGGAAAGTGTATGAGGACTCGCTGGAAGTTGGGCACCTGCCTGCTACTATGAGGGAAGCTCTCATACTATCGCTATTAAAGCCGGGAAAAGCACCCGAGCATTGCGATTCTTATAGACCGCTATTCTGGCCAAATTGATTGCGACTCAGCTGAGCTTGCTGATGGAGAACCTGATCCTACCTGATCAATCGGGCTTCGTACCCGGAAGGGCCACCTCCCACAACCTGAGGATGCTTTTCGCCGTTTTGAATAATGTCTCGCCGGAACTCCCTCTAGCTGCGATTGGTTTGGACGCCACTAAAGCGTTTAACTCCATAGAATGGGATTACATTTTTGGGGTGATGCTACGCATGGGTTTCCCACCACTGCTCCTCTCGTGGATTAAACTACTATACTGCTTACCAGTAGCCAAGGTCCTCGTAAATGGCCATACCTCACAGTCGTTTGGCATCACGAGGGTAACCCGGCAGGGGTGTCCTCTCTCCCCATTACTTTTTGCTATCGCGGTGGAGCCGCTGGTGGCGGAACTGCTACAACACCACAATGATAAGTCTTTACGCTGTAACCTGCTCCAAATTCTTATATCCCTATATGCACACAATATTACTCTTTACATTCGGCACCCACATCAAAATTTGAATCTGATACTTAGAGAATTCATAGTGTTCGAACAGCTTTCGGGAATTCAGATAAATTGGGGGAAGTCGAGCATTTTCCCGCTAATGGCAGCTATGGAGTGATTCCCGCTAGACTACCCCTTGGAGTGGTGTGAGGAAGAACCGAAGTATCTGGGGATAAGAGTCACCAGAGATAGGGAGGAACTTATGAGTATGAATTATGGGACGGCCATAAATCGGAAAGCGGGCTGCGTCACACGCTGGGTGGTGCTGCCCCTCTCCATGGCGGGACGTGTGGCCTTGATAAAAATGGTGGTACTCCCCAGTTGTTATACCTTTTTTTTAAACATTCTGTTTTACCCAGCAGCACGATTTTTTAAATCACTAAACTCTGAGGTGATACACCTCGTCTGGGGAGGTAAACAACCTAGATTGCAATGGGATGTACTGACGCGACCCTACTCGCAGGGGGGGTTTGGCATACCAAATTTCGAGCTATATTTTACGTGCGAACAAGCTCAATATGCTTTATTTTGGGTGAAACAACTGAGATATATGCCTCAGGTTGCAGCGAAACATTGGCTTGCACACCTCACCCCAATAGAAGGTGCGATATATGTACCAATAGCTAACAGAGATAGAACACCCAACGCCCTCACATGCACAATAGCAGCATGGCAACGCATAGGACGCATGCTGGATATCCCCATGTTATACTCGCCACTGTTGCCTCTTACTTACGACCCTAGCATGCCGCTGCTACAGGAGGCTGTCTTTCGCAACTTTCAGCGACGGACCCACATTCACACCTTGGGGGATCTGTATCATAATGGCCAATTCCGCGCTGTCGAACATATATTTCAAAATGCTCAGAAGACACCACTTGATGTCTTTTTGTTTATTAGACTGAGGCAGGGGATTTAATCACTTACTCCTGAATTTCCGGCAGAACCACAAGCATTAGCCCCACTGCAGCTAATATTAGGTAATGATTGTAGGAAGGTGGATATCTGACTATGGCTGCCCCCAACTTTTTGCCTGGTGTTTTGCTGGTTTTCCGACTTAGTTGACCTGGGACCCTGCTATTCAGGGCCCCAGGCCTACTGCTCTCTCTGTAAAATGGATTCCATGTACCTTAGGTACATATCTAATTGGATACTGAGTCCCCTTATCAGTCCCTGTACAGTGTACCTTAGGTACCCAGGGCATAGGTGTACCCAGGGCCTACCAGGGGCTGCAGCATGTATTATGCCACCCCTGGCTGGCCATCTAAATCTGACACAACTGGCTGCACGACAGCTGGGGCAAGGTGGTGTAAACACCCTTTGCTTTAGATATAGTATTCCTATATCTAACCCTAAAATGGACGCATGTATTCCTATCAGTCACTCCTATGGCAGGCCTTAACAATCCTGAAGGCAGAGTGCTTGGAATTATGTGAGATGGTGCTCTGGCATGAGCTGAGCCCGTTTGCAGCTTGCGGAACCAAGTCCTAATAGCTGTTCCATGATAATGCGTACCATATACTCTTAAGTGCATTATAATCCTCGCGGTTATTTGCCAACTTTGGTATCGCTTTATCAAAACATGTCGAGTAAGGTGTCATACGAATTGGAATACTAACCCCTCGCCAATTCTGGCGACGGGGTTAGCATTCCACCCTTCTAGAGGGACACGACATGTATGTAACTGTGAACCCCTGTTAAAGTTAACTCGAGCCTCAGCATCACAAAATGGATGCTGCCACCACAGACACAAGTCTGACCTCCTGCTGCTGGGAGTCCTTCCAGCGAGGAGAGCTTGGACAAAGGGTTTCCTGTCAGGGGCGGTGCTAGCACCATCCCAGACAGGGTTTTGTGTATCCTAGGTAGGCAGGGCTGAGAGGAAGGGGACTGCAAGTGGCACCCCGGTGCTCACTGTGCATATGCCGGCTTGAACCAGTTCCAGGGGCACACCAGCCCCTGAGCTGGGGAAAGTCCGGACAGGGGAGAGGGGTGTAACCACCCCCCTTCCTGGTCCCACCCATGGGCAGGACCTAGTCGCGTGCCAGCCCCTTTCTTTAGTATAAAGGTAGGAGCGGGCCCCCTTCCCAAATTGGATAATTCTGAATCTTGACGACTTTCCACGAAAGAACTCTTGAACCTTTCTGAAGACTCTCCCTTGTGGCTAAGGAGTAGCCACCCTGCACCAGCGGGCACCATCTAAGCGCATGCGGTTTGCTGTAAGTCCATCCTCCAGATCAAGACTGCCCAGCTCGACGAGACCCGGATTCCCTGACACCTCTGACCTCTACCTACATCATCAGCCCAGCTGAGATTCGTGGGTGTGACGAGACCTCGAGGGACCGGCCATCTTCAAGACTGCACGACGCTTATCCAGCACGACCGCCGAGGGATCCTCGAGTGAGTGCTTTGGGGTTTGAGAAGCCCTAACCCTGAGCAGCTCCAGCACCGACGTCCAGCCCCCCAGCATCCACGAGATCTGCGTGGGGCCCTTCTGCTCTTTGCTGCTCATCGCGTTGTCTGGCCACTTGCCTGCTGGCTTGTAGCCCTCCTGACGACGAACCACGACACTTCCATCGCTGGCCTGGTTGCTCCAGACTGGCCCTTGCTCCCCTCCAAAAGAGGAGCACCCCGGACCCTCCTGGTCCACTCCAGACACCATTTTGAGTCCACCGCGTGGGCTTGCCTTTGCCAAGGCTTGTTGCCCCAGTCCTGGTTTCAGCAGCGCCGACAGCAGACACCTTCGTGGGACAGCTCGCACCTCCATCCTGGTCGCCGACAACGCCTCCTGGTCCGAGAGACTGCAGAGCCCAGCGTCGCCCACTCACCTGGTCGAGGTGACTTCATCCGGTGCCATCCTGGTGCCCATCTGATCACTGGCTAGTGATTAAGAACTGAGTCCCCTCTGCTTTCAGGTCGTCTCCATCATCGATCCAGGCTTGGATCACATCGAACTTCATCACTGGTCGCCTGCCAGCAACTTCTTCTTTCAGGCTCCATAGACTGTAACGAGGATTCCCGACGTCTTTTGAACCCTATGCAGCCGCAGCCCCTGGGCTAGGTAACTTGAGCATTTTGGTGCTCCAACGTAGGTTCACTATCTAAGTGTCCAGATCCTTTTTCGTTTTCAGCCTAACTAGTCGGATTCGTCCGATAACACTAACTTTACGAAATCTAGCATCCATAGACTTTGTCCCGCATCCCGCGTGAGAGTGCACACTCTGCACCCGATCTCCCTAGGCCTCCTGCTCCTAACCTGAAGGTTCAGTAGTGTAGTCCTAGCGATCCTTAAGCCTCTGGATCGAGTTACTTACCTGCTAGTATTTCGCATTCCACTTTTGTAGTATATGGTTTTTCGTGCCACTCTGGCATTTGTGTAAATTGTGCAACTTAAAGTATTTTCTTAAGAGTTTTGTTATGTGCTTAGCTCCCTGACTCATAAAGAGATCAGGGTAGACTTGTTATAAATAAATATCCTTTTATTTTCATAACAACTTGTGTGGTGTCCTTTCACTTGGTGTTCAAGGGGTATATGTGATGGTATAACAGCTGGCTTAACACACCCTCTAGAGTTTAGCCTAAAGACTGCTCTTGTCCATGCTACTAGGATAGCTGGTCTATAAGGTTGACTTAACAACCAATCATCAATAAGGGTCGTTTGGAATGATACATAGTGATCACTAGAATAGTGAGCACTGCATTTCAGGCCAACTTCTCACAATGATACAGCTAAACAACTGGTTTCCCTGTTATATAAAACAGTGCACACACAGAGGGAACTACCAATCACACTGTCCCGCACACGATGGGGGGAGGAACTTGGACTTGACCTAACAGATGAGCAATGGGAGTTTTGTTGTCTGCAAACCGAGAGGATGTCAGCCAGCAGCAGGCTCTGTATAATACTTTATAAATTCTTACACAGGTTATATTATACCCCGGCCAAGATGTGCAAATATAAGCTAAAAGTAACTGAAGGGTATGATAGATGTAGTGCTACGGGGCTGATTTTCTACACCTATCATGGGGTTGCCCCGGGGTGAGTGAATACTGCGATCAAGTGTTTCACGCTTTGCAATTAATGATCGATACACCAGTGGAACCTACACCGCTGATGGCCCTGCTGGGATATTTCAAGCCTCTACGAGCAGAACATCGTAAATTTGCAGCAATGGCGCCTCTAATGGGCAAGAGGAGGGTGGCTTGCCGATGGGGTAGGGGGCGAGCACCTAAATTTAAGGAGTAGATTGCTGACCTGGTAATTTGCCAGGAGCGTCTTACGACTTATGCGCAGCTGCTACCCATGGCCCCCAGGCCCAGAAATATATGGGCCCCATTGCAGTGCTACTTGATTGCCCATCCGAGGGACTTGAACTAATGTGATAAAGGGAAATGTGGAACAAAATGAAGTGGGAGTGAGAATTTGAGACCTAGAGGTGAGTGAAGGAAGATGGAAATGATAATATGCCTACCATTGCCGCCTGTTGCAGGCTTAGATAGACACCATCAGACATGTGTGTAGTTAGACCGTTCGATATAAAAAGATGGATGTGATGTACTATTGTGAAAGTGTAAGAGGATGTGGAAGCGGCGTGCCCAGGCGCCTTAAAACTGTGTATTGTCATTTCTACTATGGTGGGCCACTGCCGAGGCTATCTTGAGAGTTCACAAAATGTATCTTATGTTGCAGAGAAACCCAATCTGTACTTAAAATTATTGTAAGATGTTGATGTTGACCTTGTATATCTGAAAATAATAAACAGAAGTTTAAAAAATATATATAGATATTATCCAACATTCTTGCAGTTCAAAATATCACTGCTATGTTGAAGAAATGCAGGAATTGCTCTGGGGTTTCCGAGGTTCTGCTTGAAATTATCAATATATCTAATTGAGTAGCATATCATGTTTTGAATCCTTCTCAGAGGTTCCAATTGTTTCTCATACAATCCGTCCAGGGTTACGTTGTATTTTAAATATTGCTAACTCTGTCACTTCCGTGTATCATTGTTGTGCAAGCATTAAGATCTACATAGTGCACTAAACCTCCAAGCTGTGCAAAACATTAGATTCAGATTGTGTCTAGGCAGGATTATTTCAATATGTTTGATAGTCTATGGTTTTTATGCCTTTGTCTGCTCAGTTTCTCGTGTGCAGGTTTCCGTAGCTGCCACAGAACACTTTAGCCTTCCTGGTTGCTCTGTGCACTGTAGGCAAGAGCATATATGATTTACATATAACCCCTGTTCAAGGGTACAGTGCGGACTAGAAGAGGTTTGTAAGGATATGCCAAACAAATAACCAAGTACTGATACAGCAAAGATCAGGGGCCACGGTTTGGCAGATTTTTGCTATTGAGAATATATGGCTGGAAGTAGGGGTCCTTGCTCAACTTCCAGAAACAAGCCCAACTATCCTGTAAGATGTATCTCTTAAGGAATACACGTCACTAATCTTCCATGTCCCATTTGTGCAATTTAAGTTCATGTTATGGCGTCCAATGTCCGAGCCCATGATGTCAGTGGGTATAAATATAGGACAAAGCTCTCTTCATCACATCAGGTTAGCTTTTGCTACATCGTTAGGTGGAAATTGTTGTTGACCAGGGAGGCCCAGTTACTTGAGAGTTCACCTAGGGATGCAGTCTTTAGCTTTACATTTAATTGCCAAGGCACCGAGAGTGAAGAAAGTGGGCAAGCAAGTCACTATAAGGCTACTGCGCTCCTTGTTGCGGAACCAATGTAGAGCCCTTCAGGCTTTGGGGGATTTAGCAATGTTCTTCATCTCTTCGATTACCTAAAGAGCAGTGTTTTGTGTCTCCTAAAGTCTATAGCAGCAGCTCTTACTTCTTAGACTTCTATAGACCTCCACTGACTCGCTACTGGGAGCAGAGGACCTTATCTAGGCAATTACTACCATTCGATTCTCCAAACAATACACAAAAATACAGACATAAGTAAACCTCAAGCACAATCAAATTGTAAAACATTTCGCAAAAAAATACACACAACTCAAATTTTAATGGGAACGTTTAAGCTAATTTTGGTTTAACTTCTACTAGATGAAACCATGTTCTTGGCTCTAGTTCATTACTGCTTCTTTTTTGGTCTTAATGCATGCTATCTTTTCGTTGTCGCGTAACAGTGTTTCATTTGAGGCCATCTAAACTCTCTTTGCTGTACGTGTGCTGCTCCCATGAATCAAGCCAATTTAATTTTTAGCCACCAGTTTCAAATTACTTCAGAGAGCATTTAAAAATATTATTTGTGTGCATGTATATATACTTTGCTAACTTGCTAATTTTATTTCATTGTCCAAACAGTCATGGACCCCCTGAGTAAGTGTAGCAGACACCAGGTTAAGAACAGTTGGCCTAATGGAGTAAGTTAACCAGTACAGATGATTCTGCAATAATCTTATGAGGCCTTAATAACGGCACTCATTATGAAGCTCACATAGTTCTCTTTAGGTTGTGTGTATCTGTAAAGCGCACTATCCCCTGCAAGGATATCCTGGCGCTGAGCAGTGTATGTGCCTAGCCCTGCCAATTGTAGGATGCTTAATTGAAAAGCATGGCTTTCAGTTTCTTGCGGAATTCCAGAAGGGAGGAGGAGTTTCTGATGTGGAGTGGGAGGCGGTTCCACACTTTAGTAGTGATATAAGAGAACGCCGGTTCTCCTGTTATGTTTCTGTGTGTGCATGGGATGCGTGCAAGTAGGAGTCCTGCAGAGTGGAGGTTTCTGGGTTGTGGCAGGAAGGAGATGAGACTGTTCAGGTAGGTGAGGCCTAAGTTGTGTAGTGCCTTGAATTTGAATGTGATAAGTTTGAAATGAGCCGGATTGTGTATCAGGAGCCACTGGAGCTCCCTGAGGTGTTGTGTAATGTGAGTTCTGTGTGGGCAGTTGACAAGGTGCCTGGCTGCTGATTTCTGATGGTTTGTAGTTAATGGAGCTAGTGGTAAAACCTTTGATGGACAAATGGTTCATGGAGCTAGAGTTGCATCAAAGGTGAAACCTACATTTTTTAGGAACCCCCTTATGTATTTGGGGGGCAGAGCTGGGTTGTAGAGTAAGAGAGCATGCTAGAGGAATGTTCTTATGTGCCCCTGACACTGTTATGGTGCATTGAGCATATATGGTGAATTTGAATAGGGTTGAGGGATAACGCCCCACCCTCTTTGAGTTTCAGTTTTGGACATTGGTAGCTGCAAAGCTTTGTTTACCTTCTTTAATTTTCAAAAACTTAATTGTCAAACCCTTTAGGATCAGGAAGAGGAGCCGGATACCCGCATATCAGCCTGGTTGTGCTCAAATGGTGTGTGCCCAGTTTGATCAGTAGAACAGGAATGATCCAAACTGTTTGATTGCTGTCCGAATCGAATGGCCACCAGAGGCAGCCTCTTCTGCTCCTCATCATCAAATGTTGTGCATTGATCGAGAAGACCAGCAAGGGGCTGTGTTCCTCACTGACCACCTGTAAAAAGTTATCACTTTCCTTGAGATGAGTGGTCTAATTGATTCTGACTGGATCGGAGATGAACAGATGTGTACGTTCGTTCTTCTTTGCAGCAGTCTGAGAACATAAGTTGCTGAAAGGCTTTACTGGTGAGGTGTTCAGTGATGGAGGAAAATTCCCTGTCTCATTGCATCAATGTAAATGTCAAGGCACCTGTTCATGTGCTCACTTGAAAGGGGGAAGCAGTGCAGTGAAATGGCTGTGTGGGATTCAGTCAACTAAAAGAAGTTTTTTCCTTTATGCTTTTGAAATATTATGACCCACTCACAGCTTTCCCTCAGAAACAGTGACCACTTTGTCGTGAGCAACTAGTACTTTATGGAGCATTTCTCCTTCTCCTGTAGGGGTTTTCCAGATTCTGGCCTCAACTGTGCAGTTTACCCTATTCACAGCTTTACAAGAGGCATTGATCCATTATGGTGATGTGTCTGTTGCTTTAATTTATGTAAATGCTCTAAAATGGTCAGCACGTGGCCTGATGTAACTATACATAAACGTCAGTGTAACTACAGAGGTCATGTTTTCACTTAGTTCAAACACACTTTGTATTGTTATCTTGTGTCTACATTCTTTCATTAAATCCCAGTTCAATGTAATAGGCATTTAAGCTGTTCTTCTGTGGTCTCCAAGAGTGTATATCAATAGGTCATTTGCGTGAGCTCAGGACTGAGCTATTCTGAAGGGCAGAGCTCACCTGGTAAGACTGAGTGTCATGTGAAGAATGAACAGAACTTTGTGTTCGGTCTCTCTCCTTCTTCCATATTGGTCTATATTAGTAGTGTTAGAGTTAGACCTCGTGATAAGTGTATCTCCAGGAAAAGGCAACCTGGAAAAGTGAAAAATTGTGATTTTCTCTGACTTGATTTGACTACTATTAATGCACATACAACAAGTGATGGACCGAATGTGGATCAATGTCACACATTCCCCCAGTCAAAAGATCTGGGCCCAAATCCATCGTTTTTTTGCACTCCACACCACCCTGGGTTAGACAATGGCGATATGCAAATCAGCTCTGACCCTGTTGCCCCATGGGAACAGTCCAGTCCGAACTACAAAAGCCATGTCCTTCCCAGAACGGAATCAAGCATCTGAGGACCGGACCGGTTTCGAGGTAACAACTCTCATCAGCCCGGCTAGCTTGACTCCAAGTGGTGTGGAGTGCCTGGGACCCACGTCTGGGCATCCCCAGCGCACTTAGGGCAGCAATTGCAAATACAACAAGTGATGGACCGAATGTGGATCAATGTCACACATTCCCCCAGTCAAAAGATCTGGGCCCAAATCCATCGTTTTTTTGCACTCCACACCACCCTGGGTTAGACAATGGTGATATGCAAATCAGCTCTGACCCTGTTGCCACATTCTGTCCATCAAATTGTTTTTTGTAATTTTCTCCCTGAGTGTACTGGGGTAGCTCAGATGTGGGTCCCAGAGCCTCCACACCACTGGAGTCAAGCTAGCCGGGCTGATGAGAGGTGTTACCTCGAAACCGGTCCGGTCCTCGGATGCTTGATTCCGGTCTGGGAAAGATATGGCTGTGTAGTTCGGACTGGACTGTTCCCATGGGGCACAGGGTCAGAGCTGATTTGCATAAAGCCATTATCTAACCCAGGGTGGTGTGGAGTGCAAAAAACTATGGATTTAGGCCCAGATCCTTGTACTGGGGTGAATGTAAGACATTGATCTACATTCTGTCCATCAAATTGTTTTTTGTAATTTTCTCCCTGAGTGTACTGGGGTAGCTCAGACGTGGGTCCCAGAGCCTCCACACCACTGGAGTCAAGCTAGCCGGGCTGATGAGAGGTGTTACCTCGAAACCGGTCCGGTCCTCAGATGCTTGATTCCGGTCTGGGAAAGATATGGCTGTGTAGTTCGGACTGGACTGTTCCCATGGGGCACAGGGTCAGAGCTGATTTGCATAAAGCCATTATCTAACCCAGGGTGGTGTGGAGTGCAAAAAACGATGGATTTAGGCCCAGATCCTTGTACTGGGGCGAATGTAAGACATTGATCTACATTCTGTCCATCAATTTGTTTTTTGTAATTTTCTCCCTGAGTGTACTGGGGTAGCTCAGACGTGGGTCCCAGAGCCTCCACACCACTGGAGTCAAGCTAGTCGGGCTGATGAGAGGTGTTACCTCGAAACCGGTCCGGTCCTCGGATGCTTGATTCCGGTCTGGGAAAGATATGGCTGTGTAGTTCGGACTGGACTGTTCCCATGGGGCACAGGGTCAGAGCTGATTTGCATGAAGCCATTATCTAACCCAGGGTGGTGTGGAGTGCAAAAAACGATGGATTTAGGCCCAGATCCTTGTACTGGGGTGAATGTAAGACATTGATCTACATTCTGTCCATCAAATTGTTTTTTGTAATTTACTATTAATGCACAACATATATCAAGAAGGCTTCTTAGCTCTAAGAATAAAATCAACAGCGGGTTTAGGAGGAAACATTTTACTGTTCTTTTTCCTTATTTCAGATGACATACACCTTTTTATGTCATTCCTATTTGATACAAAGTGACCTGTGTTTTAGGGTATAGTGCCTTACTAGTTGACTGTAATAACTACCTCTTAGGGTGTAAGCCTTATGGGCCTAATGTTATTTGGTTGGACGCATTTTGTGTCAGGATGTACTGTATTTTCCGGCGTATAAGACGACCCGGCGTATAAGACGACCCCCTACTTTGCTTGATAAAATTTAGGTTTTGTGCTATACTCGCCGTATAAGACTACCCCCACTTCCAGCGCAGTCCAATGCAGTCCTGCATAGCCATTCCGAGAATGTATTTTGAACTTACCGTATTAGTGATTCTAATCCTCCTCCCTGTGGGTGAGCAGTAAGGCTTTATCAGTGGACAGTGTTAAGCGTTTATTTTACAAACTCAAAGACTGAACTCAAACAAATTGGTTGTATAAACAATATTGCTTTACTGGCAATATTTTTATTTAGAACCATATGAAAAACTGTCACTTGTGAATATACCTGTTTGTCATCAAACATGTACGGTACGGTAAACATAAATTAGTGCATGAAACAGTGCAAGTGGATTAAACTTTCCATAACTTTTCATAAATCCAAGCGATTTCTACAGGATTTACAACGTTCCCTTTAAAAGCCTTCAAAATCCTCCTCTTCGTCATCTGATCTCATAAGTAAGTCAATGAGATCTTGTGGTACATCTGTAAGGCAGTCATCGTATGGATCTGGTACCAATTCCGTATCAGATGATGTGGTCTCTGCTTCGGCATCCTCTTCATCTTGCCACAAGTAGTCGTCCTCCATACCATCCAATGAATTTGATATGCCACACTTCTTGAAAGACTTAATGACAGTTTCTGCATCGATGTCGTTCCAGGCCTTTATGACAAAGGTGCACAAAACATCCAACTGTGGAGCACGCATGTTTCCTCCTTTTGTGAATGTTTTTTCACCGCTAACCATCCACTCATTCCACTGTTCTCGGATGCGATCTTTAAATGGCTTGTTTAGGCACACATCCAGTGGCTGCACCAACGATGTCAATCCTCCAGCAGGGGTGGAGAATTCATATCGCCCGACGCCCGAGACATGTTGATTTCTGTCAGGGGCAAGAAGATTTAATGTCTATTTTGTCCTACGGACAACTAGACATTAAATCAAAATAAACGGGGATGTCCCTACTTGGCCCCACACCTACAGCTATTGGCTCCGTGAGTGGCCTGTGGTTTTCTGTA
The DNA here is from genome assembly GCF_964263255.1 of Lissotriton vulgaris. Taxonomy (NCBI): domain Eukaryota; kingdom Metazoa; phylum Chordata; class Amphibia; order Caudata; family Salamandridae; genus Lissotriton; species Lissotriton vulgaris. The sequence continues at coordinate 1,486,769,042 of NC_141694.1, read as the reverse complement.
AGATGCTACAACCAGTAGCAGAAGAGAAGTTGCATCTGTAGGCAAGCATAGCTCTTATGTATTACAAGTGTGCACAAGAACAATGGTCTGCCTAAAACTGCTCCATAAGTCCCTCTCACTTGATTTAATAATGCCGTAGTATGCGTGATGGCACGGGATGCAGATTACAGAAAATACAATTTATTTTCCTTGCAGTTGGGATTTTAAAAACACGCTTTAGTGTTTTCCTAGCAGCTATATTCTTCGTGACTAGTGCTGAAAAGTGGACACTTTTGCTCGGCAAGCACTAGAAGTAGATGACAGAGGCGGTAGAAAGAGAAGAACACCGGGATGAGCAAGGAGAGGGGTCTTCACAATTATAAGAAAGAGTCCATAGTAAAGCTAGTTTAACTTGTGTTAGGTTCTACGAAGAACGCAATATAAAATGAGCTGAGGCCCGGTAAATCCTTTTTTCCATCTGTTTTGTTGTCTGTTTTCTCTTTTTCCTTTGGTGCAGTTGTCCAAAAATCTAAAGTGTGGTGACGATTTCTCATGCAGGATAGTGAGTTTGTATTTACAAGGCTTATCTATTGGTGTGCCCAGAAGCAGTCCTGCATGGGTGGCGCTGGAGGGCAGTCTCACCTGGCGTGCGGGGTCCCGTTTGGGTCAGATTCTCTCCTGTTCTGGTCTTGGCGGCTCTGCTGGGGTTGGAGCAGTCAGCTGAGGCTGTGCTCAAGAGGGCAGTGGAGTTGGTTGGTGCTTTAAGTTTCAAGAGACCCTGATTGGCCGCCGCGAGGGCATAGACCTTGTCATTCAGTTGCTGAAAGGTGAGATTGTGTTTGGGAGAGGCGCTGGCAAGTTTTCAGTGGGCTTAGGCGTTACAGTTTCATTTTTTCAGGGTATTTAAATTTGACATCTTATTTTATGTGCGAAATTCAAGAGTTATGCTTTTGGCTCTTTTAGTGACACACTTAGCCAGCATTTTGAAGGCCTTTTGTGTGATGCTGTGCTCAAGGCTGCCGATTTTACATTGCCTATGTGTGGCACTTCTGTGTTTTCAGTGTACTTATGAGTGACATTCTACTGTCAAATGTTGGACACCTCGAGTGACATTTTATTGTAAGTAAACCGAATAACGAAGACATGCAAAGAAATGCATATCAGAGATTACCCCTTTTGAGCAATGTGAACTGCTACAAAACCCCTGAATTGGTCGATCTAGCCAACTGGGCATATTTTGAAAAGAAAAAAAGTAAGGAACGTGAAGCTGTCTGATTGAGAAACCAATACAGAATATTGGGATTGAATATAGTCTACAAATAACCAATATATAAATATGTTCGATTTACTTCTCAAAAATAATTTGCCATGTTAAGGGTCAGGGCAGCATATTCTTTTCAGATCGAATTAGTATGCATCTTCAATGGTCTGAAAGAGTACTTTAAAAAAAGAAGCAGTAATGTTTAATATAGTGTTTCAACCTACCTTCCTGCCATTTCTAAGCACTAACAAAAAACACATAGCTGCACTTTAAAAGAGAATCATTGCTCGAAACTGCATCATTTAATAATATATTATGCATTAGAGTAAAATCAACATACTTCCGAGTCAACACAAGTAATTTTCCCAACAGTAAAACGGTCTCCATTTTTCTCCATGCTCGCTGGAAAATGAACCACAAAGCAAGCAGTGAGACCTTTCCATAATATCCCACCACATTAGGTGGAATTTTCTTCCCACTTCCACCCTGGACACAGATTTTGTTCGATCTTTGAAATGAGCAAATACTTGGTCATGTCCATGATGAGAATGGACTGTGGAAAGAATTGTGAACACTCCCAAATGCATTATTCTGTGGGTGTGCACAAAGTTCCCAGGGCTTTCCGACCCTGAAGCATCCTCTTCTCACACCTCAGAAAATATTTATTCACAAGAAAAGGTAGGTTTAAGTGAATCTTTTACAAGTGCACTTCTACACCTTGAGCCTAACAAACTAAAACGCGGTGCTAGTTGCGAACCTAAGTTGAAATAAGCATTAGCAAACAAGAGATCCTAAACAGCCAAAGAGGCTAGGGGTGCCCAACATGTGCCAAGGAGGGCCACAACCCATACTCGATTTTCATGATTATCACATAAAATACACAAATAACATTTTAATCTCATTGGAACTAATTTGAATAGTCAGTGTTAATTTTGAAAGTCTGGCTATGGATTCTGACCTGCCCTCATGGACCTATACTGGACATCATTGCCACCTAATCTTAAACTTCCTTGGAAACCTTCCCCTTCTGCAAGAAACATTTGTATTTTATATCAATCTGTATTATATCCTTCCTTAGAATAGAAAACAAGTGCATTCTTTCAGCCTCTTCTGGAAAACCATGGATATCTTTGCGGGCAGCATCTCTGCTCCAGTCTGGGCCAAGTTAGGCCCATACGGTTAGGCACTGCCTGTCAATAGGAAGTGCTTGGGTTTATTTATTGGGGGTGTATTTAGGTCTGCGCAGGGGGGTATGTCTCTAGGGGAGTGGTCCTGCATGGGGTTGTGTGTCTGTCCATTAAGTGATGTATGAGTCTATGCATCCATAGTGTAGCTATGTGTCTGCAGTGGCGTTATTTGAGTGTGTGGAGTGGGTGTGTTTGTCTGTCCTGTGAGTGTCTTTGCAGTTGGGTTGTGTGTATGTGCAGTGAGTATGTCAGTATGGGAAGATGAAAGGGGAAGAACCAATTAGGCTGGAAGCTGGCCAGACGTTTCGTGACAGACAACACCTCCCCAACTGCACAGAATTTCTCATCCATTCATATTTTTACTGCAACACTTAGGTACTCCGCCTTATTTTTGACCGAATAGCATGCTACCCGAATATCATTTACAAAATATTGAGCGTCAAAATTTGGAAAAGGTCATTGGTAAGTTAAGATTTACTATTTATAACTCCAGACTCTATATTTTGGTCCTCAGTATTATGGAAGCATGATGTTTCTGTAGTAGATATTTCCACATACAATCAACATGGATGGATGTGCACATATGCTGCAACTTGCGTTTTGGACCAGTATAACCAAACTACCATACCTGAAGTCAGTTATTCAAGATCCTTTCAAGATGATACGGAGGAAGCTTTTCACAACTTCAAAGAATGTCTTCGAGCAGTCGCAACTTGGATGGATGCAAATCGTTTAAAACAAAATTCTGACAAAATAAATGTTTTGGTTTTTACCAAAATGAACCCCGTCACCTTCTATCGGGTGGTGGCCTGCCAAACACCTGTCCTAATCATACCATATCTGCTAAAAATGTGTGCATCATCTTAGACTCCACTCTCTCTTTTACGTCGGAAATTAAACATATTTCGTCTGCCTGCCTTATGAAGATGAAAATTATAAAGAAGTTTCTTGATCTGGTTCCTGAAGAGACTAGGTGAACAGTAGTTTATTCTTTAATTAAGTCCCATCTGGACTACTTTAACAGTCTCTACCTTGGTCTTCCTTCATATTTAATAAACAGATTTCAGCTAATTCGAAATGCAGCGGCAGAACTAATCAGGAGAGTGCGGAGGCGCCATCACATCTCTCCATTTTTGAGACATCTACACTGGCTTCCAGTGGAATTTCTTATCAACTTCAAAGCTTTAACAGTGGCTTTCAGCACTTATCATGGTGAGGCCCCATGTTATCTGCGGAATAGACTTTCTCTGTATACTCAAAAGAGGGCACTTAGATCCAACAATAGTCACCTTCTGCGGATTCCAAAGTTTCTGAAGTCTCGTCGTGGCGGTAACCCCATCACCATATGCACTGCAAGATTATGGACAGTCTTCCTTTTCAGTTATGGTTAATTGACTCTGTCAGTCTTCAAAAGCCAACTTAAAAACTTGGCGATTTGACTCTGCTTAGTTTCTTGTTACTTTGGCCTCTATTTACTGTCTGCTAAAGCGCTGGGACGCTACCTTCGATGCAGCTGTGCACTTAAGTGTCATTTGATTGATTTATTGAGGATCATTTATTGTTGTGTTTCAGTACTTAAGGAGAATATCGCTTTTCTCAGCAATAAAGTCAAGATTTCCTTCAACATTTTTACAAATCCTTTATATTACAGTTTTATTAACACAAAAATCCATTAATGACTGTGTCATCACACATAATTGATTTGGGAGTAGGTGAGACAAGTTGATTGTCTTACAGGACAGGTAGATTTATGTTGCATTTTGTCCCATGGACAAGTAGATTATTTAGAAATTTCCACACCCCTGCTCCAGGTATAACTGCAGCATCTGTTTTTAGTCTTGCCAGCCTTTGCTTGGTGCTTGGAGTTAAATGAGCCCTGAACATATCCCACACCAGTAGACTACGTCTTTGTAGAAGTCCACCTGGTCACCTGCTCCATACATTATCAAGCCATAGCTTTACCCCTTCTTCATCCATCCATCCTTTCTCATTCACATGCACAAAACAACCAACAGGAAACTTGAGTTTCGGCATGGTTTTTCTTTTGAAAATCACCATTGGTCTCAGTTTTGCGCCATCAGCTGTGCATGCTAGTACCACTGTGAAACTGGACTTCTCATGTCCTGTTGTTTTTATTAAAATTGTCTTTTCACCTTTTTGATGGACAGTTTTGTTGGCAATCATATCGAAATTCATTGGAGTTTCATCCATATTTCCGATGCTACTTAGCGCATAGCCATGTTCATTGCGCAGCCTAATAACGTTGCGATGGAAGCTATGCATTTTGGCATCAAGATCCGCAGGTAATTTTTGGGCAATTTTTGTCTTTTGCCGCAATACCAGATTATGCCTTCCCAAGAATCTGGTACACCATGATACAGTGGCCTTAAATCTGTTGCTGAGATCTGGGTTAGATTTGGCCCACTGAAGAGCAACCAATCGGATTTTATTTCGGGTCACGACATAACCGCTTTGCCGATGCTCGGTCACCATGTCTGCTACATGCTTTTCGAGTTCTGGCCAATGTGGGGTGCCTCTTCTTAATGCACACTTACCCCTTGGCATACTCCTTAATGCTTTCTCATTTGCTCTCCAGGCCCGAACCATCTTTTCTGTCACTCCATATTGTCTTGCAGCAGCACAGTTATTATGTTCCGTGGCAAAATCCACAACTTTAAGTTTGTAACTGGCTTCATATTTCCTTCTTCTTGCCACCGCTGGAGCCTTGCTGGGTTCTTGACTGCCAGCCATTTGCACTGGATGTACTGCTGGAGCCTTGCCGGGTTCTTCACTGTCTGCCATTTGCACTAGATGTGCTGCTGGAGCCTTGCCGGGTTATTGACTGTCAGCCATTTGCACTGGATGTACTGGTGCTGTACAGTATGAACAGGTGCAGAGACTGGTGCTGTGCTGTACTGTCTTCACCACCACATGTACGGTACGGCAAATATCTGCTCACCAGACTGCCTTTCCTCTTCGCAACAACCAGCCAATCACGTCAAGTGCTCTACTGCCTTCGGGAACATTCTGGAACATTCTACAGTCCCCTTTCTATGCCCATGCCCATGTCATGGAGAGAGGAGCGCGTGCCAAACGTGTCAACACAGCGGGGGCTGCCATCTTCGGCGCTGGCTGCCCGTTATATATTTCGGACGTCCTGCTGCCTCGTCTGCCTGGGGATGTGCAAGCGGTTGGAGGCGCGTGTACAGCGGCAGTGGCAGTCGAGGTAAGACTCATGGCGCCATTTGCTCGCTTGTGAAGCGGTTTGGCACCTTCGAGTGAAGTCCTCGCTATGAAAAAAACGCTCGCTTTCGATACTTGCACAGTTCATGGCGCGGGACCTGGGTGTGGACGTTGCCAGTGCCGGTGGCTGTATTTTTTAACATAAGGTGTGTTGTTTCTTGTTACGTATTTCCTATTGTGAAGCCGTCTGACACCTTCGAGTGAAGTCCTCGCTATGAAAAAAACGCTCGCTTTCGATACTTGCACAGTTCATGGCGCGGGGCCTGGGTGTGGACGTTGCCAGTGCTGGTGGCTGTATTTTTTAACATAAGGTGTGTTGTTTCTTGTTATTTCCTATTGTGAAGCGGTCTGACACCTTCGAGTGAAGTCCTCGCTATGAAAAAGCGCATGAAAACATACCATAAAATTTGGTACCCGGCGTATAAGACGACCCCCGACTTTCCAGAACATTTTACGGGGTTAAAAAGTCATCTTATACGCCGGAAAATACGGTATTGTTTTCCAGAGCTGTGTACACATTTTGCGTTCTGACCATAATGGCGTGAGCTATTCACTAAAGGTGCGTGTGCTGGGGTCTCTGTTCGATATATTGGATGCCAGGCAGCCTTGCCCAACAACAGCTCACAAAGCAGCCGGGAGTGGTAACAGGTTACTATGTGTTTTCAGTCAGGAATGGCTAGCCACGCCAATCTCATCAAGCAGAACCACGGTTACAATCTGTGTCCCTCAGAGAGAGAGAGGGAATAACCATCTACTGGCCTTGGAACCATGCCCTTCCCAGAGATTTTGTCACCAAAAAGCCAGTTCAGCTCAGGCACGAGGGCAGTAACAAGGTATGAAGAGCTCTTTTACAAAGCTTGCCAGATCAGAAAATAATAGCAGGACAGGATTTTCACAGACTAATAAATTATAGCAGCGATTCCTAACCTTTTGACTTCTGTAGTTCCCCAGTGAATCGTTACTTGAATCCGAGGACCTTCACTGAGCCATTATTCGAAGCCGGTAATACCCGACCTCTGCAGTTTCTATGATTTGAACCTTTAAACAATAAACAAATCTACAAAAACAAGTATGCAGAAAACAAAAGCTCAAATATTTAAATATTGTTGAATTAAAAATCAAATGTAAACGTGTTCAAATGTTCAGTGTTGCTTCTTTATATGTACTTCATTTTAATTTATTGCTCTATCAATGTTAATATATTAATTTTAATATCATTTAATTTTGTAAAACAGCCACAGACACCCTGAGTAGGACTTGTGTACCCCAGGAATCTTCTGACCACAGGCTCAGAACCACTGAGATATAGTGCTTGGTATTTTTATTCTTTTTCCTAACATCATTTACCCTTTTCTAATATTTGTTATTATCTTGCCTCTTGAAATCCATGTTTGCTACAAGAGTTTGAGTATAATCAGTCCCCATTATCATAATTTCCTATAACGTGTGTACTGACTTGGTGGGTCTGCAACAGGGTCAACATACCTTTTTTTTAACATTCTGTTTTACCCAGGAGCACAATTTTTTAAGTCAATAAAGTCGGTTATGATACGCCTCGTCTGGGGAGGTAAACAACTTAGATTGCAATGGGATGTACTGACGCGACCCTACTCGCAGGGGGGGTTTAGCATACCAAATTTTGAGCTATATTTTACGTGCGCACAAACTCACTATGCTTGATTTTGGGTGAAACAACTGAGATATATGCCTCCGGTTGCATTGGAACACTGGCTCACTCACCCCACACCAATAGAAGGTGCGATATATGTACCAATAGCTAATAGAAATAGAACACCCAACGCCCTCACATGCACAATAGCATCATGGCAACACATAGGACGCATGCTGGATATCCCCATGTTATACTCGCCACTGTTGCCTCTTACTTACCACCCTAGCATGCCGCTGCTACAGGAGGCTGTCTTTCGCAACTTTCAGCGACGAACACACATTCACACCTGGGGGGGATCCGTGTCATAATGGCCAATTCCGTGCTGTCGAACATATATTTCAAAATTTTCAGAAGACACCACTTGATGTCTTTTTGTATATTAGACTGAGGCAGGGAATTCGATCACTTACTCCTGAATTTCCGGCAGAACCACAAGCATTGGCCCCACTGCAGCTAATATTAGGGAATGATACGGCTAAACAACTGGTTCCCCTGTTATATAAAACAGTACACACAAACAGGGAACTGCCAATCACACTGTCCCGCACCCGATGGGGGGAGGAACTTGGACTTGACCTAACATATGAGCAATGGGAGTTTTGTTGTTTGCAAACCGAGAGGATGTCGGCCAGCAGCAGGCTCTGTATAATACATTATAAATTCTTACACAGGTTATATTATACCCCGCCAAGATGTGCAAATATAAGCTAAAAGAAACTGACAGGTATGATAGGTGTAGTTCTATGGGGGCTGATTTTCTACACCTAGCATGGGGTTGCCCCGGGGTGAGTAAATACTGGGATCAAGTGTTTCACGCTTTGCAATTAATGATCGATACACCCGTGGAACCTACGCCGCTGATGGCCCTGCTGGGATATTTCAAGCCCCTATGGGCAGAACATCGTAAATTTGCAGCAATGGCGCCTCTAATGACCAAGAGGAGGGTGGCTTGCCGGTGGGGTAGGGGGCGAGCGCCTAAATTTAAGGAGTGGATTGCTGACCTGGTAATTTGCCAGGAGCGTCTTACGACTTATGCAGAGCTGCTACCCATGGCCCCCAGGCCCAGAAATATATGGCCTTCATTGCAGTGCTACTTGATTGCCCATCCGAGGGACTTGAACTAATGTGATAAAGGGAAATATGGAACAAAATGAAGTGGGAGTGAGAAATTGAGACCTAGAGGTGGGCGAAGTAAGATGGAAATGATATGTACGCCTACCATTGCCGCCTGTTGCAGGTTTAGACAGACACCATCAGACATGTGTGTAGACTGTTATATATAAAAAGATGGATGTGATGTACTATTGTGAAAGTGTAAGAGGATGTGGAAGCGGCGTGCCCAGGCGCCCTAAAACTGTGTATTGTCATTTCTACTATGGTGGGCCACTGCCAAGGCTATCTTGAGTTCACAAAATGTACCTTATGTTGCAGAGAAACCCGATCTGTACTTAAAATTATTGTAAGATGCTGATGTTGACCTTTTATATCTGAAAATAATAAACAGAAGTTTAAAAAATATATATATATATTATCCAACATTCTTACAGTTCAAAATATCACAGCTATGTTGAAGAAATGCAGGAATTGCTCTAGGGTTTCCTAAGTTCTGTTTGAAATTATCAATATATCTAATTGAGTAGCATATCTTGTTTTGAATCCTCCTCAGAGGATCCAATTTTTTCTCATACAATCCGTCCAGGGTTTCGTTGGATTTTAAATATTGCTAACTCTGTCACTTCCGTGTATCATTGTTGTGCAAGCATTAAGATCTACATAGTGCACTAAACCTCCAAGCTGTGCAAAACATTAGATTCAGAATGTGTCTAGGCAGGATTATTTCAATATGTTTGATAGTCTATGGTTTTTATGCCTTTGTCTGCTCAGTTTCTCGTGTGCAGGTTTCCGTAGCTGCCACAGAACACTTTAGCCTTACTGGTTGCTCTTTGCGCTGTAAGCAAGAGCATATATGGTTTACATATCGCTCCTGTTCAAGGGTACAGTGCGGACTAGAAGAGGTTTGTAAGGATATGCCAAAAAAGTAACCAAGTACTGATACAGCACAGATCAGGGGCCACGGTTTGGCAGATTTTTGCTATTGAGAATATATGGCTGGAAGTAGGGGTCTTTGCTCAACTTCCAGAAACATGCCCAACTATCCTGTAAGATGTATCTCTTGAGGAATACACGTCACTAATCTCCCATGTCCCATTTTTGCAATTTAAGTTCATGTTGGCGTCCAATGTCCGAGCCCATGATGTCAGTGGGTATAAATCTAGGACAAAGCTTTCTTCATCACATCAGGGTGGCTTTTGCTACATCGTTAGGTGGAAATTGTTGTTGACCAGGAGGCCCAGTTATTTGAGGGTTCACCTAGGGATGCAGTCTTTAACTTTACATTTAATTGCCAAGGCACAGAGAAGTGAAGAAAGTGGACGAGCAAGTCACTATAAGGCTACTGCGCTCCTTGTTGCGTAACCAATGTAGAGCCCTACAGGTTTTGGGGGATTTAGCAATGTTCTTAATCTCTTCGATTACCTAAAGAGCAGTGTTTTGTGTCTCCTAAAGTCTATAGCAGCAGCTCTTACTTCTTTGACTTCTATAGACCTCCACTGACTCACTACTGGGAGCAGAGGACTTTATCTAGGCAATTACTACCATTCGATTCTCCAAACAATACACAAAAATACAGACACAAGTAAACCTCAAGCACAATCAAATTGTAAAATATTTCGCAAAAAAATACACGCAAATCAAAATTTTCATGGGAAAGTTTAAGCTGTACAAATTTTGGTTTAATTTTTACTAAATGAAACAATGTTCTTGGCTCTAGTGCATTACTGCTTCTTTTTTGGTCTTAATGCATGCAATCTTTGCCCCTGACACTGTTACGGTGCATTGAGCATATATGGTGAATTTGAATAGGGTTGAGGGATAACGCCCCACCCTCTTTGAGTTTCAATTTTGGACATGGGTAGCTGCAAAGCTTTGTTTACCTTCTTTAATTTTCAAAAACGTAATTGTCAAACCCTTTAGGATCAGGAAGAGGAGCCAGATACCCGCATATCAGCCTGGTTGTGCTCAAATGGTGTGTGCCCAGTTTGATCAGTAGAACCGGAATGATCCAAACTGTTTGATTGCTGTCCGAATCGAATGGCCACCAGAGGCAGCCTCTTCTGCTCCTCATCATCAAATGTTGTGCATTGATCGAGAAGACCAGCAAGGGGCTGTGTTCCTCACTGACCACCTGTAAAAAGTTATCACTTTCCTTGAGATGAGTGGTCTAATTGATTCTGACTGGATCGGAGATGAACAGATGTGTACGTTCGTTCTTCTTTGCAGCAGTCTGAGAACATAAGTTGCTGAAAGGCTTTACTGGTGAGGTGTTCAGTGATGGAGGAAAATTCCCTGTCTCATTGCATCAATGTACATGTCAAGGCACCTGTTCATGTGCTCACTTGAAAGGGGGAAGCAGTGCAGTGAAATGGCTGTGTGGGATTCAGTCAACTAAAAGAAGTTTTTTCCTTTATGCTTTTGAAATATTATGACCCACTCACAGCTTTCCCTCAGAAACAGTGACCACTTTGTCGTGAGCAACTAGTACTTTATGGAGCATTTCTCCTTCTCCTGTAGGGGTTTTCCAGATTCTGGCCTCAACTGTGCAGTTTACCCTATTCACAGCTTTACAAGAGGCATTGATCCATTATGGTGATGTGTCTGTTGCTTTAATTTATGTAAATGCTCTAAAATGGTCAGCACGTGGCCTGATGTAACTATACATAAACGTCAGTGTAACTACAGAGGTCATGTTTTCACTTAGTTCAAACACACTTTGTATTGTTATCTTGTGTCTACATTCTTTCATTAAATCCCAGTTCAATGTAATAGGCATTTAAGCTGTTCTTCTGTGGTCTCCAAGAGTGTATATCAATAGGTCATTTGCGTGAGCTCAGGACTGAGCTATTCTGAAGGGCAGAGCTCACCTGGTAAGACTGAGTGTCATGTGAAGAATGAACAGAACTTTGTGTTCGGTCTCTCTCCTTCTTCCATATTGGTCTATATTAGTAGTGTTAGAGTTAGACCTCGTGATAAGTGTATCTCCAGGAAAAGGCAACCTGGAAAAGTGAAAAATTGTGATTTTCTCTGACTTGATTTGACTACTATTAATGCACATACAACAAGTGATGGACCGAATGTGGATCAATGTCACACATTCCCCCAGTCAAAAGATCTGGGCCCAAATCCATCGTTTTTTTGCACTCCACACCACCCTGGGTTAGACAATGGCGATATGCAAATCAGCTCTGACCCTGTTGCCCCATGGGAACAGTCCAGTCCGAACTACAAAAGCCATGTCCTTCCCAGAACGGAATCAAGCATCTGAGGACCGGACCGGTTTCGAGGTAACAACTCTCATCAGCCCGGCTAGCTTGACTCCAAGTGGTGTGGAGTGCCTGGGACCCACGTCTGGGCATCCCCAGCGCACTTAGGGCAGCAATTGCAAATACAACAAGTGATGGACCGAATGTGGATCAATGTCACACATTCCCCCAGTCAAAAGATCTGGGCCCAAATCCATCGTTTTTTTGCACTCCACACCACCCTGGGTTAGACAATGGCGATATGCAAATCAGCTCTGACCCTGTTGCCACATTCTGTCCATCAAATTGTTTTTTGTAATTTTCTCCCTGAGTGTACTGGGGTAGCTCAGATGTGGGTCCCAGAGCCTCCACACCACTGGAGTCAAGCTAGCCGGGCTGATGAGAGGTGTTACCTCGAAACCGGTCCGGTCCTCGGATGCTTGATTCCGGTCTGGGAAAGATATGGCTGTGTAGTTCGGACTGGACTGTTCCCATGGGGCACAGGGTCAGAGCTGATTTGCATAAAGCCATTATCTAACCCAGGGTGGTGTGGAGTGCAAAAAACGATGGATTTAGGCCCAGATCCTTGTACTGGGGTGAATGTAAGACATTGATCTACATTCTGTCCATCAAATTGTTTTTTGTAATTTTCTCCCTGAGTGTACTGGGGTAGCTCAGACGTGGGTCCCAGAGCCTCCACACCACTGGAGTCAAGCTAGCCGGGCTGATGAGAGGTGTTACCTCGAAACCGGTCCGGTCCTCAGATGCTTGATTCCGGTCTGGGAAAGATATGGCTGTGTAGTTCGGACTGGACTATTCCCATGGGGCACAGGGTCAGAGCTGATTTGCATAAAGCCATTATCTAACCCAGGGTGGTGTGGAGTGCAAAAAACGATGGATTTAGGCCCAGATCCTTGTACTGGGGCGAATGTAAGACATTGATCTACATTCTGTCCATCAATTTGTTTTTTGTAATTTTCTCCCTGAGTGTACTGGGGTAGCTCAGACGTGGGTCCCAGAGCCTCCACACCACTGGAGTCAAGCTAGTCGGGCTGATGAGAGGTGTTACCTCGAAACCGGTCCGGTCCTCGGATGCTTGATTCCGGTCTGGGAAAGATATGGCTGTGTAGTTCGGACTGGACTGTTCCCATGGGGCACAGGGTCAGAGCTGATTTGCATGAAGCCATTATCTAACCCAGGGTGGTGTGGAGTGCAAAAAACGATGGATTTAGGCCCAGATCCTTGTACTGGGGTGAATGTAAGACATTGATCTACATTCTGTCCATCAAATTGTTTTTTGTAATTTACTATTAATGCACAACATATATCAAGAAGGCTTCTTAGCTCTAAGAATAAAATCAACAGCGGGTTTAGGAGGAAACATTTTACTGTTCTTTTTCCTTATTTCAGATGACATACACCTTTTTATGTCATTCCTATTTGATACAAAGTGACCTGTGTTTTAGGGTATAGTGCCTTACTAGTTGACTGTAATAACTACCTCTTAGGGTGTAAGCCTTATGGGCCTAATGTTATTTGGTTGGACGCATTTTGTGTCAGGATGTACTGTATTTTCCGGCGTATAAGACGACCCGGCGTATAAGACGACCCCCTACTTTGCTTGATAAAATTTAGGTTTTGTGCTATACTCGCCGTATAAGACTACCCCCACTTCCAGCGCAGTCCAATGCAGTCCTGCATAGCCATTCCGAGAATGTATTTTGAACTTACCGTATTAGTGATTCTAATCCTCCTCCCTGTGGGTGAGCAGTAAGGCTTTATCAGTGGACAGTGTTAAGCGTTTATTTTACAAACTCAAAGACTGAACTCAAACAAATTGGTTGTATAAACAATATTGCTTTACTGGCAATATTTTTATTTAGAACCATATGAAAAACTGTCACTTGTGAATATACCTGTTTGTCATCAAACATGTACGGTACGGTAAACATAAATTAGTGCATGAAACAGTGCAAGTGGATTAAACTTTCCATAACTTTTCATAAATCCAAGCGATTTCTACAGGATTTACAACGTTCCCTTTAAAAGCCTTCAAAATCCTCCTCTTCGTCATCTGATCTCATAAGTAAGTCAATGAGATCTTGTGGTACATCTGTAAGGCAGTCATCGTATGGATCTGGTACCAATTCCGTATCAGATGATGTGGTCTCTGCTTCGGCATCCTCTTCATCTTGCCACAAGTAGTCGTCCTCCATACCATCCAATGAATTTGATATGCCACACTTCTTGAAAGACTTAATGACAGTTTCTGCATCGATGTCGTTCCAGGCCTTTATGACAAAGGTGCACAAAACATCCAACTGTGGAGCACGCATGTTTCCTCCTTTTGTGAATGTTTTTTCACCGCTAACCATCCACTCATTCCACTGTTCTCGGATGCGATCTTTAAATGGCTTGTTTAGGCACACATCCAGTGGCTGCACCAACGATGTCAATCCTCCAGCAGGGGTGGAGAATTCATATCGCCCGACGCCCGAGACATGTTGATTTCTGTCAGGGGCAAGAAGATTTAATGTCTATTTTGTCCTACGGACAACTAGACATTAAATCAAAATAAACGGGGATGTCCCTACTTGGCCCCACACCTACAGCTATTGGCTCCGTGAGTGGCCTGTGGTTTTCTGTAAGATGCTACAACCAGTAGCAGAAGAGAAGTTGCATCTGTAGGCAAGCATAGCTCTTATGTATTACAAGTGTGCACAAGAACAATGGTCTGCCTAAAACTGCTCCATAAGTCCCTCTCACTTGATTTAATAATGCCGTAGTATGCGTGATGGCACGGGATGCAGATTACAGAAAATACAATTTATTTTCCTTGCAGTTGGGATTTTAAAAACACGCTTTAGTGTTTTCCTAGCAGCTATATTCTTCGTGACTAGTGCTGAAAAGTGGACACTTTTGCTCGGCAAGCACTAGAAGTAGATGACAGAGGCGGTAGAAAGAGAAGAACACCGGGATGAGCAAGGAGAGGGGTCTTCACAATTATAAGAAAGAGTCCATAGTAAAGCTAGTTTAACTTGTGTTAGGTTCTACGAAGAACGCAATATAAAATGAGCTGAGGCCCGGTAAATCCTTTTTTCCATCTGTTTTGTTGTCTGTTTTCTCTTTTTCCTTTGGTGCAGTTGTCCAAAAATCTAAAGTGTGGTGACGATTTCTCATGCAGGATAGTGAGTTTGTATTTACAAGGCTTATCTATTGGTGTGCCCAGAAGCAGTCCTGCATGGGTGGCGCTGGAGGGCAGTCTCACCTGGCGTGCGGGGTCCCGTTTGGGTCAGATTCTCTCCTGTTCTGGTCTTGGCGGCTCTGCTGGGGTTGGAGCAGTCAGCTGAGGCTGTGCTCAAGAGGGCAGTGGAGTTGGTTGGTGCTTTAAGTTTCAAGAGACCCTGATTGGCCGCCGCGAGGGCATAGACCTTGTCATTCAGTTGCTGAAAGGTGAGATTGTGTTTGGGAGAGGCGCTGGCAAGTTTTCAGTGGGCTTAGGCGTTACAGTTTCATTTTTTCAGGGTATTTAAATTTGACATCTTATTTTATGTGCGAAATTCAAGAGTTATGCTTTTGGCTCTTTTAGTGACACACTTAGCCAGCATTTTGAAGGCCTTTTGTGTGATGCTGTGCTCAAGGCTGCCGATTTTACATTGCCTATGTGTGGCACTTCTGTGTTTTCAGTGTACTTATGAGTGACATTCTACTGTCAAATGTTGGACACCTCGAGTGACATTTTATTGTAAGTAAACCGAATAACGAAGACATGCAAAGAATTGCATATCAGAGATTACCCCTTTTGAGCAATGTGAACTGCTACAAAACCCCTGAATTGGTCGATCTAGCCAACTGGGCATATTTTGAAAAGAAAAAAAGTAAGGAACGTGAAGCTGTCTGATTGAGAAACCAATACAGAATATTGGGATTGAATATAGTCTACAAATAACCAATATATAAATATGTTCGATTTACTTCTCAAAAATAATTTGCCATGTTAAGGGTCAGGGCAGCATATTCTTTTCAGATCGAATTAGTATGCATCTTCAATGGTCTGAAAGAGTACTTTAAAAAAAGAAGCAGTAATGTTTAATATAGTGTTTCAACCTACCTTCCTGCCATTTCTAAGCACTAACAAAAAACACATAGCTGCACTTTAAAAGAGAATCATTGCTCGAAACTGCATCATTTAATAATATATTATGCATTAGATTAAAATCAACATACTTCCGAGTCAACACAAGTAATTTTCCCAACAGTAAAACGGTCTCCATTTTTCTCCATGCTCGCTGGAAAATGAACCACAAAGCAAGCAGTGAGACCTTTCCATAATATCCCACCACATTAGGTGGAATTTTCTTCCCACTTCCACCCTGGACACAGATTTTGTTCGATCTTTGAAATGAGCAAATACTTGGTCATGTCCATGATGAGAATGGACTGTGGAAAGAATTGTGAACACTCCCAAATGCATTATTCTGTGGGTGTGCACAAAGTTCCCAGGGCTTTCCGACCCTGAAGCATCCTCTTCTCACACCTCAGAAAATATTTATTCACAAGAAAAGGTAGGTTTAAGTGAATCTTTTACAAGTGCACTTCTACACCTTGAGCCTAACAAACTAAAACGCGGTGCTAGTTGCGAACCTAAGTTGAAATAAGCATTAGCAAACAAGAGATCCTAAACAGCCAAAGAGGCTAGGGGTGCCCAACATGTGCCAAGGAGGGCCACAACCCATACTCGATTTTCATGATTATCACATAAAATACACAAATAACATTTTAATCTCATTGGAACTAATTTGAATAGTCAGTGTTAATTTTGAAAGTCTGGCTATGGATTCTGACCTGCCCTCATGGACCTATACTGGACATCATTGCCACCTAATCTTAAACTTCCTTGGAAACCTTCCCCTTCTGCAAGAAACATTTGTATTTTATATCAATCTGTATTATATCCTTCCTTAGAATAGAAAACAAGTGCATTCTTTCAGCCTCTTCTGGAAAACCATGGATATCTTTGCGGGCAGCATCTCTGCTCCAGTCTGGGCCAAGTTAGGCCCATACGGTTAGGCACTGCCTGTCAATAGGAAGTGCTTGGGTCTATTTATTGGGGGTGTATTTAGGTCTGCGCAGGGGGGTATGTCTCTAGGGGAGTGGTCCTGCATGGGGTTGTGTGTCTGTCCATTAAGTGATGTATGAGTCTATGCATCCATAGTGTAGCTATGTGTCTGCAGTGGCGTTATTTGAGTGTGTGGAGTGGGTGTGTTTGTCTGTCCTGTGAGTGTCTTTGCAGTTGGGTTGTGTGTATGTGCAGTGAGTATGTCAGTATGGGAAGATGAAAGGGGAAGAACCAATTAGGCTGGAAGCTGGCCAGACGTTTCGTGACAGACAACACCTCCCCAACTGCACAGAATTTCTCATCCATTCATATTTTTACTGCAACACTTAGGTACTCCGCCTTATTTTTGACCGAATAGCATGCTACCCGAATATCATTTACAAAATATTGAGCGTCAAAATTTGGAAAAGGTCATTGGTAAGTTAAGATTTACTATTTATAACTCCAGACTCTATATTTTGGTCCTCAGTATTATGGAAGCATGATGTTTCTGTAGTAGATATTTCCACATACAATCAACATGGATGGATGTGCACATATGCTGCAACTTGCGTTTTGGACCAGTATAACCAAACTACCATACCTGAAGTCAGTTATTCAAGATCCTTTCAAGATGATACGGAGGAAGCTTTTCACAACTTCAAAGAATGTCTTCGAGCAGTCGCAACTTGGATGGATGCAAATCGTTTAAAACAAAATTCTGACAAAATAAATGTTTTGGTTTTTACCAAAATGAACCCCGTCACCTTCTATCGGGTGGTGGCCTGCCAAACACCTGTCCTAATCATACCATATCTGCTAAAAATGTGTGCATCATCTTAGACTCCACTCTCTCTTTTACGTCGGAAATTAAACATATTTCGTCTGCCTGCCTTATGAAGATGAAAATTATAAAGAAGTTTCTTGATCTGGTTCCTGAAGAGACTAGGTGAACAGTAGTTTATTCTTTAATTAAGTCCCATCTGGACTACTTTAACAGTCTCTACCTTGGTCTTCCTTCATATTTAATAAACAGATTTCAGCTAATTCGAAATGCAGCGGCAGAACTAATCAGGAGAGTGCTGAGGCGCCATCACATCTCTCCATTTTTGAGACATCTACACTGGCTTCCAGTGGAATTTCTTATCAACTTCAAAGCTTTAACAGTGGCTTTCAGCACTTATCATGGTGAGGCCCCATGTTATCTGCGGAATAGACTTTCTCTGTATACTCAAAAGAGGGCACTTAGATCCAACAATAGTCACCTTCTGCGGATTCCAAAGTTTCTGAAGTCTCGTCGTGGCGGTAACCCCATCACCATATGCACTGCAAGATTATGGACAGTCTTCCTTTTCAGTTATGGTTAATTGACTCTGTCAGTCTTCAAAAGCCAACTTAAAAACTTGGCGATTTGACTCTGCTTAGTTTCTTGTTACTTTGGCCTCTATTTACTGTCTGCTAAAGCGCTGGGACGCTACCTTCGATGCAGCTGTGCACTTAAGTGTCATTTGATTGATTTATTGAAGATCATTTATTGTTGTGTTTCAGTACTTAAGGAGAATATCGCTTTTCTCAGCAATAAAGTCAAGATTTCCTTCAACATTTTTACAAATCCTTTATATTACAGTTTTATTAACACAAAAATCCATTAATGACTGTGTCATCACACATAATTGATTTGGGAGTAGGTGAGACAAGTTGATTGTCTTACAGGACAGGTAGATTTATGTTGCATTTTGTCCCATGGACAAGTAGATTATTTAGAAATTTCCACACCCCTGCTCCAGGTATAACTGCAGCATCTGTTTTTAGTCTTGCCAGCCTTTGCTTGGTGCTTGGAGTTAAATGAGCCCTGAACATATCCCACACCAGTAGACTACGTCTTTGTAGAAGTCCACCTGGTCACCTGCTCCATACATTATCAAGCCATAGCTTTACCCCTTCTTCATCCATCCATCCTTTCTCATTCACATGCACAAAACAACCAACAGGAAACTTGAGTTTCGGCATGGTTTTTCTTTTGAAAATCACCATTGGTCTCAGTTTTGCGCCATCAGCTGTGCATGCTAGTACCACTGTGAAACTGGACTTCTCATGTCCTGTTGTTTTTATTAAAATTGTCTTTTCACCTTTTTGATGGACAGTTTTGTTGGCAATCATATCGAAATTCATTGGAGTTTCATCCATATTTCCGATGCTACTTAGCGCATAGCCATGTTCATTGCGCAGCCTAATAACGTAGCGATGGAAGCTATGCATTTTGGCATCAAGATCCGCAGGTAATTTTTGGGCAATTTTTGTCTTTTGCCGCAATACCAGATTATGCCTTCCCAAGAATCTGGTACACCATGATACAGTGGCCTTAAATCTGTTGCTGAGATCTGGGTTAGATTTGGCCCACTGAAGTGCAACCAATCGGATTTTATTTCGGGTCACGACATAACCGCTTTGCCGATGCTCGGTCACCATGTCTGCTACATGCTTTTCGAGTTCTGGCCAATGTGGGGTGCCTCTTCTTAATGCACACTTACCCCTTGGCATACTCCTTAATGCTTTCTCATTTGCTCTCCAGGCCCGAACCATCTTTTCTGTCACTCCATATTGTCTTGCAGCAGCACAGTTATTATGTTCCGTGGCAAAATCCACAACTTTAAGTTTGTAACTGGCTTCATATTTCCTTCTTCTTGCCACCGCTGGAGCCTTGCTGGGTTCTTGACTGCCAGCCATTTGCACTGGATGTACTGCTGGAGCCTTGCCGGGTTCTTCACTGTCTGCCATTTGCACTAGATGTGCTGCTGGAGCCTTGCCGGGTTCTTGACTGTCAGCCATTTGCACTGGATGTACTGGTGCTGTACAGTATGAACAGGTGCAGAGACTGGTGCTGTGCTGTACTGTCTTCACCACCACATGTACGGTACGGCAAATATCTGC
Source organism: Lissotriton vulgaris (assembly GCF_964263255.1). Classification (NCBI taxonomy): domain Eukaryota; kingdom Metazoa; phylum Chordata; class Amphibia; order Caudata; family Salamandridae; genus Lissotriton; species Lissotriton vulgaris. Next base: position 1,486,749,313 of record NC_141694.1, on the reverse strand, counting down.
TCACCAGACTGCCTTTCCTCTTCGCAACAACCAGCCAATCACGTCAAGTGCTCTACTGCCTTCGGGAACATTCTGGAACATTCTACAGTCCCCTTTCTATGCCCATGCCTATGTCATGGAGAGAGGAGCGCGTGCCAAACGCGTCAACACAGCGGGGGCTGCCATCTTCGGCGCTGGCTGCCCGTTATATATTTCGGACGTCCTGCTGCCTCGTCTGCCTGGGGATGTGCAAGCGGTTGGAGGCGCGTGTACAGCGGCAGTGGCAGTCGAGGTAAGACTCATGGCGCCATTTGCTCGCTTGTGAAGCGGTTTGGCACCTTCGAGTGAAGTCCTCGCTATGAAAAAAACGCTCGCTTTCGATACTTGCACAGTTCATGGCGCGGGACCTGGGTGTGGACGTTGCCAGTGCCGGTGGCTGTATTTTTTAACATAAGGTGTGTTGTTTCTTGTTACGTATTTCCTATTGTGAAGCCGTCTGACACCTTCGAGTGAAGTCCTCGCTATGAAAAAAACGCTCGCTTTCGATACTTGCACAGTTCATGGCGCGGGGCCTGGGTGTGGACGTTGCCAGTGCCGGTGGCTGTATTTTTTAACATAAGGTGTGTTGTTTCTTGTTATTTCCTATTGTGAAGCGGTCTGACACCTTCGAGTGAAGTCCTCGCTATGAAAAAGCGCATGAAAGCATACCATAAAATTTGGTACCCGGCGTATAAGACGACCCCCGACTTTCCAGAACATTTTACGGGGTTAAAAAGTCATCTTATACGCCGGAAAATACGGTATTGTTTTCCAGAGCTGTGTACACATTTTGCGTTCTAACCATAATGGCGTGAGCTATTCACTAAAGGTGCGTGTGCTGGGGTCTCTGTTCGATATATTGGATGCCAGGCAGCCTTGCCCAACAACAGCTCACAAAGCAGCCGGGAGTGGTAACAGGTTACTATGTGTTTTCAGTCAGGAATGGCTAGCCACGCCAATCTCATCAAGCAGAACCACGGTTACAATCTGTGTCCCTCAGAGAGAGAGAGGGAATAACCATCTACTGGCCTTGGAACCATGCCCTTCCCAGAGATTTTGTCACCAAAAAGCCAGTTCAGCTCAGGCGCGAGGGCAGTAACAAGGTATGAAGAGCTCTTTTACAAAGCTTGCCAGATCAGAAAATAATAGCAGGACAGGATTTTCACAGACTAATAAATTATAGCAGCGATTCCTAACCTTTTGACTTCTGTAGTTCCCCAGTGAATCGTTACTTGAATCCGAGGACCTTCACTGAGCCATTATTCGAAGCCGGTAATACCCGACCTCTGCAGTTTCTATGATTTGAACCTTTAAACAATAAACAAATCTACAAAAACAAGTATGCAGAAAACAAAAGCTCAAATATTTAAATATTGTTGAATTAAAAATCAAATGTAAACGTGTTCAAATGTTCAGTGTTGCTTCTTTATATGTACTTCATTTTAATTTATTGCTCTATCAATGTTAATATATTAATTTTAATATCATTTAATTTTGTAAAACAGCCACAGACACCCTGAGTAGGACTTGTGTACCCCAGGAATCTTCTGACCACAGGCTCAGAACCACTGAGATATAGTGCTTGGTATTTTTATTCTTTTTCCTAACATCATTTACCCTTTTCTAATATTTGTTATTATCTTGCCTCTTGAAATCCATGTTTGCTACAAGAGTTTGAGTATAATCAGTCCCCATTATCATAATTTCCTATAACGTGTGTACTGACTTGGTGGGTCTGCAACAGGGTCGTTTCCTAATATTTTCTGCAAGTTTCGGGCAGGTCTGTTGTTCTACAGGCACCCTTTTCAGAGCCAATAGCTCAATGTGGGGATGGAAATATTGATTTCTCCTTTGCCTGCAGAAATAAACCTATACCCACATCTTTGGGAGCTTGGGAAATCTCACGAGATGTGCCTCAAAAAAGTGGGTTGTATAAAATGTGAAGGAACTTCACATCATAGCCTAGCAGAATAGATATGTCTTCATAGCCTTCCGGAAGGCGATATGTGAGCTAATCTGGCTTTGATGGAGGAGCACATACTTTCCTAATGTGGGAACCATTAAATTACATAGTGAAGCTCTCTCCCAGACTTGCATGTTTCACCTTGGGGACCCACATCGATATCTTTTAGAAGAAAGGGGAGAGCCGGTCTCATTCAGATAGAGATCCTCACCCAAGATGGTGCGGTATGATTTGACCTTATATAGAGATATTGGTGCTGCTCCCATGGTTGCCAGAAGCCACCACCCAAGTGTTCTTTGTTCCAGCCAAGGATCATAATTCCAGCTTTGCAAACATTCAACCTTCAAAAACAGGGACTTGTACTGTAGCACTGCCGACAAGCAATAGTTAAAAAGGTAGAGGGAGTCAAGGCATTGGTGGTCTCGGTGAATGATAAACTGCGTAACTAACAGCCACATATGAAAACCCTTTGCATCCAAAAGATCAAATGAGCTTAGAAATAGGGCAGATATGCACATTAAAAAGCATAATTGCCAAGGCAAAGCTCTAAAAAAGAATCACTCGTATAAAGCCCTACACATCAAAAGACCCGAATACACTAACCAATGCCTGACTTTCCACCAGCTGATAAGACACTTACAATCGGCTTCCCTCTTCCTTGCAGAGGCCCCCTGGATCTGCCGAACCCACTATGGTGGACGTTCCTTCACCCACCTGGTGGCCACGACTTTGGAACAACCTCCCCCTACACCTCAGGATCACACCTTCGATCCAGCAAATCAGAAAAAAACTCAAGACCTGGATGTTCGAATGAACGAACCATCGCTCCGCAGCCAGCTCCTCCCAGCACCTTGAGATCCTCATGGGTTATCTGCTGTGCATTATAAATGATTGATTTATTCGTTTCCCGTAATGTTGTCACTAGGTCTTTAAATTTGGGCTGTATTGCCTGACCTTGAGTTTGTCCCTCCAGAATTTACAAAGACCATTGGAGGATGCTGCCATCCAAAGCCAGTTCTTTAAAAGGAGAGCTCGGACATCTTGGCTCACTGTATTAAAAGTAGTGGAGGTGTCAAAAAGGGAATTTCCTCATCCAAAAAGGTCCTTTGCTACTCAGAGGTTCACATGTCAGTCTCCCTCACCCACATGGAGTGTTCCGAGCTAAGTTTCTTTTTGCAGCAGCCAGAAAGCTGTATGCAGATATTGTTACTTGGCTGGTGAAAGTGAGTCTAGTGGAAAAATTGAAGGTGAAGCTAGGAGACCCGAGTTGTAGGCCCTGGAAAATAATGTTTTCCTCTGTTACTTATTCCCGTTTTTTATTATAATTGTGAGTGCTTAAATATGGAAAACGCCAGGAATATCTGTTATATAGAGAACAAGCTTGCATGTGCCGTTGAGAATATCTGTGAACAGACAAACAATAAAAAATGGGAACTAACATCTTCTCATAACATATTTTCATTTTTGGCTGGATGTAATTATGATTTCTTTCTGCTCACAACAATAATACCTTTTTTATTTATGTTTTTTAGGTTATTTATATAGTGTAGGCAAAACCCTCGTAGCACCTCACAGGGCTTGATTGAGACAATATAACAAATTAAAAAATAGGATTTCTCTTTGCAAATTACACTTAGTCTTTCAAAACATGCCCAACTGCACAAGGTTTTCTAAAGTATTATCTTTTTAGTAAATTGGTGGAAAAGCAGTTGTTTCCAGATTAGTAGCCAAGGCAAGATACTAAGAACAAGCATTGGCAAAACCAATAGTCTTGCCTTTTAGCTTTGACAATGGTTTTCGCTGACTCTGTTCAGCATTTAAACACAAACAGTGATGTGCCTTACCTCACAGGACACGGCAAGTGAAGGGGCGAGGGTGAGAGCAGTAGAATGGGCACCTCCTCCGAGTAGGTTGCGGCACCTGTGGACTACCTGCTTGCATCCGGCCCTCCGTGGTCCATAATTGACGACGCAGTGGGGAGACCAGCAAAAAAAGTACAGCCAAAAGTACAGCATGAGGGGGGGAGAAAAACATCGACTACGGGAGGGGGCGGGAGCATGTTGAACACGGACAACGGGAGTGGGGCAGGAACAAAAGTAGTAAAGTGTGAGAAAATCCTCTTGAAATCCTCTGTGGATCTCTAACGTGGCATGGCTTTAACCTACATTAATGCAGTTCTGTTTCTACGGCGGGAGCATGTTGCACATGGACAACGGAGAGGGCGGGAGCACAGGCAATGAGACAACGGGAGGGTGGGAAGGAGCATGGTGAACACGGACAACGGGTGGGGGGTGGGAGCAAAGTGAAACAACAGGAAATTAAACAAGCAAAACCACGACCCATGAGGAATGCAGCTGCCACCCCGTGCAGCGCTGCTCGCTCCGCAAGCAAAACGCTGTGGGAGTGAACATTTGCCAAAAAAGTGGGACATGCGCCCACTGTTAGCCATTTGCAGGCTACAAAACAAAATGACACAGGCAACAGCAAAACAAATGCGTGAGGGGAGTCAGTCCCACAAAGAAGAGTTTAGAGTGATTACAAGAAGCCTCGCAGAGCAGCGCATGCACGCTGGTTCAGGCTCGACCTAAAAACATTGGGGCCTGTACTTATTTGTTTCAAAGTAAGCATTGGCGCTGCCACTTCGAAACAAATTTCTAACTCTACAGCCACTTTGTAAAAAAAAAATTAAAAAAAATCACGTATGTCAACTTTTGCTTGAGATTTTGTTATCTAGGAGAATGGTTCACTGAACATTTTTGTGAGAAATTCCCCAGCAAGTCTATAAACAGGCCCCACTACCCCACTCGTCGCTGCTGCTTTTATTATTTATTCTTTTATTGACTTTGCAGTTTTCCATATCACAAACATGATCCAAAGGTATTGGACTGCAGTATGTACTCAACAGTTACATTACACAGTAACTCATTCATTGTCGTAGGCTGGGGAAAGAGTAAGTGATTTGCTAAGAATCACAGGATGTTGAGCCGATTCCAAATCTTTTTCGCACCACATGACTAGCTCATTGTCCCGTCCCCCTCACATACAAAAAAGTGATATGACGTGGCCTGCGCTCATCGCATCTTAGCTCTTTTTTTAGTGACTGTTAGCCACGCTGAACAGCAGGTGTGCTGTTAGACAACATGGCCAAAAGACAATAGCTCGGACATTGCTGAGACCTATTGGCTTTGCCAATGCTAAAGTTTGGTGTTGTAAAGTGACATTGAAATATTGTAGCTGCCTGCAATTTGAGTGCTTTGCTAATGTGGTGATGTCGTTTTGTGTCTTTCACAAATAGTAATAAAGCGCTTGGCACAATTGTAAGGATTGTTATTTAAAATAAAACATTAGTAGCGAAAGAGCTACTTTGGCGAATGCTGTTTTTAAATTTAACGTGTATTGGAAGCATGTGGTAGCCATGGTAAGATGACAACATACATATTTTTCGTCCACATGCTGGCGATAATAATTACATTTAAGCATCGCACCAGCTTGCCAAGTCGAGAGCTATTGGCTTTGACATTTCTTTTTTTCACTTGTAATCATTCTTCCTAATTTTTCTATTTTATGAAGTTTAATTATACTTTATAATGCATTTCATAAGTTCAACCCTTTGTCCCCATCTAATCTAATCTGTGTTCACTGCTTCCCAGTCCTAATTAACTTTATCACCCTTTTCATAGCCCTAACATCATATTGAGCATCCTTGCAGCAACTTTGTGAAAACACACCACTGCAGCAATTAAGGTAATGAATTGTTCACGCAGATAAGTACACTCTTCATTGAAGGAATCTTTACAACCTGACACAATTTATATCTCCTTAAGGGTCTTGGATCATTTTATTGCCTTGTTGCTTGCATTGCAGTGCAACAAGGCACTGTTGCACTGCAATGCAAGCAACAGTGCCTTGTTGCGTGCAGTGCAGTGCAATGCAAGCAACATTTTAGATGTAAAATCGCCCCTCATGCATTGCATGAGAGGCGATTTTACATCTAAAACATCATTCAGTGATCACTCGTGCAATTCTTGGTCTTACAATCATTGTATGCCTAAAGCAGGCTTTTTATGTTTTTGTGATAACTCCAGATCTTATGTCCGTTCAGGCGTCCATTTTAGGGTGAGGCCGTCCCAACGTCGGATGTATGACGTTATAACGCATACCATTACAACTACCTACCATTACAACGCGACCATTACAACGCATACCATTACAACGCATAGCGCTTAGAGGTGCTGGATAGTGGTAAGTATAATTTACTATTCCAACTCCAGTCCCCGTGGACACTAGGGAAGGTGTTGGATAGTAAATTAAACTTATTCCCTATCCTAGAGCGCCCCCCAGCGCAATGCGTTGTAATGGTATGCGTTGTAAAAGTTGCGTTGTAATGGTAGGTAGTTGTAAAAGTTGCGTTGTAACAGGTGTATACCCCCAACGTCATTGCCAAAACCCACCCACATTAAAGTATCATTGTTGCTCTTTTTTCTGCAGACTTCAATTGGTATTTGTTGGGTCAGACATAAAGGTACTTTTTCTCCCTCTAATACTGGACCGCCTGGCTGCTTGTCTCCATCATGGACAAGGGCGTAGCTTCAGGTAGTGGTGTTACACCCCCCTTATAAATGTTTTTTCTGGTAAATAGTTGGGTTCAAGTGATTTCAGTCGGGTATGGTGAGATGACGGTCTGATATTGCCAATCAATCAGGAATTTGTATAGCGTGGCAACTCACCCATGAGGGTCTCAAGGTGCTGAGGGGAGGGGGTCTACGGATCTATCTGGGCTTGGAGGGTCAGTCGAAGAGCCAGGTCTTGTGATCCTTCCTGAATTAGGTCAGTGACAGGGATTGCCTGAGGTGGAGAGGCAGGGTGTTCCAGGTCTTGGTGGCGAGGTAAGAGAAGGATCTTCTACCAGTTCTGGTCTTGTGAATTTGTGGGACTGTGGCCAGGGCATGTTGGGTGGAGCGAAGTTGTCTGGCTGGTACGTGGAATGAGAGACGGTGGTCCAGATATGCTGGTCCTACGTTGTGGAGAACTTAGTAGACTAGTGTAAGGAGCTTCAAGGTGATATTCATGTTGACTGTGAGCCAGTGGAGTTGTCGAAGGTGTTCTGTGATATGGTTCTGGCGGGGCATGTCAAGGACCAGTCTGTCTGCAGCGTTTTGAATGTTCTCTAGTTTCCTGAGCTGTTTCAGGGTGACGCCGGCGTAGAGTATGTTGCGGTAGTCGAGTCTGCTGGTGATAAGTGTGTGGGTGGCTGTCTTTTTGGATTCTGCGGGGATCCATCTGAATGTCTTTCGAAGCTGGCGGAGCGTGTGGAAACAAGATGGGTATACAGCATTGATCTGGCGGTTCATTGTGAGCAATCCATTGCGAGCCAGGAATTTTTACACACACACAGACAAAAACGCACACACACTTTCTCCCTCTGTGTTATGAAAGTCTTCAAAAATGTTGGATATTTTACAAAATATTGTTTTCTTTCACTTCGTACCTCTACCAGTCCGTATTCATCTCTATTTCAGCTGCCCTTTAAGCTCCTCTCATGCGACTTAATTGTTGTATAATGTATTCTAACCTGGTATGCCATCGTGATTGTTGGAAAATCTGAAGCTTTCCCCATAATCTCACTGACCAAGCTAGGTCAGGGTAGCATCTCAGCACTTCTTGTCTGGAATGTAAACGCATTGACATACAGCTGCCCAGGAAGGGCTCTCAGATGACAGCCTGCCTGCCAACCCCCCCTTCCCTATGTCTCTCTCTTAACTCTGGATCCCTTGCTACCTATTCTACGGGATGTCATAGGATTGCAGCAGGACACCCTTGGCCGTGGCGCCCTTGCCTTTAACAGCAACATCACATTGGTCTGCAGTAGGGACTTTTGCCCGAACAAAATGGCAAATCTTCGGACCAGCTGCATGTGCTCATCTCAGCAGGCAGAGCGATACAAAAGGGGATGATGGACGGAGCGTTTGAGACAATCAAACACTCACCCCCAGTCAACTGATCTGGGTTTAATCCATCACCATTCTTTAGCTCAGTTAGCCACCCCAGTTCAGACATGGCCATATGCAAATCAGTCTGACCCTGTGCCTCATTGCCCGAACTGCCAAGCCACGTCTTCCCTGGACCGGAAACAAGCATCCTGGGACCGGTTTCGGATTCATAATCCTCATCAGCCAGGCTATCTTGAATCCAGTGGCCAAGTGAGCAAGGGACTCACGTCTGAGCATACCCTGCCAATTTAGGGCGAACAAAGCGGCAGGTTTCCTACATCCCACTTTCCCGATTCTGTTTTCTGCTCATAAGTCTTCTACTTTTTCATTCCTCATCACTTGTCTGTCACCCTTCTCCTATTTCTCACGGATTCTCCTTTCCCCGTTGTCATCTAGCGCATTGGAAGGTAATTTCAGCCTTGCAGAATGAGCAGCCCGATGGAGGACCAGTGTGTCACTAGGTCATAAGGTACTGAAATGCTGTTGTGAACCGTTTCTGTTGTTCCCATTGCCCACCCTGGTAGGTTTCTGGCTCTGGCACAATAGTAGCTATTCTTGGCAACTTACAGGCATCCATGGGATGCTGCACATTGCTTATCCTAGGTAAAATGTTGGCCCTCACATAATGGTGGTGTTTCTTGCAACTTGTTGGCATCTGTGTCGTAATGACACATCTCGTAAAACGCAGCCCCTGGTGGTAATCCCTGTCAGAGTTTGGGCATTTATTGTACATTGAAGGCATTCATCGTATGATGGTGCCTGTCCCTGTCACAATGCTGGTCTTGACTGAATGGTGGTCATTCTTGACATGTTATATACTTTCTCTGCACCGTGATGCCCACCCAAAGCATAATTGTGGTTCTGACACAATGATGGTAATTCATTGCACAATGGTGGTAATACTTAAAGTTATGTAGGCATCTAGGGCACCTGCTTTAATACTGGCCCTGGTTTAATGATGCTAATTCCTGAAAAGCTGTTGGCAGCCACACGTCTAGAACATTCCAGGAGTTACCATCATGGTACAATGTTGCCAAGGCATAAATGTTATGTTATGCAGATTTGTATAGCGCACTATCATCCATGAGGGTATCCTGGCGCTGAACGTAAATTATTTTGAATTCCCTAAAGTTCATGCAGACCCAGAAAAAAAGATGAATGACCCCAACTGAACATATGTGCTGTGTACTCTACTGTATACGCTTAGCCAATCTAGGACAGATACATCTTTGCCAGTGCCCTGGTTTTGGAGAAAGTTGGGCAAGTCCAAACCTATTGCATTTATCAATACTTATTTAAGGTGTTATGATCGCTAACCATAAAACGGCCCGCCATTTCTCTTTCATCTACCCCGGTACTTTTGCACGTCACCGCACGTGATATCACCACAACCCATACATATCAAAATCAGTGAGCTGCCATCCTCCGTATACCACCACATACCATAACACAGTATCTCCCAACTCAAAGTATCACACATCATCCTTTAGCAACACACTGTAAACACTATCTCCAGCTTGCATTGACCCGCGACAAAAGCATTAAAAACTTGCTTAAATGGACCTAGTTAATATTAAGAGACGTGTTGAAATGTTTCAACTGGCTTCTTTCTTCCCCAAAGGGATAGTCTCATCTGTGTTTGTTTAACATTTATGAAAGTCTAATATCCTCCCTAGTCTATAGTGTTGGGCTGCCATTCGAATCCAGTTCCTGTAGTTCCTTATTTAATCTCTGCATTGTCAAAACCCCTTTTCAAGAACGAGATGTAGATCTAGGCATACAGTGAATACAAAATTGGAAGAGAGAGAGGCAATTATTCTTCCCCTTGAAATGGTGGAATAATTAATACTTGTTCCTCTATTGGTTTTTTTTGTTATATGACGTTGCTGATCTTACTGATCAATAACATCACATGCAAAATCTTTTTTTCCAGTTCATAGCTTATGAAAAATTCTTAACCTCATTCTGCACAATTTTCAAGAAACTGTTGCGTTGGGCAGTCCCCAACTAAATTATTTAAAATGTTTACATCTGGATAGCCACAAGAAATAGGTGAGTGAAGTAATGAAAACAGTGGCACGGATCAGGGGTGGGGAGGGATGTGGCAGGAGGGGGCTTTAATAAAGGAAAAAAACGTACCTGATTGCCATGTCCCTCCTCGTCTCTCGTCTCTCGTCCGTCGTCTCTTCAGGCTGGAACATGGAAGCAGGAAGCACCCGGCTTCCAGGCTCCCCATAGCCAGTCACAACGCTGCAATGCAACGTTGTGGTTGGTCTGAGTGCTGTGGTTCAGCGCTCAGCCAGGGACTGGGGGCCTGGGCATGTTCTTCACCCAGGCTATAATTTAGCCTGTGTGGAGAACATGCAAAGTGCACATAAATGTTTGGCCGGCCGGAGACGGCCGTCCAAGCATTCATGCGCACTTGGAGTGGGCAAACCACTCCTCCCCTGCCCTGCTCAGAGAGCAGAGCAGCCTTGCCCCGCTCACAGAGCTGCTTCAGCAGGGAAACATGAATTGATAATAACAAACTGTTATTATCATTTTATATTTCCTTTATTTACATTGCTAAAAAGCAGTGGGGCAACGCTCCTCCGCCTTAGCGGAGGAGCCGCCACTGAATTAAAACCGGTCTCATTAGTCCTTGTGAAGGTAGGGATTAGGTTGAAGTCAACTTAATTAATCCGCAGTTGCCAGTACACGATTATAAATGCATCACTTTACTTCACCAGATACCACCGCACACTACCACATGCCACACAGCTGAAAACAACACTACTCTCCACACGCCGTGGCTTCAGAAGTGCCAAACACTACTATAGCATAAAATTCCAATCATCAAAACAATTTAAGTGAGGCCTCTTCTCTCGGGGAGGGTGGTGGATTTTCCATCCCTAGAGTTCTTGCTAATACCAGTCTGAATGTGTCCCTGAACTACCTAGGAGTCCTGCAGGTGGCTGAAAGCATTCCATTTGGTCACCTTTCAAATGGATCTAGCTATTTTGTTCAAGATGTTCTTTCTGTTACAGCATCTGTCAGGATTCTAGGTATTCAAGTTAATACTCGCAAATAATTAACTGATTAGTTAATTCCATTAGAGGAGGCATATTATTTGTAGAATGACTCATTAAGTCATACTGTGAAAGTCTTATGTTTTGCTTAAGTCATGAAGGAAACTCATGCCTAACGGATATGGAACACTCTTCAAGCCAAGTGGCTCTACCCTTATTTTATGGGTGTCCAACATTGATCCATAAGAGCTGAAGCAATGCCACGTTTTGTTCCAGGATAACCTCCAACTGATTCCCATTTACATGCGTTATATATACACATTACTTTTGTGTACATTTTGTCACTTATTGCTCGCATACATATGTGGCATGACTTGATTTCCTTGATCAATGCTTGAAGTGCATACCTTAATGGTTAGGGTATGACTGGCCTATAGGGCAATCAGACAGTGGCTGGTGATGACAGGTTAGTCTGTGGGCTGTTTTGTTGGTTGTTAGTGGGCCTATATTTTATCGTCTGCTGTGCCAGTTTTTTCTGTTAATTTGCCTGATGTTAAAACAAATGTTGCCTGCAGCAAGCTCAAATCCATGCAGTCTTTCATATCTTGCAAAACACCTATACAGCGTGTCTTTACACGTTGCAAACTGTCCCAATTTGCACACATGAGCCACTTTTTCCCCAGCTAAATTGCCAATTGGTGCCTTTTTTATTTTGGTGCTTTGGCACCCGGGGCTACTTTCTGCCCTAGTCTGACCCAGTAAATGGTGTTTTGCCATTTATTGAACCTTTTTCTAGTACTCAGTTGAGCCCAAAAAGCTTTGGACCATGAACGGGCAACGAGAAATTAAAGCAGTTTTTGCCACCCTTGCAAAGAGCCTTTGACGCAACCGCTGCCGTTGGACTAAGTCTGGTATTTCAAAATATATGTATGCCAAGTTTTATTATATACGATTAACTAAAAAAAGTACAAAAATGACCACCAGTATTAAGAGCAAAACAAGCACATGTAATTAATTCAAGATTTAGAGTTCTGCCTATAAAATTCATATTATATTAGTCTTAATGCCAGTCTCAGGAGGTGATTGCGCAGTAAGTCCAAAGCACATCTGGTGGCTTGTAACCATTCATTAAAAATGATTTAAAAATATTGTTTTTCAGTAATCTCAGGTGAAATTGTGGTTTAGGTGTATCGGTTAGCCATATTCCTGGGTAATTGTAAGTATTGGTGGAATCGATCTTCGCTGGGCCGAGATTCCACACGTTCTTGCTTTATCCCTTCAGTTTCCCGAATATCAATATTGTTTTACTGGTGTTGGCGTGGATCCAGCCCTCACCTTACCTCGCAAGGGTCTCCTTCAGCTATTGTATTGAACTGCCATCTTTGAAGACCCTTTGTAGTCCCTTATACCTACAACCTTATTGGCACATATCCTAAACCGTCTCAAACAGTCTTTTGCAAGAAGGCAGTTTCCCAGGAGTATTTTTCATCTTATTCTACAGTACAAAATCCTCGGCCCCACACCATTCAATTGCACCACATGGAACTACAATACAGTAGCATGCTTATCTTTCTCCTTCCTTTTACATAATTGCACTAGGCTTTTAAGTCATGCACACTGAGCTATAATTTCTTTTACTTCTACACTCTCGGCAGCATGCTGATGTTTATTTGTCCTAAATAGTTAAAGATTTGGTTCTACACAAAAATGACAGTTGGCTCAACTGCCCCTTCAACTCCACCCCTGTTGGTCGTGTCCACCTATAAGTACTTGTTCAAGGGTTACTTTTTACACAAAGGAACTCTATGTATCTCTACCGTGAGGTAAGTCATTGATCTGGTTGTTTTAGTGCCTTTTTCTGTTTTCATTAACTGCGAACAAGCTTCCCATAACATTCACCCTCCTTTTCAGGTGAGCCGCGTGGTAAGTGGTAGTTGTTCTATTTCTAGCTTTATTGTGTCACAATGCAAAGAGCTGCATGTAAAATGAGCTGCTTACAACTGATAATCCACAGAACAGAATAATTCACTGATAACAGTTCCTGCATTAACGCCTCAACGCACAGTACATTCTTTTGGGGTTCCTTTGCAGGTTTCTTCGGTACAGTGGGTAGAGAGTGTGTATTTAGGATTTCAGTGCAAGATAAATTTTTAAGGAGATAGGCACCTCTGTTGCAATGGGATTAGATATTTTCACAGCATTGCTGACTTGTATCTTGATCAAATGTGTGCCTTAAATGAAGGCTTCCAGCTGTATGGCTTCTAGTGCCAGGTTGTGCAAGCACCAAGCCACTCCGTGAACCACCACGAAGAGTACACACCCCAACCCCCCTCTGTGTTTGAAGCCCCGTTTAACTATGTTGGTTTGAGGTTCAAGAAGGTTCAAGTCCTCAGGCCCACAGGCATCATACAGACTTTAGGTGAAGGCTGATGTATGTCTGAGTGCTGTAATTTCCTTCTGCCTGAAAAACATTGGAGTGGTTACCTAATGAACGCCTAAATATGATGTGGTATCATGTTATCAGAAGTAACTGGAGACCGTACCTTCTCTATGCATTGCTGCCCCGTCTCACAACAATGTTGGAAATACCTTATACTCCAAGCAATGTAGCAATTGGGCAAATGGGAGTGGCTGTTGTTGACCTCTGAAATACGCAATGTGCTTTTACTGGGACAGATTAGAGAGATGTATTCCTGATACCGAGCTGTTGCTTTACCTGCCTTTTCAGGCACTCCAAGGTTTACTAATACAATGTTGCATTTGCTACGAAAAGCAAGGGACTTTATACAAGAATTACTTAAATTTGTGTGAAAAAGCAGGAACTCTGAGAAGGGATTATTTTTACATCAACAAACCTGGCTATGTCGCCAGATAGCAAATAGTCTGGGGATTGTTTGGGTTCCTTTAGCATGCTTGCCTTGCAATAACCATGTGGGTGGAGTGGGATGCAGTGTACCTCCTGCTGCCCCATTACACTCAAAAACATCAAGTCGCATTCACTCTCCCACACACTCATCAACTCTCATTATCACACACTCATCACAGAAGCCTCTAGGCACACACTTGTTCTCTGACTTTCTAACACATTTGATTATAGTTCACTATAGGTGTGCTAAGTGTAAGGTTAGAGTAGACCATATATTTTGAAAGCTATGGTTGTGAGGGCATTGAACATCCCAGCAGAATTGGTTGAAGCAAAACAGTATATAAATTAAGGAATAGCTTCTATGCTAAAACTTGACACCAACAGATTTAAGGAAAGAAGGGTACATTGGTAAAAATGGATAGACTGGAAGAGTTTGCTGGTTTCCATCAGATTTCCAAGTGCTGTATATTTGACTGGTGTTTCCGGAGAGGAATCAGACTTCTGGTTCCTCATGCAAAGCAAAAGGCCAGGGATCCAAATATAACACTCCTCCAAACACGGTCAAGGCGCAAATGAAAAGGGAAAGGTTAATTGGCTATGCATATAAATAGCCTGATGGGATTGAATCCCACAATCTGAATCCGTCTCTCGTTCTTACTAGTCACTGGTTTTACGGGCCAAGGAGCATACTACCACTCACCGGGGATTTGTGGCCTCTCACCACCTCCTCTGTTCAGTGTGCCCAAGCTCACACTTTGTCTCCTCCAAAATTGAAACCATCGGATATCAATTCACTAATCCCGACACTTCAATCTTAATCCTATGAACTTCCTATGATTAGGTTTGTCCCCATTGTTCTTTTACTTTTTTTCCCGTCACTAAAGATTATGCTCCGTCGATTGATGGCTACCTGAAGGCATCAAACTGTGCAAATGTAGTTCTACACATTCCCATATAATCGAGAACATTATGACAGGGGCTCTCTCTCACTCACTCTTTAAAGAAGGCCTAGGCTTCAAGTCCTTTCCAATGAATCTCCAACTTTCCATTACAGTGAGGTGTAATAATACAGTTATATGTCTGTGTTGGACACAATGCCACGCTCCATTGGTTAGACTTCATATTCTGCTTGGCTCATGGGACTAATCCTGCAACTTTTTGGACACATCTGCAGTTTCTTTGGTGCAGGCTCACGGTTTATGGTGAATATTTTTTAACTCTTACTTCCTTTGACACCCTAAACCACACTGTGTTACATGGAAGGCTGCTTTGATGAGTTTGGAATTTCTTTTCGCGAGAGGAGGGACGTTTTCCTGATTTGTGCAACGCAGTGGCCTCATTGATGAGCTGCCTAAGCACAGTATTTCAGGACTGTAATTTTTGTTGAATGTTCCAGTCTTCTCTTTCATTGGGACATGCTTTTTTCCTAATGCATAAAGGATTCAGGTAAGCTGCCTGGTCTTTTACATTTGCAAAATGTTAAAATTACTGTCATGCCTATTTTTGACTGTCTTCGGAGGCGAAGATCTTGTGCCTATGCCCAGTCCAGGAAAGGGTGTGCCCCTGCTTGCATCTTCTTTGGCATTTTCTGGGAAAGATTATCTATGATGAAGAGAGAGGATTATGTCATCTGGGACTTTAGAGTGGAGTCTGTGCGGATTAACTGGTACTGAGGTGAGGAAAGGAAGGGGGAGTGTGCTTGTGTGTTTGTGTGCGTGCTTGCGTGCGTGTCTTCTGCCTGGTCGACCCCCGGTGCATAGCATCCTGTTGATAGTCCTCAGAAATCTCTTGACCTCCCCATTCGCCTGGGGCCATTGCGGCATGGCTTTCCTGTGCCACACCCTGAGGTTCTGAAGGTAACTTCCAAAGTCTTGGCCTAGGACTCCAGACCTCTTCACATGGACCTACTACCTATTTTAACTAAAAGCCTATTGCATAATTTCATTAATCATCACTTCGTGTTTAAGTGTTTTGGTACCGTTCCTTGGTTGTCTACTCATAGTGCATTTGATATCCACATGGACTAGATGAAATTCGTGTTTTCTTTTCACAGATTACCCCTGAGGCAGGGACGGCAATGTCCCGAAATGCACCGGGCTGTTACACGAAATGACTGAATATTTGATTGTATAAATACATATTGTATTGTACAGTTCATGATGTAATGAGCAAGCATTCATGTTTATCTCCTACTATATGATGTTTTGTTATAACTTTTGATACTTGTGATGTTCGCCTGAACTCACATAATTTACAGGAGAAATACATTTGCAATGTTATACGCATTCGTTTGAACTGTCTTTTTGATTATTTGAAAAGCTTGATTATTAATTTTGATAAGGTCACTCGGACCGTTGTTTGCACAGTGCACAGTGTATGCTGCCGTCCCCGACAGTATCCTATTTATTATTAATATTTAACACTTGACAGACAGCAAGTGTTCCACTGTGACACCATTGTATTTACACTATATAAAGACAAAACATATCTGAGTACTTGTTTGAAATGTAGGTGTGCGCTTCCCACTCCCCCTGTTTGCCTGTCGGTAGACAGCAGCTACCGTGTCCTCTTTGATCTGTATGGAACAGGTGTCGAGGGCTAGCTCCATCTCCTCCAGTCTGATATTTGAGAGTCTGCACGCAGGAGGATTGCATCCTGGGTCATGCCAGGCTGTCGAAGGAGGAAGCTCCTCAGGGTGGGTGATCTGCAGCTGTGAATGAGCTGCGTGCACTTCTTTTGCTTGATCATCATTCACGCTTGTGCTGGCAAGGTGTCGCAGGGAGGCGTGAAAAGCGTTGATGTTTTCGGTTTCTCTCTGGTGGGCCTGATGCAGTTTGACCCTTATAAAGTTTGGATTTAGTTGCAGGTTGAAGTATGTGTTCTGGGCCAGCATAGCCGCATCATAGTTGACGTGCACGTCCTGCCCTGGCAGGATCTCAAAGAGCTTGAACATCTCACCACTTCCAAAGTACAAGAGAAGTGACATTTTCATTGTGCCATCTGTCTCCCACGTCGTGTGGGAGTAGTTGCTTATGCGCCATAGTGGTGCTGCTATTGCTGTGTCGCCCAGGGTGCTGAAGGGAGGCAGCTATGTCAGGGAGGTGTGGGAGCTCTGGCAATGTGGTGGTGATGGGGCCACAGCATTCTGCTAACGACCCATGTCGAGCACACGGAGGGGGTGCCATAATGGGGGTCCCTTGGGTGAGATAGAAGGGTCTGAGATATGGGGTGCAACTTCCCAAGCGTGGCAATGCTCAGATGCATGGATGTTGAAAGAGGCCTACTCAGGGCCAAGGATGGCGCTGGATGACTGTCTGCTGAGCCTAATGTAGCAGTGGTTCTAGGCAGCAGTACCCTCAAGAGACCACCAGGCGGCACATCTTCTCACGATAAGGAATCCAAACACTCCTCACCTCCGACATTGGAAGGAATTACCCAAGGTACAGGGGCTCACGCAGGCGACTCTAGACAAGCATCCATTGTTGGACATGGGTTAGCGCTTTGCTATACAGTAGGGGCAGCCAGTGGCAAGCCGACCTTCCCCATGGGCACGTCACTGCTGGGAGTTAGTGCTCATCAGATGACACTTCGGAGGCAGGTGGGAGTGACATGGTAGCAGCTGGAGGCAAGTGGGTCCAAGAAAGCTGAGGCCGCAGTCACCCGCAGCGGTGATGTCACCGAAACAATTCAAGAATGCGCAGGCATCTTAGGCACGGGCTGCAGACCATACTTTACAAAGACACACCGCACACAGATATGCTCGCAGTGGGTGTGGCCATGAGAGGTCCACAGCCCCTTTATTAATACCCTTCGACGGAGCCCGGACTCCAGGCTAGTATTGCATAGTCATCAAGCCAGGTAGAGGCTGGGTTACACTCTACAGGAATGAGAGGTGGGGTTAAGTTGAGTGGGAGAGTGCACAGGGCAGCTACATGGTAAATGTAAATGTAAATGTAAATGTAAAGTATTTGTAGAGCGCACTGCTACCAAGCGGTTTCGTGGCGCTATTACTCATACCGCTGTGGAACCCTTCCTGGCTTTCCCTGTGAAGTGTCCACTCCTGGGCACCCCCAGGGTGAAGCCAGGCATCCTAGCGCTGTTGGGACCGTTGTGGAGATTAAGCAAGCTATTGCCCAGAGTTGCAGCGTGGGACCCATGATTGGAATAGGCACTGAGGCGAGAATATCAGGTCCGAGGAATTTTTGAGCCCAAGACCCGCCGAGGTGGGAATCGAACCCTGGTCCCAGGCCAGAGCTCTGCATCAAGGTCTGCCACTCTAACCATTGAGCCACACTTCTCCACCTAACCATTGAGCCACACTTCTCCACAAGCTCATGGTCATGATGGGCAGTGGCCAATAAGTTTCTCTTGTGAAGTTGGGACCTGTTGAAAAGTAACAACTTAAGCTCTTTTGGGATGTAATGGGGATCCTGACATGGGATGTAATGGGGATCCTGACAACATGAACTGAACAAAAAAAACAATTGATGGACAGACTGCAGAAAAATGTCCTACATTCACCCCAGTACAGAGATCTGGGCCTAAATCCATCGTTGTTTTGCTCCCCATGCCATTCCAGTTTGAACCCAACCATATGCAAATCAGTCTTGACCCTGCGTCCAATGGGAACAGTCCATCCTAAACGCCAGTTAGCAAGTAAGCAGTGAGGGAGGGAATTCTTCAGGGTGTCCACTGGTCCTTGCCCAGAAGTCCCCCTACCCGTACCTACCATACCATACTCCTGCCTCTAGGCTGATCCCCACTGCTCCAGTTTTAAGAGGATCCCACAGATGCTGCTTTTACTCCACTTCTGAGACCGACATCTTGAGTTTTTCTCAGACGAGAAAATAAGCGAGCTGCATATACTGAGAGCGGGCCACGTGCAAAACACACTTGTATAACTGAGTGCCATATGCTGTCATTCTTTACTCCTACGTTTTTATTTTATCTAATGTAAGTCGACACAATACAGCAAATTTATAATTCCACATAAACATTGACCCTATCGCATTGTTTTCCAGATAAATAACCGCACTGTATTTGCGATTTTAACTTCTATTACAATCGTAAGTGTTTGAAAACATTTTTAACAGAGGAGCTAGTGCACCCACTCCAAAACCAAGTGACTAAAAAGAGAAGCACTTTAATGATGAACAGCACCCTCGAGGCGGGCGGGGGTGTAATTCAATCCCAAGCGTTAACACTGCCTTTAATGCGTGGCTGCTTTTAGCGCGCGCTGCACTTTCAGAGTTGTTCTGTGGAGAGCCCTTCATCCCTTAAAAGACCGCCCTCGGAAGAACAGATGACGCAATAGATGCAATCAGGCACTCTAATGCCCTAATGCATCCCGATTAATCTCTTGCTTGGTTTTCCAGCATCCCGCATCTTTTGCTGTGTGTATTTGCATTTGAATATAAAAATGTTCATTAACTATATGCTCTCCAGGGCGATATGCCCGGCTGCAAACTGCCATCCGTCACAGTGGTCGCCTTCACCCATTTCCGGATTTACAGCACCCAGCATTTATCTATTTGGATTTTTTATGTCCATTATTAGAACGATGAAAGGAGAATTACAAGTTCCACCACCATCCAATGTGTTGGTGGGTAAACTACTAGGACTGAATGATGGTAACTCTTGTGATACGGTGTCTGTTGCCACGTGACAGCTTTCCTATATTTATTTTATGTATTTATTTGAAGAGTTTTATATAGCGCTGACTAGACCCGGAGGTATCAGAGCGCTTTACATGAGGATCAACGGGATAACATGTTACAATAAATATGTACAATAAGTTACACAGTGTTACAAAGTAAAAACATGAGTTAGTAGAGAATGGCAAAATACAGACAAATAATTAAACAACGTTACACAGTAGTATGACATTATTAGACCATGGCGAACAGAGACAAAACATCCTAAGGGGCAAAGAAGGTAAGTGGGAAAGTAAGAAGAGGAAAGGAAAGCAGATCAGGGCAGGAAAGTGAGAGATAAACAAACCGGTGTGTGATTCTACCCCACCAGCTCACATTGCTTGTTTGGTTCTGTCGTTCCTTTTAAGAAATGATGCACCCTTGAAGTTGTAGTCCTGTCTTGTTTTCATTGGAGGACTCCTGATAATGTTGATTTGTGTCTATTTTGTGTTCACTCACTATAGAATTCAGTTGCTTCTAGGAGCTTCTGAGGGAGGCAAGCCTGATGGCTTAGGCATTTAATAAGGAATACGTTTTAGACTGCACAGGCAGTATCCCTGAGACATGGCCAAATTGTGCCTACTGTGCCCGTCAAATGTTGCCTGCTTCGATTTTCGGGCCTACTTCAGTGTTTGTCTCTCCTCTCTCTAATTGCATTTCCTTGCTGAACACAACCCCGCCCGGTTCTCAAAAGGCTCATTGAAGGAGCCGTAATGTGTGGTCTGCTGGCTAAGAAAACCTTTGAACAAGCACTTACTTAGAGCTGCTTTGGCTTGCGATCACGCACTTATGTTTTTTGTGTGGGCCATGCGGATGGATTTAGGGGTCTTGGCATTTCTAACGGTACATCAGCAACTTGTTTATTATAGAGACATTTCTGCTGCCATTAAGTGGCCAATGAGACATGCTCACGTGTTTTCTGTTCCCGTAATGAGGTTTTAAGAGGTACCAGGAAAAAAAGCAAGCAATGGCAAAGCCAGTAGGTATCAGCAAGATGCTGTGTAGCATCATCAACATCAAAATAAGTACATGAAAAGCATGATGACGCATCTGGCTACGTCATTTTTTAAAGTGGATATAGTGGCTCAGCAAGCAGGTTATGGGCTCTTGTGCAATGAAGGAAATTAGCCCTTGGGTTATGTTCGAATTATACATTATATCTGTTTTTATGTCTTGTGTGGACAGGGAACAGGCGGGGTAGGAAGAAACTTGTGGGGGGGGGGGGGTGGGGGGGGGGGGGAAGACAGCAGCAAACAAGGGAGAAGCAACATGGAGGGTGAGGTAGAAGCACAGGAGGGAGACCGCAAAACTGAACAAGGTGGAGTTTGGCAAGGGAAAGAACATGAGACAGCACTTGCAGCACACAATGGAAACAGTAGTGTGTGGGGTATGTATTTACGGGGCAGAAGCGCAAGAGGAGAAGAGCTGGAAAACACATGCACTTTCATGCAGTGCTGAGCCAAAAAGAAAATGTAGTTCTTTCACGAGCGGTTCCTCAATAGGATCGTTGGGGGCTTTGCCCTGCTGTTTGTGTTGTCCTCTCTAGCTGCCAGAGTGCCCCCCCTTTTGCTCCATACTAAATGTAAATAAATAATTCTAATTACAAGTGTTTTTTTTTTTTATCCACAGCATTGTGTTTTTTAGCCGCAGGCGGGGTTGCAGGATCGGACGAGTGACTGAGATAGAGCATGAGGAGTGGGACTTATGATTGACGTCTGCAAAGCATGATTGCAATGCAGGCTTACATGGGTTGTCGATAGCATCCCTGGGGGCACACTAATGAGGAGAAATTTCCTAAATGAATTCTTGAAAAATGTTCATAACGCTGAGTTGAAGATTGTGAAATCCAAATGTATTGCTTCATATTTATGATTTCATACTTGTAATTGTATTGATTCTTCATACAATAATTCATTTTTTATCCATACATTGTTGTTTCTAGCTCCTATGCATTTCGGGCAACCGTCCTTCATCTGGGAGCATATCTACAAGAAACGACATAACTTATGTTTACTAATACGGTACCTCCTGTTAATGTGCACACAAACAATCAATTAATACAAAAACCAAACAGTCCCCAAAGTAGAAATGTGTGGTGTGAAAAAGTGCTCGGAAAACATGCAATATGGCGGGGTGTGTCGCTCTCGAGAACGGGACTTACTGAACTTGACGACTCTAGGTTCTCAAAGCGCCCGAAATGCATTGGAGCTAGAAACAACAATGCGTGGATAAAAAATGAATTATTTTGGATTTCACATTCTTCAACTCAGCGGTATGAACATTTTTCAAGAATTGATTTAGGAAAGTTCGTCTCATTAGTTTGCCCCTAGGGATGCTATCAATTTCCAATTGAACGCACTTCATATACTTTAAACGATACTCGCCTGAAGGGAAGGAGAGGACACCTAGGGAGCACCTACCTAACTAAGTAACTCACATGAACTGTTCACCCAACTGATGTGCACTGGTCTATACTTCATAGATTATTACATGGGTTGTCAACACATACACTCTCAAAGTGCGCATTTCAAGTTGGCCGGCTGCCTGTCTACAACCAACCTGACATGCGTACCAGAGGCCTCTCACCACTGTTGTGTCGGGCGCAAGGGGACAGCGCCGATACGCTAGGGGCAGTGAGTGTAATGGGGGGCCAGGGGCCTAACAAACAAGAACCACAGGAGACAATGTTGGGTGATAACTCATGGGTATCGTCTCTGTCGCCAACTGGCCGACGTGAGCACGCCCCATCATTTATTAACTGTGGGTCACATGACCCTTACGTCGTGACGAGGTGCAAACGTCACCTATCGCAACATTACATTTCTTCCCAACAAGTTTTTAAAACAACATGACCTTCAAAGCTTCATTAGAGATAAACAGACTATAATGGTTAACTCAACATCACCCGCACCACCAGGTGACGGATACTCAGCATACACAAGAATACGCATGGAACAGTCTTAGGTGATATAGTTCCTCAGTCTGGACGATGGCTCAGGATTTCTTCGCAGGTGGTATTGAGACAGACCTCGACCACAGGGAGAGGGACTGGCTACTTCAGGGATCACCATGGACTGACGATCATCCAGCAGACTTGGAACATCGGCACTGTTATCATCATCAGCGCCACCAGCCTCAGCTTCATCCTAATCCGCATTCTCAGGGGCACCGCTGACAGGAGTATAAACCGTTGCTTCCCGGCCGCTATACTCCAGTTCTGAAGCCGTATCAGCAGGGGGGACCGGAGTCACTGGTTCAGCATGGAAAAGTTTTAAATGAGACACGTTGCGGGTCACGGTTTCCCGTCCCCGAGTGACAACAACTCTGGTTCCTTTGACCTTCACTACTGTCCAGGGTGACTTGTGACAGGTTGAAACTTGCCAGCATGGCAGCGATTCCGTAGCAGGACTAGGTCTCCTTCCTTGATCCGGCTTTCTTTGGCACACCTTCTGAGGCTCACATGTGCGTGGGCCTTCTTCTGTCGAGCATCAATCCGCGGGTCATCCTGACCCTTCGCTGCCAGCGAGGATGATGGGGTATGGTATCATTGACGACCCGACCCATCAACAGGTGAGCTGGGGCCACCCCAGTGGTGGTATGAGGGGTCTGTCTGTACCTCCGAAGGAATGTGAAGATGGCCAATTTAAGGGATTGTCTCTTCTCATGAGCGATGCGAATAACTTTGTTAAGAGTTCTCATGAAACGTTCGGCCTCACCGTTGGCCTGAGGCCAACGAGGCGTGATTCGATGATGGTGTACACCCTGGGCTGTAAGGTATTCAGATAGGTCTTGTCCCTGGAATGGAGGCCCGTTATCTGTGCGGAACTCTTGTATCAATCCATGATTTAAGGATGCCTTGGTCCACACTCGCCCCAAAGAAAGGATCCCCTCAAGGATCCCTTCAGTCACGGAGGCATAGGGTTTACCTCAAGTCATTGGTCATTACCCCTGCACAGATTGCAGTGTATGCCACTTGACGGAGGTTTCAAAAACACTCAACTTGGAGGAAGGGAAGATTTGGACCCAGGTGTCACACACGAACTGCAACTCAACTAATGTTGTGTACCTGATCACCTGTCCTTGTGCCTTACGATATATAGGCATGACTACTCGCAAAATTAAACAGCGTATTTGTGAGAACAGGAGCAATATTAGATGCAAAAAAACCACGACGAAACTGAGCCGTCACTTCCTGTCAAACAATCACACAGCCAATGACATGAGATGGACCATCATAGAGGTGATCACTGGTACCACTAACATCACAAACAGGTTGTTTGAGAAAGAACAACGGTGGATTTATCGCTTGGGAACTAATCTAGTGGGACTGAATGATGATATCCCATGGAACACAGTACTGAGATAATGAGTTTATTATATTATCCCTAAAACTGAAACTACAGAATCAATTTTCAATCCCTGTTTTTTCTGACGAATTTGATTGAATTTAGTGCTTTTTTTCTTCTTTTTCACATTACCCCCTACATAGCTATGTATTGTAAAATCTAGGTGTAACTGTGATGATCTAGATCAGTCTCCATCTAATTGGTCTTTTTGGAAATGAGACCAAGCCATCATATTACAAACCACTCCATCCCCCTTCTTTTTGATCACTGTGCAGTACTTTCACGCATTCGATCGTGGGGTCCTCAATCTGTAGCATGGCTTTTGTCTTTCGAAGTGTTCAAATACAGCACTTGCTGTTAACTCCGCAAAATGATCATATGGGTCACCATAGCAACATTTGTCATCTTGCTCTAATAGGCTTTCAAAACCAAGCCTCAATGTCAGTACGAGCTACGCCCACCGGCGTCATGACCATTGCGCTCCAAGCCTCGTTTCTGGCACAACCACGCCCCTATATAGTTATGTACTGTAATAATCAGGGTGCAACTGCGATGATCTGGATCAATCTCCCGTTTTCATTGGGTCTTACTTAATGAGACCAAGCCATCATATTACAATCTGCCCCCCTTCTTCTTTTTTATCATTGTGTAGTACTTTCACGCACTCGATCATGGGGTCCTCAATCTGCAGCATGGCTTTTTTGTTTCGAAGCGTTCAAATACAGCACCTGCTATTATGTCCGCAAAATGATCATATCGGTCACCATAGCAACATTTGTCATTTTGCTCTAACTGGCTTTGAAAACCAAGCCTCAATGTCAGTACGAGCTTCGCCCACCGGTGTCATGACATTTGCGCTCCAAGCCTAGTTTACGGCACAACCACGCCCACACGAACGTATATGGAACTACATGGAATCCCTTTTAAACACACCAACCGGCCCGCTGCCTATCGTCGGGGTCCGGTTGAGAGGAGAAGCTAGGTGTCGAAGCGGGTGGCGAGCGTTGAGGGCGTGAGTCCTCCACTTGATTCTATACTACGCGACCTATACTATCAAGCTAAGTATACCGATCGCAATTGTTTTCAAATCTTTACCTTTCCTCCCACAGGATGTGCCAGGTACGCTCTACCCCCCTCCCAAGACCCGTGGTGCAGCTAGCGCCATAATTTAAAGTGAGATAACGATTTGAGATTACGAACTATGTGGGGGGGGTCACTGACCCTTTGGTCCATTGATCCTTCCTATGGAGTACTTTCACCTATATTTTAATTCCCCTCGAGCTACTTAGCATATTTTAATCACTCTTTTGACACTCCACTTCCCAGAGCTAGTGGTATCATCCTTACAGGGTTATATGGATGGTGTTAACCTTAGTGTTTATCTGCTGACACTAGTTTGCCACAGTTTGGAGCACTCTGGACAAACGATTGGACTTATACCTATCATTGATTACGTGTTTGTCTTTTATGTTTGTCTGTGCTTCTTTCTTCAACAGGTGCAGAAACACTCCTAAATGAGGAGTGGTGGGAATGGGCTATTAGCTCTTTACCCCCTTTTTCTTTTTGCACTTTTTGACTACTTTTTCACTTTCACGTCCCCAGGTTAGGGTGGACGATTAGAGAGTCCATACCGCCGGGGTTCACACTAGTCCTGACGAATGCCTAGGTAATTAAGACCACTTAAAAGGCTGAAACATGTTGACTGATTTAAAATTCTGAATTAAAACCAAACCATTACCTTTGGCTGTAAAATTCAGACACATATGACCAATTTTAACCGTGTCGTAGGGATCTATTAATAAAAATAGATAGTAAGGGCTATTTAGCTCTCTTGTCACAACGAGCGTGCAGCGGTCGCGCGCAGCGGTCGCGCGCAGAGGTCGCGGCAGGGGAGCGCCTAAGGACGCGCCTAAGACTAGCCAAAGAGTAGCCCGTCTGCGCCCGTCCCCGACCGGACGAGGCCAGGGGCCATGGCTCTAACTTCCTTCCCTAAGCAAAACGGGCACTCTCAGAAACGGGCGAGTTATTCTTCCAGAGCACTCATAGACATACAGGGAGCCCCTTTGATTGGCTGTGCAAGAGAGGGGGGTTTTCCCCCAGAGGGACCTTTCTCATGCCGCCACTGCAGTTTCAAGCACAGTATGACCATGATGATGTAGGCCTCCACCGTAAAATTCCAACAAGGGTAGTATCTCACAGGCAATCAGAGTGGAGAAATCTACTTTGTAATATAAGATCATTGCCTAAGCATCACACTGAGGTTTGGGACCTTATTTCAACTTGCCAACCGGATCTTTTTTTTTTTGTCAGAGACGTGGCTCAAACCCCATTCGGTCCCTGCCATTACTCTCGGTATCCCTGTGGGATACAAAATAGTTAGATTGGACCGCCCCATTAAGGTAGGAGGTGGCATAGCCATAGTGCATAGAGATAGTATAGCTATTTCTATTCTAGATCAGTACTGCACTACGGATCTAGAATTGATTATTTTTAAGATCGGTACTTCAGCAAAGATAAGCTGGAAAGGGGCTTTAGTATACCGCCCCCCAGGCCCTTGTATGACATTTTCGACCTCCTTGATAGAGGCATTGGCCCCACATGTTAGTACAGGCAGAGATTTCCTACTGGTAGGGGATTTCAATATCCATAGTGAGTTGAAAGATAATGTGGAGGCTCAATCGTTATTGACGGACCTCTCACTATTAGGTCCCACACAACATAACATTGGACCCACGCACCAGGCGGGTCATACTTTAGACCTTGTGCTCTCCAACTCACCTGTGATTGTATGCCATACACCAAAACAGGTTAGCTGAACTGATCATTTCATTTCAGAATTCACTATGCCCAATCCTTGTAAACCCCTCAATAATCCATTGCCGCTACCAGAGAAGCAAAGACAATGGCATAAAGTGTCTTAAGAAGTTTTTAAGGAGGCTTTTGTAATGCCTAACGTCCTGCCTACTGAAAATATTGAGGTGGCCTTACGGAAATATGAGTTAGCTATTCATTCATCAGTGGAACATATTGCCCCTATGAAATCTTATAAACCAAGATCAGCTCAAAAGCAGGGAGTTTGGTTCTCAGAGGATCTGCGAAGTCTCAAACGAGCAGCTAGGAAATTTGAGAAGGCCTGGAGATCCTCACATCAGGAAGCTGATAGAATATGTTACCAGACAGCACTAAGCTCCTATCAAAAAGCGATCAGAGCTGCTCGCAAGAACTACATTGCATCTCAATTTTTAGCTGCCGGCGGTGCCCCAAGCTACTATATCAGATTTTACAGACCTTTGTAAAGCCTGCTGCCTGCGAAAGCATAGATATATCATCTCAACAGCTATGTGATGATATCTCATGCTTTTTCACAGAGAAAATAGATAGGATTTATGAAAAAAATTATAGATTCTAACCTATCTACCTGCCAGTCTAAAGCTTCATCCCATGTTAGGGAGGGGAACAAGTATTGGCATGCTCTCTAAGTTTCCGGATATCTCTTTGAAGGAGGTGGAAAACCTGGTGAACCAAATTAAAAGTGGTTGCCCATCTGATCAGATTCCAGCCAGAATTATGCCGGTGGTTGACAACGGGCTCGGTCCTGAGATCCAGGGCCTTGTCAACCTCTCGCTTGCTGAGGGCTGTGTCCAGTGCAGGTGGACAAAGGCACTGGTAAGACCGATTCGGAAAAATACTTCCGTCCCTTGGACGGACTTTTCCAATCTTAGACCCATATCCCTGCTTCCTTTCCTGGGCAAGATCATGGAGAAGCATGTGAATAAACATCTTTCGAACTATGTAGAACAATCTGGGAGCCTGGATTACTCTCAATCCGGCTTTAGGTTGAATTATAGCACTGAATCGGCCCTGCTGTCGGTAACGGACGATCTCCGCATGTACCAGGACAATGGTTTTTCGGTTGTCCTGGTACTGCTAGATTTATCGGCAGCGTTCGATACGATATCACATAACATCTTGATTGGACGTCTTGCAGAGATTGGGCTGAAAAATAGGGCACTGGCCTGGCTGAAGAGTTTTCTTTCCGAACGCACCCAATGTGTGAACATGGGGGCGTTTCGGTCAGCAGAGGTAAAAATCACCAAGGGGGTGCCACAGGGCTCATGTTTGAGCCCAACTCTTTTTAACATCTATGAGGCCCCCCTGGCGAGGATTATGAAAACCTTCGGTTTCATCCCAGTGTCCTATGCGGATGACACTCGGCTTCTTTTTCCGTTCAAATCTCTTACCTCGGAGGTGAAAAAATCTTTCTCCGACGTTATGAAGGCGGTCTCCCAATGGATGTCTTCGAACTACCTTCAGTGCAAAGTAGGCAAGACGGAGGTCATGCTGTTCGGAGAAGCCAAGTTACTATGGGCCCCAGATTGGTGGCCATCCGATCTCGGCCCGGTTCCCGAACCAAAACAGGTGGTAAAGAACCTAGGGGTCTGCTTAGATCAGGAGCTATCCCTAAAGCAGCACGGAAATAGTATAGTAGGATCATGTTTCAATGTGATAGGACCCCTCCACAAAGTATTTCCGCTACTCCCCGACTCTACAAGAAAAACATTGATGCAGGCCCTGATACTCAGTCGGCGCGACTATTGTAATGGACTATTGGCATCCGCAAATGAAGAAGTATTGGGCAAACTTCAAGTAGTGCAGAACACTGCCGCCAGATTGGTCCTTAATGCACCCTCCAGGTCTCCTTCAAAACCCCTCTTGGAAAAACTGCACTGGCTGTCAGTCCGCCAAAGAGTGAAGTTTAAGACCTGCTGTGTGGTCCACAAGGGTTTACATGGACTTGAACCCTGCTACCTAGCAGAGAAATTTACCCCATATGTTTCTGCCCGTACCCTTAGGTCGAGCGATCAGCTGCTCCTGCAAGTTCCTAGGATTAGAAAGGCAAGGCAAGGAGGCAAAGCCCTATCAGTGGTTGGGCCTGTATTATGGAACAAGCTTCCACTTTTGCTGAGGCAGTGTCCGGACCATCTGACCTTTAGAAAAAGGCTGAAAACTTTCTTATTTCAAATTTGACACAGCTTTGAATTTTTCCACAAGGACCCTCTTTCTTTTATGATTTGCTATCCCCCCCCCTTTTTCTATCATACATGCATGATAACTTTATTTCGGTCAGATGACCATAAAAGTGCACATAAAATACACCAGTACGATCAATAAAACAATAAATAGTCATAAAATGTTAAAACAGAATTAAACTACAAGTTATCAGAATACAAAAGATAAAAGCAATAGGTACAACAATTAAGTTAAAAAAGTTTGTCTCCTAAGCCACATGCTGAAGAGATAACGTGAAACCGCAAACACAATGGGAGGATGGGCATCATAGGTCAATATCCTGCAGGCCTGTGTAAAATGCAAGAATCCCAAATTCTTACAAACAGGGTTCAGCCAACATTTTCTAATTGCAGAAAAGGCAGGGCAGAAAACAATACATGAGTTACATTCTCATTTTTATAGTTACATGCAGGGCAAGCTTCCTTATTAGGTTTTAGCCATTTAGATGTGAAAGACCTAATAGGTAGAGTGCCATGCCTTAGCTGGAGATATAGCTTTCGAGCAAGCGGGGGTTCAATTATGTCCAAGAATTCCTCACTTTTGGATTCAGGTTTGACTAGGAGGAATTCAGATGTCAACCTACCCAGTGATGTAGAGCTCGATAGCATCTGAGCGTTCTGCGTGTGTATATGAGAAAGAAGTTCCTTCTTTAATATCCATAGGCAATAAGTCTCAGGGTTTTCCCACAGTTCCAAAAGACCTAACCGGGTACTAACAGCACGAATGTGCTGAAGCAAGGGATCTTTTTGTATATAAGAAGAGACAAAATCGCAGAAAATTCCGCTCTATAAGCGGCCAGTTCAGGGACTGACCACAACCTCTTCCAGTACATAATTGGCCTTGCACTGATAATCTCTTCTATTGGGACCATGCCAAGATCAAGTCTAAGAGGGATCAAAGGCGTACTAGGCGGTAACCCAACTAAATTTCTCACAAAAGACTGTTCTACCTTTTTGAGGTTCATTGTCTGCTTGTGTCCCCAAAGTTCAGCCCCATAGATTACTGCCATTCTAGCCTGGCGGCAATATATTTCCAGAGCTGGTGACACCGGCCTAAAAGTTGACTCCCTAAAAACTTTGTTTATACCCCCAGCGAGCTGGGATAACTTGAGTGTGGACTTAGCAGTCTTCGTGTTCCAATCAAAATTCTCAGTTAACGTAACGCCCAGATAAACAAATGTTTTTACCCTTTCAAGGGGGGTACCATGTAAGACCGGATTTGGGCGTACCCGCTTAGGGGGGTTAAAAATCATGAACTTAGTTTTTCCAAAATTGATTTCCAATCCCCCGAAGCTCAAAGAACTCCACAAATCCATCAAGTGTTTTTTGAATGCCCGATGATGTTCTAGACAACAACAGAGTGTTGTCTGCGAACATCAGAGCGGGCACTCTACCCGTGGCCAATTTAGGGGCATCATTGTTAACCACACCATTCAAATGTTCCACAAGGCCATTAATATAGAGGCTAAATGGTGTGGGTGCCAACACGCACCCTTGGCGAACTCCTTTTTGAACAGGGAATTGATCTGTGAGTTCGCCATGCCTACCACACCTGACCTGGGCAAAGTTGTTTACATGAAGCCTAGATAGTACGTTTAATAAGTATGGCGGGAGTCCCAGGTCTGCCAGCACCTTCCACAATTTATCACGCGGAACCAGATCAAATGCTGCCCGCAGGTCCACAAATACAAGGTAGAGGCTGCCACCCTCTACCTTAGCTGTTTTCCAGTACAGGACCTGCAGGCGAAATATCTGGTCTAAGGTAGATGTACCAGACCTAAAACCTGCCTGGAGTATAGAAAGGATCCCATTCTCTTCGATCCACCCGAGAATCCTATCAAGGATAACCCTCCCCATCAGCTTTTGTGATGTATCAATTAAGCTGATGGGTCTATAATTGGAGGGGGTTAGCGGGCAGCCCTTTTTTAGAATAGGGACAATTTCTGCTCCTAGCCAAGTAGGGGGCAGGTCGTCTCCCTGCAGAATACCATTAAATGGAACGACCAAATAAGGGGCCCAGATTTTGGGTTGTGACCTAAACAAATCCCCCAGCAGTTTATCCAATCCTGGAGCCTTATTAGGGAGCAATTTGCCTATAGCTGTCTCGACCTCGATCAAAGTGAAGGGTTCAACTAGAGCGGGGAGCGTAGGGGCTTCAATTAACTATCCACGATCCTCAGCCCCATTGACGCCCTGCAATTGTTGGGGTTCAGGGGTACTAACAGGCGAGGCATCAAACTCAGAGGTACCATATAGAGCAGCAAAGTGGCTTTCCCAGATTGAAGGGGCAATATTGGGAGCAAGCGCCTGGGTATGCCCACTAAGTCCGGTTGCAAAAATGGACCAGAATAATTTGGAATCCTTACACCTAAATGCGGATCCCAACTCCTCCCACATTGAGGCTTCCCATTCCCTTTTAGCATCACAGATTGCCTTTTTATATGTAGTGCGATGCATCCTGATGGCCTTACTATCATTAGTTTTTAGTGCTGTAAGCAAGGCCTTTTTGGCCTTCCGACAGGGGGTGTTAAACCATCGAGAAGTCGTGGTCCGGGGGTGGTTTGCCCTTCTCCCAGGGTACAGAATATCTTTTAATATGGCAACCAATTGGTTATGTATTTCAGTTGTCCTGCCCATATGGCCGGATTTCCCCATCTCTTCGATGAGCAGAATAATGGTCTCATATAATTCAGCGAGTTTGGTGATCGACGCTTGTAAGTCTGGCCATTTAACCCTTCGCTTACAGTTTGTTATTATTAGTGGCACAGTGACACAGTGCTCAACCGAAGTTGAGCCTTTCAACCCAAAGCTCCCCGGTTTAAGGGACAGAACTAGGGCGTTATGGTCGCTGTCAAACCTTTCAATGACCCTAAATTCATACAGCCTATCCCAATGCCTAGCCTCAATAAAAATAGAATCGATTATTGAGGTCTGATTTAATCGATTAAACGTGGCCCTCCCTGGTCTGTCATGCTCCACCCTCCCATTGCATGCTCGTAATGATGTAACTATCGCAAATGACTGCAATTGCAAAACAAGAGGGGTCCATACCTTGACCTGAGGGGTCAATGGCTCTGGGATAGCCCAAAGCAAATCCACATCGTCCGGATCACCGAAGTTCGGGTCTATAAGGGGCTCAAAGTGACAATTAAAGTCTCCACCCAAAATTAATATGGTAGAGGAGTCAATCGAGTGTATGAGGGTTAACAACGTTTCGATAGCTTCTGACTCTAGACCCCGCCTCACTGGCCTTGAATATACATTAATAAAAGCAATATTTGGCCCATTAGGCAAAATCAGTAAAACACACTGGACATCCAATGAGTTAGTTAGGATTGGTGTTGCCTTCACTCCCAGGTGCGTGCCAACCCATATAGACAACCCGCCCGAGTGCCTGCCCCTGTCGCCCATGCTTGCCAGGATATCGTATGTTGCAAAACCTTGGGCTACACTTTCTTTTAGCGCCCAAGTTTCTTGCAACATACAAATATCGTGCAAAGCCATAAAGGAGCCCCACTCTGGAATGGGCAATTTACTCTTAAGACCCGCCAAATTCCAGGATGGGATTTTGACTTGGGCATCAACCAAATCATGCTTGGTTTGTTCACAGTCCAAGGGGCCAGGAAAATCATTAGAAGCAGAGGAGCTAGCTTCTGCGCCTTGCTCAGGCTCGCAATTCAGTGGATGTTTATCATCAGAAAAAGAGACAATTGCAGGCTGAGTGATTTGCTCTGTTACCAAGTTTTTTGCTAATGGGCTTAATTTTGCATTAACAACTAGGTTAGCAGTGGTGGGTAGCATATTGATCGGAAGCCCCGTCTGTCAATCGCAATCATCAAAGCCCGAAAAGGCATTGAATCTATTTGCAACTTCCAGCGGAGTAAACGGCAACAGGTGATCCATCCTCCTATTTCTATTTCTATAACTCCTAAATGGTACAGTGTCCCACCCAGGTAAGTTTTCAAAATTCACAGGGTTAAATGCATGCGTCCTATACCGTTTGTTGAAAGGTATAGAAGGGTTAGTCTGCAGGCAAAATAGAGCCCCAGGATATGTTATAGGGGTCACTAGAGGTCTTGGATAGAAATAGGTCAATTCATAGGGAACAATTGAGTTTCTGGCATTCCCTGGAGACCAATTTAAAATATATCTAACGGCTCCAGGATCTCTGAAGTTGATAACAATTGGGTCCCCCTTTATATCTTTTACTCTGCTTCCCAACCATTGGAGTCGCCGGACATGCAAGATCTCACCAGTAATATTATAAGGGAGTGGTCGATTTTGGCTAAGCCAGTGCATAGTTTTGGTTTTTAGCTGAGAGAACCCTTCCCTCTTTCCATTTGCTAATGTGGGGACTCCCGTGAGAACAACCACAAAAGGTACCGCTTCTGGGGGTAATTCAACTTGGTGGCCCCTATGGTTCCCTGCCCTAACAGGACTAGTACTTCCGCTCACGTCTCGATTTTCTCCTGTGTAAGATTTTTTATTATCGACCTTCTGTACTTCACTGACATCAGGCAATGCCGATTTTTGGGCTAATTTAAAGGGTATTGTCCTATGCTGTTTGGAGTTTATAGGCTTGTTGGTTTTATTTACACCTTTTTGGGCAACAGGAGTGGGAGATAACACTATTGCTGCGTGGGGCGGTGCCAGCTTCGCAAGGTCCTTAATCAACCCAGCGTTGTTACTAATAGCCAGCTCTAAGTTCCCCAACCGTTGCTCAACCCTCTTCAACCTCTCTATTATAGGTAATATGAATGACCTAATTAATTGTTACTGACCTTCCAGGGGAGCAGCAGAGAGTGCTTTACTTGGCGGGCAATGTAGAGGGGTGACTAAGCCTGGTGATGTTAGTACAGTTGTTATAGGGGCCGTTAAAATTGGCACAGTTGTTACAATAGCCTTTGTGGTTTTACCAAAGTCGGAATGGCTAATCTTGGTTCTTTGCAGATCACCACCCCTCTTTCTTCTTTTACTTGGTGGTGGGCCAAGAACTTTAAGCATCACAGGTTTCTTGATCTTCTTCTTAGCAGTCCCTGCTCGACTGTCACATCTGATCCTATAGTAGAATTACTGCTTGGAAGAGATATGACGTTCGTATACAGATCATTAGACACATCAGGTAAAGGAGATATGTCTCGCAGGAGCATAGGAACGCTATCTGTTGAAAGAGGATCATCAATTTCGATGTGGGAGGTTGCATCAAGAGGAGTAGTTTGTTTCACAAGGTCCAAGGGAGGTCTATTTTTCCTACCTTCAACAGAGCGTCGCCGCTCAGTGCGGCGTTCGGCCAGTACAGTCTCCCTTTCTATATCTGGGGTAACCTTAGTGAAGTAGCTATCCAGTATACCTTTACTAGTTCCTCCTGACTTCACCGGTGGACGTTTTTCAGGGTTCAAGGCCATGGTTACACAAGCAAAGAGAACAAACAGATAGTCCTTAAAACAAATGTTAGGGTATGGGCCCAGCCCAGCCTCTTCTGGCCTCTGAGGGCCTAAGAGGGCCCGCGCTTTGCCCGGGCTCCGCCCGGCGTCCCGCGCAGCGGTGAAGTAAGTTAATTAAATAGAGTACATGACGGTCTGGGGGCGGGGCTCTCAGGGTGCGCAGACCAGCTGACTCGGGTCACGCAGGGACTCCTGGACAAGCGAGTCCCTGCAGCGCTCTTTTCTTCCCCCTCGGGCTGGCAGGCCAGGAAACAGGTCCCAAACAAAGCGCCTCGAAGCGGCACCCGCGAAGCGGCACCCGCGAAGCGGGTGCGGCAAGGCGCTACAGCAAGTCCCGGTGCGAAGGAGTAATGAGGGCAGAACAGAAATGTTGCACGGCGTCCCACACAAGGTCAGTCCGTTTAGACAAGCAGCCCCCTTTTTCTATCTGTTACTGGCGTTTTCTTTGGGCGCAGAGATACTACTCCGGGAGTGGATTCAAGCGCGATATAAACCCATAAATAAATAAATAAAAGACAGCGCTTAAACCAATGAAAATGTTCCTGCCATCCGAACGTTGGTCAATATCTACTTAAATGACTCCATTGTGTTTGGGATTAATGTAAATCGAAAATATTCTAAAATTCACAGGTTAAACCATTTGGGCCGAGGACCATTTTGAAAGAGATTATGTAGTTAATATGCATTTAGAGCATTTTGTAGAAGACCTGTTATTCACAACCAATCAGGCATGTGTGTAGCAGCACAGGTGACTGTATGGAGCTGATGGTGTCAGGGAGTTGGTGTTTTCCATTTAATTTGAGGGGTTGTTGTGTCTCCAGAAAGTGTTTGGGGGGGAATGTTTGTATAGATGACAGTGTTCAATGTATAATACTCCAAAGTAAACATTAGAATACTACTTTGAGATACATTAGAAGGGGAGTCTAGTCACTTACATGCGTCATCCAGCTGGAAATATAATATTTTGATCATTCACATTTTTAATACTTTAAATCCCCCGCTCTACACATTTTGTTTGCTGTAGAATGTAGTTGACCCACAATAGTCACTCTAAGTGAGGGTACACGCAGAGTACTTTTCTTGTGCTATAGCCCACAAATCTATCACACCTGTCTCCGGTCTGAGCACTGAAGTTGAATTCAGAGGAGGTTATATTTCTATTGAAGAAATGAGCCCAGAATCTGGGTTCGGAGACCTGACTCGTTTGGAGGCAAGCTTAAACAAGTTTATTAAGTGTAGCCGAAAAAAGAAAGAAAAAATGTCTTTCTTTTAGTCCCCTCACTCACCGGAGTTTCCTCACGGTGACATGCTTCATCATTGGGGCCATCCCAGTTCTCTACGAAAAGGGGCGTGCTTCGACTTGCGACACCATCCCGACACTGATGTTCAGTCATCGAAGAGGGATGAATCTAAAAAAACTACCTGGTCCATACTCGACCGAAGCCATCTGAAAGCACGAATAGACTTGGCCATTACCCTTGCAACAATTGCAGTGTCTGTCATCTGACGTCAGTTACAAAATCTGTAACGTTTAACAACAATACCACATGGCAACTCAAACACTTTTCAAATTGTAACACAAGCGGGGTAGTTTACCTGATCACGTGCACCTGCAATTTGCATTATGTGGGCATGACCATAAGAAAAGTCAGCACTCAAATCGTGGAGCACAGGAGTAATATTCGTTGCAAGAGATCCACCACACGCATGACCAACCATTTTATCGAAAGAAATCATACACCAAATGATCTGAGATGGGTGGTTTTGGAATGCGTTAAGAATAAAGAGAATATAGAAAAAACCCTTCATGAGCACGAACAACGATGGGTATTCAAGCTTCAAACAGATGTACTTGGGCTGAACGATGGTATACCATGGGGTGCATTCAATCGTTAAGACAATCTTTTTGAAACAGAAAATTCACTGAGAAATGTACCCACTTCTTCTGAATAAAGACGCTAATAACTAATCATCTCAGGAAATATGGGATAATGAAATCCTTACACTTTTCTAAACTTGTGCATCAAAAATGAGACATTTCGTGCATAATTAAGGAAAGAACAATCTCCTTTGTAAATATTTATTATTATTATTTTTTGCCTTTCCCAAAACAAGAACCAATGGAACTGAAAAAAGACCTCCACGCAACGTCAATTTACATCCTCCCAAAATGGCCGCTTATATGAAGCGGTCTAGACTCCACCCGGAAATGAAAGCAAACAAAAACTATGCCCTCGGAACACATGCTAAGATGCGGTCCGAGGGGAAGCAGCTAGGTAATACCGTGCGGCGTTGCTGATCAGGAAGTAAGTGAACTACCCTGTCCCTCCGGCCGGAGAAAACAAAAGCCTTTTTAAACCAGCCGCTCTCATAACCTTCGGTTTCTTTCTTAAAAACTAACCGTGTTTCATCAATCCCGTATTTACAGCATTGCTTCCACCGAGGCGACACCGCCCCCCTCAGAGACCATGACGTGCTATTAAGCACCTACTAATATAAATATTTGTTTTTTTACTTTCATGTTAAATGTAGTGTGTGTTCACCGTCTTTGTCACAGTTAGTCACTTCTGAATGTTTGTACAGATAATTCACGTCACATTCACCTTACGTGTTTTTATCTAGCAGACACCGGACCTGAGAGTTTGCACGCACCAATATGGGGCAAACGCACCATATTAAGTATGCATATATACCTGTATATGTATGAACAACGTGCACCAAGAAGGACATACATGACCCCGATCTCTCTGAGAAAGGGGCGAGGTGTTTTTAAACTCTGTTTATTCATTTTTCTTACAGGTTCTTCAGCGAGCAATACATACGCCCGGAAATTGCCGCGTATGTATTATTTGAACCATGCAGTTGTATAAATTTAGCAATGTTCATCACTGTAAATATCTTTTTCACTAAATAATCCTTAAACTCTATTTAGGTTTCTAGGAGTGGCATATACAGGGCTGGTCCCTGTATGGTCCTGACGAAACGCTAGGGGTAGCGTGAAACATGTTGACCACATACTGAACCTACCTACATAGTTGGTCGGTTATCAGTATAACCCCACTTTTAATATACTGTTCTAGGAGAAAAATAAATCATTGAGGCCCACTAGCACAGTATTTTTAATCCATACACTCATCCACTCCACCTCACTTTTTCTTTTGCACCACACATAGTCCTTCACTACTACAGTGCTCCTACGTAGTTCGTAAGTCGCAGCACGCCCATTTTCGTAGAGAACTGGGATGGCCCCAATGATGAAGCATGTCACCATGAGGAAACTCCGGTGAGTGAGGGTACTAAAAGAAAGACATTTTTTCTTTCTTTTTTCGGCTACACTTAATAAACTTGTTTAAGCTAGCCTCCAAACGAGACAGGTCTCCGAACCCAGATTCTGGGCTCATTTCTTCATATGACCTTTAAGGAGGTCAACCTGCTCTCTAGTACCTCCTTGTCCCTCTGTTTATACATACATTCCTATTGAGACATTGTTGCTGGAGCGTGGCCCAAGTCAACATAGATGGGTGCTCCTCCCCAAGCTCTTTGTCCCTGAATCTTTGAACTCAATTTCATTGATAACAGGGGCTCTGCCGTACGTTGCAAAGAAACAAAGCTTCTTGTGTTTGCCAGTCCATTCTCACTGATTGAGGCAGGTATGACGCAGGCGAAGCAGAAGGAGCAAATCCACCCTTTTTTTATGATCAGCAGCTCACTGGCCTAGGTTCTTGCACACTAAATGGAACCCACTGCTGCCACTTGCTTTAGTGTGTATTCTGCCTTGGAGCTCCATCACTGCAGTGCCCACTCCTTTGATGTCATTAGATTCTCTTTTCAAAAATGTAGTGACCAAAAATAGAGTACTGGGGTAAGCCCCGAGGTTCTAATTCTTTTCCAACAATAACTGGCATATGCATGTACTCTGTCTTCTCCCTCCACAATTTTCCCCTGTGACTGTGACATTTGGTCCATGCAATTTCTCGGTATCCAATTGCCAGCAAGTGATATTCGATACCTAAAATCAAGACTATCCCTGACTAGAGCACTTCTTTTAATGTTTATAAGGCTGAGCAAGGTAGAGATGGTAACAGTGCCACTATCCATGATGTGAAAAATGTCATTAACCCCATGGCCGCTGCGGTAATTCTGCCACGGCACTGGGGGTGAGGGGTGCCGCGCGGTGCCGCCATGCTCGTGACAGAACCACTCCGTCACGAGCCACAGGCCCGCTGTGCTTATGACGGAGTGGTTCCATCACGGCCGGCCCGCTCATTAGAACGGCCGCGCAGGCGCGGAATTCCTGCAGCGTGGGCGGGGCGGCCGTGCCGTGACGGAACCACTCTGTCACCAGCACAGAGCGTCCGTGGCTCGTGGCGGAGTGGTTCCGTCACGAGCACGGAAGGGGTTAAAGGCAGTGTCAGGGAGTCCACTATCTCTTTCTACACTCCTTACTGCGGCAAACTACATACTCTCGCCAACACAAAGGACCTTCTCAGTCCAGTTAAGTTTTATTCATTTATACTCCTTACACTGCATCACTTATATGCCCTCCCCCTTGTGGTTAAATCCGCCATCTATGTTAACAGCTTTAAAGATGACCTGAAACTACTTTCTCCAAAAGGAAGGTTCTCTTAACTACCAGGTACTGCCACTTTGTAAAAAACCTGCTCACCAAGCAACTGCCGAACCATATCGCTTCCTGTGCTGTGTTGCACACCACCACCACATCCTTGTATGCACCTTGTTTTGGAATCTACATACAGATTTTACCAGATAAATGTTTAAGCTAAATAATTAACTAAACAGTGCTGCAGCTTTTGCAATGGAATAAGAATAAGCAAGTGCGTTTAGGGAGCCAATTTATCTTACAATTTCTTTGGTCTCTGCTGCTCTGTGCAGCCATGTTCTCTCTGGCTGCAGTGGTTTGTGATGGAGCACTGCAGGTGCTCCTCTTCAGAAGTTTCCAAACTGTATACAGCATAAAATAAATTGTTTTCATCATGCGCTCTATATAGATCATTTGTTTAAAAGTCAGTTTCTGGGATGCAGCTGGCATCATACCTTTTCCTGCTGCCTTGGACCTTTCTAATTGTTAAGGATGGGATGCTAAGAAGGTCTGTTAGGTTTTGTTATTGATTGCCTTAAAAAAGGGAATCTCATGACACTAGCCATAGTGCCACACTGGTCGGATTTGTTCACATCAAAGGTGTCGCATATCTCCTTTAGAAGGTTGTAGGTAGGAGGTAAAAGCCACACTAGGCAAACAAAACTTAATTGAATATCTTGATCATTACCTTTTCATTGGCAATCTTGATCATTACATTGCCAATTTCAAGATGGCCGACAGGTGAGGTGCTCCGGCCGGGAGCTCCTGGCTAGGGATTGCCTTTTTGGCTCAAATACCCTGATATCTACCTCCTACATAGACCCTTTTACTCACCTGGGGTCACGTTTCCCTGCATTCCTCGTTTCTCAAATCTCCAGCATTTGGGCTCGAGATCCTTGGATGATTGATGTTCTGACTGCGGAGCCTAAGCAATCATGGCTGATGCCCGGTGGAGCTGCCTAGACAGGTATAGGGGAGATTGGCTCTGGTTTCACTGCCTCGGCCGTCACCTACCCAGCCAGACATCGGGCACAGTTCTCCTCTTCCTCTACTGTGTTTCCTTCTTCCCCTGCCTTCCTGACGAAACACCGATGATTTTGCCTTTGATGGTCGGCAAAATGTCTTTCTTCCTGGGTGGCTGCTGAGGAGATGGCGGGCGATCTCTCTTCCGGCCGTTCGCCTACCTGCCCAGCCTGAGACGCAGTTGCCTGGCATCCCGCTGTGCAGGAATGAAAATCAACAAGAACGCAGCAAAGAGATCTACGCCCTGCAGCATTAAGCGTGCTTTTTTTTTTCTGAGTGGCTCGCCCTTCTGACTCCGCAGCTGCCTTTCCTCTTCCGGAACTGCAGCCGGGGTGCCCAGGTTGACCTCCCCTGACTTGGATGGCGCGGAGAGATTGGCGACCTTCAACCTTTCCTCTCACCAGAACTGACTGCTGCCTTCCCCATTCAGCTCTGCTTATGGGGTAGGTTAAAGGCTTTTTTCATCTGATTTTTGTCTACCCACAATCCTGCCTAGCCTGGCGTCCTGCTTGCACCTTACCGGGGCTCTGGCTGAGACGCAAGGGTCTTGTTTCCCCCGACAGAGCCGCCTCAAAGGCGGCAGGACCCTGCTGCCCTCATCACCGAGTTTGTTTCCCTTTTCTGCATTGACGCGCCCTCCTGACCCCTTAGCTGCCTTCCTCTTCGGGGCTGCTATCTGGGCGCCTGCAACTTTCTGACTTTCCCTTGATTTCTGACTCCTCGTGAGGGATCGACAACCTCCAGGCTTCCTCCATTCCAGATCTGGTGACTGCCCTCCCCATTCAGCCCTGCTCATGTGGTAGTTTTCCTTGTTGGCTTTTTTACCAGATTGGTTTTTGCCCGCAATCCCTCCATTTTGTTGCAAGGTACTTGGGGTCCATGAATCTGAATCCTCCATCTTACGGTCTTGACATACTCCCAGACTGATTCATGCCGCTGATCTGCGCCTTGTACCACCTTTTTGACCATCGCCCTTAATCGACTCCTCTTGAGTCACCTTCACCCCCTCTTATTGCAGGATCATGGTGAGGCACCCTTTACAACACCCCCTCCCTCAGACCCGTTCCTTCCCTAATTGTGACCTGACGCTGTAAGGGAATGCGGCTCTGGAGGTGGTGGATTACGGGAACCCTACCTGTTTGTTTGACTCTGACTTCTTGGTGGCTGGTCTGCTGTGACCTGATCTGCATTTGATACCCCTTTTTACTTTATCCCCCTTACCCTCTATGTTCTATTGGTTTTGTTTTCTATGCTATTTAATGTTCTAGTAACAGATGTAACTTGTAACTGATGTAACTTTGTAACAATGTGTAACCTCATGTAAAGCTCTCTGATACCTCCGGGTCTAGCCAGCGCTATATAAAACTCTTCAAATAAATTACCTCTCCATTGCAGATAAATATTAGTGCAGAAGTAGACAACAAGGTGCCAAACTCTCCCGGACTTCAGGTAATAGGAAAGACTCGTAAAAAGACACCCCTCAGGAGATCTGAAGGAAGATTCCAACTGCAAGGAGCAAACATCCTGGACAACAATAGCTGCAAGGGGTAAATGAACTGAAGAAAAAAACAGCATGCCGCAAAGCATCCATCACTCATAAATGTCTCCTTCTATATTATTCATGCATAAATTGACAGCACAGGGAAATATTCAACTTCATCTTAGTTTGCGAACCTCAGGCAGAGCTCCCTGACCACACCACCATCTTGGTAAAGTTCATAAAGCTTGTCCATGGCCCTCCCGTGTATTTCATGGCATCGGCCTAACAGGCGAAGACAAAGCTCAAGTGTAACCTACTTTGCCTAATGCAGAACTCTGCTGTCCTGTCACTGCCCAAATCTTCTGACTCTTCACACTGATTGTGGAATACACCTCTGAGTGTTTAGACTGTGGAAACAGCAGCAGGCCTTGAGATCACTCCGCGCGGCATCCTACAACATGCTCTCTGACCGTGTAGTACGTGCGCCATCTATTTGTTGAAGCTTTCATGTACTGTCACACAAACTGTGTTCCGATTCTTTGGGGACTTGGACTTGAAGTTTTACTGCAAACCACATTACAGAAGGCTGTACGCAATTATGCATCT
The DNA here is from genome assembly GCF_964263255.1 of Lissotriton vulgaris. Taxonomy (NCBI): domain Eukaryota; kingdom Metazoa; phylum Chordata; class Amphibia; order Caudata; family Salamandridae; genus Lissotriton; species Lissotriton vulgaris. The sequence continues at coordinate 1,486,707,207 of NC_141694.1, read as the reverse complement.
AAAAAGAAGATATGAAACCCTGCAGGGACGAGGAGGTAAACCAGGAAGGAAGTGATCTGCCGTTAATCTAAGGAAGCGATAAAAAATAACAAAGCCACAGTTTGTGGCAGAGAGGAACCACCACTTGAGGACATGAACCTTGTGTTGGTGAGGAATTATGTGGCAGTGATTATGTATCGGATTTCGTACGTACAGAAATATGTCATTGGTGTACAATGGTATTAAAAAATGCCAACCTCTCATTTATAGTATCCTATGCAATGGCTATTCCTTCAAGCTGCAAGCCACTACCTCAATAGCTAATGGACACTAAAAGCGGAGACAGCAGGCATCCCTTTGCTTTGTGCCCCTTTTTCATTTCAATGTTTGGTGATATGTCTCCTTTAAGTTTTACTCTTGCCTTGGGAACTGTGTACAGAAGGGAGATCCACCCCAACACAACCTCTCCCTGTCCCATCCTGCGCAGAGTCATGAAAACAAAAAGCCATTCTAGCGAATCAAAATGCTCTCTCCTCGCCGTATAGGATAGCGATGGCTGAGAGGTCAGGCTTGGTCTAGTGAAGCATCGCAAAGAAATTAAGGAGGTTATTAGCAGTAGCATGTCGAAGTATGAAGCCACTTTGATCCAGCAGGACCAGTTCCGTCATATAAGGCTGGATCCTCAAAACAATCATTCAGGTTAGTATTTTGGTGACCTATTCCATGTTTGAAAAGTTTTGGCAGATTCAATGTCAGAAGTCAAGGGCCCAGCGGTAAACGCTGCAGTATGTACAGTGGTACAGGGTCCTAAGGGGCCCACTGAAACCTACGTTTTGCTTTATATTATTACCTATATAGTAGTCATAGGGAGATTTGCATATTTTGCAGTAGAGCCCACGGTGCCAATGGCAAAATTAAAAGTAATTCAAGGACAACCCTACACCTGCATACAGTACAAGGTGATATAGAGGACAATTCATGCTCCTGTATACTGTATATATTGACACCTGTACATATTTCGTGTTTAGTGGTCGGGTTAGGGTTCTGTGAAAGGAAGTATCAGTGGCAACACACTCTAAATTTGATTCAAAATAAAATATCTGAATATTGTTAGTGTACTCTCCTGGCGAAATAGGTGTTTTTTGGGTAGAGAAGGATGTTTTCCACCTCCTTGCGGATTGCTAAAACACTCTTTAGGTTTGGGGTGTGCCCACTCTGTCCCCCCCATGGCTCCAGGAACACAGTTTCTAAAACAATGTCTGCAGACTTCCGTCCACAGACATCCCAAAGTGTTGTAAGAAACAGCCTTATCTATACTACTATTATAAAGTAAGAACTTTGAACCTTTGAGGCGGGTAAACTCGGGAACCACAGTGCCAATCCAAACACACGATACATCATTAGAATTGTCAGGGTCTGCAGAGTGACATAGGCTATATATACCCAAAAAATATACGTTCTATAAAAAATATACATTCATAAAAAAGTAGTCCCTTGGAAGTAGCGCCGGGCGTGTGCGCTAACGACGTGAACGTGCGTGCTGACATCATCTAGCGCGGCGGGGTTGCGGCGGACAGGAGCGCGAGGAGGTCGAGGAGCGGCAGACAGGAGCGCGGACAGGAGCGAGGAACTCAGGCTGAGGTAGGTGAAGCGTGGGGAGGATCGGAACGTGTGCGGCTGAGTGAAGCGCGGGTAGGAGCGGAGGAAAGGACTCGGGCTGAGGTGGGTGAAGCAAGGGGAGGAGCGGCCCGTTAGCGCTCACACACGCCTGCGGGAAGTCTCCAATGTGGTACCACATTCACAACGGAAATAAAAGACAGAACGCAAGATAAAATATTAATAAAGAGAGACATGTGTGCGTGTTTGCACAGGGCATTGGTCAGTCGGAGATGAGGTTTATTGCTAAGAGGTGGAACACAAAATAAAATAATAATAAAGAGAGACATGTGTGCGTGTTTGCACAGGGCATTGGCCAGCCGGAGATGAGGTTTATTGCTAAGAGATGGGTGAAGCAAGGGGAGGAGCGGCCCGTTAGCGCGGGGAGGAGCGGTGAACTGTGTGCAGCTAATTAGGAGCCCTGAAGGTGGCGGATGCGCAAAATGGGACTCCCCCCCCCCCCCCCCCCCCCCCACCCCCCCCCGGACAACGTCAGGACGGGCTGCTAGTCCATTTATAAAATTGTGAAGACTGCCCAAATGGCTATTGAATTTTAGTTTTCAAACCATTAAAAATCTACTACATCTTCCCTAATTGCAGGCTTTCTTAGCACTGAAATTGCCTAATTGCAGGTTTCCTTAGCACTGAAATAGAAAACCATGCAGATGAAGCACTACTGGATCTCCTACTCACCTCTGCAATACAAATTGTCCTAAATAACTGGAAGGACACACACAAAGCGTCCTTCAAAGGTTGGATTAATTGGATCATCCATATTAGGGGTGCAGACAGCATCGCCCTCCAACCGTCTCCATGGAAATCATCTGCAAGACATATCTGGGAAAAACTAGATAACAATTGCTGTTGGAGTTGCGTAACTGGTTTTCCTTCTCTCACAATATGACTCTTACAACCACTAAATCTCATAGGTTGTCCTTTCTTTCCTATTTCTGCTTACGCCAGATCACATGTATGTTTATATACGTATCGGGCCTGGGATATTATTCCACACTTGCTGAACACTACGTAAGACAGTAAGGGATTTAAGGACGTAATAAGAGGCATCTGAAATTACAAGGATTACAAGGAGAAACCCTCCTCAGCATAGGCAGGTATGAACTCTTACTGTAAATGTGTCGATAGGGAAATCGATCAAGCCTCATACAAACCCTCAGGAAAGGTCAGCAAAGTTCCATGTGACCAGTTCCAGTTTGTTAAAGACAGCAATCTGTCTCAGTCTATCGCTGTTACAGTAAATCACAACAGCATGACATGAACCATTCATCCAAAAGGTTCAAACTGATCCAGCACACCGGTCGGCAGCAAATCGCAGTATTACATCCCAAGTCTTCGAATGTCCTAGCTGTCGGCGTTACCCTTTTGCTCGCTCACGCACACCCTCGAGCTCCAAAATTTGAGCAGTTACACTCCATACATTTCCAGTGTGACACCCCCTGGCATCACCAAAAATGTCAGACATTTGCTTTCCATTGGACCGTCAAAAATGAGGCAAGTGTGATGTAGCGGGAAAGAAGATAAAAATCCAGAAAAATTAAGTATATTGATTACACTGTTTCCCTAAGTCATGTAGGCATAGGACACGTTGAACAATGAAATATTTCAGAAGAATAAGGCTAGAGGGCGACAGCTCACTTTCCCAAGCAGTTGTTCTAGGATGTTGCTAATTTGCATCAATCGTACCAAATTTGCACAATGGATGACAACGGAAACAGTTAACGGTTCAAATACATTTTGCAATTCCGGTGAGTTTTACCATGGGCTTTGAAATATTCAATCTATGACTTCACTGGAAAAAGGGGAAGTAAAATATGAGGCCTACATGAAATTCAGTTATAATACAACAATACCCATGTTAAATTTTGAAACACCCCTTATTAAGATACTAACATATAACTTCAGAAAACATTAATAAACATTTCAGTTCTGAACAAAATTAATATAGGGTACACATAAAATGGTTCTAAATTTTAACGTTTCACATTTAGAAAAATAGTTCTTAATCTCACCATATGTATGAATATTATTCAGGATTTACATATAAGCATGTAGAGAAAGTTCCACGAAAATTCTTGAAACTGTGTAGCACCTACTTTGCCTTTGTCATTTCGGTGCACATGTTATAACATGAGCTAATAATTTTGCATTTTCCCTTGGAAATCAAACTGTTACACATCTATTTTCTTTTAGTCTTATTAATATCACATTCATAATCATAAAAATCAAACCAATTAGTACGTGTTTAATGACCACATCTATTGAATTTAAGTACAAAATATTTCAAACTATCTTCCCATTTGCATGCTTTTATGATGCAGAATCTGATTCACTGTTTGTCATTTTTCAATAACCTGAAACTTAAACACACGTTTGTCATCATTTGTGTAAAATGTAGTCAAAATCATTTCTTTTGTCTCTAAATGTGTTAAATTAAGTTTCTGCTGCGTCAGTGGCAACATCAGTGGACCTTCACACTTTTCTCACTACTTCATTTTTGTGAGGACATCTATAGATACTGATAGTTGGGGGACAAGATACCAGTAGGTCTATAAAGAATCTCCCCCCTCGGGCCCCCCTCCTACCCTGTATGTTTTTGTGCATCTATAGATACTGTCTTTGATGATGCAGCTTTTAACATCCATGCACTGTCTATGAGGTTTATTAAAACATACTTATTAATCTGTTTTCCTATAAAGTATTGATGAAATTTGTCTACTATTACAGTAAAAAACTTCCTTTTTGTCTTTCGGTTGATACGCACCATTTGTTCTTCTTTTGTTAGGGATACTATCGTTTTTTTGTGTGTTTTTTTTGCATGCTGTGCTTGTGAGAACACAAATTAGCCGCCAGTCCTATCAGCTGCCGATTTGCACCGACCCGCGGCTGATAGGGGTAACAGCAGTTTGTGGTATAGGATCGTCACCCACGTTCCCATTCCTATCTTAGGGCTGCGAGTAGGGGTAGCGGAGTTGTCCCAGATGGGACAGGAGATGGTCAGGGAAGCTAGCGCATCCTGAGTGATGTCATTCCAGTGAATAATAACTTGTTTTTCACTGTTGTGATGTGACGTAAGAACAATGAATGAACAACGTATAGAATTACAGATTAGTAACAGTGCGTAATGGGGATGCTTTTCACCAAGGGGTTTTGAGTGACGTCAAATAAACTACAAGAGGTAAGTGCGGGTTAACGAAGATGCCATTTGGTACCCTGAGATGAGGTCTATGTTGCATTCAGAACCCCAAGATGAAAAACATCCATTATTTAGTTTTTATTCATGTGTAATTTTAAGTTGGATAAAAAGCTGTTGAGATAAAGTCCAGGACGAAATGTAGTATTGAACAAGGCCTGACTAGCCGCCGTGGGGGGGGGGGGGGGGGGGGGGGGGGGGGAGGGAGGGGAGGGGGGGGGGCACATGCGCCATGCCTACCACATTCTACCACCAGATATAGGGTCATATGCATGAGCACATTTTCCCAAAGAGACAGAATGGGCAAAACCCTTTGATGCATCTGGCCCATAATTCTACGCTTTGTGTGCAATACAATAGACATAACAAATGCCCAAACCCATTTGTCCCTGCTTTCACTGCTAAGCAGGTTAGAGCATAATGTCAAGCCATCCATAACATGGGCTCTCCTCCCTGCCCAAAATGTAAAAAAAAAAAAACGATTGCCTCAAGTCACTAAGTACATACCTAGACCCGAGGGAACCATGGTATCTGAAAACCCAGCTAAGTGGAAGATGAGACCTTGGAGTGATTGAAAGTCTCTCTTTGGATACAGAAGAATTTCCTTCTTGGATCAAAATCTGGGGTGAGAAAAACAGAGATACCACCAAAACCCACGGCCCTCTCTACCCTCCTCTCCCAAAGTTGTGCCCTCTGTCCGCCATCAGAGCATACAAAGCAGTGATGCACTGAGAGGCTGTCGGAGAGCCCTCCCAGAACCGCCTCGAATCCTTTATGAGGTAGCAACAGTGGGTAGCAACTTTTGTTACCCACAGGTTAGTTTGTCACAGCAGTGAATAACCAGATTTAGATCTGGTGTTTATGCTAGTGGCTATCAGTGAGAACCGTCATAACAAACAAATATCCATTTCAGAGTACTATACCTCTTGTACAACCAAGACAAGTGTAAGTAACCCTCTCTCAATGTATCCCTTTTCTAGAAAGAATAGGACCATTCAGTGTGTCCTCGACAAACGTTGTGGGTGTGTGTACACTAGTCCAGGGCAGTAAATTCTGTTTCGCCCGCGGAATTTGGGTAATTTCGCGTTCCGGGGCAAAAAAATCGGCGAAGCCGCAGAATTTTGGCAATTCCGCAGCTTCACAGAATTGCGTGTTCGTGAGATATTTCCCCTGAGCTCTCAAACAGCGTTTGCGAACAGGAAAAAAGCATCGCGAACAGGTGGAACAAGCAATTCCGCGTATTCGCAGAATTTCTGGGGGCTCGCAGAGATTTTTACAGTTTCGCAGAGCTTTACATTGCCCGACTACTCAAATCCCTCCCACCCCTAGTGTACACCAAGCTGGTATGTAATCCCTTTCTCAGATGGCCTTTGGTGGCTGATACCTGTGCTCAGGCTAATATACATTTTAGAGCTTTTAGTGGCATCTTCGTGATTCCCCACCCAGGATTTAGATTTTACAAGGATATTCTTCTGTATCAAAAGGGCTGTGATCACTTCAAGGCCACATGTTCTGCTTAGCGTGGGTTTCCAAATGACACGGTTCCTCTGCTCTGGTTGCGTTTTGTAAGTTGATTTTTACTGGAATCAGCCTTGTGGTTTCCTGCCCGTTTCTCGCTATAGCGTGCTTTCAATGGCTCTAGCTGTCCGCTCGTTGGATTTTCAGGGAATCACTGAGTCACTGTTATGAAATGAAAGTTCTTGCAGAGGGTATTAGCCAAAGGTAAATGTCAGCCAACAAATTCACATGCATAACCCTTCAGCCGGAAAAAATTTCTCTAATCCGCTTCCACAAGAAGGACGCGGCTTGGATGGGAGGTGTGCGCGAGAAGCACAATTGCACCATCAGATACAGTCAGCGGATAGACTTGCTGTGATTTCTAAGTAAGATGTACAATATTTAAAAAGTAAAGCAAGGTCTTACCTGTCAGAGTCAAAGACAGAGTGGCTGTTCAAGCAGGTTCAAGCTTGCCGCTGCCCTTGGACAGCAAATTTATTGTAATAGTGTGCAAAATTCGTTTTTGTGCCTGGCTCACCTGTTTAAAGGTTTCATAATATAGGCTCAGATTGCTAAACCAAGTCTTATTTAGAAGTGGTTCTCCTCCACCCTGACATGTGCAAGGTAGGAACTACTGAATTGATTAATGGTTCTTGACAAAGCTTAATAAGCAATGGCAAAACCAATAGATCTGGCCTCCGCAAGCCTTTGCAATGGGTAAATGTTTCATTTGTTTTTATTGCAAACATATGCCACAAAAATAAAATGAAGACGGGGAAATAAGAAAACAAGGCATTGCCTGAACAACGTAGCCATATGCTTGCAATAAAAAAATCAAATAAAAAAACCCATTGCCTATCATTTTAATAGAACACCATGTGCGCTTCCTAGCAGGCAGATGAACTGGTAATAGCTATAGAAACCCATTTTAGTTTGAATGTATGTAAGAGGAAAATATGATTATTATTGGGGCAATGAAAAGGTCCTATTGGCATTGAATTCTATGTCAGGACCGGAGGCTTCAGATTATGCTATATCTTCCTTCGCTTTATTAACATAAAGACTCCACAGCAGCTTAGGAAAAGATATAATAAGAACAAAAAATGCTTTAAACATAAAGCATTGACGTAATGTTCAACAAATCAACAACAACTCCCAAGAGTCTCTTTGCACAACAATAGTCCATAGTCCTTCTACTCTGTCCATCATCACTATATAACCGGACTTCTCATCATCTTCCTCCTCTTTCTTCGCTGCTCCCGCAGCCAGATAAGTGCTTTTCCTATTTTTCCCTTTTTCAATGTGATTGGTTGTATTGTGTACGATCGTTGGGGGACTCATTGCATGGTTTATTCCCTTACAGAGTCTCCGGTTGCGGGAACGTTCTTCGTTCCTACGCGACTTTATTTCCCACTTGTGTGCGGTGTGTACATAGACCGCCAGGGGGCGGCCTGTCGTCTCGCCGACCCTTCGGCGTGCCTCCGCAGTGCCAGGAGCCGCGCCGTGGAGTCTGCTTGCGCAGGAGCCAGCCCTCGCGTACCCCTCTGACACCTGGTGCCCCGGGTCTGTAATTTCCTTTCTCTTGACGCCCCGTTGGGGTCTGTATAGCGGCTCGGACCGCGTGAATCACCTTCGGGTGTCCTTTATGCACCTCTTTATCCGGAGTGTGGCCTAGCGCGCTTGAGGGGTGCGACGACCCGGTCCCGGCGAGGAGGGTCTGCGCGCTTGGGGGTTGGTGCAGCCCACCTGCCACGTCAGTTGGCCCAAAACGTGATCGCAGCTGCTTGGCCTGCCCACATTCGAGATCTTTCTCGGTTGCCGCGCTCTTGGGTGCCCCACATTTGCCCTTGGTTCCGAGATGGAAGGGGAATACGAAGAGGAACCCTGCCCCTATCTGCAGGACGACGAGTTCTACCAGGCGGTGGACAATTCCATCTACCGCTGCGTGACGGAGGTGGTAGGCCCCATGGAAGACCGCCTTTCCGCCCGCATCGTGAAAGAGTGCGCGAAGCTGGCAGCGGCGCATGTGCCTCCGTCCCCCGAGCTCCCGGGGACGTCCGGCGGGTTGCCACCCGCCCGAAGAGGCCTTGTAAGGAGGGGCCGTCATCGGAGGCCCAAGGTGTGGACAGGGGCGCTTTTGAGCGCCTTCGAGACGCCTTCCTGGCTAAGGCGACAGCGGTGCCCCCTGCGCCCTTGGTGGACCCTAGTGCTTCGGGGGACGTGTCTACGGCCCCCGCCTCCCCAATCTACGACTCTCCGGACTCGGATGACGACGGGGAGTCAACCCGATCTTGGCTTCCGGCGCCCTCTGCCAAGGAGATGCCCCGGGATGAGTCGGGCATGCTGGACCCGGACGAGATAGTCCACCCCCGCTCCGCGGCCTGGGCACCGGGGGAGACGGTGGCGAAATTTGTCGTGGGCAGACTGCGCAAGCCCCTGGAGAAGGAAGCGAGGGGTTGCCTACGTGGGGAGTGTCCTCGGCCAACTTTGGAAGGGAAAGTGGCCATGACCCCGGAATTGGATCCCAAGATGGCCACCTTCTTGGCAAAGTTTATGAAGGACCCTAGGAAAGGGATTGACCGGTCCTGGCGGGCCTGCCAGGACAAATTGTTAGATGCGGTCGGGCCCGCCACGAAGATCCTCGACATGGCGGAGGAGGCTAGAGCGAATGGCACCGCCATTTCACCGGAGGTGCTCTCGAACTGGGCCTAGAGGGTGATTGTGTTCTTGGGCAACGCCAACTGTGCCCTGTCCACTGAGAGGCGGCGTTCGCTCCTGATCAAGCTGGACCCAAAGTTGGGGGACCTGGCCTCGTCGGAGGCGGGTGCTGTGGCCCAGGGAGGCCTCTTCGGCGAGCCCTTCATCAGGGAGCTGGGCAAGTTTGTGAATACGTTCACGTCGCTGGATAAGGCCCAGTCTAGCATCAAGAGAGTGTTCCACCAGCGTTTCTCTGGAGGGGCCGGTCGCGGTAGGGGCCGCGCGATCGGCCGTGGTCAGCAGACCAACAACAAAGGACAAGGCTCCGGAAGAGGTCAATACCAGACCTCTGCCAACTATACCAACTTCTACCCCACCAGGGGACAGCGCTTCGGTGGCAGAGGGTTCAAGAAGAACTCCGGACAAGGCAATGCCCCCGGTAAGTGTACTTTGTTTGGATCAGGTTCCAATTGGGGGGCGGCTGGCAAGCTTTTACAGGGAGTGGGAATTGCTCACTGCCGACGCTTGGGTTTTGCAGACTGTACGAGGTTTCCATATCGAGTTTTACGACCAGCCCACTCAAGCGAGGCCCCCGCGCCCGATGAGTTTTTCAGAGTCAGACGCGCGATTGATAGACGGGGAGATCTCGGACTTGCTGCGCAAAGGAGCCATCCGTCTATCAACGCGCCACCCGCATGGGTTCCTCAGCAACGTCTTTTTAGTGGACAAGACGGATGGGGGCAAAAGACCTGTGATCAATCTCAAAGAGTTCAATGGGTGGTTGGTCTACCGTCACTTCAAGATGGAGGGGATCCACCTCCTTCGAGACGTGCTCCTTCCTCGGGATTGGATGGTGAGACTGGATCTCAAGGACGCATACCTGGTCGCCCCCATCCACCCCCCTCATCGTCGTTTCCTACAATTCCTGTGGGACGACAGGGTGTTCGAATTCACCGCTCTGCCGTTCGGTCTTTCTTCGGCCCCGTGGTGCTTCACGAAAGTCCTCCACCCGGTGGTGGAGTTTCTCAGAAGTCAAGGGGTCCGTATGCTAGTGTACTTGGACGATATCCTCCTCATGGGGCAGTGCCCAGAGGTGCTGGCGGGACAGCTGCGGCAAGCTGTCGGCCTGCTCCAGAGACTGGGGTTCGTGATCAACGGCTCCAAGTCGGTTTTGGTTCCCACTCAGCAGATCACCTTTTTAGGTTTCGTGGTGGACTCGGTACAGGCGGTCTTGAGCCTGCCGGGTCGGAAGGTCGCAAAGATACGACACCTGCTTTGGCAGACGATCGCGAGAGATCGCACGTCCCTGCGACATATCGCCAAGGTGGTGGGTCTTCTCTCGTCCTCCATCCAGGCGATTTTCCCAGGCCCGCTGCACTACAGGGCTCTCCAACGCCTGAAGGCGCAACATCTGCGCTGTGGGATGAGTTACGACCAGTGGGTTCCCCTCACGGACGAAGTGAAGGAGGAAATGTCATGGTGGCTGTCTCACATGGAGGCATGGAATGGTCGGGCGATCTTCGGTTCGGCTCCGGACCTGATCATAGAGTCCGACGACAGCAGGTCCGGCTGGGGCGCCCGGTGCGGGGATTTTTCCACCGGCGGCGCCTGGTCTTCAGAAGAACAATAATTGCATATCAATTGTTTGGAGCTCCTTGCGGGCTCCTTCGCGGTTCGTTGTTGGACCAAGGATTCGGTCAAAGCTTGTGTCCTGCTACGGATGGACAATATTTCGGCGGTCCGTTATGTGAACCATCTAGGAGGTCCTCGGTCCCGCGCCTTGGCGGACTTGGCGAAGGACTTCTGGGATTATTGCCTGTCCCGTCACATTGCGGTGACGGCGGAGTATCTGCCAGGTCAGTGCAATCAAGTGGCGGATTGGCACTCCAGACATCTCAGGGACGCCAGCCAGTGGAAGCTGGATCCGGAGGTTTTCCGGTGGCTGCACACCCTCTGGGGTCCCTTCTCGGTGGACCTCTTTGCGTCCCGTCTCGACCACCAGCTGCCGCGTTTCTTCAGCTGGAGGCCGGACCCTCTAGCGGAGGCCACGGACGCGTTCTTCCAGGATTGGAGTCGGGAACAACCGTTCGCGTTTCCCCCGTTCTCCATGATAATGCGAGCAGCGGCCCAAATACGCCACCAGGGAGCGGAGCTGGTGTTGGTTACACCACTCTGGAGGTCTCAAGTGTGGTTTCCGGTTCTTCTGGAACTTTCTTGGGATTTTCCAATCCTACTCCCCCTGTTTCCTCTGCTCCTGACAGATCCGGATCAGGAACCGCATCCCCTCGTCATACAGAACTCTCTCCTCCTCGTGGCGTGGAGGCTCTCAGGAGACGCTGGTTGCTCCCGGGCCTTTCGGGGTCGGCTGAGCACTTGCTCTCCAAAGCATGGGCCGATAGTACGACGAAGCGTTACAGATCCGCTTGGCTTAAGTGGATGCGTTGGTGTTTACGAAGGGATCTGGATCCCTTGGTCGCAGGCCTCGTTCCCGTGCTGAATTTCCTGGCACATTTGGCCGACAAGGGCCTAGCGTATAGGACGATCAATGCTATTCGATCGGCGATTTCGGCTGGCCATGACAACATCGATGGCCATCCAGTAGGGGAACATCCTTTTGTGTGCCAGCTTCTGCGAGCTATCCGCCTCGCGCTGCCTCCGGAACCCAGGTACTCCGTCCTTTGGGACGTCAATTTGGTTCTGAATTTGTTCCTGTCGTGGCCGGCCAATTCCTATCTGTCTCTTAAAGAGCTGTCGGCGAAGTTAGCCATGTTGTTCTGTCTGGTTTCTTGTAGGCGCGTCTCTGACGTGCGCGCTCTGGATGTCTCTGCACGCATCTTTTCCCCGGATGGGGTTACTTTTACGGTAGGCCGACGCACGAAAACGTCGTCGCGTTCTATTTCATATCCAGTTTTTCTTGACACTCCTAAGTTGTGTGTCGTGCAATGCCTCAAAGCATATGAGGACCTGACCTTGGATCTGCGCCCTCCGGGCGAGCGTCAGTTGTTGATTGCCCTGCGGAAGCCACACAAAGCTGTCTCCTCCCCCACTATTGCTCGGTGGGTGCGGTGGGTCATGCAAGAAGCGGGCATCAATACTTCTCTCTTTGGAGCACACTCCGCCAGGGGGGCCATGGCCTCTAAAGCATTCTCGGTGGGTGCTCGTCTGGAGGACCTAATGCGAGCGGCGGATTGGTCCTCGGATTCCACCTTCAAGAGGTTTTATTTTAAGCCGGTGGTGGATTTGGCCCAGTTGGTGGTAAGTAAGCTTTAAACTAGCATAATCTGAAGCCTCCGGTCCTGACATAGAATCGAAATTTGCCTAGCTTACGTAACGGTAAGTTTCAATTCTATTAAGGACACGGAGGTGAGGATTATCCCACCCAGGCTACAGTGGTGTCTCTACCCACCCGTATGGCAGTAAGTAAAGCGTTTTCCTTTACATTGTCAGTACTGTATTAATCACTGACTGCTCCTCGCCTTGTTGTCGCATTTCTGGACCACCTCGCTGATGCTGTTCCTTTTTCGACAGGCAACGACGGTGCTAAACAGGACCAATGAGGCTCAAGCGTGATCTGCGCGAAGAAAGAGGAGGAAGATGATGAGAAGTCCGGTTATATAGTGATGATGGACAGAGTAGAAGGACTATGGACTATTGTTGTGCAAAGAGACTCTTGGGAGTTGTTGTTGATTTGTTGAACATTACGTCAATGCTTTATGTTTAAAGCATTTTTTGTTCTTATTATATCTTTTCCTAAGCTGCTGTGGAGTCTTTATGTTAATAAAGCGAAGGAAGATATAGCATAATCCTCGCCTCCGTGTCCTTAATAGAATTGAAACTTACCGTTACGTAAGCTAGGCAAATTTCGATTATCGTAATCTGAAGATGTAATTTAAACACATACGGATGATCAAAAATAAATAAGAGATAAAATAAGGAAAGAAAAATGTATTTTTCACACTAGCCATTACACTGAAGTGTACTTCTTTATAGGTAGAAGTGCATGTGTGTGTCAAACAAAATACCGTTCTCTTCGGTTTAGTGCAAGACGGCCAATGGCCGAAGTAGGCTGATCCTTTGCCACATGCTGTATTCTTTGGAAGCTAAATGTGAATGACAGTAGAACAGACCGATGACGAAGAAGCCTGACCCATAATCCTTCTGTTTAGGTAGGTCTTATATTTTATTTATGATTTCTTTTTTATGTTAGGCTGGCTAAGGAGCTAAAGCTGTCTTCAGGCCAGGCCTACAAAAAGCCAATACAAGCTATCAGTATTGATAAGAACTAGCTCTACAGGGTGCAGCTAGATGTATTAACTAATTCTACTGAGAAGCTTTTGAAGAGCAAAGTGCTTTACATAGGAAAAAATGGCATGATGACTATGCACAGGGCTCCATGTCGTCTCCTTAGAATAGCGCCCTCATCTGCCTAATCTTGCTGCAGAGTGTATTCAGACTCGGTAGAGCAAACTCTTGATCTTGATTTCAGTGTGAACGCTGCTTCACCCCCTTCAAGTCATATTCCTTGGCTATAATTGAAGAATGTATTTGTGGACTGATCTCTGCAGTGACTGACTTTACTCAACCCTACTTTGCTACATTCGCTGTTCCAGAGATGCTACCAAAATAATGAATTGCCCCCTCGCCAGCAAAACTTCATCAGATCTCGGGATAGGCAAATTACTTCTTCTGTTGAAAGATATTAGGCAATGTAGCCTATCTTCAGCTGCAGACATTAACAGAGAAGCATGGAATCCTAGGTGAATGGGAGTCTGGGATTATAGCTTCAAGGGGAACATAGACTGTCCAAGATGCACTTTTGAAAATTGTGGCTGCCTTACGCTGCACAGTACCTGTGGCTCATTCAATATCCCTTTTCGGTTTATTGCGATTGATATATTAGCCTATGTGCCTCGTGTATCTGGAGCAACAAAGACGCAGAAGAGTGTCATTACTTGAGAGTCCTTCCAAGCATCTTTTGTTCTCAAGTTGTCTCTCATATTTTGTTGGTATTTGTTCTCAACTTGTCCCCGAGTTACAGTGTTGCGACAAAGTAACACACGTGGAACCATGTGCAAGTAATTTTCAAGCTCGCCGTCTTGAAATTTTTATTTTGTGCTATCCTTATTACATCAAATTCACACACAGAGGAGCTCCAATGGGAAGTCGAGAGAAACTTTGGATGAGTACCAACAGATATCCGGCGCTTTGACTGATATTCTGCACTGTTTGTTTTTCAGTCGCTCAGCAGGTCCATGTACCTTTAGATCTATGAGGTAGTCAGATGCTCCAGCTACTACCTAAGACGGCTGTGGCAGCCCGAACCGTTCCTCTCACAGGAACACCTTCAGTGTCATCACTTGGCCATTAATGGACCACAATCAACAGTTTCAATTCTCTTTACAGAAGCTCTGCTAAATTTCTCATACAATGCTTCCAAGCTCTGTAAAACTTGGTAGTAACATCACCAACTTCTATATCAAACTAAGTGTACATCTCAATGGTCTTGGAAAAAAACTTGTTTCCTTATCGTAAAGGCACGTGTCCACTTCGTAGATATAGCCATATGTAAATGAGCATCCCTACCCCAAATTCAACAGGTGGGTTAAGATTTACATCTTTTTGTGAGCCTATAATCTGCAGGTAGCCATTATTTGGTTTTGTTGTGATTTAGGCTGACACGTGCTGCCCCCACCTTAGTAGCCCATTGTTATGGAATAAACTGCTAGAGAATATTTGATTTGCCCGACAAGTATACATAAGATAGATACACAGATGTACTGCATTGTAGATGTATTTATATAGCACTTACTATAACTAATGAGGAACTAAATGCATTTACGGCTTGGTAACATGCTACTCTGTAAGAGTGCTATGGATGGAAGCTTATGTGTCTTCCATGTGGCTGTTGTAATGCTCCTGCATCTCAGGCAGGCCTTGTGCAGTCTTGCGACATGGAATCTAAGATACGTCAGATTCCATGTGTTTGTTTGAAAAGGAATGTTCTTAGTTGTGACAGTTACTTTCTGGCCAGCTAGGAAGCGTTTGCTGTTTTCCCGTCGCGCCTAATGTAAACCTTTCTCGTGAAACATACCTGTTGGTGTGTGACTCGTACTTTCTGTACTACAATTTTGGTGATGAGCTGGCCAGAGGACGAGGTACGAGCTGAGTTGAGCGGCAGAGCAGCAGCTGTGAACAGGACCCGGGTGTACATGAAGACGCGAAGGCCATGGGGGAACACAAGCAACAAGGAAGCCACCTCTTGTTCAGCAGACCTGTGAAGCAAGTAATTTTGGCATATTTGGAGGGCAGAGGTACCCCCGTTTTGGCTTGTAGACTGTGGGCCTGTGCAGTACTGGTTGCTGTGACGTGTGGTGCATGCGCGTCACCACGATCAGCGGCCATCTTAGTTTGAGTGGATGGCGTGACACACAAGGCAGCCATCTTAAATGGGGGAAATATTAATACTAATGTCTAGGCAAAGCACATCTTGGAATGGTGATGCGCACACTGAGAAACTGAGGTGTTCACCTTCAAGCTGCCATTAATTACTGCCAGTATTACGGTGTACCATGGTCACCGACGACACACATAGACAACGGTGATGTGCACACTAGAACATTTGTATGTTATAGTATTTGTCACTTTCTCACTTTTTCTAGCCCTGACCTGCATCTTTTCTAATGTGATATGCTCAACATTTATGCAAAGAGGCATTTTACGTAGCGGTGATGTGCACACCTTAAAATTGCATACTACTTAAAAATATGAAAAGGGGAATGTTCTCTCCAAGATTTTAAAGTTGGGTGTCGCATACCGGTGATACGCACACCTTTAGTGGCTGAACTCTTTGCATTATTTACATCTTGCGTGTTACAGTAACATTATTCATATTGGTGTATAGCTTGGCGTACACGACGGTGATAGGCACACCTTTCCAATATTTTTAAGTTATATTTGCTGTGGACCTTATGGGACCAGTATGGTGTTATACAACTATTTATGATCTAGTGTGTCATTGCTTGTTGTAAACTATGGCAGCTCCTCATGTTTCTGTGGTGTTACCACCATGTTTGTTAGCACAGACTCCACCAATTACATGGGAGGATTAGATCTTATTGTTCAAGAACTATTTAGAGGCCTTAGACAGCCAGGATTTCTATTCAGCACAGAAAAAAGCATGGAGAATTGAAATTTTAAGCACCTTAAGAAAAGATGGGGAGCATGTATTTTGATATTTATCACAGGCTCTTTAACCCAATGGCCAACCTATTCAGGATGTATATAAAGAGACTATACGTAGATTGAAAATTAGATATGCAAAAGAGGAGAACTTGGTCATGAGCAGATATACATTTTACACTCAACATCAAGGAGGGGAGGAGTCAATTGATGAGTTTGTGACTAGGTTAAGAAAACTGTTGACCAAATGTCAATATAGTGGTATGACCGATGAACTCATCCGGAGGAACTGTAGCTGCATTGGAGAATTCTTCGGCAAAACCTGATCACGGTTTTGTATAAGATAAACCTGTAGTCAAAACTTGGGAGTACGAGTCAAATGGCGGACTCGAAGTTTTGCTTTGCCAGTAATAAAGAGTGTAGGAAGTATTGCTGCATTGGCAATTTGCAATTTTGCAAGAGTGTGCAAAATCTAAGGGGTGTGCCAAAGTGGCTGCTGTCTCAGAAGTTGCGACAAAGGAATCTGAATTCCATGACAGAATACTTAGTGTTGGTGGTGAGGGAGAAATTGTGGAGGAAGACAAGAGAAGGAACAGGCTCAAAGCTGTTTTTGAAATATATGGGCATCCCATCCAGCTCATGGTGGATACCGGTTCGATGCATACTATAATTCCTAATTCTATGTTTGAGCATGAGTGGGGTGGAGTAAAATTGAAAACCCAAATACCTTTCCCCCGGTGGATATCAGGGAAAATCTATTGATTATTTAGGTTACATGGATACTCACATTGTTTTTGTGAATAAATCTATACAGGGCAAAGTATAAGTTGCTGAGCAGGGACCCCCAATTTTAGGGTTGCTACTCCAGTATGACATCCATGTAATATTTAACCCTAGGTCTTCGACACAAGTTATGGCCAAGATTGACAAATATTTGTCTGAGATTCTGGGCTGTGTGAAACACGTTTTTGAGGACAAATTGGGCGAACTCAGAGGGTATGCTCATAAAATTGTTCTAAAGAGAAATGCTGTACTGGTACAACACAAACTCAGGAGAGTACCTATTGTGGTTCAGGAAAGAGGTCAAAATGCTAATCCAGGAAATGTGAGACAAAGGTGTCAAAGAACCTGTAGAGGCTTCAAGTTGGGTGTCAGCTCTTGTCATTTGAGGAAGTCTGATGGTAGGCTAGGAGTTTGCGTTGACTTCAGGTCCCTAAATCAATTTGTTGTAGCTGACACTTTTCCCTTACCCAATATTGGGGAACTTGTTTCAGTGCTGAAAGGTGGTAGATCATTTTCAAAGTTATACTTGAAGAGTGCGTGCTACCAAATAAAGCTTCACCAAGATTCCAAATCTTTGATCGTTCTGGGGATCTAGAAGGATCTGACGGTTCAAAGCCAGGGGTGAGCAAGAGGTAAAGGATGAGAACCCTGTAAAAGTCCAAATGCTATGGCAAACGAGGTGGGACTAAGAAGATTTCTGTGAACCACTAAGTAAAAGAGGAAGGTGCAACATAAAGGATCCTCTTTTGCTGACAAAATGAGGAAGTTTGCCCTGCAAGTAGACCACGTGGATGTAGTGGAGCCCACTTCAGAGTGATATGCTGTCCATTGACATGACAGCTATGAAGAATAACCTACAGACCAGGGTATACATGCCTCTGGCCTAAACCATGACCCAAAGATAAATCATGAGCAATGCAACTACGAAGAGAAAACTTGGCCAGGATGTAAGGTTTGAGACACTGAAATACAGAGAACCCTAAGAAACTGGTTAGGCAGATCGGGAGAACGGAACATAGGAGGACTGGGTTTATGAGGGAGACTCCAAGAGAGACTGGAGTTGTGTTGGTTTAAACCAGTTTTCTGTTATTAGACCTATTAGTTCACAAAAAAGACACAGGTGGAAGGTCCAGATGACCAAGTGGCCGATTAAGGATTTCCTAAGAAGGTGCAGAGAGATACCTCAGCAGTAACCGCACTAACTAACTTTGGAAAGTGTAGCTGGATGTCAGACTAATGAACCTTAAAACTAACCTTATGAACCTTGAAAAGTACAGTGCTGATGAACCTTAGGGATCAAATGGATTCCATATAAAATATATGTGGCATAAAGTACCCATTTTTGTGCATTAAGGATATTGAAAGTCACAGAGGAGCTCTATCGCCATATAGAAGAACCAGGTCGAAAGCTATGTTCCTTCATAGGTCATGGAACTCCGAAGTGACTTACTATCTTTTTAATGTAGGTCAGAACAGTTTAAATCGGTTTATGGAAAAGGGGATTTGTGACCATGGATTATAAGCAATAAAATAAAATACTTTCTGCCCTACGTCTATGTTGCGCTTTCATTTTGATTGTAGACCAGAATAATAAATGTAGCACCTGTATTGAGAAATTAAACATTCAAAAAGCATTTATTTTTGCAAAAAGATATTAAAAACAGTTTAATCCAAGTCAGATAAAAAAAAAAAGCTGTGGCTCATATTTTGTAGTGCAATGTAGAGATTCTATCTACCCTGCAATGCCCAATAGTGTGGGCAAAAATAAACAAGTTGCCATAAATATCTTTTTTTCTGCTGACCATTTTTTCTTTTTATAGAAATATATTACAAAGAAAAGCATGGTACTGTTTTCCTTATTTAAACTGCAGCTGTAGTTGTGCTCTGTGACTCACCTTTCACTTTGGTTGCTAGCCCTTGCAGGAGGCATTGTGACATCAGAACTCACCTGTAATAACTTATTACTGTTGATCAGCTACATAATTTCTTTGCTACAGGTGATTAGAGACTCCACAAGTCATGTATAAGAAGGAAATCGGAGACAGGCTTTTATAATGGGATTGCAGCCCTCCATAGGCGTGTGCTCATGATGGCGTGAAGCCATCATGCCGCTGCCGCTTCACCCACACGGCACTAATTCCCCGCCTGTGCAGGCGAATTAATGAGTGGGCGGGGTCATGACAGCACCACGCAGTCATGAGCACACGCCACCTGTGACTCATGACGGCGTGGAGCCGACATGAGCACCAAAGCGCCACGCCCACCCCCTAGCCCCCCCCCGCGCGCCGGGCGGAATTCGCGGCGCAGGGAAGGGGTTAAGTACTGAAGATGACACATTGATGTTCTCAGCACTAACTTCATAGCAAGGATGACGCCAACTGGTTGCCCTCTATACATGAATAGGCCTGGACGTAGGACTATACTACGCTCGCGGAGCGTGCACGGTTTGCGCTACTACGCGCTACACGAATTGCACGTAGCGTAGCGGGCATTTTTTGCTTGCTCCCGGTCCTCAACTTCAAGTTGGCGACCGCGAGCTAGCAAAATCAACATCCCGGCGAGACTTTTTCCTCGTTTGCGATCAGCAACATCAAGTTGCCAATCGCGAACGTGGAAAATAAACCTCCCGTAGATATTCTCAACACGGGGAGGTCAGGTTTCTCATTGCGAGTGGTCGCGTATGCACTGTGCAATCAGTGCGAACAGCATTTTCCCTACCGCACTACGCAGTCCGCGTAGCTTGCAAAGTGCACTTCGCGTAGCTAAGCGTAGCGCTACTACGCAAACTACGCCCAGGGTTATCATGAATAGAAAATGCTTCTGAAAAAACATCAAAAGCATTTTCTTTTCATAACCCAAACTCTAGATGTAAGGGAACAGCTTCTTCCTCGTTCTAATTTTGACTATTCTTTGTTTTGCTGTAAAGCCAGAATGCAGAGAACACTGATGTCACAGCAGAAGATAAGTTAATGCAGACCATGCTAATGGCACAGTCAGCTTTCATTTTTGATTGCTACCAAGGGGCATAACTCTGCTCTTTAGCACAGTCAACACAGGAGATGCAACATTGGAAAATGGACGATGCCACCTTTTCAGTGCTACCTTTCCTTATTAGGTCCCTTCTCCGGGGACTGCGCTGAGCATGTGATCCTCAGGCAGGGATATGCTCCACTAGACTATCTGTGATATTTTTGGGAGCAAGCAGCCCCCCTGGGCATGGGTGTGTGCTCCCCCTGGCTACTCTTTATTTCTGTCCCCAGGGGGTGGTAGGTGTTGTTTACCCCCAATCGGCCCCTCCGAAGGGGCAAAATGCACACTAGACAGAAAGGATTATTGATTTACGAGTGATTTGGGGGAAGAGAGCAGCCTCCCAAGGACATGGGCCGTGCTTTCTCTGACCCCCAAAGCCCCCCCCCCCCGCTTATCAGTGTTTCTGCCCCTCCTGGGGGACATATATGCTGTGTTTATTCACAGTCTGGACCCCCTGGGAGTGGTGGGGGCATAAAGCTCACTAAACACCAGGGATTATTGATTGATTGGTAATTAGAGGGAAAAGTGTCCCCCAAGGGCATTGACCTCTGCTTGGCATACCCCCAGGTTGGTGGGGGGGGGGCTGGGCCAGGGCAGTGCCCCTCTTGGATAAGGGCCGGTGCTTACCCCGTGCCTGGCCGTATTAGTCTTAATGCCCATCTGAGGGGGGCAGATAGGGGTCGTTACCCACTGTCTACCCTCCCAGGGAGCAGAAAGCCTACTAGACACCAGGGAAAAATGTGGTTGTTCAAATAACTGATCAGACCAAGCACAGTGGGAGGCCTTCTGTCACGGGTGCTAGGCCCAGACACAAAAGAGTTGTTCGTTTTTATCAGAACAAGTGTGGAAACGCTGGATGGTAGGAATGTTGTGGAGCCCTGCAGATTCCAGAGGTTACGTCACATAAATGCAAGGAAAATACATGATTGTAAGCAAAGTTTGAGGTTTGCAGGTCATTGTGGGTAAGAAAACGACTTGTGGGCCACACTAGGCACACCACTTTTGACTCCCCCTAGATGTCTGGTTTTCAGAAGTGTCTGTATTTGGTAGGTTTCCATGTGTGGCTACCGAGCCCAGACCCAAATACTGCAGCTATGACAGGCACATTTTTTGATAGGAAATGTTGATATTTCCACATTGTATTTTGGGGTCTTTCCTTTGGGACAAAATTTGTGTTTCCCCACAGATTCCTGTACTTTACCTCACACATATTTGTTGGACCCGGCCTCGTGGCGTGGCCCGACCCCTCCCGCATGGCGGGTCCCGGACTACCGTTACCCCTGTTCCCCGGACAAGAGCCGCACCTTCCGCCCTCCGGGCTACCCCAGCTATTTCCCGATGGAACTCAAACTCATGTCCGCAACCTTCTCGGCTGGCCCGGACCCCTTTTCCCGGACCACCGTCTCTGGCCCAGCCGCCATCTTGGACCCTCCACGACCAGGCCTCGTGGCCTAGGGTCGACCTCAGCCTCAGGCCCAGCCAGGCCCCGACATCGAGGCACCACCATCCACCCAGGGGGTAAAGAGACCACTTGGCGAGTCAATGGGAGAAGGAGTGTCGATGGCTCCCATCCGCCTGGTTTCAATCGCCCCCAGCCTCCCTGGGCGCTGGCTTCACCCCCCTGCTGGGTGTCTGGACTCCCTCATCCCGGACCCCCCGACCTCCAAGTGCGAGGGTCCGGACATCAAAGGGCACCAGACCTATAACTGGGGCAGCTCCAGAGCAGGAAGCCAGTTGTATCCTGAAGTCGAGAGACACCGAGACAAACTCATCCTTGGAGGCCTGCTGGCGCTGCCGCGGCTCCTCTTCGTGAACCATCTTTGAAGGCCTGCTGGCGCTGCCGCGGCTCATCCTCGTGAACCATCTTCGAAGGCCTGCTGGCGCTGCCGCGGCTCATCCTCGGGAACTATCCTTGAAGGCCTGCTGGCTTTGCCGCGGCTCATCCTCGTTAACCATCTTTGAAGGCCTGCTGGCGCTGCCGCGGCTCATCCTCGTGAACCATCTTTGAAGGCCTGCTGGCGCTACCGCGGCTCATCTTCGTGAACCATCCTTGAAGGCCTGCTGGCGCTGCCGCGGCCCCTACTAGAGAACCCTCCAGCTCGAGGATTGATAGCTGACCACCCGAGACCCCTGTACCAGAGCGGTACCGAGACTGTCCCGCTACCCCCTTCCCACAAAGACTAGAATTGCGGGGATCCCAGTATCCTGCTCTTTCTGTAACGTTCTGATAACCTGCCTAAGAATACTGATAAAAGTGTTGAGAACCTATCTTTGTGTGGTGTCCATCTGTGGGGGGGTGGTTGCCCGTCCGTACGATCTGAGGAGAGGACCCTCGCCAGGAGGCCTCTCCCCCGTGCTCGGCCGACCCTCAGGTTTCCCGTCTAACAATATTTGAGGAAAAAGTTAGTTTTTTTTTGCCAAAGTTTGAAGTTTGCAAGGGCTTCTGGGTAATAAACCCTTGTGCGGTCCACACAAGTCACACTACCCTGGACTCCCTTGGGTGTATAGTTATCAGAAATGTATGGATTTTGGTAGGTTTCCCTGGGTAGCAGATGACTTGGGGTCTAATACCCACATTGCAAAAAAAACAAAAAAAAACGGGGGTTGGTTTCGATATGAAATATTTGATCTGTCAATGTTGCATTTTAGGCCTTTTCCTGTTATCACTAGGTCCACCCACACAAGTTTGGCACTCCTTTTATGGGGAGACATGTGAGAAGTGGGTGGAGGGAAATATGTTGACCTCTGCAGAGTTCAGATATTTCCCTCGCACATTTGTGAGGAAAAATGTGTTTTTCGCCAAAGTTAAGGTTTGCAAGGTCCACTGGGTAAAAACTCCTTGTGGGATTCACACAAGCCTCACCACCCTGAACTCTCAGGTGTCTAGTTTTCAGAAATGTTTGGGTTTGGTAACTATCCCTGTGTGGCAGGAAAGCCCAGACCTAAAATCCACAGCTACCCACATTGTAAAACAAGCATTGGCATAGCCAATAGGTCTCGCCTTTGGGACCTTATAAGTGTTTAGTTATCCAGCATAATATCCTTGGTGCAACAACATCAAGTGTTGCATGGCTAAACACTTATAAGGTCCCAAAGGCGAGACCTATTGGCTATGCCAATGCTTGTTGGTAGTTGCGGGGAGATTGTGATTTGCCTAGAATCACAGGTTGTTGAGCCGATGCCGCGACTTGAAGCTGCTACTGGCATATCTAACATAAAGCTACAAACAACATAACTTCCGCTGTAGCAAAGCACCAGGTGTACAACACTATGTAACAGCAAATATCACATATAAATGTGACCGTCCTCAATCCAAATCGCCTTATCTTTGTGCAAGGGACGATGTGGTCTACCCCGAATCCGAATTAAAGGGGCCCGCCGGTGAAAGATGGGCAGAAATGGGAGTTTCTTCTCAAATCGGGATTCCAAGGTTTTCTACCGACACCTTTCACTATGTAAATCGTAATTGAATATGTCAGCAGAAAAACGTGCAAAATATGGGGGGAAAGCTGCCGAAATCAGTGCGGAAACGTGGAAATGAATAGTGCGTTAATGTTTCATTCCAAGAATGCCACCTTGCTCCAGTGCCATTATTTTCTGGTGCAGAATTCTCGTAACTGAAGCCCACGAGAATCCAAACGAGTGCCTTAGGTGTGTGGCAATCTCACACTGACAGCTACAGATTTACTCCAAGTTTCTGCTGCAGAGTAGTATGCATATAGCTGGCCACCCTCCATAAATGAAGCTATGGCCTTCCACTGAATACCGTACCCAAGCAAAGAGCTGTGCCATGGTACCCCCAAAACTAAACAGTCCTTTTAAGAGCATTTCCATCATGAATATTTACACCTTGTTGCCAGGGCAGCTTTGGCAGATCAGGTCTGTTTCGTTTCATGCAAACTTTTGGCGAAGCAGCTCACAAATTCGAATTCAAGCTTGCTAGTAAAATAGGAGAGAGGACAAAACCAGGGTGCAACTCTAAGCAGAACACAGAGCAATTTAGCAAAAAATGTCAAAATAGCACCAAGTATAAGCCTCCTTATCAAGATCCTTTCAGTGAGTGTGCTATGAAAGAGGGTCATAAGCTACCCAGCTGCAGACAGGCTACGTCAGAGCAGACAGACAAGCTAGAGTTCTTGTGGTCTTTTACAGTGTCTTCTAGAGCCCTAATGTTGTGACAGTTCACGCAGGAACATGATTTCAAGAAGCTCAGTTTCTAAACCACTTCCAAATGCGAGAACCTCCAATTGAGAAAAAAACAATTAAATAAATGGGTGGGAACCAGTAACTTCATAAAATCTAGTATGGGTGAAGAATGAGTTCAGACCGAATATCCGAAGAGGGAGGGGGAGAAGGGAGGGGGGAGTGCGAGCAGAGAAGCTTTCACAGCATATAAGACACAAATGAAACTTACAAAGAGGAAGGGGGAGAAGGGAGAGGGAGTGCCAGCATAGGAGCATTCACAGCATAGAAGACACAAATGAAACTGATGAAGAGGGAGGGGGAGAAGGGAGCGGGGAGTGGGAGCAGAGGAGTCTGATTCACAGTGATAGAAGACACAAATGAAGCTGACCAGGAGGGAGGGGGAAAAGGCAGGGGGTAGTGCAAGCAGAGGAACCTGATTACAGCAATAAAAACACAGATGGCAGCTGTGCAAGTGCAAGTGAATGCAAGCTGGAGGCCAGCAAAAGCCTCTGGTGGCACTTTTAAAAGCCACTTACTAAGTGTCTCGAAGAGACGGCGCATGCGCTGTCTCAGACGAGACCTAAAAGCGGTTGGTTTTGAGTGGAAACATTTGATCTGTTCATGTTGCGATTTAGACCTCTTCCTGTCACGAAGCCCACTCACACAAGTGGGGGAGAAAGGCATTGTTTACAGCATGAAAAATGTAGAAATACAGAAAAGTAAAACATGTGTAACTACCAATTAGGTTTCTCTGCATTTATGGCTCCCAAATGTAAGTAATGTGCAAGAAAGAAGCCTTTTTACAAAATGCCCACTACATTACATGATTGTATGGGTAATCACAAATTCAGATGTGTACAATTAACCACTCTTTCTAAACTCAGTATCTATCAGTATCTTGTGTACAATGGAGTGGAGTGGCTCACTGGTTAGAGGCGGCAGACCCGTAAGCAGAGAACGGCCCAGGACCAGGGTTCAATTCCTGACGCGGCAGGGTCATGGACCAGGGTCAAAACGGACTCGATAATTCTCGCCTCGTGCCTACTCTAACCAGGGAACACACTCGGCAACTCTGGGCATTAAGCTTGCCTCAGCTCTACAACGGCCCCCCACATACGCCGGGGATGCCTGGTTTCATCTTGGAGATACCCAGAAAGGGACCATCTCTCAGGGAAAACCAGGACGGGTTCCCCAGCGGTCTTCAGCGCCAGGATACTACATGGAGTCGCAGTGCCCTTTACAAGTACACCCACATTTACATTTACATTTCAGAAATACATAGGTATACTTATTTTTCATTCCTCTTATTTTATCATATGAATTGCTGTATAGTTAGTACACATGAAAAAAACCATTGTAAGATACAGCTCAGTTTTTGACTCTGTGTATTGTGTGTTTTTGGAGAACTTACAAACCCTATATATCTCCAAGACTAAAAAGGTCTATCTGGCCTTTTGAGAAATGTATAGCTTTCTGGAATCATCCATGGGGTTTGCCCCTGTTTGTACCACAACCTGCAAGTAGGTTGAACCGCAAAAATTAGGAAAATGGATTACCTCTTAGAATGCACTAAAAGGGACTCTACAAACTCTTGCTACCTTTAGAATCCTCAGGATGTTAGAAAGAAAGCCCCCAAATGTGGGGTGCATATCTTATGTGGGAAAACATTTATCAAGACTAAGCTCCTCCCGTATCAAAAAAGTTTTCAGCACTGATGGTGGAAAATCCTCTGCAGCTAAGGTGTTATGGTACAGAGGTGGTACACGTCAGGCCAGACATCGTGAAGATCCACTGGAAGTCCAGAATTTCACAATGCCACCCTGAAACAAGTCCTTCTGAAAGGTAAGGCAAGGAACACATTAATGAACTATTATTATCTCTTGAAACCCCAACCACATTTTAGTGTTGTGTGTGGATGGTATGGACTGCTCAAACTGCGTTGCAGCAATTTTGTAGAAAAAACTTGGTCGTTGATGGATCAGATAATTATCACTTGGATTGGTCTGCAATGACAGTTTTAACCATATTGATGTTAGCATTGGAAAGTGCCCAAAGGTGAAGGAGACGCGATCTTGCATCAACTATAGTAAGTGCTCTGTAGTACTTATTGCATGCTGAGCAACAACCCATACTGTAGAGAGTTATGGAGCCTGCCGTGGTATATGCTCTGATGCGTCCACCGTGGAGCAGCATTGAAAACAGAATTGGAATGGGCCTTATGCATCCAACCATATTAGATGTTCTGATGGGTTCACCTTGGCGCAACACAGGTACAGTTCCTAAAAGTCCAGCCATATTAAATTATTAAATATTTCAACATGGTGTGGCAAGGAGTAAACCCATAGGAATTGGCATTATACAACAAGACCTAGTTTGTCTTGTGATGGATCATTGGGATGCGACAGAGGAGCAATCATTGTGCCGAGAGCTAGAGCATAAGCCTGAAGAGTCCATTCAGGCGCGGCATGGTGCACTTGTACAATCATCCATGCTATTTTCTAAGTGGAGCTCAATCAGGAGCAACAGGGAGCAGACAATAAGAATGGGTATGGAACACCGTGCCATAGTGTATGCCTTGATTTGTCCACCATGAATTGACAGACCGCCAACCGTATGTTCAGCCACAGTACCATAGAAGGTTTTGGTCTGGATTTCTCTATGTATAGCCCAGTTGCCTTGAGTGAAAAAGGTTTACCTGAAGGATGTAAGTGAGTAGACTGCCCTGCAAAACTCATTTAAAAACTAAACAACAGTGGTGTTTTAATCCCTTGACAAGACAGTTTAAAGTCACCTTGCAGTAAATACAGGTACCATCTCATGTCTGTTACTCTAGGCAGCCACCTACTTTCCAAATTAAATGCCCCTTCTCACCCTTGCTGCTGAAGCAAAGCTGTATCCAGACGTCAAGTTACCCATACTTTTATATATATATATATATTACTATATGACAAGAACAGCATAAAAACACCAAGGGTTAGCATGAAAATGTTCTTACGGTTCATAAGGGAGATGGCGATAGCGGGTTGGCTCCTTAGGTATATACATGTTTGGAGATGAGACACAGAGGTGGAGAAAAGAAATATCCCTAATCAGGCAACATATGGTAATGTGTAAACGAAAGCATAACAACATTGTTATTTACTGAAGTGACCTCTCAGCCTGTGCCTCTACCTGTCACAGCCACAAAACACAATGTACACAGAACACACGCGTAGCATCATATTCTACAGAGTCTAGGGCAGATCACAAGCAAGGAAAGAGGCATCACACACAAGAAAGAAATCAGAACACGTAACCCCCATTCTAAATTAACTTCACTGCCTTTGCCGTGTTACATAAATCATCTCTAGAATGGCTTGTACCACATGCATGCCCTGCACATTGGGTGTCCTATCTCACGAAGGGATAAACTATTATTATTATTATTATTATTGGGACATTTGTTGAGCGCTGCGATTACGCACACCGGCGTGTCCACGCGCTGAAAGTGGGAATTGGCAGATGACAGGGAACACAAAAACTACGCGGGCCATTATTTACTGTAAAGATAAGTTTTTAGTTTTGCCCGGAATCTAGCCTCATCTGGTTCCAAACGCAGGTCCGTTGGCAGTTTGTTCCAGTTGGTTGCCGCCAAGTGTCTGAAAGACCTACCTCCCATGCGGGCCTTCTTAATTCTTGGAGTCCTCAGTAAGCCACCCCCTGTTGATCTAAGCGCCCGTGTTGGTATGTACGCTTTGATCAAATTCGTCAGAGGGGCGGGTGCCCTGCCATTCAAAACGCGATGACAGGTGCAGAGGGCTTTATACTCCACTCTTCTCCTCACCGGGAGCCAGTGTAGCTGCTGGAGGGCCGCCTTAGAAGGCGCCCTTTTAGGCAGTCTGAGAATCAGACGCGCTGCCGCATTCTGCAGCACTTGCAGCCGGGCCATGCTTTTTTCTGGAGCCCCCAGGTACAACAGGTTCCCATAGTCCGCCCTAGCTGTTACCAGGGCATGAACCAGGGTTTGACGTGCTTCAAGCGGGAGTAAGTCCAAGATCTTTCTCAGCTTCTTCAGAATCCCGAAGCAGACTCCCACCACCCGATTAATCTGGGGGCCAAATGTGAGCCCTACGTCAAACCACACCCCCAAATTGCGCGCCTCTAGGCACGGGGTTGGGGTAGGTCCAAGGCAGGAGGGCCACCATGCCGGCGACCAGGCAGACTGGGCTCTCCCTACCACCAGCACCTCTGTCTTGCTGCCGTTCAGCTTCAAACAATTGTTGGCCATCCATTCGGCTAGATCTTTCATGCACGAACGAAAGCCATCGGCAGCAAGACAGGGCGCCTGCGACAGGGAGATCACCAGCTGCGTGTCGTCGGCGTAGGAGACCAGTTGGAGGCCATGGCTCTCCACGATCGATGCAACAGGCGCGACATACAAATTAAAGAGGGTTGGGCTCAATGACGAGCCCTGCGGCACGCCTTGGCCCAGAGGCACCCCCCTAGAGTAGCAGTCTCCCTGCCTGACTTGAAAACTTCTCTCATTGAGGAAGTCTTGGATCCATCTCAGCGCGGTGCCAGAGATGCCACCTCTGTTCAGACACTGTAGCAAGATGTTATGTGCCACAGTGTCGAACGCCGCGCTGAGGTCCAACAAGATCAAAGCCATAGTTTGGCCTGCATCCACGCCCTCTCTCAGATGTTCCGTCGCCATGAGGAGGGCGGACTCGGTGGAATGTCGTGGCCTGAAGCCAAACTGCGTCGCATGGAACAGTCCCCTTTCCTCCACGTGCTTCATAATTTGGGTATTAACCACCTTTTCCGCCACTTTTGACAGAAAAGGCAGGAGGGAGATGGGCCTCAGATTTTCTAATACCTCGAAGCCTAAGTGGGGTTTCTTCCGGAGCGGGAGCACCACCGCCTGTTTCCATCCGTCCGGCAGCTTCCCTGATCCGAAAGATACATCGAGGATGTGCCTTATATAAGGCTCCAGGACTTCCAGACTGTCTGCCAAGCGTTTTGGCGACACCGGATCCCACGGGGACCCTGATTTTACAGAGCGGCACACCACTAATAGTTCCTCAGGAGGAGGGGTGCAATAGTGTGTAATATGCCCTGCCGTCTCTGTGTCCCCCATTGCTACCTCTAGGTCCAGCCCTGTAGGCCGAATAGGGAAGGTCGAGTAAATCTTCTCTACTTTGGCGGAGAAGTAGTCTGCAATTCGGTCACAAGACTCCGTAGAGCAACTCTCCGGCTCTGTAGATGCATTCACCGACGTCAGGGATTTATAGATGCCAAAAAGTTCCTTGGCGGAGTTTTCCGCCCCCTGGATTTGTTCAGCAAAGTAGGCTGCCTTAGACTTTTTTATCAGCCTATGGTGAATGCGCCTTTTTTCCAGAAATAAGTCCCTGGCCTTGTTGTCATAGGACACCCTCCAGACTTTTTCTGCCCGCCTACAGTCTGCCTTTGTCAGTCTCAGCTCAGCACTGAACCAAGGAGCTGAGCGATCTTTCCGAGCACCTGTGGTAGTGCGGCAGAGTGGGGCTGTCTGGTCAAGCGCTGCCGTGATGCGCTGATTCAGGTTGAGGACAGCTGTTTCTATGTCCTCGCCCCCTGGCAAACCATCCCTAGTTAAGGCTTGGTTAAAATCTTCCACCGAGAATTTGGCCCACTTCCTCCTAAGATAGTTAGAGGGTACCTGGCTAATTTTGTTGGTATTTCTACTCTGTATGGAGAATGCCACCAGGAAGTGGTCGGTCCAGGGAAAGGGTTCAACACCTGACACCTCCACACCTTCCCAATTAGCATAGACCGGGTCCAGGAGGTGTCCCAGTCGATGCGTAGGGGCCTTAAGTTTCAGGTCCAGTTGCAGGGCAAGCATGTCCCGACCAAAATCCTCAACCCCTGTGGACTCAGGGCAGTTGAGGTGCAGGTTAAGATCTCCTAATAGGAGAAATTTGTCCCTGCGCAGGGTCGCCTCCATGAGGCTTTCTAACAGGCTCTCCCTAAACTTAGTACAAGCCCCTGGGGGCCGATATACCAGACATCCATTGAGCGTCATGGCCCCATTCATTTTAATCGAGAAGAGACCCGCCTCACTCTCCACGATCGGCGTGCGTTCTAAGCAGCAGCCCAAAATGTCCTTAAAAATAATCGCAATCCCCCCTCCCACCCCCTCTGGCCTATCCTGCCTGACCCAGGAGTAATTCTCCGGTGTGGCTTCAATGATGTCAGAGTCGGAGAACTGATCTAGCCACGTTTCTGTTAGAAACAGTAGGTCAAGTTTTTTTTCAGTAATCAGCTCGAACACATCGAGCCTGTGTTTACGTAGCGACCTGACGTTCAGGAGACCGCAGGGCAATGCCTGCTCCGTGGTATCCTGAGGCATAGTAGTCATACGAAAACTACAATGAGGACATGCCCTGTCGCTGCTCAACATACCGTGCATACATGAGGAGGCAGTGCGGGGGCGGAAACTAAGGAGTTGTTCCCTAGTCCAGTAGATCTTTCGACCAGGGGTTGTCGCCCTAGCCCGCAGTCGGCCGCGGACGGGCGCAGACGGGCTCGACTTTGGCGACACTTCGGCGCGCCTTCGACGCGCCCGCTGCGCTCGTCCGCTGCGCTCCCTTGTTAACATCCGCCTTTTATGCCCCAGCGCGAGTGACCTCAAGAAAACTAGACCGCTAACCGGTCTCCCCCGCTAACCGGAAGTGGCAGTCTCGACCTTCCACGCCCTCCGCGCAACGGTGCTAGTCACCGCGTCGGACCAGGGCGGGAAGGAGAGGAGAGAACAGCCCCGGCGTCCGCTAAGGCAGGTAAGCCTGTTTTGAGCACAAAATAAAAGTATTGTTCACACAACAGTCCAAGATAAAAAGCGCGCACACGCTATTAAAAACGCTCAGCGCCAAGCACAATGGATTGTGGACACTGCCACTGCCCACTCACCACCACGCGAGCCGGCTCCTCCGGTGCCTTTTATGCCCCAGCGCGAGTGACCTCAAGAAAACTAGACCGCTAACCGGTCTCCCCCGCTAACCGGAAGTGGCAGTCTCGACCTTCCACGCCCTCCGCGCAACGGTGCTAGTCACCGCGTCGGACCAGGGCGGGAAGGAGAAGAGAGAACAGCCCCGGCGTCCGCTAAGGCAGGTAAGCCTGTTTTGAGCACAAAATAAAAGTATTGTTCACACAACAGTCCAAGATAAAAAGCGCGCACACGCTATTAAAAACGCTCAGCGCCAAGCACAATGGATTGTGGACACTGCCACTGCCCACTCACCACCACGCGAGCCGGCTCCTCCGGTGCCTTTTATGCCCCAGCGCGAGTGACCTCAAGAAAACTAGACCGCTAACCGGTCTCCCCCGCTAACCGGAAGTGGCAGTCTCGACCTTCCACGCCCTCCGCGCAACGGTGCTAGTCACCGCGTCGGACCAGGGCGGGAAGGAGAGGAGAGAACAGCCCCGGCGTCCGCTAAGGCAGGTAAGCCTGTTTTGAGCACAAAATAAAAGTATTGTTCACACAACAGTCCAAGATAAAAAGCGCGCACACGCTATTAAAAACGCTCAGCGCCAAGCACAATGGATTGTGGACACTGCCACTGCCCACTCACCACCTATGAACTCCTGGAGATAAAAGAAGTATAAGAAACAAATCCCACCACCTAGAAGTCATTGAAAAACAGAAAAAATAAGCTTTCTCCTGCTAGCTGTCACGTTTGCAAAACAGCCCTCTTGAAACCATCATACTAATCCTAACTTGATGTCCTTCCAGAAAGGCATCTATACTTTAAATAATCTACCTTGTAGACTAATATGTTCTCCTGTCCAAGGTATCTGTTACCTCTTCTCTCTTTCCCTGCTGAGATGTTACTTCTGCTATAGTTATTTGGTAGGTGCTCTGCTACCCACAGAGATTGGTATGTGCTATATAAATATATTTAAATAATACATACATAACGATAGTCACCACTCCTAAAATAGGGGTTTCTGATACACATATTTATTTATTTTATTTTATCTTTGTTCCCTTGCACAGCATTAATGTCTTGCTTCAACAACAGTAGGAAAGGATTGCTCCAAAAGATGAATGACTAGTTAAATTGTAGCATGTTCTGCTTGTTTTTGACCAATTCCATGGAATAAAAATCTTCATCCGCTGATCAGAAAAGGTGGGTCTTCACAACTTTCCTGGATTTCGCAAAGTCTCATGATGCTGATTCTTTTGCAGTGTCACAATGATCTCCAGTGTCATTCTATACATTGAGGTATGTCTGTATGTATACAGGTATGTCTGTATGTTGTAAGCACAATGCCAAAGACCACTTGATAACATTCAGTGATTTAGTCTATCAGAGCCATGTATGCATTCAGCTGGATCTGTGAGGTGCCTGAGCCGTGTGATATGCTGTAGGCGAACGTGGGACTGGACAGTTTGACTTTGGGAAGGATGAAAACAATCCTTCCCATAATGCTGAAGTATACCCGCAACAGGAAATCAGTGGTCAATGGTGTTTAGGTTGCTGAGAGTAAGACAAGGAATTGTGGATGGTTATGTTTGTGGTAATCGGTTCTGTTACTCCTCTGGGGCTCTCCCTTGATTGGCAGAATCTTAGTGTTCTGCTCCAGGTAGAATTATATTTGTTTACTTATTTTGGTTTAAGTACCATGGAAACGCTAGGCAGGTCAAAAATGTGTCTGTACTTTCTAGTGTCTAGTCATGGCACATTTGAAGGTATCCTCCTCAAGAAGACACAGTGATTAGTCTTGAAATGAGAACACAGACATTGGTGGGTGAAGAAGGCTTTTTGGGTGAGTTGATAACATGGATACATGCTCATCAGAATCAAGAGCTATCCTGATAGATGTAACTCTTCAAGGTTCTAAAGCACTGTGCCAGCTGTGTAGTGTACTTAAGGAGTGGGTGTTATATTAGTTGATTGTACAATGTAGGTTTTATCAAACATCCCCTGAGGCTTTTGCACAGTGGCTGTGAATGGTTAGCACGGAGGAAGGTGCAAGGTAGTCTGTTATCTTTTGGAAAATGGGTGATTAGTGCCTTGGGAGTGTCTGCTTTGAGATGGCATTAGTCTATCAATAGGTGATTTAGATTTAAGCCATTTCTAGACTCCGACTCATTTTTCTGGCCTTGTACACCATCAAAGTGCAATGGATTAAACCTAGCTCTGAACAATCTTGTTTAGATCATTTTAGTGAAGTCAGTGTTTTGAATGTCTGGGTTAGCCTGTTGATTAGAAGGTTTCTCCCACAGCATTTGGTGGGCTTATTTGCTGTGTGTTGCAGGGTTCCTCAGGTAGCTAGAAGTTATGTTATGTTATGTTATGTTAATTTCGATTTAAATAGCGCCAAATCACCGACAGGTCTCTTAGCGCTTGCTTTGGGAACCCATCCTGGCTTTCCCTGCGAGATAACCCCTACTGGGCATCCCCAAGGTGAAGACCAGGCATCCCATCGCGGTGGGGCTGTAGTGGAGATAAAGCTAGCTATTGCCCAGAGTTGCAGAGTGTGAACCCATGATTCGAGTAGGCACCGAGGCGAGAATTATCGAGTCCGTGGACATTTTGAGCTCAAGACCCTGCCGCTTCGGGAATTGATCCTTGGTCCCAGGTCTGACCTCTGCATCAAGGTCTGCCTCCTCTAACCAGTGAGCCACACTTCTACGTAGTTCATACGTAGTTCGCTAAACATTGAGAGAAAGAGGGTCTTGAAGACAGGATCTTCTGTTTAGTGGGAACAAGAGGACAAGGTTGTGATCCATATCATGGGTGGAGGTTCATTATGTGAACCCTATGTAAAAAGTCTATGTCTGCTGCTGTACTCTTGAAAATGGAGTCAAGAGGGTTGTAAATACATAGGTTCAGATTGTCCCCTAGCACTGCACAGTCATACGGATAAGATGGAGCGTCAGTGCAAGGCCAAATGTCTTGAGAGGAATAAATTAGGGAACTGGCCGGTCACCACAGAAGTGAGAGGGGTAGAGGGGCTAATGATGTATTTCAGATTTTGTATAATTATAATTTCTTGAGATAAAGAATTGAACTGGACCCTTCAGTGGGAGCAAGATTTCACTTTACAGTGTTTTTTCAGTTGCATATGCTTTTAGAATGGCTGTGAAAGAAAGTAAAATCCTATCAGAATGGCTTCCATCATATTATATGGGACTGCCAATGTATAAATGCATTCTTATCTTATTAGTGTTCCAGGGTTCTACATCTAACATCATGATGATGGTCATTTCCGCACTATGGTGACAGTGATTCCAGAGAGGTGGTGAATTATGTGGTCCCACCAATGCAGCTGAGTTGTTAATCAATATGTGAAGGCACTTCCACTAATTATAAAATGCTGATCAGTACACCTGGAATAATGCTCAATACAGCTAAAATTAAAATACAACTCCAAATAGTTGAATCAGTGCCTCCCTGTCTACTTATTATTTGCTGTAGCTAGACCTTTAGGAATTGAGATTCTCTTCTGAACCACGCTACCAGAGATAGTAAGTATACCCTCTTCAGTTCAGTAAAACAAATACATTGATCCAAAAACGCATTAGCAGCAGCAATAGAGACAATGGATTGATAATTGCCATTTCTTTGTCACACAGATTAAAGTGATATCAGTAATCCTCCACTTCCCTGTGGTTAAACCCGGATCGCCATTAGACAGACCTGATATTATCAGAGCAACTCATGTTTTGTTCCCACACTAGTGCACTGCCCAGCATAAGGTTGCAACCTGTGAACTATACAGACAGGATCAACAGGTACTGCCAAATCGGAACTGTGTGGCACATTTCTGCATCACTGATCACATTGTTAATATCCTTAATGTAATGGCTCAAGGGCAATGCTTTTCTATATTTGCTATAGTAAATCATTACTAAAAAAACATTTACAGAATGCTGGAGGCAATGATTCTTAATCTGTAGTGAAACCTCTATAATAAAATCAAAATGAAATTGAGATATATTACCCAGTAGCAGTCGTTATAGTTAGGTTCGTATTTCCACAGAAAATGCTTTTTCTGTGCTGCTAAGGACTTTGACATCATTTGATGAAACTTTCTAAAAAAGTGCTCTTTTTTGCCTAGTTTGTGCATGGAAAATGACAGGGTGAATCGCTCAGACGGGGGTCGAAAAAAAGGGGGACCCCAAAAAGCAAAGTCCCCATGCATTTTCCATAGTCTTCTTTAAGAAGCACAAACTCGAATACAAAAGGATCCCTTTTGTGCTATATATTACTAGGTCACCTATGATCAAACAGAGTGCACTGAACTGAAATTATGCCAATGAATGTTGGATCCTTTTGTTTTTGAGTGTGTGTAACTACTCAGTCTCTTCTTGGCTCAATTTGGGTGACTCTCTTATTACGAAGTTCTTTAACCACATGCGCGCTGTGCTTATTTTGCTGGAATGCTGACTTTTTAAAAAACCCATTGTTCATGACGAGCTGGGCTCGTCATCAGTGTTTGAGGAGGCTACACCATGACGAGCCCAGCTCGTCATCAGCCTCGAAGGGGTTAAGAAGCACTACAGCAAAAACTATTGAACGGAAGTACACCAAATTTGTTAGGAAGCTAGATCTTGCTCAGTAGAGTGTGCTTTTTGTCATTTGGTTTAAATCCATTCAGTAGTTTTTGAGAAATTAAAGCTTAAAAATATTTTTATATCTGGATGGTTGGGTCCTTAAGAGACTCTTGAGAGTCTCGCAGAAGCGCCCATTTAAAAAGTGTTCTGATTTGCCTAGGGAATTTTTTTTTCTCTTCGACCATCTAGCTCCCTCAGGAGTCAGATTCATGCAGGAACGAGCGCTCTGGTTGGCTTCCAACAACATGGGGCCTAATAAGGCTTGGGAAGAGGGGCTTTGAGCCCCCTCCTCTCTTTTATTATATTTTGCCCCAGAGGATGGGGTGCCCTGGGCTTAATAAGGCTCAGGGAGGGGGACCAAACGTCTCCTCCCCTTTATAATGTAATGCAGCCCTGGGCGAAAGGGATCCCCAGGGCATAGTAAGGCTCAGGGAGACAGGCCACGTGCCCCCACTTCTCTTTATAATGTAATGCAACCCGAGGCCTAATAAATCTCAGGGAAGAGGGCTATGTAGCCCCCCTCCCCTTTTGCAAAAGCTTGGCCCCCAGGGGATGGGGTCCCCAGGCCTAATAAGGCTCAGGGAGAGTTGCAAAGTGGCCCCCCACATGTTGTTGTTGCTGTCACCAGACAATGGGATCACCAGGACGTATTGAGGCTCTGGGAGAGGGGCTGCATGCTCCCTCCTCCACTTAATATTTTGGGCCTGGGGATAAGGTCTCCGGGGCCCAAGAAGACTAAGAAGGGGGCCTGCAAGCCCCCGTTTACATGTATTTGGTCCTGGGGATGG
This sequence comes from Lissotriton vulgaris, assembly GCF_964263255.1. Classification (NCBI taxonomy): domain Eukaryota; kingdom Metazoa; phylum Chordata; class Amphibia; order Caudata; family Salamandridae; genus Lissotriton; species Lissotriton vulgaris. Next base: position 1,486,670,627 of record NC_141694.1, on the reverse strand, counting down.
GGATCCAGGGGCCTTTTAAGGCACCCCCCCCCCTCCCTTTTGACCTACAGGATGGGGTCCCTGGGGCTAATTAAGGTTCGAGAATTAGCGCCATCCTCCCTTAACATATATCTTTTGGCCTCTGGGAGGGAGTCCCTGGTGCTTGAAGGCCTACCCTACGCTGTGCACACCAACAGCTGTGCATGTTTGGGGATTGGCAGTCTGCTGGGTGTTTGGACACAGGGCCTGGCAGCACTTACTTTCATAGCTCTAATGCCATACCAGTTTATAGAGAAATGTGTACAATAGAAGAGTGAATGATGTCATCAGTTATGTCATCACTGATGTCATAGAATATATCATGAGTGATGATATCTGTGAAATCATAAGCAGTGCATGGCGGGGTGCAACTTAAAGTTGGCTCTGCAAACTAACTGGTGAATTTCTGTGTTTTTGAGTACACAACGTTAATGTTATCTCTGACACATTCCCCTTATAATGTCACTTTAACTTTTTGTTTTTTCCAGTGAAAAAATAAAAAAAAAATATATATATATATATATATATATATATATATATATATATATATATATATATATATATATATATTCACTGAAAAAACCATAGGTTTGACACCAGTTATAGTTAGCTGGAAATTTTACTGACATTAAACCAATGAAATTCCACGTTATAGTTAGTTGGACTCACTATAACTTGCACGTGTAATGCACTGCTGATGACATTACATATTACATCACTCATGACATGGTCAGTGACTTCACTTATGACACCATCCAGTGAATGTGTGTCTTTCTAAAAAATAAATATGTTTTATATATGTATATGTAAAGGTCGAGGAAAGAATAAATGTTTAAATTATTGTCTTAATGAATGTTTTTTTCAAAAAGAAATGATTGGATAACTGGCTTATTAAGTGTACCTTAGTGAATACATATATTAGCGAGTAATGTTTAAATATTTAAAAATATATGTATCAGTGTTTCACTTTGTGAATAACTGGCTGCATGGGTTGATGAGTACCTACATGTGTAGGTATTTGGGTTCTTAGATGTTTTTTTAGTATCAGTATGAGTGTTTCTATGGTTTTATGGGGGTATTACTAATCACATAGATGCATGAATGACTAACTCTCTCTTTGTATGTGTTTAGAAGACACCATATGTGCAGGACTGTATGGGTGGTTGAGTGTGTATAGTTTTATATGCAAATAAATGGATGTTCAATAGTTTATTTGCATGTGTGAGTATGTGTGTGAGTAACTTTTGGATGATTGTCGGTGTGTAACAGGATGTATAGGTGTATCACTACATATGATGAGTGAGTATATGTATGAGTGACTATATAGAACTGTTGGTGAATGAGAGAATGTGTATATAGATGGTGGAATTACTGAATTGGTTGTTGTAACTGGTATGGGTATCTCCATTTTTTTGAAAATGTTAATTTCTATTTTCCAATATGTGTTTTAAGGGTTACATTACACTTAAAGGAGGTCTGTCATCAGTGATGTCATAAGTGATGTCACTGACCATGTCATGAGTGATGTAATATGTAATGTCATCAGCAGTGCATTACACGCGCAAGTTATAGTGAGTCCAACTAACTATAACGTGGAATTTCATTGGTTTTATGTCAGTAAAATTTTCAGCTAACTATAACTGGTGTCAAACCTATGGTTTTTTCAGTGAATTTCATAGGTTTTTCAAATGCTACTTCCTAACTATAACGTGTGTAAAACCTATGGTTTTTTCAGTGAATTTCATAGTTTTTTTGAATGCTAGTTCCTAAGTATGTAATCACGTTCGTAACTAGATAGTGTCACCGCCTACACGTCCTGAGAAGCGCATGTAAAGTCATGTGACTTGAAAACAAGACTTCCAATTGGTTCTTAGTAGTTTCTGTTCTGGAATTTACACGAAGCACTCCACCCACTTTCCTCACAATCTTTTCTACTCTCAAGAGACAACAACGTCGAGCATCTTCCGGAAGACTTTGCTGAAATGGCTGCCCTACCGCATTCATCTTCCGAATCTGAAGGAAATCAGCGACCACCGTTAAGAAGAAAAAAGGAATCTTTCATTCGGCAATTTTTCACTTATCCTGAAGATCAAAAGAAAGTGAATGCGCCAAAAGTAACCTGCACGATATGCAATTCGGAGCTCTCAAGGGGAAATCCAAATAAAAAATATTCCTTTTCTATACACACCATGCAGCGGCATGTTAAACAAAGGCATCCTGAGCATTATGCAAAAGCATCGACAAGAGCCCTGGCCACGCTATTACCATCAGAGGTGGCCAGCACATCTTCTGGTGTACGACCTGTATCTCCATCGAGTGCTGAGATGGACTTGAGACCATATCTTGCGAAGGTGCATATGAAATGCAACAAGTGTGGAGAAATTCTTTTGTATGGAGAGCAGAGCCTCGTTCTTATTAAACTCAAAATTGAAAGTCACAAATGCCCCAAGAAAAGATAAATTTCTTCACTTCATTTTCAAACTATTACATACTGAAAAATGTAGTAGCAACTTTAAGAAATCGAAAGCATCATAACACTTCTTTCCCAAAAAAAAAAAAAATAAAGTTCTTTTCAGAACTAACTCTTTCTACCAAAACGTGCTCCAAGAGCATATTATGAGATATTTTTTCGCCGCTTTATTTTAGTGCGAGACCGGGTGCGCGCACCCTCCTATCGCGTACAGGACCTGACACTTGCATGTGAAGTCATGTGACTTCTAAACAACACTTCTAATTGGTTCTTGGTAGTTTCTATTCTGGAATTTACACGCAGCACTCCACCCACTTCCATCACTTTCTTTTCTACTCTCAAGAGAGAACAACGTCGAACATCTTCCCGAAGACTTCGGTACAATGGCTACCGTTCCACATTCATCTTCCGAATCTGAAGGAAATGAGCGACCACCTTTGACAAGAAAAACGGAGGCCACGCTATTACCATCAGAAGTAATCAGCACATCTTCCGGTGGACGACCTGTATCTCCATCGAGTGCTGAAATGGACTTGAAACCATGTCTGGCGAAGGTGCACATAAAATGCAACAACTGCGGAGAACTTCTAGTATACGGAGAGCAAAGCTTTACTCTAATTAAACACAAAATTGAGAGTCATAAATGCTCCAAGAAAAGTTAAATTTCTTCACTTTATTTGGATAGTATAACATACTGAAAAATGTCGTCGCAACTTTAAGAAATCAAAAGCATCATAACACTTGTTTCCAAAAAAAAAAAAAAAAAGTTCTTTTCAGAACTAACTCTTTGTACCAAAACAAGCTTCAAGAGCATATTAGCTGATATTTTCTCGCCGCTTTCTTATAGTGCGCACCCACCTATCGCGTCGAGACACGCATGTGCAGTCATGTGACTTTAAAACAACACTTCCAATTGGTTCTTACTAGTTTCTATTCTGCAATTTACACGGAACACTCCACCCACTTCCCTAGAAAACCAGTTTATCGAAAAACTTTTAAAGCCTCCTCTTATGAAATATTCGACATCAATCACATAGCAGAGTACTAAATAGCACTATATACACTCCGTCCCTTAATTATAAGAGACTTATTGCTATGTAAAAGCAACTTTTGTTTTCACGCGATAATGTGAAATGCTGAGCCTATTACATAATTTTATTTCACATATATGTTACTATTCTCCTTCGAGTACTAACACCGTAGAAAATACCACCAATAGTGGTGATATTTTTTACACCGAGAACGGGCGATTTCTATCGCTTACAGCCCTTACAATTATAAAGTTTTATTTCCTAAGTCTCTGATCTCCAACTGTGCAACGTAGCTCCCCTGTGTGTCGTAATAAGGTCCATAAACAAAAACTACAGGGCCAGCATTATAAACACACACAGAACCACAAAACGACAAGAGCCACCATGCTGATATATATCCTTAATATAATAAACCTCTGAGAATAAATACATATTTCCGTGGCACCCCATAACACAAATGTGGCGTCCTCTGACTCTGCTCCATTACCAAACACCGTAACTCCCCGCCCCCCTCACTTTTCACTAAACTCCGCACTCCACCCCAGCCGAACCCCCTATTACAAACCCCCAACCTACCCTCCCTGCCCAAACCCACCATGAACCTCAAACCGCCCCTAGAAAACTTATAAGACACAGGATTACTAAAACTCAAAGAATACGCAACAGGCAGATAATGTAAATAGTACATAAAGGCACATATTTTTTCCAAAATACTATTTAAAAACATGTTCTATTTTTTATAAATCTATCATGCATCTGACCCTCTAGAACTGCTTTCAAAACGTGAACTATAAACCTCTACTTTTCATTTTCAAACCGTACACTTTCATCTGACCCTCTAGAACTGCTTTCAAAACATGAACTATAAACCTCTACTTTTCATTTTCAAACCATACACTTTCAATTACATTATTTTTTTTCCACAATTCATGTAATGTTACACACCTTTTCTAAAATACACCAGTCCCTATCATTTATAAGGATTTATTTTCAGTCTTCATCAGTGACACTTTCTTCACATATAATAGAAATCACTATAACTTTTTAAACGACAATGCTAACGCGGTAAAAATAACCCTTCATTTGCTTTCCTTTAAGAATGCACACTATGTACCCCACGCATGCATTTCTTAATCTTTGTATTTGGCAGCGAATACCGACCTTGAATCGGAAGACATGAACAAGACCGCCATTGTCACATTTAAAACTGAACGTTGCATCTGCTCACACACATATCTTTCACTAAGCTAACATTCACAGAAAACAGCATTGATGTAAAAAAAAATTGACCTTGCTTTACAACTCCCTCAAATCACTCCCTTATTTTTTAACGCATCCTCCAGTTAAAAAAAAGCTACTTTTTTAATAACCACTAAGCAATATATAAGTGACTAGACTCCTAGAAAATGTATCAAGTCATTCTGCTCCTCTCCACTGCATAGCCGGCGACCTAATTCTGTGGAGTTGCTATACAACCAGCAGTGCTGCGCCGTTTCCTGTACCATCTTGGGAAATTCAAAATGGATGTCCCTCCTGCCTTCGCAAACGAGCCGGGCCACTTAGAACTATTTCGACAGAGAATGCTTCTGTACCTTACCACTCTCAACTTTGAATACTTCATATCGATTATCATTTCGATATTCGTATTTCACCTGTGTGCAGCCTGTATTTCATTGCCTGAGCTGTGATTTCACATGGGCCCTGGATTTATGTCTCTGCAATTTGGTACCTCCTGAACCGAATTACAATCACCTCATGAATCCGTTACTTGATCATGAACAGCTTTGTTACAACGGAGGGTTTATGGCCTTTGCAGCGATACAAGGAGTTCTGGGTCATTGGAATATATTCGCAGCGGCGCAAGATTTCCTAACAGAGAGCTACATCGAAAACCCACCGAGCTGCCCTATGATGGTAAAAGACGCCCCAATAATGACAGATCATGAATGCTCCTTTCATCTTCTCAATTGGATGGCTGACATGTTTTCAGATGATAACAATGATTTCATGTTAGAGGCACTTGCTGCATACTTTGCCTACACAATGGACGGTTAACTCTTTCCTAACAGCGAGCTACATCGAAAACCCACCGAGCTGCCCTCTGATGGTAAAGGAGGCTCCGATTATAACAGATCATCAGTACTGCTTTACTCTTTTCCATTGGATAGCTGACATAATTTCAAATGATAAAACTAATTTCCTGTTACAAGCAGAAGCTACCTATTTTGCCTAAACAATGCTTCAATAACTCTCAAACAAGCCATTGACGTCCTCATTTCCTTTTGATTTTCTATATTCTTCACGTTCTTTTCCATATTTTCTTTTGAAGAACAGACCTATTTGCTTTACTAACAGTGGACATTATGATTTTGTGTTGTTTGACAGCTGATTCATAAAGTAATGATGTATAACCACTTGCATTTTCATATATCGTTCCTAAACTGAAAGGCCAGAAACCTTCTTCCATTTATTAAAATATAATATACTTCCTTATAAGACTGTACAATGTTTTTTTCCAACTATATTCATTTTTCTTCAACTATAGCGTTTGTATTCCATGTACTACTGACAATACCAATTACTGTGTTTTTTGCAATTTCTGTACTCATATTACATAATGATTTGCCTTTAAAACAGTACATTTATAAATAAACATTTCAAATATTCACGGTTTCTCTTTTAATCCATAATCTCAACTGAAATGATTTCATATTGAAAAACTATTCATGGGTTCCACATAACCTTAACTGTAGTCACTGAGGACCTTATTTATGAAGACCTTCCGCCGCCAGTGCCTCATTTTTTAAAATGGGAAATAGTAACGCACCGGTGGCGCAAGGCCTTCATAAATAAAGTCCTGAATGTTTTCTTTTCTCGACCTCACTTACTGATACTAGAACCTGCAAGCCAATTACGGCCCGTGAACTCTTTCTTAGTAGGTTGCGCACCGTAAAGACAGTTATACCACTGTTAACATTTTTTTTTACTGTTACTAAGCACCGACACAGTTCCGCTTCACTCAGAGTTAATCACTGCTCCCACGCTTCTACAGGCCAGACGCTATGTCGTATTTCTCTCCTTATCACCCTTTCATCTCCACAATAACAAACAGTTGTCCGCCTGCCACCAGAGAACAGACTCAGATGCAGAGGCACCAAAGAGTGAACCCATCACCAACTGCCATCTCGGGCTGTTTCCATGGTTACACCTCATTCTGCACCTTGCTGAAGGCACAGGTCAAAAGTTCATGTCTTAACGTTCTACAACAAACTAAGAACACTATTTTCCCACCAGAAACACCTGCCAATACACAGCTCTGTTACATATCTTGTTTTTTCACACCCAATAGTACTTTTCGTTTAACATAAACATTAACCTGTTCAATCTCCACTTGTTACAATCAACAAATCATTTTTATTTTTTAAACCACACCCAGCCTCTTCCTTTTTCTTTATTTAGAATTTCAACTTCTAACTACCATTCCACTTCCAGAACCGATCGGAGGACGACTACAGATCCCTTGAAAATGAAGGTCTGGCTAATAGGACACAGTTATATTCACTGGAGTGAAAAATATGCAGTAAGCAGACGAATTTGCAACCTCAGCTTACCAAATGTACACATAACATGGATTTCCAAAAGAGGATTGAAATGTCACCAATTGATTCCATTGGTGAAAACTTTTATGCATCTCCCAGAACCAGACCTTATAATTGTGCACTGTGGTGGGAACGATCTAGGCACAATCACTGGGGTAGGTCTGGAAATGCTTCTAAAAGACACCTTTTGACAATTGATGACACTTTTTCTTCGATCTGCCTTGGTATATTCCAATATATGCCAAAGACAGAAATGGAATTGGTCCAATCACCATTGTGCACAATTTGAGAAAGTAAGGAGACAAGTAAATAAATCTGTTTCTGCGTTCCTCAGAGATTATAGCATGGGTTCTATTTACCACAACAACTTGCGATACCACATGCAAGACGTCTATAGGAGAGACGGTGTTCATTTCACGAATGAGGGAAACAGAATCTTCCTCTGCAACATCAGGCTCTGCATCGGTACTTACTTATTAATGCAGAAAACACTCAATTAACACAAGGGCTCTTTTCAGAGCCACCTTATATCTAAGCACTCAAACTTCTGATTTATCTCCATTTTCACACTCTTGTAAATAGGTGTGCGCGACCGGGTGCGCGCACCCCGTATTTTTTTTCGGGGAAAAATTATATTTTTTTGCGTTTAAGGGCCTTACTGCACACCCCGAGAAAAGCTACGCAGCAAAACAATCTCTACCTTCTCCCCTTTCCATGTTTCAACGCTTTGAAATGAACAATATATTTACTCGCAGTGACAAAATGGCGGACAAAACTTCCTGATTTCCTTCGAATCGAACGTTAACAGACGTCACGCAGCCCAAAAAAAAATCCGCTCACGCGCAGCCGCTAGGGTGCGCGCGCCTATAGATATATAATTGGCTTTAACTTTAATTTTCTCAACAACTACTGAACGGGTTTACACCATTCCAAAAAAAGCGTAATCTGCGAACAAGACTCTACAGTTTTGGCAAATTTCTTATAAATTCATTCACCCATTCGAACTGTAGCCGAGTCTAAAGGTCCTATGGAAAATAACATGGAGAAAACACGTTTTGGGACCCCCCTTATATCTCAGCCCCCACTTGACCAATCCCCCCCAAACTTTCAGGGAAGGAGCGCAGCGGACCTAGCCATCTTCTTTGAGAAATTCGCAAAGACTCATCCACCAGGGCCAAAGTTATTCCAAATAGAATGTTGAGGATTTCCTATGTAAAACAATCCTAACTATAACTATCTACTGGCGACCGCCAGTAGGTAATATATATATATATATATATATATATATATATATATATATATATATATATATATATATATATATATATATATATATATATATATATTCATTCCAACAACGTATTCCACAGAAGACAAAGTATTCCACAGAAGACAAAAAAGCCGCCACTCGAGTTTGTTGAGACACACTTAATTTATTCTTTAATCCATTGACAGCAGATTCACAGCACAAACCAACGCGTTTCGGTAGCTCCCCACTACCTTCATCACGGTTGCTCAAACACTGTTTGCTGATTGTGGTTTTAAATCATACACTTTTAGACACACCTCCCGCCACAAGTTCTAGAATTGCGAACTTTAGAGCTGGGGAGCTACGTTCGAATCTCGGCATCAGCTCAACATTCTGTGATTCCAGGCAAATCGTTTTGTCTCCCCGTGCGTACCACAAATGAATGCGTTCTTCTGTAATGTAAATTGTGCTCATGCCATGTTGTCGAGTTCGCACTATATAATATTGCAAGGAAAAATAAAGTAGGGAAAGTAGAGTTCACACACTACTGAATGCGTACTCTTAAGTGCATCAGCAGTGCACTGTGAATCGGAGCGTTTCTCAGGCCTGTCACAGATAAGAATTGCTATCAAAACAAAATCCTACAAAACAATATACTACTGGCCGGCAGCAATTCATACCCCGACAACGTCGGGACAGGCTGCTAGTATTTTATAAAGTCACACATTGCAATGTTTATTGAAAGTGAATGCCACAAAATATTTGTAATAAAGCCTTACTTAAAAAAAGAAAGCATTAACATGTCTTTGAGTCTTTTAAAAACATTATTTATCAGGCCAAATTATTTTATCTGTCAAACATGTGAAAAACACTGCCATGTTGTATTATTCTTTAAAAAACTGAATAAACAAATTTTGAAGAAAAAAATAATATTTTCAGGCCAGATAATTTATCCTGGGAATCCACCAGAAGGGGTCCCTGCACTCCAGCTGAAGAGCATACAGCCCCAGCTCAGAGTACTTTATTAAAGTATGGTGTACTTAGATTCAATGACCCAGGAGACATTTATTTTGCTGGAAGACTGCTGTAGTCCCTGCAGCCCTCCACAACATTAAACAAAACGGTTGGTGGTGCCCCGACATTTAATTTAATAAAAGCCCTTGGGCTCTATGAGGCACTCCTTGCATGGAGCAGTGAATAATAAAAGTTGAATAAATAATTGTATTGTATGGAAGTAATTAAAATCGTTACAATGATGAAACCCCCTAATTTAAAATCAGAAGAACACATATGCTTGATTCAAGAATTGCAACTCCACTTCTGTAGCTCATATTATGCTAATGGTACAACAATCTTGGCAAGTCTTTGCATATTAAGTCCAGAACATCTCTACTGTCTTTTGGCCCTTAATTAATTTGAAGGAGGTAGAATTCTCAGGACTGCATTGATTGAGTCCAAACTTTAAAAGTTTTTGACATTGTTAAAAAACCTCCCAAAGCGAGCCAGAACCATTATGTCTGATGAATGAAAAACAGTAATAATGCCTCCTGTAGGTGCGTGTTCCGTACAGTAAAACCATGGGTTTTATAGTTCCAAACCTTTGAATAGAGTTTTATAATAGGCATATACCTCTCCTATGTCCTGTAGGCCGGTGAAGTGGAAACTTGTGAGGGGAAATCAACTCAAGAGAAATCCAGGGGGCAGAACGGGTTGAAAGGAAGGAGGGGAGGGGAAGTTCGGGAGGGGGCACCGGGGAGAAGGTGGGTGAAGGACAGGTTGAAGATGTCTCTGATGTGGACGAGTTCCTCATGATAGTGGGAAGGAATCGCTTGGAAGTCAGTGGTGGAGGGACTGAAGTGTTGTGAGCCAAAGGACCTGCAGGTAGCTGGGGCAAGTACGTTTTCCGAAGACCTGCACTAAGAAGCGCACACAGAGTTCCCACATTTTGTCAAACTGCTACATGGTGGACTGTATAACCGCGGCGAGCTTCTCCATCCTCAGTAGATCCCACAGTTTATGAAGCCAGTCTGTGTTGGTTGGTGTAATGCATACGCCCTAGTGAGTTACAATCATTTGCTTTGCTGCACAGAGGGCGAGTGTGATGACCTTCCCTTTTCAGGATTGCAGGGGGTAGGTCTGGACATTGGGTAGACCCAACAGGATGAAGTTCAGGAAGTGAGGGAGCTCTGTGTTAGTTAATGTCACAGAGGACTTCGTCTAAATACTTGTGTAGCTTGGAACAGTGCCATAGAAGATAGGCAACCGTGCCAGACTCTCGGCAGGCCTGCCAACATCTGTCCATCGCACCTTGTGGTCATGCTGCCAATCTGACTGGGGTTTAGTGTCATTAATGGGTGATTTTGAGCATAGTTTCTTTCGCCACAGAGGAGGTGGGCTTGAACGTGTGCTCGTGCTCAGCTTCCCATCTGGTCTGAGCTGGGGATTTGGACGGCTTAAGAGTTTCCGTCAGAAAGGCATAAATGCAGGGGCGGCTTCTCCTCTATGGCAAAGGAGCGTCGCCCCACTGCCCACAGAGACAAACGAAAAATAAAATGATCTTAATACAGATCATTTTATTTTTTGTCCTGCGGCTGAGTGTTGGGGTTGGGGGGGGGCAGAGAACTGCAGCTGGGGAGGAGTGGTGGGCCCTGCTGTCATTGCGCATGAGGGTTTGGCCACCATCTCAGTCCAGCCAAACCCTCATGCGCACTGCTATCTCTCCAACCCAGCTGTATTGTTAGGTGGAGAGATTAGCAGGTACGGACTCCATGCTCCCGATGTAGTGCAAAACCAGTGTGCTCATCCCAATCCCTACGCTGTTCTCATGGTGAGAGCAGCATCCGGATTGACTGCAGGGGAAGCTGGGAGCTTCAGCCTGTACCAAGAGGAGATGCTCTGGGAGCAGCACAGCGATCGGAAGACTGGCAGGTAAGTTTTCTTGTTTTTAAATTATTTTATCCCTCTCGCACTGCCCGCTCTCCCCACGCTACCCTCGCGCTTCCCCCTCCGCGCTGCCCACCCCACCTCACCACATTTATCTTATATCATCTGCCGCTGCATAAATGTCAGAGAGCAGTCACTGTCACTAGCATGAGTGATCACCTACTTTTCGAACAGTGTCAGTTTATGACTAGCTTGAGGATAGACCTGGGGTTGGGTGACCCATGTCAGACTGTTGTGTACTGCCATTCTTCTTGAACTGAAAGGCCATAGTAATCTTGCAGTTGGGCGAAGGTCTGGAGCCGGTGTGGTCAAACAAATCCCCCTATCTCTTGCAGCCCGCCACCTGCCAGGCCTGGTGGTCTTTTCCAGAATGAGCTGCAGGGTTGACGGGTGAGGAGAGATCCTTCCTGACATACACTGTATCCCAGGCTACCACTGTGGCTTGTGTTACCTGGGAGATAAATATCCCAGAGTAACTTCCAGATGTGGATGACAGCAACTGCCTCATTTCGAAAGCACCAGTGTTTCTCCATAAGGGGCCTCGCCCTTTCAACCATGTAGCGAAGTTGTGCACCGGAGTAGTACTCAGGATCCCGAGGCCACCATTCGAGATTGTTGCATATGCCCTCTTCCTTGCCATTTGCGGCTTCTTCCCCTCCCATATGAAGCTTTTTAAGAAGTTTCTGGAGTGTATGGAGTGCATTGGGGTGGGTTGGAGAGGTAGTGCCTGCGTAATTTAGAGAATTGGGGCAACAGTGTCATTATTATTGCTGCTATCTTCCCCATCTAGGTGAAACCGGCAGTTCTTTAGCCCTGCAGTTCAGAGCGTGTCATGTTCAACAAGTCAGCATAATTATGCTCCACTGTCTTGGGTAGGGAGGAAAAGATTGTTCCTTCCTATGGTACCTACGGTAAGGCACCAATTTAGTAGACCAGGGGAAGGGGATGGGAGAATTCCAGCTGTGCTCTGTCACAGGCCGGTACGTAAGATTCAAAATGTGGGATTTTTAGGTCGAGCTGGACTAGCATCCGTAGGATGCTGTCCAAGTTCGACAACTATAGTCATCGATTTTGGGGGGATTAGGGACAAGAGGGTGCCACGCGCTTTAACCTGTGGATTTGACCTCGTGCACGCGCACGTCGGCTCCGTCCACATTCACAGCAATTCCCGCGCCGTGCACATCCCCACACATACACACATGGATGCGCATACACACATACAGACAGACGCTCGCTCGCTCACACACACACACACACACACACACACACACACACACACACACACACACACACACTCTCCCCCCACGCCGCAGTCATCGGGCTCTTTTAAACACACACACGCATACAAACATGCATACACACAGACTCCAAGACACATACACACACGCACGCTCACACACATACAGAGCCCCCCGCTGCCCCACGCGCACACACATGCCCCCCGCCCTCGCAGCTCAGCAAAGGCCCCCACTCACCGGTACTCGTCTCCAGGCGAGGGCTCGTTGCAGGCGGCGGCGGTCTCATCCTTCTGTGCGTGCGAGGCTCTCACCTCACGGAAGCCCGGCCGGGCTTCCGGTGTGTCTTGATGTCCCGCCCCCGGCCTGCCTGACTTCCGCCCGGGATTGTAAACTTTGTTTTTGTGACCGCGACCTCTCTTGATAGCAAGAGGTTGCAACACTCCGAGTTTCTCCAAATGAGAGTTGGGGTAGTTCCCTCAAGCCTTGCAGTGGATCCACTGAGAACTGGTGGAAGGAAATGATTTGGAACGAAGGATTGCATGAAGCCACCAGCCCTGTACTACAACTAGTGGCAACTCTGAGGGCATATTTTACCTTGCAGTGCTAGGACGTGCGTGGGTGTTGTAGAACCACGCACACACCTCCATTTTGGACAAGTTGTGACAGGCATATTCTGCTTATGGAGATCATAGAAAGCTTGCTTTTAGGGTGACACTCCATCCTCTGTTTATAAGCTATAATTTTGTAACTTCAAACAGTTGCACCATATATAATTATCTTTTTGCGTTATTTGGTATTTACTTTTCTTCACTCCACTTGAGATACTTCAGTGCAGGGCATCTCCCAGCCCCAGTTCACAGTAAACATTAAAAAAAAGAGTTCTCGCAATAAAGTTGTCACAGCAGAGTGGGGGCCACCAGGTGGCAAGATGCGCAGGGGCCATAGAGTTGCTAGTGAAGGAGCATGTCGTGCGTGAGGGTCACGTTCACGTCTGAGGGGCTGGCTCAATCCATCAAGTTGCTCGCTGGTTTAAGCCTGCATTGCAGAAGTCAGTGAATTTTAGAAGGTTCTGTATCATGATGCAAAGGTTTATGGGCTCTCCAATCTCTGCCTCCAGCCCACAGGCATTGTGCCTTAACCTTAAAGTGTACCTGCTTTTTACACCAAGATGACTCTTCCTGAGGAACAGGCATGTGCTGCTAACTGACCTGTGCTATATCTGCTGGGGGTCAGTGAGGAGGCTACAGATGCGGTGAGAACCTATTTTCCTACTTTTGTGGCAGGAATATAGTGGAAGATATGCCTAGAGGGACTTGCATGTCCAAACACTCCCTCAAAAACAGGTTTTCTCCGAGTATCTGATCTACTCATGCTTATTTTTTTATTATGTTTTAACAATTAAGGATACAGCTCTTTTTTTCAATCTTGGTTTCCCTTTTAAACATCGGGGAATAATTTTAGGCACGATTATGTTTTAAATTATTGACCCTCACTCCACCCCAAAGTTGACCTGGATTTGTATTATTTTCAGAAATTTGCGAGTACCTCTTCCTATGTAAGTGGCAAATCTACTAAAGGAAAAAGCATAATATGTTTTTAAGAATGTGTTGGGTTTTTCCTTACATTTCTTGAACTGACCCTAACAGTAGATCATATTGTCACGGAAAACCTCTGTGCATTAAACTCACCAGGCATCCCACCCCCTCCCTCTCCATATGGCCGCTCAAGTTCACTTCGGAGTGCTCTCCCCGACAGGCTCTTCCCCATTGCCCCATTTGTCTGTGCCTCGCATCAGACTTTAAAGCTGCCGCTCCTCCGCCTGACTTCCACTGTAACCTCCCTCTTGCTTCAGGCTCCCTGACCCCACCTTGCTTCCCCCATATGCGGTTCTTGTCTTGATTCTGCCCCACCCATTGACCTCCAATAAAAGCTCCTTAATAACTACTGCACGCCCTGATATCTTTATCTGAGACAGTCCTTCTCCTGGACGACCTCATCCCCCAACCCAGTCCCCTCCCTCCTTTACCCTGTCATCAGACCCTTTGCTATCTCTACCTCAGCTATGTAAATTGCTGCCCCTGGCGCGCTTTTGCCACCTTCTAACCCTAGTCAGCGTGTATGTTTGCTATTTTGATTTACCAGCCTAGCCCCGAAGGCTCGTTCCCTCCACTGGGACCACGCCCACTGTTACTTGCTTCTTCCACCCCTACGTGCTCCTGATCCCCCCCCCTCCCCCGCCAGCCTTCCTATACCGCCATTCAACCTCCCGCCGTCTGGGACACAATCCCCTTACAGGCGCCCTCACTTGCTCCAGAGCATTGCGACACTCCCTCACTCATCCAAATTGGAGCCCCACACCCCTCCGCCCCGTGAAACCGCACACCCTCTGCCCGGCTAACCCAGGTCACTCCATCCATGCCACCTCTGAAGGTGAAAATCTGTTTGGCAATACCTGCACCCATCACCCTCAGCCATCCCCGCATCCTCCCTTGCAATACCCCCTTCACCCTTCCCAGACAGCGCCTGCATGTCTTCTGTGTGCCCGCAGACATTGTACCCAACCAGCCTCTGAAGGATAAAGGCATCGGCATGATGACTACCCCCTCCCCCCCCCCCCCTGCCGCAACGGTCCCCTCTGTCTACGGCATCGCCTTCCCATCCGTCCTGCTGCCAGACCCCTCGCTATCCCCTCCCCAGCTGTCAAACTTACTGCCCCTCCCCCCACTGCACACCCAGGTGCGCCTCCGTCGCAACCCCCAATCCGTCTCCTCCATCCTAACAACGAACATTCAGGGGCCAAAACAGCAGAAATGCAGAGCTCCCCCTAAATCAGCAATGAAAACTCCTTGCTGCCTCCTCCCCAGGCTGCCTAAACACGGTGTCCCCCTCCCTTGCACCCTTCCACATGAGCCCCAGGACGATAAACAATGCCTAGACCCAAACCCTACCCCATCCCTCCAAAGACGGCAGCTCCGAACCTAAGCCTCACATCCCCCCCAAACCCAACCATCCCCCCACTGTCCTGTTACGCCACACTCTATGCTCCAGAGCCCCATCTCAGCAGCTGCAACACCGTCCTCCTGTCCGTCTGTACTTTTTTCAAGCCAACAAAAAGATGTTAATATTTCACTTCTGTTCTTGGATTTTCGTCTCAATAAAATACACTGAACATAATCTTGACAAAAGTTTATTACAAAAATGTAACCTAGTGCCATTATAAATTACAAGAACTTTTTTTAAATATTAATTATAAAAGAAATTAAAAGCCATTGTTATGTGTATTAACAATACATCCAAGTCATGTAAATACAACACATATTGCATTACAAATGCTATAGGTGTCACATTTGCGAAAGTTATAACTATTGGCATTGTAAATGACAAAGCTATTAATTTCGCTATTTTCCAAACCAACACATAAATAAAAAATGTGTCATTTACAATACCAATAGCTCAAACTTTCCTAATGCGAGACCTATTGCATTGCAAATGCTTGTTGTAGATTGACTATGAAAAACAGAGTTTCGTTTTGAAGGCTGTCAGTTCCTGCAGGAGCGCTGGGATCAAATTGTGTGAGTCATCATTTCATCATCTGCCTATAAAGCCAGCTTATGAGGCTGGCCCCCCCATAGTGATGCTCTCAATTTGCTGGTTATTATTATTATTATTATTATTGCATTTATTGAGCGCACAGCTACCCGGAGGTTTCCCGGCGCTTGCCTTGGGAACCCTTCCTGGCTTTTCCCTGTGAGATAGCCCCTAGAGGGCATCCCCAAGGTGAAAGCCAGGCATCCCGCCGCAGGGGGCCGTTGTGGAGATTAAGCAAGCTTAATGCCCAGAGTTGCAGAGTGAGAACCCATGATTAGAGCAGGCACCGAAGCGAGAATTATCGAGTCCGTGGACATTTGAGCTCAAGACCCTGCCGCCTCGGGAATTGAACCCTGGTCCCGGGTCTGACCTCCGCTTCCGGGTCTGCCTGCTCTACACCGTGAGCCACACTTCTGGTTCCGGTGATGCGTTCTGCTAGTGGCTCCATATACATGACAAAAAGGAGTATGGACGGGGATCTACCTTGTGGATTGTAAAAGGCCGGGGATGGGTCCATTGGCCTTGACTCGACCAGTGGGCTGCCAGTAGCTGCTCCTTATCCCTTTCTGGAACTGTCCCACATGCATCTTGGCTATTACGCTTTACCGGAATGGCCAGTGGACACAGTCAAACGCCTTCTCAGTATCTATGGAAACCAGTAGCACAGGGGTGGGGGCCTTTAAGACTTTCTATATCAGGTGTAGTAGGCATTTGGTGTTGTCGCTACAACTCCATTCAGGGATGAACCAGGTTTGATTGGGCTCAATAAGGCCCTTCATGTATGGGTTAAGTCTAGCTGCTAGGATACCGGTAAAAATCTTGGCGTCAACATTAAGGAGTGATATAGGCCGGTAGGCCGAGCATTGAGTTGGGTCCTTCCTAGGTTTGGGGATTACTGTGATCGCTTGTGGTGGGTGGGAGTGGGCCTGTGTCTCCAAATGAGTTGTATAGTCTTGCAAAGAGCTGGACCATTTGGGGCCCAAAGGCCATTTTGAAAGGAAGGAGTGGTACCATCATATTTAAAAAGTGCGGGAGGTCGTGTTTTTTTTTTTTTATTGGCGCTGGAGATTCACTCATCCAATATACGTGTTTGGTCCACTAATGCCAACTTCATACTCTGAAGCTTGCCTCTGAACTGAATACCCTATTTCCAGCTCTGGACTCCCTAATATCTAAAACGGTGATCTTGGGACTGTGGTACCTAGACAGCTACCTCCATTTTAGGTGTCCAGGATTTGCATGTCAAAAATCAGACTCTTGAATCCTGTGATATTTTTTTTAATTTAAGCTAAAGGGTCCCACTCCCCCCTTATAGCTTTGGGGTCAGGGTGTGCCTATCCTGCCACTTAAGGACAACATTTGGTACTGTGGTTCTGAAAGGAACAACAGAGGAAACTTCCTGATGCAATCAGATTTGTTTTTTTTCAGATTAAAAAAATATATATATGAAATTCCTGGACTAGCGTATAATTTGAGAATCCCATACAGCAGAGCTATACAAATATGTTAACCCTTTAAAGCCCCCATAGAAAATGTTATAAATGGGTTCCGCCGCACAAATGCCAGTGGTTCACTGGTGTGTCTATGCTGTCCCCTTAAATGTTTTTTTGTTCTAACTTCATGACACAAGGACAGAGTCCCTGAGTCCTGTAATGGCGGCCGCAACATTTTCCCTGGGTTACAGCCACCCAATCACACCTCTCTGTTTTCTGGGATAGGTACTGGTCCTGCGATACACAAATAGTAGACGGGAGTAAAAGCTCCCTCCGGGAATCAGAAGGCCTTATTTTCTAATTTTTTGTTCTGCAGGACCAACCATTCAGATATGCCTATTTTTTTAACACCTTCATGTCCACCCTGCACGCTTTCTGAGCAAAGTTCTAACTTTCTGCCAAATTCATTGTAATTTTGTCTGTTATGACGTTATCAGGCGTTAATCACTTCACACCTTGATTACGCCAATGGCCTTTACACTGGTCTGTCTGTAGGACTTTGCCACCGCCTTCAGACGGTCCAGAATGCCGCGGTGCGACTGGTCCGCGGCATCCCTCTGCGTGAGCACATAACCCCTCATCGTCGCGATCTTCACTGGCTTCCAGTTCATAAGAGGGCAGAATTTAAAGCTCTGGTCTTGGCTCATCGAGCCTTGCGAGGCAAGGGCTCTGCTTATCTCTCCACGTGCCTTATTCCCTATAACAACTCCAGGACCCTTCGTTCTTCTGGCAAAAACTTACTTTCCGTACCTAGATTCAGGAAAACCCGCTCGGGGGGGAAATCCTTCCCAGTGCTGACAGCGGCCATCTGGAATAAATTACCCAATGCCATTCGCCTGATCAAGGATGAACAACCCTTCCGGAGAGCTTTAAAAACCTATCTGTTCTGCTGATTCTCTTCTTTTTCAACCATCTCATGCAGCTTGAAGTTACTCAGAAGCGTCGGGACACCCCGTTGGGGTAGCTGTACGCTATATCAAGATACACTTAAATAAATAAATTAAATAAATATCAGCTCCATCAGGAGTTGCAGGGTGCAAAAACACTATAGACCTGTCATGTTCCTCTGGGCATTTTGGCTTCTTAAAGCAGCCAATTTATTTGGGAGGACAACTGCTGCGGAAAATGAGGATTTGCTTGGGAATTGACCCCGGAATGACCGATTCTTTGGATAATTCCTCTTTTCTCAGGGAATTCTCCGAGTTCAACATGGCGGTCCTATTAATTCAATACACAAAAGAGTACCTAAAGGTCGGAGATACCACTCAACTGTGGACGCAGCCCCAACACCACACAGACAACTTAGTGGGAACAAACAAAGTGAACTAAGTGTGATAGTATTTGAGTTAAGACTCAAGGGCATAGGGAAAAATTCCCATCAGAACCCACACTGTACCGCCCTCTTTTGCATCATTTGGGTACTCCTTGCCCAGGAGACATAACACACGGCTAGTTGTTATCTTAGCCGTATTCAAATGCGCATGAAGTGTACTTATAAAAGGAGGTCGTGTAAAAGTTTACAGTGTTGGTGTGGCTAATGAAAAAGCAGTGTGAGAGTGAGTGAAAAAAGTGAAAGGTGCAATACTTAAAATTAGATAGGCTAGGTGGATATAAATGATTTATTGGTATCCCCCAGACTTCCAACTCTAAAAACTCAGTGCAAACACAGATTTAACAAAATATCCATGATCAGTAGTGGTCAACATGTTTCAGCACATCAACGAACATTTTTCATGCCTTCTTCAGGACCCGTTGTAACATAACTACTGCTTTTTATGTGAAAGATAAAAAGTCATATCACCTGAAACATCCAGGTTGTTAGTACAACCACATACTGTTGTCGCACCACGTCCGAGACACGGCATCCACAGGAGCGGATATGTAAAACACATGACAAGACATTGTGTCAATTTCATGAAGATGTTCTTAAAGTAGTGTCATACATCTCAATGACTACTGGTGTATAGTAATCACATTCATTTGCATTTACATTGGTTGTAAACCACTCACCCATTTGTTGTGGTTGTTGCGCTTCACCCCACCTGGCCACAGCTCAGGTTTAGAGGAGAACCGCTATAAATTAAAAAGCGAAGGAGTAAAAACAAAAATCACATTCATGGCTTCTTATAGTAATTATCTGTTTGGAAACTGTATGGCTATGTTGTTTCAATGAAGGTGAAAAAGCGCAACAGAGTGTAAGTCCCAAACGCTACACATGCGTGCCAGTTTGTTATGCAGAAGGGTACAGGGATCCCACTCACCTGTCCGTCGGTGTCTCCCGGCAGTCTTCCGAGCTGTCTGGGGAGGCACCGAACGGCAGACGAGTGCCATATTTAACCCGGAAGTGTACCGCGCTAGTAGCGTCGGTCACATGACTCTCTGGTTGGGCGGGAGTTGTAGTCCGTGTTCTCCCGTTTTTGTAGTTCTTTATTTGCAAAGTCTGGAACACTTTTATTTTGGATGTTGTGTGATAATTACACAGAAATGAGCGGGAGCAGACATAAAGTCGCATTACAATTAATACATGATGAAACGTTCACCTTAAATAATATTCATAGCGCTAGTTCGATATTTTAGGTGCCATAGTTGTAGTTTTCTAAGCTTACTAATTTTTAGAATATGTATCGGCGCTGTGATTGGAAATTTCAGCTCTATATATATTATGTAAAAACTGTCCCTATTATCATTAAAAGACTGTGTATTAACATCTCATGAAACATCTGTTGCGCTGCATTGGTTTTCAGTCAAGCTTAAGATCAGCGGACTTGATAGAATTAGGGAATGCTTGTTTAATACATGTCGAGAGGACCTATTAGACACGTAGGCATGTAAACGCAGCGCACAGGCACTTAAGACGTTGCGTTACGCTGTTTCCAAGCATGCCTATGACTAACGTAATCATTGAGTTACGATCTTGGGGCATATTTAATGCTAGTTCACTGTATTGTCTACATGTCGAGAGGATTTATCAGACATGGGGGCTTACATTAAAGCTGATGGCTTTCGATTTTGGCGTTGGCAATACATACACCGCCTCATCAGATAAGCTATTATAATTTGGCCTTTTTGAAATATAATGGTCCTCTGATAATGTGGATTTAGAATAACATCACAAATCCACTTCCTTCCTTTTTCACCTTCATTGAAACAACATAGCCATACAGTTTCCAAACAGATAATTACTATAAGAAGCCATGAATGTGATTTTTGTTTTTACTCCTTCGCTTTTTAATTTAGAGCGGTGCTCCTCTAAACCAGAGCTGTAGCCAGGTGGGGTGAAGCGCAACAACCACAACAAATGGGTGAGTGGTTTACAACCAATGTAAATGCAAATGAATGTGATTACTATACACTGGTAGTCATTGAGATGTATGACACTACTTTGAGAACATCTTCATGAAATTGACACAATGTCTTGTCATGTGTTTTACATATCCGCTCCTGTGGATGCCGTGTCTCTGACGTGGTGTGACAACAGTATGTGGTTGTACTAACAACCTGGATGTTTCAGGTGATATGACTTTTTATCTTTCACATAAAAAGCAGTAGTTATGTTACAACGGGTCCTGAAGAAGGCATGAAAAATGTTCGTTGATATGCTGAAACATGTTGACCACTACTGATCACGGATATTTTGTTAAATCTGTGTTTGCACTGAGTTTTTAGCGTTGGAAGTCTGGGGGATACCAATAAATCATTTATATCCACCTAGCCTATCTAATTTTAAGTATTGCACCTTTCACTTTTTTCACTCACTCTCACACTGCTTTTTCATTAGCCACACCAACACTGTAAACTTTTACACGACCTCCCTTTATAAGTACACTTCATGCACATTTGAATACGGCTAAGATAACAACTAGCCGTGTGTTATGTCTCCTGGGCAAGGAGTACCCAAATGATGCAAAAGAGGGCGGTACAGTGTGGTTTCTGATGGGAATTTTTCCCTATGCCCTTGAGTCTTAACTCAAATACTATCACACTTAGTTCACTTTGTTTGTTCCCACTAAGTTGTCTGTATGGTGTTGGAGCTGCGTCCACAGTTGAGTGGTTTCTCCGACCTTTAGGTACTCTTTTGTGTATTGAGAGACTGTTTTGGGGCATGTACCTAAGGTGAGTCGTTAAATTCGCCCTTGGACCCTCTTATTAAAGTGTTTGTTTTTTGGTCCTATTAATTCTACATTGCCGAAATTAATGGGACCTGCAGTATTGTTAACTCCGAAGGTTCAGAAGGAAAACCCTTGCTCTGGAACACTCAGAATGACACCATAAATTCAAGTATCGCAAAAAATATAAATATTACTAACTTTAATAAAATAATAAAACGGTGAAAAGAAAAACCAGACTGCCAACTCATCTGTTTTTGGAAGTTTATAGATAAGCTCTTTTAGAAATGTAAATCGTGGATGATGCTGATCACAACATAAAGAACGTGTTATGTTTTAAGTGAAATGTGTGAGAAACACAGGTTTGTCATTTTATTCATTAGCAGAAAACTGACAAAAAAAGATAAATACATAATCGGAATAAGTCTTGTTTATTATTTACAGTGCCTATCACAGCGTGGCCAGACTTGGGGCAGATATTAACTGTTTAGGACTGTTTATGATGCTATGGCTTAGGGATGCGATGATTGTGTGCATTATTTCTACTGTAATGGTGTTTTAATAATAAACAATATATTTTCATTCATTGATTCATATGACCGCACTCTGAGTTTGGGATACACATTAAGTAGAATTCCTGTTCTCCCAATAACAAACCCAGCTGCAAAGCATTGATGCTAGAGGCTTTCACATCTTAATTGTAAGCCCTTTTTGCTGAATAGGCATACTCTCATTCAACCAGTATTAATCTTGTTTATTAACGAAAGGTGCATCTATTTTCCCACAAAATGCTGATTTTAATCCTGCACGATTTGTGCATAGCTTTTGGGCTCAGGATTGGGTCCTGGAGAGCTCCTGTGACCTCGAAGGGTATTAAGAGCCTGTTTACTCCACCATTACACCAGTAAGCCTCGCCTCTGCCTGCTTGTTGGGACTCGTCTGTGTAACATTAAACCCAGCGCAAATAAAACTAAATAGATTTTTGGCCTGGCAAGTGTTCCAATTTAGTTTCACACTGTGTGGCAGATTTTGTGCTAAAGAATGCCTTGGGAGGAAGTCGGTTAAGCTGCAAACCTGGAAGCGCCAGTTTTGTATTAAGCCTTTTTGTGCTGATCCGCTTAAATGGTGCATTGTAGTGTAGACCATCCACATGATGTACTTGTTGTGGGCAGTGTTTTTGAGGTCGGAACAATGTGTGTTTTCTTCTCCTGAGCACCACTGCTAATTTGTGAAAACAAGATATTATATTAAGCTTCTAGCTTCCTTCTCCAGCTGTAATCACAGTAAACTAATGGAGGTACCATTTTCCGCTTGTAATTTCCTCGTCGAATGTTACATCTGTAATCATTACTGACCTGTAATAAGAAAGTAATGTTTGATTTAGCAAGTAATCTTGTTATTTCCTTGTACATCATCTCAATGTTCCTGCTGCCTGCTAATGCTCATCAGTCAGTCTACAGCTTAGCTTTTTACAGAAAATGCACTAAGGACCAGGGAAGAGGCGATGAGGCGTGGAGGATGGGGGTAGGCGGAATGGCGGGAACGGGAAAAAATATGTGAAAATAAAGAACGCTGGGTGGGGGAGGAAAAGAGGGCCGTTTATTGAATACTGTGGGTAAACAACACCCACCAGGTCTTTACGGACAGTTTCCAGTCCTTGACTTCAGTCAATCAATCAGCATTTATAGAGCACAGCACTGTCATCCCTTGGGGTATTGGGGCTCTGGGGTGCGAGGTCTCCGTCGAAAAGCCAGGCCTTGAAACAGCAGTAAGAGGGAAGAAACAAGCAGAAAGAGCCAAAACAGAGGGCAGAAAAACGAGTGCGCATGAATGTTCCCTAATCTGCATCAGGTCATGGCCCCAAGCAAATGAAGGGATGTCTTCTTTTGATAGGGCAGGTGCACACCAGTGTGAAAAACAGTAAAAAAATGCTATGCATAAGCATCTGTGACCGCTTCGGTAATAATAAAGTTCCCCAAGGAGCACAAAGTGTGAGTACAAATACCTGCTGTGCGCCAGCTGCACGATGCCTGTACTGCAAGGACGTTCCACCTGTTACCCAGTGCTTAATTTGAGCTGGTCGTTTCTGGTGCCTCGCACCTAAACTTTAGTATCAACACCAGTACTTGTAGAAATTCACCACATGGTGGTGCAGTCTGTCTAATTTTGAAATGAGCACCACAAAAGTTGTTTTAACATTTAATACACAATAATAATTTGCCACCCAAGCCATTATTACAGCTATGGGTGGCCTGGAATAGCCAGAATTATCACACTTGTAAGGAGTGTGATGGTTAGTACTTGTGCTGGTACTGTACTTGGCATCGTTGGCAGGGACAGTGGCTGGTGCAAGCTGCAGTGGCCTCCTGAAAAGGGTACTGGTACTTAATTTTTTATTTTAACATATTAAGCACTGCTGTTATCGCTGTCAATCCAGACTTCAACTTTCTATTCATGAACTGCATTACTATGTCTCTTGAGACACCTTTTCCTCCCTCTCCCTGGGGAGCAGCTTTTGTTCATTCTCCTTAGCTCAGACCTTCTTTTTCTCATTTAAACCTATTGGAGTTTATTTTAACACTTTAATTTGCTTAAAGTGCTGTTTGGTCTCTCTTATACATCGTTTAATGTTTTCCAAGATAAGGATGGAAAAGGGATCGTTCACCATTTATATAGTTGTTTGTCACTACTTTATATAATCCATGTGTAAATCAGGCATGATGTGGCATGCACTTTTTGTATAGGACATTTTATGTTCTTACCTTTTGCATTGAAAATAAGTGGATTATTTTTGTGTTAATAGACATTTTTATTTCTCTATTTGCCCTGTAAATCGTAATATTCAATTTTTCTGTCTATACTGATTTTTTTACCCTCTGTGTTTGTATAACATGTGGCAAATTGTATATGCTTTTATACTATTCAAAAACTAAAGATTGTCCCCGAAGAAGTGACTTGAATGTCACAAAACACGTGGTGGCCATTTTCTTTTGGGTTGATCAACTCAAAGGCTTCTTTTTTGTCCTGGAAATAAATCTGAGATGAACAGCAAATATTTGTGTCTAAGAACTTATTGAAAACGTATTCTGCTATAAAAAGATCAAGTGCTTTGGTGAAGGCACCACTTAAGTTCTGAGGTCTGGTTTGTCTCATTATTAGTGCCTTTTCTCTATGCTTAGTGTATGTTTCTATATCTGTGTGTCATGGGTGGTATCCTTTTAGGCTATTTATCATAAGTAGTGGCCCAACCCTCCTTGTCACAAGCACCCAACGCCTCCTTCACAAGGATCAACACTATTGTAATATTTAGGACACCAAACCTTAAAAGGAGAAGTAAAATATGTGGGATATTTCTCTTCTTCAAGTGCCATCCTGAAATAAATGTTGTTTTAAGAACCAGGTCTGTAATGTATCAAAACTTTGCATGAACACTGAAGGAAGTCATCTTGATGGCATGTCAAAGACATTATTGATAACCCGCTTGAATTATAAATAAATATATCAGGATTTTCTTCACGCTGCAGGCAGTAGCTGTTCCTCAGTTTATCATTTTGAGACATTAATTGTCCGGGTAAAAATTGATACCACAATACGTCGGTGAACAACTGAAAGATCACAATCGAACTATCAATAGTGACGGTCACAGGGAGTTCCACATGTGGCACCTCTTTTAGTAACCTTAGATAGTTTGTGCTAGAAGCATTTTTTTAATTTGCAAATTTTTACAGCACATTACCGAATAAGTGGCAAATGCGGCAAATTCATTACCAAGTGGAAATTTGCAGGGCTGTATAATCACATCTTTCGAGTGGTTCTTTAATTATCTAAGAGAAATTCTTATTCATTGTTGATGAGTTGTATAAATATACAATAACTGCAGGCCCTATATACAGTGCGTTCTAGGCTGTGCTGCAGGGCAGGCAGCCCGCGCGCCCATTTCCTAATTGATTTCGAGAAGGCAAGCAGGTGGGGTTCGGCCCCAGGTTCCGATCCTACGTGAGTTTATTACACGCCCCACCAGTGGCACAGGTGCATATAAATAGAGCCCTGTCTGATAAGTACCCGGTAGCTGCCGCCTCTTATTGCTCCTTTTTGCTCTTGCCATCAAACCATTGGCATGGCTTTTTCGCATTGATGCGCAGATAAGGGGATGGCGGAGGGCCGATCAGCTTGAGGACAGAATAACATTAGATGCAGACGATATCCTTCTCTTTCTCGATCACCAAATTATGTTGGGGCTCGAGTGTTAGAGATCCTTTGCCTCTAGGAAATGGCCTCTGGTCCGTGAGTTAATCAAAGCAAATCCCTTCTCATCGCGATCCATGAAGATAGTCTCACGGTGGAATGGGAGGGGCCCATACCTATTCGATGGTTGAGCATCTGATACTTGGGCTTCCACATCTCCATTAACCGGAACCTGGCCTGGTACCTCAACCTCATGCCCCTCATCCGCGATATGAAGCAAGAGTGTTGGGGAGACTAGCTTTGTTCAAGATAATGATCCTCCCCTTCTTCCTCTATGCCCTCCAGTACTTTCCATATGCCGTCTCCAGTAGTTGATTACAGAAGTTAAATTCTTCCATCAGCGACTTTTTATGGGCGGACCTTCGTTCTCCCAAAATGTTGAGTTGGGGTAGGCAAGCGACGTATGATGCAGGGGCGGCTGGTGAACTTTAAAAGTAGTGGGGCGTAAAGGCAACCACGAGTTTGCCTGCTCTTTCATGCGCGGAGATGGAGTGTATCAATTGGAACATGGGTATGGTGGTTCCTCCAACTTTTAATTCTTGTAAAATAGTTTTGTACAATGTTGAAATTTTCACACCCATTGCAATTGTAAACATGAATGCTCTCCTGACGGTGTGGATATGGAAACAATGTTCTCCATGGAAAGAAAACATGTTGCAGTCTTTTTCACCTAAAGAGTGCAAATGCAGATTTTCTGCTCTGCGCAAAACCAGACTCATGAGGTTGGAGCTAAAAAAAAGAGATATGCCAATACATCATGTCCCTCACGTTTGTGAATCATAAAAAGAAAAAATATAGTACAGCTAGGCAAATCAACTAATTTCATCAGGTTGCAACAGTTTGATCACAAGATGCAAGCACACACACTTCCATGCATGAACGCATGCCCAGACACACACTCGAACAATAGCAAAACACACATTGGTAAAATGTAAGAGGAGGACTAGAAATGTATACATTGCCATATTAATGACCAGGAAACCTTTTCTCCTCCTTGTGACTTCACTTTCTCTCTAGTTATTAGTGGTTTAGGCCAAGGTGTTGGGAAAGCTGCTTCTTTCGATAAATTCAGATTGGGGTCTCTCCACGTTAGGATTATGAACAGGGAATACCACTACAACCTCTTCAACGTGCCTACTTATCACATCCAGACAGCTAATACACATCTGGCATCGTAGCACTACACATACAAACACTGTGAGGATTTGCGAATGAGTGGCATTATTTAGCCAATCAAATGCTTTGCAAAACGTTATCGATGTTAATAGGAAACTTTGCCTCTCACACCTCAAGGTCCCAAGGATTGAAACAAGAATTACAAATACCCAGGTCATTGTGCAAAATTCCACTTGCCCGGATTACGCTTTAATTTAATTAAAACTAATGACGACGTTCAGCTTTGAGGAGGGTGGACTTTTAATGGAACGCTTGTGATCTCAAATGGGTATTAACACGGGACAAGGAAATGGTAGGCTGCGGATATGAATAATGATTTACTTTACCCCCAGTGGATTTTCAGAGGCAGTCGCAGCTTGCGGGGGGGAGGGAAGGGGGGGTTCACGCAGGGGTAGATGGCAGGGTCCAGGTAATTCAATTAAATATAATATACAAATATAAAAGAAAAGGAAAACTCACCTCAGCCGGTCCGCGCCACCTCTGCTGCTCCCCTTGGCGCCTTGTTCACGAACGGCCCTGGAGTGGAGTGGCAGCCTCTTCCAGCCAACAGGCATGGCAAAGGGCACGGCTAAGTTTCGCCTGAGGCACGCCCATTAGGAGCCCAAAGGGCTCCTAATGGGCATGCGCAAACAAGGGAAAACACAAGTGCGCATGAGTGGGCAAGGTGCGAAAATTCGCCCTCCGTCCCCACTCATGCGCACTTGTGTTTTGCTGCTACCCCTGGTGACAGTCATGTCAGTCAACATGACGCCAGACCGCCCACCCCCTTCATGGGGGGTCCGACGTCATGCTGACTAGTTCTCCCTCGGCGTCTTTGAACTTAAGAAAACTGATTCAGTTTACTTATGTTCAAACGCCGAGGGAGCAATGGACGCACTGTGGCTGGTATGATGGTGATCTTGGGTCTGCTGATGACAGCTCTTTTACTGGCAATGCAACTAGTGGTCACCAATGACTGATTAACAAGGAGCTGGGATGACCCGGCTGATCGACTGGAGCTTGCTCGCTTGGGCCTGGAGGCTCTCATGGGGTTGCTCTATGGTAATTCAATCCCCCTATCCCTTTCTTGCCTGATTGTGGTGGTACTCAATGTGTGGGGTGCAGTGCTACACTTCACAAGATGGGATAAGTCACTCATGCAACTCACCATCCTGTGGGAGAGACGCTGGTTACAGCACACATTGCAACTTGAGGGCTTTAGGGTGTGGGATAGGATTGAGCTGGTGACGTCTGGCAAGGTGGACCTCTCTTTTCCTTCCAAGACCTGTTACGGCAGTTCTACTTAGCGCACTCCCAATTCCACAAATACCTACAGCTGCGCCATGCCCTGTCCTCTCACCTGCTAGACTCTACTGTCCTTCCTGAATTTAGCCCACTCGAGGCTAAGGTGCTCATGGGTCAACTTGGTAAAGGGGTGATTTCCTGTATCTATTGCACATTAGTCATTCACACCCCGGAGGACACTCCGGAGGAGCAATGGTTGGGCCACTTGGAGGCGATGGACTGGCGAGATGCTTGCACAGCACCTTCGGATATCGTAGTTTTCTCCAGACTGCGCTCCCCAACTGTGTTAAGTGCATACTTGTTGCCTCACACCCTAGCATATGTGGTGAGCAGGGGCTCTCCTGCATCCTACTCGCTTTCACTGCCCTGCTGACTTCTTTCACGTGGATTGGTCCAGTCCCCGACTGCAGTGATTTTGGTGGGGAGTGGAAACAACCCTTTCCCAAATCCTGGATAGAAAGGTGGAACTAACACCGAGGGGTCAGCTTTTTGAGTATCCCGAAGGACTGGAGGGCCCTGAGCTGAGTGCATAACCCAGTGTATTCTGGTGAGGCAGGCTCAGAAGTGGGAGGATCCTATGTTGTGAACACAGATGTTGAAGAATATGTTTTTGTAACAGTGCTGATATAGAGTATCTAGAACAGGTTTGAGCTAACTACAGAAGATCATGAGGGGAAGCCATTCAAAATCAGAAAGGCTGGCTGAAGCCTTGCGAGGCTGATATTTTACACAGCCATTTTGGTGTGGCATGATGAAGCAGTGACCTGGGAGTAGAATAGAGTGTCACTGTGTTTTTGAAACCAAGACGAACAAAGTCTCTTGTGCTCAAGATTGCTGGCATGCGTCTTAGAGTGATAAGATAAAGCAGCAGCCTGACACCAGAATGAAAGGAACGCTGGGCTGCTTGAAAGGAGGCAAGACGAGAAGAAGCCTTTGTTCACTGTGAAAAGCAGTGGTGCCCTGGTGGCAGGATAACAGGGAGCTGCTGCAGGGTGTGTTGAAATGTTGATGTTTCATGAATTCTCACAAAATAGAGACATCTACTCTGCTGTCTTAGGGTCATGCATTTCCTATGCAAAGTGCAATAGAATGTCAGCTTATGTCCAGCCTCATACTAAAATGAAAAGATGCATTTTGCAGGCAGCAAAAATGTTTAAAAAAAAATGCATATTGATTCATGTAAAAAGGCATATATGAGTTAAATATTTGAATTAATGCTGATTGATGGTCCTTTGACGCAGTAAAATAGTACCTCAACCATTGCTAAGAAGGTGAAAGGACACACTTAACAGCCAATAGCATGGGTAATAGTCCTCTCAGATGGAGCCCAAAATCCACTCTATGGCGGTGATCTCACTGAAGACGTGACTGCTGGGTGGAATTAATGTGGCAGGTTTAGATGGCAGCACTTGCCTTCCTCAGTAGGAGTCTCTCAGGCCGGATGCAGATGGGGGGCTTGGATGGGCAGAGGAAGCCTCAAAGCTGGTTATCACCTAGAGGGTGTCTTTGGCAATTGCGGCCTCCAGGCTGATCATCAGCAGGTGGGTGTCTTCAGCATTTGCAACTTCTGGGCCAGTCATGAGTTGTGCATGTTTTTTGTCAGTTGTGGCCCCCCAGCCAGTCATCAGCGTGTAGGTGTCTTCTTTTATTTTTAAAGTGTTTTAGATAGAGCAAACTAGACCCAAGACATTGGGTATCAGAGCGCTTTACATGAGCACTAGTTTCGTTACAGACGGACACATTCATTTTTGTTAGGCACAGGAAGATTAAGTGATTTGCCCATAATCGCAGGATGTTGAGCGTCATTGCAGAGACTCAAACCCGATTCCCCAGCTTCGAGGTCGACAGCTCTTTGGCAGTTGTGGCATAAAGACTGATTAGGGCATCTGCAGTGACAGGAAATCCCCAACTCTAACATTTGACAACACCAGTCTCAGGCACAGGGCAGGATTCCGATAACACAACACTGCTTAGTGTAGTTCTCATCAAAAACAGCTTGGGCGCCCCGGGGGCCCTTCACACACAGGTTGTGCCTGACTTCGCTCCCTCTCAGGTGTAAACTTCCTTTGGTTGTTTCTCACACCAGGAACATTCTGGGTCTTCTCCTCTTGGACATTCTCTCCTGCTGCAGGGCCAGATATACTCCTTTGTTCTCTCAGTAGGCTCTAGGGAGACCCTTGGCTCCTCGAGCAAACAGTGCAGACTTTAAGTACATTTCCATCACCTCTGAGGGACTGGTGTCGGGTAGACTAGCCATGGAAATACAATAGTCCTTTGAGTATGCCGCGGAGCACACCTTTCCGTCATCATGAACTTCAAACTGGAACAAGGTTGGATGGTTTGGACCCCACATTTGAGCACATTTTCCATACAGTGGATGTGAATCCAGTTTCTGAAGTTTTTTAGTATCGGTTTGGGTTGGTTCCCTTTTAGATGTTCCTCCGACTCAGCTTTTGTGCAAGGTGGTGCTCTGACAGCAGTTAATATGGCAATGGCTCCAAGCAGGAGCATCCAAAATAAGGGCACAATGATGATGTGTAAGATTTCTGCACCTGGCTGTCAACAAGCTTCCTGTAGCAGTGATCAGTAACAGACAAGATGGCAGGCCCTGCCTACAAACTTCCTTACCTTGAACAGCAGAAACTTCAGCCTCGCCCCCTTTTATTATATACCAAATAGCAGTGCTCAGGAAGAACTTACCAGCAAATTTTGCTAAGATGTTGATCATTGAATGTTTAAGAGTAGCCTTTTTTCCATTTTACCTAGCTTCAGTGTCTGGGTCGCCCCTCAGCAGTCACAGAAACGCAGTCTGTACTCTTCCTCTGTCTGGAAAAGATGCATCCACGTCCATATTGTGCCATATTAATCCAGCGGCCATCCAAAATGGATCCCACTGGTCCCAGTATTCAGATTACCCATACACGTACTGCACACACACTTTCTCATCACACACATGGAATGTCAGTGCAAGTCCTGGATTTCACATAATAGTGAAAGTTTACGTACGAGGGATCAATAAACCGACCTTTCCTTGACACACAGAAAAAGGAATGTTCCCACTAATGACTCATACAGGTTGGTACGCTGCCACCACCGTATTATGTGACTTACCTAGGGCGTGGAAATAGTCCCATGTGTGCTATGGGAACATACTTGGTGCACCACCCACCAGATCCCAGAACAGTGTCTGGACCTTGTGTTATCAGGGAAAATGCTAGTTCCCTTCCTACATGCTTGATTAGCACGGTAAAAGGGACAAACAAAAGGTCAGGATAAAGGTTTCACATGCAGTGACTTTCAGGGCAGGGGTGCATGCTTTTTTACCATACAGAAGGCATTCTACGCCAACAGTCCTGCAGACAGCTGTACTTTGAACCCAGACCTTAAAACGTAAGTTGATTTCGATGTTAAAGTTCACGGGTATCAATATGGTTCTTTTTTTCATAAATAGGCCTAGTTGTGTTTCTGTTAAGTGTGAATTTCAATCGGTTATCTTGTATTAGTGAATGTAATGCCCATTGTGATTTTATTCAGTTGTGCTTCATAAATTACTATTATGAGTAATTGACTACTACATTGACAACCTTTTTCGTTCACATGAATTTTGTGGTTTGATGTCTTTTGTAGGCTGCAGCACACACCGCCCATCCTTCATGTGTAAGGAGGCACTTTTGCCCTGCCAGGTACCTCAGTGCCAGGAGTGAAGTCTCACTTGGCAGGTACACCTTCCATATTTGGCTCAGGCTTATCTACCTTCCCAAAGAAGTATCCGTGCTCCACTGTACACTCCTACGCGGACTCTTTCTAATGTTCTTTCTGGGTCATTAGCCTACTTGAGTTCTTAAATTGAAGCCAGAGACTGAGCTAATGAGTATTAATTGCTGTCTATAGATTGCACCTCCTGTGTACCATGGGAACGGGTTGCATCTGCTCTTACTTATGCCATTTGCTGCTTTCACTGTCATGCTGAGTGTTCCATTAGGAACAGATGGTTAAACAAATGTAGTGGCTTGTTGTTGCAACATGGGCATTTTTCTGATAGTGATGGACATTATATTGATTGCTGAATATTTATCACTGAGTAAATGACATGGGTTTATGCAATGAACCCAGCTTTACCGAGAACTGTACTATAAAAAGTAATACTTAGTTTGTTAACTTTTATTTTTGTTTCAAGTCTACTTTGTGTCAAGCAGTGCCTCGAACGCAAGGTCTGGTATGTTGAAGCTCGGGTCAGTGCTAAAGTGATCAGGGTTTACAGAGCTGCTTCGGTTAATGGAATTCTTAATTGTCTCCCGGTTGGTTAAGTTGTTCAGTAGAAATTGTCTACCGTGTAGGGACAAAATCCTGTTCCCTGGAATTCAGTGTTAAGCTAAGAGCTCAACGGGTATCTGTCTTTCTGATGGAGATGTTCAGCAAAATAGTGGAGCAATATGCTCTGAGGGTGCTATAGTGGATAAGGTGCCTGTATCTTGAAATCTACTAGTTGTGGTACTGACTTTGCTGTGATGGGACGTGCACAACGTCAAATCACAGTGGTAGTCACAGAAGTAAAGTGTGAGGACTATTGTAATATCTGACCTATGGCTTCACTGCCGTGTGAATGCCTAACCCTGTCATAAAAACATTTTTAAAATGTGGACTAGAATGCAACTTTGAACCTTCACCAGCGGCTGAGAGTAATTTAAGAATTACTTTACCTAGCCTAGCCTACTCTACATAATCTGCCTTCCAGAACAAACCTATAAGCGCTACCAGTCCTAACCTATCATACCTGTCATACCTAATATAAATGACTGCTCCCACCTAACCTACCAACAGCTCTCCAGCATGCTTGAGCTTATGCTTAAACTGACGAGATGTTTGTGAAAAAGGGGTTAGCTATTTGTGTGGGACCTTAAGTGCTTCTAGAAGCATTTCTGTCCAATTGGAAGGAATCCATAGCAATGGCCTAAGGTACTGCAGCCTGCTTTAGGAAAGTGGTGTTTATAACTTTAGAAGGTCGTGAAAACGTGAATGCTGTTTCTTTAGAAATAGTGAGACCTATTCGTTTTGCCAATGCTTGTTTGACATTAAGACAGAGACGTCTCTTTCCATTCATTCATTTATACATGTGACCTTGCCGCTCCATTTTCACATCAGTGATGTATTTCAAATTCAAAGAGAAGTTATACGATCAGTTGAGCTAGTGGACGCTGGCATATGTTGACCAGTTAAGAGTGACCGGGAGGAAACCTGGCCTACTTTCCATGAGACATTAACCATAGAGGGTTTGAAGGGCAAACACTGCTGACATAGCAGGTGTGGTTGAGAAGAACTTATTGGATCCACTTCTTAGCAGTTTTTATGAGTCTCATCCACTGTCATTTTAGGAGGATGCCAAGATTTACTATGACAAAGGCAACGGAGCGGAGATGAACGCCAGGGCTGCCAACTGTCCTTCCTGAGTGTTGAGGAAGTTGTTTCTTTTGTTTGCTATTATAGTTTCAGTTACTCTCTTTATCCTGACTAGCAATCTCAGAGCACGTTGTTTTGTTCCACATATTTATGGAGCTCAGTTGTAACATCCTGAATGAGTTTGCTAGGGAAAACAGATTCCGTATGGCCTTCAGTTGATGAGGAAGTCCAATGCAACTGAAGCCTAACTCCATTGGTTCAACACCGCTTCTGTGCCCATTCCACACATCTACTAACTTGATCCACAGTTAACAACCATTAACCCTCCCAGTCCATAACTGTTGGCATAAACCCAAGTTCAACACCAGGATCACCAGTGTCCAGTATCGACCTAGTACCTGCACACAATAGTTCAACACCACCATTAAGTTGTCCACAGTCCACCATGACTCCCAGTTCACCACCACCGACATCTTCTGACTTCAGCATGCCTAGATAAACCTTATCTCCCTATGTTGCCACAACTTGTCGCTCAGTTAATCACCCAGCTGCATAATCCCTTGCCAGCGTCAGTTCAGTTACTACCACCACCAAATTATCACCGCCACTAAGCCCCGTCAACAACCATCGAACTTCCCACTTGATCCACCCAATTTCACCACCAACACCAACCACTTCTCCCTATTTACCAACACCAGCCTCTCTTGTTTACCACCTCTAATCACCTTCTAAACACATTAAATAAATACCTTCAGGATCATCGGGGCACATGCACTGTCATTACAGTTACTTGCGGCTCCATGTCCTAGCGTGTTTTCAGTCTCTCATGGAACTCTGGAAAGGTCCAGAAAAAGAAGAACGTTATGTTACTTGGTCGGTGTCATCGCTTGCCTCCCTCCTATGCGGTTCCTTATCCAATTCAGCATGGTCCTTATTTTCTTAACATTGTAATACTGGATATGTTCCTATGATTTTTGTTTACCCTGCAGGGAGCTATAATTCGGGAAGGAAAAGATAGAGCAAGCACCTTTTCTAAACTTAGCTTCAACTGAGCCTTTCCTTCTTGCAGATGTTCAGCCAAATTGTGACTTCTGATATTTGCTAGTTCCACCACCATTCCACTCCAAAACTCCCTTAACCCCTTGCATGCTCTTGACGAGCTCAGGTCGTCATGAGCTACAGTGCTCCGTTGTTCATGTCTTTAGAACGCTCGCACGCTGGGCTAATTCCCTTGCTGTGCTGAACGTTCTAAAGAATCTGGTGTGGCTATGACGAGCTCAGCTCGTCATGAGCACAGGAGCACTGTAGCTCATGACGAGCTGAGCTCGTCATGAGCATGGGGGCGCTGCGCCCCCCTCCCCCCAGCGCAGCTGGGAAATGTACCCAGCAGGGAAGGGGTTAATTGCTGGAAAGGGTTTTGCAACAGTGGATGGCCCTTCCCACTTGTTTTTCAGTCAGTTTGATCGGGCAGTGTCACAGGTTTAGGAGGAGTTTTCATTCTACAAGCACTCATCTTATCTCCATTCTAATATCTTTCAGGACTGCAGTTATCTCCCTAATACAGAGGTAGATATCCCTGCATGATTCATGTGTTGTTGTCTTTGATGGATAGAATACCCTGACACTGAACGGAATGACGGCAGCACTAGGCTAAAAAATCAGAGTACCTACGAGTTATAGAGAAGCTTTCGGGACCACTAGATCCTGGGGGAGCTGTTGGTGGTGACTGGTGGGGTTCT
Source organism: Lissotriton vulgaris (assembly GCF_964263255.1). NCBI lineage: Eukaryota > Metazoa > Chordata > Amphibia > Caudata > Salamandridae > Lissotriton > Lissotriton vulgaris. The sequence goes on along the minus strand of NC_141694.1, from coordinate 1,486,635,051 downwards.
AATTCTGAAACAGTCTGTCACTTTTTATAAGCAGCAGTGAAGAATATTTGTTGTCTAGTTAGATGATGTTGGTCCCAGGCTATTCCTTCCAGAAAAGAAACAAAGGAAATATCCTATCTATCCCTATGGTGGACTACAGCATTTATTTCCTCTATAGTCCCGGTAGCTTCTGGACTGGCTGCTGGAGGAGTTCTGGTAATGATAGGGTCCAACTCAGGTAGTTTGGTGCAGGAAATGATTTAGGATAGCTTTGCCTTCCTTTTTCCGATCTCTAACTCCTAGGCCTGGGATGGTAAAGACTGTTGTATGGAAAATTGGTGTTGGTTTGAAGGTAGCCTTGCGTCCCTAGCCGGAGTGTATATAGTGTTCTTCGGGATACTACAATTTAATCAGAAACCTGTGGTCAACTGGTTTGGTTTAGTTAGTGCAGTTCAGCAGCCTTTTGATGATTCCTGGCATGAGCGACAAAGGCAAGTCTTTGGCATGATTCAAAGACCTATAGGCATAAACAGATCTAATCTGCCTAACGACAGTTCTTGGAGATTAGTGTTCTAGGAATATAATAAAATTTCAGGATCTACTTTTTTTGCTTCATGTGTCCTTCACCTCTCGTTGGGGTTGTTGGTCAGAGAAAGGTTAGAATATGTGGATATTTGGTGAATACATGCAACTTCAGTGCAGTGAATGTCACAGAGTATCGGTTCCACCCTTGTGATGTGAGGATTTCCAGGATTCTAGTATCTCTGGTATTGCTTCCACTCCTATGAACCATTAAGATAAGCGGTTTTCTGTCTCAAGGTGAAGAAGGCCAAAATGTTGCCCAGGGAGTGTCTTCTAGTGCAGGGGGTACGGGATTGTTTTTTTGTTAATGGTTGCCAGTTAGTTCCATTTTTCTCCTGATCGATATTGGATATTATGTGTGTTTGACCTGTCAGCCTTAGGGAGGTCTTCCCCTAAACATTTTGCCTTCCTCTTCAATTGTTGCTGATCTTGTTTTTGCTGGCCTTAGGACTCTCCACGCTTTACCCCTGTTTACGATTATTAAAATGCATGTGCTCTCTCCTTAAAACATAGTAACATTGGCTCATCCCCTTATGGCATATTTAATTTACTTATAAGTCCCTTTTAAACTGGTAGTATGTGTACCAAGAGGCCTGTAAATGAAATGCTACAAGCGGGCCTACAGCACTTACTGTGCCAGCCACTTAAGTAGACCTTTAGACACATCTTAGTCCTGTCTTTGCAGCCTGTGTATGCAGTTTTAAACTGCGATTTCGACCTGGCAAAATTAATCTTTTTCCAAATCCAAACCTTCCTTTGTAATACATATGCGTCAACCCTAGCATAGGCCCTAAACAGCCCACAGTGCAGGGTGCAGTGTAATTAAAAAGTAGGATATGTACTTTTAAGTTTTACATGGTAAAAAACTCTTAAGTTCGTTTTTCACTACTGCAAGGCCTACCTCTCCCATAGGATAACATTGGAGTTACTGTATTACTTTTAATAAGCTGTAATTTACAAATGGGTCATGTTCAGTGTCTTTGGAATTGTATTGGAAAATCCTAATTTATGGTGAATTCAGATTTTAAATTACAATTTTGAAAATGACACTTTTAGAAAGTTGCCATTTTCCTGCCTTCGCCATTTAGTTCCTGTAGGCTGTCTCTGGTCACATGACTGGGTGTAGCTGACAGTTGGGTTTTGTGTATGCCTCACACAATAGAGAGCTTAGGTATTTCTGGATGAGCGTTCACTGGCAAGATGGGAGGGTGGAGCTGGTGTCCTGTCTCTACACAAAGGGCTGAACACCCGCTGTAGTTAGTTTGGAGCCAGGACAGGGTCGGCAATATGCCTGGAGACTTCAAAGGTAATTTTAGAAGCTTCTTACACCTTCCAGAGGAAGGGTACCAGGGATAAATATTGGACCTCAGACACCGCTTCTTCGGTACACTTCTGGACCTGAGGTTACTCTGCCAGGCAGAAGGACTGTTGTGTTGCTGAAAGGACTGACACTCTGCTGGATTGCTGTCCTGCTGGGCTGTGGGCTTGCTGGATTTCTGCCTCGTGCCCGAGTCAGAGGAATTGGACCTGCACCTGAATCCAGGACTCCCATAGTGACTCAAAGGGCTAGTCTGCTGGCTTCTTATTCAGAGCGACAGGCTCACAACCACCTGAACCAGCTGCCAGAACTAGGTGGAGAAAGCCCCTGACCCCGAAGTGGTCCCTTGATGAGACCTCAGACAGGCAGAGTTGAAGTTTCTGGGCTTTATGGGACTGTGAACTGGCCCGTTGGTTCTGAAACTTTGTTAGCCGCACAGCCCACCAGCCTGAAATTTCCTTCAGCCGGCTTAGAAATGGGGTTCTCTTGTTGGCAGAGGTAGATACCTTTGTCCACAGCGGTATGAATACAGCGCTACGAGACCTCAGGGTAGAAGTGCGCTATATAAATACAAACACATTTACATTTTCATTTACATATGGTAGAAATAGTTCAGTTTAAAGCAAATTGCAGATGCAACACTTTTCACACAAAGTACCTTTGATGCGTCCCACAAACAAACAAAACGGGCCGCAGGGAAGGTGATGCGTTGGTTTCTTACACTCATGGAAGGTGATGCGTTGGTTCCTTGCTCCGGGGACGGTGATGTGTCGGTTCCTTACTGTTGCGCAGGGGAGGTGAAGCGTCGGTTCTTTACCGGAGGGGAGGTGATGCGTCTGTTTCTTACAGCATAGAGAGGTGATGTTTCGGTTACGTACTGCGTCCCCCAACGATGCAACAGACTTAGCACCTTCATGCGATGCGACGATCAAGGATGATGTGTGGATTCTTGCAGGCCTTGCGTCAAAATCAGTGCGGTGATCTCGGAGATCGATGCACTTGATGCAGCGTGCAGCGATTTCTCGAGCCGCAGCAGGCTCTGCAATGGTTTCTTCGGGGATGCATCGGAAACCGGTACAGATCCGTCCCGCTTCTCGGTGTCGTGTTGATTTTCTAGCTCCCCACGGAAAACATTCTCTAGAGGTCCAAAACAACAGCAGGGTACCTCTTTGCAGGTCAGAACTCCCAGCAAGGCAGTTTAGGGGAACTGGTGGTGAAATCAGTATTTCCCTGAGACTTCAGAACAGGAGGCAAGCTCAGTTTCAAGCCCTTGGAGATCTTCTTCAAGCAGGGGACACAGCAAACAGCAAAGTCCTTTTCTTTTTTTCTTGGCAGTAAGTAGCCACTGCAGGACAACCCCAAACAGCAAACAGGACAGGGATAGTATTCCTCCTCAGCTTCTCCAGCTCTTCTATTTGGCAAAGGTTCCTCTTGATTCCCAGAAATGATCTAAAGTTCTGGGGTCTGGGCCCCAATATTTATGCTACAAATTCCTTTGTTCTATGGTGGCAGAGAACCCCTGTGCTCAGTCCACACTGGTTCTGTCCTCTCTGGTGCAGCTTCGTGGCAGGAGGTGGAGGCCAAGCTTGGCAGACCAAGCCCATGCAGGTGAAAGGAAACCTCCTCTCCTTACTCTAAATGCAACCCATGTCTATTCAGCCCAGTCCTGGCACATCAGGCTCTCTGGGGCCACTGCTCCTCCCCAGCCCCTGTCATCCAAAAGCCAGACATGCAATACACAAACCTAGCAGAGGCACACTGGATGGCTAAGCAAGAAAATACCTACTTTCTAAAAGTGGTATTTTCAAACACAGAATGTAAAAATCACCCTCACTAAAAGATGCATTTTAACATTCTGAGTTCAGGCATATCAAACTTTATTTTCCTACCTTTCTTTTCCTACCTTGGGTAGTTATGTTTATAAGATATTATAAACAAACTCCCCATTCTATCCTATGGGAACAGGTAGCTTTGCAATAGTGAAAAACGAAATTGGCAGTAATTCACTATAAGGACATGCCACACACACACACCAGGGCATGTTCTACCTTTCACATACCCTGCACCCTGCCCACATGGGTACCTTGTGCCTACCCGAGGGGTGACTGACATCTAAGAAAAGGGAAGGTTAGGGCCTGGCAAGTGGGTGCATGGCAGTGTAGTGTAGTTCCTATATTCCCAATAGGCTCTGCGCATTGGAATAACATAAACTATAGTTTAGACGTAGGACTGAAGTCGACTAGGTCTCTATTGAATATGTTAAACTTAATTGTGAATGCCAGCTAGCTCAGAGGTCACTAGAAACTTTCTCGAATACACAAGAAGGGATTAGTTTCTGACAATCATATAACATGACAACTTTGTTCCCCAAGAATAAGAAATATATCTTCAGAGTCGCGGAAACAATAGATGGCTATTTCACTCAGTCAATCGTGCATGCTTCGTTTCACCAGGGTTTTTGCAGAGAAATAGAGAGACGGGCGTTATCAATAAAAAGGTTATTTATTGAGCAGTCTTCTTTCTCATGCAAGAGAAGTTAATTGCAACAATCGTAATACTTGCTATGAAGTAAAGTGCATACAGTAAAATAGTATGATGAAATAATACTGTAAAAGCATGATATGGTTTCTAAGCCATAACATACATAAAATAGATAAAATACATACAATGATAAATAATGACTAAAAGTACTCAACTGGCGCATCTAAAATACGCCTACCCTGGTGTACCTAACCTAAGTCTAGTACAAGGGAAGAAGTAAGTGAGGTGTAGCTTGAGTTAAATAGTTTCTGCCAGGAATCTATCCAAGAATACTCTAAGGGTCTAATCAGCTCTGTACCTTGGTTATAGAATGAAGGAGGTCTTGTATCTCTCTCTCAGGAGTCTATCTCCCAGTAACCCGCAAGGGTAGAAGGGAAACACGAACTGGATTTCTCAGCAGGAGAAAATACAGCGTCTCGCTCAGTGCGTCAGCTGGAGGGTCGGCTTCCTACGGCACTCGTTACAGCAGGGCGTCGGGCAAGTAGTTAGTCGATCTGCTCCAAACCACTGTGTGTTTGCTAGGGCAGATATGGGTATATTTATACCTGGAAGGTGCCGAGTTTGACGTAAGGGTGGACATAATAACGTCACTAAGAACTCGAAGTTCTTTACACACTCCAGGAGTTCTGGGACAAATCAATACTGAAGCAGGGGGAAGTCCTGTACTGCTGAAGGCTGGTTGTCTTCAAGAACTCGTTGTACTCTAGGAGCTTAGTGGAAGTAGCCATCCCGTATTTGGACTGCATTGGCTATGCCTAAATATGGTTATGATTCTTATGCCTATATAGGGATATGATAATTTATACCTATATAAGGGCATGAATCAGGAAAATTACACTACAGCCCTAGATACGTTACAACAGCAGTACCAGACTGCACACAGGCTTTGCAATGGCAGGCCAGAGTTACATTTACAGGCTGCTCATGTGGGTGGCACAATTAGTGCTGCAAGCCCACTAGCAGCATTTGATTTACAGGCCCAGGGCACACACAGTGCACTGTACTAGGGACTGACAGGTAAATCAAATAGCCAATTATGGAAACACCAATCCATAACAACAATTTACAAAGGGGAGCACTTGCACTTTGGCACTGAACAGCAGTGGCAAAGTGCCCAAAGCATCTAGACCAGCAAAACGGAGTCCAATACAAAGCAAAAACACAGGAAGCAAAGGCAAAAAATGCAGGGGAGACCCACGCCAATGGTGCCAGGTCTAACACCGACCCTTTGAGCTACAGCATATAACTCTTGAGATGGCAATAGGATGTTTGCACTACAGCGACGTCCATCTGCGACTCAAGGCCTGCTCTTTATAGTACATCGACGACTGTCCGCAGCGCTTCCCTGCTCCTTGCAACCGCGAACGGGACTCCTTGCACTGGACTGAGAAGGTAACTCTTTAGCTGACTAACCTGGTCCCTGTATCCGCCCTGCGCTCCATCGCAGTCAGCCGGATCTTGTGACTCTCTCCCGGACTTGCATGACCAGATAGCCGCGAGTGGAGTATTGGGCTTTTTGGCACTATTAACACTAAAATCTTAAAAAATTCATATTAGATTTTTGGCATTTTGGTCTTATTTTATTTATTAAATATTGTTATATTTATTATAGTTTTCTAAACTGGTGTGGAGTCCTTATGAGGTGTGTTTTCACTGTGTTACTGTTTGAAGTCTTGCACAAATACTTTACACATTGCCTCTGAACTAAGTCTGACTGCTCTGTGCCAAGCTACACGGGTTTGAGCACACGTTAATTTAGGGTTGCTTGTGACCTCCCCTGAGAAGAATTGTGGTTGCTGTTTGAGAAGGGGTTCACCCCCCTCAACCAGTAACCCAATTTCTTACAATGTGCAATAGTCACACTTGGGTTCATTTTTCAGTAGCTTCTATAGTTACAGGAGCCAATATTCATGTTTCTGCCCTTGAATTTGTTTCTTGTTTTGGGATCTTTGATTTATGGATGATGGAGCCAAGTGGGTGGCTACACAGGCATCAGGGCTCTGGGTATCTGTGTCACTCTGACAGTCTTCCTTCCTTGAGGCTAAGGACAAAGTACCTTTATAGGGTTGTTGTGATTAAAGAGTGTTTCCTCTCCACCGACCAAAATTAGGTTTCAGGTTGCAGTTAGTCCGTTGACTTCTTTATCGGATCTCATTATGTGCCTCTTCGCGGGTAATGGGTCAAGTTCTTATGCATTGGGTTCTATTAGTGCAGGAAATGCTTTGACCCTTGTTATAGAAAGACACCTTCATGTGGGAATCACTTGCTGAAGAGTCTCTGTACAGGCCAGTAATCAACAAGACCTTCAGCTCTTCACGTGTGTGCACTCCAGTGTCTGTCAGTGAGAGTGCCAACGTATGCCAATCTTTCTATCAACTTGGTTTGAAGGAATACCTCTAGGCATTGTCTCACAAATGTTGTTGTGGTAGGGAATATTCGCTTTTTCACCCTGGTTAGGTCGAAGCCTGCGTTGCAGTGCATGCGCTGCTGCAGGCGAGAGTTCTTATAAACAAGAAGGGGCATGAAACCACGCCCCTTCTTCCATTGGCCGGCCTCGCCTAACAGAGGCCTGCCTCTGGACAATGCCCCTATTTGGGTGATTTGTCCGGCTGTGATCCCGCCTCTCGAGGACCGGGTGACATGACTTACGGTGCCGCAAGCGTATTCTCTGAAATATCGCCATGGCAACCATGAGTCAGGTCACCAGTCCCGGAGGGGCGGGATTCATTCTCGCGTTTCCGGTGATTTTTTTTTTTTTACTTTTCGCTGTCATTCCTGCGCGTTCCTCGGCGGTGGAGGAGGTAGGGAAGAGGCGGTGCTGGTTTTTGTTGACGCAGTGTATAGGTTGTGAGGCTGTGCAGCTGCTACCGCAGTGGCTGAGCAGAGGAAGGAAGAGTTCTGGCCTCCGTTTCCTGGCTGTGGCATTTGTGCCATGGGAGGCTTTCTCATGATAGCGAACATCGGAAGCTGGAGACGGCAGAGTCCCCATGTCTGAAAGGCTCGGTGGTTTCTGATGCTGCCCCGAAGGCTCTCGCTTCTCAAAGTTTACTGAAAGGTGTACTGACGGTAGGTGGGCAATGCTTCCTAAACTCTTTAGGGTTTGGGCAACTCCGTCAGAATGATTAATTTGCCCAGGATCACACCATTTCGGTCAAATAGGGGAAGCCAGGATTAAAATGTATTTGAGTCGACTATTGATAATCTGCGCAGGACATAAAACAATTTCATAAGTTGTTGATTATAGCCATTGTTATTGACAACTGCTAGTGCGTGCCTGGGGTTGTGCTTTTTGAACCTTCTTCCTCTTTTAAAATCCTATTTTGTTATTTGTTGTTTTGTTGCTTTGGTTCGAACTATGCGCTTTTAATTACTTGGATGACTTTTCATCACTAACGCCCTGATTCCAAGTTTAATGAATTTCATGCACAGATTCCGCTAGGGCCAGTATCACCACATGGGTTTCCACCTGTTGCGAGGTAGACCCCAGAATGTGGAAAACAGCCGACACAGGATTACCACGCAGAATTCACATGGTATGCTGAGCAGTTTAATGCTCTCATTTACCACCTGCTGGGAGCAGATGGTAAATGGAGGGAAGAATAGGTTTGCAATGGGAGAGTACTGCATGCCCCCTCCCCCGGGATGCTCGGGAACGAGCATCGGCTGTTGTTGCACCCAAAGTCTATGCAATTATACTGACCTGACTCTCTGGCTGTAAAATCGGGTCTGAGGGTGGATATGGGAACAGGTGGCTTTTCTTGATCCCGTCCATTCATGGTCGCCCGACCGTTAATGTGCTTCATATGACCAAGGCTCATTCTTTGTGATATAAACATATCTTTTGGTTCCACATAGTTCGCTAACAGGTGTAAGTGACTGAACGGCGGGGGCCCTTGCTGTGAGTGCTCCGCTCTTGCACGGGATATGGTATGCATAAGCAAGTTTTATATTTGTTTTGTTCCTGCCTGGGGGGAGAAAGCTAGCCTTTGCTCTCCCTGAACCCAAGGATCTGTGTTTTATTCTAACAAACCTGAATCTGCTGCAGACTGACTGGGCAGAGCATGTCTCATCTCGCCTCCTGCCTACCCCTCCATCCCTGGCCTGGAAGGAACACGCAGCGCGGGGGAGTTCCCTCGGTCTGCACTACTGTGCAGGCTGCGGAGGGTCTTCCTTAAAACCGAAGGTAACCGTAAACAGGCCGTTTAATATGCACCGCTTGGGTACATGCACTCTGCATATCACTGCAAGGGTCTTTAATGCCTGCAGGGTGCGTTGTTTATGTACTATTTTTCTGTTAACTTCCTGCATAGCTGTTAAGCCACCTATACAGAACAAAATAGGTGTGATAGAGGTACACATTGTCTGGGCCTGCATAATGACAACTTGTCCTCCCAGAGAGGAGGCTTGCTGTTAGATTGTAGTGGTCTTAGCATGCTGTCAACGGTAGCAGTACCCTCCTCCAAGATATGCTGCCAGTGCCACCTCAGGGGCTTTTTATCTTCTGCTCATGGTCAGTGAGCGTGTGCCATCAATGCTGTAGCATCTGCTTCTGTCTGACAACTGGCGAGTACATTGCCTGTGCTGTACTTAGCAAGTGTTGAAGCTGGATTCCTGTTTACATATCTATTTTGTTTTTATTATCCTAGAATGTCCTATTTTTGTTACCTTTTTTAGGTCGAGTAATTTATTGTTAGGTCGAGTAATGTTCGAGGCATATGGGCTGCAGATGGTACATTATGAATAGATCGCCATCTGGTGTTGGGCTCGGATGATTGCACTTTGTTTTTCTCTTGGAGAGTCTTTTGTCTCTTGGTGACTCCTCCCTTGGTTGGTAGTGCGCATGGGCATCGGCTCCATCCTTAGATTGTTTTTTTCCGCCATCGGGTTCGGATGAAGATCGAGACGCTCCAGATCAACTTCAGAAGAAAGTGATTTTCGGCGCGTATTCCCTTTCCAATTCGACGGTATTGTTATTCGAACGCGTTCATTTCCATTCCGACGCGTTACAAATTCAAAATAGAAGAGAAAAACTTGGATCTACGTTGAAGAACAGGAGGCCTTTCTCGACGCAGTCAAGCCCGGAGTCCATGGAAAGGACTCCATTCAAAAAATGTCCAACGTGTGGTGCTAAGTTCCCACACAAGGACCTACACGAGGTGTGCAACCTCTGTCTATCGCCTGAACACGAATCCAGGGACGGCGAAGCCTGCGCAGCATTCTCCTCCAAGCTAACGATTAGAAATCGTCGAGCTCGAAGACACGAGGTTTCCAGAATGCAGGCGGAAGCGATCCCGGAGCTGTTCGGAGACGAACAAATCGAGGAAGAAGAGGACCAGTCGGGGTCGGAAGGGGACCAGTCGGAGGTTGAAGAACTCATCGAGCAACAAACCGTGAGTGACGACGTCCCCTTACCGAAAAACCGACCCCGTGCGGTAACGACCCCGCCCTCGGGCCCGGTCAAACCGCTGAAAAAAGTTTCCGACGCCCCGCCCTCGGGCCCGGCAACGAAACCGAAACTGAAACCGAAACACTCGGACTTCCACCATGTCGGATCCGAGAAAAGGGCGACATCGACTTCGGCACCGAGGCTACATACAAAGGAGAGCTCGGTATCGAAACATTCCATGTCGAAACATAAATATGACTTATCGCCCAAGAGACACTCGATACCAAGAAAGTCGGAATCGAGCAGACATTCGGTGTCGAAAACAACAAGATCTGACGATCGAAAACAAAAGCACCTCTCGGAACCAGGACCCTCGGTACCAATTCAGGAGCAACAGACAGATCCCAAACAAAATATCTTGTTTATTGATCCACAAACTGGGAAAGTGGTCACGAAGAAGAGAAAGAGTGAACAGTCAGAAGATAAACCTCTTCCTTCAAAAAAGAGAACAATGGGGACGAATATAACTCCTCCTGCTTCTCCTCGTCCTAGAGTAACACCCTCTTCTCCTATTCCTCACAATAGGCCAAATATTCCTACACCTTCCACACCAAGACCAGCTACACCTCAGTCAGATGTAGACAGTGATCTAGGGGAGGGAGAACCTCAAGGGGATGACGAAACTATCCCAGATGAGGAGGATCCATGGGAAAATTATGATGTAGGGTCAGATGAGGACAACGACCCAGAGTTATATCCCTCAAAGCCTTCACCACCTGATGATAACACAGGTTTTGTGCAGCTCATTAATAGGGCAGCAAAATATCACAAACTAGATATGCATACAGAACCTCAAATAGAGGATTTCTTGTTAGAGACTCTACCTAATGCACAGAGAACATCAGGTACTCTTCCTATGTTGAAGGGTCTTCTTACTCACACAGAGGAAATATTCGAAAACCCAGTGAGAGCCAGGGTGTTAAACCCAAGAATCGATAAAAAATACAAAGCGGCTCCAAAGGACCCAATATTTATTAGAGGGCATGTACCTCTAGACTCGCTGGTGGTCTCAAACGCTCGTAAAAGAGCAAACTCATTATCTACAGGAGAGGCTCCTCCACCAGATAAAGAGTCGAAGTTAATAGATGCATCAGGCAAAAGAGTAGCATCACAGGCAGCGAATAGCTGGCGTATAGCCAATACACAAGCACTACTCGCACGTTACGACAGGGCACATTACGATGAGTTAGAAAAACTTCTCACACATCTCCCAAAAGAACATCAGAAGAAGGCAGACCAATTAATACAGGAAGGTAAAATAATAACCAATACTTCCATTAAGTGTGCATTAGACGCAGCAGACACTGCAGCAAGGTCGATTAACACTAGTGTCATGCTAAGAAGGCACGCATGGCTTAGAATCTCAGGATTCAAACAAGAAGTACAAACAGCCCTACTGAACAAACCATTTGATCAGAAGACATTGTTTGGCTCAAGCACAGACGAGACATTAGAAAAAATGAAGAAAGATACGGAAACGGCTAAGTCAATGGGAGCATTGCAACAGCCAACACACAGAGGTTCCTTTCGTAGATCCACCTATAGAGGGGGCTCAAAGAACACAGGAACGAATCAGCAATCCACATCTTTCACACCAACATCACCCAGAGGTAATTCAAGAGGCAGTTACAGAGGTAACAACAATAAGGGAAGAGGCCGCGGAAATAATAACAACCGCAACGCCTCAACACCAAAACAGTGACTTCATAGAACTCCCCCCAGACCACATAACACCGGTCGGGGGACGTCTATCACAGTTCCTACCTGTCTGGGAAAACATCACGTCAGACAAGTGGGTGAGACAAATTATCCAACATGGTTATTGCCTAGAACTCACAGCTACCCCACCAAACATCCCCCCCAAACAGCGTCCAATGAGTCAAGATCATCTGACATTGTTAAGAGAAGAAGTGCTAGCACTTCTACAAAAGCATGCAATAGAGAAGGTCCCAAAAGATGAACAAGGAACAGGAGTATACTCTCTATACTTCCTGATCCCCAAAAAGGACGGGTCCCTAAGACCAATATTAGACCTCAGACCTCTCAATGCTTACATAAATTCGGAGCACTTCCACATGGTCACGCTCCAACAAGTACTCCCTTTACTGAAGAAAGGGGACTTTCTTTCTACACTGGATCTAAAAGACGCTTACTTTCATATCCCAATTCACAAAGCTCACAGAAAATACCTAAGGTTTGTGTTAGAAGGACAACACTATCAGTTCAAAGTCCTTCCGTTCGGTGTCACAACAGCACCGAGAGTTTTCACAAAATGCCTAGCTGTGGTGGCAGCACACCTAAGAAGACAACAAATACATGTCTTCCCATACTTGGACGATTGGCTAATAAAGGCCAAGTCAAAGGAAGAATGTCTTCACAACACACAGAAGACAATTCAATTGCTGCACCACCTAGGGTTCACGGTGAACTACAAAAAATCACACCTGCAACCAAACCAGATTCAGCAATACCTGGGGGCTACAGTAGACACAGAAAAGGCAATAGCATACCCCAACCCAATCCGAGTACAGACAATGGTCGGGTTAATACAAAGATTTCAACCACAACACTCACTACCAGCACGAGTGTTTATGCAACTATTAGGCATGATGTCCTCCTGCATACTGCTAATACCACATGCCAGACTACAAATGCGCCCACTACAAGAGTGTCTAGCGACACAGTGGAATCAGGCTCAAGGTCAGATTACAGATCTGGTGTTGGTAAACGACCGCACGTATCGCTCTCTGAAGTGGTGGAACACAGAAAACATTTCCAAGGGACGGTCGTTCCTAGAGCCAATTCCACAAGTAATAATAACAGCGGACGCATCGCTCTCCGGATGGGGAGCGCATATGGACAGATACACAGTACAGGGGAAGTGGAGTGTGCAGCAAAAGAAACTGCACATCAACTACCTAGAACTATTAGCAATATTTCTAGCACTAAAAGCTTTCCAAATGCAAATAACAGGCAAAGCAGTCCTGATCAGAACAGACAACATGACTGCAATGTGTTATATTCAAAAACAGGGGGGGACACACTCTCTCCAACTGTCCAGACTAGCACAGGACATATGGAGATGGGCCATTCCTCAAAAGATCTACCTGTTAGCGGAACACCTACCAGGAGTTCAAAATCAAATAGCAGACATCCTAAGCAGACAGTCAGAACAAGTACACGAATGGGAGCTGCACGACCAAATACTACAGCCATTCTTCCAAAAATGGGGGCAACCAGAGATAGATCTGTTTGCCAATCATCAGAACGCAAAATGCAAAGAATTCGCATCCAGGTACCCACACCAAAGGTCCCAGGGCAATGCACTGTGGATAAATTGGTCCAACAGATTTGCTTACGCGTTCCCTCCTCTACCACTAATTCCATTACTGGTTCGGAAACTGCAGCAACACTCAATGACAATGATACTAGTGGCACCCACGTGGGCAAGACAGCCGTGGTTCACCACGCTGCTACAACTCTCACAAGTACCACATCAGCTAAGGTTATTACCCATGCATCTTACACAGAACCATGGAGAAATAATGCACCCAGATCCCAAACAACTGAACCTAGCGATCTGGCTCCTGAGGTCATAGAGTTTGGGTATTTAGATTTACCACCAGAATGCATGGAAATCATTAAACAAGCAAGACGTCCTACCACCAGAGCATGCTATGCAGCAAAATGGAAGAGGTTTGCTATACACTGTAGCAGTAAGCACATCAACCCTCTGGACGCATCCACTAAACAAATCATTTGCTATTTATTACACTTACAGCAATGTAACCTAGCATATACCTCTATCAGAGTTCATCTCGCAGCCATAGCGGCGTACCTACAAAACAGGCAACATCTGTCACTGTTTAAAGTACCAGCAATTAAAGCTTTCATGGAAGGACTCAAAAGAGTCATTCCACCAAGAAGACCACCTTCCCCAGTCTGGAATCTCAACATAGTGCTTACCAGACTAATGGGGCCACCATTTGAACCTATGCATAGGTGTGAAATACAATTCCTCACATGGAAGGTAGCCTTCCTCATAGCTATCACGTCACTTAGAAGAGTAAGTGAACTGCAGGCTTTTACGATTCAAGAACCATTTATGCAGCTACACCAAAATAAAGTGGTTCTTAGAACAAACCCAAAATTCTTACCGAAGGTTATTTCAGCATTCCACATCAATCAGTCAGTGGAATTACCGGTTTTCTTTCCAAAACCACAAACAGTAGCTGAAAGAGCCCTACATACACTGGATGTTAGAAGGGCCATATTGTACTATATAGAAAGAACACAAACTTTCAGAAAGACAAAACAGCTATTTGTTGCGTTTTCTCCCACACATAAAGGCAATCCCATCTCCAAAGCGGGCATTGCCAGATGGATTGTAAAATGCATTCAAATATGCTACTTAAAGGCAAAGAGAACATTAACTGTTCCTCCTAGAGCTCACTCTACACGTAAACTAGGAGCATCTATGGCATTTCTGGGAAACATTCCACTAGATGACATATGCAAAGCGGCTACCTGGGTTACACCGCACACCTTCACAAAACACTATTGTGTAGATGTGCACACAACACAACAAGCTAGAGTGGGACAAGCAGTATTAAAAACATTGTTTCAGACAGTTGCAACAGACACGGGCGACCACCGCTAGGGAGAGAACTGCTGTATAGTCTATTCATAATGTACCATCTGCAGCCCATATGCCTCGAACGGAATATGCTACTTACCAGTATGCATCTGTTCTTGGCATAGAGGGCTGCAGAGTGGTACATGCCCTCCCAGCCTCCCCGGAAACCTGTGTCTGTTCCAACATTATCTTATTTAGATACACTTACATGGGCACTCTTATCTGTATTCTACTATACTACTCCATCTAACCCTACTATGGCAAAACAATCTAAGGATGGAGCCGATGCCCATGCGCACTACCAACCAAGGGAGGAGTCACCAAGAGACAAAAGACTCTCCAAGAGAAAAACAAAGTGCAATCATCCGAGCCCAACACCAGATGGCGATCTATTCATAATGTACCACTCTGCAGCCCTCTATGCCAAGAACAGATGCATAGTGGTAAGTAGCATATTCCTTATTGCTCGAAACCTATTACATGTGACCAGACTCTCTTGAACAAGCCGGATTTCCTACAATCCCCATATACCTGCTCCCCCGCCCCCACACCTCGCACCAGACTCCCCCGCCGCTCGCCATATGCTCGTTCACTCCCACTGGCAGCCTGCGACCACTGATCACAGTAAAGGCTTTGATCTACCTCACACCCCTCTCCCACTCCCTCCTCCCACGTGCTCCTACTGACCATGTAAAGGGGACGACACTGGAACAATGGCTGCCTCGCCAGGAATGGCCTTCTGTCGACCCCTTCTTACATTGTCCAGACATGGCTGAGGCAGCTTCTTCCTGCAGTTTGTTCTTTGGGCGAGGGTATTCCTGGGTGTGGCAGAGCTGCATGCAGTGTAGGTCCATGCACACCACAACTTCGCCTTGCTTTGTTGTATTTTTGCATTTTTATTGTTCACATTTGTTCACAATTCGCCATGTGCCTTTCGTTTCTGTCTCACTCTCTCCTAACCCTTCACTGCCTTGGCCTCTCCACTCTTCCTCTATTTCTGTCTCACTCTCTCCTGCCCCTTCCCTGTCTTGCCCTCTCCACTCTTCCTCTGTTTCCGTCTCACTCTCTCCTGCCTCTTCACTGTCTTGGCCTCTCTACTCTTCCTCAGTTTCTGCCTCACTCTCTCCTGCCCCTTCACTGTCTTGGCCTCTCCACTCTTCCTCTATTTCTGTCTCACTCTCTCCTGCCCCGTCACTGTCTTGGCCTCTCCACTCTTCCTCTATTTCTGTCTCACTCTCTCCTGCCCCTTCACTGTCTTGGCCTCTCCACTCTTCCTCTGTTTCTGTCTCACTCTCTCCTAACCCTTCACTGTCTTGGCCTCTCCACTCTTCCTCTATTTCTGTCTCACTCTCTCCTGCCCCTTCCCTGTCTTGCCCTCTCCACTCTTCCTCTGTTTCCATCTCACTCTCTCCTGCCCCTTCACTGTCTTGGCCTATCTACTCTTCCTCAGTTTCCGCCTCACTCTCTCCTGCCCCTTCACTGTCTTGGCCTCTCCACTCTTCCTCTGTTTCTGTTACACTCTCTCCTGCCCCTTCACTGTCTTGGCCTCTCCACTCTTCCTCTGTTTCAGTCTCACTCTCTCCTGCCCCTTCCCTGTCTTGGCATCTCCACTCCTCCTCTGTTTCCGTCTCACTCTCTCCTGCCCCTTCACTGTCTTGGCCTCTCCACTCTTCCTCTATTTCTGTTTCACTCTCTCCGGCCCCTTCACTGTCTTGGCCTCTCCACTCTTCCTCAGTTTTCGCCTCACTCTCTCCTGCCCCTTCACTGTCTTGGCCTCTCCACTCTTCCTCTATTTCTGTCTCACTCTCTCCTGCCTCTTCACTGTCTTGGCCTCTCCACTCTTCCTCTATTTCTGTCTCACTCTCTCCTGCCCCGTCACTGTCTTGGCCTCTCCACTCTTCCTCTATTTCTATCTCACTCTCTCCTGCCCCGTCACTGTCTTGGCCTCTCCACTCTTCCTCTATTTCTGTCTCACTCTCTCCTGCCCCTTCACTGTCTTGGCCTCTCCACTCTTCCTCTGTTTCCGTCTCACTCTCTCCTGCCCCTTCACTGTCTTGGCCTCTCCACTCTTCCTCTATTTCTGTCTCACTCTCTCCTGCCCCGTCACTGTCTTGGCCTCTCCACTCTTCCTCTATTTCTGTCTCACTCTCTCCTGCCCCTTCACTGTCTTGGCCTCTCCACTCTTCCTCTGTTTCTGTCTCACTCTCTCCTAACCTTTCACTGTCTTGGCCCTCCACTCTTTCTCTATTTCTGTCTCACTCTCTCCTGCCCCTTCCCTGTCTTGCCCTTTCCACTCTTCCTCTGTTTCCGTCTCACTCTCTCCTGCCCCTTCACTGTCTTGGCCTCTCTACTCTTCCTTAGTTTCCGCCTCACTCTCTCCTGCCCCTTCACTGTCTTGGCCTCTCCACTCTTCCTCTGTTTCTGTTTCACTCTCTCCTGCCCCTTCACTGTCTTGGCCTCTCCTCTCTTCCTCTATTTCTGTCTCACTCTCTCCTGCCCCTTCACTGTCTTGGCCTCTCCACTCTTCCTCTGTTTCCATCTCACTCTCTCCTGTCCCTTCACTGTCTTGGCCTCTCCACTCTTCCTCAGTTTTCGCCTCACTCTCTCCTGCCCCTTCACTGTCTTGGCCTCTCCACTCTTCCTCTATTTCTGTCTCACTCTCTCCTGCCTCTTCACTGTCTTGGCCTCTCCACTCTTCCTCTATTTCTGTCTCACTCTCCCCTGCCCCGTCACTGTCTTGGCCTCTCCACTCTTCCTCTATTTCTGTCTCACTCTCTCCTGCCCCTTCACTGTCTTGGCCTTCCACTCTTCCTCTATTTCTGTCTCACTCTCTCCTGCCCCTTCACTGTCTTGGCCTCTCCACTCTTCCTCTGTTTCCGTCTCACTCTCTCCTGCCCCTTCACTGTCTTGGCCTCTCCACTCTTCCTCTGTTTCCGTCTCACTCTCTCCTGCCCCTTCACTGTCTTGGCCTCTCCACTCTTCCTCTATTTCTGTCTCACTCTCCCATGCCCCTTCACTGTCTTGGCCTCTCCACACTTCCTCAGTTTCCGCCTCACTCTCTCCTGCCCCTTCACTGTCTTGGCTTCTGCACTCTTCCTCTGTTTCCGTCTCACTCTCTCTTGCCCCTTCACTGTCTTGACCTCTCCACTCTTCCTCTGTTTCCGTCTCACTCTCTCCTGCCCCTTCACTGTCTTGGCCTCTCCAAATTTCCTCTATTTCAGTATCACTCGCTCCTGCCCCTTCCCTGTCTAGGCTTCTCCACTCTTCCTATGTTTCCGTCTCACTCTCTCCTGCCCCTTCACTGTCTTGGCCTCTCCACATTTCCTCTATTTCAGTATCACTCGCTCCTGCCCCTTCCCTGTCTAGGCCTCTCCACTCTTCCTCTGTTTCCGTCTCACTCTCTCCTGCCCCTTCCCTGTCTTGGCCTCTGCACTCTTTCTCTGTTTCCGTCTCACTCTCTCCTGCCCCTTCACTGTCTTGGCCTCTCCACTCTTCCTCTATTTCTGTCTCACTCTCTCCTGCCCTTCCTTGTCTTAGCCTCTCCACTCTCCCTCAGTTTCCGTCTCACTCTCTCCTGCCCCTTCACTGTCTTGACCTCTCCACTCTTCCTCTATTTCTGTCTCACTCTCTCCTGCCCCTTCACTATCTTGGCCTCTCCACTCTTACTCTATTTCTGTCTCACTCTCTCCGGCCCCTTCACTGTCTTGGCCTCTCCACTCTTCCTCTATTTCCGTCTCACTCTCTCCTGCCCCTTCACTGTCTTGCTTCTGTTTATTGTATTTGCACAAATCTAATATCTTGGTCTATTTCTTTTCAATAATCAGGCATTTTTGTTTATTAGGTGTTTATGTTCTTGATGGGTTTATTTATAGGCACTTTCTATTGGTCTATCTATCTATCGATCGAGCTGTCTATCTATCTATCGCCCTCACTCTATCTATCGCCCTCACTCTATCCATCTATCGCCCTCACTCTATCTATCGCCCTCACTCTATCTATCTATCGCCCTCACTCTATCTATCGCCCTCACTCTATCTATCGCACTCACTCAGCACCATCACTCAGGGGCACCACAACATCAATCTGTGCAACCATTCAACAACAACTGGTTCAAATATGTTCTCTCAATGTCTCAAACTTTATTACAAATGTCACAAAAAGATGTTAATATTTCACTTCTTTTCTTGGATTTTCGTCACAATAAAATACACTTAACACAATCTTCACAAAAGTTATTTACAAAAGTTTAAGCTATTGGTATTATAAATTACAATAACTTTTATTTAAGTATTAATTATTTTAAAAAATTAAAAGCCATTGTTATTTGTAATATCAATACATCTAAGTCACGTAAATACAACACATATTGCATTACAAATGCTATAGGTGTCACATTTGCGAAAGTTATAACTATTAGCATTGTAAATGACAAAGCTATTAATTTAGCTATTTTCAAAACCAACACAGAAGTAAAAAAATTGCCATTTACAATACCAATAGCCCAAAATTTCCTAATGCGAGAACTATTGCATTGCAAATGCTTGTTTGTTTTGTAGCTGTCTGACAAGGATGAAATGGGACTGTACTTGTCATTGTGAATATGCAAGTTAAGCTGGAAATCTTGTCACTTAATTTGTGGACAAAGTGGGTTCTGTCATGCTCAATGATGAGAGGTCTACTTGAAGAATTGGACCTTCTTGGACGCAGATGAAGGTCTTAAATTCTCGTTCACCCGAAGACAGTTACAGTGTTTGTTAAGCTCTCCCTCATGACGAGTTGCTGGAAAAGATAATGCAAGTGTTTGGTGCTGCTCTCTTCTGTGTATGCATAATGGCTTAATCAGTTGAATAAAGAGAGGGATTTCGTCAGTAACATTTGAAATCCATCCGAGTGATCTTCACTACCCCAGATCGCCCTTCTTCGTTCGGGTCTTAACCATCCTCTGCAGAGATGTTCTTGGGCCTCCATCTCAGGTGTGCTAGAGTAGTCATATAAGAGACATTAGTGGGAGCTCCTTTAGGGTACGTCCTGGAGGAGGGCATGTGGAAGGGGGATGTCATTTTCTTCTAGGAATTCTGGATGTTAGCAATAGGTTGCCTTTCTGGTGATGTGGACATACCACAATGAAGCCAAGCATGTACAATTGAAACAAGCATTTGCAATGCAATAGGTCTCGCATTAGGAAAGTTTGAGCTATTGGTATTGTAAATGGCAAAGTTTTTATTTATGTTTCTTTTTTTTTTAAATAGCTAAATTAATAGCTTCGTCATTTACAATGCCAATAGTTATAACTTTCGCAAATGTGATACCTATAGCATTTGTAATGCAATATGTTTTGTATTTACAAACCGTGAGAGGACAAAAAACAGCTCTGGACCACTGCCTCTTCCCAGGCCTTCAAAAGGGACCTCAAAGTTCTCCTCCTCCAGAGACACCTCCAAAAGTAATTCACGTCCTCGCGCTATTTGTGAGTAAGAGGATTATGGTTCGATCCCCGGGCTAGGCGGCAGGGGTCTGCCCAGCACCATGTGATTCTGGGCAATAGCTTGCTTAATCTTCCCAATGGCCCCCAGCGCCGGGATGCCCCCGGGTAGCTGTGCGCTTTACAAATACTGGATTCACATTTACATATTATTTGGAAATAAGACATTTGAATAAAGTCAAAAGAGAAAGAGGCACAGCATTGGGTGGGATAGAGAAGCTTCAGGACAATGGTATGTGTGCTGTAACAAACTCAAGTTGGCTAAAATAATTGAGATGTTGACAGTGTGATGAATAGACATGGAGGTGGGACAATCATGAACTGTCCTGTGATCACGTTGCCTTGCACAAAGGTAAAGGGTCAGCTGCGGATATTAAAGCTGACAAAGACGGAAGGAAGGGAGAAACCCAGTTCATCTTCAAAAACAGTATGTACAGAAAAGTGCCTTTCCAGAAACTCTCATTGATTTTTAAAGAAGAAAACAATTTTCCTCCCACACATTGATTTTTAAATAATGTGAGTACCTTTTCAAAATTCTCACCTGTATATTGTTAACAGTTGTCTTACCAGTAAGATGTAGCTTAGACCTCAAAAATGCCATTGGGAGTTGACCCCGACCAGGCTGGGAGGAGCGGGCGGGAGCTGGCAGGGCTGTCTCATGATCTCCTCTGCCCGTGACACACACTGAGCAGAGGAGGCTGGAAAGGGCGAGAAGAGCAGAAAACAGCACTCTGCACCCCCGAATTTTCAAAAGCAGCCCCAGTGGGGGCGGGATCTGAAGGAGGGGACCACCAGGCGTTCAAGGTGGAGTGAGGAGCCGGCCGGCGGGGGTGTTGGACTGGAGGCACCGGGCCGCTCTCTCCTGCAGCAGCCAGCCATGCAGCTTTGGTGGAGAGGGGGCGAGCAGGACTGTAGCTGAGCAGGGGCGGCAGCCCCCGGAGCTGCGGCGTGACCGGGCTGGCCTGAAGCCCCCCCCCACCCCTTCAAACCCTGAACCCCGTGTGCACTGGACCCGGCCACCGACAGCCCCTCTGGGACAGAGCAGGTAAGGACACGGCCCGTGAACCCGCATGACTTGGCGAGCAGGAGGCGGGGCAATGAAGGGTTAATGTTTATGTTGCGGGGGTGGCAGGGGCGTGGCACGTGCGCCTAGGAGCTGTCCCTTAGTAGCTCAGAGGGGGCGGACGTGTGTGTGTGTGTGTGTCTGGGGGGCGGCGGTGGTTTCACAGCTTTGGGGTGTCTGACAGCAAGGGGAGATGCGTCTGGCCACTCGTGAGTGTTTCTGACAGTCCTGGGGAGGGTGTGTGTGTCATCTTTTGGGGGCCTGAGCTGCATTTGGGGTGTTAAAGTTCTAAGAGTCATTTCCGATAACTCTGAGCGGGGCCAGGCTGATGTGGGAGGTTTGACACTTTTAGAAAGGAGGCCGCTCCAGAGGGTGCCTTGCTAGTGTGTTTTTTTTTTTTAAATAGTTTTTATCTGACATCTCGGAGCGGGGGTCTTGTGTCTGTAGGATGGGGTCTCAGCTACGGACTGAGGGCGTGCGCGGTCCTGGACTCTAGCACAGGGGAGCTGACATAAATGACGGGGCAGGGGGAATGGGAATTGAGTGACAGGGAGTCTGACATTCATTAGAAGGGTCTGGCATGCTGGTTGGGGAGGGGGCTTACGGCGAAGGGGTTGAGGGTTCCGGAGGCACTGGCGGGGAAATCAGGGCCCTTGAGATCCCTGGAAAAAGACAGCTCCGGGTAGGGGTGGTCTCAGGGCTTAATTTGAGCCGGAGCTTGCCGGTGCTTAGCACCGGCACCTAATTATCAGGGCCGGGTCTACAGTCATGCTCCATTAAGGGTATACACCCGTTACAACGCAACTTTTACTCCGCACTACCATTACAACGCAGGCATTACAACGCATGACATTACAACGCATTGCGCTGGGGGGCGCTCTAGGATAAGAGGTAAGTTTAATTTACTATCCAACACCTTCCCTAGGGTCCACGGGGACTGGAGTTAGAATAGTAAATTATACTTACCACTATCCAGCACCTCAAAGCGCTATGCGTTGTAATGGTATGCGTTGTAAAAACCGCGTTGTAATGGTATGCGGAGTAAAAGTATGCGTTGTAACGACATACATCCTCCATTAAGTGCACCTGCCACTGCCGTCAGTAATTGACTTATGAGTCATGCGTGGCACTGGCACTACTGCTGTGGTACTGTAAGTGCTGTGCTGCTGTCATTTAGTTTAAGTTACCGATGCATCATACTTGTTGTTGAGTGGCTGATGAAAATTCTAAACACTTACTGTCTAAATGGTGACGTGACCGGACTGACTCCGATTTTCAATTTCCTCCTCCTCACTCTGTCTTCAAGACTTCCGGCCGCGGATCAGGCCCCAGTGGGCGGGACACTGTAATAGTTGTTGTTGGGCAGGGCTTTGCTGCCGTGGGCTGATCTTCTTCTGCGGGGGTTGGGGCAATGCGCGGAAGAGGCAGCGACGCGTGCTCCGATTTGAATGCGCGCGCATTCACGGCCTTAATTTTGCTTCAGCACGCCCGCCCCAGCATACCCGCACGGCCGCACCACGGGCACCCACCAACCGTAAGTGTAGCAGCAATTTCCAAACTAACGCTGCTTCTTTCTTTTGTTTTGCGAGTTGGGTGGCGGGACGTGATGCTATGGTCAAAGTGGTAGCTCCGGTTCCACGTAATGAATCGACGATGCCCGCCCTGTGGGCCCAGGCCTCTGATATGTGCAGTAGAGCAGGCAGGCGCTGATCTAACTTTGCCACTGACAAGCGTGGCAGAGTAAAGTGTGTGTGCGCGCGCAGCACAGACAAAGCTATTGCTGAATTCACGAGTAAGGGCTCATTTACATTTAATCAGGGTGGTTGGGAGCGGCCTGTGTCAGCACAGGGTTCAATTGCCCCAGAGCTGTGAACCACAGCCTAGCCGGGCGAGGGTTCAATCATGTATTTAAAATGTGCAAAACTGTAAAAAAAAAAAAAAATAAAGCACTTGTAGATAGGGCCTGGCCGGGTTTAATTTAAAGGACCTGCCCGGCACAGGTGACATCCGAACATTCTGGATCTGACTTCCGGTCGGCGGTAACAGAGCACCTAACCCTGACGGTGCTATCTTCCGTGGGAGGCTCGCCCCCTTCCCTTCTGGTCCACTGTGCGAGCGGCCCCCGATGTGGACGAGGCTGCTGCCTGTCTGGACTCCCACTGTACACAGGCTGCTGCCCCCGACCCAGGTGCTGTGCTCGGTGGCTCTAGGATCTCATCTGTGTGTGCTCCGAGTGTTCGCCTGGTGCCTTCACCCTGTATGCTGACGCCATGTGTTATTCTGTGTATAAGAGATCTTTACTGTGATGTATACAACGAGTGTGTTACAGCGGTGGACAGCTGTATGTGTGCCCCCGCGGTGCCCTGCCAGCCACATGTTGGTTTGTGCACATGTACCTGTGACCCTCATGTCCTTGTGTTATGTACCCCTCCTGCCCCAGGATACGTTATCTCCTTAGTGTGTATTCAGCTGTGGTTTTGTCGGCTTCCCAGTACCGTAGTTATGAAGCCATGAGCCCGGGTCCGGGCCCTTTAGGAGCCTGGAGCCTGGGGCCAGGTGCCACTGCACCTGCTGCACTAATTATAGCTATGCCCCTGTAACCCCCGCCATTTAATACCGCCAACTTGGCATATGCTTCTCCCCCACTGTGTGCCATCATCATACCGCCAGCTTGGCATATGCATATAGCTGTGTGCGCCCTTGATATTGCGCCCCCTTCTTTCTCCAGTGCAGTCCCTGTGCCCATACACTCCCGGCCTGGTGTGCAATATGTATATATGTGTCCCCTCCTGTAATGGAGCCTCATACTCACAATACATTCACCCGTAGTACAGGCTGCTTGATTTGTGCACCCACTTAGGTGGTAGAGACCTCCCAGCTAAGTAGCACACTTTATGTAGTGTACTCTCTTCCTTTTTACTTCACTTTGTGTGCCCTCTACCCTACTGGGGCTGTTGTGCTGATTTACACCCGTGGGCCCTTTCTTGGTATCATTTGTATGTTTCCACGTCGGGCTGTGGGCGGCGCCTCTCACATTTTGTGCCTCGGTGATGCTATTGTGAATTCAGAGCCTAGGTGGGGGTGCCTGTTGATGCTTTCTGAGTTGCCCACACTCGTGAGCATGGAGTGAGCTACCCATGTACACATGGGGAGGAGCTCAGTTTGTGCTTACTGCCTTCTCTTCCTGACAGTAGGTGTTAAGTGGTTGCTCCTCGTGGGTGAGTGTATGCGGGCTGCTGCCTGTGTTCCCCCCTCACAGCTTGTTTGCTGTGGAGTCCGGCATTGTTCGACTTGTAACAAATCCCTTGGAGGCGACGTAGGACAAATTCTATGATTATAGGGAACATGTAGAAGAGTGGCCCTCAATAGAAGAGAGGTAGAAAGAAAGGTAGAGCAAGATTGATGAAGGGCAGAAAGAGGAGATGTTGAGAGAAAAGGGGTGAAACAAAAAGACAGAGGTGAGGTAGTGAAAGAGAGCTGAAGGTGAAACAAAACGAGAGTGGTTGAGGTAAAGAGGTAGAGAGTAAGAGGTGACATACACAAAGTTCATAAGGAGAGAGGGAGAAGTAGAGGGATGCCCCTGAGCGTCTTGAAAGTGAGGGAGAGTGGGTTGATACTAGGAAAGGGGCACAGAAAGATGCGAGAGGGACAGAAAAAAGAGGTAGAGGAGAGGTGTAGTAAGAAAGAAGCAAGTGGAGGAAGTGGGTGGAGCTGGGGGAAAGTAGGTGTGGCCTCCGACAAAAATTTGAGCACCTGTACTTCATATTTTACAAATTAAGCACTGGGTGGTCTGGCAGATCTGTGGCGCGTCTCCCAGCTCTGCCCACGGTGCAGTGTGCGGCAGCTCCTAGAAGCGGCTGACAGCTCCTGGAAAGAGCGAGGGGAGGGGGTGGCGGCGGCAGGCGCGATAGAAGTCTGACAGCTGTAGAAGAATTAAAGTGCGACCGCTCTGTGGGGGTCGGACAGATCAGGACGAGGTCTCTTTAAACCGTTTCGGATCAGGCGTAGGCATGGCCAGGCGGCTCCAAGAGGGTGGAAGGGGAAGCCATTCTCGTGTGTACTGTACTCTGCACTGTTTACAGGGCAGCCCTCCTCGGTTTCCCCACCCCGCCCCAGACTGCCAATGCTTGGTAAAAGTCCGAGCTCTGGTGTAGGTAGTTTAGCCATACCCCCGAGTCAGCATCGCGATTTCATTGCGGTGATTTAAATGACCACCCCAGTGCAGTATGGGTGTTGTAGTTCTTTACTTTGGCTTTAGAATGTTTTCTAAAAAGCCGAGGACTTGTAAGCGGTATTCCGTGGGTAGCAGCGAGTTGGCGCCCTTGGTGTAAGGGCGAGCACATGGCGTGCTTGGTGTAAGCCCCGTATATAGCATGTGTACATTGATGCCTCGTGTCACGCATATAACCGGGGCATGGAGTGTGTGTGGGTTCGGTGAACGGTGGTGGCAGGGGGCTACAATCCCCAAGTGGCCGATTTTAAATGAACTGGACACACACATGATGTTTCAGATGGATCGGACACCCACATGACTCCAGGGGGGAGACCGGGATACGTGGAGCGCGAGAAAGGGCTCGGACACATATAGATTAGACATACTAGACAGGACCACCGTTCGGGGCGAACACACGAGGCACAGTAGAGGAACTGAACACAAAATAGGTGTAAAGGGATTAAACACGTTCACAGAAACACAACTCGAACCCACGGAGGCTTTGCAGCAGGATACCACGCACAAAGCGGGAGTTGGGGCAGGTTTCCCTCTCTGGACTGTGCTGCACAAAAGTTCACGCTCGCCTGTTTGTGCCCCTGTATATCTCTGTCAGAGCATGGCCCGCTGTCTCTTTTAAGTTTGATTTATTAAGAAATAGAAACAAGTCCCGCGGCGACCCGGAAGCTCTTGGCCGGCCGGCCAATCCGGTCGCGGCCGACCGGAAGTCCCGCCTCCCGAGCTGCCGGCGCATGGAGCGCCCTGCCTGTCCGAATCAGCCTGGGTCCCCAGGAGGGGACCGGGGAGAAGGAGGAGTGTGGCGCCTGTTGCGGGGCCGGCGCGACAACAGGAAACAGCGCCCCGGTGCCGAAGGAGGGAAGAAGAGTCCTGCTGCCGGGCCCTGCAGCTGAGGAGAGCCGCCGCATGAAGGAAGCCGGTGAGTGGGTTGCTGAGCGGGGGGAAGCATGTGCGCAAGTGCGGGGGGGGGGGGAAGCATGTGCGAGAGTGGGGGGGGCGGGCTTTGTATGTGTGTGTGCGTGCGTGTGTGTGACTGTGGGGGAGGGGGGGTGTGTGTGAGCGAGTGTCTGTGTGCCTGTATGTGTGTGCCTGCGCTCGCCTGTGTGTGCGCGTGCGTGCATGCAGAGGGGTGGCTCCACTCTGAAGCTCCACTCTGAAGCTCCACTCTGAAGCTCCACTCTGAAGCTCCACTCTGAAGCTCCACTCTGAAGCTCCACTGAAGCTCCACTCTGAAGCTCCACTCTGAAGCTCCACTCTGAAGCTCCACTCTGCACTCTGAAGCTCCACTCTGCAGCTCCACTCTGCAGCTCCACTCTGAAGCTCCACTCTGAAGCTCCACTCTGAAGCTCCACTCTGCACTCTGAAGCTCCACTCTGAAGCTCCACTCTGCACTCTGAAGCTCCACTCTGAAGCTCCACTCTGAAGCTCCACTCTGAAGCTCCACTCTGAAGCTCCACTCTGAAGCTCCACTCTGAAGCTCCACTCTGAAGCTCCACTCTGCAGCTCCACTCTGCAGCTCCACTCTGCAGCTCCACTCTGAAGCTCCACTCTGAAGCTCCACTCTGAAGCTCCACTCTGAAGCTCCACTCTGCACTCTGAAGCTCCACTCTGAAGCTCCACTCTGCACTCTGAAGCTCCACTCTGCACTCTGAAGCTCCACTCTGCACTCTGAAGCTCCACTCTGAAGCTCCACTCTGCACTCTGAAGCTCCACTCTGAAGCTCCACTCTGCACTCTGAAGCTCCACTCTGAAGCTCCACTCTGCACTCTGAAGCTCCACTCTGAAGCTCCACTCTGCACTCTAAAGCTCCACTCTGAAGCTCCACTCTGCACTCTGAAGCTCCACTCTGCACTCTGAAGCTCCACTCTGCACTCTAAAGCTCCACTCTGAAGCTCCACTCTGCACTCTAAAGCTCCACTCTGAAGCTCCACTCTGAAGCTCCACTCTGAATGTCCACTCTGCACTCTAAAGCTCCACTCTGAAGCTCCACTCTGAAGCTCCACTCTGAAGCTCCACTCTGCACTCTAAAGCTCCACTCTGAATCTGCACTCTGAAGCTCCACTCTGCACTCTGAAGCTCCACTCTGAATCTGCACTCTGAAGCTCCACTCTGCACTCTGAAGCTCCACTCTGAATCTGCACTCTGAAGCTCCACTCTGCACTCTGAAGCTCCACTCTGAATCTGCACTCTGAAGCTCCACTCTGCACTCTGAAGCTCCACTCTGAAGCTCCACTCTGCACTCTGAAGCTCCACTCTGAAGCTCCACTCTGCACTCTGAAGCTCCACTCTGAAGCTCCACTCTGCACTCTGAAGCTCCACTCTGAAGCTCCACTCTGCACTCTGAAGCTCCACTCTGAAGCTCCACTCTGCACTCTAAAGCTCCACTCTGAAGCTCCACTCTGCACTCTGAAGCTCCACTCTGCACTCTGAAGCTCCACTCTGCACTCTAAAGCTCCACTCTGAAGCTCCACTCTGCACTCTAAAGCTCCTCTCTGAAGCTCCACTCTGCACTCTAAAACTCCACTCTGAAGCTCCACTCTGCACTCTAAAGCTCCACTCTGAAGCTCCACTCTGCACTCTAAAGCTCCACTCTGAAGCTCCACTCTGAAGCTCCACTCTGAAGCTCCACTCTGAAGCTCCACTCTGCACTCTAAAGCTCCACTCTGAAGCTCCACTCTGAAGCTCCACTCTGAAGCTCCACTCTGAAGCTCCACTCTGAAGCTCCACTCTGAAGCTCCACTCTGCACTCTAAAGCTCCACTCTGAAGCTCCACTCTGCACTCTGAAGCTCCACTCTGCACTCTAAAGCTCCACTCTGCACTCTAAAGCTCCACTCTGCACTCTAAAGCTCCACTCTGCACTCTAAAGCTCCACTCTGCACTCTAAAGCTCCACTCTGCACTCTGAAGCTCCACTCTGAAGCTCCACTCTGAAGCTCCACTCTGGAGCTCCACTCTGGAGCTCCACTCTGGAGCTCCACTCTGAAGCTCCACTCTGAAGCTCCACTCTGAAGCTCCACTCTGCACTCTAAAGCTCCACTCTGAAGCTCCACTCTGCACTCTGAAGCTCCACTCTGCACTCTGAAGCTCCACTCTGCACTCCAAAGCTCCACTCTAAAGCTCCACTCTGAAGCTCCACTCTGAAGCTCCACTCTGAAGCTCCACTCTGAAGCTCCACTCTGCACTCTAAAGCTCCACTCTGAAGCTCCACTCTGAAGCTCCACTCTGAAGCTCCACTCTGAAGCTCCACTCTGAAGCTCCACTCTGAAGCTCCACTCTGAAGCTCCACTCTGAAGCTCCACTCTGAAGCTCCACTCTGAAGCTCCACTCTGAAGCTCCACTCTGAAGCTCCACTCTGAAGCTCCACTCTGCACTCTAAAGCTCCACTCTGAAGCTCCACTCTGCACTCTGAAGCTCCACTCTGCACTCTGAAGCTCCACTCTGCACTCTAAAGCTCCACTCTGAAGCTCCACTCTGCACTCTAAAGCTCCACTCTGAAGCTCCACTCTGAAGCTCCACTCTGAAGCTCCACTCTGCACTCTAAAGCTCCACTCTGAAGCTCCACTCTGAAGCTCCACTCTGCACTCTAAAGCTCCACTCTGAATCTGCACTCTGAAGCTCCACTCTGCACTCTGAAGCTCCACTCTGAATCTGCACTCTGAAGCTCCACTCTGCACTCTGAAGCTCCACTCTGAATCTGCACTCTGAAGCTCCACTCTGCACTCTGAAGCTCCACTCTGAATCTGCACTCTGAAGCTCCACTCTGCACTCTGAAGCTCCACTCTGAATCTGCACTCTGAAGCTCCACTCTGCACTCTGAAGCTCCACTCTGAAGCTCCACTCTGCACTCTGAAGCTCCACTCTGAAGCTCCACTCTGCACTCTAAAGCTCCACTCTGAAGCTCCACTCTGCACTCTAAAGCTCCACTCTGAAGCTCCACTCTGCACTCTGAAGCTCCACTCTGCACTCTGAAGCTCCACTCTGCACTCTGAAGCTCCACTCTGCACTCTAAAGCTCCACTCTGCACTCTAAAGCTCCACTCTGAAGCTCCACTCTGCACTCTAAAGCTCCACTCTGAAGCTCCACTCTGAAGCTCCACTCTGAAGCTCCACTCTGAAGCTCCACTCTGAAGCTCCACTCTGCACTCTAAAGCTCCACTCTGAAGCTCCACTCTGAAGCTCCACTCTGAAGCTCCACTCTGCACTCTAAAGCTCCACTCTGAAGCTCCACTCTGCACTCTGAAGCTCCACTCTGAAGCTCCACTCTGCACTCTGAAGCTCCACTCTGCACTCTGAAGCTCCACTCTGCACTCTAAAGCTCCACTCTGAAGCTCCACTCTGCACTCTGAAGCTCCACTCTGAAGCTCCACTCTGAAGCTCCACTCTGCACTCTAAAGCTCCACTCTGAATCTGCACTCTGAAGCTCCACTCTGCACTCTGAAGCTCCACTCTGAATCTGCACTCTGAAGCTCCACTCTGCACTCTGAAGCTCCACTCTGAAGCTCCACTCTGCACTCTGAAGCTCCACTCTGAAGCTCCGCTCTGAAGCTCCACTCTGCACTCTGAAGCTCCACTCTGAAGCTCCACTCTGCACTCTGAAGCTCCACTCTGCACTCTGAATCTCCACTCTGCACTCTGAATCTCCACTCTGCACTCTGCACACGCAATTTTGGGTGGGAGACAGGTAAAACAAAGGCATTTTGGCTTAACAAATGAGAGTCTCCCACCCAAATCGGGTAGCTCCACTCTGAAGCTCCACTCTGAAGCTCCACTCTGCACTCTAAAGCTCCACTCTGCAGCTCCACTCTGCAGCTCCACTCTGAAGCTCCACTCTGAAGCTCCACTCTGAAGCTCCACTCTGAAGCTCCACTCTGCACTCTAAAGCTCCACTCTGAAGCTCCACTCTGAATCTGCACTCTGAAGCTCCACTCTGCACTCTGAAGCTCCACTCTGAAGCTCCACTCTGAAGCTCCACTCTGAAGCTCCACTCTGAAGCTCCACTCTGCACTCTAAAGCTCCACTCTGAATCTGCACTCTGAAGCTCCACTCTGAAGCTCCACTCTGCACTCTAAAGCTCCACTCTGAATCTGCACTCTGAAGCTCCACTCTGCACTCTGAAGCTCCACTCTGAATCTGCACTCTGAAGCTCCACTCTGCACTCTGAATCTGCACTCTGAAGCTCCACTCTGCACTCTGAAGCTCCACTCTGAAGCTCCACTCTGCACTCTGAAGCTCCACTCTGAAGCTCCACTCTGAAGCTCCACTCTGAAGCTCCACTCTGAAGCTCCACTCTGAAGCTCCACTCTGAAGCTCCACCCTGCACTCTAAAGCTCCACTCTGAAGCTCCACTCTGCACTCTAAAGCTCCACTCTGCACTCTAAAGCTCCACTCTGAAGCTCCACTCTGCACTCTGAAGCTCCACTCTGAAGCTCCACTCTGCACTCTAAAGCTCCACTCTGAAGCTCCACTCTGCACTCTGAAGCTCCACTCTGAAGCTCCACTCTAAAGCTCCACTCTAAAGCTCCACTCTGAAGCTCCACTCTGCACTCTAAAGCTCCACTCTGAAGCTCCACTCTGCACTCTGAAGCTCCACTCTGAAGCTCCACTCTGAAGCTCCACTCTGAAGCTCCACTCTGAAGCTCCACTCTGAAGCTCCACTCTGCACTCTGAAGCCCCACTTTGAAGCTCCACTCTGAAGCTCCACTCTGAAGCTCCACTCTGAAGCTCCACTCTGAAGCTCCACTCTGCACTCTGAAGCTCCACTCTGCACTCTGAAGCTCCACTCTGAAGCTCCACTCTGCACTCTGAAGCCCCACTTTGAAGCTCCACTCTGAAGCTCCACTCTGAAGCTCCACTCTGAAGCTCCACTCTGCACTCTGAAGCTCCACTCTGCACTCTGAAGCTCCACTCTGAAGCTCCACTCTGAAGCTCCACTCTGAAGCTCCACTCTAAAGCTCCACTCTGAAGCTCCACTCTGCACTCTGAAGCTCCACTCTGCAGCTCCACTCTGAAGCTCCACTCTGCACTCTGAAGCTCCACTCTGCACTCTAAAGCTCCACTCTGAAGCTCCACTCTGCACTCTAAAGCTCCACTCTGAAGCTCCACTCTGCACTCTAAAGCTCCACTCTGAAGCTCCACTCTGAAGCTCCACTCTGCACTCTAAAGCTCCACTCTGAATCTGCACTCTGAAGCTCCACTCTGCACTCTGAAGCTCCACTCTGAATCTGCACTCTGAAGCTCCACTCTGCACTCTGAAGCTCCACTCTGAATCTGCACTCTGAAGCTCCACTCTGCACTCTGAAGCTCCACTCTGCACTCTGAAGCTCCACTCTGAAGCTCCGCTCTGAAGCTCCACTCTGAAGCTCCACTCTGAAGCTCCACTCTGAAGCTCCACTCTGCACTCTGAATCTCCACTCTGCACTCTGCACACGCAATTTTGGGTGGGAGACAGGTAAAACAAAGGCATTTTGGCTTAACAAATGAGTCTCCCACCCAAATCGGGTATGGTGGTATGTATGCTATTACCAAGGCTGTCTAACCTTGATTCCACCTCATATCTCTTTCATGAACCACCATACATGTCCTGCCCATCTGCAGCTCCACTCTGAAGCTCCACTCTGAAGCTCCACTCTGAAGCTCCACTCTGAAGCTGCACTCTGAAGCTGCACTCTGAAGCTGCACTCTGAAGCTCCACTCTGCACTCTGAAGCTCCACTCTGAAGCTCCACTCTGAAGCTCCACTCTGAAGCTCCACTCTGAAGCTCCACTCTGAAGCTCCACTCTGAAGCTCCACGCTGCACTCTGAAGGTCCACTCTGAAGCTCCACTCTGAAGCTCCACTCTGAAGCTCCACTCTGCACTCTAAAGCTCCACTCTGAAGCTCCACTCTGCACTCTGAAGCTCCACTCTGCACTCTGAAGCTCCACTCTGCACTCTAAAGCTCCACTCTGAAGCTCCACTCTGCACTCTAAAGCTCCACTCTAAAGCTCCACTCTAAAGCTCCACTCTGAAGCTCCACTCTGAAGCTCCACTCTGAAGCTCCACTCTGAAGCTCCACTCTGCACTCTAAAGCTCCACTCTGAAGCTCCACTCTGAAGCTCCACTCTGAAGCTCCACTCTGCACTCTGAAGCTCCACTCTGAAGCTCCACTCTGAAGCTCCACTCTGCACTCTGAAGCTCCACTCTGAATCTGCACTCTGAAGCTCCACTCTGCACTCTGAAACTCCACTCTGAATCTGCACTCTGAAGCTCCACTCTGCACTCTGAAGCTCCACTCTGAATCTGCACTCTGAAGCTCCACTCTGCACTCTGAATCTGCACTCTGAAGCTCACTCTGCACTCTGAAGCTCCACTCTGAAGCTCCACTCTGCACTCTGAAGCTCCACTCTGAAGCTCCACTCTGCACTCTAAAGCTCCACTCTGAAGCTCCACTCTGCACTCTGAAGCTCCACTCTGCACTCTGAAGCTCCACTCTGCACTCTAAAGCTCCACTCTGAAGCTCCACTCTGCACTCTAAAGCTCCACTCTGAAGCTCCACTCTGCACTCTAAAGCTCCACTCTGAAGCTCCACTCTGAAGCTCCACTCTGAAGCTCCACTCTGGAGCTCCACTCTGAAGCTCCACTCTGAAGCTCCACTCTGCACTCTAAAGCTCCACTCTGAAGCTCCACTCTGAAGCTCCACTCTGCACTCTAAAGCTCCACTCTGAAGCTCCACTCTGCACTCTGAAGCTCCACTCTGCACTCTGAAGCTCCACTCTGCACTCTGACGCTCCACTCTGCACTCTAAAGCTCCACTCTGCACTCTAAAGCTCCACTCTGCACTCTAAAGCTCCACTCTGCACTCTAAAGCTCCACTCTGAAGCTCCACTCTGCACTCTGAAGCTCCACTCTGAAGCTCCACTCTGAAGCTCCACTCTGGAGCTCCACTCTGGAGCTCCACTCTCAAGCTCCACTCTGAAGCTCCACTCTGCACTCTAAAGCTCCACTCTGAAGCTCCACTCTGCACTCTGAAGCTCCACTCTAAAGCTCCACTCTGAAGCTCCACTCTGAAGCTCCACTCTGAAGCTCCACTCTGAAGCTCCACTCTGAAGCTCCACTCTGAAGCTCCACTCTGCACTCTGAAGCTCCACTCTGAAGCTCCACTCTGAAGCTCCACTCTGAAGCTCCACTCTGAAGCTCCACGCTGCACTCTGAAGCTCCACTCTGAAGCTCCACTCTGAAGCTCCACTCTGCACTCTAAAGCTCCACTCTGAAGCTCCACTCTGCACTCTGAAGCTCCACTCTGCACTCTGAAGCTCCACTCTGCACTCTAAAGCTCCACTCTGAAGCTCCACTCTGCACTCTAAAGCTCCACTCTGCACTCTGAAGCTCCACTCTGCACTCTAAAGCTCCACTCTGCACTCTAAAGCTCCACTCTGCACTCTAAAGCTCCACTCTGCACTCTGAAGCTCCACTCTGCACTCTAAAGCTCCACTCTGAAGCTCCACTCTGAAGCTCCACTCTGAAGCTCCACTCTGAAGCTCCACTCTGCACTCTAAAGCTCCACTCTGAAGCTCCACTCTGAAGCTCCACTCTGAAGCTCCACTCTGCACTCTAAAGCTCCACTCTGAATCTGCACTCTGAAGCTCCACTCTGCACTCTGAAGCTCCACTCTGAATCTGCACTCTGAAGCTCCACTCTGCACTCTGAAGCTCCACTCTGCACTCTGAAGCTCCACTCTGCACTCTGAAGCTCCACTCTGAAGCTCCACTCTGCACTCTGAAGCTCCACTCTGCACTCTGAAGCTCCACTCTGAAGCTCCACTCTGCACTCTAAAGCTCCACTCTGAAGCTCCACTCTGCACTCTGAAGCTCCACTCTGCACTCTGAAGCTCCACTCTGCACTCTGAAGCTCCACTCTGCACTCTAAAGCTCCACTCTGAAGCTCCACTCTGCACTCTAAAGCTCCACTCTGAAGCTCCACTCTGCACTCTAAAGCTCCACTCTGAAGCTCCACTCTGAAGCTCCACTCTGAAGCTCCACTCTGCACTCTAAAGCTCCACTCTGAAGCTCCACTCTGAAGCTCCACTCTGAAGCTCCACTCTGCAGCTCCACTCTGAAGCTCCACTCTGCACTCTAAAGCTCCACTCTGAAGCTCCACTCTGCACTCTGAAGCTCCACTCTGCACTCTGAAGCTCCACTCTGCACTCTAAAGCTCCACTCTGCACTCTAAAGCTCCACTCTGCACTCTAAAGCTCCACTCTGAAGCTCCACTCTGCACTCTGAAGCTCCACTCTGAAGCTCCACTCTGAAGCTCCACTCTGAAGCTCCACTCTGAAGCTCCACTCTGAAGCTCCACTCTGAAGCTCCACTCTGAAGCTCCACTCTGCACTCTAAAGCTCAACTCTGAAGCTCCACTCTGCACTCTGAAGCTCCACTCTGCACTCTGAAGCTCCACTCTGCACTCTGAAGCTCCACTCTGCACTCTGAAGCTCCACTCTGCACTCTGAAGCTCCACTCTGCACTCTGAAGCT
Source organism: Lissotriton vulgaris (assembly GCF_964263255.1). NCBI lineage: Eukaryota > Metazoa > Chordata > Amphibia > Caudata > Salamandridae > Lissotriton > Lissotriton vulgaris. Next base: position 1,486,600,271 of record NC_141694.1, on the reverse strand, counting down.
CCACTCTGCACTCTAAAGCTCCACTCCGCGCTCTGAAGCTCCACTCTGAAGCTCCACTCTGAAGCTCCACTCTGAATCTCCACTCTGAAGCTCCACTCTGAAGCTCCACTCTGAAGCTCCACTCTGAAGCTCCACTCTGAAGCTCCACTCTGAAGCTCCACTCTGAAGCTCCACTCTGAATCTCCACTCTGAAGCTCCACTCTGAATCTCCACTCTGAAGCTCCACTCTGAATCTCCACTCTGAAGCTCCACTCTGAAGCTCCACTCTGAAGCTCCACTCTGAAGCTCCACTCTGAAGCTCCACTCTGAAGCTCCACTCTGAAGCTCCACTCTGAAGCTCCACTCTGCACTCTAAAGCTCCACTCTGAATCTGCACTCTGAAGCTCCACTCTGCACTCTGAAGCTCCACTCTGAAGCTCCACTCTGCACTCTGAAGCTCCACTCTGAAGCTCCGCTCTGAAGCTCCACTCTGCACTCTGAAGCTCCACTCTGAAGCTCCACTCTGAAGCTCCACTCTGCACTCTGAAGCTCCACTCTGCACTCTGAATCTCCACTCTGCACTCTGCACACGCAATTTTGGGTGGGAGACAGGTAAAACAAAGGCATTTTGGCTTAACAAATGAGAGTTTCCCACCCAAATCGGGTAGCTCCACTCTGAAGCTCCACTCTGAAGCTCCACTCTGAAGCTCCACTCTGAAGCTCCACTCTGCACTCTGAAGCTCCACTCTGCAGCTCCACTCTGCAGCTCCACTCTGCAGCTCCACTCTGAAGCTCCACTCTGAAGCTCCACTCTGAAGCTCCACTCTGAAGCTCCACTCTGAAGCTCCACTCTGAAGCTCCACTCTGAAGCTCCACTCTGCACTCTAAAGCTCCACTCTGAATCTGCACTCTGAAGCTCCACTCTGCACTCTGAAGCTCCACTCTGAAGCTCCACTCTGAAGCTCCACTCTGAAGCTCCACTCTGCACTCTAAAGCTCCACTCTGAATCTGCACTCTGAAGCTCCACTCTGCACTCTAAAGCTCCACTCTGAATCTGCACTCTGAAGCTCCACTCTGTACTCTGAATCTGCACTCTGAAGCTCCACTCTGCACTCTGAAGCTCCACTCTGCACTCTGAAGCTCCACTCTGAATCTGCACTCTGAAGCTCCACTCTGCACTCTGAAGCTCCACTCTGAAGCTCCACTCTGCACTCTGAAGCTCCGCTCTGAAGCTCCACTCTGAAGCTCCACTCTGAAGCTCCACTCTGAAGCTCCACTCTGAAGCTCCACTCTGAAGCTCCACTCTGAAGCTCCACTCTGAAGCTCCACTCTGCACTCTAAAGCTCCACTCTGAAGCTCCACTCTGCACTCTAAAGCTCCACTCTGAAGCTCCACTCTGCACTCTGAAGCTCCACTCTGAAGCTCCACTCTGAAGCTCCACTCTGAAGCTCCACTCTGAAGCTCCACTCTGAAGCTCCACTCTGCAGCTCCACTCTGCACTCTGAAGCTCCGCTCTGAAGCTCCACTCTGAAGCTGCACTCTGAAGCTCCACTCTGAAGCTCCACTCTGAAGCTCCACTCTGAAGCTCCACTCTGCACTCTGAAGCTCCACTCTGAAGCTCCACTCTGAAGCTCCACTCTGCAGCTCCACTCTGCAGCTCCACTCTGCAGCTCCACTCTGCAGCTCCACTCTGCAGCTCCACTCTGCAGCTCCACTCTGCAGCTCCACTCTGAAGCTCCACTCTGAAGCTCCACTCTAAAGCTCCACTCTAAAGCTCCACTCTAAAGCTCCACTCTGCACTCTGAAGCTCCACTCTGAAGCTCCACTCTGCACTCTGAAGCTCCACTCTGCACTCTGAAGCTCCACTCTGCACTCTAAAGCTCCACTCTGAAGCTCCACTCTGCACTCTAAAGCTCCACTCTGAAGCTCCACTCTGCACTCTAAAGCTCCACTCTGAAGCTCCACTCTGAAGCTCCACTCTGAAGCTCCACTCTGAAGCTCCACTCTGCACTCTAAAGCTCCACTCTGAATCTGCACTCTGAAGCTCCACTCTGCACTCTGAAGCTCCCCTCTGAATCTGCACTCTGAAGCTCCACTCTGCACTCTGAAGCTCCACTCTGAATCTGCACTCTGAAGCTCCACTCTGCACTCTGAAGCTCCACTCTGAAGCTCCACTCTGCACTCTGAAGCTCCACTCTGAAGCTCCGCTCTGAAGCTCCACTCTGAAGCTCCACTCTGAAGCTCCGCTCTGAAGCTCCACTCTGAAGCTCCACTCTGCACTCTGAATCTCCACTCTGCACTCTGCACGTGCAATTTTGGGTGGGAGACAGGTAAAACAAAGGCATTTTGGCTTAACAAATGAGAGTCTCCCACCCAAATCGGGTATGGTGGTATGTATGCTATTACCAAGGCTGTCTAACCTTGATTCCACCTCATATCTCTTTCATGAACCACCATACATGTCCTGCCCATTTATTTCACTCATGCATGGGTTTTTTAAATCCCTGCTTTTTCCCTTTGTCAGCGTTTTACCGTCATTTTCTTTATCAGTCTTCACCCCGTTTCGCATGTTAAAATAGAAAAAAACAACATTTAATTCCAGCAAGCGTTCTTCATTGAAAGCCAGTCTAGGCAAAAACGAAAGTAATAAAAAGTGAAACTGACACGCCACTCCACACACAGCAAGCAGCGCGCTCCCGAGGTGAAATCTGAGAGCCTCAAAGCGCGCGTCTGCTATGTGTCCACATTCCTAGGTACAGGCCAATACGGGCCACAATAGGTCTGAAGCAGACACCTTCAATGCTCACGCATTGAGGGTAGGTCTGCTCGACCTAAAAATGAAGTTTATAGGTATAAGCTGAGGCAATGTCACTTTTTCATTAGTGTTGTGTTTGCTAAATTCTTGTGACTCTTATTCCAGAAAACTGTCAGTGACCAAAGTCAGAGAGAAACTGATCTTAATCAACTCTCCTGTTGGTATTCTATGATACAATGTATAGACATGGCCCCAATATTTAGTTGGTTGACTTATGGTTAAGAAAATGTTGTCTGAAAAGCACACACCTTGGATTGCCAAAGTCTCTATATTGGGGGGAAGGAATCTGAAATATTATGTTTGGTCCACTTTTCACATGTTTTGGCACTTGTATCTGTCAGAATGTCTGAAGCGCGTCTAAAGCATGGTGTTCGATTGCATAAATCTACTTTGTAAATGTTTTTGGTCTGGGGTTGAGAACAGATAGCGAGAGTCGGGTCCAACAGACATGCATGGATGGTAGTGGTAAATGTTAGGTGAGTATGTGGAAGTACTACAGACGATTTGTTGCTATCGGATTAAAATAAATAAATAAAGTGATATCTCCATGCTTCCTCACAGGTGTTTATTTTGGCACTTGTATTTTCTGACATTTTTTGCTGGTCTTTGAGAACTGTAGCGAAGGAAGATTAATTTATAGTCCCATTAACAAACATGTTTGTGTTCTTCAGCGTTTTTTATGTTGATGGGTCTATAATTTTCTCTCTCTCTCTCTCTCGATATATATATAAATATATATATATGCCACGAACTCCGCCAAGTCCCCAAACCAAACTCCAGGGAAATAACAAAACCGGACCCTCACGAATGTTTTGCAAATTTATAAGTTTTATTCCATCCTGTTGTGCATAGAACACGCCGCCATGACGCGTTTCGGGACCTTCGCCCCTTGATCACAAGACATGGTCGATCGTACACCCTTCCCTCTTAAAGTGCTAGTACACAGTCAGCTGACCCCACAGCCTGTGGAAATAAAAAACATACTTCAGCCTGGTTCAGTAGCGCTTAATTCATGAACTACTTTTTGTTCAATTACAAAAAAGTGCCTAGTGATCCAAAACACGTTTTAAATTTGACCATGCATTTGAAAAATAGAAAACTAAACATTTTAAAAGAGTGTCACTCTTCTTTGTTTGTTCAGCTCTTGCTCCCAATGTTTCCTCATGATTATTTCCTTATAAATAAATTGATTAAAATTGTTGAATCAATTAGAAAAATATATCATTTCTGCATAACATATTAAAATCATGTAAAAAAAATATATATATACATATATACATTCATACATTCAGTGCAAATTCGCTATATCATGTGCAAATTCTACAAAAGGAAAACATCATTAATTAAATGGGAATGCATAGTTTGGATCACTTTTTCAAAATTGTGCCCAAGTGGGCATTAGCTGCTACATCTAACCACTGCATCCACACTGCTACAATATGGGTTCAAATGCTGGGGCACTGTAAGAGAATATCATAATCATGATTATGATACTCAAAACCCTATAACCTGGTGATTAAAATTATTTGTAATCCCTTCACCATGAGTTGAAGTTAAAAACAGGAGGCAGACTATTTACATGTTCGACTCAAATGCATTGTTACCCCAACAGACATTATATATATATATATATGTCCACATCTTACCAGACACCATTTATTTAATTTAATATATATGTTTAATAAATGGCATCTGTCTGGTAAGATCTGGAGAAGGCTGGACTATTATGGTGCTTTTACATTGACCATTCCCTTGTTACAGTTGTGTGACTCAATTTATTGTCATTGGGGTTGGATGTCTTAGGTCACAATTAGTCATGCCGCTCGTACATATATGTATTTCTACTAGTAAATCATATTTGCTGGATGAAACATTTAGCTGTGGTCTAGATTTTTAGGCCCCTTCTCTGGGTCTACGTTTACCTCGTTGTTTGTTTCTAATGAAAAGAGGCCAACTGAAGAAAATCCCACGCGAACCCGGAGCACTTTCGGCATCGGCGCATGCTTCTGCCATTTTGTAGCTCTGATTGAGTCACTCCCTCTCTAGTGTTGCGTATTGTGTACAGTTATTACCGCACGTGTTCAGACTTAACTTAGCTGTAACCCGCAGATCGCTAGCAGCGTCGAGGCCATCTTTGACGAGTGCCTTAGAACCCGGGCCGATGGGGGCTTGGGTAAAATGCCGTCTGGAGGCGGGAGCCCACCCCCTGCCACCATTTGCATGCCGGCTAGTCCGGGGGGGCCAGGATTGATTGGTCCCCCCCCTTAAACAGAGCGATCCCCCACCAATCAGGGGGCGAGCTGGTGAGGGCGAGGTGAGGGCGAGGGGGGATAAAAAGGGGCTAATGGACAAGCAAAACACATGCACCCCCCTCGCAAGAAGGAAGGAAAAGAATTGGGACGCGTTCTCTGATCGAGAAACCGTAGGTAGTGGGATGCCTCACAGCAGGAGCACCGAGGGAGCCATGGGGCGGCGTGCCGCCATAGAAAGAGTAGAGGTGATGCTCCTGTAGGACCCCTGGGATGCCTCATGGCAGGGGTACTGAGGGAGAAGATGGCAAGGACTCAGCCTCAGGAAAGCTAGAGTGGATGCTCAAGTATGGTCCTTGGGATGCCACACGGCAGGGGCCCCTGGGAGAAGGGAGGGCCCACGAAAGGGTTACAGGGCGAGCAGGACAGCCCTTGCAGCCCGGGCAGGTCCAGACAGACACCCTCCAAATCGGTAGCAAGCTGAAGCCTAGACCCGCAAATCGGAAGCCCAGAAATAGGGGCCCCTCCCCTCCCAGAAAACTGAGTAAGCTGGGTCCAAGAGTTTTATGAGAAATTGATGTCAAAGTATAACATGGACAATAAATGTGGATATGACCATGAACAGTTGAAATGGTTACGTATGTTGATGAATAAACTACGACGTTTTCAGGCACAAATGAATGTTGTCAATGGTGATTTAAGGTAAAAGCGCGCAGTTGGTGGAAACGGCTAAGGGGATCGGGCGGGACGACTCGCCACCTGGAGGGGGTTTGAGAGGTTAATAATGAACCCAGTGTTAAGGTGCCAGGAGACGGTTCACTTTGTGGCTTGGGCTATAATCAGCCGTCAGTGTTGTTTTTGTACTACTGAGTAAAGGAATAATGTCAGACATGAGAGGAGCCGAAATATTAACCCGTTCTAATATTAACCCGTTCTGCGCTGATGACGGAACCGCTCCGTCATCAGCCTCGGTAGCGCTGTGCTGATGACGGAGCGGTTCCGTCATGGCCCGCTCGCCGCGCCTGCGCAGCGCGGATTCCGCGCCTGCGCTGGGCGTTCTATTGAGCGGGCGGGGCCATGACGGAACCACTCCGTCATAAGCACAGCGCTACCGAGGCTGATGACGGAGCGGTTCCGTCATCAGCAGGAGAGCGCTGCGCGCCCCCCCTACCCCCTAGCGCTGTGGCGGAATTGCCGCCGCAGCGAAGGGGTTAACTATGGAGATATCCATGTTTCTTCCTTGAGGCCTGGTTTAGTATCTGCCCAAATCTGAACACGTCCTTCCAGGAGTCGACGGTGGACTGTAACACAGGCCCTTAAAGCCCCTGTGCCGCAGAAGGGCCTCAACACTTTAGGGGCCCCAAACCCTTCAGAAAGGCCCCGTTCTGCCCATGAATGTCTGTGATATTTTCACAGTTCTGCAGGTGGGCCCATCCTTTTCAGTTAGCCACTGCCACACTTCACATGCGTTAGAGGAACAAATGCAGTCATAGTGCTAGGAAGCCACAAGGAGCTGCACGTGGACCTTTTTTGCAGTTTTGTATTGCGAACACGATATGAAGGTTTTGGAGCGCTTTACAGGAGCACCAGCTACATCACACAAGGACACAAGGACACATTCATGTAGTCACTGGGCGAATACGTGATATGCCCAGAATCACAAGATGTTGAGCCAATGCCGATCCCAGTTCCAAAATCGGCAGCTCGAGTTGTTACACCACATACTCTTCCATGAATTTACCGATTTGCGTAGAACGTTGAGCTGACGCCGAGACTCGGAACTTGAATCTCCAGTTTGAAAGTCGGCAGCTTTGACCGTAAACAGCACCCTCGGCAATCTCCAGTAATTTGGATGACTAGTTCATTTCCATTGCACCCGAGATGTTGCGGGGTTCCAAGGTGGTTGAATATTGACAGGCGGGCACTGTTTGTCACTGAGTGTAGAGCTAGAGCAGGCTTGTGATTGGCTAGTAAACTTTCTCTCAAAGACCTCGGCTGCAAGTTCATCTCAGGACACGTCCTCGTGCTAGTGGGTGGGGCTACGTCTTATCTACATGAAACTACCAAAGAGGAGAAAAGCGAACATTCTGGAAAGCTATTTCACAGCTTCACGTGATGGGTTTATGTCATGCCCAAAAATATAAAGAAAACAATCAGTCAGCCCCGCTAATTAGTGAAGTTTTTGAGTACAAGCGAAATCAAATGTTCAAAAGCATGCTAAAAATCTTACTGTCAACAGGTGAATTCGGCCCCTTTGCACTAGCCATGTATTTGAGTCAGGGCACAAGTCCTAAAAAACAAGTGGGGGGACTCTCCAAGTTAGGTAGTATCACGTAAAGTGACATCACAGCGGGTGGCATTGCAGGAAGTGATATCACGACATGTGACAGGCTCCTTTAACCAGGGATTGTCAAACTAACTGCTGCCAGCCTACCACACCAGGCATAATATTCCATGTGCAGCACATTTCCATGTAGATGTGATTGCTTTAGCTGCCTGGTGGTTAACACATTTGATGGAAAGATATGTTTTTGTCTAGTCCTTGTTTTGACTTAAGGTAGTATACAGAGTTAATGTGCCTCCTGCAAAGCACATCATGCAACATGCAGATGGCAGATTTTATTTTATGTAGATGGGTAAGTAGGTTACTGCTTTGAACAGAGAGGTCCTTTTGTTACATGCAGTTGCATTGTAATCCTTCTAGTACAGCAGAGTGAGCTCTGAAGGATGATATGTGACACCTACACCAAGTAACCCTCACTGTCTCATGTAACACATCCTGTACAATGATTGATTTACAAACGTGTGTAATCTATTGACAATATAATATGTATGTTTGCTGTTAAGTGATCAGGCACCCTACATTGGGATAAATAGCGCTGTAGCACAAATTAAAAATACTGGTATTTAAATTGTTATTTTGCACTGGGACAGAGTAACATGCCTGACATTCTTACAGTCGATAAATATCTATTATATATGGGGGTCTGAACGAAGTCAAAATCGTGCCTCTCCTACACCGAGATGAGTTCAGCATATTTTAGAGTGGGGCTCAACTTCTTGGCTGGGTGGACGGCGTCCACTCTGTGAAAAGAGTGGGTGGATGCCATCCACCCGCATGTACCCTCGACTCGAGCCCTGAATTTTGAGTGCTGTTGACCTTTTCTGTTTCTTAGAATTTCCCTGAGTTAATGCATGAATTTTAGGCACAACAAGCTGGAAACGTGCTTGAAGCGTAGTGCTGTGTATTTGAGTGAAGTTTGTTGTGTGATCCAGACACAAATGCCACAGTGGATTGTTGAGGCTAGATTCACCTGGATTTCACTGTGGAGGAAGTGATTGTGGGCATTCTGGCAAAAATTGAAACCGTATGACAGGAAGGGGTCTTCTCAAAAGATGTTCTGAGGAGGTGTCACAAATCAGGTTGAGGGTGTTCTGCCTCAATAAGCTATCCTGGACTCTTCTAGGAGTGGCGTGGCTCACTGGTTAGAGGCGGCAGACCCGAAAGCTGAGAACGGCCCGGGACCAGGGTTCAATTCCCGACGCGGCAGGGTTGTGGACCAGGGTCAGCGGACTCGATAATTCTCGCCTCGGTGCCTACTCTAACCAGGGATCACACACGGCAACTCTGGGCATTAGCTTGCCTCATCTCTACAACGGCCCCCCACATTCGCCGGGGATGCCTGGTTTCACCTTGGAGATACCCAGTAGGGAGCATCTCACAGGGATAGCCAGGACGGGTTCCCCAGCGGTCTACAGCGCCACGACGCCTCAGGGCAGCAGTGCGCTTTACAAGACACATACACATACACATACACATAGGAGGAGAGGGGTGTGAGGCTGCTCCTTGTGGCTCAAACTAGTAGTGCTGCTCCTTGGGTAGCGAATTTCTTCTGGTAAGAGGCGCACCCGACCCTCAAAGTCTGGGATTCTAGATTATTTATTCGCCTCTACTGATTGAGGGATCTCCACTTTGCTGCAGGTGATTCATGGCAGCAGTTGGTCGGAGGTGTGAATGAAGAGTGTGTGTCCCCTGTTTGGTAGCAGCATACCAGGGGCGGCTGGCATCAACGGGGAGGGGTGGCCGGCCATGCCCGTTCTCAAATAAAATTTATAAAAATCCAAATAAACGGGCACACATGCGCAAATATAAACTTAAAATATACTACAGGAAACACTTACCTGACAACAGGACCTCCTGCTCCGGACCGCATCGTGCTGCAGCCTCTCTATCAGGAAACTCCCTCAACCAATCAGGGCGCTGCTTTCACTAGCATGAGAGCAGCGCCCTGATTGGGGGGGGAGTGGCCTGTCTTGGTGCTCCATAGTGCTAAGGAGGCCTGCAGTTGCTCTAACACAGCTGTCTAAAGACAGCTGAGTTACAGGTTTCAAAGTGCGAATGTCTGGCTGGCCATCGCTAGACGGCCGGCCAAAAAGACATGCAAACTTTGAAAAGTGCACATACAACCCACCCTTCTCCCAGTCCCTGCTGCTGTAATTTAGTAGCGGTCCTCCCCCTTTCTGATGCCCGTTCAGGATAGGATGATGTCAGGATGAAAAATAAAATGGTAATAATGAATTATTTTTTTATCTCGTGGCTCTATGGCATTTAGCTGGGGCAACGGTACTCCACTACAACGGAGGGGCCGCCCCTGCAGCGCACCACAATACCTGATAAAGTGTTGGGGTGGAGACTGCAAATATAATCAGTAACAGCCACACTGAAGGGAAAGGTTGCTGGTGAAGGAGTGAATCAGGGGAGGTGCTATTAATCTATACGCACAGAACAGTGTCGCTGTCCTCTTAAAGCTGAAGTTTATTTATGAAGATGTATTTTTAGTCCAACAAATCGAGGTCACTTGTCCTCATCATGTTGAGAAAGTGAGTCTCTCTTTCCTGTTTCCATAGGTAGCGACCAGGACCATACCTTTTGCATAGCAGGGGGTTCAAGAGTGCACAAACCTGTGTTACACATCCACAAACCTCCTTGACCATTACATATAATGTCCTCACAGGTAAACTCCTCAAATTACCTCCTGTCAGTGGCTTGCCGCAAATGAGTATGAATAGGGAGAAGGAGGAGGATCACTCTCATTAAATATGTGTGTAATGAAAGGGATTTCCCAATGAAGAAGTCAACATTTATTTTGCACTTTTACATCAATTGTAAAACAACATTGAAATGAGTTAGAAACATTAGCAACATGGAACAACTTCTAGATAAAAAATATCATGGCAGTAAGAGTATACAACATAATAATACCATACATTTGTGTACCTTCTTTTTGTTGCAATCCTAAATTTAAGTATACTTTGTAAGTCATGTAGTTCTTGTAGATACATTTGGATCTAAACATATTCCTATGTGTGTCATTGCAGTTCATGCATAAGAATGGCGAGTGGTACATTGCATCTCCAGGTTGTGTTAGGCAAAACCATGATTGGGGGATCTCCTGGAACATTTAATTAAAAGTAATAAAATCTGTTATTTGTGTTTCTAGTATACATTTCCAACGAACACTTGGCAGTTTATGCCTACTATTAAAAGATTACAAAAATTGGGAAGCAATTCGGTAAGAGTGCAGCTCGTCAATTTTAATTGAAGTTTGGTTATACTTAATAATATGACCAATGACATACAGGAAGGTATTTATAAGTGGTGTGGGTTCTGGGGTGTTGGGTTAGAAAATGTTTCCTACACTAGTAGGGTTATAGAAGGAGTTAGTCGGATTCATTGTTAAGTATGGAAAAGCGGAATTTTGTGAACTGATTATTGAAAATAAGATGTATGCAAAGCGAGTTGTGAATGCAAGTAAATATTAAAAGACAAGAAAAGAAACAAATGTGATTGGTGTTAGTCAATGGACATTTAATAGTCTCTGTAGTTAATCCCAACAGCGGGGTGCTGCTGTCAGCTATGTTTTGCGACAGGCTATGGATTATATTAACCAAACTTATCCTTCAGTTTGTATTATATCTATCTATCTATATATCTCTATATATATATCTCTCTCTCTCTCTCTCTCTCTCTCTATATATATATATATATATATATATATATATGTATATTTATATATATGGGTATGTATGTACATATATACATACATGCAGAGTTTTCCTCCTGGTTCCATATTACGTAGCAGGTGCACTGTCCCTGTTTGCGCCACGGCACACCTTTAAACAATCAGGAGCTGTGTGTCCTATTACAAGTACTATGCTTCCTCGAGGACAGTGCATTAGTAAAATATGGGGCAGCTTTAGAATCAGTGGCTCTGTCTTTCTCTATGCTGGCGTCACCTGCTTGTACTTTAAGAAAAGAACAGAGATCACTCTGCAGGCAGCTGCAGTGAGTGACTGTCCATAACAGGGCACAGACCTAAAGGCAAAGAGTTTTCATCATTAGCTTGGGCAGGCCGCATGCTAATGAAGGAACACCCCGTGAAGATAGCGCCAGAGATTTACGTACCTGGCACTATTCAGTATCATCTTGAGAATTTGGGGTTCTTGTTAAATCCATACTTTCAGGGTCCCTGTCCAGAACAACTTTGTATTTTATAACCCATTTTCTGTTAATTCAAGCCCATGATATCAAAAAAATGAAATAGTACATTAAGAGCTGGATGAACAAAGATTAGTGATAGCGATTTTTTTTGGATCCCTATTTGGTAATCGCTATTACCAATGTACAAAAGTAATATCCGTCTCATTAGCGATTTGTAGTGGGTCACAAATAGACTTACCTCATGAAAATTAACGAGGTAGGTCGGTTGCAATTTGAAACCCACTAGGATTCGTTGCCATCAAAGGGATGGTGGCCTGCTGGGCTCAGCAGACCTCCATGTCCGTCATTGCTTTTAAATAAAGAAATCTTTTTTTTTTTTAGAAATGCAGCCTGTTTTCCTTAAGAGAAAAAAAGGGATGTGTTTAAATTGGAAAGTTTCATTTTCATTTTTTAACCCCTTCCACGCTGATGACGAGCTGGGCTCGTCAAGGAGTAGCCTCGACGAGCTGGGCTCGTCAAGGAGTAGCCTCCTCGCACGCTGATGACGAGCCCAGCTCGTCACGTAAAGTGCCGTTTTCGAAATCTCAGCACAGGAGAAGAATTCCGCTAACGCGCATGCGGTTAAGAGTAGGCATAGGTCCCTGGGACCTCTACCTGCACTTAAAAAATATATTTTTAAACATTCTCAAAGAGGAAGGGGTCCCAAGAGTGCTTATTCCCATTTGTAAATGGGTTACTGCTAACTTTGAGTTTTGCAACCACATTTCGGTCACAAAACATTCAAACATCCTATTCTGATTCGGTATTTGGAAGGGATTCCCTAAATGCACCCCTTCCAAATACCGAATCGGTATGTATTAGCAATTCCAAGTTATGATTTGGTAACATGTTACAGAATCGGAATTTCTGATTAATACATACCAAAATGCATTTTTGCACTCGGACATGGCCCGATTCGGCAAATCAGGCCTTTTGCGACTGCAAAAATGCTTTGTACATCTAGCTGTAAAGGTTAAGTTGAATAAATAGACAGATGTGAGGTAGGGAGGAATTTCCATCCCCAGGAGGCACCTTGGAATGTGGGGGCCCTGGGCAATTGCCCATGCCTTAAAACGTTGTTGGCGCTATCTGTATTACAAAGGAGGCCGCACACGAGTCTGCACCTCTTTCTGTAAAACTATGGTGTCCTAGGGTGCATAAAACGACCACACATACCCTTTTCGCTCCCATACCCCTTTTACTAATAGGGGACTTGGTGGCAATTCCAAATGCGTAAATTGTACGCAAGTTAGTAGTACTTCTTAGAAGAGGATATTGGAGTAAATGTCAGCTCAGGGCTGTAGTGTCATTAACTTCAAGCCCCTGTCCTCTGGCAGCAGCAGGGCACAAGTCCTAAAAAAAAAGAAGTGGGGGACGCTGACGTCACAACAGGAAGTGAAGTCACGAAAGGTGGCTTGCACCATCAGACTCATTGCCTCCCCTCGCTCATCCCCTAGATGCGATTGCATTAAAGAAGGCAGTGTGTGAGCAGCATTCTGAATGAGCTCCTATCTCGCCCCAGAGAGGCCAAAGAGCGAATGTGTGGCTCCATTTGCTCCAGTTATCGAGCTCCAGGTAAAATAAGTGGGGGGACGCCGTCCACCCGCGTGGTACCCCGACTCAAGCACTGGGCAGCAGGATACAATGCATGGGCTCCCACCTCACTCTTGAATGATTTCTCATGTAAAATTCAAACCACCTGTTCTTGCAAATGCCAAGGCCTCCATCTCTGAGCTTCGGTAACGGGCGTTCTTATGTCAACAAATAGTACAATTTCACTCCAGTTCAGCAGGAACTGAGCAGCCAGAACCATAGCAGAAAAAAATGCACGTCTGTCATATCTGACTGTTTCACAGTGAATGACTTCCTGGTGGAGATAAAAAGCACAGAGGATGATACGAATGAAAACATGCCCTCGTCCGCTAGTGTGGCCGATAAGGGAGACGTTTCTAATAACCCCGGGCTCAACTTTTTTTACCTTAGCAAGTCGTTCCGGCCTCCATTGTTCTCCGTGTGCCGGCGCCACTATATCCCTTCCCGCGATCTCATCTGACTGTGGCCACACAATCGGCCTCGTAGGGCTCTGAATGCGGAGCGCTCAACACTTGTCTGGTGCTCTCAGATCTCACCTTACATGCGGGGCCTGAAGGGGAGATGATAGCGCCCCTGAACACCTGTGGGAATGTCAGTTCGAATCCCATCAAGACACCTTCAGGCGCAAGGATACAGAAAATGGCCGTTTATAAAACAAATTAGCGCGCGCAGGAGGAGTGCCACTATGGAAAAGTGCAAAGCGTATTCGTTTGAGCCACCAGCTTTACGCTTTCCCAAATGCTTTTTTGGGTGACAAAAAATATCACATCTAACCACGATGTCTGCTTAAGTTTGTGTTAGCTCTATTTTCCCTTTCGTTGCGCGTTTTTTTAGTTTAGCTCTTACTTTGAAAATTGTGGTTTCATTTCCACAAACTGTAGACAACAGCGAGAACAATCATTTGCAATGCAATAGGTCTCGCATTAGGAAAGTTTGAGCTATTGGTATTGTAAATGACAATTTTTTTATTTATATTTTGTTTTTGAAAATAACTAAATTAATAGCTTTGTCATTTACAATGCCAATAGTTATAACTTTCGCAAATGTGACACCTATAGCATTTGTAATGCAATATGTGTTGTATTTACGTGACTTACATGTATTGATATTACAAATAACAATGGCTTTTAATTTTTTTTTAATAGTTAATAATTAAATAATAGTTATTGTAATTTATAATGGCAATAGCTTAACGTTTTGTAAATAACTTTTGTGAAGATTATGTTCAGTGTATTTTATTGTGACGAAATTCCAAGAACAGAAGTGAAATATTAACATGTTTTTGTTACATTTGTAATAAAGCTTCAAACATTGAGAGAGCATATTTGAACCAGGTGTTGTTGAATGGTCGCAGAGATTGATGATGTGGTGGCGCTGAGTGATGTTGTGATGGCAAACGAGTGCTGCTGTGGCGTTCAGTGATGTTGTGGTAGCACATAGTGTTTTTGTGAGGGTGAGGGGTTGTGAGGGTGAGGGGGTGTGAGGGTGAGGGGGAGTGAGGGGGTGTGAAGGTGAGAGGGGGTGAGGGTGTGTGTGAGGGTGAGCCACGTTTGCATTTTATTTCTTATTCCAAAACAGAGTCAGAACCCTTTCTTAATGGTGATGACGTTATATATGGGAATTAATGGTGTTAGATGCAGGTAAATGCTCCTACCTGTGAATTAACACCACCTTTTAATAACGAATATCAATTATTGACATTGATTGACATGTGGCTTTTACCGCACTACTGCCAATTGTTAAAAGACGCACAACACACTGGAATATTATATGAGTGAATTAAGAGCCATAACTGACAGTTATGCTGAATTACAGTGTGTATCCAGGGCCTTAACAGGCCCTTGCTGCAAGGGGGCCAAAACCCCTTCAAGGGCTCCCTAATCATCAGGGGGCCCCATTCCACTCAAGGCCAATAGATACCTGTGAGATATGGAGGCTCATGGGCCCCTCATCACATTGTGTGTAGGGAGGCCCCATCATTTTGCGTTACGCCATTGTGAGTTTCCATCTAGTACTGAAAAGAGTTTCCTTTATACTGAATGGATACACTGGACTCGTCTATGGTGACGATGGCCTTTGCACTCCTAGGTGGACAGTTCAAAACTAAAACAAATGTAAATCCCAACAAAGCCAATACAAATGGATATATACCTGCCATGTTTAACCTAGACAGGTCCCCAATGACAAAATTGCACAATGTAATTCTGAGGCACTATTTGGATTTAAGTCAATCAGTAGATTTCAATCCATCAGTTGGTTTGTAGAGCGAGTCTAGTCACCCGTGAGTCCTATTTCACTGGATAATCAGAAGGTAATTCATATAGCTCCATCAAAGTTAACTGCCATCGTTACCAGGCGAGGATAACATTAGATTGGTAAAGGGGCTTGGAACACAAGAGCTCCACGTCAGTGGCTTTGGACTCAAATAAAGCATATTATTTAAGCATGAGTGGCTGCATAAACCAACCATTTTATCTTTTCCATTTACTTCAATCACACAGGGAAAGGATCATAAATGCTCGTTCTCCCTTGAGTCCGAATTGACAACACATGACTGTGGCAACTATAGCAGCAAAACTGATGTGCTGCAAGCGTGAGTGTGCCCTTCACACTCACATTTATTACAAACCCAAAGTGCACCAGTGGGAATAATGCAGACCGCTCCCTGCAGGTCCTGTGTCACTTGGAGTGATGGGGCAGCACAAAGCCTATGGATATCTCTGAGACAAGGAGTCTTGAGGCACGGGGAGGGTGGGGGGCACGTTTCTTGTTATGCCACAGAAGAAGAAAATAATCCCCATTTAATTCATGTGGGACTTCAAGAATCCCTTCAATAGTTTGTAATATAATTTAAAACAAAACAGAATCCCTCCGTGTTACCAGATGACATTCCAAACTATGCAAATTTTAGGCACAGGATGAGTAAGGATTAGTGTCAGGAGGATATTTGCCAAACATTAAAAAAAATTATTTGCCTTGAACAGTTTTCACTTTTACCATTTTGACTAATGCGTGCAAAATATTTTCGGTATTGCAGACAATAGCTTACTACTATAATGCCTACATAAGCAATGTATTATAAACTGGTTGTGCAGGAAAGTAAAAAAAAAAAGTGAGAATGCAAAAAATATCCTGCATTTCTAAAGCTTTACGGGTAACTGTTAATCAACAAATATGAATACTTCACAAGACACAGAAATGGTGTACGAATATGAAATACCAGCTCCCCAGTTATGTGTAATACTTGCTCCCCCTGTCTGCTGGCCGCCCTATTTGCCTCTTCTTGAGCGCCAATGCAAATGGTTGAAGTAAGACAGCGGTGAATGAGTAACATATTCAAAATTTCACCAAATTCCAATTTTGACAGGTGATATGCCCTACTCGTGTCAATGAGCAAATATATAAAACCATTCACACGAGTATCTTAAAACATAGTGGAGGCAAACAGGAAAGGCTAGAATCTGCAATCTTCTGCCTAATGACCACATAACAAACAAGCCAGCAACAAAACAAAAATATTATAGGGCGCCGCCGCGCTGCCCGCGGCGACCCGGAAGCTCTTGGCCGGCCGACCAATCCGCTCGCGGCCGACCGGAAGTCCCGCCTCCCGAGGTCCGCGAGCTGCCGGCGCATGGAGCGCCCTGCCGTCCGGGGTAGCCCGGGTCCCCAGGAGGGGGCCGGGGAGAAGGAGGAGTGTGGCGCCTGTTGCGGGGCTCCTCTGACCTGAGGGAGCCCCGATTTAGATGAGGAGACGCGCCGCGAGGAGCCCCGCCGGAAGAGCGCAGTCGGTGAGTGGGGCCCAGGGCTGATGTGAAGTGCGTGCGTGCCTGTGTGTATGCCTGGTGGGGGGTGGGGGAGGGGGGGGAGTGTGTGCGCGCGTGTGTGCGTGTGTGCGCGAGGGAATGTGTGTGCGCATGCGTGACTGTGTGTGATTGAGAGAGAATGCGAGGTAGGGGATAGTGTGCCTGTATGTGTGCCTGTATGTGTGCCGTATGCCTGCGTGTGCATGCGCGCGCCTGTGTGTGTGTGCGTGCGTGCATGCAGAGGGGTGGGGGCTGCCTATGTCTGTGTGGGAGCAAGGGCTTTGCACCGCGCATGCGCAGCTACCAGACGCTCGTTCCCGAGGTGAAATCTGACCTCGTCAAAGCGCACGTCTGGTAGCTGTCCACATTCCTAAATATGGGCCACAATAGGTCTGAAGCAGACACCTTCAATGCTCACGCATTGAGGGTAGGTCTGCTCGACCTAAAAAGAGGTCAGAGGAGTGAACAAAGCAGCAAGTCTGTAGCTCAGGTCTGTGTTTTTGTTAGCGCAGCCCTCGAGCAGACCTATTCTCTCTAGAAGAGTGGGGGTTGTTCTCCCCTAATTGGCTTTTTTCTTCCGGGTTCTTTCGGCGAATGGCACAGCCAGAGAATCCTTTAACTCTCCCACCCGATGCTGTTGCCGTTAAGGTGTATCTATCCGCCTCCAGTGGAGTGCTTCCATTGAAGTCTATAAGGGACTTTTTTTATTTTTTACTACTATATGCCTCTCAGTCGCATCCTTAGTGCTCATTCCAGCCCCTTCGACTTTTCCACTTGGGTCGGTCGCTCCTACTTGTTCCTTCCTACCTACCGCCACCTTCTGGTGTGTTTTGTTGCTCCCTGTTCGCCTGCTCCTCTCATTCTGACCTCTCAACCCCATCCCTTTTGCACAGGGCTTGAGTAGAGGGAAGACACAGTAGATGCTGTCTAGCCACTATTTTCAGAGGGTAGACACCGTGTACCCCACTGCAAAGCTGGCCACTTTCAGCGGAGTACCACATTCCTTTCCTACTCTCCCGGAATTCACAGAAATATGCTGAGCTCGTCCCGATGTAATTTTCTGACTGCAGGACACTTTCCCTAACGTCTCCACGTTGTCTGCTTTTGTTCTACACCGCAAAGTGCTGGCAGGGATGGGAGCTTATCAGATTCCAGCTTCACCCATAAAAAAAACAGGAGTTAGGGGGCCATTAGGCCTCTTTTTGTTGGAGTCAGGGCCAATTCTATGATTTGCGAGGCCCTGGGCCAAAAGGGAATGCGCAAGGCCCCTCTAATTTACTTAAATGACCCCTTGCAAGGAAACCATTCAGAGACACCGCGGGAGGCCCATTGTACAGGATTTTAGCACCCCACAGTTTTAACTTTCAGCCCACAGGCAATTCTCACACCTCCAGCCTGATAGGTGTAAGAATTGCTTGTGGGCTGAGAGTTAACATTGTGGGGGCGCTAAAATCCTGTACAAAGGGCCTCCCGCAGTGTCTCTGAATGAGTCTCCTTGCAATTGGGACAAGGGAAAGTGTCTCCCTCCCCTAGGAGACAATCGGTTCGGGCCCCATGCTGGTGGGCTGAGTGCGAGGCCCTGGGCAGCTGCCCACGCTGCCCATGCCTAGCGCCCGCCCTGGTTGAAGTATCTTGCCTGGGAGCTTTCAGGAGCCTCATACGTAGATGCAATGGGGGGAAACAAAGGCTCACATCTTATCACTTCACAGGTACTTAAGAGAGATATGGTTTCCACTTTGTTCAGTCACTGTATAAAAGAGATAAGCATGCACTGTAAATATGTCAGATGTGTTGTTCACCCCAGTAATTACACAGATAGTTTAAATACCACTATTTAGTTTTATTCTTTTATAGCTCTTCAACTCTACAGTACTGCTAAAGCACTATAAAAGAAAGAAAACAAAATAGTGGCATTTAAATTATTAGTGTACATGTGATGTAAAGCACTCCGACTCCCTGAATTGGGATGACTCATCCCAATGCAGTCTGTCAGAGCTCTTAACATCACATCTACAAATTATACATTGACAATAAATCATATGTGTGTATACCAATATAAAGGATGTGTTCGATTAGATGGTGAGGGTTACAAAGTGTAGGAGCCACATGTCAATCATACCTCACTGTGCTATATTAGAAGGATTACAATTTATGAACCGCAAGTAACAAAAGGATCTCGGTCTTAAAAGCAGTAACCTACTTATCCATTTACATAAAATACAAGTCTGTCATCTTGTGTTACATAAAGTGCCTCGCAGGAGACATATTAACCCTTTGTTCCTTCGATTCAAAACTAGGACTAGGAAAATACTCTCCAGCAAAAATGCATTATCTTCCAGAGTTATTTTACCATTATTATTCCCTGACATTTAACTGGCACACAAAGATCTCTCCAGCAAGTGCCTTAACCCCATAAGATATTTTAATATACAAACATTGCAACCAATTTAGCAGAACAAATGTACTGCTACGTTTCTCTTTGTTTCCAATTTCTTTGTGACCTGGTATAAAAAAAATAAATGCATAAATTAAGGCCCAGATTTTACAACAGGGTTGCGTCAATATTTTGACACAACATCAGTGCAACATTCAATTTGTTAAATATTGTAATGGGCTCAAATGTACTCTTGATAGACCTGCTAAATATATATGAGGTCTTAAGATCTGAAGTCACTTCCTGTGATGACACACACCTTGATGTTACTTTTTGTGATGTTATGCTCAGTGATGTCACAACCATTTTGCCTAACTTGGTGAGTCCCCCACTTCTCTTTTTAGGTTTTGCCTCGCCAAAAAGATGCGCTCTGCGCATCTTTTTCGGCGCAGGCGAAAACCTGATGAGAATTGTAGTGTGCTTTGGCTCGGCCCTCGTCATTCATTGGCTGGCTCCGTAAATGGAGCCTTGCCATTGGATGAGGGGCCTGTCCGTCAATGCCGGACCAGACACGGGGGCGTTCCCGACATTCTTTGGCTTTTGCCGACGTCACGCGACGCTGGGAACGCGCCCGAGTCTGGTCCGGCATTGCCGGCACTTCTGCGTCTCTCCTGCCCCGTGACTGGCCGGCCGGCCAATCCTAGCGCGGCCGGCCGGAAGTGCCCGCCCCCCGCAGCCCGGGGGAAGAAGGAGAGGAAGACGGCAAGCAGTATGGCGGCGCCCGCGGGGCTCCCGTGGCCTGGAGGGAACCCCGGGAGATGCGGAGGACGTTGCCGGTCTCCCATGCCGAAGAGGGAGACCGGAGAAGTGCCAGAGAGATTGTCGACGTTGCCGGTCTCCCATGCCGAAGAGGGAGACCGGAGAAGTGCCGCCGTCGCAAGGTGCAGGTGAGTCGATTTTTTTTTTTTTTTTTTTTGCCTCCTCTCTTCCCCTGCCTTCCTGCCCCAACCTCTCTCCCCCTGTCTCCTACCTTCACTCCGCTGTGCCTCTCTCCCTATGCTGTTGTCTGCTGCCGCGTCTTGGTGGTGTAGTCAGATATCACAAGCCAGAAGCTAGCGTATAGTGAGGATGTTGCAAGGAAGGTAGGTCTTTGACAATGGCACAATCAACGACGTGGTGCAGTGGAGTGAACTTGCCAGGCAGACCATCTCACCTCTACTTGTTTTTTAAATGTTACGGATATCGAAAGTCTGTGCTGAGAGGTATTAGGGGGGCTTTGGGCACTAATAAACATTATCCATATTTTCATGTGATTACATCAGGAGCTCTTGTCGCTTTGAGATCACAGGCAGCAGTAAGGTCCTGGGCAGAGATTCTATTTGGTTCTAGCCTTAAGGAGACCGGCAGCAAGCAGTTCCAGCTCAAGGACCACAAACAGTCCCCACACAATTGCACATCGATAGAATTCGATGTTTGAGTAAAGAGCATGTTTTTATTTCCAGTTGGTGACAGCTGAGCGACATTCTATTCCCTTGCAGGAGTTTCTATAATTCATGTTTTTAGGCACAATCAATCAGAATAAAGGGCGAATTCACAGGTCTTGCCCTGCAGCGAATGCTAGAGGCTGCCTGAGATGAGATTTCTTAAGATTATTGCATGTCCAATCAAAGACAAAATACACTCCAAAAAGGAATTTAATCTGCCATTGGGGGGAAGGTTCGGGAGCACCTTGCCACAAGTTCTTCTGGGAGCTGTCTAGGCAGGATGAAACAGACTTCCCCCAACACCGGCTAAAGAAGAAAAAAAAAATGGGTTCTTGCACAACTGAGGCAGGCATCATTTTGACTAGCATATCCATGATGTACTTCAAACACATGTTCATCTTTATTATTTCCAGTCCTGTGGGCTGGAGCAGTGATCTACGCACTCTGTGACGTCTATGGGTGTAGAAACATCCCAGATCTTGTAAGCAGGTAAAGTGCAGTATCTGCAGATTCATTGTCCATCTACAACTGGTTCATGTTTGATGCCTTGATGAAGCTTGGCCGTGTGCTGTTGTGTCCTGTTGATATAGCAGCAGCACTCACTCTGGAACGGACAGAGTAGGGAACATTTTGGCAACAGCTCATACAATGGTCCATCACTCACTCTGCATCTGCCCACTTCTTGGAGCCTCGAATTAGGGCAGATAGTTTAGAGACGTATAAGGGGCAATTGCACAGGGACCCCAACTTCCAAGGGGCCCTTGGGAAATTGAACTCTCTCTCCATTTTATTTCTGTCTGTTCTATTCCTCAGTCTGAACCCTCTCTGCCTACCTACGACCATCTACCCAGTATGATTTTAAGGACTTTTTGGGCCCCAGACAAGACCTTATTCATCTGTTTTGTGTGACCCTTTCAAAGTTTAGCCAATACTTTATTTTTATTTGGCATGATGCATTTATCAATTAGCAGGACTTGGGTAATTAAAACTGTCATTTGTTATATAAAGGGGCCCATAATATAAGTCTTGCCCAGGGCCTCCAAAAATCCTTAAGATGACACTTGGATGTATGCATGGAGAACATCACTTCGGAATTTGAAGAAAGTGAAGCTCTGAGACAAAAGCACAGAAGTGAAGGGCTTCTCCATGACGTTCCAGGTCAAGTCTTTCCTCGTGGCCTCGCCTGCACCTTTTATTACTGTCCGACAGCTTCGGAGCTCCTAGCTGTCTTTCTCCTGAACCCTTTGCACACACAGCTCTGTCTTCGGCGTGAGGTTACCCTCTGGAAGGGTCTGTGCTGTGGTGGAAGTGAGGGCCGCCTGCTCCTGTGAACGCTACGGACTAACTTGGCAAAGAAGTGACATCTCCAGGCTTGTGCATGTGTCACCTGGACTCTCTCCAGGGTCTCAGGCGCCAGTCGCCATTACCCTCCAACGCGGATGTGACAGCCACGAACTGGGAGTTTACAGGCGTCTGGCAGCCTGGGCTCCGGGAAGCCGCTATCTCTGGCCGCTGTTCCAGCAATGTGACACATGCCAAACGATGCCGCCCGAGGCCCAGGGTTGAGGCGCTCCTCACAAGGGGCAGATGGATGTCTTGATCCCTTGCAGCTAGTAAAAGGACTCAGATGTGTGTACATCTGCAGGAGTAGATGGTGTGCACAAACACACGGGTTTAAATTAGAGCCAAGACTCAGTACATGACATGGAGGAAACATTGCAAACAAAAACCTTTGTAAGAGCACAGTGAGTGAGCTTTAGTATTTATCACACACTCACCTGCGGGCGTGTGTAACGCTTGCAACTACTAAAACTCCCGACTGTTGTCTAGACTTTTGCTCCAGATCCCGTTTGGTGGAGATGTGATTCTTTACCGGCCATGCAGTTGGCAACGCCACCCCCAATGAATCTACTTTTGAGGCATAAAATGTGTGAACCATGTTCTAACGATATGAAGTGTAACCTGAAGAGGTTTTAAAAGCCCCCATGTCCAAAGAATTCCCATAAAGTAACAGGATTTAATTGGAGGCTGGGCCACCATTTTCTTACTGTGGATGGGCAAGAGATGCGAGATTTCTAAGATCCTGAAGCAGAACGTGATCTGCTGGCCAGTGGGAATTTTGAAATTAAAAATGACATTTGAATTAAGGGTCTGTATACATTTTGTGGCTCAAGATAATTGGGCTGTCAGCTTGTGGGTGTCTTTTGCACGTGTGTGCCCCTGTTGTCTGCTTGTGCCTCTGTGTGCCCCTGTTGTCTGCTTGTGCCCCTGTTGCCTGCTTGTGCCTCTGTGTGCCCCTGTTGCCTGCTTGTGCCTCTGTGTGCCCCTGCTTGTGCCTCTGTGTGCCCCTGTTGTCTGCTTGTGCCTCTGTGTGCCCCTGTTGCCTGCTTGTGCCTCTGTGTGCCCCTGTTGCCTGCTTGTGCCTCTGTGTGCCCCTGTTGCCTGCTTGTGCCTCTGTGTGCCCCTGCTTGTGCCTCTGTGTGCCCCTGTTGCCTGCTTGTGCCTCTGTGTGCCCCTGTTGCCTGCTTGTGCCTCTTTGTGCCCCTGTTGCCTGCTTGTGCCTCTGTGTGCCCCTGTTGCCTGCTTGTGCCTCTGTGTGCCCCTGTTGCCTGCTTGTGCCTCTGTGTGCCCCTGTTGCCTGCTTGTGCCTCTGTGTGCCCCTGTTGCCTGCTTGTGCCTCTGTGTGCCCCTGTTGCCTGCTTGTGCCTCTGTGTGCCCCTGTTGCCTGCTTGTGCCTCTGTGTTACCCTGTTGCCTGCTTGTGCCTCCGTCTGCCCCTGTTGCCTGCTTGTGCTGTTGGTGTGTGTGGAGGGCTCTGTGTGGCTGTGTGTGTAGGAAGCTTTGTGTGGTTGTGTGTGTGGAGGGCTCTGTGTGTGTGGGGGGCTCTGTGTGGCTGTGTGTGCGGGGCTCTGTGTGGGGGTGTGTGTGGGGCGGCTCTGTGTGTGAGAGAGAGAGATTTGTTTAAATACCAGGATAATTTCCGGCAGCAGCACCCTTGCCGTGTAATGCCTTGTACTACATCTGTGTTCGCAGTCGCCTCAGGCTGTTGTTTTTTTTTATGCAGGGGACGGGATTTGATCATGCCCATTACGCCGTATTGCTTTTCAAAGGCAACTGTTGCAGAGCCAAGTGGGCTGTTGAAAATTGTGTTTTCTCCACCTGCCCCTGTTGCCTGCTTGTGCCTCCGTTTTCGTGTCCCTGTTGCCTGCTTGTGCCCCTGTTGCCCGCTTGTGCCTCCTTGTGCCCCTGTTGCCCGCTTGTGCCTCTGTGTGCCCCTGTTGCCTGCTTGTGCCTCTGTGGGCCCCTGTTGCCTGCTTGTGCCTCTGTGGGCCCCTGTTGCCTGCTTGTGCCTCTGTGGGCCCCTGTTGCCTGCTTGTGCCTCTGTGGGCCCCTGTTGCCTGCTTGTGCCTCTGTGTGCCCCTGTTGCCTGCTTGTGCCTCCGTCTGCCCCTGTTGCCTGCTTGTGCCTCCGTCTGCCCCTGTTGCCTGCTTGTGCTGTGTTGGTGTGTGTGGAGGGCTCTGTGTGGCTGTGTGTGTAGGAAGCTTTGTGTGGCTGTGTGTGGGGAGGGCTCTGTGTGGCTGTGTGTGTGGGGGGCTCTGTGTGGCTGTGTGTGTGGGGGGCTGTGTGTGCGGGGCTCTGTGTGGGGGGGGGGTGTGGGGCGGCTCTGTGTGTGTTTGTGTGTGTCATTTGCGATAGATAAAGCTAGTGGCATTGTAAATGACAATGCAATTTATTTATGTTAAAAAAACATAAATAAAAATAATGTCAAGAGCAATGGCAATAGCTCTAACTTTAACAAAGGCAAAACCATTGCATTGTAAATGCTTGTTAGGACTTGAGCCCTGCTTTTTATGTGTGTTTCGCCCCCTGTTTCTTCTGTCTGGCACCACTCTTCTTGAACTCCCCTCTTGCTGCTCCTCGCACCATCCCTCCCCTTTTCAGTGCCCACGGGCACTAGGTCTGGGCATTCATTTTTCTTTCCTTATTTCTTATTTGAAGTGAGTGGCAGGAGTTTTATTTATTGATTAAAGATTTCCCTGCCTTTCCAGCCTTCTATTTCACTGTCCTTTTTTTCTATGTCAAATGTAACTCTGGTGGCATCAGACCATTCAGGATTGTCTTTTTTTGTTTCCATGTCACTGAAATGATCGAAAGAGTACAATGAATGCTCTTGCCATACGACCTTCATTTCACATAACAACAACAACAGGACTGCAATGAAGGCAAAGGAGTCTTCAATACAGATAGGCTTTCATTTGTGACGTGCGTTTGACTTTAATGTGCTAGCACTGTATTTTCATGGGTTTTAGCACATTAAACCCGGACCTAAAGACTTTGTCAATGCTCGTTTTTGTTTTCTATTACTTAATCAGATACTATCCCATCCCCTCCACCTACTTCCTTACGTGTATAGATAGGTCTTCATAATATCGTCACTAAAACAGGTATTCCTCTTTTCCTTGTGGTCTACGTGCATGATTCTCGCATTAAAATGTGCTCCAAATAATGTGACTTAAAAATAATGCATTGCAAAAATTAGGCCTCGTATTTTTCTTTGTCAAGTGAAAGAGATTTTGCTGCTAATGTCATTGAGTCACTTTCCCCAAATTTCGAACGGGTCATAAAAATGTAGACGATGGCATGCTAAGTATGTGTATGTTGTCAGCAAAGTGGAAGTCTCCTAGAACATTTCTTGCTCCAAGAATCCGAATCACTTCATCCATAATCTCATGGCCTTTAAAAAAAACTTCCCACATCATTTAAAAATGATCCTAACAACTGGCAGCAAATCATAACTAATTGCTGCCATGCTGATTAACCTGCAGCCCTCTCTTCTTCCAGGGGTGACAGAAAAATACCCCTACATCCTACCCTTCATTCAGTGACAAGTCAGTGCTCCCTATTTGGAAGCACCTACGTGTTCATGTTGGAGGAAGGGAAAAAGTCTCAGGAGATCTTTTCTTCATGTACTTTGGAACTTTTTGGCTACAAATCTTTCTTGATGGCAGTGGCCAAACATGTAGGTAAAGGAAAAATGAGGAAAGGACTAACACTTACCTAAGAGTTACAGTCTAATTTTGGAAGGCAGAGGGCGAAAAAGATTGCGATAGTGAACTTGGTGAAAGTTATGTTATGTTATTGAGTTCATAGAGCGCTGCGATTACCCATCGGGGTGTCCTGGCTCTAACAATAAAGAAACATGAAGAGCAGAGAACAGTAAAAGGAAACAGATCAGATAGAAGGGCCTTATTGTCGGAAGGATCTGAGCTCTATCAATTTAGCAACCGCTGGTCTTAAAAAGCCATGTCTCAAAGGCCTTCCTAAACTGAATGAGAGTGAGAAGCGATCGGATACTTATTCCACAGCAAGGCTGCTTTCACCGAAAAGGTTTAGCCTCCAGACCACACTTGTATGTATCCAGGCACTACCAACAGTTTAGCCTCTGAGGAATGCAGATGATGAGATGGAATGTAGTTGTAGAACTTCTGCCTTAGTTACAATGGACCATATTGGTGGGCCGGTTTGTATACTAAACATAGAGCTTTGAAGGTGATTCTCTTGCCAACTGGCAACCACTGCAACGTTTTTAATGCCTCCGAGGCAGAAGAGAAACGTGGAGCTCCAAAGACCAGATGAGCTGCCACATTTTGTAGTGCACTCTCTAGCTTCCTCAAGAGACCTCTATCCAGTCCAAGGTAAAGGGAGATGCAATAATCTGGACAGCTCAATATGGTCGCCAGGATCACCGCTTTATGGACTGGTTTAGTCAGAACGGGGAGAAGCATTCCTTGGAACCTTAAGCAGAAAAGTCATTTTGTGGTGAAAGTCAAGGAGCATTGGAACAGCTCATGACGTGCATCACGAGCCAGGTAGAACGGGCCACTTATTGCTCACAAGTGTACCGCAGAACCTTTAAGTATTCCCACAGTGGATGCATGCTTGTAGGACACTGAAGGTGTACAGTATCAGGCCTGCAGATCATCACGCTTTCAGGTTTTTGCAATGACTGGGAAGGATAAGGGTTTTGAAAACTTTAATGGCTTTAGGTGGGGATGTGTATACCAGCTACAGGAAGCTTTCTTTATTAAAGCACAGCATAAAGACAGAAGGTGTTCAAGCATTTGCCAGTAAAAAGTGACACGGACAGGGACGGTGAGGTAGTTGAATGTGTGGTGAGGATGTTTGATTCCAGAGGTAATCCTAGGCAGAGTGTGGCGTGGAAAGGCACAGGGTTTACTAAAGAGGACAAATGTCAGAGAGAAGGGGTCGAATATTGTATGGCTGCACTGCTGAATCTGGTTGCCAGGTGTTATTGCACATTTCAAAGGTAAGAAGGTCTGAGCACATTAACCAGAGAACATAAATATTAACAAGCATTAGCAAAGCCAATACGTTTTGGCTTCAACTGAGTATTTTATATGGCTATTTTGAATGCATTATAAATTTAGTTAAAGAATGAGACTGTTTTGTATGTTTTTAGGTTTCATGCGTAATGGTGCTTGCACCAGTGTTAGGTTTGACATATAATGGTGCTTGCACCATTTTGTCATACATATTGTTTTCAATACATTCTCCATACATATAGAGAGGGACTTCTGGTCAGACTTCTTCCACTATTGGCTTGAGACATTGCTGAACACTTCTTGGATCATCCCACAGTAGCACTTTTTTGTCATGCCTGTTGGTTAGCATAGATGCACCTTTTTTCTTTTTTTGGACTCACACACTTAATTCTTTGTTTCAGTCATCGATTGTATGTACAAAGTGTTTTTTTTTTTTTTGCACTGCAGGAGGAATTTTTTATTTGCTTTTGTCTTTGACGCATTGCATGCCTTGTGTAAAAGTTGAAGAACATGACCAAGGTTTGTGATAGATGTTGGACATCTTTAGAAGTAGTGTTTTTACAATGAATGGAGGAGAAGCCTGCTTAAAGAGTGAATGAGAAGTATTATTTATTGCAATTTATATTAAGAAATGCGTGCGCCCCAGATATGTTTGTTAAAGACAATGAGCCATCCTCCAGTCACACCAACAAGGAGCATTTGGGCCCATATTACATAACTGGTGCATAGCTCCTTTTCCACAACGACGTACCATTAAATGGGTCTGTCGGGTGCAAAGAGGGATAGTGCGCCCTATTGCAAGTAATGCTCTGCCCCCAGGGCAGCTTTGAACTTGCGCTGCCTTGGGGGCAGCGCAATAGTGGACGATAGACTCGTTGACTGAAGCTGCTGGTTTGTCTTCCTCTGTGCAGGCGGCACTGGCGTGCACTTCAAGGAATCATGTAGGCAGATGCAGTGAGCGACTGCACCCACCTGCAGAGGGATGCCTTGGTTGTGTTATGTTACCTGAGTTATATAGAGTACAGCTGCCTCAGCGAAGAGGCATCCCGGCGCTGGTGGGGGGGGGGGGGGGGGGGGGGGGGGGTTCCATGATGGAGGCAGGGTTTGCTCTCCAGGGGCACAATTTGCACCAGTGCACCTCCTTATGCTCTCTGCCTCTGATTCCCCAGTCCATAATTGACTGCAGGCGCAAAGTGTTTCCCTCATTAGTATAAGGCCATGTCCCATGCTTATGATCCAGGAAATAGCACAGGTTCTCTATGTGCTCCCACGCTATCTGTACTACAGAACAGGGTGCACACATGTTTGCACCTTATTCTGTAATACTACAGTGGCCCAGGGATGCAGAACACTGGCGCACAGGCTCGTTGTGCCCAGGGGCACTATTTGTGATACAGCCTCTGAGGTCTGTCCTTGACCTAGCAGAGTTCAAAGTTAGGTTTGTGCCTCCCCCTTAGTTGACAACATATGGTCTATGAGTGCTTTATAAAAAAATTGTCATGTTTTGTGTGGCATGAGGAGTATGAAAGCATATAATGCAATGTTGAAAGAGGTCATCCTATGAGCAATTCCAGAATCCTACTCTTCACTCCTTCTGATTCCACCAGATACACCAACCTTCTTACATCTCCTCCTTCCACCAATTGGTGGAATGCAATTAAAGGTAAAAGAGCAAAGATTATATCAGAGTTAGAGTAGTTCCGTTGTTTATGGGACATCCAAACCTGATAGCGCAAGTGTTCCTTCTAAACTGCCCTTTTTCTTGTCATGGGTTATCTTTAATGTTATTTTATTTTTCTGTAGCTCGCAACTCTACTACGCCAAGCCTGGATTTCGCCATTTTATGTCTAGACCGCACACTAAAGGAGGGGGAGGTCTGGCTATAATCCACAGAAAATCCCTAACCCTAAACTCTCTCTTTCTTGGAGATACATCATCATTTGAGCTGTTGGGAGATGAAAGCAAGCTTGTAAAGAGATTGCTGGCAAAAACACTCCTATTATACCATCCACCAGGGAACAACACAGTCTTCCTAGAGCAACCCATGAAAACTATCACAATCAACGCTACCTAAGGTTTGCATACAATACTATTAGGAGATTACAACCTGCATTGGAACAACAACAAAGACCCCACAGTGACTGCACTCAGTAAACTGCTCTATGATATCATGATTCAAGCTTGCAATGAACCAGCTCACAACAAAGGTGCCACACTTGACCTCATCATCGCCAAACTGGGATCAGTAAATCTGCTAGACATCACCCCAACTGACTGGTCTCACCACCATCAAATTATTTTTCAAATATACACACAAGAAACTAAAAAAGGGTCAAACGAGAAGGGAGAAAACGTGGATGAGGGACTACAGCTTTATAAACAGACCAGAACTGGTAGGACTATGCCAAACCTCTTTGGAACCTAGGACTGACCAACCATCAGTTCATGAACTGATATACCTCTAAATCAGCAGTATGACCTACATAGTCCAGAAGGCTGCTCTGTTACGTCTAAAAAGGCACACAAAAAACCTGCAGTACCATGGTTCAGCCAAAACATAACGACGAAAGAAGAAAATTAAGACATTTAATACCACCCATCCCAAACAGTTGAGAAGGCACAGAACTGCATACAAGAAGGCTATCTTAATTGCCAAAACATCAGCCATCTGATCTCAACTAGACAAAGCAAAGAACAGGCCCAAAAACCTTTTGACATAATAAAACAACAATCAGGAAAACTTGAAGAACCCACAACTACTAACAACTCAACGGACATCTGCAATGCCTTCTCCACTTTCTTTAAAGACAAAATAACATCTATAAGCAACTCTATCTTCGGCCAACCTAGTACACAACCTGGAGAATCTATCAACCCCACTCTCACAGCAAGAATTCTGTCAAACACTCGTCATCAGTCCTAGGTGAAAACGGAGCCTTATGGAACAGCTTCAGATCTTCATCTGAGGAGGAAATCCAGAGAATAATGCTGTCAATGAAACCTACCACACATTTCAAAGACATCAATCCCTCTCACCTAATGAAAGAGATATACTAATAAATAACTCTCCTGTGGACAAAAATTGTAAACACATCTCTCCAACAAGGATCCGTTCCAGAATGCCTGAAGATGGTCAAAGTATCCCCTCTGCTAAAAAACACTGGGCACTGACCAGAATTACTTAAAGAAGTTCCGACCAGTATTCAGTCTTCTGTCCTTGCTGAAGTGGTAGAAAAATGCAACCACGATCAGCTATACGAACACATCCAACATTTTGACCTCCTGGACAAACACCAATCAAGTTTCAGGCCTGGACACCATGCCTAGGTTGCAACTCTTAACATCCTAAATGATATACACACATCTCTGGATGAAAATGAATCCTGTCTCCTAATACTTCTAGATTTAGCAGCTGCATTTGACATGGTAAGCCACAAATGCCTTGGAGAAAATTTTGTATTCAGAATGGAATTGTCAGGAGCTGTCCTTAACAGGTTCACCTCCTTCTTGCAGAACTGACAACAGAGAGTCAAAAATGGGCATCACCACCACTTCTGATGTAGCAGACATTGACTGGGGCGTTCCGCCAGGATCTACAATCTCACCAACAATCTTCAGTCTATACATGGAACCACTCACTGAATTTTCTTTAAACAATCAGTAATCTCATACCACATGTATGCTGATGATACACAGCTATACATCAAAATTCTCCTCTCATAAAGCTATCCGGAGACTGGATGACACCATGAAGAAAACACAGGAATGGCTGGCACACAACCATCTAAAAGTAAACCTGACAAAAAAAGAATTCATTATCTTCTCCCCTCCTTTTAAATCCCATCAACAGCAACTTGCGTCTCTTAATCTCAATTTTCTAAACTGCACGCCAACCATCTGTGGCTCTGTAAAATCACTAGGTATCACACCAGACTCTAATCTAAACATTCAATCCCACATACAAGCGGCAATGAAAAGCGTACACCTACTCTGCATTCACTATTCAATCTAAAACCCTCCACACCGCCAGATTACTTCAAAACAGCGGTTCAATCACTAGTGCTCTCAAGACTGGATTATGGGAATGCCAGAGTCATAGGTCTACTGAAAGCCAGCCTAATCCCAATGAAAGCAACAATAACTGCTGCTCACACATTGTCATGACCACATCTCACCATCACTCAGAACCCTCAACTGGCTTCCAGGTGAAGCTAGGATCCAACTGAAGGTGGCTTACATAACGCACAAAGCCCTTCATAACTCTGGTCCTCAATACATGGCGAATAGGATCAAGCTCTCTGGAGGCGGAAGGGACTTGACAAGTGGTAAATCCCTAATACTAGAACCACCAAGATTCAAAAAAAGGAAAACTCACGGACGCACTTTTTCTGAATCTGCTCCAAACATATGAACTCCCTACCACCCTCATCGGGAGCAATTACTTCTCTCAGGTTTTTCAAGAAGGATGTTAAATCCATACGACTAGAACAGCATGTGACTTAAGAGAATGATTTTTGAAACTGTTATCCACCCTGCTATATACTGCCTCGTATTGGTCTACACTTTGCGTTATGAACAGTACGCACAGAGTTCCTTATTTTATATTTGTATCCTATTGGTTTATACCTTAACACAAGAATTTTGTACAAAATATCATATGTCACAGGTGTCTCAATGTGCTGCAACCCTCTTCATCTCGCTTGTTGTGCAGCTGTCTGATACCGAGATGGTCATGTTCGCACTTTATAAAACATAATATATCACATTAATAAATAAATAATTAAACTTGAGTAGTGCAGCACTTAAAAGAATAAGAGTATTGTGGTTACCTAAAATTATCAGGTGCTTTACAAATGTATTGTTAACGAATTGAAACGAGATGCATTATTTCTCCTTTCCCATAAAGATGTATGAAACCCATAAACATTCAATGACAACCCATAAAAGCTTTACAGGATACAGCATGACTTATAGTTAATAATATTGCCAAAGTACAGTGTGTATTTAGAAAGCAATTAAGGCAGTCTCATTTCTGTATTATTGCTTTCATTTCACTCTTTTGTTTTTCTTTGTTACTTTATGCAGACTCTGTTGAAGCAGCTAATGGCTAATTAGTACGAACAGGCCTGCCCTGCTTTTCATACCCTTCCAACATTGAGCTGACATCAGGGCCGGACCGGGAACTCAAACCAGCCCTTGCAATTTTGTCGGACCCACAGGGGGAGTTTAAGTGTGAGGCACTGCCGCTTTTGTTACTGGGGGTCGATATTGAGGCACCGCTGCAAAACCGGCCCTCAGAAACAAAACCAGCCCCCACTGCTGCAAAACCAGCCCCCACCACTGCAAAACCAGCCCCCATCCTTCCAGCCTCCCGGGAAAATACCTGATGCCCAGTACAGCCAGTCCGGCCTTAGCTGACATCGAGTAACTTCCAAGGACCAGAATAAATGGATACGGTACTCTCTATCACTCACCAACACAAGGAATCCGAAGTCCTATCAAAGCTTGAAATAGTAGCAGCAGTGTTTGATTTTTAGCACTAAAGACTAGAGTAGACCATACTGAGGAAGAAAGCTAACATCTGAGCTTCTCACAGAGACTTGCAAGGACATGCAAAGCATGTTGGATGAGGGCCTAGCTATTCTACACACACTCAAATTAGGACTAAATTTGCCCAGGCACCAAAACAGGAACACATCACAAGAAGCACCTAATCAAGCCGGATGTGCAAAAGCCACAGGATTTCTCCTCAAGAACCCAAACCACATTCTACACACTGGGTGGGACAGTTAACTGCAGAGCCTAATTTGAGCCGGTGCTTGACTTCAGTGGGAGCCGGATATTGACTGCAAGCAAGAGATGGAAAAACACACAAAGGGGAAAAGACAGATGGAAAACAAGCGCTGCAAAGGGGGAAAGTATAGAACATCAGTGTTTCTACAAGATGATTTTATTTCCCCCCTAAAAACGTGGGACAATTAAGGTGGAGTTATTCTCTTGAGACAATTTGCTTGCAAGACAACATATTTCATACAAGGCTTCTGAATTAGCTATGGTTCCATGTTGTGTCTGCTTCCAGGCAAAGGGCATCTGTTGGGTGGGGAATTTTGTATGCTCAGTAAACGTGGCAGAGTGTACACATCAAGATCGATAAGAGGCTCTGGGTCATTGCAAGTCCGATGAAGGGTGAGAAGTATTGAGTGGCTTACTAAGTAAGTAGGCATAATGGAGATGATTCTGGGAAATGATCAGAGCTTTTACTAGATCTGCCAGGCCAAGGGTTTTTTATGTTGTCTGTACTGTAGTGATGTTAATGTACGTGTTTATCCTGCTAGTGATCGTTTTTAATAAACAGGGAAAAATAGAATGGGTCTCGTTTTGTGCTGCAGGACTCCGTTTGCCAGATATTCTGAATTTGGGGGATGGATGGCCATCATTGTAAGGGGAATTGGTTGTGTATTGGTAGTATTCAGGGAACATGGGCTGTCTTGCCACAATCTCGGTCTGGGTTTGTATGTTATGATCAGCCTGCTCAGTTGTCAGGAAAGGGTAGGCCATCAGGAGGGCTTGCAACTTGGCTAGGAACTACCGTAGCTTGTACTTCAAAGTTGACTGATCTTGGGTTCCCTTTGGTAGAGGGGACCCTTTCTGATATTCATAGCACCCTGTTCCGCACTGTAAAGGAGCTTTCATTGGTAGAAGCTAGGACTCTGCCCAAACTGGTCCATGTGGCGAAATGTTTTAACAAAGCATGTCGATTAGCCAGAGGTGTTCTAACGACTGCTATCGGGTGGATCAGAGCAACTATTAAGGGAGCCAGAGCTTCATACAAAGTTGCACTGGGCAGGGCTGAAAGAGACCATAAAAAGGCCAAATGGGAGGCTTTATTGGCAGGATCCAAGGGGAAAGACCTTTGCTCCTTCCGGCAATTAGTGACCTACAAGAGCTCAGATTATACATCCCTGCTATGCGGCGCTGATTTTGTTAGACCTCAGCGCTGCCTTTGATACGGTGTCCCATGAGATTCTACTTCGGAGGCTCGAGGAAGCAGGGATAGAGGGCTTGACCTTAGACGGCTTCGCTCATTTCTGACTAATAGATCCTTTCGAGTCTTTGTACCCCCCTATTCCTCTCAGATCCACAGCATTGATCAGGGAGTGCCTCAGGGCTCGACCTTGAGCCCACTGCTCTTCAACGTATACGTCCAGCCTCTAGCTGTGGTCGCCAAGCTGTGGGACCTTACGATAGTCTCTTATGCTGAAGACACGCAGCTAGTGGTCACCTCGGTGGACGGTTCTTCCCCCTCAGCCTCCAAATTCAAGGACGGCATGACGGCAGTGGCCGATTGGATGGCAGCCAATTGTCTACAGCTAAATGCCAGGAAAGCTGAGGTTCTGTTGGTGGGTAAGAACGTCAACCTGTGGAATGAGCTGTGGTGGCCGTCAGCCCTAGGAGCAATTCCATCTCCTAAAAATGTAGTAAAAAACCTTGGGGTCATGATGGACTCTTCCCTTTCCTTTCAGGCCCACACTAAGCAGT
This sequence comes from Lissotriton vulgaris, assembly GCF_964263255.1. Taxonomy (NCBI): domain Eukaryota; kingdom Metazoa; phylum Chordata; class Amphibia; order Caudata; family Salamandridae; genus Lissotriton; species Lissotriton vulgaris. Next base: position 1,486,565,551 of record NC_141694.1, on the reverse strand, counting down.
TAGCCACCTCATGCTTTGGCACCTTGCGAGGCCTGAGACACATCCTAAAATATTTTGCCCCCTCGGTGCACCAACTCATCGTGCAAGCCACCATCCTTTCACGCCTTGACTATTCGAGCTCCCTCCTTCTGAGGGCGAATAAGGCAGAAATAATGAGAATGCAGCGCATTCAAAATGCTGCTGCTAGAGCTTTGGTAGGCTTGCTGCGTTTTTGCTCGGCCTCCAGTACCATTCGTAAGCTGCATTGGCTTCCCATTGATAGACGCATCCACTTTAAGACACTTTGTCTTTCTTTTAAAATTCTGAAATGCTCAAGTCCTCCCTTGTTGAGCAACCTGATTTCCCATTATGTTCCATCGCGCCCTCTCCGCTCGGCAGAACTACATCTGGCGACGGTGCCCAGAATTAGGCTTTCCAGGACCGGCGGTCGGGCTTTCCGGGACCTTGCGCCTAAGCTCTGGAACTCCCTCCCCGTACATATCCGTGCCATCGACTGTCTGTCTTCTTTCAGGAAGGCTATCAAAACTCTTTTGTTTCCTTCACCCTAACTTATCTCCTGGCTGCTCTTTCTGTCTCTTTATTTAGGCTGGTCTTCATAGTTGATGTGTCCTCCTGTGGCAGCGCCGGGACGCCCCTTTGCTGGGACAGCTGTGCGCTTTACAAAACACATAACATAACATGTAGTAATATAGCGGCCGATGCTTGGGACGAACATTTTACAAGCCTTTATGCCCAAGATGCGTGAAGGAATGAGGGGGTCTTGCTGCCAGCTGCTGGCCCGACATTGAGCCTGACTGGAGGGGTAAATGAGGGACTGATTTTGGACAACCATGCTAAAGATCTGACTACCATGGGGGTGGGGGAAAATGAGTCTCAATCATGCAGTGTTTTCCCTGTTGATGGCTCGTCCCTGCGGATTGACCATGCTCCTAGTCCCATCACATTGAATGAAGTTGATTCGGCAATAGACTGGATTGACAATATGTTTAAATGTGTTTAAAGATGAGAAGGAGATTTGGTGCCCCTATTTTGAGCTTCTATTTACCGTGCCATGGACGTAGGCAGGGGATGAAATTGTCCTAATATATGTTGAGTTATGTTAAAGGATTTGTAAAGCGTCTGGTTACTCGTAGGAGTGTCCCCGCGCTATATAAGAAGAGCACGAGGTCGGCCCATCAAATTATCGTCCTATTAGCTTTATCGAAAGCTCACAGAAGTTTTTAAGCTGAATTCTTTTGAGTAGATTGTAAGCATGGATTGAGGAAGTGGATGTGTTTACACCCCTCCAAGCGTATTTTAGTGCTGGGACAAGCTCGATTGATCAAGTATTGATCAAGTATTACAACTACAATTCATTTACTGGAAATGTGTTACTTGGGGGTGTGGGTGGGGGGGGGGTCATTTTTGTTGTCCTATGGTCAGCTTTTCATTTAGTTACCATTATGGGCCTGTGGGCAGTTGTAAGCAACATGGGGGTCTGGAAATACCTAATTGATGTGTTTAGTAGGCTTCACCTGGATAGTTATGCCCAAGTTAGGTATGACCCTGTAGGGGAAGTGATAGATCCTATTACAGTGACTCGGGGTGAGACAGGGGTGCGTATTAGCACCCACTTTGTTTTTGCTATATATTAACGACTTGATAAACATGCTAGAACAGTGCAAGCATGATGCCCTGTGTCTGGTGGGGAGCTCTGGGGGCATAATAATGCAACGACTTGGAGCGGACCGAAAATCGTTTCCTCCGACTCCTCACCAATCTTCCCCCTAGCACTTCACTAGTGCCACTTCGCTTAGATATTGGCATTCGCCCACTTACCTATAAAGTACAACTCAGACCTTTGAAGTACTAGGGGAGGATCTGATCAACAGCAGACCTACTATTCTATTGGCTGGGCTTGGAAGAGATCACAAAACTCCCCTTGAACACCAGAATTCCATGGTTGGGGTACATCAGGAAATCACTTGAGGAGATCAGGTGCGGTGGCATGTGAGCTCACCCAAAAGTGTCTAGTGGCATTTCCAGGTCTATGCTCAATGAGCTGTTTTGGGGATACATAGATGTAGGTTGCATAAGTATGGGGGAGAAGGTACCCTAACTTCTACCTTTTTCGAATTTAAAGACACTTGCCTCTTGAAAAGGTATAGGGACACAATCGAGCCTCCAAGTGGCTAAGACACTCTACATTAAGTTCCGGATTGGGACTTTGCCACTTTGATCATTTACTGCGAAGTGGTGGCGCACCCTTGTTGATGTTGAACCTGACCTAAGCTGCCCATTTTGCCCAGAGGTCAAGGAAACTGTAGATCATGTCCTGTACTTGTGCCCTCAGTATCATGCACAAAGGAGGAAATGAATTCTTCCGGTATGACGTAACTTGGGCATTAGGGACTGCAAAATTGAATTAGGGTATTCAGGGCAGACACAGCTCAATTCATTGTCTCCTGTTTTCTTGTATATATGTGGAGAGACAAACAGAACAAGATTGCCACCCTGCTGCCCAGTATCTAGCACCTAGAATCTTTTGAGTCCGGTTTGCACTCTGCTGTCATCCACTCTCATCGTAATATTATTTTGATTATGCAGCTAGTCCTAATTGTGGGCATTATAAATATGTTAACTATTTTGTATTTTACATGTTATTTTCACCCTATATGTTGCTAGCCTTAACTGTGAGGTTTATCAATATTTCAACTATTTTTGATCATATATGTTACGCTTTAAAGTGTTTTTATGCATGACTTTACAGTTTTAAGCTGTTGTGTTTGCTTTTATGGCAATTGCCAAAATAAACCTTTATGATGATGGTAGTATTCACTTCTCACCCACATTACTGTGGTTTAGGTTTGGTATTGTGCTTTCAGGCATTATTAAATCATGCCTATATACATAGTCATCCTCAAAATATCAAGATACGCATCCAGTCTTTTTGATGTGAAACGATTCGGAATGCTGTTTAGTAAAGGTGCCTGAAGATGGGCTTTTGATCACCCCAATGTTTGAATATGGAATGTAGGCAGTGATTATCACAGGCGATATGAAAATGTATTGAAATTAACTTGGATACGGCTCCAATAGCTACTCTCTGGGACACCCTCAAGGTGGTTAGGGCCTTATTTAGAAGATTTTTACCTCATCAAAACGTGACTGGTACCTCTTCTGTCATATTACAAGTGCTGTAGGCTACAATGCTTGTGTAATTCAGCTTACGGGACATCAGCTACAAGTGTGATGCTGGTAAGTGTTTTAAGTACTAAATTTCAAGGGTTGATGCACAGTCCCAAATGACGCAGTTTCCTGTGCAAATAAAGAAAACCTTCCTAAAATTCCGAGCCAAAATCATAAATCTTTATTAAAAATTCAGAATCATTACAGAAGGCAAAAAGTAGTTTGATTCAAATCAGCATTAGCAGGTCATAAAAAAAAGTAAATTACCAGAGGTCATCAAATAAGGTTCTTCTTCACCAAAGCAAGTAAAGAGCCAAAACCAAAATATAGTTCAGCAAAGAATCAGCATGAATGTACTAATTTCATAACTCCGTGAAAGTCTAAATATATCAGCAAGTGGATGACATGAAGTCTGTCCCTGAGGGAAGAGCCAAAAGGTCTAAGTCTAAATCAGCAGAAGTCTAACGTGGAGACAGCCTTCACTTATGAAAGCAAAAAGTCTATAGAATAAGATGACTGTCTGACCTATAGACTGCTCGATTCGAAAGGCAAAGAAAATCTACCACACATCTCAGAAAGGGTCGGTATGGTGAGATTAAGCATCATAGGGATGTAACAAGGATACAAACATTAACCAATAATAAAACAAGAAAATATAACACATCAAATTTGAAACAACTTACGGAACACCTACTTTAAATAGGAAATGAGGAAAAATGACATGACATTTATGCAATGAGTGGAAACAATACACAGTACATTTTTTATGGTTTCAAATAATTGTAATTAACTTATATACACATAAATATACACATGCTTTTATTGTAATGATTAGTGGCAGGCATAACCCTCTAATTTTGACATGACCTGATAAACATACGCATCTTGTAGCGTAATATATAATTTTCTCCTTATACAAATATTTCTTACTTATAAAAGGCGACATAGTTCAAAGTACAATGATGTGTACTTGTATTTGGACAGTTCTTTCCCACGCCGTGAGAAGTATAGTTTGTCATGTCTGAATATACTGTTGAGGTGCATTCTGAATAACTCCTAAAGCAGACTCTGTAAAGGGGCCTTGAATATGTTACAAATACAGTTACATTCAGCACACAGCTTCCTTCTGGAGGAAGACAGAGTAGCACATTTGATTTGCACCTTCTTAGAGCACATGAAAATAAATCTATTTTTTTTTTCTCAAAAGGGAAAAAAAACACAATTGCAAACACAAACATGAACTCTTATTCATGGGAAATCAAAGCAACACTTTTTCTGCAGCAACTTTAAAATGGATGTCAGTGCAAGTAGGCTGAGGCCTATTAATGTCAATTTGAGGCCTAGTTCTGCTAACCTAAACACAGCTAAATAAACATTAATACTAATGAATAAAAACTCTTTCTCAACAGAGTATCCTGTCCGCCAGACTCTAAATAAGGCCCGTAGTGTCATGATCCTGAGTAGTAAAGAGGCCAGTGTTGAGCCTCATGTTTTGTGGTGACTGGTGGTTGATTTGGAGCTGAAAGAGGGTTTCATGCTTGAGAAGATCCAACTTTTGCTACTGAGTTAAAAGTACATAAATTGCTGCAGGCAGTTAGAACATGTCTCTTTCAACAAATTAGGAACAGAGCCACTAAGGCTCTGCAGACTTGGCTATTGGAAGTGCTGTGTCATTATAAAAAAGCCCAAGTGAGCACTATTTATTAATTTTATTTTCATAGTTTTATATAGCGCGAACAAGATCTTTGCAGATATCAGAGCGCTTTACAGAAACAAGGGGTAAGGGAAACAAGATTAAACAAACTTTTGTGTACAAAATAGTAGTAAGGTAGTAAGTGAGTAGTGAAATAGGATAGCAATCAGATAAACTAATAGTACAATTAGACAATCAGATAAACAAATAATACAAAGTCGGTGCAATCTCTTAGATACATCCCAAAAAAAAAAAAAAAGGGTTCAAGTGAATTTAGCCATAAGTATGGCTTTTACTTCTTTCTTTAAAAATGCAGTGGAAGAGATAAGCCTGGTTTCGGGAGGGAGTGCATTCCAGATCCTGGGTGCCATTCCAGAGAAGGAGCGTTTATATGTTTTTTCCTTCCGGAATCTTCGCAGTTTCAGGAGGAGATTTTTTGTGCTTCTAGTGGATCTCGAGCCCCCTGATATAGTCAGCTTCTGATTGAGGTAGTTGGGTGACTTGTGGTGTACAGCCATGTGAGTCATACAAGCGATTTTCAGCTGTATCCTGGATTCAAAAGGCAGCCAGTTCAGGGATTTTAAGTCAGGGGAAATATGTGAATGTTTTTTTGATCCAGTGATAAGTCTCGCTGCAGCGTTCAATGAGGCTCTTAGGGGTGCGGTTGTTGATAGGGGGAGTCCGCAGAGAGCGACGATTCCGTAGTCTATGCGTGGGATGACTAGGGCTTGTACTGCGGTTTGGAAGTCCTTAGATTGGAGGAAGGGTTGAGTTTCCTCAAAGTGTTGATTTGGAAATTAGCTCCCTTAGTTGCTTTGCTGATATGCTGCTGCATGTTGAGATTGGCGTCAAGTGTGATGCCTAGGGATTTCGCGGAGTCGGGTCAAAGGAAATTTCATGATTCTTCTATTTCTCAGCTGCCATGAGAGGAAGACTGGCGGAATTGATGTGGTGAAAAAGTCCAGAGGGCCTCTTTCTTTGATCACTTTCTCGTGCTCTGCTTTCCTATATGAAATCTTAGTATTTCAAAAAGATGCAATTTTTGACACTAGAAGTATTGTTTTCTCTTTGGCAGCAGTGATCGAAACTGTTTGGCCACTTTAAGTTTTTTGCAGTGCAAATCTCTATTGGAATATTTAGGGCAGATGTATAGTGATGAGATGCTGTGCATATTTAAGGATGTACAGGGGGGGGGCGCTAGAGGGCGCCAGGCAAGATGGCCGCACTCATGTGAGGCTCTGCCGGGACCGTCTGAAATCCTCTACATATCCTGCACATCCTGCCATCCACAACTGCCAACTTGATGGCAATTAACGGCTGAAGCGTCAAGGGAACGAGTGAGGTGCTTTTCCATTGCCGAGGGGAACGCAAGAGCTGTATTCCAGGCGGAGGCGAGCTGAGCCGGAGCCGGACCTGGTGGCGTGCGGCCCTACAGTTTGTGCCTGGCGGCTGCTTCGGGGCTCGGCGGCTCATCTCCCTGACCGAGGGTGCTGACCGGAAGACAGGAGACACGCGCTGGAGACAGAGAGGGCACACCTCGCCGGAAAGAGGGAGACCGGTGATCCTACGGCCTGGAGCTTGGCCCTGCTGGAAGCGGTGAGTGGGGCGGGGATCTAGGCGAGTCCGGGGCTGCGGAGGCGGCACTGGGCCGCACTAGGCCGCGTCGCGCCGTGCGAGCTGCGACCGGCGGGGAAGCGGGCGGGGAGCGGACCTCGGCGGCGGAGCAGAGCTGGGAGAGTGCTGTCGGCCGCTAACCGCAGTGGACAGCAGCGGAGAGGCTCGGGGGCGGTCTATGAGAGGATCTCTGGCCCCTACATTGGCAATAATAATCCCTGCTATAGAATAGTTGCTGTGGCGGCGGGGGAGCCTGGGCACATTCTTGATCTACCAATTCTTGGGCCCTAACCAGAGCTGTGCTGCGGGGGTGATTAGACTGCTTTTGACCCACGAAATACCGCTGTAGGGCTTGGCTGAAAGCCCTCGAAGGCGCCATGGGCAGGCCAGAAAGAAATCAGCCCAAAATAACTTTTGAGGCAAAGAAGACGGCGCTGTCTTCCTCGCAGGTGCCACCAGACACTGAGCCCGCGGGGGCGGTTGGCGGCACCCCGAACCTGGAGGCCACACTGGTGGCGATGCAAAAAACGCTTCAATCCATAGAGGGCACCATGGAAGCGGTCAATCATAGACTCGACCACATGGCGACGCAATTTGACCGGCAAAATGAGAGGATGGGCGAAGTCGAGCAGAGAGTGTCTGCCACGGAAGACGGGCTGGCTACGCTAACAACTAAGGTGTTCAATATGGAGAGGGTTTTGGCGGTAATCTAGGCGAAGAACGAGGAGTTGGAAGGGAGGTCCACACGCAATAACATACGCGTTATGGGCCTACCGGAATCCACGAACGTTGGTCAGATGGAAGACTTCATGGAGCGCATGCTGGTAGACATTTTTGGTTCTGACCAACTGTCACGAGTATTCATAGTAGAGCGGGCACATCACTCTCTGGCAAAACGACCAGTGCCTGGGGCGCAGCCACGTCCTATTATTGCTCGCATTCTTAACTATAAAGATCGTGATGTCATCTTGCGCCTTGCACGAGAGAAAGGTACTATTGAATATCAGGGAAATAAACTTGAGTTCTATCCCGATTTCACCGTGGCGGTGCAAACGGCGCGAAAGGAATTTACCCTGGTGAAACAGATGCTTCGCGCTGAAAATATCCCGTATGCCATGTTGTATCCAGCTCGTCTTCGGATTGGGCCTCCATCGGACAACAAAATCTTTGCCTCCCCTAAGGCGGCCATGGACTATGCGAAAAAGCAGAAAAAACGTAAAAGGGACTCGAATGTGCAGCAAGATGGGGAGGAGGACCTACAAGATGAGGTGGTCTAAGTGTTTGCTCTTATACTGGTGACCCTTTGCTGATATACATGTACTGTGAGAGGGGCTGCCGCGCAGTTTCAGGTTGCTCAATTCCCTACTAACTTTGCATTCCTTGCTTTGTATTATGGGAACACTAGCTCCATCTACAAGATTTATGCGGCAGCTGTTCTTGACTGTTTTATGTGGTTTGCACACTGGTTGACTCACAGGTGCGATAATTACTGCATAGGTCTCACATGCTCAGAGTGCCAATATGGACTTGCACAATTGTTGGCGATGTTCGGGGGGGTGCTTACTGTACAGGAATGACCATTTGCGAGATATTTAAAGCATAGTGAGAGTTGCACTGAGGCGCAATTAGAGATGATGCTATACCAAATGCCAAACGCTGTGCGAATTTGACTTGTTGAACTCCTTGATGCTGTGGAGTTGGGGTGGGAGGGGTGGGATGTCCCTATGGCTTGCACGGTCTGCTCTCTCGTTAGTTTACTGGCGGGAGTTGTGTGCCACTACGCCCCCTCATATGGGAGATCCCCACACACTTATGTTTGCACTGTTAGGGTTTTGGGGGTTGGGGACAGCTTTGGCAGGTTGGGGGTGCTGAAGTGGGTGGAGGGGGGATTGGGGAGTTCTGGAGCTCTTGGGGCGGGTCGCTATGTTTCATTATCTATGGCGGGAGGTTGGGATGGATTGGACAAAGGTTGAAGCGATGTTGGTCAGTATGCTGCCTGGCTTGCGAGGCACTTCTTGCAGATACTCGATTGGTGGATAGTTGTACGCTCTGTATCATTGGTTGGATTTTCGGATTGGTCTACTGTCTCCGGGGTATACTTAAGAACTGGACGTATGGATAGGGGGGATAAACTTACTTGTATCACTTGGAATGTGAGGGGATTGAATCGTCCACAGAAAACTAGACAAATGTTAGCATTTCTGAATAGGCACGGTGCGCAAATTCCTTTTATTCAGGAGACGCACCTTAGGGGAAAGGCGGCAGAAACTGTGGGTAAGCAGTGGGCGGGCACCAGACTGGCGTCCAATTATTCATCATATGCACGTGGAGTTATGATTCTGATAAAAAAAAGTACCATTTGTAACCTTGCAGGAGGAGATTGACAAAGATGGGCGGTATATTAGAGTACATGGTAAATTATGTGGAACCCTGGTTTCGCTGATCAATGTATACGGTCCAAATGCTGATGACCCTGATTTTTATGTCACACTTTGGAACAAGATTTACATGCTGCCTCCGTCGGCCATAATTTGTGGTGGAGATTTAAATGTCACTCTTGATGGAGCGATGGACAGAAAAAATGATAGGCCTTGTGTGCGTAAGAAGGCGGCTGATGCAGTCTGCGATGGTATGAGTGGGCTTGGGCTGGTAGATGTATGGCGATTACGACACCCTGGGAGGAGAGAGGGCACTTGTTACACGTCAGCGCATGACACATGGTCGAGACTGGACTATTGGTTAGTGACCCGGGATGCCAGTGGATGGGTGATGGATGCTGGCCACCTACCTCGTACGATCTCGGGTCATGCGCCCGTTCGCATGGAAGTGCGGTTCCCGACGCATGCACCAGCTCCCTTCTCTTGGCGACTGCCGCCGGGAACCTTGACTGACTTGGTGTTGCGTGAGCGGCTCAGAACGATAATTGAGGAGTTCTTTGATAAGAATGTTGGGTCTGTTGAAAGTATGTGTACGGTGTGGGAGGCCTTTAAAGTGACCGTACGGGGAGCGTGTATAGGCCTCCAATCGAGTGTACTTACGTCACTAAGAGGTGCCATGACTAAGTTAGAAGGGGAATTGTTGACGCTTGAACGCCAACTGGAGGAGCGTCCTGAGGAGTTCTTATTGGCCAACATTTTGATATTTTTGATATTTGTGGGTATTTATAGAGCGCAGACATTCGCTCCGAAAGGAGCATCTTGGCGCTAAGTTACAGAATATAACGATCTAGCTGATCAGGAGGTGAAGTTCCTGTCCAAACACACTAGGGCGCGATATTACGGTGAGGGGGGACGTCCAGGGAAAGGATTGGCGGATCGTATAAAGGACCCCTGGGCTAGACACTGTACTGTGCAAGAGATAGCGGACGGGGAGGCTACTGTGACTAGTGCAGCTGGCATTCTCGATTGTTTTACAAAATATTATGAACAGATGTATGAGTATAGGGAGACGGCGGGAGAAGAGGAAATAGCACAGTACTTTGAGGACATAGCGCTGGTCTGGCTATCGAGGGGTCAACAGGAATTCCTTATGCATCATATCACGGAAGGGGAGTTTAGGGATGCGATAGCAGCCCTTCCAAATGGCAAGGCAGCTGGAACAGATGGTTTACCGTCCGAATTTTATAAAGAATACATAGATCTTTTACTTCCACACCTGGCAAAGGTACTAGAGGAGGCGGTGGAACAGGGCCAGTTTCCAACTACAATGAGAGAGGCGCTTCTGGTTGCGTTGCCAAAACCGGGTAAACCTCCAAATAAGTGTGAATCGTATCGTCCCCTGTCCCTCATGACGCCAGGACGCCCTCTTGGCGCCAGGACGCCCCTTTGCTGGGGCAGCTGTGCGCGGTATAAAAGCCAATAACATAACATAACATAACATAACATGAACACCGATGTTAAAATCATAGCTAAGGTGCTGGCGACTAGGCTGCGTCTGCTCCTTCCGGTCATGGTGTTACCGGATCAATCTGGATTTATTCCACTCCGGTCTACCACTCACAATTTAAGAGCTCTGTTTGCGGTGCTGCATCTACTCAAGCCGGATTTGGCTGCGGTGGCTGTCATGCTTGACGCCGCAAAAGCCTTCGACTCAGTTGCATGGCGGTATATGATAGCAATATTGCATCGTATGGGGGTACCCTTTTTCTTTACGTCACTAATAACTCTGCTATACACGAATCCCATAGCACGCGTAAGGGTCAATGGTCATGTCTCGAGGCCGTTCCCTGTGCAGAGGGGGACTAGACAGGGTTGTCCTCTTTCACCTTTACTGTTTGCTCTTGTAATGGAACCCCTGGCTTGTGTTTTGAGGCAGAGATATGCGGACGCTGCTCTGAAATTCCCTCTCCGGTCGCTAGCGGTATCCATGTATGCCGATGACATGGTCCTATATGTGCGAGAGCCCGCTCGACATCTTGAACCTATACTTCGAGAGTTTATTCGCTTTGGTCGTCACTCGGGTCTTTCCATAAACTGGGAGAAATCTGTTATGCTGCCTCTCACTGACGCTACCCTTCCCTTTCCCTTGGAATTCCCGTTGGAATGGGCGACGGAACCGGTGCGTTATCTCGGAATTTGGATGCATAGAGATAGCCAGGAAATTATCGGCCTAACTATGGAGTGGCTATCTCCAAACTGGAGGACCAGGTGGCACGTTGACTCGGCTCCCTCTCACCCTCGCCGATCGTGTATTTTTGATTAAAATGGTGGTACTTCCGAAATTTTTATATCTCTTTGTCAACATTCCTCTCCAGCTAAAGTCACATTTCTTTGCCAGAATGCAGTCTTTATTGATTGCCTTAACCTGGGCTGGTAAGAAACCACGAGTGAAATGGGATGTGCTGATTAAACCGTATGAATTAGGGGGCTTTGCCATTCCAGATATGAAACTGTATTATCTATGCGCCCAGGCGCACTTTGCCACCTACTGGCTGTCGGCTCCACCGTATACCCCACACGTGGCGCTTGAGGCCAGTGCAGTCATACCCATTCCTCTAAGGGCAATGATAGTCAATACTCACTCAGTGTTTGATAAGGGGGAAGTGGACACAGTGCGATCCACCGCTAGCGCTTGGCGAGAGTTGGGTAGACGAACGAACAGGCTACCGTTGTATTCCCCTAATATGCCACTGCTGTATCACACGGAGATTTCGGTCTCGAGTGAAATTGGGGCTTTACAGGTCCTACAGGGTGCAGGGCTCCACACGGTAGGGGATCTATTCCCAGGTGCCTCATTCCTCTCATTACAGGCTATGACGGAACGTTCCCCAAACGCAGTTATGTCTACGTTTATGTACGTCAGACTCCGGGCTGCCATACATTCCTTATATCCTACATATCCAGAGGAACCATTGGTGCTAGGAGCTTTACAGTTGCTGTATACCACGACAGATAGAGTTAAACTGCTCTCTAGACTATATCGAGCTGCACAGGAGGACGAGGGGGGAGGCGCGGTGATGGCCAGGGCTAGATGGGATGGGTGACTACCAGAACCGTTAACTGATGATGAGTGGACTGTCTGCTGCTCCATGACTGGGGGTTACGTGGCCAACGGCAATTTTCATCTCATCCATTATAAATTTCTACATCAATGGTACTATACGCCAGTGCAGTTGGTTAGGTATGGTCTCCGAGATACAGCTCAATGTGTCCGGTGTGGTGTGGATGATGCGGACTTTGTACACCTGGCCTGGGGATGTGTACGTGTGTATGCCTTCTGGGTTGCCGTGACTGAGTCACTCTCTAAAATGACGTCGACTGAGGTTGTGCTGGACATACGCCTGTGCTTGCTGGGTATGGCCTCCGGAGTGCCGGCGGGAGTGCGGCGCTTGATAGTACTGGCGTTACAGATAGCTAAACGGAGGGTTGCTATGGTCTGGGGGGGGCAGGAGGGCACCTGATGTCCAACTGTGGTTGACAGACATGGCATATTGCAGGGATCAACTGGTTTGCTATTATGAGGGTCTTTCTGCAAGATCGCGACCACGGGACATCTAGCCCCATATACAACATATATGCTTTCCCTGGCTGATGACGATAGCACTGGTAGTGGGAGTGGGGGTCCCTCGGCAGGTGGGGGTGGATCTATGTAACTACACGTGTGTGCGACTGTACTGCGATGGTGCCTGCTGTGTGCTGCCTTTTCCCATCTGTTCGGGATGAATCTTGGGAAATGACTATGTTGACATGTGAACATTCTATATGTCAGCCAATGACCAGTGATAAACGCAGGGTTGGACGATCGAGGACTGTGAGAGCTGTTCAATTGCTGTCTTGAACTAATGCGTGTTGTGTATTACTTGACCTTTCCGCCTTAGTACTGCAGGACATTACTACGACCAGAAATCGGGGATGTTTGAGTGGAGGGTTGTTGGGGTTTTGTATTGTTGGTTATAAAACTTATAAAATGAGACCGCATTTAAATATGTGTGATCCTGCTGCAGGAAATAAGTTGAGCCTGGAACAATGGCTACCAATGACCTTTGCTTCTTTTGCACGATATTGCTAGATGCCATTGATTGTATGCTCCATTTTATTAGCTGTCGAGTTGATTGCAGCCGGCCCTCTCAATGGGTTGTAGGCACACTGCTGTGTAACTGTATCACTTGCAAAAAAGGATGTACAGGGGGAATATGACATTCATATGGCGGGGTTCTTTGAGTACCTTCGACCGATGACGTTCTAGTGCAAGTGAGGGTTGGAGAAATTAATTTGGATAATCTGACACTAGTTAAAATGATGATTCAGGATGAGAGGGTTACACTCAAACTGTTTTATAGAATGCTTTTTGGAAATCTGAATGATGGTTTAGAACAGCAGGCAATGACATTGTCGGCAGGGCTGGGGAGATCGAAAGCATTGTAATGGATTGTGGTTTGGGGACCACAGTGAACCCTAAAATAAAACCCTTCCAGCTGACCCATGAGTTCTATTATACAACAAGAAATTGTGGTGAAGGATGTGCTCACCTTAGTAGGTGGACCATGGTGGTGATGAGGTAGATCACCCCACTTAAGAGGGAGTAGATGAATGATTGATGGGGTTCTCAGGGCCTGCTTCCGTTCATATTGCAGAAGAACCATGCCTGCGGAGTAGGACACCCAGTATGGCACGGGCCTTTCCGAATGCATATGCGCTGGTCCTCTGATTTCCTGGGCAGTGCTTGGGATGGCACATGCCCTATCCTCAGAGCTGCTGCCTCCTATCTTGCAGTAAATCCTTTCCCCTGTATTTTTTTCCCAGGTCTGAGTCCCTTCCCGGTACCCACATCCCTATCCCTCTTGTTCTGCTTCGCCTTCATCTCTTCTAGTAGCTCTGCATCTATCCTAGTATCCCAGTTTCTCTTTCTCTGACCTTCTCCTCCCGCTCTACCACTGCCCGAGTGTGCACTGCTCCTGTCCTAAAGCCATTGTCCTGCTCCTTGACTCACCCCTGCCTCCCCACCGGCTCCCTCCCACGTCTGTCCTCCAGCGATCATGCAATGCCCTGAGGCGGAACCAAGAAGTGCTCATCCATCCGGGGTGCATCATGGGCCAGGCCAGCTTGGACCAGAATGGGTGAGGGAAGGACTGACCATAACCCTGGTCTAGCACCTTCGACAAAGCAAGCAGCCAGTAGCATTAGCGGAATCGAAGCCCACTCTGTTTATATTTTAATGAATTGGTAATATCATGTCTCGCAGGCAGATGCCTGTCAGTCCAGACCTAAAAATGTGTGCATGGTGTTAATAGACCGTTCATTTGTGATTATGGGCTACTAGTTTTCCAAACATAAGATGGCATATACCTTGTAGCATAGGAAGATATGTGAAGCTAACCTTGAGAACCTCAGTGTATGAAGTTAGGTTGCAAAGCAATAGAGTATGTGTTATTGGTAGTGACGAGTTGCAGCTTCACATCTGGCCTAGTCTTCACTTCTTTACAGAAGTAGCAAACAATGGAGAACCTTGATGCTTTTCCAGATGCTTCCTTTGCAGTTTTCATTCCTTTTTTAGGCCTCTCCCAGTGACAGCTTCACCTGTCCCGTTAGCCTCATGTCATAATCATAAATACAAATACAGACATGCATAGAATGGCTTTTGGTCAGCCATCTTCATTCATTTGTCTGTTCAACTATAAATGGTAAAATGAGAAACTTGCCTCTCTGAAGAATGGTTCAAAAAGTAGAGCTGCAGTGATCTGCAAAGCCAAGCCAGCTTGGCAATTTGACAGTCAGAGCTATAAAGAGTAGACATTTGCCAAAACACCGTTTTATAATGTGAAAACTGCCAGTGTTACAAGTAAGACTTCAACAGTTGGTAAAATGAAACCCATCTGCTTCACCAAAAACGAAAGTAAAACTCTACCACGTCACCACTTGTTTGTGGGGCCTCGGGCTATCTGTCCCAGATCTCCAAGTGGCTGGGAGGTGGCTGCATCATTTTCTGCGCTAGGCGGGCACTTTGAGGAGTCCAGCGGTGCTGGGTGCTCGACTGCTTCACTGATTGTTTGTGTGGGCCCGGACTACCTGTTCCAGATCTCCCTCTGGATGGGAGGCAGCTGCATCATTTAAAAACTCCTGAGGATTCCCATGGCATGGGATGCCCTACCGCTTCATCGCTTGTTTGTGGGTGCCTGGATTACCTATCCCTAATCTCCCCAAGGCTGGGAGGTGGCCGCTTTATTTCCTGTGCTAGGTGGGCGTTTTAAAAACTGCTGAGGATCCCTGAGGCATGGAACAATCTACCTCTTCACCGCTTGTTTGTAAGGACCAGCACAACCTGTCCTAGATCTACCTGTGCCTGGGATGTGGCTGCCTTATTTCCTGCGCCGAGCAGGGACTTGAAAAAAAACTGCTGAGGATTCCGCTTCTGGGCGCATGCCCGGTTAAGAACGGGCCATGATAGGGCCTGTCTGTGCCCATCTGCAGCCGAACGAGGCTAGGCTGGGCCACCACCCTTGGATCTAACAACTGCCTACTTTGCTGATGCCACACCAACCTGCGAACAGAAACTATATATAAGAGACAATTTGTTTCCTTCCCTTAGTCCTCTAAGGATCGCCCTATTACAGTTTCAATAACTAGCGCTATGGGCACAATTGATTCCAAGATTGAGTGTGTGGAAGAAAGACTCTGGACAACTAAAAAAGCACTAGCCAATGTGAAGGAGAATCAGTTAGCCCTAACTACTTTCACTAAGCATTCAGTCAATGAGTCCATTTGTCATGTACAGATGGGCGAGGCATAACACAATGGTTCAGCACCCCACACAGTGTACATTTGACGTAGCGTTTTTTTACTTGAAGATTGTCAATAAAAGCAAGAAAAGAACTTTAAGTCCTACTGAAGTGTTTTCTTCCGGACTATTGTATTGACTGTTACTGTCAAATGTACACTGTGTGGGGTGCTGAACCATTGTGTTGTTTTGAATTGTGTTGGGAGTCTAGGGGTATATGACTTCAGGTTCTTAGCACCCACAACAAATCTACTGTACCATAATAGATTGGATAAAGTGCAGCTTCTTTGGCCCGATACCCCTGTTCTAGTGTTTTAGATGGGCGAGGCATCTCTTTACTACATTTTCACTGGTGATTTGCTAATCACTAGCAACAATAATCCAACTGATACCAACGAACCCTTGTGCACTCCACATTCCCCCCCCCAAAAATTGCACCCTGTGCCCCACGAAAATTTGCCCAAGGAAAATACCTATTGGAGTTAAATTGCCACCCAAGTCAGTGACTAGTCCATTTCCCCACAACAGGCAACATGAGCCAGGATCCACCCCATGCCAAGTATTAAATCCAGAGTGCACTGTACGGAATATGGAAAAAGAACCAATCCAGGTCCTTGAGGGTGTGCTTACGCCATTGATCGACCATATTGTTTCACTACTTAGAGGGATAGACTCAACACTGAAGAAAGTACTAGAGGTTGTAAGTCACCAAACACTGTTAGGATGCATGAGGGCACTCATAGTATAGGTGGTGATAATGGAACAAGAGGTGAGTCCCGGGAACCAATCATTATAAAATCCCCAGTGGAAACTAGTATGTCAAAGGATCCTCGTGGTAACACCAATTTCACAATGATCCGTAGGCATACTAGTCGAGTGCCAAATGCAGAGGTCATACTGCCTTCTTCAGATCCAGAAACAACAATGCCCTGTTATGTTGATTCTTTCCATGGGGATACTGGAAATAGGCAACATCCTAAGATGCTGCAACTCCAATCAGAAGCCTCGCCCTTAGTGATTGTGCTAAAAAAAAGAAAATTCCAATTTTACATTAAGTCAAACTGAAGACGAATGTCAACTAAAAAAACAAACCACATAGACACTTCCGCTGTGACTTCTTATACAAAGACATAATTGCTGTACAGAGAGCATTTGTTGTGGCTTGTCTTAGAGTTCCAACGCCCTGCTGCTCAGCCTGTGAGTGAAGTCATTGGGTGGCTGGAATGTTAGGAGTGCTTGTGCTTGGATGAGTGGACAGTTGGTGTGAGAAGGGCTGAACAGCAGGATTCTGCGCCTGGTGGGGCTTTACCTGATTTACTTGTAACCTCATCTGAACCTAATAAACCTGCATCTTTTATAACGTACAAGACTACATCCTTGATTGTAACAGTATTCTGTGTGGGAAATAGCCCCAAAAGGGAGAAGCATGATTGTCTTGTAATCAATTTCAGGGATCCCCTGACTGCTTGGTTGGAAAGAGACACGTTAGTGATAGATTCCTTACCTTAGATTATCCTCGGGCGTCAGACTGGATCCGGAAAGTTTTTTGTCAGCAGTACCTCTGCGCTTCGGAAGGTGGCGTTGTGCGGCTCCGCGTTAGTCGCTGGCTTCGCAGGCGCCGAGATGACGTCACAGAGACTACTTAGGCGTCACCCATGCGCGCTGACGTTAGTTCTTTCTTGTTCGGAGCCAGCAAGCGCAGATCCGGTTAGTGCACGTACTCTAGTCACTTTTTGTCTAACTTTTGAGCCTTTTTGTCTTCCTTTTTTTGAGTCTTGACTCCTGGTGCCACGTAGGGATGCCTGGGTTTAAATCCTGTGGGGCCTGTCGCCATACGATGTCGGTGGCCGACCCGCATGACGTCTGTCTCTACTGTCTGGAGCACGACCATGACTCCAGGTCATGTTCCGACTGTCTGGCCATGGCTCTGAAGGCCTTACGGGAGCAGTCCCATAAGCTGCTGGAGGTCCAGCAGTCGTCTCTGCGCCGTTCGAGGTCCAGGGGTCGATCGAGGGACCAACCGCAGAGCCATTATCATCGTCCTCGGGGTCGAAGTCTTCACCCTGGGAATCGGGTAGGAAAAATCATAAGAAGAAGTCAAAGAAGCATTTACGCTCACCGACGTCCCCGTCGGGCTCCAGATGCGTACAAGGGGGCCGGGGATACCACCCCCGCAGCTCCTTTGGAGCCTGTGAGTCCCACAGCCTACCCACCTTATCCAGGTCCGTCGGCGACTTCTGCCCAGGTGCAAGATTTTCTTGCTGCCATGGACCGCCTTTTCAGGCCTCAGGCTCCCACTGGTGCGCCTTCGGCCGCGCGGTCCCAGCTCTGGCCCTGCACTGCCCGTGGCTTCGTTCCCAGCACCTCAGTGGGTTCCGTTTGTTCCACCACCTCCCTTGCTCTTGTTTGGGACCCTAATTGGGACACGGAGCCCTACCGGCGCCGTTCGACCGTTTATATTCCCCTGTCCCTCCCCCCTGCTGCAGCCTGTTCCACTTGCAGTGGAGGAAGGTGACGACTGGGAGGAGCCTGAGGACCCTCTCGCACGACATGCGGATCAGAACAGGAATGGACAGAAGAGTTGGAGGATGCAGGTGGCCTTGACCTCTCCTCTGACCCTGGTTTTCTTTCTTCTCCTGCTCTGGCTATAGAGGAGGGCACCACATACACTGTGGTGCTCCGTAGAGCAGCTGAGGCTCTTGACCTTGACCTGCCTACGGTGACCCTTAAAACTAATCTCCTCACTCATAGTACTTCAGCCGGCGGCAAGCTCTATGGAGCCCCTGCTACTTTTCAATGAGGCGTTAACAGGCGTACTGATGGGCACCTGGTCTAGACCAGCCACTGGGGTTCCCGTGGATAAAAATGTAGCCAGGGTGACCCTGCTTCTTTGACAACCCACCCAACTCTGGAAAGCCTGGTCATCCAAGCCTCCACTTCCCAAAGAGCATTCCCTACGGCTCTGCTGGAATCCAAGAAGCTGGGACAGTTTGGCAAGAAATTATTTCCATCTGCCAACTTAGGGCTGCGGTCGGTGAACACAGCATGCCTCTTTGGCCGCTACTCCCACGCTTTGTGGGACACAGTTGCGCAGATGCTGCCTCTGTGCCTGGAAGAGGTTCGGACAGTGCTTTCCCAAGCTGTAGCTGAGGGGAAAGATGCAGCAAAGTTCGCCATCCGGTATGGACTGGACACAGCGGACTCGCTGGGAAGGGCGATATCCAGGACAGTGGTCCTCCATCGCCAAGCCTGGTTGCGGTCCACTGGGTTTTCTGTGGAAATTAGCAAAATTAATGTACCTAAGCGGCGTTCATTTGCCCTCTCCCGTCCCCCTCCCTGTAGGCACCACGTATACCCTGAAATGTTGACCGCATCATTCTGCCAATGAAAGCCCATACCCCTATGCATATGTACAGCCATTCTAGGCACCATGGCCTTTTACCCATTGAAAATCCCCTGGCTTCCCTCCTGCACGCATTTGAGCACCCCCCTCCCACTCTCACATGCATAGACCATGAAACCCAGCACTCTGCGCGACCCTGCTATGAAAGGCAACCCTCCTGCTTGACCCAGGCACCCCCCCCCATTTCCCTCTTGAAGAAGCATCCTTCGCCTCAGCTGACATATCCCCCCAGCTGTATCTGACTGCCCCTGTTCTCTCATGTACGGGTCATAAGACCTCTCTCTCTCTGTGCGACTCTGACCCTGCGCGCACCCTGACCCCCTCCTTCTCCCTCACATGGACAAGTCATAAACCTTCCTCCTCTGCAAGACCCTGTCCTTGGGAGTCACGGCCGCGCCTGACCAACACCTCCTTTCCTTTCATGAATAACCCCTCTGTTAGCAAACCCTCCCTCCGCGATGGACTGTCCACACATGTCCGAGGCCATCGCCTAAGCCGGGAGATACTGTTTACTGCCCTTTATTGTATGGAGTCATTCCTCTTCAAAGGACCCACTATTGATCCTGGCCTCCTCACCCCCTGGGCTACGATCAGGCGCACACATCCTAATAATCAGCGGAACATTCAGCTGCGTCATTGCCCCCTCTCTTATCTACAGTTCAAGGGTCTCTATTGATAACATATGTGGGGTAGGATTGACACGAGGATTATAGGGATGTCTTTTCTTTGTGTCACAATGTCCTGATTGTAACGCCAAGTGTTTTGCAAGGTATAAAAGACTGAGTCTCAGCTCACTTGTTAGAGCACCTCCCGATGGCACCTTGTTTCGTGTCTGACATGACAGGCTCTCCTCATGAGAATTAAACTCTGTTCTTGATTCCTGCTTCCAGGGCCCGTCTCTTTATTTTGGTAATTATTCAGAATGGGAACTAAGAGGCGTCTTGCGCCAGCAGCCTGGGCATCGATGGTAATATGGGCTCCTGTTCCACAATTGGCGTCCCAACGCGGGGTCCATCAGTGACATAAGGTCCAGTAAGAGAGATCCAGACGATGAGGTGAACATCTAAATGATCGGAGTATACCTGCCTTGAGAGGGCCCTCGTCCGGCTGCCGATTGAATGAACTTCACCTATTCTGAACGGACCTCTCTTGAGTGACCTACTGTCCTGACTGGAATCCCACAGGACTGCTGCGGTAAAATCATGGAGTAAGAGAACGATCGGGCGCTGGAAGGAGGAAGGCGAAGAACTGCCCACACGGTCCGGTCCGGGTAAGGTCGCGTAAATGCGACAAATTGTGAAATGATTGTTTTGGATAATACTAGTATTACGCTTTGTTGAAACCTCTGGAGATTCACCGTCTGCAAACGGAGAAAACAACAGGCTCTCCCTTTGCAAGCAGTGAAGGATAGGTAACGCAGACTTTTGTCCCCATTGTAATCCGTCGTGCCTATCTTCCTCCCCCACTGTTTCCCGAACTATCGTTCGTGGATTATTGTCTGGAGATTCTTTGTCTGCAAACAGGGAAGAACAAGGTCTCTCTTTGCAGGTAGAGAAAGAGTGGGTAACGATAACTTTTCGTGCCCACTTATTCTCCCCACTGAATTGTTTGATTGACCGATTATTCGGTATTGGTTCGTTTGAGGTATTCACCGCCGCCAAACAACGGAGAATAGAAATATTCTGCCTAGTCTTTGCCCGCCGTGATAAGATAGGTAATGCAGACTTTTGTCCCCGTTGTAATCTGTCATGCCTATCTTCTCCCCACTGGTTGGTAGCCTGTTTAGCCCGGACCGCTTATTAGAGATGAACCATCCAGCTCCACTGGAGGGCACACCTAATAAGGACATGTTCATTAAGTGTGGACTAGTCGCTATAGCTTATAATAGGTTATGGCATAAAAATACAAGAAAAAGAGTTGAGCGAAATCAGTAGGCCACTGATGAGTCATCAACTTCGCTAAAAATAAAATAAGAAACGATAGAAATAACCCGCAATAAGAAACATAAAAATGGCGAAGGAAGACAAGCTTGACACCATGGCAGCCACGAGGTAGCTAGGTTCCGTTGCCTATTCCTGCCCTAAACATGTCTGCCTCATTGCCCACCACGCCCAAATAACGGTCACATGAAATAGATACAAATCAATAGGTACCTACCCCTATTCCGGAAACTCCCGAAGTGCCACAGGTCCGCGGTTACGCCCATCCGGTAGGCGAGGCCTCGAGGCATGCGGGGCTCGCCTGGACGCAGTCGGAAGGGGAGGCTGTGGGGCGGACGGCCCAGAAAACCGTGATGGCCTCTCCTTCTCTCCTCTTCTGCTGCCCTGCAGGCCAAGGGGGGGCTGTCTTGCCTCAGCCACCGACCACCCCCCCCCCCTCTGTCTCTCGCCTGGTCCGACCCGCAAAGAAGGCCGAAGCCAAAAGCAAGAACGGCGGCACTTACAGGTAGTCCCGCCACATGTCAAATTCCTACATAGTTACAGGTAGTCCCGCCACATGCCGACGCCTGGACAAGCGCAAGTAGCCCCGCCACATGTCTACCCCTGGAGAGTTGGAGGTAGTCCCGCCACATGTCAAAAGGGGGGGGGGCTGTCTTGCCTCAGCCACCGACCCCCCCCCCCCATCTTCAATAGCCGGCACGGCCAGTATCAAAGCGGCGGAGCCGAGGATCGGCGCGGGGTCGCTGGAAGGGGGAGGCGGCGCAAACGAGCCTCCCCCACCTCCCTCCAGGTGGAGGCTTCCAGCGACGCCCCAACGCTCTTACTTAAAGAGGGTCCACATCGAAAAGCGGTCCTTTGCCCGGGACGGGCACACGTCCCATGCCTTCTCTCCTCAACTTTGAAGATTCTATGAGAGCCGGGGGGCTACCCGACCCCTCCGCATGGGCGCCCCCGTCCCCCTCACTGGGAACCGCGACATCGACGCACTCTTGCCGGTGCCAGCCTCAGTTTGGAAATGGCTAAAACACCGCCAAGGTACAGACTTGTTCAGTTCCGGTGGAACACCGGAGTGACCCGGTAGGAAAATTGTTGCCGCCCTCCCCACTCTTTGAACTGATGGTCCATATTGTTAGACTGTTACCACATTGCGAAAAACTTTTTGAACTGCCAACGGAAGGTTCTGGTCCAACCATGAGTCATTGGAGACATTCTGACTATACCGGAACCTGCCTGACCTCGCCCAAAATGGCGCCGATACACGAAACGAAACTTTCGAACTCCCTGTTCACCCGGATTGCTCGAATATTGATGCTCTGAGATATGTATGCATTTTTGGGGAATGAAAGTCGATAAGATGGATAGTGATTATGTGCTTAGAGAAGAAAGCAATGTAAGACAGATATTGATCAGGTGTTTGGACAATGAACTGATTTAGGGTGGGTACTAATTATGATTTGGAAAATGAACTGGTGTAATTTAGACAGTGAATGAGCATTTGGATACTGAATTAATGAATTAATTGAAAAACAGAATTCTTGACATGCATCATGCTTGCTCTGTAGGGAAGTTCGATACGATTTTATTGCACTGCTGCACTTTATGCAATGAACTACCACCAACTTCGTTCTTCTTATGTACAGTTCCAATCTGCTCCGTGGCCGGTCCACTGGGTTGTAGGCCTGTATTTATACATCAACACTTTTTATTAAAAGTATTTTGAAAAAGAAAGCATAGTTGTAGCGGTTGCATTAATGAGTTTTGGATGTTTTGCTACTATGAGCAAAGAATAAGTATGATGAAAGCTGAAGGTTAAAAAGGACCAGATATTTAGCAGCTACATTATGTGTCACAGGCAGCCGGAAAAGGGTTTTAGACGCTTTAAAACGACACCACAGAAATGCCACCTGACCGCCACCCTCGCACACAACCAAAAGGGGTCGCGACCAAGTAACTCCTGTAGATACGCAGATCATCAATGATTATCTATCTGACATTACTGGTCCCTCTGGGCTTAAACGCCGAGATGGTAAAGAAATGCAGTACGTGGAGATAGGTCGAGTATGTGGTAGGTAAAAACATTTTCGGACTACTGCATGCTGATGTGCTTTGAATACTGCCCCCCATCCCTTCTTTCTCCTCCCTTCTGCAGGTCACGTCAGAACGTCGGCTGAAGTGTGGGAGAGCGATGATCGAACCACCGACGAAAAGGGAAGGAGGGAATATGTGCATAGCCCTTATGACGATAAGTTTTTTAAAAAAGACGTAGACTTAAACATGACTGTTCCTCCTTAGGACATAGCAACTGGGAGGATGGACTGACATAGAAACTTGACGGGTACTGTATGACGACAATTGACTAAGAAATAACACGTTAGACAATGTAACTAGACATTTGACTAGGTAGGGTAAGGACAAGGAAAAGTGTGTGGGTAAGGGTTACCACGGCACCACCCGTCTGGAAAGTTAGAAATGTTGCTGATGTTCAAAATGCACTGCCCCCTTTCTCACACTCTTATAGATATAGCCAAGCTGTCCGACTGTTCTCCCGATCAATACTTGCCGTTGCCTCAGCCTGGAGAACTTCCCACCAAAGGAAGGGACTGAAAAATGGTTTAAGATCCAACCATGGGTAAATAGCGCGACCAGGTTAATTTCAGATCGACTGACCGAGGTGTAAGTATTGGCAATTGAGAACGCTCGCAGAAATAACAAGCGAGAGGGAAAAGGAGGGAAAGGTAAAAAGAACTAAGCACGAAGATAAATAGGATAGTAAAGACATGAAGGATATAAAAAAAAGAAAAAATAGATTTTGTTGGCCAACTGTTGTTTTGTGTTTTGTCGTGAATGTCTTATATATATGTAATACATGTACTGTCTTCCTCTGTCTGAGTTCGTGTGTATGTGCTGTAGGGGTTTATGTTCTCCCTTTGTTTGCGTCTCTCCGTTACCTGACCCCCTGCTGTTCTGTGTTGTGAACGCACTAAATGACCTATTTTTGTACACATCTCTCTGTCTTTCTCTATCTCTATCCCACCTTTTTCCTCTCTATATCTCCCTCTCTCTCTCTCTCTCTCTCTCTCTCTCTCTACATGTCATACGTGTACCAAATGGCTCGTTTAGATTGCGGACGACTCTCACTCTCTGAGAGTCTCCCTATTTCCTCTTCCTTTTTATGGTAAAACCGTGCCTCACTGGCACCAGCCTGATTGGATACTTATTGAACGCGAAGGTGTTCAGCGAAATTGACCGAAACTAAAATGATTGTATCTCGCCATATTACTACCTCTCCTTTCTGCAAAAATGAATGAACTCGAATTGGCTGAGAAGGAAAGGACAGGTAAGACGACTAAGGTCCCCCAATTTGGCCTTTTATAGGGGAACTGTATGTCAATGGCACCTTATTTTTCTGTTCATCAGAGACGAACACCAACGTCTAGATTGACCCCCAATGCCCAGATTGCCCCACCCCCTTTTGCACCCAAGCGCGAGCGCCCGAAGCATCCCCGCCCCATTTGATAGACCCCAGCTGCTGTCCCGGATATAAACATGATGACCATGAGTAACTGTCGTCCCTCGAGAAACCCCTGTTTCACCTGACTCTCGATGATAGCGCCCCCGCCCTGTTTGAAAAGGTTAGCCAGCCTTGAAGGGAAATGTTCCGAAATGTTGAATATGATGAAATGCACAGTTGATGGGAATCTTGTTTGTCCTCACTTGAGTTATAAATAGGACAATGAGTAAACTTGGCATGAACTCAGTAGGAATGCCGACATATGCACTGCTTGGTAATAGACCTCTGACTGTGACCGATGAGCGTATCTCCCAAATGCGTAGGATTAAGGGAGGAACTCACATGCATAAATGTCTTCGTCTGCCAGTTCTCTAAAAGCTTGTTTTGTACCTATTCAAAGATTCACGACCACCGAAGGAGAAGGGTCGGATGTGACGTACAGCCTGGCTGCAGATCTTGAGACACGTGTGACCTCGACCAAAGGTGGAGCTGCAGAGCAACAAGATGTGGGACGAGACAGCACATTCAAACGTGGAAAATGAAACTTGACGGGCTGCCCTGAAGCCCTCCGTCTGCTAACCCACGTGTGCCTGGAGTCTCCGTCCCCCTTCTTTAGGCCCGATTGATGGGCCTGCCTGCTTGTTATCCTTTGCTCCCTTGGTCTCTTTTGTGTGTCCCAGGAACTCTGACCCAACTCCTCCTCTCTCCTATCGACTGTTTGAACAACACACACCTTCTTT
Source organism: Lissotriton vulgaris (assembly GCF_964263255.1). Lineage (NCBI taxonomy): Eukaryota > Metazoa > Chordata > Amphibia > Caudata > Salamandridae > Lissotriton > Lissotriton vulgaris. Next base: position 1,486,540,269 of record NC_141694.1, on the reverse strand, counting down.
TCCATGTGACTTCACGCCAAAAGGAAGAACGGCATTCAGGTGGGAATAGGGTGTTGCCACGGAAATATAGGTGCCGAGCATAAGGCGCCGCTAAACGGATTGTTTAGGGAACAGGACTGTGGTCTAACCGCAGAGGACTGACCGCACCCTGCAACGCGTAAGGATAAGACCCGAGCTGGACCTATAGCTCCACCGCCGGTGCTCAACAGCGCCAACGAAAGGACACGGACTAGAGCCTACCAGTGATGGCTCACTGCTAAAAGACACTGTGACGAAGAGATCTTGTATATTGAACTGATTCCGCCCTCAACTGCTTGGTCAAAATGTTCATTGGTCACATTTTTGAAAGTCAGAAGCATTTATGCTATGTAGTACGTTTGCAAATGCAATTTCCTATGTACTGCATTCTGCCAATCGCACCGACTGTCCACGATTATATGCCAAATGTTAGTATTGACAAATGCTATTTCATCAACCACATGTTTATATGTACGCCCCTTAACTAGGAAGGATAGGAAAATGAACTTTGTTGTTTATATGTACGCCCATCAACTAGGAAGAATAGGAAAATGAACTCGCTTATGTTAAAAGCGGCGACTGTGGAAATTAGCAAAATTAATGTACCTAAGCGGCGTTCATTTGCCCTCTCCCGTCCCCCTCCCTGTAGGCACCACGTATACCCTGAAATGTTGACCGCATCATTCTGCCAATGAAAGCCCATACCCCTATGCATATGTACAGCCATTCTAGGCACCATGGCCTTTTACCCATTGAAAATCCCCTGGCTTCCCTCCTGCACGCATTTGAGCACCCCCCTCCCACTCTCACATGCATAGGCCATGAAACCCAGCACTCTGCGCGACCCTGCTATGAAAGGCAACCCTCCTGCTTGACCCAGGCACCCCCCCCATTTCCCTCTTGAAGAAGCATCCTTCGCCTCAGCTGACATATCCCCCCAGCTGTATCTGACTGCCCCTGTTCTCTCATGTACGGGTCATAAGACCTCTCTCTCTCTGTGCGACTCTGACCCTGCGCGCATCCTGACCCCCTCCTTCTCCCTCACATGGACAAGTCATAAACCTTCCTCCTCTGCAAGACCCTGTCCTTGGGAGTCACGGCCGCGCCTGACCAACACCTCCTTTCCTTTCATGAATAACCCCTCTGTTAGCAAACCCTCCCTCCGCGATGGACTGTCCACACATGTCCGAGGCCATCGCCTAAGCCGGGAGATACTGTTTACTGCCCTTTATTGTATGGAGTCATTCCTCTTCAAAGGACCCACTATTGATCCTGGCCTCCTCACCCCCTGGGCTACGATCAGGCGCACACATCCTAATAATCAGCGGAACATTCAGCTGCGTCATTGCCCCCTCTCTTATCTACAGTTCAAGGGTCTCTATTGATAACATATGTGGGGTAGGATTGACACGAGGATTATAGGGATGTCTTTTCTTTGTGTCACAATGTCCTGATTGTAACGCCAAGTGTTTTGCAAGGTATAAAAGACTGAGTCTCAGCTCACTTGTTAGAGCACCTCCCGATGGCACCTTGTTTCGTGTCTGACATGACAGGCTCTCCTCATGAGAATTAAACTCTGTTCTTGATTCCTGCTTCCAGCGCCCGTCTCTTTATTTTGGTAATTATTCAGAATGGGAACTAAGAGGCGTCTTGCGCCAGCAGCCTGGGCATCGATGGTAATATGGGCTCCTGTTCCACATTTCAGGGGATGTTCAAAGTTCTCTTAAGGACATGCCCTTTGATGGTACTCACCTGTTTGGCGATAAGGCAGATGCAGACACTTTCGTCCCGCCAGAATCCTGAGTAGAACTAACCTCAGCGCAGCCGCAGACGTGGTTCCCGCAGCGGCGGGTCAGGGTTCCAGCGTGCGGGTCAGTCCACCTCTGCTCCCGCAGCATCCCCCTCAAAGCCTTCCTAGTCCGAGCTTTGGGGCACACCCCACGACGGCGGGCAGCAGAGTTCCCCATCACCTCTCCCGAGGGGGGACCATTAAGCGTGTTCTTGGGCCAGAAATAGGACGTGGTTAATATTCCCACTACTTTCTGGTTACCAAGAAGGAGAAAGGGGGTCTGCGCCCCATCTTGGACCTCAGGAACGTCAACCGCTTCATCTTGAAGGAGAAGTTCAAGATGTTGACTCTGGCTCAGGTCTTGGCTGCCCTCGAACCTGGAGACTGGATGGTAGCGTTGGACTTTCAGGACATATATTTTCATAACCCGTCCTGCCGGCCCACCAGCATTAACTGCGGTTCACGGTAGGCCAAGAGCATTTTCAGTTTGCTGTTCTCCCCTTCGGCCTTACCAGCGCCCCTCGGGTGTTCACGAAAGTGATGGCGGTGGTTGCAGCTCATCTGCGCATATCAGGGTTTCCAGTCTTCCCCTATCTCGACGACTGGTTGTTGAAGGCGGGCTCGCCCCAGGCAGTCTTCTCCCACCTCCAGACTACGGCCGACCTCCTGCATTTGCTGAGGTTCTCCATCAACGTGCCGAAGTCGCACCTGAGTCCCTCTCAGAAGCTCCCCTTCATCGAAGCAGTTCTGGATTCAACGCAGTTTCAGGTTTATCCTCCTGAGCAACGAGTCCGGGATATTCAGGCTATGATTCTGATTTTTTAGCCTCTATCCCGGGTTTCAGTCAGGATGACTCTCCGGCTCCTGGGCCTTATGGCCTCCTGCATCCTGCTAGTACAACATGCCAGATGGCATATGCGGGTTCTGCAGTGGGACCTGAAGATCCAGTGGGCACGGCATCAGGGCAACCTGTCCGATCACGTCCAGATCTCGGAGGGCACTGCACGACATTTGCAATGTTGGCTCATGAACCGCGATTGGGTCAATGCAGATCCCTCTCCCTTTCCCAACCGGAGCACACAGTGGTGACGGATGCGTCCCTCCTGGAATGGGGCAGGCACTTGGGAGAGGCGGAGATCAGAGGCCTCTGGTCTCCGGCGGAGTCCTGGCTCCGTATCAACCTTTTGGAGCTTCGGTTGATCCGACTTGGACTGAATGCATTCCTTCCCTTTGTCCCGGGAAGTGTAGTGCAGGTGTTCACGGACAACACCACCGCCATGTGGTACTGCAACAAACAGGGCAGGGTGGGGTCGTGGACCCTATGTCATGAGGCTCTGTGCCTCTGGACATGGCTGGAACAGGAAGGCATTACCATGGTGGTTCAACACCGGGCAGGTTCTCTGAACGCCAGGGCGGACAAACTCAACCACTGGTGCATGATGGATCATTAATGGCGTCTGAACTCGGACGTGGCGCAAGCTCTCTTTCTGCAGTGGGGAGAGCCTTGGTTAGATCTATTCGCCACCAAAGAGAATGCGCAATGTCATCAGTTCTGTGTGTTGGAATTTCCAAGGTGGCACTCGCTCAGCGCCGCTTTTCGTTGCGAGTGGAGCTGCGGTCTGTTGTAAGCCTTTGGGAGGATCTTCTGTCGTAGCAGCAGGGGACGGTCCTCCACCCAAATCTGTCCAGCCTCCACCTCCATGCGTGGAGATTGAGCAGCGACAGTTGATAGCTTTCGACCTCCCTTCCGAAGTCTGTGATGTCATTCTGGCAGCCAGGCGTCCCTCCACTAAAACGGCATACGCCTGCAGGTGGAACCAATTTGTGGCACGGTGCACAGCAAAGGCTGTGGATCCCCTTCCTACCCCTCTTTCCGAGGTCCTTCTGTTCCTCCTCTCTTTGGCCCAGCAGGGCTCTGCTCTGGGCACTATCAAAGGTTATCTTTCGGCCATCTCCTCCTTTCTACAGCTTCCAGATCAGCCCTCTCCTTTTAAGTCCCCGGTTGTTAATCGCTTCCTCAAAGCATTGCACATACTTTTCCTCCCGTGCCTTTCATAATGCCTCAATGGGACTTAAATCTTGTCTTGACCTACCTGATGTGCACTCCCTTTGAGCCCCTTCATAACTTTCCCTTACATCTTCTCACTCTCAAGACGGCTTTCTTGGTAGCTATCAGCTCTGCCAGAACAGTGAGTGAGCTCCAGGCTCTTTCTTCTAAACCTCCTTTTCTTTCTGTTCATCTGGACAAGGTGGTTTTAAGGACTCGTCCTTCTTTCTTGCCAAAGGTTGTCTCGCCCTTTCACATCAGGCAGACGATCACTTCGCCCACCTTGTTTCCACCTCAGCCTCCTTCAATAGAGGAAGAGAGGCTCCACCGTCTGGACCAAAAACGTGCACTCTCATTCTATCTGAAGCATACACAAAAGTTCCGGGTGGATGACCAACTTTTTGTTGGCTACGTGGGCGCCAAAAAAGGTCGGGCCGTGCACAAACGAACCATCTCTCGGTGGGTCGTTCTGTGCATCAAAGCATGTTACTTGTTGGCTAAGAAGGAGCCTCCTGTGGGGCTGCGTGCCCATTTTACCAAGGCAATGGCAGCCACTACTGCCTTGGGACGTGGCGTTCCCTTGCAGGACATTTGAAAGGCAGCTACGTAGGCCTCGCTACACACGTTTACCAAGCATTATTGCCTTGACAGTCGAGTCCAGAGAGACAGCTTCTTTGGCCATTCTGTTCTTTTTTACTTTCTGGTGTAATCTTGTTTGCAGACCCTCCACCGGTTTTGGTATTGCTGGGGTATCTATTTTAAGGTAAGGAATCTTATCACTAACATGTCTCTTTCAGATGCACATGTTACTACTTGTGTAACAATATATGTGTAAGAGACATTAGTTAGTGATAGATTCCTTACTGCCCCACGCATCCTCCCGGTTCTGCGAACTGATTTCTAGGGTTATGGTCATCCCTTTCAGGACCCTAGTTCCATTACACCAGTGGTCAGTTTCTTGCATGGCTCTGCGCTCCTGGCGCGGAAAGTTGTGTACAGAACTGGCGTCCGCTCTTACGGGTGGCGCCTAAGTAGTCTCCGTGATGTCATCTCGGCGCCTACGACACCAGCGACAGAGGCGGAGCCGCACATCGCCACCTTCTGACGCGCAGGGTTACTGCTGATAAAAAAAATTCCAGATCCAGTCTGACTCCTGGGGATATTCTAAGGTAAGGAATCTATTACTAATTAATGTCTCTTACAGATATATTGTTACACAAGTAGTAACTGGTGCTTTACTCCAGAGACATATATATCTTTAGGGGGGAGGAGCTCTGTAGTGCAACATTAAAGTAATTCTTCTTGGCTCTCTCTATAGGCTCAGAAGCTTTATGCCCAATGGACCAGCTGTCTCATCAACATTGCTTTTTATGCCACCGACTATTGCAACACTTGATCGATTTACCCCACTGGAGTAAGTTCATGCAAGAATGGATACAATCATTCCGCAAAACCTGTGGGTGACATACTTCTCCAAGGTGTACAACAGCTCTATGTTGCCAGACAAGCTGGTTAGTAATGTTCTGAACGACCCATCTTAGGTAAATACAGATTTTCCGGTAATCACCCTAAAGGAGGTAATTCTGGCAGTTGATTGGTGTCCGAGAAATAAAGCACTGGGTCCAGATGGGGTCCCTAGTGATTTGTTTATTGATAACACCTGTTGGCCCCCATTTATCATGGTCCAACTCAATCATCACCATCTTTCAGAAAGAGGACCATACAGACCCTAATTTCTATCATCTCATTTCCCCCATTGATTCTACCACTAAAGTGCTAGGCAGAATTCTACAAAGGCCGACTGGAGGTTTGGGCTACTGAGATAGGCATACTCTCTTTGGAACAGTATTGGTTCTGACAAGACTTGGGGACTATAAACCAATGTTAGATTCTTCACCTTTTAATCAGTAAATACACTAAGGTGAAGAGGAGTTGTATACATTTAGCATTAATGGATCTCAGTTCTGCGTTTAACTGTATAGATTGAGTCAAGCCATGGGGGGGATGTTAAAAATGGCAGTGGACCCCCGACTGTGCATCCCCGATTGTGCATCTGCTGACTCAACTTCACGTGGATCTGACAGGGTGCTTTAAGTACGCTACTCATGTGGGTGGCACAATCAGTGCTGCAGGCCACTAGTAGCATTTGATTTACAGGGCCTGGGCACACATAGTGTACTCTACTAGGGTGTGGCGGGGTAGGGGAGAGAGACCTGAGACCAGATCGGGGCAGATATGGTTTTATTTTTATAAAGGACTTCTTTTTCTCAGTGGAAAGTCTTTCACGACTGGCAGCAGCCGGATCCGTGATGACCTTTGATTTAGGGGCCCACTTACCAGTAAATCAAATATGCCAATTGTGGATAACCAGTTACAGATACAATTTACACAGGGAGCACTTTCACTTTAGCACTGATCAGCAGTAGTAAATCGCCCGGAGTTCTGAAACCAGCAGAACCAAAATGAAGCACACAGTCAAAAACAGGAGCTCAGAAGCAAAAAAGACAGGGGAAAACACGCCAAAGATGCCAGGTCGAACAACCATACTTTCCAAACTCAAATATTTGAAGTTGCTTTCATATGCGGCAATGAACAAAAAGGAAGCTTGGCGCAATAAAGCATTTGTCTAGGATTGCACAATTCGTTCACACAGGGAAACCTGGCAATTTGCCCAGATTTTCAAATTTAACACTATGCTATTCAACTACTAGATGGGTTTCACTTTCTGACTTCAAAGACAATTGCAGACGGCATGGCTCGTGGGTGGGGGCGGCGGCAGGCCGCGCGGGGAGCGGGGGGGAGATTGAATTTAATAAAAAATTATTTAAAAACGTACCTTTCCGCCAGCCCGGTCCAGCGTCTTCTTGGCTCCTGCTTCTGCTCTCCTTTCTCGGGCAGGGAAAGGAAGCAGGCAGCCTCCCTCCCTCCCCTCCCCTAAGCCAATCACAGTGCTGCAATGACAGTGTTGTGATTGATGGGGACGGTGCCCACCCAGGGGCTTATGGGGAGACCATGTTCTCCATAAGGCTGCATTGCAGCCTGCATGGAGAAAGGGCAGAGTGTGCATGACTGGTTTGGATGGCCCCAGAGGGCCGACCAAACTGTCATTGCGCTCTCCCCTGCTCTCAGAGCAGCCCCGCCCACCCGCAACTAAACATAAAATGGTAATAACGGGCAGTTATTACCATTTTATGTTTCTGCTTCTCGCACTGCGAAAAAGCAGTGGGGCGATGCTCCTCCGCCCTAGTGGAGGGGCCGCCCCTGTTCAAAGATGAATGCTTTGTCCTTAATGTTTTTTTTTGTTTGTTTTTTTTTTAAAACCTTTATTTGTAAACAAGGTGCACACAGCTATTCAGCCGAACATCCCGGAGGCACGGCAGCAGGATTAGTACAATATAATAACAAAAAAGCAGAAAACGAGAAAGGAAGGTGGGATCAGTCACTGAATCTAGATCATATATCTGTCGGTATCTTTAAGGGGGGGGCCATCAATATACGCGTGCAATCAAACACTAAGCACACCCGGCCATCGCCCGTACATTGAGAGGCTTAATGAAAAACATTTATAGGCGAAACCCACGGTAAACATCGGGAATTCAAAATCAGGTAATACACTGCACCGATCCCAGAACCCAGAAAGAAGGAGAAAGAACAGAGAGTCCAGTTAAACTAATGAAGAAAAAGAAGGCCATAGAAACAAGAAAGAAAAAACAATAATACCCCATCCCCCCCCCCCCCCCACCCTGCACCCCTGCAAGTGGCTACGGCCTACCCCCCTAGCAGCGTGCCTATCGCCCAGCATCCAAAAACCGGAAATATAGCGAGAAAAGGGAAATATATAAAGATAGAAAAAGGAAGAAATAAGAAGAGGAAGAAAGACGGAGGAGGAGAAAAATCACATTTGCCCTCGGTCCCCTTACCCCCCCTGCGGCGCACAGTCCCAGTACTAAGTCTAGCAATTATATAAGCAGGTAATTGAAAATAAAGCCCAGGAAAGGCGTCCAACACCGCCCCACCATCCGTAAGCAACAAAATGGCGGATCCCCCGAACTTTACGCACCCCCAAAGTCCAGATCCAAGCAGTCTCACCCTTGACCCCTCCGAATGTTCACAATGAGTTCAGCCAACTGCACCAGAACATATCCAGGAAAAATCAGAGTTCCCGCCAGGCTGTGGACCTGCAGAAAGAGTCCGATCAAGCACCTCAGTCCCTCATGATCCGCCGCTGCCATGACACTTGCCGTCTTCCAGCCAAAGTTCGACCATGTCGATCTCAAACTCAGGGCAAAGTCAAAACAATCGAGTGATGTTCGCAGCATCCGCCGGGTCGTATTAGCCATAGGCTCAGGAGAAGAGAAGACTACAAACACATCAGTGGACGAATGCGCCGATAATGGCGGGCGACTCTCTGAGACAACAGGTCCACTAGTACATAGTGTTCCAGGCGATAATTGCAAGGTTTCGACATGAAGGGAGTCTCGTTTGGTAAATACCGGGAATAGCGTAGACATAACAGCCAGCTCAAGGGCACCAGGCAGGTCAGGGTCCTCGCACGATCGGGCAGTTTCGGTGACATCCGCGATCGTCTTCTGGAGGGTAGAGGCCATGAAGGATCGCAGCTCCCTAATGGCGGCCATCACGGTCCTCAAAGACGGCTCTTCATTACCCCGCACCGCCTCCACACGGTCAACTCCAGACATTTAACCGCACTTCGGGGCACCCGATTCCCCCGGGGACCGAAGTGCGGGTCGGGCAGGCGGGGACTGGAGGCTCACTTCCGAACTGCGACGGGGCCTCTCAGGCGGGGGCACTAGCCCGGCGAGGGGGCCAGCCGCCGGGAAGGAGACCCCGACCTCTCAGCCACCTTCAGGATACGCACACCTCCGCAGTGTGTACAGGACCGCAGGCACCTCACCAATATAGCGATGAAAAACACTCCAGGTTAATCATCCGAACCACGTCTGGGGCACCCAACTGCCGCTGCTGCCCAGTAACCCGGCTGGGTCAATAATCGAGGTCCCGGCTTACAGGCAACTCTGGGCCAAGATCTTCCACACGGCACAACTCCGCCAATTCGGGTGGGAAAGTTCTCGGGACCACACCGCCAGTGTCAGCAAAGATTACCCCGCACGGGGGTGAGGCGCGAAAGCAGGATATATGTCAGGATCTTCGAGCAAAAGGCGGAGGTCAACGGAGCCGAGAGCTTATGCGGCCATCTTCGTTCGTCGCTAGGCTCCTCCCCGTCCTTAATGTTTTTTGACCAAGAGGAGAGAAGTTAAGTGAGTGATAGAATCCACTTTTTAGTTTTTTACAGTTTTACATAGTGCGATCTTTTCCAGGGACCAAAATGCACTGCACAACAAACACATACTACGTTACACAATTGTATTTATTTTTGGTCAGGGAAATGTGCTGCTATTCACAAGATGCTAAGAGGGAGGCCGGGATTCGACCCTGATACTCCCAGGTAACCTGGTCAACAACTTTAGCCAGTAGGCTGCCTAGCCTCATTTGAATGTTTTACTTGGCTTGGGCTCAATATGTCAAGAGTACCTCGAGGCAAGCCAGACATCACATTGAAGCCTGGCTCGAGTTTTCAGTGGCTCGCCCACCTCTAACTAAAATAGATTGTAGTGCCTGGAGCCCATATATTCCACCCATCACCTCGCGAGCACGACTGCCTTACCTTGCATTTTCTCAAAGGAGAAGTTAATCACCTCTGACATTTTTATTATTTCATGTCCTTGGGCTTCAGTTCTTTTCACCGAGCCCTTATCTGCTCCTGAAAATGTCATTATAGTTCGCATGAGGTTAATGTAACTGTTCCGGGCACGGGCAGATCGTGTGCCTGTGTTCTTTCTTGTTCCAGCAGTGGAACCGCTTTTCCCCCTTTATGATTCGAGTACACTCAAAAGAGCGGCAGGGTGTATGCCCACAAAACGGCTTCTCAGATTCTGCAGAATTCAAAACACGCACACGTGCTACTCTGTGAATCTGCGGCCTGCCCTGCAATGGTTCCCACCCACTACACCACCCTGCCCTGCCCCTGACAATTTAAATGAATGGAGCTCCATTAACTCCACCCTGTGCCATAGAAAGAAACGCCCCAATTGGAACCCTGTACCTGCTATTGTTATCTAATAGGCCCTCCGCTATAAAGGCACTGGAGTAGTTTGTCTTCAGGGCGGAGAAGCGGCGCCCCGCCCGGCACATGCGCAACAATCCACACTCAAACTTCAACCCCTTTCCCACCAGATAAAAAAAAACATAGATTCTGAGAAATACATCACAGAGCATCAGGTAGGTATTGTTTTCCAGCTGCTTGGTGTTTCGTCTCCTCTTTTGCCTCCCTCCTTCCTTAGTGTCATGTCTACACAATAACGACAGACAAATATCTTATATGTATAAAGGAGCTTTATTTCACACGTCCTTCATTGTCCCCATCCCTACTCTAACTGACCTAGTTCCTGTCCCTGGCTCCTCCCGTTCCTGCTCCTCCCTTTAACTCCACCCCCCAACCACTAGACTACATCACACAATCCTACACTTAGGATAGTAGGGCGATGCCCATCGTGCCCTTTAATACCAGCCGTCTCTGACTGAGTTTGTCAATCACGTTTTGGCTCAGCCCACAGGACTATTTTCTTTCATCTGATGCTATTGAAGCTTAGTGTGTATCTTTCTCCCACTAATCATCTATCTTTCCGCCTTCTTTGAGGGATTACTTTGAACTACATGAGGGACTGTTTTACAACTAGCCTGTCAGCTCTTAAGTGCTTGCTACAGCCCCTTCCACTTTCTCTACGTGTGTCAGCTTCTTCTTTCTTTCGTGCTTTGCTCATTACCTCACCCACCTCTCCCTCTTGTTCCTTATCCACAGCCAAGTCCTTCTTTCGCTTGTCTTCGCCTCTTTTTTTGTTATTTCGTGCTTAAACAGAACTGAAACAACCCACCCCTAAACTGTAAAAAAAAAAAAAATGCTATGCCCTTACCTACCTGAAACCTCTAAAATACCCTTTCCATCCTGTACCCTATCAACCCCTTAATGCTAAAAACATCATTACAACAATACCCTTACCCACCCCTAAACCAACCCTTATCACTGTATACTCACCCTATACACGCCCTTAAACCCACACACGCATACATATATATATATACATACACACACATTACACACTCCTACTTACCATAACTGTATGTACTATGCGTGGTAAATACATGTGTGGTAAAGGCATACACGTGGTAAGGATTTGCATTGTAATGGCTGCGTGGTAAAGGCATGCGTGGTTACAAATGTGTTGCAAACCATGTTTCCCAAAGATTCAGCATATACCTTTAATGGACTGGAACAAGGATTAGCATCTGCATATCCTAGGCCAGATCCGCACATGCAGCGGAGGTACAGCGGGTTCCTAGGTAGTCTTGTCTAAATGCCGGGATCTAAGTTACAACAATTGACACACGGTAGACTTGTGATTGGTGAAAGGGATCTTGGGAGAAAGGTATGGTGATAGCATGGTTTTGCGCAAAACAATGCTGCGGGGTCGGTAGATAGCAGACTGTTACTTCCACCCACAAGCCTTCTGAAGTGCCACCAGAGTGGGAATTTGTTGGAGCAGCAGACGTATGAGGCAGATCACAAGTGACACATACAGGATGCAAGTGCACATTTGACTGAATCAACAGTGATGAGCTCACATCTTTTGTGTCACTGGACAGGTTATTCAAGATCTGATGTCCTCCACAAGAGAGAGTTGACAAGTTCCCCAGCCCTTTCTACTTAATTAAGAATCAGGGCGTAGCAAAATAGCCTGCAGAGCAACAGCTACTGGTATAATTAACACACAAACACCTAAGACAGCCTGTGACAGCACTATTTGGAAATATACCTAACACATTTGATGAAGAAGCGGATGAACATCAGGATAGTGCACTCTCATCTTTACGTCACAAGAATGGAGCAAGTTTTGCTGATACATAGCCGTAAGCCATGAAAGAGTATCTTTCTCATCCCTAGCGTCATGGGTGTTGCGTCATTGTATTACAACTACTGATGACCAACCATTGATGACAACTTCTCAAGAATGAGCCGCATTCCAACCAACTCATGTCTACACAAATCTGGGAAACTTTGATTCCCAAACCAGCAAAAAAACTGTGTTGGACCACCTCCCCTTCTACCCTAACCTTGCACTGCGCTCCCTCGGCTCAGCCTTCCCCGCTTCCCAATCCCGCTAGATGGAAACAATGTTGCTTGATCATGTCTCACTTCAGCCTTACCCCCTTCCACCACAGACCTTTTTTTTTGTTCATATCCACTTGGTTGCTCAGTCACTTTCAGAATGTAGTAGTCCATTTTGGCTGTTTTTTGTGCTGATGAAGGACACAAATTTCCCAAAAGGGGCGCAAAAGAATGCTTTGCGTCAAACCCATCAAGCGAAGCAATAACTCAACTGAAAAGAGTATAATAAAAGGGTGGCACCATTATACTTTGACGAGTAATTCAGTGGCTTTAGGTACCTACTTGTACAGTAAATGTATGTAATTTGGAAAAATAAGTGTTTGTGGTGTGACAACACTAAGCCTTATTTGTCAGCATTCACTTTCTAAACCCTTTTTGTGTGTTTTAAGGTCTCGAACCGTAGGCTGCGCTTGCGCAGTCTCGCTCCGAGATTTAATGTTTTCGAGAGTGAGGCTTGAACCCGCCCCTCTTCTCCATTGGCTGGCTTCCTAAACGGAGGCCAGCCATTGGAGGAGAGGTGCGTCACTCCGTTCAAGCCCAGTCTTTTTCGGATTCGGGGGTGTGTTTTTTGCAGTTTTCTCGCCGTGACGTCATCCGTCACTCAACAGCAAAAACCACGCCCCCGAATGCGAAAATGACTATGCTTTCTCCGAGGCATTCCTGCCTCGCCTCGAAGAAAGATTGTGTTGTGCATGACGTTGTCCGACCGAGAGGCTTGTGCAACAGACAGAGACTCCCCGCCCCCCCCTGAGCCGGTAAGATTTCCGCCTCCCCCCCCTCGTTGTGCTTGCTTTCCTGCCCCCCCTTGTTGTGCGTCTATTCCCTCGTGCCGCCCCCTCGTTGTGCTTAATTTCTGACCCCCCCTCGTTGTGTGTCTGTTCCCTCGTGTTGCCACCTCTTGCTCTCCTTCCCAAGTTCCCCCGAACTCCTCTCTGGTCCCTCCATGGCTACCCTTCTCGGAACAGCCCGGACATTCAACAGCAACACAGCGCAGTCAGACGTCATCGGAAAAAGGAGGAACTTCCGAGGAACGTCGCTTGTGATAGCCGTTGCCGCGGGTGACATCCGCAGACAGCGCCCCTGCGAAAGGCTGCGGCAAAGAAGGACGAGCACAGATCAAGAAACCGATGCAAATGTTGGTGTCATGGATTTCTGCTAATTTAAAAATCAGTCTGAGTAATACACTGGACAATATGTGTAAATAATATTATCATCATGAAGTTATTACAAAATTACATTTTTGTATTAGAAACGCATTTCGCGTGCTATCGGATACATCATCGATACATAATCTTCTACACATTTTTTATTCAAGACACTGAAGCATACTTGATACTTTCGTTTCCATGCGCAAACATTCCCATGATCAACTTAAAAAATATTCCATTACAAGATGGCCGTCTGATTCATTAGTGCACGCTATATTTTACAAGCCACTAATTCGGAAGGGCCACTTCCGGATTTTTAATCGGGGGTCGACTCGTACTCTATGCAAGTCAGGACATCAAAACAACGGATATTTATTTACATTATATACAGCGGATATCGGCACGAGCGCGACCAGTCACTCCTAACGTCGGTACCCATTTATCCCGACCTGGCGTCCGCGGCTCCCGCCTCTGCCACTAGATGGGCTTTGCCGGCTTAGTCATACCGGGCTTTCCCTGCACTGGGTGCGGGGGATCCTTTGCCACGGTGAGCTGGGCCTCCGGGATTGTGCCTGTCTCCGGTGCTCCCTTGGGGTGGTATGCCCCCCCCCCCAACCCTCCGGCCGTGAGCCAGCGCCGCTGCGGCGAGGCTCCTGTGGCCCTGGTCGGGGCGGGGGGGGGCCCAGTGGGGCAGCGCGGGCGGGGGGCTCACCAAATACTGCGTGGGCTCACCGGGCGTCTGGTCCACGCATAGGGTCGAACATGGTCGCTGCCGGGCTGAGTTTGACCCCACACGGGCCTGTACAGTCTTTGGTAGTGCCAGCTTAGACCCAGCTGGGGGTTTCCAGCTCAAGGGCTCAGCCTGTGAGGAGTGACTGCCGGTGGCAGATCATGTCACTGCCAGGCTGAGTCTGCAGGGACCGGCACAGCTCTTTGCCTGTGGGGATCTGGGAGCCCTTGAAGGTTGAAGCGTCCTCAACCCACTGAGCTGCTCCTCCTGCCATCTCCAGCCCCTAGCTGTGCTTGCTCTCCTGCCCCCTCGCTGTGCTTGCTCCCCTACCCCCTCGCTGTGCTTGCTCCCCTGTCCCCTCGCTGTGCTTGCTCCCATACCCCCTGGCTGTGCTTGCTCTCCTGCCCCCTGGCTGTGCTTGCTCTCCTGCCCCCTGGCTGTGCTTGCTCTCCTGCCCCCTGGCTGTGCTTGCTCTCCTGCCCCCTGGCTGTGCTTGCTCTCCTGCCCCCTGGCTGTGCTTGCTCTCCTGCCCCCTCGCTGTGCTTGCTTTCCTGCACCCTCGTTGTGAGCGTTTTTTCTGGCCTCTGTTCCCTGTGTGTGGCCATATTGTGTGTGTGTGTGGCTCTGTGTGTGTGTGTGGCTCTGTGTGTGTGTGTGGCTCTGTGTGTGTGGCTCTGTGTGTGTTTGGCTGTGTGTGTGTGTGGCTCTGTGTGTGTGGCTCTGTGTGTGTGTGGCTCTGTGTGTGTGTGGCTGTGTGGCTCTGTGTAGGTGTGGCTCTGTGTGTGTGTGTGTGGCTCTGTGTGTCTCTGTGTGTGTGTGTCTCTGTGTGTGTGTGGCTCTGTGTGTGTGTGGCTCTGTGTGTGTGTGTGGCTCTGTGTGTGTGTGGCTCTGTGTGTGTGTGTGTGGCTCTGTGTGTTTGTGCGTGGCTCTGTGTGTGTGTGGGTGGCTTTGTGTGTGTGTGGGTGGCTCTGTGTTGGTGGAAATGAATAGGTCTTTCATTTGCGAGCGATTAAGCTATTGGCATTGTAAATGACAATGCCATTTATTTATGTTTTAAAAACAAAAACATATATAAAAATAATGTCATGAGCAATGCCAATAGCTCTAACTTTAACAATGCCGAGACCATTGCATTGTAAATGCTTGTTGTAATGCTGTTATGCGGTTTTTGTACAGGGCAGCTTTCACCATTTCCATGGCCTCATCTAGTTACTAGGTGTTTTGTCATGCAGACTGTTGTATGTTGGTCCTGCTTCATGGACTAGTAGAGCCTCTGTAGGGAGGTCAGAGCAGAGTCTTCCTGTCATCGTACCTTGTGTGTTCTTTTAAGTTTTAGTGTAATCCCTGCCGTACGGTGTGTCTCGCCCTGTGCTCGTGTTACCAGTATTCCCATTCTTGTGTGCTTGTCCGGTGTCCCTGACAGGAGTTACATCTGTTCCTTGTCTCAGTCTGAGTGTTTTGCTCATTGCTGTCCAGTACTCCCTCAGTGGTCTCCCTTTTAACTCTGATCTTCCTGATTTCACTGTCTCTTTATTTCCTAATCCTTTCCCCCTGTTTACATTCCATGTACAGAGAGGGTTTTGTGGGGCTCTTTTGGGTAATGGGGAGAACTCTTCCAAGACCCAATTTACGAAAAACATTTTAAGGCGACATTTTTTTATGGGTCTAATCACCATAAAGTGGTTGGACATGTTTTGCATAATCAACGTTTTACCCCAGTCCTGTCCTAAATAGGGTCACGTGATCTAATCCATAGACCTTGCCAGCAATGTCTAATATTCTTGGAAGAACTAACTTTGTCTTGATAGACTGTAAGTTAGTTAGTAAAGGCTTTAATTTACAGAGTGTATTTATTTCGCCTTTCGTTTCTTGTTAAAGTGGTTGTTCTATGTATGACTGCCTGTATCAACTACATTTGACTTGACTTTTCTGTTTGTGCATCGTATCCACTTGTTAGGCACTCCAGTGCTGCAAAGAAGTGTAACTTTAAATGTGGAAAAGACCAAAGATAAGTGGGATGGTAGAAAACAAATATTGTAGCAAGTAAAACAAAGACACATGAAAGGAATTGTGCTTCTCCTATTGGTATATGTGTCATGATGTCATACTCCCACTTCCAAGTTGGTCCTCTGTGCTTTCTCCTTCAGCCATTTCACTCTTTAGATGTTGCATGCAGACTCAAGAGACCAGAATCACATGGATGCGACTGGCCTCCACTCTTGCTCAAATCTCAGAATATTGCGCACAGCCAGGGAATCTGGGCGCCTTAGGGTCTCCACTGGTAGATTGGGCATGCGCAGTGGCGTAACGAAACTCAAGGATGCACCTCTTCAAAGTACAAGGAGGGACCCCCTTCCGTCTCACTCAAGAGCTCTCAGGCCAGCATACTTTGCTGAGGGGGCCCCCTGGAGCTCTCCCCCTCTGCACTGCGGGGGGCCTTTGTTACGCCCCTGGGCATGCGGCCTCTGTCACGTGTTGTTTCAACACCGCACATCTTTAGCTCTCTTTTCCTCCCTCCAGTTACGATCTTCCTATGAAAAGGGGTGTTAGCGGTGACGAAAGAGAGGCTGTGCCACTCTGTAGACCTACTTTTAGAAATTGATGGCCACAGAGTGGATGTTGAGGACAAACAGTAAGCGCATATTCCTTTCTAAGTGTCATGGATAATATTTTCGAAGACAAAATCAATGCAGTAACGCCCATCATTCCTATAGGTTGATGTGCCTAGTATACATGATGGCAAGGCTGCTCCTCACCCATTCAGCACAGACCAGAGGCCATCAAAGAGTAGGAAGAGGTCTGCTGGCATGAAGCTAAACTAGCACAGAGGATCTCATTATGGGCCATATGTATCAAGATACCCATTTGCGATTCTCAAATAGCGATTTTTAAGAAATCGCTATTTGAGAATCGCAAATGGGTGTGTATGTACAAAATCACATTTTTTTTGCGATTCCTTAGAATTCCTTAATTGTGATTAGCAAATTGCGAATCGCAATTAAGGAACACTTTCCCATTCATTTCTATGGGCCAGGAGGCCCATAGGAATGAATGGGAAGTAAGTCTCAATTTGCGATTCGCAATTTGCTAATCGCAAATTGAAAATAATTTCAAGGGTGCAGGGGTGTCCAAAGGACACTCTGTTGCACCTCTGAAATATGCATGGGTGCACATGTGGCGCACATACATGCCCAAAGGGCATGTATATGCGTCACATGGCACTTTGAAAAATGCAAAAATTTGCATTTTTCAAGGAATTCGCAACTTACCACCAACTAGAAGTTGGTGGTAATTTGCGATTCCTTAAGGGCATTTTGCTAATTTTTTTAGCTACATACATTGCATTTAAGGAATCTCAAAATTTGCGATTCCTTAAATGCAATTGCAAAATAAGGAATCGCAAATTTAGCGATTCCTTATTTTGCACCAGTTTTGCATCATACATTCCATTTAGCAAATTCGCATTTGCAAAGGCCGAAATTCGCGATTGCGAATTTGCATGATACATATGGCCCTATGAGTTGGACGGTATTGATGTGATATTTATGACATCCGACAGAACCTGTCTCCGCTGGATCGGAAATGATTGGGTGTGATAATTACCACCCAAGTACGAGCCTGCCACTCAGTAATCCACAGGACGTGATATTTACCAGGAATTTTTCACGGCTAGATATCTGCAGGTGTGACCTGCCTATTTTTGTCCTGGGGATGCAATATACTTATAATTCTGACATATATGGTAATAGTAATAACTGCATGTATCACAATTCAACGGCCAACTCATAATGAGGGTCTTGGTCTATTTTCCTTTATAGTTTTGCAAAATCTGTTTTTAGTTGGCCAGGTAGTCTTCAGTTGCTTGACTCCACTGTTTATTTTCTAGCCCACATAACGTGAATACATGACTTCTCTGAGCATAATCGGATTAAGAACCTATTAAAATCAGAAAAAAATATATGTGTGTGATTTTTGGTTTCCCTAGTCTTATGTTGTACCGAATTAATGCACACATTTCTTTATGACTTTGTTGTACTTAATTAAGTTATTTCTTCAGCCAATATGCTCAAAAGTATGTAGCCATCCATAAATTATTTTGTTACACAGTTGATGTTTATTAGAAAACATACAAATAGTTTCTACATAGTTGCATTCACATATGAAGTAATTAACTTAACGCAGTCTCATATCCTTTCCCTTTTAAATTGCTTATGACCTAATCATGAACTATAAATTGCTGTGTAAGGCCTTTGTTTCTATACCCATCATACATGTCCTTTTAAATATTTTTGTACTCCTAATTTGTTTAGAGATGAGATTATTGAGACAATGAGATTGTTTCTTCTGAATTCATGATTAAATTAATCATCCATTTCGAACTGCAGCTTTGTACTTTATGAAAGGACTTGTTTACAGGTGCTCCCTAATGTATGATTTACTAAATGTAAATTTGAATAGTATTTGACTTTATGTCATTGAAATGTAGTGATTGTGTCCTTCTGGGAAAGATATGTCATGGCCGGTTTCCTCAGATGTCATTTGAACTGGAGTGACTTGTTGTGATTGATTCATGCATCCTTCCAAGCCCTGGCCATGCCATTTGGCAACTGAAGGGGAAATACACTGGGTTAAAAAAAGTATAGAGTGTATTTGATGGAGGCTGTGGCCATGTTTTATTGAAGAATTTGAAAGGGCCTGGTATTTCTCAATCCTATCACTAAGCAAAGCACTTTCAGTACCTAATACCTCCTAGACCATTATTCACGTCCTGATCAGTTCTTTGTGTTCTTTGGATATCTGAATCTCTAAAGATGTCATAAATTCTGTGGCTTGTATGAGAGAGCAAATGGGCTATTTCTAATGAGCTCGAACTATCTGTGTCGCACGTAGGCAGAAATTAAAGCAATGTCTAGAATTCATTTTCTTCCTCAGCCCCTGTTTGCTTCTCCCAGTTGTGGAATCCAATGGTTTTATACTTCACATTATCATCTTTCATCTCTCGTACTCTTACCCCTAAGTCCAATGGTAAGGTTTCCACACCTTGAAGGTTGTCCAATAATTTACTTAAATACATATACAAATGTGTGTCTTTTTTTTAGCCTCATTGCTTAATTGAATAGCTTAGTGATGTTTGTTATGGTTTTAAATGTGTGATTTTCAGGTGTCTTTTTTTGGGTTATATAGTAAGTTATTAGTTGCTTTTTTTCCCAGGTCTCACAAGTTTTTGATTGGTGCCTCCTCTCAATCCACATCTAAGATCGAGAGTCGAGACCTTTTAAGATTGATGGTAGAAAAGCTGTATAATCTGAATATTTCAGTCAGTCTGGTCTGAGTGGGGAATTATTGTGGGCATTTACATACTGCTCTCATCCTGGTTGTTCGTTCAGTAGGTTTTTTCCCTTCTTGTCTCTGTCCCCTGTTTGTTTTGGGTTAAAAGCGCCGGCACACTCCTCGGAGTAGCCGAGCGCTAAATAAAACACACCATAACATAACATAACATAACATCCCACAGAATGATTTCTGGAGCAACCTGACACGTCAAACATACCCTATATAATTTAGGAGTCTTTCATACCAGGACATGTACAACTTAGAAGTGCATGTCCTACCTGTTAAGTACATTGCAAATGCTAATAACTGTATTATGTAGTCTCAAGATTATTGTGGGTCCAGATCTGGTCCATCTATTACCTATAGAACTTCTTCCTCCTGTTTTTCCTTGTTGTGCATGCTCAGTATCCAGGGCTACACAGAAATTCCTTCTTGACTTTCAAAAGATAGTGGCGATTCTCCCTGCAATGTGGTGGGTCATCTTAACATTAATACTATAAACATGTGGTAGAGGACCTTTTGGAGTCCACAAGGTCTACTCAGGAGTACTGCAACTGTTTTACCAAATTAAATACCATAAAAATTAATAAACTCAAATGCATACCGTATATAGAAATAAGAAAGCAAAATTGACAGTTTTGAATCTTTTTCTATATTTGATTATTACTTTAAACTAAATATTTCGATATTTGAGAATTTGTTTGGTGATTATTTGTTTTTGTATTTTTGTGTACTCTTTTGAGATTCAAATCCTAGATATTGCTTTGGCTGGTGGTCCCCGGCTTAAATAATTGCTCAGTGGCTTTCCCGGAATCCAGTTATGATTCATTGGTGGCAAACATCAGTCAAAAGGTTAAGAACTGTAATTTCCTCTGCTTCCTAAATTGGGTGCAACAGCTGGCATCTTGATTGTAACTCTAATGGGATGACAGCCAAAGTTCTCCTCTCACTTCCTCTAGGTTGATTTGGCTTTGAGATTTAAAGTACCTGTATGAAGTAAAATATGCCCTGATTGAGTTTAACATTATGGACTGAAGTTAAGGTGTTTGTTTCTGGGTTTCTAAGTATTTGTATCTCATAATTATGTTTTCCAACATTTCAGAGCGCTTCTTTCCAGGTTTGTTCTTCTTGTTTTTCCTGTCATAGGGCGTTCTTTGCTATGGTGTTGTTTATGCTGCCTGAAACCTCCTTTCACTATGTGCCTTGTTTGCTCTGTTTTTTTTTTTCTACAGTTAGCCATCAGCCTGGAACTGGAGCTGGCCCAAGCATGTAGGTTTTACTTAGTTTTCTGCTCTGACATTTCTGAATTAATTCTTATTCCCCTTCTGACACGGTTTCGCTGCTCTTCTGCGTCTCTGTCTCCCTGGCCCATACTTGGCTGCTCACATCAAACCCACAGATCACTGATATTTAGCGCTGTTTAAAAGAAAAAAAGCATTTCCCACAAATCAGGATTTGAAAGAACACTACATTAAATGAAACCTCCTTCTTGAAATTTGAAAAAGGCATTACAATATGCATTGTTTTACAAAATAAAGTTCTGTCCAGTGCACAACGTTTGAGAAGTAGTCTAAAAGCCTGATGGCCCTACTAGAAAAGACTTTCCATTAAGTAACTTTTTTGTTTTGTTTGGCAGTTCAGCTAATAATAGTGTTTTGAATTAAAATGTAGGTAAACAATATTTTCTCTTTTTTTTGCTCTTTCCCCCCATTTAACTACTTATGGGCATTTAATACTGCATGATTTCGTTGGGACTCATGTATCAGCATATCCTAACATATAACTCTTTTTCTGAGCTCCCTAACCAGACTACTCTGATTAGGTGAGTAAATTAGTTTGTGTGGGCCCAGGTGTAAAGTCCAGTACTACCCTGTTGGCCTTACGCCACATGCAGCTGGTGGATTGATGTTCTAATTATTAAGGGGGAGTTGGGCTATGGCAGAGGAATTTATTCATGTATTTATTGAATTTCAGAGCGCATTACGCAGCTGCTTGATAGTGCTGTGTGTAGCAGAGAAAAGAGGTTGTAAATTCAGAAGACGCTTGTGAGGAGAAACATAATGGCCTCCGACGTCAGGGTGATCAGGGTACTCTGTGTGATTGCATTAGATGGGATGAAAAAAGGTTTTATTCATACCAATGGGAAAGCTTTAGTTAGGACAGAAATAGTCACCCTTTTGTTATATTATTCTCCTGAACAGATCATGCTGTCCTGCAGGTGTCTTTGCTGTGCTGGCTGCTTCTCTTCATGATCTGTTTTTTTCCCCCACTTGTGCTTTGTGACTGGTGCCCTTTGCAGCTCCTAGTCTTGCGCTTTATGCACGAGCATGCCAGCTCCTCCTCCTTTGGGATTTGTGCCTTCACTTCCAAAATGATCTATTTTGAGGTCTGTTTCTTCAGATAGCATAAACTGAAGGCCGTGTTAAGGTAGAGATTTCATTTCGAGGCAGAAACTTAACAGGGCACTTAAAGTAGGCACTTAATTTTTTTCTCTTCATATGGCAACTACTTAGTTAGGTATACTAGTAAATATCTCCTCTTGTGACACAGGATTTTTCTAACCTTTATGTACATCACATGTTTTAACCACTGAGAACCCTGGGCAAAGGGCATAAGGCGTCTGTAATCATGCTTGTCACCAGACTCTATTAGGAGATTTTACTTTAGATCAGGGGTCAAGTCTGTGGACCTTAACTTGCCCAGCGGCTGGTCATGCTGCCCAACTCTGTGTAATGTTGGGTGGCTTTAAAATTCTTGACCAGTTAAGTTGAAGTGGCATTGGCCTTTTATGTTGTAGGGATGTAATATTTTCATTCATGTGAAACCTGAAAACCTCCTGGAAAAGTCAGGAATGTATTAATATTAACTTGGTTTAAAGTATCAATTGCTGCTGTAGTGGATTTCGAATGCTCTTTAGTTATAAGCTCTTAGACAAACACCCACTTGATTTTGGGCAACGCTGTGGACTTGGTACTATTTCACCTCTGCAATTCGGTTGGACTATTTGCATTGTAGCATAAAAATGACAGGGCTGCCTGATTTTGTTAGTGAATACATTTAGTAAGTAGATTCTTATTTTTTTGCTGAATACTTTTGATGCCTTGATTACCTTAACATTTTGTTGAACTCCACAAAGCTGAACTGAGATTGATATGCACAGAAGATCTAGCATCTGTGTATTACTTAAGTACAGCTTATCACAATCCTTAGTTTGTTCTAGAGCTATTAGTTAAGTGCAATTGTTCTACTTCCTTCTTTTTGACTAGCAATGGTAAATGTAAGTTTGCTTCTGTAGCGTTAGATTTCATAATACAAAGCTAAGCTTATTTCACTGTTCTGCCAGTGGTACCTAGATATTCTTCTCTGTGATTACCACCCTTGTTCGATATGCATTGGAAGGAGGTGTGTGACGTAAACATTTCAACTAAGCAAACTTAAGCTTCTGAGGATTTCAGACTCCCTGAAAAAAGCCCTTGTTACTTGTACACTTACATAACCTTAAGGTCACTAAAGTATATTTAAAAAAAAAATTAAATCCCAGCATATTCAGCCCTGATACCTCATTCTGGTCTTTCTGTAATAAAGCCTTTTTAGGTCTCGCCTAAGCAGCATGCAAGCGCTCCATAGGAAAAAGACCTTTAGAAATCGATTCAGTTTTGCAGTAAAAAACAGGCACGCATTGCAGTAAAAAACAGGCACGCATTGCATTGCTTTGAATCGCAACACATGCACGTTTGGCGATTCCCTTGTGGGAGTGAGCTTTAAAACCATCTGTTAGTAATTAACAGAGGTTTCTGCTCGCTCCCGCAAGGGAAACAGGCGCAGGCCCCTCTCTCCACCTTCCCCTGCTGCGTCTCGTCAAACTCGTTTGTTTTTTTTTTACTTTGAGCGCGAGGCGTGCACACTTGTTTCACTTAGCATGTGGGCCTAGAGCTCACAACACCTCAGCCATGTAGATAACACTGTGGAATTTTTCAGATCGTTGTTGATGTTGCTTTATGCTTCATTGTGATAGCCTATCTGATCCATTATGTTGCCTAGTCAGACATACTACACACATGCCTTGGTAGTTCCAGATTCCTTGTTTGTTGCCGCTGCTACTCTTCATGCTGCTTCTATAGACTTTCATTCAAACAGAACAACAGAGCTGCAGGGCTTGATCGCCAGTGCTGGATCACTTGGCGCAATCCTGATGAAGAACAATACACCAACTCTACCGTAATGTAGATTTGTGCCGAATAAATAGTGACTGCGTTTCCGTAGTGATGCCTCAGACAATATCCTCAGCAATGACAAGAGTGTCCGTCTCAGAAGAAAAGTAAAAAGCCTCCCTGCAATAGGTCTGCAAAGAAAAAACCCCAAACCAGAAATGTTTCACTTATTAGATGTTCGTGCATCTGAAACCTAAACTGATATGACCCACGTTTACTGGGTCTAAAATCTGGCCCTCAGAAGCGGTCATGCACCTTACCCGGTATATGGGTAAGGTAGAATGAGGGGTTGCTTTGGGTGAACGCTGCGCAGGGGAGGAGCAACAGTGCCCTCTTGTGCTTCTTGTGATGTACGCCACTTTAAGCTAAAGCACACCATTCTTCTCACACCCAAGCAGTCCGGTTCAAAATATGAGGAAAACATAACATGCAAAGCACAATCTCTGTTTTCCTCACATTTTCTCCATTTATAATGCAATTTCACAAAGTATTATTAAGGCTGTGTTGTGTCTGCTATTTTCAACCACTAGCTGGTAGTTTATTTACAATTAATTCATTTGTCAGGATTCAGAGCATTTTGGATTGCACCACCATGGTACAAAAGCGAGATGGCATTACAAATTCTATATATTTGTATATGTATATGTATATATGTGTATATGTGTGTGTGTGTGTGTATAGGTGTGTATATGTGTGTATAGGTGTATATGTGTGTGTGTGTGTGTGTATATATATGTCATCAAAGCTTTATTTCGATATACAGAATATCATAAAAGCACATAAAAATATAAAACCACAATTCATTAACATCACATTTTTTTAAATAGATTACAATATAAGACCATTCATAGTTCAATAAATATATATTTTTAAAACATATTAAACATTAGCAGCTTTGTGAGTATTTTAAAAGGATTAAGCTAAAAATACAGTCATCTAGTAGCCTTCAATCTAATCAGCCAGGCCCAGTTAAGAAATTTGGCCACCCCACACACTAAGGTTGTGCTAGTGTCAGCCTTAAGGATTCCAAGTGCAGAGGAGTGGTCCCTGGTTCCTAGCAACAGACACACAGGTTTGAACCATTTCTGTCTGGGTTTTCCATAGGCTGGGCATACAAAGAAGACATGAGGGGTGTTTTCAGTGACACCTTCACAGAATGGGCAGTCAGAAGAGGTTTGGTACGGGGGCTTCCACTTACAGGTGTAATCGCGGAGAGGGAGTGTGCCCAGCCTAAACTGGATAAAGAGGGATCTGTCTCTTGGTTTCGTAATAAAATCCAAGTAAGGCTCCAAGCGAGGCTTTAATTTGTGCTGTCTGAATTCCCCAGTCAGCCTACCTTGGTTTGGGTCCCTTTGTTCTTGATCATCAACCCATGTCCAGTAGGCTCGCTTAGTTTCAACCTTGGATAAAGAGACCCCAGGCTCCCAATCAGTTGGCAAGCCAGATTCGAGCAGGAGCCTCTTTATATTACGGATCCAACTAATTTTGTGGGCACCATGGAGATTCATAACTTCTCTCAGACCATCTAAATACCTTGAAAGCTCCGGGGTCCGCCATAGCAGAGCCCAATATAAAAGAGGACGTAACCTGGCTAGTTCCTTAATAGAGCGGCGACCCAGATCGCTCAATAGTGGTTTGATAGGAGTGCCCTTCGGAAGTGATACCAGCTCCCTTAAAAACTTATTCTCAGAGGTGTCCAGGGCATCAACTCACTCAAATCCCCACAACTCTGCGCCATAAAGGGCGCAGCCTACAGCTTTTGCAGCGTAGATATCCAGAGCAGGGGCAATTGGCTTAGAAATAGATGTACGATGTTCTCGCCCTAGTGCTCCGGCTACCCTTTTATGATTTAATGCCATTTTATCAATGTGAGGCTGCCACTTTAATTTATCCGAGATTCTAATTCCTAGGTAATCGAATTCTTTTACACGTTCCAGTGGCACTCCATCCAAGGAAAGGGTGGATCTGGATGACTTACTTGGTTTAAGATAAAGGAGCTTAGTTTTCGAAGTATTTATGACGAGGCCCCTGAGCTTACAAAACAGACAAAAGCGGTCCAGTAATTTCTGCAGTCCTGCAGGTGTTTTTGATACCAATAATGTATCATCCGCGAAGAGAAGAGCGGGGACTTTGTCACCCGCGGGGGTCGGGGCATCAGCATTTATTTCTAACAAAAAAGAGACTACACCATTGACGAATAACGAGAAGAGTGTCGGGGCTAACACGCAACTCTGGCGTACCCCTCGATTCACAGGGATTCTATCAGTTTTTTGCTCTTGCGATCCCCATCTAATGCGGGCATAGGTACCATCATGCATGCGTGCCAGGAGGTTCAAAATTGGTGGAGGAATCCCCATCTCCTCCACGATCAGCCAGAGGCGGTCTCGGGGGACCAGGTCAAAGGTGGTCTTTAAGTCAATAAATGCCAAATAAAGACCGCCTTTGCCAATAGTAACCACCTTCCAGTGTAAGAGTACCAGCCTAAATGCTTGGTCTACCGTGCCTGTGCAAGCCCTAAAGCCTGCCTGGAAGTGTGGGATGATGCTGTTCTCCTCAGCCCAAGAAAGAATCCTCTCCAGTAGTTGGCAGGGTCCTCCCTGGGGCCCTTCTTGTAAATAGGGATCACCTCGGGATCATTCGGGACAGGTGAGCCTTCTAGCAGTGCATTTGTCAAGTTTACAAAATAAATGGCCCAGTCCTCGGGGTTGGGTTTAAAGAGGTCGCCCGGAACACCGTCCTGCCCTGGGGCTTTAGCGGGTACAATTTTAGCTATTGCAGTCAAGACCTCTTTTTTGTCAACTCTAATGATAGGATCCTGTCCAGAACCAACATCCAGGGCACCGCTCAAATGTCCTGGGGCTCCGGGCAGTGCATTACCACCATAGAGTTTGCTAAAGTGCTCAAACCATTCACTGTCTGTGATGTGGTTGGGGATCTGATCCGAGTCACAACCATTCGATCTTATGACTAAGGCCCAGAATAGGTCACCGTTCTTGTTTCTACTTGCGTCTCTGAGGCTTTCCCAATGGGTTTCTTCCCACTCCCTTTTAGCTGTTGTTATAGCTTGTCTATAGTGCAGTCTGGCCAGCCGAACAACTACTGGATTGCTTGATTTAATAGCAAGAATTAATTTATTTTTCATCTTTCTACAGTTACTATCAAACCATTTCTGCACTGGTTTGATAGTTGCCAAACTCTTTTTACCTGGA
Source organism: Lissotriton vulgaris (assembly GCF_964263255.1). Lineage (NCBI taxonomy): Eukaryota > Metazoa > Chordata > Amphibia > Caudata > Salamandridae > Lissotriton > Lissotriton vulgaris. The sequence continues at coordinate 1,486,513,541 of NC_141694.1, read as the reverse complement.
ACTATGAACAGTTTGCCAATCTGATCCATAGTAACAGTGTAAATGGCTTCTGCCTCTGCAAGCCTAGCCTCGCCATTACATACTGCAGAAAGCCTTAAGGATTGCTCACTAAGGATTCCATCTAGCGCACTCAGTCTGGTTTCGTCCATACTAAACTTTTTTTTTTTTTGGAAAACCTTTATTGATACTTCAATTAGTTACAAGTATGGGCCTATAACCACCAGGGCTGGCCGCTAATCAATATCATTTCAATCAAGCAATAAGAACCAAACTCGGCCTTCCGGGAGGCGAATACAGCACAACTTCAATTAAAACTGGCAACATAGCATACTATACGAATAGCAGGATAGTAAAGGTTCCATTTTATAATATAAGATAGAAGGATCAGGTGCCATACAATATCACAAAGGTGTATAAAAGGCGGGCAAAACAGTAGGAAGTCCACAGCTAGGTCGATATCATTCAAAACAGTGGCGCTGAGGCATACGATTCAGGATCAACAAGCATACAATTAAGTTCGCACCAGTGGAGCGCCTGCCCGATTGTACTGAAGTACCGTGAAAGTATTGGCACAGATAAAAAGTCGACAATTGACAAAGGAATAGACCCACTACGCTGACCCGAAAAAGAAGAAACAAAAGAAAAGGCAAAGAAAGATAAGAAGAAAAAAGGCCATAGAAACAAATAGTAAAACCAAAATTCCCCCCCTCTAACCCCCCACCCTGCACCCCTGCAGATGACTACGGCCTACCCCCCTAGCAGCGTGCCTGTCGCCCCGTAAATGAACCCGAAATATAGAAGAACAAAGGGAAAAAAAGGGAAAAGGGAAAGAAGAAGGGACTAAAACCCTGCCCGAAATGGAGGAGGGCTGTGTCATACGCATTCCCGGACTCTCCCCCTGTCTTAACGAAGAATCCCCCGCAATGCTAGCACAATCAAGCGGACCACAATAAAACAGTACATCAGAGGAAACCAGAAATCCCGCCCCGGACTCCGGTAACCAAATAAAGCAGTCCCGTTACCGATAGATCAATATTGTGAAACCTCAAACAACAGTATCAGCCTTGGCCCCGTAGATCAAATTTGCTGATCCCCTCCGATAAAGAGCGCCCCACCGTAAGATTGTCAAAGGTCAAACAGAAGTTTTCGAGACATAGTCTATTAGTCGAAGAAAGGATGGCAAGTCCCAAAGTAGACGCTCGAGTCCATCGATGCCCCTTCCCGACTCTAAGACCAGGCACTATCCCATCCGCCATCTTGATGGACCAGCTGGGAAGGGGGTGCAACACAGTCCCACACAGATCACAATTACGAGCAAACGTCTCCAAATTGGGAAAAGCAGTGAAATGTTCCACAAATTGCAGTTCCAAAGATTCCGACTTTGTAGGTGCATCGTCAATCTCCACATGTTCGAACCGTTCCACTTCTGTAGGGGCATAGAAAGCTCCAAGCACCGGGTCAAATGGCATCGCTGGGGTAGCAATAGAGAAAGGAACAGGCCACCGGGTCTCGGGCAGCAAGTCAGAGTCCGGTCCCGATCCTCTAAGTCCGTCCACCGCCAACATCAGATTCAAGGCCTGGGTCTTCATAGTCGCCTGAAGTGCCTCAAGGCCGCCATCACTGACCGCAATGACGGGCCGCACTGGACCCGGTCCGCCTGGTTTCGCATAGCATCAAACATATTGACCCCCACGGAGAGGCCCCTTCCCCGGGGTAAGATTAGGCGGAGCAGGAATGAACCGTGAGGGACCGATCGTCAGTAGGCGTTAGTGCGCACCAAGTCTCCGATCCAACGGCACCTGCGCAACGAACGCCAGGCCCCCGGGTCTCGAACCCCCACACACACCACCTCGAGCATCACTCGTCTCCGCACCTCCGGTACAGTTCCAGGCAGCAGATCGGCAGCAAATCAATCATAAAGATGTCGGAAGTTCCGTGGACCGGACCCTGCCGCTCTCTCCGGTCCGCTGTTGTTCAACTAGGACCCGGCTAGACCAATACTTGAGACCCCGGCTTCCAGACTGGGCTAGGCCTCAAATTAAACCTCGACATAACTCCACTCCACCATGTCGGAAAATCCTCGGGATTGCGCCATCAGTTCGCAGAGTAGTTCATGCACCCAGATATGGGGCGAGAAACCAGGATATACGACAGGATCTTCGAGCGAGAGACGGGGGTCAGCGGAGCCGGGAAGCTATGCAGCCATCTTGCTTGCTGTCGTAGCTCCTCCCCTCCGTCCATACTAAACTTGGGCCACTTGAGGAATCTATTGCAGTTGGATGGTATAATTTGCTTAGTTATTAGCCTCTCACTATTTGATGAAGCATGTTCTCTTCTCTGCCACGGATCCACCAGTGTGAGGGACAGGGGGTTATGGTCACTCTCCACTGATGGTATAATGACCATATCTACCACTGATTTCCAAGCTCTCCTGTCTACCAATATATAATCGATCCTACTCTCACATGATACTCTGTTGTATGTGTTTGCCCCCTGAGCGTCGGAGATGGTACGGCCATTCACAGCTCTTATACCTGTTTCAATCATTAGAGGATTCAGTTGAATGACTACTGGAGACCATCTCCTCACAGGCGTGAGGGAAAGGGGCGGAATGCCCCATTGGGCATCGTACTCCTGCACCCCGAGAATGTCATCTACTGCCAAAGGTTCAAACGAGCAGTTAAGGTCCCCAGCAACCAAAGTTAGAGAGTCAGGAGAACACAATTTAAGCAGATCAGTTAAGATGTCAATAGTAGAGGATTTTGCCCCCACTTGGGTTCCTCTAGCGTACACATTAAAGAGTTCCCAGGTGGGGACACCATTCATACCCCCAATAGAAAGTCTCATAATATCCAGAGATGAGCAAGTGTGGTGAATAATCTTAAGATTAAGATCAACCCGTACCCATACCATAAGCCCTCCAGAGGGAAGACCACGCCCGGCCGTAGTAGCAGGTACATGAAAACAAGAAAATCCCTGCTTATATAGAGGTTCAAGGCTCCATGTTTCCTGAAACATACATATGTCATGCCCATCAATAAAATTATTCCAATCTGGTAGTGAAAGCTTGCTTCGCAGACCTGCCACATTCCATGAAACAAGTTTGAGATTATTGATATAAACCTTGTTGGAGATTGGGACACATGAAGTTTCACCCGTGACTTGGCTGGTGGCTGTATTAGAGCTACTCAAGGTGTCCAGAACTAGATTTGGGAGCTCGAGCCCCACGGGCTATCGTAATGTTGGTAAGTCGGGAGAACAACCACCTGGGGGGGAAGGGGGATTATTCGGTTCTCTTGCTCCAACATCTGGTCAATCAACAGCCGCCAGGCAATCAAAGCGGTTGTGGTTAAAGAAAGTGTCCATGTGGAGGGAGGGGATAAGCCATCCTCCCTGATGTGGTCCCCTCCCGCTCCGCTGTATCAATGTCCAACCATCTAATTGTGGGGTAAAATAACCTGGAGGATAAAAGTAGGTCAATGGTAGAGAGTGAATAGTCGTACCTGTACTAGGGTATCTACAGTTGCAAATATAATCAACAATTCTAGTGTTATTAAAATTGATCAAGATGCAATCGCCCCTTATATTTTTAGCCAAATGACCAACCCACGGTACCCTCCGAAGCATGAGTATTTTGCCAACAAGGTGCGGGGGCAGGGGTCTATTCAAATGTAGCCAATGTACAACCCTATTACAAAGTTTTGTGGGGCTTTCCACCTCATCTTTGCCCAGCCTTGGAACCCCAGCTAGGACTACCACGAGTGGACAAACCTCTGGGGGTAGATTTAGAATTTTTTTCCCCATGTTAGGTTTAGTAGTAGGGACCTCCCCACTTGTCACATCCTGTGCTGAATTATGTTTTTGCTTACTTGAACTATTTATATTAGCAGGGGCTAAGTCCTTAATAAGGGGGGTAACTGCAGGTGCAGGTGTAGCCAGATAGGCTGTGCTTGGTGCTATTGTTTCTTTATGGGTGGCTGGTACAGCAGCCTTTTCCTTGCGAGTTTTAACCAGTGGTTTAGCAGCTGTGGTGGGATTATCCCTTATGGTGGATTCTACAATTCCCTTGAGGTCACGCTCAATTCTTTTTAAGTGGACCTCGATCTTGCTCAGCCTTTCCTCTAATGGAAGTAGGAAGAGCCTAAGGGTCTCATAGATGGTGTTTGAGTCAACCCCTGGAACCCCCTCCCGTTCCCCTTGGCTGGGCAAACCACTTGTTGCCTGGTTCACCCTGCAGGGCAGGGAAGAATAATCTGAGCCTGGGACAGGGTTTGCTGCAGGCTGCCCCAGGGTAAGTGGATTTTCTTTCGTGGCTTTTCGGGGTTTCCTTTTCCTCCCACCAGTGTTATTGACTAACCCTTGCTTGTTTTTTGGGATTGCCCCCAGGTCTCTCCCACACTGTTGCCTAGTATTATGCACCTTAACTACGTTAGGCACAGAAGGAAACCTTTGGGGGGATAGCAATAATGATTCTGAGGCCGTAGACTGGCTGCTAAGTGAAGCCTGTGACAAATCGCAAGTGGGAAGCTGAGGGGTGGGAAGTTCTAGGATGGGGAAGCACTTATAACACTATTAACATTTAAGTTATCAGGAGTCCGCACAATGGCAATGTGTCCCATTGAAGACCTTCTAGCAATGGCCAGCTCCTCAGAGACACGTCGCTCCATTATAGTGATTCCCTCAACAACAGCACTGTTCATTCTCGTTATGAAGTTGTCCATTGCTCCCGTGAAATTAGCAGCATCCGTTCTCCCCTTAACCTCCTTGGGAGGCATAGCGAAATTCCCAATGAACTACAACAATGTACATAAAAAAAGTACTCACAGGGAAAAGCAGGGCGGTAGATGGAAAGGGGGTGGCCCGACCCGGCCTTCTCCGGTCTTTAACGGGCTTAAACGGCCCGCCCCTGGCCCGGGCATTGCCCGGGCGCTCCCGCGCGCGACTCGCGGGGCGAGAGGCTTTTAACGCGCCTCCGGGCGCTCTGCTGGCGTCACAGCCGCCGGGGCACCTGGGAATTGTAGTTCCCTACCCTCTCGGCGGCGATGTTGCTGGTGCGGCTGTGCGTCTGTGCGTCGAGCCGTTCCCCTCACGGCGGAGTGATGGCAGCCCCAAGGTTAGGTAAGTCTGGTAAGCCGTTCCCCTCACGGCGCTGCTGTCTCTGTAAAAAACGCTCTATATATGTGTGTGTATATATATATGTGTGTGTATGTGTATATATATATATATATATATATATATATATATATATATATATATGTGTGTGTGTATGTGTATATATTTATTTATTTACATGACATGGGCTACAGACACAAGGAAACAAACCCCAAATATATATGTGTGTGTGTGTGGGTATATATGTGTATATGTATGTATGTACATATATATGTGTGTGTTATGTGTATATATTTATTTCTTTACATGACGTGGGCTACAGACACAAGGAACCAAACCCCTAATAAGCTGAACTCCACTTCCTCTAAGCGATGCTGTTTCCCTACTAGTACAATAGGTCAGGTACAGGATATAATAATAACAAGCATTGGCATAGCCAATGGGTCTCGCCTTTGGGACCTTATAAGTGTTTAGCCATGCAACACTTGATGTTGCACCAAGGATATTGTACTGGATAACTGAGCACTTATGGGGTCCCAAAGGCGGGGCCTATTGGCTATGCCAATGCTTGTTTTGCTAAAATATCTAATTGCCTTGTCCCAGCTGAACTGACAAACATCAATCTTCTCACCAAGTTACACTCAGTGTAGCAGATTTCCATGCTGTAGAATTCTCTGCTGTTTTCTTACATGTGTTGCTTAAAAAAATGGCATGGATGTTGGCTCTATCAACACAAGTAGGGGTGTGGAATGTAAGAAAATATCTTGTTGTCCATGGGACACGTTACTTCTTTAATCTACTTGACCTTTAAAAATAAAAAAATCTACTTCTTCCTTTAGTACCATGTAGTGCAACAACAAATTATGGCAGCAAATTCATTATAATAGATCTGATGATAGCCTACCTGATTATGGCAGATCCAATACAATAGCAGGGCTTGACTACTAGCAATTTCCTTATTTTGCCACTTTTTCGCAGATCAACATACTGGGACTAGAGGTAGTAGTCAGCATTCGCACAGTTGGAATGCCCTGTTGATTCTATGCAAGCATACTAACTTGCATGTTTTAATTTATTTCAGTTTCTGGTAAGGAATATGGAATCCATCAGATAATTCTCTAATTGTACACTTAAGTCTTCAATCTTAGTCCGAAACCCACTATGCTCAAATCTATCTGGCGGAATACACCACTCCTTCAATTATATTACAAATCCCTTTTTGACTTGTTTTATGGGCACAGTTCTCAATAATTGATAGTTGGAACCTCCAATAGATAAGCAGGATAAATCTAATCGAATTGCTGTGATAATAAGTTGGCTTCTTTGCACCCTCATGTAGCTAGAAAACAGTTTATAAAAAAGAAAGTGTATACATAGAGTTTTTCTGGACGAACGCGAAGTTTTTTAATTTAAACTACGCAAAGCAATATTTGTAACTTTCAATAATGATGAAATACATCAAAACGCTCCTTTCATTTTTAAGAGGCACGGGGCATAAAAAAACGCAATTTAAAATTGACACCATTTTGTGTTAACAAGTCATGTACAATAATTGTTATAAAAACTAAAGGAAAAAAAATCATCTTTGGTCAACATGTACTTGCTTCCATTGTGCATCTATGTACTTCGATCTGTGTGTCTGTTACTTTTCTCATGAGAAAGCATATCCAATGCACTACCCTATTTCTCATCCGCTACCTCGATCATTATCTTTAATCTGCATATACTTACCTCCTTTATGCATCTGTATACTTTCAATGTACTTATCGATCTATATATTTATCACTTTCTTCTAGTTTGGTATTTCCAATGCACTACCCTATTTATCAGCCTATACTTCTCTCAATATTTCTTCTAGCCCAACTTTCTGACTCATCTCAAACTTCTTTCTACTACTCTATTCAATTCCCTACCCTTTCTCTCACCCTATACATCTATCATTATATCCTCACCCACTCTCTCATTTATCCCAAACCCCATGACACTATGTTCCATAAAATAACCCTTTCTTGACTCTCTCCTACTCTACTCCTCCTTGCATCATCTGACACCTCTTTTACTATACCGATCCCCCAAAACAAACCTCTCTAAACTTTTCCCTCTGACTCTTCCCCTCCAAAATCATTTTTACTCATCCAAAAGTCTCCTTCTACTGCTGTGACCTAAAAAAAGAAATCATTCACTCTTCTATTCCTCCACTATCCCTTTCAATCAAAATAACAGACTAGCATGTTCACTTCTCTAATTCCATATTCCCCTATACTAATTCACCACCTATCCTTTATGTGTTCCAGAGTAGCGTGCTACTCGCCAACAAAGCGTTTCAACACTTCATCAGGGTTACAAGCTCTATATAAATGCAGAACTTTTTTCCTTTTTTACCCATCCCCAATCCTTCTCAATCCAAATTACTGACTAACCTATCCACCACTCAAATTACTTCATATTTCACTATACTAATTTTCAACACTAATCCTTTATGGGTTCCGGAGTAGTCTGCTACTCGCCAGAAAAGCGCTTCATCACCCCATCAGGGGTAACAGGTGCTATATGAATGCAAACCTTTCTTTCCCCTCTATCCCTCCGCTATCCTCTCACTCCAAATAACTGACTAATATCCACCACTCAAATTACTTTCATATTTCACCATACTAATTCACCACTAATCCTTTATGGGTTTCCGGAGTAGTGAGCTACTCGCCAATAAAAGCGCTTCAATACCACATCAGGGGTTAGAAGCGCTATATAAATACAAACCTTCTTTCCTCTTCTATCCTTCCGAATCCAAATAACTGACTAACATATCCACCACTTAAAATGTACTTGCATGTTTCACTATATTAATTCAATACTAATCCTCTATGGGTCCCGGAATAGTGCGCTACTCGCCGAAAGAGCACTTTGACGTCTCGTCAGGGGTAGTAAGCGCTATACAAATGCAATTATAATACAATACAATACAATGTCACTTAGTGATGGGACACAACTTGCTCCTACGTAACTCCACAAGTCGTAGCACGCCCCAGTTCGTAGGGAGCTGGGATGCCCCCAATGATGAAGCATGTTACTGTGGGGAAACCCTGGTGAGTGAGGGGACTCAAGAAAGACATTTTTCTTTTTTTTTTTTTTTTAATTTTTGAAAACCTTTATTGTGCATCAAATCAGAACAAATACGGGCCTACAACCTACCGGCCGGCCACGGAAACAGTTAAGCACCAATGCAGCGTTACGGCGACATAGTATTACTCCTCATTTTAGGCAAGCATTAAATTACACTTCGATTACCATAGTACCATGTCCCAGAATCAGTGAAGGTTAATTTTAAAAGGTTTTTTGTAAGCAAGTATTGAAACAAATCGTACTGTCCCAAGTCTTATAAAAGAGAAGCAAAGAAGGATCCATGCGGGAGGAGCATAACCATAGTTGCAAGCCTATACACAGGATATCAACACCAACCAGTAAGTTCCCCCCGGGCAGTAAGGCAGCTATCCTCAGAGTCAAGTAGAAGACCCCCCTCGCGCGCCACCGGGTCCCCGCCGCCACCTAACCCCTAGTAAACTAGACATGGACCCAGACCAAAAGTGAAAATAAAAATAGGAATAAAAGAAGGCACCATAGAAATAATGACTAATTTCTAACTACTAACCCCCCACCCTACACGCATGCGGAGGCTACGGCCTGCCCCCCCCCCCCCCCCCCCAGCAGTGTGTCTGTCGCCCAATAAACCCGAAATATAGCGAGAAAGAAAGAAAGAGAAGGAAAAGAAAAAGATGTACTATGTGATATAGAGAGGGAGAGAAGGACGCCCTAATCTTCGACTCTCAAAGACAAAAAAGGAGACAGGAGGAGAATCAATTCCAGGCAACCCGGTCCCCGCCAGTCATTAATACATCTTCCACCCCAAGTTCAGGATAAACAGCAAGCACTAAGGCAATACAGGAGCGAAGCATTAATCAACAGCGTTCAAAGAATCTGGACGCAAGATACACTCCCAAACCCCGGTCCACCAGCCCAGCAGCCAACAACAGGAAAAGCAGCCTAGCCCTGACCCGAACGCGGATACACCCCCAGACGCGTTTCCCAAGAGAGGCCCGCCCGCCACAGAACAAAGGAGCAAAATGGCGAGAGGAAAGATGACAACAATAGGAGAGCACAAAATGGCCACGATGAGACAACAGGGAGTCCGTCGGGTGCAGCAAAACGTTCCATAGTAACACCAGGAGTACACGATGTTGTAATCAGAATAGGCAAGAGGCACAGCGCAGGAGGAGAAGGCAGCCGCGACGTCACAGACAGTTCTCGAGGCACACACGATAGAGAGTCCGGCCACAATGTTGCACACTTCACTTGGAGGGGAAACAAAGTGTCCCGAGGGGAGTCATCAGGCTGGTGATCTTGGGCGTCAGCGAAATAGACAGCGAGCTCAGATGTGCAGCAGGCAGGAGAAAGCGCTGGCGCCCCACACGTTGCAGGCGGTGGCAGGTGGCAGCTTTGCAAAGCCGAGGCATTAGTGCCCCAGCCCAACGTAGACGCCATGTGGTCCAGCTTGTCCCCCAATTCCCGGCAGCAGTGGCGCACTTCTGAGCGGAGGTCACGTAGGGCTGACAGGACAGTGCCAAGGGAAATCTCAGGCTGTAGCCCTTGGGTCTTGTGTCCCCGGGGGATCTCTCGAGTCTCGGGCTCCCCTGTAGACAGGGCAGCACTGGTCTCTGGCGTGGACGGACGCATCTCCTCACAAGACATGGCGGCGCACTGAGCCATCGTGACCAAGTTCCACGACGGTCACCGGTTTTAGGAGGGCACCAGCTCACTCCCCTGTAGCCGCTGGCGGCGTATCATGCTCCGTGCCCCAAAGACACTCCGTGCAGGTTAGGCGCCCCTCGGCAATCCCGGGTAGCGAGGCATGGGGTCAATAAACTATGTGCGACCCAAAATGGCCGGACAGTCCTCTCCCCGTACCTGCCGCCTCAGACAAAGGCTCCGCTACGATGGGGATCCACAGCTCCGTAAGCACTGCCCTCTCTCCGTCCGCGTCGTGTCATCACAGGTGACTGGGCTCAGTCAGCGCCTCGCAGGGACCACGCCAATTTCACAGCAGCCAGCGCCGGCGGAGCACTCCGGCCGGCAGCAGGTCCCAGAGGCACGGAAGGAGGAGCCCACGTAAGCGGGGTCCAGGGCCGGGAGCTAGGAGGCGAATATCTTCGGCTGCCGGGCAGGTCGAGGGTCCGGGAAAGCACCACCGAGATCAGCGCCGTTTCGCACACAATCTGCCGTCGAGTGCGCCAGGATTGGAATCAGGATGTCAGCACGGCAAAAACGGACTGGCGGAGCCGGGAGCCTACAGGTCCGCTCCGGTCGCCATCTTGGCTCCTCCCAAAGACATTTTTCTTAATTCTGTTTTTTGCTGACCGTATTGGCCAGGAGCCACAGCCACAAGCTAGGTCTAAGAACCCAATACCTTGGGTTAATATTTTGAGTATATGTCTTTGGAGGACGACCTAGACTTCTATCCTCCTTCTCCCCCTAATTTATGTATTAATGTGACACATCTCCATGAGCCCTGGGGAGAACAAACAAAGACTGTGTGCTACCACCGGCTGAGAGCTGGCATGCGTCACTCACATTCCCCTCACTACCCTGTTTTTATTTTTATTATATTTAAAGAGTTTTATATAGCGCTAGACCCGAATGTATCAGAGCGCTTTACATTAGGCTCCACAATGTAACAGAAAATTATAACAATTACACATTATGTCTAAAAATAAGCAATACATTGAGAGAGAAGGAGAGACCTAAAACACGGAGGGGGTAAAGGAGAAGTGGGAAGTGTGAAGAGGGAGGATGAGGGAAGAGACGACAGGAGAGACGAAAGGAAGTCTGTCTAAAGACCGGCTGGGTAGGTGACGTCCAAGGAGGGAATCCACGACCCATCTCCCCTTTAGCTAAACAAGGTAGCTCCATCGGGCATCAGTCAAAATAGCTAGGACTCAATTGACGAGGGGAAGTTCACAGATAAACAGGGTGGGGACTAAGGGCAAGGACAGGTGAGGGCAAAGGTTAGTAGCTGGAAAGAGGAGAAGATTAGATTGGAGAGGGGTAGGGGGTAGGAAGGGGGAGGAGGCAGATAAAGTCAGGAGATACAACGCAGGAGGGCTTGCCCAAAGACTGCTGGGTAGGTGATGGTCAAGGAGGTAATCCATAGCCCATCTCCCCTTTAGCTCTCATGGTAGCTCGACTGACCATCAGTCAAAATGACTAGGTCTAAGCTGTCAAGGGAAAGTTCTAAGAGTAATGGTCCTGGTGTGTGAGTGGGAACAGGGTCGAGTGAAGGCTGGTCGAGGTCCGAACGATGGCCAATGATCAGGAGAGGAAAGAGTATTGCGTAGGGTCTCACTGAGGCGGCCATCTTGAGGTCCGGCAAGGGGGACGAGTCCATGAATGTTTGAATTCAGTCGGTCCCCATGATTCTCTTTAGCCCAAAAGAAAAGTGGGAGGACGGCCATCTTGAGACCAGGTCTAAATGTTGGGGCCGAGATTTTTTAGCCAGGTCGGCGTTCTTTTGATGAGTAAAACCCAGTGGTGCAAGTGAGGGGGTTGTCTGTGGTCTGAGAAAAAGCCCCCTTCATTTGGATGGACCGGGGGTCGTTCACGTAGCTCTGAGTGGTCGGGACTTACTGGGTGGCGGCCATCATAGGGTCAGGCCAATCCAGCAATTGAGTGGTGGTGGAACTTTCCTGGATACGTACCGACTGGCCGCAAGATAAAAGGTGAGATGTTAGTCGATCAAGACATTGAGTGTAAGGAACAATCCGCTTTTAATAGAGTCTGGATTTGTGAGTTGTCAAGGGAGAAAAATTCTCCGGGAGGGACCGAGTCGGCCATCTTATGGTCAGGTAGTCTCAACTTACTAGACGATGCTCATTGTAGGTCCAGGCCAGTGTCTTCATTCAAAGGTCTCCTTCGGTCTGGTCATGGTGGGAGGAAGTCGGGATTTTCTCCGCTGGGTGTTCCGGTGCTTGGCGGGGTGTAATAGAAGTTGTGGGGAGAGCTGCGTGTGGAACAGGAGCTGCCATTTTGGGGTCAGTCAGTCTCTTTCGAGACGGCATTCTGGGCAGGGCAGCAAGAACGTCTTGAAGATTCAAAGATGACGTCTATTATGTAGTCCGTATAATTTCTTTTAGTGTTTCTGCTTTCAGTAGACTCATCTCCCAACCAAATATTTCATGCACAAATGTTCCCAAACTATCCATTTTTCTTAAGAACCCATGCACAGTCACGCCATTGTGAAATCTCTCTTGCATCTGATGCAGCTTCTCTAGTTTGCAACACTTATTGTTTTGCAGGTATAATTGGAACATCTTACATTTGTGCCCAAGTGATGACAGCAGATTTGGTCTTCTCACTAAACTTGAATAAATGAGCTAACCTTGCGCCTACCATGCCAGAATGTCACTCCTGTTCTTCTGTCTGTCATGTCATATATTTTATACATTTTGCGCCTTTAGCCGACAATAATGTTTTTAATTGTCACTCAAAGGAATAAAACCTTATGATACTGCAGTCATACTGCAGTCATAAACGGAGATTTCATTGGCACCCTTTATGCTACTTCTAAACTGCTTCAGTTTGCAAGCCTGCCTTGTGAACACTCACTGTTGTGATTTACATTATAATATTGGTGTCCCAGATTGTCATGTAACTTGTATGCGATACGGACACCCGATTCATGCTCTGGGTTTGGATGTCGTTGTGTTGATCTATGGATTGTTGCTAAAAGGATGAAAATTAATGGTTGTCTGTTGAGTTTGGAAGACTCCTTTCTGGTTGCAGTGAGGTTTACTGGGTGGTGTGGTGTACTTAATATATAATAAGTATCATTTTTAAAACGGAATGTAAATGATTGGTAAAAAGAGATCTAAGGGCACAATCCTAGAAAAGGCATATGTCAAATCAGCATCTTATTTACTCACCATCCTAAAACAAACATTGGCAAATCCAATAGGTCTGGCCTTGACTAGCGGTGCAGTGGGTAATGTATTTTTCTTGCGAGTATGTGCTGCAAAATTAAAGGGAAAAAAGAAAACAGGACAACCTAAGCATGGATACCATGTGCCTGTGTTTAAAATTAAAAACAAAATCACTGATGTGGCCATTTTGTGATGCAGGTTTTTTAAATAATAAGCTATTCGGTTGTGCCATGCTTTTTATATATTATTAGTTGTGAAGGACAGAAGACAAAATTACCACCTAACCAAACACTCAAATCACAGGAAGTCACAATGTTGTTTAAACATTTTATAACTTTAAAAAGTGGCTGAAAATAAATCACCATCTAAGTGGGCAGGCAAAATAAATAGCCAGTATTTAGTGTTGACATAAAAAAAAATCTAAAAGAACACATTTTAAGCATGCTTTGTTACTGATTAGGCAGGGACTATTTTTAGGTGAATGTGAACAAATGGTGCGCAGGCTTTGTGGAGTCAATCAAAGTGAAGGGAACCATTAGCTAAAGTGGACCGAGCAGTTTCTCCATGTTGTGGTGGGCAGAAGCAAAATGCGAGTGCCCATTTAACCACATGGCTGCTGGGCGTTTCCCCCCCCCCCCCCCCCCCTGTGCTGGAAAATGCCATTTTAGTGGCACCATGACGAGCTCAGCTCGTCATCAGCACACGACACCCGTGGGTGATGACGAGCTGACCTCGTCATCAGCATCGAAAGGGTTAACATACCAGGGATGAAGCTTTATGCCTAAAATCCCCTCTCCGTTTGCATATTATTTGTATATTTGTAAAACAAATATTCTGACGAGACAGCTAGAGCTTTCTCAAAGGTCTGACCTAAAAAAAAAAGGAAAATGTAATTTCATTTTAGAAAACTTGAGTTTGGCAAGTTCTTACCAGAAGTCCCTCCTGAGTGTTGTGTAAAAGTATAAAGTTTTTCAAAAGACTCCAGTACTTCAAGCGGGTACTAGGCATCCGTTTTGAGTCCGATCTAATGGCTTCAAGACTTCACAAAACTGTAGTTTCTCAAGTCATTACTAGGTGTCCCTTTAGCCATTGGTGCAATTGCTTGAAGTGTCATTCATAAAACTCAACCTGGAAATTTGCATATACACTACTGCTATTCTAATGATGAGTGTTTTTTTCTATAGAATAAATGAATGTTTCAAAGCTGGTTTATGATGATGAGTCAACATTACAACTTTCAATAATGCCTTGATTCTTATGTAAGTAGTTATTGACACCCTACTGTATAAAGACACTAGAAATCACTGGTAAATTCAAGTTTTTAAAATTGTTACTCTTGTTGGAATTATTTGTAGGTGGACGTGTACATGTGCAGTGGAAAAAATGCAGTCACTCAAAGTGAAAGTATGCAATGGCTAAAGTGAGGTGACCCACTAACCTATACTTTGTGCTGTGGTAGGAGGGAGCATATCTTGAGTGCTTTTAAGCAGGCCAATAGCAAATGAGGGTTGATTGAAAGTATATCTATATATATATAGATATACTTTCAATGTGTGTGTGTGTGTGTATATATATATATATATATATATATATTCTCAAAATTGCTCGCTTCAACCACCAACTCCCATAGGGTCAGAAAGAAAAACGAGGCAGACCCTTCTCGGTGCTTTGTTCAGTTTATTTCATACACCAGTCCTCACGACGCGTTTCGGCAGATCCCTGCCTTGATCATATATATATATATATATATATATATATATACACAATCTTGTTTCCAACCATTGAATTTATTCAGAAATATGCATGTTTATTTTTACATGCAAACATGAAATGAGGAGTATGTTAATATAACCACTGTACTCAGAGACGCGCAGAAAGACCGTAGTAGTATTTTTTCTATGCCTATTGATGTCACATGGTGGGCACAAGCAATTTAAAAAAACAGGCATTTTGGGTAATGTGTGACTGTGAACAAGGGCAACTGCCCGAAACGCGTCAGTCTCGTTTGCTGCTTTTTGTCAAATAAAGAACTTGCCTAGATTTTGGGATTCGTGTTGCATTCTGTCTCTGGGGCTCCAGAATTGCAGCTGTGCTTTGCCTTGTGTGTGTGTGTGTGTGTGTGTGTGTATATATATATATATATATATATATATATATATATATATATATATATATATATATATATATATACACACACACTCAAGGCAAAGCACAGCTGCAATTCTGGAGCCCCAGAGACAGAATGCAACACGAATCCCAAAATCTAGGCAAGTTCTTTATTTATATATATATATATATATGTTTGGAATTTGCCATGTCACAAGACCGATTTATATGAAACCCATCTTTATTGGCATTTACTATGTGCCAAATAATGTTTAAGCAATGTATACAATAAGGGAATCGTTTTGGGGAACCACCACTACGGATATGCGTCTTTGGACTATGCGCCTATTTTTAAAAAAAATCTTGAATTTGTTGTTACATGTTTGATGCAAATTAAGTCAAAGTATTATGCTTTTGATAATTTACATCCGTGCAAATTGTTTCATAATTAATGTCTGGACTGTTGGTAGTTTATCGGCATTTGGCCACATTTTAAGTCTGTCTTTTATATTTATGCACAATGTAGTCACCTTTCTACAGGAATGAGTGCATTCTCTGTTATGTAGCACTTCCCTTCCCTAAGCGTGCGTAAAATAAACAAATACATTAATAAAACAAGTGGGGTGGCAGAGTTGTTCTTAGAAGTTCAGTGCCAGCTTGTCAAATGCCAAGATTAGCAAAAACGTATGATGCTATTGTATTCTGTTTTTGGTGTCATCTTTTGTCTGCTATGGACGTCAGATGTGTTCTGTCTGGTTTAAAATGTATGCAAATGTAAGTTGTAGTCGACTGTACACATTCTAGGGGGTGGAAGAGTTGGAGAAAGCGGTGATCGAACCTTGCTGCGTTGCCAGACCAGCATCTGTTGGCAGCATAAACACACTTTACTTTTTCACAATATGTCTTCCATATACTAAGGGCCAGATGTACGACTGTTTTTTGCGGTTGCAAAGTGGTTTTAGGCCAGTTTGCGACTGCAAAAAACATGTGGGCCATGTACAAACCCTATTTTGCGAGTCGCAAACAATTTGTGACTCGCAAAATCGGGTTAACCACTTGCTATTAGGAAGGGGCGTTCCAAGGGCGTCCCTTCTTAATAGCGATTCCAAAACCAATGTATGAATGTTTTGGGACCGCAATTGTGGTTGCAAAACACTCGTAGTTTGCCACTCTTCTCAGAAGGGTGGTAAAGCACTCGCAAACGTGAAGGACCCCTTTCCGAATGCATGCGCAAATATTTTTTAAATGGATCCTGTTTTCCTTTAAGGAAAACGGAGTGCATTTGAAAAAAAAAATGCTTTATTTAAAAGCAGCCCCAGACATGGTGGTCTGCTGACCCAGCAGGCCACCATCCCTAGGAGTGCCAGCCATTCCCAATGGGGTTGCAAATTGCGACAGCCTCATTAATATTCATGAGGCATGCAATTTGCTACCCCATTGGGAATCGCAAACAGTGTCTGAGACACTGTTATACATTGAATTTTGCGAGTTTTTGCGACTCGCAATTTGTCGCCATTTGCGAGTTGCAAAATTGAAAGGTTGTACATCTGGCCCTAAATGTCTAGGTTTGATTTCATGTTAGGCCTCTTTCTTCCATCCCCCATACTTCCTCTTCATTTCATTCTTACATGGTTAGATTTAGTTTAGATTAGATTAAATTTATAAAGCGCAATGATTGCACAAAGGGCGTCTTGGTGCTAGCGGCAGAACTACAAGAGTCACCAAAGAAAAAGATAAAAATGCAGGGAAAATATTAGCAAGGGGAGGAGAAGAACAAAGGGCCAGATGTAGGTAGCCCTTTACCGATCGGAATCGGACGAAAATACCGATTTTAGGCCGTTTCCGATCGATAAAGGGCTATTGAGATGTAGGGGCACATTTTCGGTAATTTTACCGAATCGGTATCATTACCGAATCGGTAAATTTACCGATTCGGTAATATGTACCAAATCGGTAAAATAATTACCGATTCGGTAATATTTACTGATTCGGTAAAATTACCGAAAATGCAATGTAGGTAGGCAATGTACCTTGTGCACATGGCTTACAGAATCGGTATTTTACCATGGAATACAAATCCATGGTAAAATACCGATTCCGGTGTGTATGCACATGTGTGCATGCACACCTATGTCATGTGACAGGCAAACCTGCCCTTAGGGCAGGTCTGCCTGCCACATTGCACCTGTGCCTGTTTTGGGGGTGCCAGAGGGTGTCAAAGTGACACCCCCTGCACCCTTGTGAATTCTTTAATTACCGATTCGGTAAATACCGATTCGGTAATGCCTAATCATTCCTATGGGCTTCAAAGCCCATAGGAATGAATGGGCATTACCGATTCGGTATTTACCGAATCGGTAATTAAAGAATTGCTAAGGATTCGGTAACGAATCCAGATGTTGGGACCTACATACCATTTACCGATTTTGAAATACCGAATTGGTAGGATTCGGTATTTCAAAATCGGTAAATGGGATTTACCTACATCGGGCCCCAGGTTTTTAGCTGTTTTCTAAAACTAATCGGGGTCGACTGAGACCTGAGATTCAGTGGCAGTTGATTGCACAGTGTAACCATGGCGTGTATAAAGCTTCTACCGCCCCAAGAAGCTTATGAATCCTAGGCACTACCATAGTCATAGATGAAGTTGAACGTAAACATCTATTAGGAGAGTACCATCTCATTTTATTCTGTAAGTATTCAAGGCCAGTTCCCTGAAGGGCTTTATGTGCCACACAAAGCGATTTGAAGGCGATTCTACTCTTAATCGGCAGCCAATTGAGCTCTTTTAGTCCACTACTGACAGACTCCTATTTAAGGTTTTTCAACAGCCAGACTGCCGCACATTGCAGCCTCTGAAGCTTTTTCAACAAACCCTGTTGGGCTGAAAATAGATGGCATTACAGTAATCCAGGCGCGAAAGCATCTGGGAGATCACCACTGAAACTTGAAGATCAATGGGAATACATTTTTCATCCCTCCTGTCTTCTTTTGCGTGTTTTCCTGTTCTCTCCCTTCTTCTTTCTACCTTTGTTTCTTTTTCGCTGGGTCAAATACTGAAGCTGAAATATAAATGCCAGTCCCCAAAGTGAATGTCTGGGCCCACAACCACCTGCTTAAGTTAGGTGCAGCTTACCTGCTACAACAGGGAGCACTAAAGAAAGTGGCTAAATTGGGGTATTAAGCAGTAATATTAGATATCCATCAACAGTCTGTACATGAAGTCTTTCTCTTGATAAAGGTATCTAATTCAAGAAAGATTTTGACTGAACCATAGGAAGCCATTCAGCGCCATTGATGAATTAAGTCATTCTGGCATCAGTAACCCACCGCCATAGACGGGAAGACTGTGTAGACTACAGAGGCCGCTAGATCCCGGGGATTCGGTCTCGAGAGGATTAATTCTGGCAAACAGGACACAGGAGTAACTTATCTGGGTGTGGCCACGAGCGGTCTTCAGCGCTTTTATTTATACCCTTAGGCCGCGCCCCCAGCGTGTGTCGTTAAGTTCCTGTCGGATGGCACTCTACAGACCGCACTGTGATATTTAGGCCTTTATTGCTCAGAATTTGCTACATCCTTGTCAAATTGGTCTGCGCTAAAATAACTGGGCTTTTGTTTGTTTATGAGCAAAAAGAATTGATGATTCCCCTGTCTGGCCTCTCACATTATTTCATTCACAAATCTCCCAATTTAAAAACTAAACGTGTTTGTAAACTGAAACAAATTGTTCACTGATTGGTACTCGGGGACCTATCAAAATGAGTCCTGTCCTGCGGTCATAGTTTCCCTCCCGGCCACATGCGCGCGGCAAGCCGCACTTACTAATGTCTGCTGTGTGCTACTGTAGAGGAAATTCCTAATGCACATTGTGGGCTTTTTCTCCGAAGAAAAAAAAAGCACGTTTCCGTTGAGAGGTGACCTGGCAAGTGGCATTGAGTCACAGTTGGAACACCGTTTCAGCGGGGGCGCTGGGTTGCTTTTGAGTCATGTCTGTAGTCTGTTGCCACCTGCACTGAGCCCTCGCCGCTTCCTGTACAGCTACAACCACCCAGGCAGTCTATGAAAGGAATGTAGCTCCCTAGCAAAGTGCCATATTACCACCCTGCCCAATGGCAATGCAACCAGGACAATCTGGCACCCCCTTGATGGTGGTGTCTTAGTATTGCCTGGCTGTAGCTACGACAATGCATACAGGCTCTTACTACCTCCTGTTTCTCCCATGGGAGAGATGCACTCCTTATGGGTTTCCATTTTTCAAAGCATCCATTTAAGTTATATCATGTTGCTGTCCACAGCTCTTCGGGTGAATATTTGAGACACCATGGTGATATACAAGTACTTAATTTGCCTCCGTGGTTGCAGGTGGTGTTATCTGGTCTAATTCTGGGGGAGCAGGATTTATTTAGTTCATCATCAAACTTTGACATAGAGCAGGAGAGAGAAATGCAGAAAAGAAAAAACTGTGGGTGACCTGAAATAAAGTAACTGCGACAAAGGGAGACGACAGTGATGAATATGAACCTGCAGAAGTGACCTAAATAGAAAGGAAGCGTGGGGCGGTGAAAGAAAGATGCATGAAGTCGAGTCTAGACTTGGTATTCCTGGTATTTGGCGGCGCATGGTATGGGTTCCTGAGAAAACCTTTTTGTAAAATAAGGACTGGGTGCACTCTTGAAACCCTTGCTCATTTACGCTTGAGAACTGAAAGTGTTGTGAGTATAGGCCACTTATTTTCATACCCAGAGATTCTTACTTCTCCCGTGTCTTGTGTGTGCAAGTTAATGTTAATGTTAATGTTAGTATGTATTTGTAAGCGCTCGTACGCCCGGGGGCTTCATGGCGCTATAGGAAGGAACGAAGCGTGTAGGTCACAGTAGAGAGTAAGCAGCTCAGCAATGCGCCTGAGAAAAGAGCCAGGTTTTCAGGGAGTGTCTAAAACTGAGGATGTTGTCATTCAGTTTCAGATGAAGGGGAAGAGAGTTCCAGAAGCCAGCTGCGAGATGGTCAAAACAGCTGCCTCCGAGACGTTTCCTCTTGTAGGATGGGACGGTCAGAAGGGATTTATGAATGGACCGGAGATTGCGGGAAGGGATGTATCTCTTAAACATGTCTCTAATGAATAGGGGGCCAGAGTCATGCAGAGATTTGAATAAAATGCACCCTGTTTTAAAAGCCACACGCTGCTCCACAGGCAGCCAGTGCAACTGTTTCAAGCCAAGTCTAACAGACTGCCTCTTAGAGAGATTCAAGAGAAGTCTAGCTGCCTGATTCTGGACCAGCTGAAGGCGTTTTAGCTCTCCAGTTTGAAGCCCAAAATAAAGGCTGTTGGAGAAATCTAATCTGGACAAAACCAGGGAGATGACAATCTGTGTGAGGGCAGCCGGAGAGAAGAAGCAGGCGATTTTCTTGATTTTCTTCAACTGAAAGAAGCTAGCTGAAACAACTGCTCCTACTTGTTTTTTTAGGGAAAGGTCCTCGCTAATATAAATTCCCAGGCTCTTAACCGAGGAAGACTTGGATGGAGGGGCTCCCATACTGGAAGGCCTAAAGCTGGGATTCCAACTGAGTGCACTCTGTCCAGGCAAGACCAGTTCGGTCTTGCCTGGGTTAAGTTTCAAATGATTGCAGTTCATCCAACTCAAAATGTGGGACATGGTATTTTGAATTCGACCACAGAGTCCTTGGTGTTCAAAGGGAAAATGAGCTGCAAATCATCTACATAGTTGAAGATGGTAACTTTGGCTTTCCTAAGGGAGTACAGAAGGGGACGTAGATACAAATTAAAAAGCAAAGGTGATAACGAAGAGCCCTGGGGGACTCCGCAGATGGTAGGTATGGTAGGGGCAGTGAAGGGTCCCAATCTAACAGATTGAGTGCGGCCAGTGATAAATGAGCGAATCCAGCTCAGCGCAGGGCCCCTGAGACCTGCCTGCTCGACACGGTCGACCAAGATGGTATAGTCGACCGGGTCGAACGCAGCAGAGAGGTCCAGTAGCACCAGAGCCTGATGGATCCCTTCGTCCGCATTCCGCCTCAGAGTATTCTGCACCGAGAGAATAACAGCCTCAGTAGAATGGCAAGGGCGGAAGCCAGCCTGGTTGGGTGCAAGATACTCTGATTCTTCCAAAAATTTGGAGATGCTGTTGCAGACATGAGCCTCCAGAAGTTTGGCACAGTAAGACAGCAAGGAAATGGGCCTATAATTTTGCGGGTCTAGCGGGTTGGCTCCTACTTTTTTTATCAGGGGAATAAGAAGGGCTTTTTTAAATTTGTCTGGGACTTTACCCTGAGTAAGCGTTCCATTCAGTAAAGAAAGTATACCCGCAGGAATGCTGGTTCCGACTTCTTTCAGAATGTGAGGGGGGCATATGTCATCAGGGGAACCTGATTTAACCTTGGCGAGGAGTTTGGATAAAATGGTACTGTCAACGGGGGGGGAAAAGTTTCAGGGTCGCAGTGTTATAAAAGGTGTCAGCCAATAGGAGGGGGGACTGAGTAATGGGGATGCTTTGTTTGATTGTGCAGATTTTATCAAAGAAAAATGAGTTTAACGAATTACAAAGCTCCTGAGTGGGGACCACCAGGAGAGAAGTTCTATCGCTGGCGCTCAGATTCTCCACGATGTTGAACAGTTCTTTAGATTTATTGTGGGCATTAAGGATTTTTTTAGAAAAATAATCGGTTTTATGTTTCTGAATGAGTTTTTGGTAATCCTTTCGGGCCTTACAGTAGTTATGTGACATCATCAGCAGTGGATTGCGGGTGCGCGAAATATAGTTAGTAAAACTAACTATATAGGAGCAATTTCAATGGTTTTTTAAATGCTAATTCCTAACTATATAAGGCCTGAAACCTATGGTTTTTTAAGTGAATTTGCAAGGTTTTTTAAATGCTAATTCCTAACTATATAAGGCCTGAAACCTATGGTTTTTTAAGTGAATTTGCAAGGTTTTTTAAATGCTAATTCCTAACTATATCAGGTGTGAAACCTATATTTTTTTTCAATAAATTTCAAAGGTTTTGTAAATGCTAATTCTATTAGCGGATAATGTTTATATATGTTATTATCCTTCTGGGACCACCTGAGCAGCCATCTTGTTTCTCAGGAGAAGTGAGGCACAAGAGAGCACAAAACAAGAGTAGAAGAAGCGAAAAGGGGGCAGGGTAGAGACCCCCTGACCTCCTAGCCCTTCTCAGGGGGTCCCAGAAGGACCACCGAGTGCAATTTTCGTTTTTTTTTAATCGCGTGGTACACGCACGGTACGCGTACGGTGCGCGTACCCGGCGATTTTTTATTTTTTTTTACCTTGGGGGTCCTTTTGGGACCCCCTGAGAAGGGCTAGAGGGTTGGGGGTCTCTACCCTGTCCCCTTTTCGTGTTTTCCACTCTTGTTTTGGGCTCTCTTGTGCCTCAGTTCTCCTGAAAAACAAGATGGTGGCCAATACTTCCTGGTTTGGACAGTTTAGAATGTTGACAGTCGACTGCCAGCCAATCAGAAACTCGCTCGCGCACGTAAGGATACGCGCACCGTACGGTGCGCGTATGGTGAGCGCATATAGATATATAATTTGCTCAAATTCCATTTTCTCAACAACTACTGGAGGGATTTTCACCAAATATAGAAAAGGCACTACTGCATACCTGTCCCTACCATTTTGCCAAGTTGGGTGCAATTCCGTTCAGCCGTTCAGGCTGTAGCCGGGTCTAAAGGTCCCATAGAAAATGGCATTTGAAAAATTTCAAATTCAATTTTCTCAAGAACTACTGGAGGGATTCTCACCAAACATAGCAAAGGCACAAATGCATACCAGGCCCTACCATTTTGCCAAGTTTGGTGTAATTCCATTCAGCCGTTCGGGCTGTAGCCGTGTCTAAAGGTCCCTATGGAAATTAACATGGGGAAAACACGTTTTGGGACCCCCCTTTCGGCCCCCGCTTGACGAATCCCCCCGAAACTTTCAGGGAAGGAGCGGAGCGGAGCTGGCCAAAAGTCTGGAAAATACACGCAGATTCCTCAATCGGGGCCAAAGTTATTCCCAATAGAATGTTGAGCGCATATAGATATATAATTTGCTCAAATTCAATTTTCTCAACAACTACTGGAGGGATTTTTCTCCAAATATAGAAAAGGCACTACTGTATACCTGTCCCTACCATTTTGCCAAGTTTGGTGTAATTCCGTTCAGCCGTTCGGGCTGTAGCCGTGTCTAAAGGTCCCATAGAAAATGCCATTTTAAAAATTTCAAATTCAATTTTCTCAAAAACTACTGGAGGGATTTACACCAAACATACAAAAGGCACTGCTGCATACCAGTCCCTACCATTTTGCCAAATCTGGTGTAATTCCGTTCAGCCGTTCGAGCTGTAGCCGTGTCAGAATGTCCCTATGGAAATTAACACGAGGAAAACATGTTTTGGGACCCCCCCCTTTTTTCTTGGCCCCCGCTTGACGAACCCATCCAAAACTTTCAGGGAAGGAGCGGAGCGGAGCGAGGCAAATTTAAGGAAAATTACAAACAGATCCCTCAATCGGCGCCAAAGTTATCCCCAATAGAATGTTCGGAATTTCCTATGGTAACTAGGTCCTAACTATATATACCTACTGGCGACCGCCAGTAGGTAATATATATATGTGATCGAGGCCCCACGTGGGCTGTAATAGCGTGATGGCGGTGCTGGGTACACAATAAACAGAACTGCACCACTACTTTGGGTTCGCTTCGTCTCTCCAACGGAGTTTGTTTTCAACATTGGTGACAATTGAAACCATACTATGTGTGTATATATATATATATATCACAGGAGTGGCTGTGATCTAGAGGGGAGTAGTTGTGTAACATCCGTTAAGAAGGAGGACGATAATAGTGAGTGGAATGCTGTATCGGTAAAAGGAGAGACCTGGTTGGGAAAATGATCACAATGTTAGAGAAAAAAGGTACGGAGGAAGGGTAATGGTGTTTTGGTCTGAACTGTTGGGAAATGTACATGGAGGGTTTCAAATTGGTTTGTGACGAAATGTAGAACAGCGAAATTTAGGATAAGACTTTTTTGGGCGAATGTTTGTAGCGTATGGATACACGTGTAGAGGGAAAACACTGATTACAGATTTGGCTTAAAATTTAGCACGTATTTTGGGATGAATTGGTTAACACCTAGTAAGTACTTTAGTCTGAATGCATAATCTAATGATTGTTTTTTTAGACTTTTAGTGAACTCCTGAAGAAGGGCATATAAAAAGCCCGAAATGCATTGGGTAGAGGAGACCTATCACTACGGATGAATATATGTATGTGGCATGCGACAGAAAAAACCCATGCATTAGAAGCTGTTTATTCATATACACCTCACATGTAATATGATGAAACGAAGTGAACATTTGGAATACTCAGAATAAAATGGATTCCATTTCGATCAATTTGTTGGTTCTTGGTTACATAACACGGATTATGTTGTGCGTCCGACTTTGGAGTGAAATCATGCTTCAAAACAAACTGTTCTAGTTTTCATACACTGGGTTGGAGGGCAGACCATGGCTTAGGGCTGCGCGCTACAACTTCACAAATTAGTATAACCATGGGAAATTGAGAAAACAGGAGTGCACTTGGCCACCCCCTTTTTTGTATATTGACTAAAAGTCTGCCCTCATTACAATTTGCACCCATGACTAATGGTAATGAAACATGGTTACAATGTTACATGTGAAGACGACAGAATAACTATTCATCTTTCGGAAACTGCTCTTTGGAAAACAAGATGAAAGTGGTTTGGACGTTAAAGGTGTTTAATATTACATACTACCAACGAGGAACTATAAGTTCGATCAACAGTCACGTGTTTTAGATCATAAGTGTATCATTTCATAATCGACGTACGAAACTCACACCTAAGGGTGGGCGGGGTATACAAATGAGAAGCTTGAATTAGTCTTGTGGTTGTTTAAAAAAAACAAATTAATAAGGGTGAAGGTAATCATAAACAATTTGGTGTATTTGTAAATTAAGAAGAACGATGGTTGAAACAGCTTTATGGGACTTGAAGTAATGAGGGCGGTGCATTTAAACGGTCAGATTCACGGGATTGGCTGATTTCAAGGGGAGGAGTTATGTAACATCCGTAAAGAAGGAGAACGATAATAGTGAGTGGAATGCTGTATTGGTAAAAGGAGAGACCTGGTTGGGAAAATGATCACAATGTTAGAGAAAAAAGGTATGGAGGAAGGGTAATGGTGTTTTGGTCTGAACTGTTGGGAAATGTACATGAAGGGTTTCAAATTGGTTTGTGGCGAAATGTGGAACAGGGAAATTTAGGATAAGATTTGTTTGTGCGAATGTTTGTAGCGTATGGATACACGTGTAGAGGGAAAACGCTGATTATAGATTTGGATTAAAATATAGCATGTATTTTGGGATGAATTGTTTAACACCTAGTAAGTACTTTAGTCTGAATGCATAATCTAATTATTGTTTTTTTAAACTTATAGTGAACCCCTGAAGAAGGGCATATAAAAAGCCCAAAATGCATTGGGCAGAGGAGACCTATCACTACGGATGAATATATGTATGTGGCATGCGACAGAAAAAAGCCCATGCATTAGAAGCTATTTACACATATACGCCTCACATGTAATATGATGAAACAAAATGAACATTTGAAATACTCAGAATAAAATTGATTAAATTTCTATTTATTTGTTGGATCTTGGTTACATAACACGGATTATGCTGTCCGTCCAACTTTGGAGTGAAATCATGTTTCAAAACAAACTGTCCTAGTTTTCATACACGTGGTTATAGGCCACGGCTTCGGGCTGCACGCTACAACTTCACAAATTGAAATAACCATGGGAAATTGAAAAAACACTCTTGTTTGAATACTGATTCAAGAATTAACACATATAAAGGCTGAACTCGTGGAGAAATGTTGATTAGTATAGAATTATTCATTTTGTGATGTGCCATTGTAGTGCCATTTACAGTGGCTGTTAAAGGAGGATTGGAAAACTAACAATATCTTCAAAGTGTCCTTAGGTATTTGGGTACAGCTCAGGTTCTTTCATCTACATATTCTGTGCTCCTGGAAAGCCTTTGTGAAAGCTGAGGGCACTACATTCCTTAAAGCCATTTGATTCTGACATTTTATTGTTATGACTGAGATTTTGACATTTCTACACATCCCTGCATGGGGCGTTGGCAATCTGGGGACAACCGCCTAACCCCTTTAATGTTCCATGACTGCAATTGTAAGTGCTGAAATCACTCTTCCTTGTGCTTCCTGTGACTTTCCAAAGACTGACTCAGAAATTAAATTCTATCAAGTTAGACATTTCTTTTAATGAAATTCACTATGTATATACCCGAGGGATGCATCTATTTACGTTGAAGTTATTGAGCTCCAAGATGATACTTGCTTAATGTGAAAAATGAGTTGTAGCTTCATGCCTGTGCCGAAGAATGGCCCAGGTATATTGGAACAACTCTATGCCAGTATGATATCTAGGTGTTTGGTGAATGTATACTATGCTTCAATGGCTACAAAGTATATTTTGCAGTAATACAAAATGTAACTTTCTATTATACCCCTGCATTAATTACCAAATGGAAAGGTAAACAGGGATAGTGTCCTTGAAGTCCATCCCTCGTGGTGCGTGTAGCATGTGCATGTTCTCTTTAATGATGTCCATAGAAGTACATTGTGAAAAATCTTTAATTGTTTAAGGAAGGTATTACTGCAAGATGTGCAACCAGATTCCAGTTTAATCGTGTTCAGGTCAACAGCTATTTATTCAGAGAAATTTCAGTTTTGCGCTATTAGATATTGAAAAATTAGTTACTATACTTCAAGGGCGATAAAAAAGATCCTTCTATCATCTGGGACTGGTGTATCTAAGTCTTTAGAATGTCAAATGCTGGAATATAACCACCAAAATAAGTGATAGATCTCAATCCAGATTCAATCCAGAATTAGCGGTAGCATTACTTTAAGCAAATATAAATAATGGTGCTCCATTGGCATCTTTTTCTTTCAAAGTTGAGAAGGACATTTTTATTTGTTTGTTTGGGGAGGACTGCATCCTGCCATCTTTGGGTCTGAATTCCAGTTCTAGAAATATCAACCTTTCTTTATTCATGGTCATGATAAGGTCAAGCCTTTCTTTTTTTTCTGTGATTTTCTCTACGGATATGCTTTCATTTCAGTTGTTGTTTGTTTCTCAATCGAATCTTACATTGCCTTAAAATAGTTCTTCATTGGTGTATAGCCTCAAGCTACTGAAACCCAACTGAAGGTAAGGGAGGCAAGAGTGATTTCACATGTTTATGCATAAATGATAGTGACTTCCTACCTACATTGAGAAACCCATCCTATCTCTGCAGGTATTGAAATATTTTTCGTGGAGGCTTCTGGAATGTTGGATTTTTCTCTATCCTGACATAGCTGCCAAACTCCTTAGCCACCCTGCCACACAGCCATGTTAATGAGTAAACCTGATATGCTACACATATAACAATCACATAGTAACCATGTTTTCTATGTGATTGTTGCTGTTGTATTGCAAATATGCACAGGAGAATATCCCAATCTGCTGGACCAATTGCTGCCTTGCCAGCACCCGCTTTTGCATTCAGATGATAGGGGAAGGAGCACCAGTATCGGTCTCTTTTTAGGTGAAAGATTGGGAAGGCAATGTCTTTTATTTCAAGAAATAGTGGATTGTGATTATTTAACGTACTCTTAGGGCAAATACCAACCTATATATTGGTCAATAACCAGGATGACCCATGACAAGATCTATATGAGAGTAGTATATATTATCCAGAGAATAGTATGTGTATCTCCGCTCAGTATCTTTGGCGGCCTGCCATACATCTGAGAAAGCATGTACCTGCTAAATAATTAATATTGCTTTCCTGACTTTAAGCGTACATGGGTATGTTTAGTGATTTGTGGAGTCAATTTTATAATTCATCGCCTACCACGATTAGCAATCGAGGCCAAGCAACCAGCTCCATTGCCAAAGTATCAAACATGTGAGGATCATCACGACTAGGGCTAAATATGACACATTTACTATCTGTAAAGTGACCAAACTCCAACAGAGTTATTCAACACCTCCTGCTTTTTTTCCGCCATGGTCCAACTTGTTTTGACAGAACCCAACTTGTTTCCCAAACTAGCAATATCGTGGACAGTGGCTTGTTGAATTGAACCTTTAAAAGAAATTTGATCTGCTGCATCAATCTTTTTTAAATGTTTTTATTTTATTATATCTACAGATCTGTGATTATTTTTATAGTGACTTGATAGGGTCAATGTCAAAGGTACTTTATTCGGCCTCTAAGCCATAAAAGCAAACATTAAGAAAAAAGACATTTCATCAAAGATACAATCAATTCATAAAACCAATATCACACAGATTAATGTACTAAAAACAACTGTACAAATCAATACTTGATAGGGAAAAAACATCAAATTTGTCCAGATAAATTGGATTTACTAGATCTTTTTTCTCTGAAACACATAGAAATCACTATTTGAGAATTCTTTAACGTCCTTTCATCCTCACAGAGTAAGCGATCTGGATCTTGTATTAGCCAAGTGGACATCTAGAACTGGTCATGCTTCCGGAGATAATTGAGCAAACCTTTTTGCTGGCCAATGCAATTTTGATATCTACCAAACTTAAATTTCAGCACTTTAAAAGGTCTCCTTGCTTTATTATTATTTGGATAAAATAATTACTTGGAAAGATGAAGGACAGGTTCCATTTCCAAGGTGTTCATTAGAGTTTGTTGATGCTGTACATTTGTTCGCTAATTGCTCCAAATTTCATAATTGTTGGCCAGAAATTGTTGGGTATCTATCTAGCAGAGTCCATGTCCGTTTCACCTTGATTAAGAATGTCATGATGTTTATTGACTGGTGTGACCCCCGACCAATATATGCCTATACGGTTTATCTCAATATTCACTGCTAAACTCTGTATTGTTCGAGAATGGAAATCTCCCAGCGGACTCTCCATGAAGAAGTGGTGGACACTTTTTGTCATTTATTTGGGAAGGAAGCTCCGGTTTTGAAAGCTAGGGCGGCAAAAAGGTGGAAATTGACAATGAGACACCTGGGAGCTGTTCTTATAGAATAAATAACCTATATTTATGTTTATTGTATCCGATGACATTGCTGTTGTTGACTTGTTGAACTAATATGAATCTGTACTTGTGGTGACACTCAATCTGATATACCTACATGGAAATTTTAAATACGTAGTTGTATATTTATTGCTCCTCTATTTTTCAAATAAAAAATGTTTTAAAAAAATTAGCTTGGGGATGTTCACGGTCAGGTTAGTGGAGAGAAAACAAATCACCTCAGGGCACTGGGAGTAAGTGATGGAGTGGGGCAGTCGATTTGTTTAGGATTATACTTAGCATAGCATGAGGATTTAAGACAAGCGTCATGTTTTGTCTTATTGCAAAGCACTGTGCTAGACACCTGTTAGGATGCATATACTTGGAATACTTTTCCTCTCTCTGGTACTGAAAGAGTGTTTAACTCTTGGTGCAGTGCTCACAGCTCTATGAGAGACAGGAACATCAGACCATTTCATGCTGATCTGCTCCAAACACATAAATCAACATTTTGCCTCTTCTTGCTGACACAGTAGGCTGTCAGTGGATGTTGCAAATCTAGGATCAGAGAATCTGAGAGGACATATTAGTTGCAAGAACCCTCGGGTCAGCTCTCGACCCTGAAGTTCGCTCATGGCTGCTCTGACCAGGGCTTCAGGTCACATCCAGCTTCCCTCTGACGTGAAGGCAAGCATGCATTCCTTTTAGGAGTGACTCACTAGTAACTGACTTCCACTGAATCCCGCAGATAAATGTTCTGCAGTGTCTTGCACAAGACACACCAAACTGAACTGTATTCCTCTTTTCCCTCTCCAACCAAATATTTGGGCTTAACGTAAATAGATGTGCGGGAATGAGATTTTGATATCTTTTCTGATCACTTTGATACTTATCTCATTCTTCAAATTTGGATCGATTATTATCTGTCATTGAGTAAAAGACAAACCCCGCATAAGTTAGATCAACCCCATAGACTGACGCAACTCTGAAGAACCACTTACAACTGATAAAGTTTAAAAAGTTTATTATAAAATCAGAACAAGTTGCATATACAATCCTCTCAGGATAAGATTCAACAAGTATACAGGAACTAAAAGGAACATAAATTCCCTAAAGAACCTAAGTCTACAAAAGAATACAATCAATATCAATTCCAATATCAGCAGATTAAAAAGCATAGACACAAAGTGGATCCGTTGCGTCATCTATAAAAAGAGAATAAACAAGTTAAATCTGTCCCTACTCTATGCTAGGCGACATCCCTACTTCGCAAGTTCCTTACCTAAAAAAAGGTGTCAGCAGTTTGACTTCCAAAGAAGTTCAAACTCTCTTAGCCTCTAATGGTAACTTATGTTAAGAAGCAGTACCCTCTCTGCCTACTCATCCGCTCTCTAAGGATCCTCGGCCTACTGCTCTCTTGCGTTCTGCTCTTCTGCGCTCGCTCCTACTGTGCTGCTTTTCTCCCCAGGGTGCTGTCCCTAAATACACAATCACAGTATGGGTGGAACGCCCCTTGACGCCCACCACGTACATGATCTCATTTCTGGGTTTTTCCATAGCTTCATCTCTTCGCGTCGTCCGTTAAGTTGACCTTTCTTCTTGGGCGCCATCTTCGTCTTCGTGCTGGTGACTTCATTGACATTCCAGTTGACACTTTCAGAGCAAAGTCTATCACCTCAACAGAACTCTATTCTTTACGATTGTGATCATAACCTCCTTTGGTCCTGTGAACGGTCATTTCTAAACAAGACTCCAAATTCCAAGCGTCTCTTATCTCACTTAGGCCATAAACTTCGTCCAGCATTGTCACCTTAAATTTAACAAGACCTTTGACTCTTGGCTCGCACGTTCAGATCAAGGCTATCCCCTATTCCTGTGAGCCCACTAAATTACATGGAGCGGACTACACTCCTGCGAACCCTTGATCAGTTAGGTTAAAATCACACATGACCAAACTACTCTAACATTCCTACAAACTCTTCTACACAGTATAACCTTTAACACACATTTATATATATAATCGAATTTAGCAAATCATTTGATTATAAGCGAATGCATTTTACATAGAATACAACGTTATATTCTCGTTTCTTACACAGTGCTATATATGCTGCACATTTCTTCGCTTTACATTTCGCCGCTTTTCTCCGTTTAATAATTACATACGTTCATTCTATTCAGCACGTTCTACTGTTCTTAAGCATTTCTATACATTTCTATATTAGCCCACTATGTATACGGGCTTCTCAATTCTAATGCATATTCTAAAGTGAATACAGATACATTTCCTATTACCTTGGTTACATCGGCTAACTTTATACTACAAATGCTATTTCACGTTAGATTCTACGTTTGCGTTATATGCTTGTGAATATGGTACAGATATACTTTTCATTCAAATTGCGCTCTCTCAGTTCCCCCCTTTGATGACCTCTAGTGGTCATCACTAAATGCAATTTGAATGACACCTTACACAGAACTAGTTACAAGATTCCCTCTTTTTATCGTTTCGAGAGCTCTTAAACTTTTATACTGTTGATCTTGTAAAGCAGCTAATCTCCTTTCTTGCTCTGTCATGGACCTTTGTAACCGGTTCGACCTATACCATTTGTACAGTTTCACTAACCCTAACAATGTGATTATGCAAATCAATATTATTAAAACAGGTTTCAATATGTACCACACAACACTTTTACCAAGGTTGGCAAACCAACTTCCAACCTTTCCTACTCCATGACCTACTTTTTCCCAAACATTTACTTTTGTTAAATCTTCGATTTCTTGGTGTATCTCTGTAATGTTCTGTATGACTTTCTCAAGAGGTTTTGAATTGTCTGGAATATAAGTACAACCTTCCTGGACCTTCGAAGCCTTGCAGACTCCGCCCTCTTTTGCTAGCAGAACATCTAAAGCAAGACGGTTCTGAAGAACCATTGCCCTAATCGACTGCATCTCTCCTTCTACTAGCATCAATGACCTTGCAGTACTTGCAGACAATCTATCTACAACTGTAGCTAGTCTACTGATCTTGACATCGTTAAGTATCAAACCTAACAGAGGAAACATTGCTCCAAATATGTCTCCAACTACCTCTGCATCTCCTACTTCTCTTTTCGCTCTTGTCGAAGCCTTTCCTTCTATGATCGCTAAATCCTTTGCATGATATATTTTGGGGAAGACAATTGCCAAATAACACGAACCATACCAATTGTCAGCCAGTTTTACATAGGCATTTCTTCCACATACAAAATATACATTAGGAATAGCTTGCATCCCTTTCATAAAATCCTTCGTATAGTACTCTAACCTAAAAGCATGTTCACAATTTACTTCACCTACAAATACACTCTCATAATATGTCTTGCTTCGAGTTAAACATAACTTTCCTTTCTGCGTTCTATCCAAAGCTATTGGACCATTGCTACCTTTCTTTTTGTGTGCCTTTTCTTCTTCGGTCCAATCAGTTTTCCACTGTCCTGACATTTTTAGAATCTTCTGCCTTCTGTACCGGTCATCTACTTGTCCTATAAACTTTTTCTCTACCTCTGACACTTTGCAAGTCAGATTATTTCTGCGTGCATATGAAGTATCTAGTGTATCCCAAGGAAGAAAGAATTTTGCTAATCTATCCTCCTTTTTATAATAGTCCCACTTATTCATTTGTTTATAATTCGGGACTTCAGGCAGTACCGAATCATAATTTGAAAAGTAGTACTCGAACCCTTCTCTACCATAAAATATACTGAGCAATAAACTACACGTTATCCCATAAGTCAGTGGGAGATGATGATATCTGATGCCTTCATCTACAGAAGCCGGCAATTGCATGCAAACATAACAATCTTTGGCCTCCATGGCATCAATATACTCGTACAATAACTTGGCATATGCGTTTGATCTAAAATTCCCCTGTGACTCGTCTACGTGTAACCTACGAGCTTCATCTGCCAGTAACGCCTTTTCACGGATCACATTGCTCTCCTCCTTCTTCCCAACAAGAGCAGGTTTCAAAGTCGTTACAGGCTTTACATCTGTTGTCTCTTTTTCACTTGCATGTCCTACTATGTATGATATGGTAACTACTGTAATAATGAGAAAAATTACTACTGCTATTAGTGTACCTACTATGCATTTGGCTTTTCGGTTTGGGTTGCCATTCTCCATGTTATCAAACAGCGTAGCTCTTTCTTTTTCGAGGAAAAGTTTTTCTTTTTCAAGTCTTTGTTTTGCTTTATTTGCTTTCTCAGTCTGTGAAGCGCTCTTAATCAACAAAAAGTCTCTTTTTCACAACAATGTCTTTTTATCTTCAGCAACAGACAACCCTAACCCTTCTCCGTCCTCTAAATGTAATCCCTAATTTTTTTCTTCTTTCCACTCGGCGCTAGGTTATCTTCTTCTTTATAGCTTAAATACAAAAGTCTTTATGCATCTAAAATTATTCTCGTACCTGCAGCTCTAATAACATGTTCCAATAACTCTAAACGAATGACTTTTTCTTCTTGTTCTGGTATTTGATGACCAAAAGTCGGAAACTCTAATCGATTTAGCACTAGATCTTTGATCCGACTTAGGTAAAGGGGAATGGGAAGTGTGAAAGTCAGTAGCCCCTCAGTCTCGATTCCAGGCGTCAACATCCATATCTCCACTGCCACAAATGGATCGAGATTGATCACCTTCACTTCTCTCACTCTCCCAGATCTCTGTCCCCAAGACATCTGCTAGATAAGTCCACTCTGGGGTGGCGTACCTTCGGCAGGGCACACGTACCCTCCTTGATCTTCTCGGACTCTCAGAGCCTGAGTCCGTAGTTTCTTCTTCTAGATCCGACTCTTCAGAGATCGGGACAAGGGTTCTCTCTTGATTTGCTTTTAAGCTTGGCCTTCTCCTTCTCTCCGGCCAACTAGCTTCGTCACTCCTTGTCCTCCTGCTCCTTGTTCTTGGACTTGTCTCTTGATCACTCACAGCTTGTTCGGTGT
Source organism: Lissotriton vulgaris (assembly GCF_964263255.1). Taxonomy (NCBI): domain Eukaryota; kingdom Metazoa; phylum Chordata; class Amphibia; order Caudata; family Salamandridae; genus Lissotriton; species Lissotriton vulgaris. The sequence continues at coordinate 1,486,479,254 of NC_141694.1, read as the reverse complement.
CTGATTCGAACTCCCAGTTACTCTCCTCTTCTGAGGCGACTTCGGTCTCACTGGTGTCCTGACCGTCATCAACCTGTTCCGACACAGGCTCAGCCTCTTCGATCACCTCTACAGCTTGGCTTTCCCCCTCTGTGGCTTCTCCGCTTTCCGCTGGATTCTCATCTGAGAGAGGAGCTGTTTCTTCCAGAGGTGTTGGCACTCTTCGGGTGTGTGAGGCGTGTATCCAGTTGGGCAAGCCTCCACACTTTACTGCAGTGTTCGTAACTAGTATGACCTGGAATGGTCCTCGCCAGCGCACGTCTAGACAGTTCTTCCTGACATGCTTCTTCACCAGGACCCAGTCCCCCGGACACAGGTCATGGCACAAGTCTTGTGCTGATGGAACCTCTGCAGCCTGGACCTGGAGGGACACAGAATGAATGGCATCAGATAGTCCCTTGCAGTAGTCCAAGATCAAATCGTCTGTGATGTTCAATAACGCTGCAGTCGGAACCGATGGCAATCTCATAGCTCTCCCCATTAGCACCTCGTGTGGAGAGAGACCTGTTCTTCTATCTGGTGTGCTACGTATGCTCATAAGAACCAATGGAAGTGCATCAGGCCAACTCAGGGATGTCGATGAACAAACCTTGGCGAGTCTGGATTTAATCGTGCTGTTGATTTGTTCTACAATCCCCGAGGCTTCTGGTCGATAACTACAATGGAGCTTCTGGTCTATACTTAAAGCTGAACATAGCATCTTCACTATTTCGCTATTGAAATGAGTTCCTCTGTCCGATTCCAAAGAGGCTGGCACCCCAAACCTCGGTATCAACTCTCTAAGCAACAATTTTGCTACTGTAAGTGTATCGCACCTACGTGTAGGGTAAGCTTCAACCCATCTAGAAAATATACAGACAATCACTAAAACGTATCTGAGTCTATTGCATTTGGGCATTTCGATAAAGTCCAGTTGCATTCTATTGAAAGGCCCCCCAGACCTCCCTATGTGACTCAACGTGACTGGTGTTCTCTTTCCTACGTTTAGTTGCTGACAGATCGCACAACGCTGACATACTGCTTCTGCCGCTACTCTAAATTTCGGATTAAACCACGTTTGTCTGAATACTCTCACCATAGCATCTCTACCTATGTGTGCTGATCCATGCAATTTCCTTGCCATTGGACTAACAAGTTCGTTCGGTAAAACTGCTCTCCCATCTGCAGAAATCCAAAAATTCATTTCACTTTTGGTACATCCAGCTGTTTCCCAGCCCTTCTTTTCAGAATCTGGTGCATTTTCCTGAACACACTTCAATTCGTCCCACGTATCTACAGTGTCTAACAACATAGTTAACTCAGTTCTTTCTTGTATTCCCCCCACTTCTACATTGGTGTGAGAATATCCCTGTTCCGCACAATAGCGTGCTACTTCATCGGCATATCTGTTGCCTTGCGACACAAAGTCTGTATTCTTTGTGTGCGCGGCGCATTTGACAACCGCTATGGCTGTCGGACCTTGCAATGCCTCTAACAATAATCTCACGAATTCTCCATTCCTAATGGGAGAACCCGAGGAGGTCATGTAACCTCTTTGAGACCATAACTGCCCGTAATCGTGAACTACCCCGAAACCATACTGGCTATCGGTGTATATGGTGACTCGAATTTTGTTACCTGCTAAACAGGCACGCGTCAAAGCAATAATTTCAGCTACCTGAGCGGAATGTACTCCTTCCAGGCAAGCGGCTTCCACAACTCTGGTAATAGTACAAATTGCATATGCTGCTCTCAGCTGACCGATATCGTCTCTTACGCATGAACCATCAACAAAGAATATTTCATCGGGGTCAGTCAATGGCTCATCTACGATATCTGGTCTCGGTTTGGTGCATAGTTCAGTCACATCAAGGCAGTCATGATCTGTACAAATTTCATCATCAATCTCATTTGGAAGTGGCATCAAAGTAGCAGGATTCAAGACAGAGCATCTCTTTAGGGTCACATTCTCGGCAGCCAATATGACTTGCTCATAGCGTGTGAGCCTGCTATTCGTCAGATGCTGAGTCTTAGTCCTGGTCATTAACAATTCCACAGAATGCGGTACGTACACCACTAACTGATGTCCCATAACCACATTTTCACATCTTTCAATGCTGACACCCGTTGCAGCAACGGATTTGAGACATCCGGGCAACGCTGCGGCTACTGGATCTAATGTAGCCGAAAAGTAAGCAACTGGCCTACGCGCATTTCCATGTATCTGGGCCAAAACTGCTAAAGCACAACCTTCTCTTTCGCAGCAATAAAGCAAGAATGGTTTTTCGTAATCAGGCATTCCTAAAGCCGGGGCACGACACAAGTCCTCCCTCAGCTGCAAAAACGCCATCAAACAATCTTTGTCCCATGGTACCGGATCACTCACTCCTTTGTGCGTCAGTTGTAGTAACGGTTTTGCCTTCAGTGAAAAGTTGGCTATCCACTGTCGACAATAACCGACCATGCCTAGAAACATCCTGACTTCTCTTTGTGTTTTAGGCGCGTTCATTTTCATGATCGCCTCTATTCTGTCTGGAGACACCTTCCGTTTTCCCTTTTCAATCCTATGGCCCAAGTATTGCACTTCAGTCAGACAATACTGCAATTTACTTGGAGACACCTTGTGTCCGTTCTCGGCCAAGTGATTTAGTAAGGTGATGGTGTCTACCTTGCAAGCTTCCTCAGTTTCTGACGCCACTAGGAGGTCGTCTATGTACTGGACCAGAACCGAATTCTTGGGCAGTGCTAGACTTTCAAGATTTTTCTTCAGCAGCTGGTTAAAAATCGATGGGCTTTCTGTATACCCCTGGGGAATACGACACCATGTTAAAACGCGATTTTCCAGCTTAAAAGCGAACAGATACTGGCTCTCCTCATCTAAAGGAATCGAAAAGAAAGCCTGGCACAAGTCTATCACTGTGAACCATTCAGCTTGGAACGGTATCTGAAACAATATCACTGATGGATTCGGTACCACTGGACAACATGAAACAACAATATTATTAATCTTCCAAAGGTCCTGCACTATTCTGTATTTCCCACTAGGCTTCTGCAAACCCATAATCGGGGAGTTACATGGACTTCCCACGATCTCCTTCAGTATTCCTTGTTTAATCATGGATTCGATCACAGGCTTTATTCCTGCAATCGTCTCCGGTGTCAACTTATATTGTGGTGTTCTGGGATATTCGGCATTGGGTTTTACCATGATCTTTACCGGTTCTACCCCGTTGATCAGTCCTATTTCTTCTCCAGTAAAATCCCACACCTCAGCTGACACTGTCTCCTTCAAGTCCTGTGGAAGCTCCTCCACCGTTAAGGTAGGTTACAGTTCCACGCATCCCTGCGAGTTTACAACCTTAAAATCGGCATCATCATCGTTAGTCTGCACTTCTACTCCTTCAGGTGTGCAATATATGGTGCAATTTAGTTTACACAACAGATCTCTTCCTAGCAAACACACAGGGCTAGAATCACAGATCACAAACTGATGTTCATCACTGTACTTCCCTATCTTTACTGACACTGGTTCTGTCAGAGGATTTGTCATTCTCCTATTTGCGACTCCTACCACCTGAATCGTTTCTCCCGACATTGGCAGACCTGGGACTACCGCTGATCTCAGAGTGGATCGAGTGGCCCCCGTATCCACCAAAAAGGTCGTAGGACATCCAGCCACTTCAGCCTCTACATATGGTCCTCTCTGGTCTACCTCCAGGGCTGCTCCTAGAGTACAGCCTTCTTCCCTATTCACTCGTTGCCCCGTAAGAGGATCAACGTAGTAGCATTCTTCTCCTCCTACGAACAATGGCATTTGTCTATAGGTTTTCCCTCCATTTGCAATGCGAGGCGGTTGAGGGAACGGGGCTCGAGGAGTCTGAGTCCCCCCTTTGACAAACTTTCCCTTCGGGACTGCTGCTCCCTTAACCACGTTGTTCTGAACCTCATCCTCCTCTTGTTCTAATTCCCCCGTCTCGACATTATAGGGACACTCGCGTCTCCAATGTCCCACCTCGTTACACTGATGGCACCTCGTTGTCTTTTTCAGTGTCGCGATATCTACCCTCGGTCTCGGTCTTTCCTCCTCATCTCTGCTTTTATTATTCTGTTTCTTTCCTAGTGTTCCTGTTCCCTGTTGCCGCTGTCCACCCTTTCCGGCTGACTGCATCTGCACCAACATCAGCTTTTCCTTAAGTTTCTTTGCCTTCGAATCTATTTCATCGCTACAGTACCTTGCATACCTTAGAATCTCATCTAAAGGTTTGTTTTGCCAACAGATCAAATGCTGTTGAATCATTAAGCTTATGTCTGGTCTCAATCCTAGGACAAACTTCGACACAAACTGTCCTATGTCTTTGGGATCCATCACGTCCAACCCACTGTACTGTTTGAATGCTTTCAGCAATCTCTCATAGAACTCGTGAACGGTCTCTTTAGGCTCCTGAGTTGTTCGATCTATCTTAACCCAGTCTATGTCCTGCACCGGCACTTTCTCCTTTAACCATGCTATTACCCTCTCGTATTTTTCCATGACTCTCTCTGATGGGCCATTCGTCCGGGCATCCCTATCGGGTTCACAAATGGGCCATTCGACACTAAGTTTGCATGCCGTCCACAAATCTCCGGGTACTACGATATCAAACAAGGTGTTCAAGTCGACCCACAGCACCTTAGAGATCTTCACGAACCTCTCTACCTGCTTATACCACTCAACGGGGTTCTCTCTTAGCTTTGGAAAGGAATTGGTAAATGCCGCTAAATCCCCCCTACTCCAGGGCACATGCACGTAGCTTCCGTTCGCGATTTCTCGCAAAGGGAAAGCTTCCATTCGCATTAGCTCTCCATCCGGGGACCTCGCAAGTGTACTCCTTCTGACGGATCCCCTCTTGGACCATCTTTCCTCCCATTTATCCAAATTCCTCCACAATCTGATACTCAGGATCAGTTCCTTTATGTGTATTTTCAGCCCAATCGTCCTACGCTCATCTAGATCCTGATCCGTGCAATTTAGCCTATGGTTACCCTGTAACGCTTTAGTTCGTGATAGGTCTATCATATACCTGTTTGCCAAATTAGATAAATTTTCATGAGCTGACCTCGCTTTCCGAGTAACATCCTTAGACATAAACAGTATTTCATCCGGTTCATAAAGCTCTATCCTTTCCATTGGTACTGTGCCGTCTATTATTTCCTCCAAGTCTGATTTCAAACTCATTACATCGAGCCGTTTTGCTTTTATCTCAGCTCTCAGTACCTCACTCCTAGGTTGTTCGTTTCCATCCCTCTCATCCCCACTACGCGCCCTACGTCTAGGCACAGGTGAGTTATGAGGCGTCCTTCTTGTTTCTCTTTGTTCCCACCTCTCTAGATCCCAAGCTTTCCCATCTTCCCTTGGGGTGTGGTGGAACAATGATCTATTCCCCATCACTACATTCTGTCTTTTCGGCTCGATCTCTTTAGATGCAAGATAGGATCCCCCGTTCTGCTCTATATCACTGCAACTCCCTTGCTGTCTGGTGTCGCTCAATAAACGATAAGGTCCTTCACGGTCCTCCATGTTCCCGCGATCTCGTCCGTGATCACCGGATGCATGGCGAGACGCTTCGCGACTCCCTATATTCTCATGACTCCAATGTCGCACATTTTCGCCCGGGGCATGGTGAGTGCACCTGAAATTCTCTCGGTACTCCTGCGTCTTTCGTTCTCCCTCACTAAGGATGAGGCGAGGCACTCCCCCACACCCTGCACTCCTGTCGTCGCACACTTGCCTACTGCCACTGGTGGTATGGCAAGTATCTCCTTTGCTTCCTTGACTCCCTCCCTCCCACTCCGGGCTGCTTTCGCCAGCTCCGCAGTGAGAGAGGATCCTGTTATCCTGATCTCTCCATTCTGCTTCTGTTTCTAATCTTTTATTCTGAGTCTCTTCGGCATCATCCCATTCTTTCAAATACTCCCTTAATTCCTTAAAGGTTTTCGGTTTCGGTCCCCTCAAATCCATCTGTCCTCTCTGACCCCCCTGTTCTATCCAGGGACCCGTTGCGGAATCCAATGGGGTACTCCGACTCTTTGGTCCTAGCAACTGCCTTTGGGAATTGATCGTATTATTCCTACTTTCCATCTCTGCCCTTTCCCTGTCCCATCGTGCCTGTTCCTCCTGCTGGGCTCCCTCTGGGTTGTAGATTGACACTATAGGACCTATGGTAACAGGTACTTGTAGAGCATCCGGCAATTGATACGACCTTGCGCACTGCGTTTCTGGTACCTTCTGGACCACGAATCTTCCTACTACTCTCTGTACGGGACTAGATTGAGGTATTTCCTCACCTTTCTTGGGGTCCCACTCTGTTACTGGGAGCGGTTTATATTCCCCCCACCTAGCTCCGTCCCCTCGCTGTAGTTCGGGACTTTCGGCTTCTCTGTTGTACGGAGGTGGTCTATCCAATAATAGCCTCTCTATCAGATCCTCATCTGGCTCGCTATCCTCATCTTCCTCTAGAGGTTTCTTTTCTCCCGTAGTTTCTAGCATTGTGAACAGTTTGTCTGCTTCTATCTTTTGCACCCTCCACTTTTTAGCTTCATCGTCCCATTTAGCATCCTGCACTGCTTTTACCGATCGTCTCACTCTTTCTTGGAGCCTATTCAAGCTCTTTTCGTGTGCTGCTCTAAACCATGCACTAAGGGCTTCGAACTGTGTTGGCCTCGGTAGAGGTCTCGTTGCGAGCATTACCGCTTTCAGTTGGTTCAATACTTCTAACTTAAACGTCCCGTATTTCGGGAACGTCAGTTCCTTATTCCCTTCCGTTAGCTTATTCCACTCGGAGACTCGGAGATCCATAGTATTGAGTGTAAGCCTACATTCACTGCCATATAATAAGCTGGTGTGCCTTCTGGTGGAGCTTCTTCTCCTGCATACAAGTTTCTTCTATCTCTCCTAAAGATCGCCCTTAAATGCTTAAAACACTTCATTTTCAAGAATCTACGATTTTCCTCTTAATTCTCTTCCCTATTTACTTCCCGATGACAACCACCAATCCCTATGCGGCTCTCGCTAATCAGCCTATCCCAGCGCGGTTCTACACTAACCGGCCAATCTCAGCGCGGCTCTACGCTGACGTCACTCGTCCCCTCTGCAGCAGTTCCCCTCCTTTCTCAGCTCGTCTCGCGGTCTTGCATGCGTCTCATTCATACACCGAAAAATGACTACTTCCGTCCAAGCGATCACTTTTCTTGACTGTACGTCCACAGTCTAACTGTAATTGTCACCTCAACTGACGAGACGTCTTCCTCTCACTTCAGACGCTCGCCTTAACTGATAGGTTACTTACACACAGTAAACGTACGACCAGCGTCCGTTACTCATACACTCACTCTTACACTCCCCCTATCATCGGTCCTGCGGGCGATCAATGGTACCTCATGACTTCCTTTACAATGGTAGACAATTACTCTGGGTGTTCGATACACCCGAACCACTTAAGCCCTTCTCTGGATCTTAAGATTTTATCCGGTTGCGCGCGCTCACAACCTTCCCTCAATCACACTACAGGCATTCAACTCCGCTTGACATTACAACACAGGTACAACATAAAACACCGCAATCTGGCAACGCATGACCCTTATACTCACTCTCGACCGACTCTGCTGCTTTTCTCTCGACGCACCGTCAGCACCTTCTTCGGCAGGGATTCTTCTTCTGGTCGTCGATGACTAGGGACCTTGGGGTAATCTAGACCTGACCTAGGTTGTCTTCCTCAAGAAGAAAACCATCTTTCTCTGCTACCAACTGCGGGAATGAGATTTTGATATCTTTTCTGATCACTTTGATACTTATCTCATTCTTCAAATTTGGATCGATTATTATCTGTCATTGAGTAAAAGACAAACCCCGCATAAGTTAGATCAACCCCATAGACTGACGCAACTCTGAAGAACCACTTACATCTGATAAAGTTTAAAAAGTTTAATATAAAATCAGAATAAGTTGCATATACAATCCTCTCAGGATAAGATTCAATAAGTATACAGTAACTAAAAGGAACATAAATTCCCTAAAGAACCTAAGTCTACAAAAGAATACAATCAATATCAATTCCAATATCAGCAGATTAAAAAGCATAGACACAAAGTGGATCCGTTGCGTCATCTATAAAAAGAGAATAAACAAGTTAAATCTGTCCCTACTCTATGCTAGGTGACATCCCTACTTCGCAAGTTCCTTACCTAAAAAAAGGTGTCAGCAGTTTGACTTCCAAAGAAGTTCAAACTCTCTTAGCCTCTAATGGTAACTTATGTTAAGAAGCAGTACCCTCTCTGCCTACCCATCCGCTCTCTAAGGGTCCTCGGCCTACTGCTCTCTTGCGTTCTGCTCTTCTGCGCTCGCTCCTACTGTGCTGCTTTTCTCCCCAGGGTGCTGTCCCTAAATACACAATCACAGTATGGGTGGAACGCCCCTTGACGCCCACCACGTACATGATCTCATTTCTGGGTTTTTCCATAGCTTCATCTCTTCGCGTCGTCCGTTAAGTTGACCTTTCTTCTTGGGCGCCATCTTCGTCTTCGTGCTGGTGACTTCATTGACATTCCAGTTGACACTTTCAGAGCAAAGTCTATCACCTCAACAGAACTCTATTCTTTACGATTGTGATCATAACCTCCTTTGGTCCTGTGAACGGTCATTTCTAAACAAGACTCCAAATTCCAAGCGCCTCTTATCTCACTTAGGCCATAAACTTCGTCCAGCATTGTCACCTTAAATTTAACAAGACCTTTGACTCTTGGCTCGCACGTTCAGATCAAGGCTATCCCCTATTCCTGTGAGCCCACTAAATTACATGGAGCGGACTACACTCCTGCGAACCCTTGGTCAGTTAGGTTAAAATCACACATGACCAAACTACTCTAACATTCCTACAAACTCTTCTACACAGTATAACCTTTAACACACATTTATATATATAATCGAATTTAGCAAATCATTTGATTATAAGCGAATGCATTTTCCATAGAATACAACGTTATATTCTCGTTTCTTACACAGTGCTATATATGCTGCACATTTCTTCGCTTTACATTTCGCCGCTTTTCTCCGTTTAATAATTACATACGTTCATTCTATTCAGCACGTTCTACTGTTCTTAAGCATTTCTATACATTTCTATATTAGCCCACTATGTATACGGGCTTCTCAATTCTAATGCATATTCTAAAGTGAATACAGATACATTTCCTATTACCTTGGTTACATCGGCTAACTTTATACTACAAATGCTATTTCATGTTACAGATTCTACGTTTGCGTTATATGCTTGTGAATATGGTACAGATATACTTTTCATTCAAATTGCGCTCTCTCAGATGCGACTTTAAAAAATATGTTTATTTCTTATTGCGTTTTCCCTAGCACACAGAGTTCATTAATTTTTTTTCTTCTCCTTCCTTCATCCCCACTCTTCTCAATCACAGGAGAGAATGTTTATTAAGCAGGTCACTGTCTGTTTTTTTAATTGTATGAAATTAATGACGGGTGCATAAGCTTAACGGGCAGAAAAACGATCACAAGCGTTTTTGTTGTATGCAACTGGGATCTTGAGCAACCTCTCCACCTATATGAGCAACCAATTGAAGGCTGTGGCGGGGGTGGTCTGTAGTGGGCAGCACAGCCCACTATGACTGTTACATCCCTGCCCAAGGTCTGCCCCCAAGTCCCGGAAGCCACGAGGGTCCCTGGGCTGTTACGATGAGGTAAATATGGGAGGTCCATCAGCTGCTACTTGGAAGTAGCGGGTGGGTGGTAGAGAGTGACTGGCGACCAAGAACCGAGGAATATGTGTATGGTGTATACCTTGGCAGGATCAGGATGCTGCACTTAGAATATTGTTTTCCTAAACAGTAATTATTTTCCTAAAACATTATGCCCTCTCGCCATATGTAATTGGATAAGAGGAGAATGGAGAAGTAGTGAATCCAAAAAGAGACCTATTTGTGGCACTGAGAGGATTTTAATAGGGGTCACTAATGACCATTTGCCCCCGGGTGGCAAGGAATCAGTGAAGTCCCCACATTTGCTATTAGTTCTCAGAAGTATTTTTCTATCGAAACGACCCATGTGGGAGTCTGGGTTAGTGGCCTTAAAATATTACAGTAAACAACGATTTGCCCTGGCACATTTGAGTTGTGTGAGAGGCCAACATGGCAGAGCTGCTGTTGACTCCAGATTGCATGACCTGGGTGAGGATGGGAACAGATCCCAACCCTTGGGATTTCTGAGCAGCGCGTTGGGTTGTGTGTCGTGGTGTGTATGAACAATATAAAGCCTATTGGCTTTGTCATTGCTTGTCCCATGTGACTTTCCAGATTCGATCTGTATATTGCAAGGTTTCATTATTGCTGTGGATGCTTTTGTTACAGATATTCGCTGCCTCGAAGGCGTGGGTAGCAGTAGTTCTGCAGAAGGTGGTAACATTCATTTTTCTTTCCTTTCACTCATCTCGAGTTTGTTTCAGGTCGTGAGAAAGTGCCAGGCTCATCATGAAACCCCTCCCTTTTCTTATCTAGCTTACCAGTTTGAAAGAGTCAGTCTGCCACGTGAGTACTCTGGCTGCCAAACACCACCCGTGGGTGAAGGCTGTTGTAGTATTTTCCTGGCACCGAACTCTGATCAAATCTAACATCTTGCAGGCACTCACATATCACTCTTGTGTATTCATCGCCCTGCCTCACTGAGCCAGAAGAGAGCGCCATTTCTAGCAAGAACAAAAATAGTTTATCTGCTTCTAAAGGTCATTATGAGGAACTTGCAGCCAATTGACTTGGAAATCTGGGTTTGCCAACTCTGTTCTGGAGTGTTTTTTTATCGACTGAAAGTGGCTGGACATCCTCCCGAGCGGTGGTTAGGGCCACAGCGGTGACGCACATAAATGCCCCGGCGCTTACTATGTCCATTTAAAGCCTTTTGGGCCTCTTTGCCCTGCCAACCAGCAGAACAGTTTGTTCCTTCCAGTTCTGATGGGCAAAAGACCATTTTTGACAGGTACTAAAAAACGCCAAAAGCAAGAGGTGTAAATGATACAAAAACATAAGAGCGAATTTATGTCCCTGTTGCTGTAATTTAGTTGTAATATGTCATTAAGGCAATATGGAGAATAACGACTCATCGTGTGCTGTAATCACAGCATGAAATGATACAAATCAAATTATACAAAGCCATCTGAAACAAATAAGGACAAAGCCAGTGGTTTTGGTCTTTGTGTTGTTTGGCAGAGAAGAATACACTTATGGGCAGTCATAGATCACAAATAGTATTCGTTGACTATCACAGCCACAGGCTCCAATGTCACAGAGCAGAAAACACACAGGCATACATGCATAGAGACAAACAGAGGGGCACCTGTTTCCGAAGTTTAACAGAGCTACTTGCTCCGGTGCATGGAAACACATGTGCGACCTCTGTCCACATGCACCAACTGATGTACAACTGAGAGAGCGCAAATTTGAATGAAAATTATGTATAGGGCATATTTACAAGCACATTGAATAACGTAGGAATGAAACGTATATCGGAATGTGAAATTGACGCTTATAGCATATAGATAACCGATATAATCCAAAGTAATATAGGAAATGTAACTGTATTCACTTTAGGACATGTATTAGATTTAGAAGGCCCGTGTATGTAGTAGGCTGATATAGAGATGATATAGAAATGCTTACGAAATATAGAACGAGCAAAGTAGAATTCATGTACGTGTGTAACCTTAATGGAGAAGCGGCGAAGAAATGAAACGTGAAGAAAAATGTAGAACATGTATAAAACGATATAGCGAATGAGAATATAAAGTTATGCTTTACGTAGTTTACATTCTATGTAAAATGTCTTCAAGTATAATCAAGACTTTTGCTAAATACGAATATATAAATGTGTGTTAAAGGTTATACTGTGTAGAAGGTTTTTTTGTGAAAATGTTAGAAAGGTTTAGGTCATTTGTGATTCTAACCAGACTGACCAAGGGTTAGCAGGAGCACAGTCTGATGTATATAATTTAGCGGACTTACAGGAGTCGTAAATAGCTTGATGTGGACGTGAGAGCCAAGAAGTCTAGCACTTGTTAGATTTAAGGTGACAACGCTGGACAAGGTTTATGGCCTGAACGTGATGAGAAGCGCTTAGAATTTGAAACTTGTTTTTGAATGACCATTCACAGGACCTAGAAGGTCAAAGAATGGCAGTTGTAAGTTAAAGTCTTGTTTAAGTTCATATGATTTCTGATCTGAAAGTGTCAATTGAAATTGCCAATAAGAAGATGAAGATGACATCTAAAGAAGAAAGGTCAACTTAACGGACGACGAAAGAGATGAAGCAATGGAAGAAGCCAGAAGCTGACATCATCGGGGAAAGTCCGTGGTGGGCGTCAAGGGGCGTTCCACCCACACTGTGATTGTGTATTTTAGGGACAGCACCCCGGGGAGGAGGTAGCAATTAGCAATTGGAGATTAGGAACAGCAAGGGAATTGCTCAAGAGAGAAGGGCAAGGGTAGATGACTTGAGCAGATGCACTGAGAGAGATCAGAGCGCAAGAGAGCAGTAGGCCGAGGACCCTTAGAAGAACGGATGGGTAGGCAGAAAGGGTACTGCTTCTTAGACTTAAGTTACCTTTAGAGGCTAAGAGAGTTTGAACTTCTTTGGAGGTCAAACTGCTGACACCTTTTTAGGGAAGAAACTTGCGAAGTAGGGATGTCACATAGTATAGAGTAGGGACAGAGATAACGTGATACTTTTATCTTTCTGTAGATGACGCCAAGGAACCACTTTACATCAAAGCTTTAAATTGCTGAATGTGGAATTGATTTTGTATTCTTTTGTATACTTTGATCCTGAGTGGATTGTATCGCATATAAATTTGACTTTTATATAAAACTTTTAAACTTTATTAGTTGTAAGTGGTTCTTCGGAGTGGCGTCAGTTAATGGGGTTTGTCTAAACCTATACAGGGGTTGTCTTTTACTCAATGACAGATACTAGCGGTCCAAAACAGATGAATGAGATAAGTTATTAAATTGATCATAAATTGATATCAAAATCTCATTCCCCGCAGTTGGTAGCAGAGAAATGATGGTTATCTTCTTGAGGAAGACGACCTAGGCCAGGTTTAGTTTACCCCAAGGTCCCTAGTCATCGACGACCAGAAGAAGAATTGCAGCCGAAGACGGTGCTGACGGTGCGACGAGAGAAAAGCAGCAGAGTCGGTCGAGAGTGAGTATAAGGGTCATGCGTTGTAAGATTGCGGTGTTTTATGTTGTTCCTGTGTTGTAATGTCAAGCGGAGTTGAATGCCTGTAGTGTGATTGAGGGAAGGTTGTGAGCGCGCGCAACCGGATGAAATCTTAAGCTCCAGGGAAGGACTTAAGTGGTTCGGGTGTATCGAACACCCAGAGTAATTTGTCTACCATTGAAAGGGGGTCATGAGGTACCATTGATTTTCCCGACAGACCGATGATAGGGGGAGCGTAAGAGTGAGTGAATGAGTAGCGGACGCTGGTCGTACGTTTACTGTGTGTAAGTAACCTATCAGTTGAGACGATCGTCTGACCGTAAGAGGGAAGACGTTTCGTCAGTTGAGGTGACAATTACAGTTAGACTGTGGCCGTACAGTCAGAGAAAAGTGATCGCTTGGACGGAAGTAGTCATTTTTCAGTGTATGAATGAAAACGCATACGAAATCGTGAGACGGGTTGAGAAAGAAGGAGAATTGCTGCAAGTGGGAACGAGTGACGTCAGCATAGAACCGAGCTGAGATTGGTTAGTTTGTCAGACGTCAGCGAAGAGTCGCACTGAGATAGGCCGATTAGCAAGAGCCGCGTAGGGATTGGTTGGTTGGTTGTCCTCGGGACGTAAACAAGGAAGAGTAAGAGGAAAATTGTAAATTATCGAAAATGAAATGTTTTAAGAGTTTAAGGGCACTCTTTAGGAGAAATAGAAGAAACTTATATGCCGGAGAAGAAGCTCCACCAGAAGGCACACCAGTTTATTATATGGCAGTAAATGTAGGCTTGCACTCGATATTATGGATTTCCGAGTGGAATAAGCTGACTGAAGGGAATAAGGAACTGGCGTTTCCGAGATTCGGAACGTTTAAGCTAGATGTGTTGAACGAACTAAAAGCGGTAATGCTTGCAACAAGACCTCTACCGAGGCCAACACAGTTCGAAGCACTTAGTGTATGGTTTAGAACAGCACACGAAAAGAGCGTAAAGAGGCGCCAAGAAAGAGTGAGACGATCAGTAAAGGCAGTACAGGATGCCAAATGGGATGATGAAGCTAAGAAGTGGAGAGTACAAAAGATAGAAGCAGATAAACTGTACCCGATGCTAGAAGTTACGGGAGAAAAGAAACCTCTAGAGGAAGAAGAGGAAAGCGAGACAGAAGAGGACTTGATAGAGAGGCTATTGACAGATAGACCACCTCCGTACAGCGGAGGGGCCGCAAGTCCCATATTACCACAAGAGGACGGAGCTAGATGGGGGGAATATAAATCGATCCCAGTAACAGAGTGGGATGCCAAGAAAGAGGAGGAAGTACCTCAATCTAGTTCCGAACAGAGAGTAGTGGGAAGATTCGTGGTCCAGAAAATGCCAGAAACGCAACATGCAAGGTCTTATCAAATGCCGGATGCCCTACAAGTACCGGTTACCATAGGCCCTATTGTGTCAATCTATAACCCGGAAGGGGTCCAGCAGGAGGAACAGGCACGATGGGACAGGGAAAGGGCAGAGATGGAGAATAGGAATACCATGATGAATCCTCAGAGACAGATATTAGCACCGAGGAGTCGGAGTACTCCATTAGATGCAGCAACAGGTCCCTGGGTAGAACAAGGGGGTCAAAGAGGGCCAATGGACTTAAGGGGACCAAAACCGAAAACCCATAAGGAATTAAGGGAATACCTGAAAGAATGGGATACTGCCGAAGAGGCTCGGAATAAAAGTTTAGAAACAGGAGCAGAGTGGAGAGATCAGGATAACCGGATCCTCTCACATTGTGGAGCTGGCGAAAGCAGCCCGGAGTGGGAGAGAGGGAGTCAGGAAAGCAGAGGAAATAATTGTCCTACTATTAGCGGCAATAGGCAAATGTGCGACGACAGGAGTACTGGGTGTGGCGAAGTGCCTCGCGTCACCTTTAGTGAAGGAGAACAAAGGACGCAGGAGTACCGTAATACTTTCAGATGCACTCACCATACCCCGGGTGAAACAGTACAACATTGGAATCACGGGAACATGGAGAGTCGTGAAGGGTCTCGCCATGCATCCGGTGAGCGCGAGCGAAGTCATGACAATGTAGGGAGTCGCGAAACGTCTCGCCATACTTCTGGTGATCAGGATCGAGATCGTGGGAGCATGGGGAGCCATGAAGGACCTTATCGTTTATTGAGCGACACCAGACAGCAAGCGAGTTACAGTGATGTTGAACAGAACGGTGGATCCTATCTCGTATCTGGAGAAACCGGGCCAAAAAGGCGCAGTGTAGGGATGGGGAATGGAGTAATGTTCCACCACACCCCACGGGAAGATGGAAATGCTTGGGATCTAGAGAGATGGGAACAAAGAGATGGAAGGAAAACTCCTCATAACTCACCTGTGTTCAGGCGTAGGGCGCATAGTGGAGATGAGAGGGGTATGAGCGAACCACCTAGGACTGACATACTGAGAGCTGAAATAAAAGCAAAACGGCTCGATGTAATGAGTTTAAAGTCAGACCTAGATGAAATAATTGATGGCACAGTGGCAATAGAGAGATTAGAATTGTACGCACCAGATGAAATATTGTTTTTATCCAAGGATGTTACTCGGAGGGCGAGGTCAGCTCATGAAAATTTATCGAATTTAGCAAATAGATATATGATAGACCTATCACGAACTAAAGCTTTACAGGGTAACCATAGGCTAACTTGCTCGGATCAGGATCTGGATGAGCGTAGAACGATCGCGCTGAAGGTACACATAAGGGAATTGGTTCAGAGTATTAGAATATGGAGAGATCTGGATAGATGGGAGGAAAGATGGTCTAAGAAAGGATCCGTAAGAAGGAGTTCACTTACAAGGTCCCCGGATACAGACCTAATGCGAATGGAAGCATTCCCTTTGCGAGAAATCGCGAACGGAAATTACGTTCACGTACCTTGGAGTAGGGGGGATTTGGCGGCATTTACCAATTCCTTCCCAAAGCTTAGAGAAAATCCCGTCGAGTGGTACAAGCAGGTAGAAAGGTTCGTGAAGATCTCGAAGGTACTGTGGATTGATTTGAACACATTGTTCGATATCGTAGTACCCGGAGATTTGTGGACGGCATGTAAGCTTAGTGTTGAATGGCCTACTTGTGAGCCTCCGAGAGACACCCGGACGAATGGTCCATCAGTCAGAGTCATGGAGAAATACGAAAGAGTCATAACATGGCTGAAAGAGAAAGTGCCAGTACACGATATAGACTGGGTTAAGATAGATCGAACTACTCAGGAACCTAAAGAGACAGTTCATGAGTTCTATGAGAGATTACTGAGAGCATTCAAGCAGTACAGTGGGTTAGATGTAATGGATCCTAAGGACATAGGACAGTTTGTGTCGAAGTTTGTTTTAGGATTAAGACCAGACATAAGCCTGATGATACAACAACATCTAATCTGTTGGCAGAACAAGCCTTTAGATGAAATTCTGAGGTATGCAAGGTACTGTAGTGACGAGATAGATTCGAAGGCTAAGAAACTCAAGGAGAAGTTAATGCTGGTACAAATGCAAGCAGCTGGAAAGGGTGGACAACGGCAACAGGGAACAGGAGCGCAAGTAAAGAAACAGAATAATCAGAGCAGAGATGAGGAAGAAAGACCGAGACCGAGAATGGATATTGCGACACTGAAAAAGACAACTAGATGTCATCAGTGTAACGAAGTGGGACATTGGCGACGCGAGTGTCCTTACAATGTTGAGACAGGGGAATTAGAACAAGAGGAGGAAGAGGTACAGAATAACGTGGTTAAGGGAGCCGCAGCCCCGAAGGGAAAGTTTATCAAAGGGGGGACTCAGACTCCTCGAGCCCCGTTTCCTCAACCACCTCGGATTACAAATGGAGGGAAAACCTATAGACAAATGCCATTGTTTGTAGGAGGAGAAGAATGCTATTACGTTGATCCTCTTACAGGGCAACGAGTAAACAGGGAGGAAGACTGTACTCTAGGAGCAGCCTTGGAAGTAGATCAGAGAGGACCATACGTAGAGGCTGAAGTAGCTGGATGTCCTACAACCTTTTTGGTAGATACGGGTGCTACTCGATCTACGTTGAGATCAGCGGTAGTCCCAGGTTTGCCAATCTCGGGAGAGACGATTCAGGTGGTAGGAGTCGCAAACAAGAGGATGACGAATCCTCTGACAGAACCAGTGTCAGTAAAGATAGGGAATTACAGTGACGAACATCAGTTTGTGATCTGTGATTCTAGCCCTGTGTGTTTGCTGGGAAGAGATCTATTGTGTAAACTGAATTGCACAATACATTGCACACCTGAAGGAGTAGAAGTGCAGACCAATGATGAGGATGCTGATTTTAAGGTTGTAAATTCACAAGAGTGCGTGGAACTATATCCTACCTTAACAGTGGAGGAACTTCCACAGGATTTGAGAGAGAAAGTGTCAGCTGAGGTGTGGGATTTTACTGGAGAAGAAATAGGACTGATTAAAGGAGTAGAGCCAGTAAAAATCTTGGTAAAACCCAATGCTGAGTATCCAAGAACACCACAATACAAGTTGACTCCAGAGACGATTGCAGGAGTAAAGCCTGTGATCGAATCCATGATTAAACAGGGAATACTGAAGGAAATCGTGGGTAGTCCATGTAACTCCCCGATTATGGGTTTGCAGAAGCCTAGTGGAAAATACAGAATAGTGCAGGATCTTCGGAAGATTAATAATATTGTTGTCTCATGTTGTCCAGTGGTACCGAATCCATCAGTGATATTATTTCAGATACCGTTCCAAGCTGAATGGTTTACAGTGATAGATTTGTGCCAGGCTTTCTTTTCGATACCTTTAGACGAAGAGAGTCAGTATCTTTTCGCTTTTAAGCTGGAAGATCGCATCTTAACATGGTGTCGTATCCCTCAGGGGTATACAGAAAGCCCATCGATCTTTAACCAGTTATTAAAACGAAATCTTGAAAGTCTAGTACTGCCCAAGAATTCGGTTCTAGTCCAGTACATAGACGACCTCCTAGTTGCGTCAGAAACTGAGGAAGCTTGCAGAGAAGACACCATAACCTTGTTAAATCACTTGGCCGAGAACGGACACAAGGTGTCTCCAAGTAAATTGCAATATTGTAAGACTGAAGTGCAATACTTGGGCCATAGGATTGAAAAGGGAAAGCGGAAGGTGTCTCCAGACAGAATAGAGGCGATCATGAAAATGAACGCGCCTACAACACAAAGAGAAGTCAGGATGTTTCTAGGTATGGTCGGTTACTGTCGACAGTGGATAGCCAACTTCTCACTGAAGGCAAAACCGTTATTACAACTGACGCACAAAGGAGTAAGTGATCCGGTACCATGGGACAAAGATTGTTTGATGGCGTTTTTGCAGCTGAGGGAGGACCTATGTCGTGCCCCGGCTTTAGGAATGCCTGATTACACGAAGCCATTTTTGCTTTACTGCTGCGAAAAAGAGGGATGCGCTTTAGCAGTTTTAGCTCAGATCCACGGAGATGCGCGTAGACCAGTGGCGTATTTCTCGGCTACATTAGATCCAGTAGCCGCAGCGTTGCCCGGATGTCTCAAATCCGTAGCTGCAACGGGTGTCAGCATCGAACGATCTGAGAGCGTAGTCATGGGTCATCAGTTAGAGGTGTATGTACCACATTCTGTAGAATTGTTAATGACCAGGACTAAGACTCAGCATCTGACAAATAGTAGGCTCACACGCTACGAGCAAGTCATACTGGCTGCCGAGAACGTGACCCTAAAAAGATGCTCCGTCTTGAATCCTGCAACTTTGATGCCACTTCCGAATGAGGTGGATGATGAAAATTGTACAGATCATGACTGCCTTGATGTGACTGAACTATGCACCAAACCGAGACCCGATATTGTAGATGAGCCATTGACTGACCCTGATGAAATTTTCTTCGTTGATGGTTCATGTGTAAGAGACAATATCGGTCAGCTGAGAGCAGCTTATGCAGTTTGCACAATTACAAGAGTAATAGAAGCCGCTTGCCTGGAAGGAGTACACTCCGCTCAGGTAGCTGAAATTGTTGCTTTGACTCGTGCTTGCTTAGCGGGCGACAAACTTCGAGTCACAATATACACCGATAGCCAGTATGGTTTCGGGGTAGTTCACGATTACGGGCAGTTATGGTCTCAAAGAGGTTACATGACCTCCTCGGGTTCTCCCATTAGGAATGGAGAATTCGTGAGACTTTTGTTAGAAGCATTGCAAGGTCCGACAGCTATAGCAGTGGTCAAATGTGCAGCGCATACAAAGAATGTTGACTTCGTGTCACTAGGAAACCGCTACGCGGATGAAGTCGCGCGTTATTGCGCAGAACAGGGATATTCTCACACTGATGTAAAAGTGGGGGGAATCCAAGTGAGAACTGAATTGACCATGTTGTTAGATACGGTAGATACGTGGGATGAATTGAGAAGTGTTCAGGAAAATGCACCAGAGGATGAGAAAAAGAGTTGGGAAACAGCTGGTTGTTCTAGAAGTGAGATGAATTTTTGGATATCTGCAGATGGGAGAGCAGTTTTACCAAATGAACTTGTTAGTCCAATGGCAAGGAAATTGCATGGATCAGCACACATAGGAAGAGATGCTATGGTGAGAGTATTCAGACAAACGTGGTTTAATCCCAAATTTAGAGTAGCGGCAGAAGCAGTGTGTCAGAGATGTACGATCTGTCAGCAACTAAATGTGGGTAAGAGAACACCAGTTACATTGAGTCATATTGGGAGGTCTGGGGGGCCTTTCAATAGGATGCAGCTTGATTTTATAGAAATGCCTAAATGCAACAGACTCAGATACGTTTTAGTGATTGTTTGCATATTTTCTAGATGGGTTGAGGCTTACCCTACACGTAGGTGCGATACACTTACAGTAGCAAAATTGTTACTTAGAGAGTTAATACCGAGGTTTGGGGTGCCATCCTCTTTGGAATCGGACAGAGGAACTCATTTTAACAGCGAAATAGTGAAGATGCTATGTTCAGCTTTGAGTATCGATCAGAAACTTCATTGCAGCTATCGACCAGAAGCTTCAGGGATTGTAGAGCAAATCAACAGCACAATCAAGTCCAGACTTGCCAAAGTTTGCTCAGCAACATCCCTGAGTTGGCCAGACGCACTTCCAGTGGTTCTTATGAGCATACGTAGCACACCTGATAGAAGAACAGGTCTCTCTCCGCATGAAGTCCTAATGGGGAGAGCTATGAGATTGCCATCGGTTCCGACTGCAGCTCTAGTGAACATCACAGACGATTTGATCTTGGACTACTGTAAGGGACTATCTGATGCCGTTAATTCTGTGTCCCTCCAGGTCCAGGCTGCAGAGGTTCCATCAGCACAAGATTTGTGCCATGACCTGAGTCCGGGGGACTGGGTCCTGGTGAAGAAGCATGTCAGAAAGAACTGCTTAGACGTGCGCTGGAGAGGACCGTTCCAAGTTATACTTGTAACGAATACCGCCGTAAAGTGTGGAGGTCTGCCAAACTGGATACATGCCTCACACACCCGAAGAGTGCCAACACCTCTAGAAGAAACAGCTCCTCTCTCGGATGAGAATCCAGCGGGAAGCGGAGAAGCCATAGAGGGGGAAAGCCAAGCTGTGGAGGTGAGCGAAGAGACTGAGATTGAGACGGAACAGGACGACGAAGGTCAGGACATCAGTGGGACCGAAGTCGCCTCAGGAGAAGAAAGTAATTGGGAGTCCGATACAGATATCGAACAAACAGAGAGTGACCAAGAGACAGGTCCAAGAACAAGGAGCAGAAGGACAAGAAGTGACTAAGCCAGTTGACCTGAGAGAAGGAAACGGCCAAGCTCAGAAGAAAAGCAAGAAAGAACTCTTGTTCCGATCGAAGAAGAATCAGACCAGGAGGAGGAAACTACAGACTCAGGAACTGAAAGTCCAAGGAGATCGAGGAGGGTACGTGTGCCCTGCAGAAGGTACGCCACTCCAGAGTGGACTTATCTAGCAGATGTCTTGGGGACAGAAATCTGGGAGAGTGAAGAAAGTGAAAGTAATCGATCACGATCCATTTGTGGCAGTGGAGATATGGATGTTGACGCCTGGACTCGAGACTGAGGGATTACTGACTTTCACACTTCCCATACCCCCATATTTGAGTCAAATTCAAGATCTAGTGCTAAATAGGTTACAATTTCCAACATTTGGTCAGCAAATGTCAGAAGAAGAAGAAAAAGTCATTCGTTTTGAATTATTGGAAATTGTCGTGAAAGCTGCAGGTCCGAAAATAATTGTTGATGCATAAAAGACTTTTGTATATAAGTTATAAAGAAGAAGATAACCTAGCGCCGAGTGGAAAGAAGAATAAAATTAGGGATTACATTTATAGGACGGAGAAGGGTTAGGGTTGTCTGTTGTTAAAGGAGAAAAGACATTGTTGCGAAAAAGAGACTTTGTTGATAAAAAGCACTTTAAAGACTGAGAAAGCAAATAAAGCAAACAAAGACTGCAGAAGGAAAACTTTTTCGCAAAAGAAGGAGCTACGCTGTTTTGACAACATGGAGAACGGCAACCCAAACCGAAAAGCTAGATGTATAATAGGTACACTTATAGCAATAGTAATATTTCTCATAATTACAGTAGTGACAATATCATACATAATAGGACATGAAACAGATAAAGAAACAGCAAATGTACAGCCTATAACGACTTTGAGACCTGCTCTTGTGGGGAAAAAGGAGGAGAGCAATGTTATACGTGAAAAGGCGTTATTGGCAGAGGAAGCTCGTAGATTACACGTAGACGAGTCACAGGGAAACTTTAGGTCAAACGCATATGCTAAACTGTTATATGAGTATATCGATGCCATGGAGGCCAAAGATTGCTACGTATGTATGCAATTGCCGGCTTCTGTAGACGAAGGCATTAGATATCATCATCTCCCATTGACTTATGGGATAACATGTAGTTTACTGCTTAGTATATTTTATGGTAGGGAAGGATTTGAGTACTATTTTTCAAATTATGATTCGGTACTGCCTGAAGTTCCGAATTATAAGCAAATGAATAAGTGGGACTATTACAAAAAGGAGGATAGACTGGCTAAATTCTTTCTTCCTTGGGATACACTAGATACCTCATATGCACGCAGAAATAACCTAACTTGCAAAGTGTCAGAGGTAGAGAAGAAGTTCATAGGACAAGTAGATGATAGATACAGAAGGCAGAAGATTCTAAAAATGTCAGGACAATGGAAAACGGATTGGACCGAAGAAGAGAAAGCACATAAAAAGAAAGGTAGCAATGGTCCAATAGCATTGGATAGAACGCAGAAAGGAAAGTTATGTTTAACTCGAAGCAAGACGTATTACGAGAGTGTATTTGTAGGTGAAGTAAATTGCGAACATGCTTTTCGTTTAGAGTACTATACGAAAGATTTTATGAAAGGAATGCAAGCTATTCCGAATGTGTATTTTGTATGTGGAAGAAATGCCTATGTAAAACTACCTGAAAATTGGTATGGTTCGTGTTACTTGGCAATTGTCTTCCCCAAAATATATCATGCAAAGGATGTAGCGATAAGGGAAGGAAAGGCTTCGAGGAGAGCGAAAAGGGAAGTAGGAGATGCAGAAGTAGTAGGTGATGTATTTGGAGCGATGTTTCCGATGTTAGGTTTAATACTTAACGATGTTAAAATCAGGAAACTGGCTACAGTTGTGGATAGATTATCTGCAAGTACTGCAAGGTCATTAATGTTGGTAGAAGGTGAGATGCAGTCGATTAGAGCAATGGTTCTTCAGAACCGACTTGCTTTAGATGTACTGCTAGCAAAAGAAGGCGGAGTTTGTAAGGCTTTGAAGGTCCAGGAATGTTGTACTTATATTCCTGATAATTCAAAACCACTTGAGAAAGTCATACGGAACATTACACGAATTCATCAAGAGATCGAAGATTTATCAAAAATAAATGTTTGGGAAAAGGTTGGTCATGGAGTAGGAAAGGTTGGGAGTTGGTTTTCCAACCTTGGGAAAAGCATAGTATGGTACATAATAAAGCCTGTATTGATAGTATTAATTTGTATAATCACATTGTTAGGTTTAGTAAAATTGTATAAATGGTATAGATCGAACCGGTTACAACGAACAATGAGAGAGCAAGAAAGGAAATTAGCTGCTTTACAAGATCAACAGTACAAAAGCTTAAGAGCTCTCGAGACGATGAAAAGAGGGAATATTGTAACTAGTCCTGTTTAGAGATGTTATTCAAATTGCATTTAGTGATGACTCCTAGAAGTCATCAAAGGGGGGACTGAGAGAGCGCAAATTTGAATGAAAATTATGTATAGGGCATATTTACAAGCACATTGAATAACGTAGGAATGAAACGTATATCAGAATGTGAAATTGACGCTTATAGCATATAGATAACCGATATAATCCAAAGTAATATAGGAAATGTAACTGTATTCACTTTAGGACATGTATTAGATTTAGAAGGCCCGTGTATGTAGTAGGCTGATATAGAGATGATATAGAAATGCTTACGAAATATAGAACGAGCAAAGTAGAATTCATGTACGTGTGTAACCTTAATGGAGAAGCGGCGAAGAAATGAAACGTGAAGAAAAATGTAGAACATGTATAAAACGATATAGCGAATGAGAATATAAAGTTATGCTTTACGTAGTTTACATTCTATGTAAAATGTCTTCAAGTATAATCAAGACTTTTGCTAAATACGAATATATAAATGTGTGTTAAAGGTTATACTGTGTAGAAGGTTTTTTTGTGAAAATGTTAGAAAGGTTTAGGTCATTTGTGATTCTAACCGGACTGACCAAGGGTTAGCAGGAGCACAGTCTGATGTATATAATTTAGCGGACTTACAGGAGTCGTAAATAGCTTGATGTGGACGTGAGAGCCAAGAAGTCTAGCACTTGTTAGATTTAAGGTGACAACGCTGGACAAGGTTTATGGCCTGAACGTGATGAGAAGCGCTTAGAATTTGAAACTTGTTTTTGAATGACCATTCACAGGACCTAGAAGGTCAAAGAATGGCAGTTGTAAGTTAAAGTCTTGTTTAAGTTCATATGATTTCTGATCTGAAAGTGTCAATTGAAATTGCCAATAAGAAGATGAAGATGACATCTAAAGAAGAACGGTCAACTTAACGGACGACGAAAGAGATGAAGCAATGGAAGAAGCCAGAAGCTGACATCATCGGGGAAAGTCCGTGGTGGGCGTCAAGGGGCGTTCCACCCACACTGTGATTGTGTATTTTAGGGACAGCACCCCGGGGAGGAGGTAGCAATTAGCAATTGGAGATTAGGAACAGCAAGGGAATTGCTCAAGAGAGAAGGGCAAGGGTAGATGACTTGAGCAGATGCGCTGAGAGAGATCAGAGCGCAAGAGAGCAGTAGGCTGAGGACCCTTAGAAGAACGGATGGGTAGGCAGAAAGGGTACTGCTTCTTAGACTTAAGTTACCTTTAGAGGCTAAGAGAGTTTGAACTTCTTTGGAGGTCAAACTGCTGACACCTTTTTAGGGAAGAAACTTGCGAAGTAGGGATGTCACATAGTATAGAGTAGGGACAGAGATAACGTGATACTTTTATCTTTCTGTAGATGACGCCAAGGAACCACTTTACATCAAAGCTTTAAATTGCTGAATGTGGAATTGATTTAGTATTCTTTTGTATACTTTGATCCTGAGTGGATTGTATCGCATATAAATTTGACTTTTATATAAAACTTTTAAACTTTATTAGTTGTAAGTGGTTCTTCGGAGTGGCGTCAGTTAATGGGGTTTGTCTAAACCTATACAGGGGTTGTCTTTTACTCAATAACAGATACTAGCGGTCCAAAACAGATGAATGAGATAAGTTATTAAATTGATCATAAATTGATATCAAAATCTCATTCCCCGCACAGCCATGAACTCATATCAACAATCCTACATACCATTGTGCAGCAGGAGACAGTCCAATATATGGCCGTGGCTGGGAACACTGTGCTTTGCATGAATGGGGCACAGGTGCTGTGCAGAAGTGGAGCACAGAGTGATGTACAATAGCATTGTATGAGATAATTATAGAGCTGATGGGCATAGAAAGTTGTGCGTCAGCAGAGCAGAGGGTGATTTGCATCAGGTAAGCAAGCAATGGGTGACGTGCTTCATGGAGCTCTGGGTGACGTGCTTCACTGGCACACTGGGTATTGTGCTTAATGGTGGCACTGAATGATGAGCTGCAGAGAAGAACTTGCTCATTGTATCAGTTGAGTGAATGAATGAACGGGCATTGATAAAGCGCTCTGTTACTCCTGGGAGTGTCCTGGCACTCTGCACCACAGCCCACGCATAGAAGGCCAAATCAGTTTAGACTTGGTTAAATAGCCATGTTTTCAATCTTTTCCTGAAAGGAGACAAATCTGTGATGCTCCGAATCTCAGAGGGAAGTTTGTTCCAAGCTGACGGGCCTAAGAAGAAGGATCTGCCACCAGTCCTAGCGCGTCTTATCTTAAGGAGTTTTGGCTAAGAAGGCTTTGGCTGAACGAAGGCGTCTGGAGGGCGCAAAAAACTAATGGGTGCCCTAAAATATCCAGCGCACGTCTGATTAAGGGCTTTATGGACCAGTACAAGAGTCCTAAATGGGATACTCTTTTTTATAGGAAGCCAATGCAGTGCCTTTAGATGTGGAGACACATGTGCTCTAAGAGGCAAACCCAGGGGAGAATGTGCTGCCGCATTTTGGACCACCTGTAATTTGTTAATACGGTAGGTAGTCCGGCAGGCCCTAATACAAGGCATTACCATAGTCCAGCCTGGATGACGCCAGCACCGGTATCACCTGTTTCCTGGCTGAGAAGGACAGAAAATTTAGAAACTTTCTTAATATACGGAGTAATCCAAAGCAGGACCCTGTTAATATTTTCACCAGTAGTAAGAATGAAAGGCCATCATCAATTTTAATGTCTGAATTCTTCACCGAGTTCGCTTGGCGCCCTGGAAAGGGGTTTTAACTGGCCAAAAAGATTGCCATTATTCCTGGGCCTTAGTTCAGAAAAATAACAGCTCTGTTCTTTCTGCATTACATTTGAGCTGATGAGAAGTTAGCCACTGGAAGACAGCTTCCAAGCAAGTTCTAATATTTTCACTAGGGAACCCTGTATTACAATCCCATGAACACAGAACCTGGGTGTCAACAGCATATCAAATTATTTATGCTCCCAGGGCCTCGGCAAGTACTTCAACTTGCTATCCACGCTGTTCAGATAAGAAAGGAGGACCCAGACCTCTTTCCCACTTCCTTGAAAGAACACTGTCAGCCAGCCTAAGGCTGTACTCCCAATTCCAATATCTGTGAGACTGGCCAGTAGAACGCCATGGGGTGACTGTATCTAAGGCCGCTGAAAGATCTAACATTATCAGCAATGCCTTCCCCCCCAGAGTCTAAAATACTCCTGATGTAATTCACCACCTCCAATTTCACCGTCTCAGTACTGAAACATGGGCGGAAGCCAGACTGACTATGTTGTAATAAATTGTTTATTTACAGGTATTGGGAGAGCTGAGATTTGACATGTTTCTCTAAAACCTTTGCTAGAGCTGGGATAAGGATATAGGTCTGTAATTCGATAATTTGGCTGGGTCTGCTTGAGATTTTTTAAGCAGAGGCAGGATCTTAGCCTGCTTCCAGGTCTGGGGTATCAATGCTGATGATAGCGTTTCATTCTAGAGTATATTGGTGAAAGAGTTAAGCACTCTTGCACCCAGTGCCAGTACATTAGGGGGCAAGGGTCAGCTGGAGAGCCTGGCTTGAGGCTTTGGATAGCTATCAGAGAGTCTTCCAGAGAAATAGGATCACATTTGGAAAGAGACCCTTTGGAATTTAGGGGATAATTTACATAGATACTCTCTAAGCTGACACCATCCGGCAACCTGCTAGAAAGTAGGCTATCCTGAATGTTTTTAACACCTTGGCTGCTAAGGGTTTTCCCCTCCGGTGCTGACTTTTTTGAAAGCACCTTTATTCATGACGAGCTCAGCTCGTCATCAGCACAGCTCAACTGTGCCTCATGACGAGCTGAGCTCGTCATGAGCATGGAAGGGGTTAATCTTGTCTTGAAAGAATTGTGCCAGCTGCTTACACCATTCAGCGGATGGTTCTTGACATATGAAACTTGCTCGCGGGACATGAAGCTTTGTACAATTAAACAAAATTCTTGTGACTTGTTCCCGGCTAGTTCAATTCTGTCTCTTAAATAGGCTTCCTTTGCTAAGCGGACTTCCCTATAGTATTTGTTTAAAACAGCCTCGAACTGAACTTTAGGAATAAGATTATAGGATTTCCCCAACTGTCTTTCTAGAGACGTACACTGTTTCTTGCCTTCTTTGAGGATGTCAGTATACCAAGGACATGAAGGCTTGACTCTATGTGGCACTCGCTTGATTTCTGGTAATAGCCCCTTAGCTGAATCTCCAATACAATTGACCAGGATGCTAGTGTCAAAATTCACGTCTCCTGACAAGGGTGGGAATCTTGCCTCCAATGTTCTAAGCAAGTCCTCTGACTGGATCTTATAAAATACTCCTGAAGCACGGTGAGCTTTCCCTGCCCACACCCTTTGAAATTTGATCGAAAAGTAATCGGTCCAGATTTGTGGGCTGGGAGTGTCCACTTGCAGAGACTCATTCGAAAATATCTCGTCCAACACATGTCCTGCCTGGTGTGTAGGACTAGATACATAGTGTGACAGTCCCAATGAGGCTGTAGTATCATATAAGGAGGCCACCTGTCTATCCTCCTTTTTTCCATATGGAAGTTAAAGTCTCCCAATAGTATAAAGTGGGCATATCTCAAGGTCAAATGAGCCAAGTCATTGGACAGGAAGTTGAGAAAACGGCCTGCCTGACCCGGGGGCTGATAAATTAAAGCTCTGGCCAGAGATTGAAGAGAACATTATGATGTGCATTTCAGGTTTACATTAAAGGTCTCCCCAATCACAATGAATGAGAAAGAGGACAAGAACACAAGCATGTCCTCCAAGCTTAACATTTACATCACAAAAGGTGCTTGAATAAAGAATTGCCAGCACCAGCGGCTCCTCTGCTAAGGCGGAGGAGCGCAGCCCCACTGACTGTAAAAGGAAAAACAAAATGAAAATAATGCAACTTTAATAACGTTACGTTATTATCATAACATTTTTCTGTAAGGAGCCCGAGTCAGGTTAGGGCAGGCGGGGCAGGCCTGTGTTACAGAGAGAGGGAGGAGGAGTGTTATAATGTGCACTTAAGAGCGCATGACGGTTTAGCAAGCCGTCTTGGGCTAGCCAAACCGTCATGCGCACTTAGCATGTTCTCCATTCGGGTGTATTGCACAGCGGGTGAGAACAAACACAGGATTGCACTCCCTGGCTGAACACCGAACCAGGCTGCTCGAACCAATCAGGACACCTCTTGCATGCTGGTGAAAGCAGCGTTGTGATTGGCTAGGGGAGTCTGGGAGCCTGTGTGCTTCCATGCTGCCGGGAGAAGAGAAAGGAGGAGAGGCGGCAGCCCTTCAGATAAGGGAGCTTTTATTTATTTTTAAAATCGAGTCCCTCGCTCCCCCGCCCTGCCACTACATTTCCAAAGTGGCCTCCACTGATGGCCAGTAGTGTAAATCACAAGGAAGGCACAGAAAAATCCCCGGGGGAGTAGATCAAACAAGATATTTGAGAGCTCGCCTCACTATCGTCATGGACATCATGAGCAGGATAAGGGCCACCTCCCCTTTAGTCTCACAATCATCAAGGAGTAGGTGCAGACTGGTAAACCTAGGTAGCCCCCATTAGCTTACCCTGACCATGATGTTCTTAAGCATCCATAAATAGCGTGCCTTTGCTGACCTACAGTAGAGAGGTATGAGAGCCTATGCCTCATTTGTGTGCATGGGAAATATGCACTGTTTTGGCAGGGAGCTCCTTAGCCGTGAAGAGGACTTTTGACCTGTACAGGCTTAGATATCGGTCGAAACATGTCTGCACCTTTTGTGATTTATATGTACATTAAAGGCATTTCATCTCCTGCCTTTCTACCTCCATACATTTGAGCATTTGGTCAACACAATCTTTTTTTACCGTGAGTAAAACATAATGATACAGGTGTCATTTGAGATAGAGCGACTGCCTTAAAAGTGTTTATGTTGTTTCCAATTGCCAGGTCAACTGAAGATTGGTGTAATTTGCTTTAGGGTGCTGAGTATGATACAGATGCATGCATTTAAGCAACTAATAATTCAGTATTTGTTGGTTTCAGCTGGCTGTTAAAAAGAAAACATGTTTCTAATTTGATAACATTGCAAGTCCAGCTCTCACAATAAACCAGTGTCCCATTTCTTACTATGACGTTCAAAATTGGTGGCTTGAGTACAAGTGTGTGCAGACTAAAATGCGTTTGTTGTTTCTTAAGTTGGCAATTTAATGCATTTTCGTTTTTTCTGTTAGCAAAATATTCAAAATCTTTAGCTGTGCAAAGTCTTTCCATTTTGACTCGAAGGATCCAAATAACCTAAGCATTCTAATGGGGGTATGAAAAAGATGAAATATGCTGAAATACTTTGAAATCCAGGACTCATTTTAGTGAGCCAAATCTCGTATATTCACAAATGCTCTTATTGCAAATGACTGACTAAACTAAACTAAACTGACTATAAAATGGCTTTTGGCTATAGATCTGTCTAGCTGTGTAAACGTCATGCAATACATTCTTCAAAAGTGTAATTATAAGTACACAGAGTGGGCTTTGGGCGATCTCCAGTAGACCACTGGCTTTCATCTATTTTTTATGGTTTGCTATTGCTTGGAATGGTTGTCAATCAAATCAATGACATTTTATGGATAGTTACATTATCCTATTGTGTTTCCATAATGTTCTGGTAATGAGAATTACGTAGACCTTTTTGTCAGACTGCATAAGCACCATGATGTGTAGCTTTTATTTTAGAGCCTGTGTGATTTTTTTGCTGTATCTAATTTGCTCACAAAATGACATTTTAATTACTAATATAAGGCCCTTGTTTGTTTAGGACGTGCATGCTTTGGTGATACCATAGATTGTTATAAAGGCATACATCTATTCATTAATCCGCCTAGCACGTTCATTACATTTAGTGTGCAGTCGTTATAACTTGTTGGACTCACAGCCTTTTTCATTCACAAGATAAGGATGAGCAAGCACATAAGCTTTCTTCTAAAGCTACAACGAAATACTGATCCCTAGTCAAAATAATCTACCTTACAATATTTTACTGTGATTGGCTTTTTCGTTCACTACTTGCAATGCCAATTTCATCTCCTGGCTCCTTTTTGATTGATTGATTGATTTCACAAGACTTGTTAACTCTGCTAATGCACTTTCTTGAGCAAAGGTGCCCTTCTAGGTTTTGGCTGCAGACAGCTTTTGGCCTTCTGTTTCCAGTACATACCATATGCTTGGAGTGGTCTTTGCCTCAGTCCTTTCTCATGGTTGGATATCATTGTTGTCTTTCTATGGTGTCTGCTCTTGATTTGAGGCATTACTTTCTATACCTGTGTTTTTCACACCCAATAGCATTTCAGTGTTCTTATTGGATGCATTGCGTCCTTCCATTGCTGCTTTGAAGGTGCTCGTCCTTTCATCTGTAAACATTTGTTTGCCTCCCTCCCGCCCAACTCTTTGTGTGGGGTGTTGGCTTCAGTGGTTAATTTGTAAAAATAAAAAAATTAAAAAAAAGTGCCTGGGCTCTCGTCAGGAGGCAGCTTGCTCCAGTCCATTTCCCCAGTTGGGGCAGCCTAAAACAGAGCCAATTACTAACCATGAAAGTGGGGAGAGGATGTGGCGTAATGCTTAGAGGTGCCGACTTCAGAGCTGGGGAACCAGGTTCGAGTGTCCGCGTCAGCTCAACATCCTGTGATTCTGGGGAAATCATTTAATCTCCCCTTAAATAAATGTATCCTTAACTGGTGCTGATGATTAAGTGGCAGTGCTGAGCAGTGATAAGCACCAGCTCATTTTAGGCACTGGTTGCCTTCCCAGGCTTCTGTTTATTGCTGCACTGTGCCTTCACCTCTTTCTTCAGTTAACTTCCCATCGTCGCTTTGCGCCCCTACCCACCCCTTCAGAAACCTAATTGCTAAATGTGTCTAACTTTTTTTGTCCCTCCACCTCAATTTTATTGAAAATGCTATATTTGCACTTTACTTGGTTTGTTCCTAGTAGGAACATACACGCTATCAGTCTTTGTGGCACAAGAGAGTACACTACAGCCTTCTGCTTTTAACTGAAAGGTTTGCAGTACCAGCCAAATGACTTTTTACGTATGCCTCTTTACTTTGCAAACTGTAATACAGAAACTCAAAAATAAAACTGAATGTTGAAAGCTATGTGTATTAGAGATGCAAATATGGGCCAATTTCCATGATTGAAGGAGTCTTAAACTAGGCTAAAGTTCATGGTTCTGTTTTGCTACTAGACCCAGCCATGGTTTCATTACTAATTTGGACTAATGCATTAGTCAATAGGGTAGTGAGAGGGGAACTGAAAGTTGCCTTATTCCGTTCTGTATTGTGCTGTGTGTAGCCTGGTTGTGATGACCGTACCACTCTTAACTCATGAGGTGAAGGTGATATTGGCGACGAAGGAAGGGTATCCCACCATTATTTTGCATTTGAGGCCTGATCATAATGCTCTCTATTTGACAGCTGCACACTGTCTTAACTACCGTATTTTCTGGCGTATAAGACGACTGGGCGTATAAGACGACCCCCTACTTTTCCTTTTAAAATATAGGGTTTGGGCTATATTCGCTTGCTTATAAAATGACCCCGGCGTATAAGGCCACCCCCAACTTTTGAAAAGATTTTCAAGGGTTAAAAAGTCATCTTATACGCCAGAAAATACAGTAAGAAACACCCAATACATTGGTTAAAACTGAGATCATCCATGCACCCAAAAGTTTATTATCCACGGTAAGAATTGGTGTGTGTTAAAAGTTGGAACTGGAGATTGCTTCGGTATCTGGCGTGGAATAGCAGCAGACTGGGTTTACGAAGTTGACCTAGAATATATTATCTGAAACCAAATTCTATACTGCTTGGACAAAATCAGAGCCCTTAGCAGGTTGGTAAATCACTGTGCGACTGATTTGTAGACAAGGTGGGAAGCTTGAACTGCTTTAGTTATTCCCCTAGGAATTTCATAAAGAGTGCACGTTACCCTGCTCCTTCAGGCTACTTGATGGTTTTGAAAAGATAGATAAGCATGATAGATCACCTGCAGTTAAAACCCAGCTGGATACTCGGTGTGCCCACGCGCAGGGCATGCCTCACTCCCTACCATCAGCATTATGAATCCTATGAGAGCAATAGCCTAAACCAGGCTTCTGCAACAAATTAATATAAGTATCCCACAATTAAAAAGCTTATATTTTAGATAGAAATGTGTGTATTTTCAGACCCCAAAAACTGATATTTGGAGAAAAATTGTTGCATTTCAAAAAGATATTTAAAGCTGATGTTTCAGCCATAAATCGCAAGGTATTGCTTTAATAGTATTACATTGCTGCTCGAGGCATTGTAGATATGGCTTTCATGTATTAACCATGTAGAGGCATTCCACAATGAGAGTCTTTTTTTAGGTCTCGCCTAGGCAGCTCTTGCACTGTCTATTCGAGACATGCTGTATCTAGATGCCTATCTTTTTCATCGGTACCTGGAACTGTCCTTTAGAAATACAGCGCATTAGCACAAGATGTTGAGCCTGACAGCAGACTTGAACACGGATCCCCAGCTCACCAGTCGGCAGCTCTCACCCCTGCACTGTATCCCGTGCTTAGCCATGTTGCAGCGTGCAGTACCATAGTTGTCCAAAAGAAGTCCCAAAGACACCTAGTGACAGCCTGTGGTATTGCACCCCTACAACGCACCTTGTTTTTTTTATTTAAAACTTTTTTATTAAAATATAAAAAGTAGAATATACATTTGGCATTCTTATATACAGTACAAATGTGGTACGCATCGCTTTTTTGTACTCCCGAGGAGGGAGAGGAAAGGAAGAAAGAGAAGGAAAGGGGGGTGGGCTTAGTTGTGTGTCCTTGGTTGGGCTCTTGTCAGGTGTGCATCAAGGAGCTCCCACATCTCTTCTTTTGAGTTGTGTTCTTTTGAATATTTCCCCGTTATGTTGTCTGCTCCTCTGAGAAAGGTGACCCAGTTCATCCACGTTTTAAAGTGGGCTTTGGCCGTGTTTTTCCAGTTTGTTAGGATTATTTTTAGGGTCGCTGTGAGCATTAAGTCTAGTAGGTCTCTTTCCTCTTTGCTGTTTAGGTCTGCTGTCATGTGTTCTGTGGCCAGGCTTACAAAGCTGAGTGTTAAGTCTTTGTTGAATATTTCGTTTAGGAAGTTGTTTACTTTCATCCAAAATTTCCTTACCTTAGTGCATTTGAAGATGAGGTGTTGTAGAGTTCCTTCTCCTTTCCCGCAGTTCCAGCAGTTGCTTGATTCTGTAATGCCAATTTTGTGGAGTCTTGATGGTGTCCAGTAGGCTCTGTGGAGGAGCCAGAATTTTGTCTGGGCTAGTTGTGGGGTTATCTTGTTTGTCGATGCCGAGCGCCACAGTGTGCGTCGTTCGCTGTCGTTTAACTGCCTTCCCAGGAGTTGTTCCCATGTGTTTGTTGTTTTCTTATTCAGTGACGATATGGATGGGTTGAGGAGTTTGTATATCTTCGCCGTTTGGTGGCCTGCCGAGTTCAAGGTTTGCATGTATTTGATGATGGTCGGTTCTTCCTTTCTTAGGTTTGCTTTCGTTATGGCTGTTTTGATTTTCAGAAAGGTGTAAAGTTCCCGGTTTGGGAGTTCGTGTAGTTGTTGCAGGTTCTGGAATGTCAATGGTGACTGTTTGGTTTCTAGCTGGTTCGGGAGGCTTATTCCTTTCTCTATCCATGTATCATTGTGTATTGTTGCTCCTTGGTACGTTATCTTTGTGTTGAACCAGATCGACTCCCATGTCGTGCCTCTCAGTGTCTGTGACATACATTTGTCTATTTTCATCAGTGCCTCCTTGGTGTGTCGCAGTATCGGGTTTATACTTTGGGGATGTCTGTTCGTAGTGAGGAGCGCAATGGGTTTAAACCCCCCTAGGATATTCCTTTCCACCTCTAACCAAACAGGTTTGTAGCTTTGAGAGTTATCTAGCCAGAAGATTCCCTGCCTCGCTAGGCAGGCTGTTTGAAAGTTTTTGAAATTCGCTAAGTTGAGTCCTCCAAGGTCTTTCGTTAATCTCAGCTTCTGTAGGTTGATTCTAGGTTTCTTGTTTCTCCAAATGAAGTTGTTTATGAGCTTGTCCAGTTTTTTGTGGAATGGATCCATCATCGGAAGCGGTAGCATGCTGAGCGTGTAGTTGATGGCTGGCGTTACCATCATCTTTATTGTTTCGATCCTTCCCCACCAGCTTATGTATTTGGGTGACCATAGATCTAGTCTTTCCTTTATCTTCTTCAGGATTGACTCCTCGTTGTGTTCCAGTGTGGATGCCAGGTCTCTCCCGAAGAGCAGCCCTAGGTATTTGAGCAGTTTCGTCTGCCATGTCAGTCCTGAGTCGCCAAGCACCTCTCTGGTAGTGTGGATGTTCATCGGTTTACATTCTGATTTGTCCTTATTGAGCTTGTATCCCGAGGCTTCCACGTATTCTCCTATTGTGTCTATGAGTGCTTTAATTGACGTAGCCGGATTGGTGGTTGTGATGAGGATGTCATCCGCGTAAGCCGCCAGTTTGACGGTTTTCCCTTTGATTTTGACGCCTGCTATTTCGTTATTTTCCCTTATTCTGGCTAGCAGTGGTTCTAACGCTAGAAGGAAGAGGCCTGGTGAGAGTGGGCAACCTTGCCTGGTGCCTCTTCCCAGTGTGAGTGTTTCGGATGTGCTGCCATTTACTACCACTTTTGCTTTCGGTTCGTTGTATAGGGCCATCACCATAGATCTGTATTTGGTCCATAGCCCGAACTTGTTCATACAGTTGTTTAGGAATGGCCAGGAGACTCTGTCAAACGCCTTCTCCGCGTCTAGTGCTATCATCACCGCCTGCTCGCTGCTGTGTGTTGTGTGGTTGATGAGATGGCACAGTAGGCGTGTGTTGTCTTGCGATAGTCTTTTTTTGATGTATCCTACTTGCGAGTTATGAATGAGGTTTGGCAGAACCTTGTTCAGTCTGTTGGCCAGTATCTTCGCGTATATTTTACAGTCAACATTTATGAGCGAGATCGGTCTGTAATTCTGTGGGTATTGTGGGTCTTTCCCCTCTTTGGGTATTATCGTGATGTTAGCTTCTCCCATGGATTCGGTCATCTTGCCCCTCTGTATACAGTGAGTGTATGTTTCCGCCATTAGCGGTCTTAGTTGTTGGCTGAAGGTCTTGTAGAACTTTGCCGTGTACCCGTCTGGGCCTGGTGCCTTGTTCGGCTTGAGCTGGTTGATGGCTGCTTCGATTTCTGTGTCTGCTATGTCCACTTCCAGGGCTGCTCTTTCGTCCGCAGTGAGTTCTGGCAGGGTGGTGTTGTTGAGCATAGTTGCGCCGCCGTCTTCTTTTAGATTCTTGTCCTCGGTGTAAAGTTCCTGGTAGAACTGCCTGAATACCTCGAGTATGCCTTTGTTTGTCGTTTGGGACTTATTCGTGTTGTCTGTTATGGCTGCGATTGTGTGTTGCCTCTGTTTTGCTTTTATGTATGATGCCAGTTGTTTCCCTGCCTTGTTGGCGGCGCATAGGTTTATGGATTTGAATTTATTCAGCCACGTGCCGGCTCTTTCACTTAGAATCTTGTTTAGCTCATATTTCTTTTTCGTTAGTGTGGTGAGGGTATTCTTGTCCGTTATGTTAGCGCAGTGCCCTCTTTCCAGCTGTGTTATTTCCTCTTCCAGTTTGCTGATCTTTTTGTTCCTGCTACGGTTCATTCTTGCCTTGATGTTGATCAGTTTTCCTCTTAGCGTGGCTTTGAGGGCGTCCCAGATGGCACCTTTCCCTACCTCATCGTTGTCATTGTGTTCTAGGTATTCCTGTATTGCGTCTTCGATTTCCTTCACGTTGTCTTTGTTCTGCAGGATGTCGTCGTTTAGCTGCCATCTTCTCGTTGGCCTCTCGTTGTGTCTTCCCTCTAGCGATAGTGATGTGCGCATGGTCAGAGATTGTTATTGGCACGATTTCTGTGCGGTCGATTAGGTGTGTGTATTAGACATCAGTATATAGTCTATCCTGCTGTAGGATTTGTGTGGATGCGAGTAAAAGGTGTATTCACGTGCGTTTGGATTTTGTAGCCTCCATGGGTCTGCAAGGTGCATTTCGGTGCACAGGTCTCTCAGGATGTTGGTGTTTTGTGATTCGTGGCTTATTCTATGCGGGTGTCGGTCTGTGGCCTGGTCCATTACCCTGTCCATATCACCTGCTACCAGCATGAGGTCTTCTTGAGGGATGTTGGATAGCATTGTATTCACCTTCTGCCAGAATTTCTTATCCTCAGAGTTTGGGCCGTAGATGTTGGCTATGTGTATCTGTTCTTCTCCTCTCAGTAGGCTCGTCATTAGTATTCGCCCTTCCTCGTCTGCGCTTGAGTTTTTTACGGTCAGGTTTGCCTTCTTGCTCAGTATGGTGATTACACCTCGTTTCTTCCCGTTTGCCGGTGAGCAGAGGACTTCCCCTATCCACCTTGCTTTCAAAAGCTTCGCTTCTTCTTCTGTGAGCTTGGTTTCTTGCAGTGCGTAGATGTCTCCTTTCAGTTTGGCTAGGTGTTCTAGTATTTTCCTTCGTTTGATTGGGTGTTTGAGGCCTTTTACGTTCATTGACACCACCTTGAGGTATGTGGTTAGTTTGGTTTTCAGTACATTATTCATGGTGGTCTGGTGTTATCGCTGTCTTCTTTTTTTCTCACTAGGTGCATGGCTGAGTGTTTTGTCTGTCTACCTTGGATATTCCTAGGAGCCTCCCCCGAGGACTGGCGTGAGTGGTGTGTGGTGATAGATGGGAAAAAGATATTAGAAGAAAAAGATAATATAGTTACACATTTACGTTCTGTACCATTCGCCTTCTGGTCTACATGTCCCCCCCCTTCTCCCTCGTCCTCCCCCTCCTTCCCCCCCACCCTCCGCCTGTAGAATTGTGGGTGTGTGACAGCAAGGGTCCTCCCGCTCTCTCCCCCCCCCCAAGTCTATGTCTGCTGGGAAGGAGTGGCGCTCTTGCCTTTGTGTCTTTGCATCGGGTTAGCGCACTTAGTTCAGTAGATGACTGTTAGTTGTTATTGTTAATCGGCATATAATACAGGGTACGAAAAAGGATGTAGCTGGTTGTAGCTGGTTGTCTTCTGCCTGGTAGGTCGCAGCCGTTCCCTTTCCCCTCTTGAGGTAGATGCGGTTTATCTATGTGCGTGCGCAAATGTGCGCTATCTGAGGTAGTTTGGTTGTATCGTGCATTGCTTAGCTTGAGAGTTCTGCTCGCTTAAAGTTCTCTTGATTGTCAGTGCGTATACTTGCGGGTTTCGTGGGTGGTCTCTGTGTGTTGTTCTTTTCCCCTGTCTCACTCTCCTTCTCCCTCAGCTCCGTCCGACGACGCTCTTTGCTTAGCTCCCGGGCTTTGTAGCTCCATATCCTCTGGTTCTGGGCCGTTTAAGTATCTCCGTAGGTTGTTGGGGTCTTCAAAGAGTTTGCTTCCGTGTTTGTCCGTTATCCTCATTCTGGATGGGCCGGTGAATGTGAATGTGAAGGTGATGTTGTTTTTGCGCAGTTGATCTCGCAGGGCTAGGAACCCTTTTCTTATTTCAACCGTGATTTATGAAAAGTCTTGAGTGATTGTCACCTTCTTTCCATTGATCATCATTTGCTTGCCTTTTCTAGCTACAGTGAATATAGCGTCTGTATGATTTGCTCGTAGAAGCTTGCAGATTATTGGTCTCGGGATGTTGCTGTTTGCCGGTTTCTTAGCTGGGATGCAGTAGGCTCTTTCGATCTCAAAGGGCCTGTCGAAGCTAAGGCCTGTGAGCTTCGGAATTATGGTCTCTAGCATCAGGGCGCATGCACCGGGGGTGTCTTCCTCCTCTTCGGGGATTCCCAGCAGCCTGATGTTCCCTTTGCGGCTTCTGTCCTCCTGTTCCGCCAGTGCTCTTTGCAGTGTCGACGTTCTCCTTATTACTAAACCCAGGTCTTTGTGCATTGACCCTGTGCGATCCTCAAGATGGCTCACCCTTTTCTCCACTTCATCTAACCTCCCGTTAACTTTGCTTTGCTCGGCCCTTATTGCTATTAGTTCCATTTGGATGTTATCCACGGTCTTTTTTGTGGCCTTTGTTAGGTCATTGCCTTCCGTGATTTTCTTCAGTAGTGTGTCCAGCGTTATCGTTTCGTTGCTTTGACCATTTTGTTTCTTTGCTGGTGAGTCCCGGATGTCATTCTTGCTCTTTTTGGGATCATTTGTGATCTTCTTATCATCCTTCCCTGCCATGGTGTCGAAACCTCTTCTGACTTGATATGTCAGAAGTCTTCCTTCTTTCTGTTGCTGTTTGGTCGGTTCCGCCTTCGGATCTTTTGCTACTTTGGTGGTTTGGCTGCTAAGTGGGGGCTGGGTGCCTTCTCTGAACCTGCATGGCAACTTAATTATGCGGGTCCTGGTCTTCGCCCCCGCCAGTCTCTTTGCGTTTGCTTGCCCCCGCGTGTCCTTGCTGGGCCTCGTGTCGCCTGCACCCCCCTGTAGCTATCTCGCCTCTGTGTTTGGCGGCCACGCACTGAGGGGGGGTATGCGCTGTTGTGTGAGGGCTGGCGCCCAGACCGTCTTATTTAGGCCCACTTATTGTCCATGCGCCTTTCCCCCTTGCAGTTTGTCTCATGGGGTTTGCGACCTCTCTTTACCTTCGGGTGGCTGCCCGCGCCTGTTCTTCCTAAGTGCTTATCGGCTGTTTGTTGCAGCTATTTGGTGCGTTTGGGCTTCTTCGTTTCTTTGCCGTCTCGTGCCTGCCCCAGCCCACCGAGCTTCTCCCACTCGGGTGTGTTGCTGTGTTTGTTTGTAGTTTCCTTCGCTGCGTTGCTTTTGCCGCTGTGCTAAGATGGCCGCCGCCTGCTTCTTTTCCTTATCTAAGATGGCCGACGTAGTCTCGGCTCGCCTTTCGGATTGTCTCCCTGGTTGGGGGGCCACTCATGTTTTGCGGCGCGTCTGAGTGCTGCAACTCTAAGTCTCCATCCGCCCTTCGCTTTCTCTTTCGTCTAAGCCGCCGTTTTCCGCTCACCGCTGCAAATAGCTGGCTGCGCCTGTGCCTCTCTCCCTTTGCCAAAATGGCCGTTGTGTTCTCGGCTTGCTTCCCTGTCGCAGCTGCTTGTACTTAACAAGATGGCCGCCCCTTGCTTCTTCGCCTTTGCCAAGATGGCTATAACTACATTCGGTGGGCTTGCGGGTTCCTGTTGTTGCTCTGCGGCTCATGTTGAACGTTGAGCTTCCTTTCGCCCGAGGCGCGCTTACTTGGTTATTGCTCCCTGGCGGCGTTGCTTTCGTTCTGCCCTTCGCCTTCCGTGGTCTCCTTTCCTCTCCCAGAGTCACGCCGCCATCTTGAGATCGCTCCTTCCTCTCCTGCCTCTTCCACCTTCCTCTCCGCCGTTGCCTCGTTCTGCTCCCTTTTGGTCCTTTGAGCCTCGCGTGTGATGCCGCTTAGGTTTCTACACGCTCTCGTCACTTTTGGTTACGTTTCTTTCGCGTTAACCTTCCTTGCGCGCCGCTCGTTCGACTTGGGGGTCTGGAGCTCCGGACTTGGGTATCCTGCCTCCTTGCCATCCAAGCCACGCCCCCCCAACGCACCTTATTTTAACTTGGAGTCGGAACTGCCATTTTCACTCCCAGCACTATGGCACCATTGTAGGTGTACTATATAAACACAACTGAGTTCTTTCATTTATTAAGGTGTGGCGGGCATATCTATTGCATAGGAAAAAAACATTGGCATTTATAATGCTAAAAGCTCCAACTCGAACAAATGTGAGACCTGTTGCATTTCCAGTGCTTGTAACATTAGCAACCCTACCTGATGCAGTGAGGTTTTCACTGCTTGTAATCTTGCATGTTGTGGCCACTAATATAATTTTGTTTGACGTGAACAATTACCCAAGGGTGTCAAGGCTCTGGGGGCTGGCGGGAAGATTAAGTGAGCTATTGCCCAGCGTCACATGGTGCAGGGCTGATCTGCCACCGGCGTCGAGGATCGAACCATGAGCCCCCAGGTTCCAGAGTCAGTTGCCCTGGTCCCTGCGCCACACCTCCTTCAGTGGTCGCTATAACTACACTAATAATAGCTCTTATTATACAAAATGTTGGACCTAAACTTTTTTGGAAACTCCAATTTAATGAGTTTTCCAAACTTCAGGTAGTTTTGCTGTCCTTGGAGATCTGGATTCATGGCGTTCCATAATTTGGTACCCTTGACTCCGATAAAATCTATAGCTGTAGATCACTTGGGTTATGTATATCTTTGATATTGGAGAAGATGAAAAGTTCAACCCCAAGAGGATGCTCTTTTTCAGTAGCCAGTTTTGGGGGGTGTAGCTGTCAACAGAAATACAATCACACTGTGGAAGACTGTGGCCTAGCATGGGGTGGAAAAAGACCCCAAGTGTGTTTATTTCAGACTGTCCATGTCGGGAAATGTGCCAAAAAATTTACTTTTGTGGATTCACAGGTTAATTTTTGTCAACAATATTTATTTGGCTTTTCATGTCATCGACATATCATCAACCAACATAATAAGTAAGTGAATAAATGATCCACTAACTACCTCACTCCGTCTGCCTCCACAGTTACGAGTGAATAACAAAGTCTCATCACCATAGTCACATTTCACAGAAACTACAGGATATGGCACCTTCGTTCAACATTTTTACAGATGTCCCAAAGGCCCGTGGCTCACCATATTGGGGAACAAAGGGTCTCCAACAAGGTTACCCAATTGCTTTCAAATTCCCTATGTTACCTTTCAAGCGTATGCGTTAAGTGTTCCATAGCACAGAATTTCCACAATATCTAATACACAGATTAATTTTAAAAAGCAGATAATTCAAAACGTGCAGCCTCAAAAAACAGAGGAGGCCCTGAACAAAAAAATCAATGCGGACATTTCAAGGCATGCAGGGTGTTTACTTGGTTGATTCCATATCTTTTTCCAGCCTTGATTTTAAAGAAGCACCAAGCCCCTTTCTTTGCACACATGAGTCAGGTTTGTCAAATTCTTGCCATAGAAGGTCTGATTCATAGCAGCTCACTGCAGCAGGCACAAAATGTAAAATAAATAAATATCGGTTCGTCCAGCAAGCATGTGACACTTAATTGACAATTCCATTATGTTAGGACACTTACAATCCTGCTAAAGAATCAGATTTTCTTCTGAGCTGGGATACCAGATAAGCAAAATATGTTAGCAAAAGGCCTTGTCTTGGTACAGGGCCTTACACTGTGCTTTTTGGACATATTCTGTAGGTTCTGTAGACTGATGTGCAGGTTTTAATTTTCACATGGATACCAGCTTGTAATGTTGGCTGATTTTTATGTTGCCACCAGAAATATATTCCACTTATTTTAGGAAACATTTTGCTGTTTACCCTAATCTCAAATATGTTCAACTGCATTGTTTTTTTATTCTGCACCGTTTTGATTTTTGCAATACATTCTACATTTCTTCGGTGGTGCATACTTCTATACAGCGTAGTTCATAGTGTTACTTATTTCAATATTGCCTAGTATTTAATCTTTTGATCCTTTTTTGTCATGTTTTTTCCTCCTGTCAATGTGAGTTACTGTACATCGTGCCAATGATATGATATCTATAGCATTTATTTGCATGTAAGACATTGTTGATTTGATTTAAGCAGTTTCTAAGGAATCGTTAAATGGCATTCAATCTGTTTTTTTTTATTTTTAGAGATTGTTAGGATCCATTGTGTTTAGAAATACATCTCTTTTGCTCAAAGTAAAGTTTATTCATATGACTGTGTTTGTTTTATTTTTAGAGATTGTTAGGATCCATTGTGTTTAGAAATACATCTCTTTTGCTCAAAGTAAAGTTTATTCATAGGACTGTGTTCCAAAGAATGATTGATTGTACTAAAATTATTTGCTTTTTTAGTTACATAGTACTACATAGGTAATAGTTATCTTTAAATACAGGATCTGTTATTTCTTGTTTTTTTGTCAGCAACTGTTTCTAAAAAGTCTCTGTACCCTCAGTGTTCTTTGTAATTCCAGAGTTCACCACATAGTTTTCTTCATGTGTAGGATATTTCCGAACTTAACCTTAACAGATCAGAATCTGCCTATGTAGTTTTGTATCTTAAATGCCTTTTGGTGGGTCAGATGTGTGGCTGCTAATTTTGGTTCTGTTGTTTGCTTATAGTGAAATGCCAGTGTTTTCACATTTTCTGGGTGTCTGTTCCAATATTCACTGTACATACTATAGAGTTTGAAAAAAATATATTATCAAATGTGGGGGCGAGTGTGTATATGGCAAGTTAATGATGTGGGTGCTAGTCCCTAAATTTACACATATTCTGGTCACTTCATTTTTTATTCTTTATAACTTACCAGTCAGTGTTTAAGGGAATCGTGTACATTAGGCCACAATAGTCAAACCCTTCCATAATTAAGACTTTCATGAGCTGCACCCATTGGCTGTGAGAAGGAAAAGTGCAGTAATAGAAACGTTCATCAGCCTTATCTCTCCTTCGCGAGCCTCACTGGTTCGAGGTGGAGAAATTGATTTAATTCAAATCCCTGTGCTGTGTGCGTAGAGCACGATCAGGGGTCGGACCCC
Source organism: Lissotriton vulgaris (assembly GCF_964263255.1). NCBI lineage: Eukaryota > Metazoa > Chordata > Amphibia > Caudata > Salamandridae > Lissotriton > Lissotriton vulgaris. The sequence continues at coordinate 1,486,436,194 of NC_141694.1, read as the reverse complement.
ATTAACTTCATGAAATGGTGAGACCACATCAGCAGGCTCACCCCCTGCGTTCCAATGATCTTTCCCTATGCACTGTTCCCAGAGTCAAACGGACACACATGGGAGCCGCACTTCGCATACCAGGGCCCTAAGCTTAGGAATGCCCTACTGGAACCCTTGAAAAGAAGCATCTCTTTGACCACTTTTTAAAAACAGCTGAAGACCTGGAGGTTTCGAGTCAGCATGGTCTGGTTAGCTCCTACCTATCAATAAAGCGCTGGGAAACCCTGTGGGTATCGGAGTGCTATATAAATGACTTTAAAAAACAAGGATAAGGTGATATTTTGATGTAGGGACAGTTGTAAGTTGATGCCGAAGATCACAGAATTTCCCTTTTTAGGTCTCGCCTGGCGTTAGCAGTGCCCATGCGCTGCTCTCGCCATGCAAGGGCCTTTTGGAATCAATATACTTTCGGAAGAAACTTTAAGCCCCAACCTTGTTTTCAATTGGTTCTCGTCATCATTTATGTTAAACGCTGGTGTGTGATTGAAAACCGGGCTTTAGGGTTAAATCCTTGTCCACTTTTAGGATGGCCCATCTGGACAGGCCGACAGCATCTTGGATTTTCGTGACGTAGGAGGCCGTGCTCTTAGCTTGTTTAGGGATGCTGTTGTGGACAATCCAGTGCGCCGGACAGAGTCTCTCTTTCCCGCTACTACTCCCTGAGAACTGCGGACCACAGCATTTCTTCCACATTATTAGCCTGACATGCGTGCCTTGTTGTCTTAGTTTCCAGCCCTTCTTCTGTGTTCTCCACTTCTGCGCTGCTTCACGGGCCGCCACAGCGCTTGTTATTCTCTCCATTGTGCACATTTTGCCTGCTCCTTATGTTGTCACAGAGCTCCTTACAATGACAGATTCCTTGTCTTTTTTATGCACATGCTGTTATTTCCTCCCGTGGTGGTGGTTATTTCTCTTAGTTTCCTGTCCTTCGTCTGTGTTCTCCACTCCAGAGATGGGAATGACTCTGAGATGCTGCATGAAGCTAAGCAGATTTGTGTCAAAGCGATCCTCTGCGTTTTAGAGTGCATCAGTCGGGCAGCCCCTTGAAACCTCCTGCAGCAACCTACAGCCCTGTTATGGATAATAATAATCGTTTTCTATATAGCGATTAATACCACACTTCAGCATTTGTAAGCGCTCTTAACAATAGGTACATTGTATTACCCAGTTTGAATCGTACTTAATTTATCCACCTCTGAATGATGGAGGACTAGGTCTGCATTACTGAGATTTGAACTCGAAACCTGCCGATCCCCGCATGGTCGGCATAGAATGTTTGGCAAAAGGGCTTGAAGGCTCCCATGACGTACCCCAGTGTCCATCAGACCATCGCACGCTGAGAATTGTAATGGATCGATAGATAAGGTGCACCATGTGCTGCATCTCTTTGTCCTAGTCTGCTCCTGCAGCTCAAGGGAATTGACTCAGTAGGTTGAGTATATAATGCTGTGATTTGTGCGTACATAACTGCTGAGCCAAGTTTCATTTTGGCAAACGAAGTTCACAACTTTGTGATATGTCAAGTCTTTCGAGTTTCCACAGCGAAAATAGGATAATTTTGTCTTCTAAAAAAATTTTTGTGATGAACTCTCCTGTTAAGTCAAACTTCACCAAATTCCCAACTTAGTTTGCGGACAACCTTAGTCTGAATAGCAGGTTACAATTTCAAATCCTTTCAGGGCGACCTTAAGCCTGTGACTTTAATACACGGAGGAACAGATGAGAATTTCGTCCAGGCCTTTTGTTGAACTCCGTAACAATTAAGCGTTATTTGCGAGGTATTTAAGAACAGCCCCGCTTTGTTGTATAATGTCTGTCTCAGTGCACATCCCTCGTTTACGGAGTCTATCTCCTACAAATAAAGATAAACAGGTATCTTGTTTTTGTAGCAAGTGGACAGGCTTAACTTATATTCTCAGCTAGGGATCAGAGTGGAGTGGACACCCCTGCTGATCAGGTTTCGGACGTAACCATACGAACCTTAGCCGGGGCTTTCAGTGGAAAGTTTGAACCGCCTTTCCCTTCAAACAGTCCTGCGGTTTATTCTCATCCCCTACTCGAGTCTGCTCATTCATTTCGTTTCATTAACCAGCTGGCTTGTTACCGACCTTCCTTTCTGTGACGCAGTTCTGGCTGCAACGGATCTCTGTAGCCTCTTTACGAGCATGGCTGCTAAACTGTACATGGCATAGCTTGCTTCTTTCCATTCTCCACTCCTACATCTCTCTCCATTCCAGGGTCTGGTTTTCAAACACACTTGTCTACTTCCTTAATGACTGTAAGGGCCGCAGCATCGGACTGTAATGGGGCATAGCAAGGAGATTACATGGTTGGTGCCTAGATAACAAAAGGTTAAGAAACCACCTTAAGGCACTACATATTGTCGATAGTAATGTGATACGAAAGACCAACAAATTGCCATTTCTGAGTTTTTTGGGAAGTGCTCTAGAAGGCAAATTTCTATGCTTCCTGCACTGCTAAAACACATTACCCTGTTCCTGGTCCTTGATGAGGCACATTAAAGCAATAGTAGGCGGGTATTTTACGGTGCTGCCTTAAGTGGGTGCTAGGATTCATCTCGGGCTTCACACATACTGTTGCTAAGGCAGAGGGAGCACTAAAAGTAAGCCTGGGGCTCTGAAAATACCAACAATTCCAGGTAATGCTCATAACATGAGCATACCAATGACTCACCTGAAGATTGTTTTGTTGTTCAAATTTATAAATCACTTAGAAGGCCCACACATCAATCTTCTGTACCTGTCGCTACATTTTTGAAAAGCAGTGTACCTTTTTTAATGAGGAGAGAAACCCTTATCCCGGTTGCATAAAGGTTGCTTCTAAACTACCATGGGGTCAGATGTTGTAGGAAAGAAATATCCTAGCTGTCAGTATACAAAACATGTGGATCATGCTTTTTGCACCATGCCCACTAAAAAGATACATAGATGTTTTCTAATGCTATAGAAAAGTGTCTTGCTTGAGACGTATATAACAAGCATTTGCAATGCAATAGGTCTCGCATTCGCGAAAATTTGAACTATTGGCATTGTAAATGACAATGCCTTTCATTTATGTGCTTTGCAAACCTGCAAGAGGTGCGTAAACACACACTTTGTACATGTAGTCATTGCTTAGGAGAGGCAATGCTGGCAGTAACTGCACCTCTTTTACTGCCAGCTTTGCTTCTCATAAGCAAGGACTATAAGTTTAAAGTGCGTGTTTACACACCGCTTCCAGGTTTCAACAAGCATTAAAAATGCAATAGGTCTCGCCTTTAAGTTAAAGCCATTTGCTTTGCTATACAATACCATTAGTAAAGCAAATGGCTTTAACTTAATATAAGGCAAGACCTATTGCATTTTCTATGCTTGTTATTATTATTTGAAGAATCCTCCTTCATTATGTTCCTGCTTTCACAGAACCTTAAAACGAGGAAATAGAAGGTCATTTTTAATCCGTTTTTTATAGATGGATCTCAGTCCAAGGGCAGCCATTATATGAGCACCAGTCACATTTAAACCCCCCCCCCCCTCCTCAACCAAGAATTGAAAAATACTTCTGCGGAGGTGCCAGCAAAAGGCCTTTAAGCGAAGCACCTTCCCTCACTCCCCCCAGCCAATTATAGCCTCCACCAGAGCTAGAGAGCAACCTGGCTCTTTGCATAGTTTACATATTCAGCAGTTCTGACCCTAAAATTACATCCTCTCAATTTTCTTCGCTCAGAAGGGTGCTTCACAGTGAGGCCTATGCAAACATATCCCTCACCCCGACACTCAAACCCATCTGAGCCTGAAAGGTACTGTAGTGGAGAGGTACAAACAAAAGGCCCTTAGCGAGGCCCCTTCTCTTATCACACCCTACCCAGCCTACTATAGCCTTAGGGCCACGGCTTGGTAGAGATCGGAAAAAAGCACATAGCTGCTGCTCTAAGGGAATTGAGGTGATGATGGGCCAACGTCCTCATCACCTGCCCCCAGCCAGGGTGCCAGTCTCGTAGGAGGTGGGTTGTCGGCAGTGGCGAACAAATTTTGCATGAGCAGAGGCAATCGGTTAGAGAGGTGGCCGTGCAGTCTCCCTGGATGGAAGTGGGTCTCGGCTCCGCTGTGGCCGATGAGCTTTGGTGGCCTCCTGTGAAGTCAGGCGGATGGCGGGACCCTACTAGCGACCGATGAGAAGCTTGGAGGAGGCTTTCATTTTATCAGCCACGATCCTGCAGGGCCTCCTGCTGTGCGGCAGACTTAAGACTCTCTGGGGAAGGCTAGTTTATGTGGAGGGTTTTCAACACCACAAAATCAACCCAGCTAGCATCTTCCATCACCCCCTGACCCGCCAGGAGACATTGTTCATTCATTTAAGAGTGCGGCGCTTCCTCAAGAAAGTATTTGAAGCGCCTGTGATTCGCAGACCATCTGAGCCTCGTGGGCCTTGTTACAAGCACTCTATCACCCTTCCCTCGCACCTGCCTGTTGCCTCTTGTCTCTTCCCAGATAGCTCTCGATAACCCCCGCAGGCCTTGGGCCCCTCAAAGCGCTCTGGCACCTTCGGGTAATGTTCGCGCTATATAAAATTGCAATAAATAAATAATTAAATAAAATTAAAAAAACATCTTCGGGGCTCCGCGGATTGAAGCAACGCACGCGCTGTGTAGGAGCAAACCATTCCTCGTTGTGCAGGCCTCAGCTGAATACCATGGTGTCAACTGAGCCCCACCCCCATCGGCAGGTAGGGACCAATTGCAGCCAGGAATCAGGGTGGCTGGCACACAGTTTTTCCAACGATTCTAATAAACAAGTAACCTGAAGCTGGAATGCAGCCAGCCCACCATAAGGCACACTGCATGCCAATGCCCTGCTAATTAAAACAAGCGCAGCCGTAATCAATCCAACATGCGTACGTGTACGGGGGGCAAAAAATGCACACGGATGTGGACAGCCCGACGCCATCTTTGTCCCTCCATACTCGTGCACATGTTGAATTAATTACAAAAAGCTCTCGCATGGCGAGTACAACGCTCAGCGCTGCTACCGCAAGGCGAGACCTAAAAACACAGTAATAAAAGTAATTGTCATTTGCAATGCCAATAACTCAAACTCTTGCAAATGCAAGGCCTATTGCATCGCAAATGCTTGTTTTAAAATGCAATGTGTACATTGAATATTATTCCATGGTACCTTAATCTTCTTTCTAAATATTGACTGGTGGTTGCTTTAAATTTTGGCAGTCGTGTACACCGGTGACTCATGGGTTTTTTAATACCCAGTAGTGGAATCTCTGTTTGCCTCTTTTCAAAGAGATTTGGCTCTTTCTTTCTGTAGGATCGGTTGTATTTGGTAGCCTCCCAAGTCTGCAAATCAAATGTAACTTTGGGTGTTGTTTGCATACATATAACAAGCACTGGCAAAGTCAGTAGGTTTCGCCTATGCAAGATGTACTGGCTTTCTAAATTCTTTTTTAAGCTATGCTGCACAGCAGCACAGGCTGGTATGCAACATGGCTTGAAGTAAACAGCATTAAAGTGCTACGATGCAGTCAACACTGCCTTCTATTTTTGAGTATAGACTTCTCTCAACCTCATGCCTGCCTTAATCCTTCTTATTGTAATTCTGAAATTGGCCTAGGGCAGCCCTTTTAAACGTACTCTGGAGTATCCCAACCTTCAGACATGGTCTGTACACTGCAGCAGCAGATTTGCCACAGAAAAAAAGAAAATATCAAATTTAAAGATCTTTTCTCACTCTTCTGTAATTAAAGGTTTTTCTCCTCTCACTAAACATGAGTTATAAGGCATTGGCTGAGAGTGTCTTGTCAGTGTACAGTCAGACCTACGCCCTGTGTTGTCACCTAATCCCATCCAAGTGTAGGTTATGTGCCTCTGTGAATGTGGCTATTGAGGCTTATGCATTGTACTTATAAGTGGAGCAAAATGATGAAGGCCTGTGGGTTCCGTTTTTTAAAGTCTTGAGGCTGTTTCTGCGCACGTGATGAGGGTGATGTTGTTTTTCCCCTGACTGTGGAAGTGTATCACATGCAATGCAGGAGGGAGGAGACCTAATTAGTGAAATGGGAACAAAGGAGGAAAGGCTCCTATAGAAATTAGACTGTGTCCTTCCTGTAGCACTGCTACTTGGTAGATATTGGGGGTAAAGAGGGCCCCAGGCCAATTGTTCAGAGTGAGAAGGGTCTTTTAGGTAAAACCATCCTTTTATCTCTTTCTTGGTCACTGTCTTTGTGGCTGTTTATAGCCAGGAGCAGATTGTTTGCACCTCTTTGTGCCTCTGCCATGGGTGCTCTAGGCTGGAGACTACCGGGCTGTGAGGAGCATCACCACACACAAAGTATGTGTCTGCAAAACTGCATAGAGCTGTATTTGAAAAAAGAAACCACTCCAAATCAGTTCTCCTGCCTGCATAATTCTGGGGAAAAAAATAAAGACTGCTGTTCCTCCAACATCCCTGCATTGGAACATCTCACCTTGATCCTGCTAAATGGGATACAAAGCTTTCTGGTCAGACATTTTAAGCAGAAAGCAGATGGTGTGTTAGCCCTCTCAAAACACAAAGCGGCCATTGCATTTGGCAATTCCTGACTTCCTTTAAAATAAGAAGCCGGGGGGGCGTGGCTAAGATGGCGGCTTCAGCGGACGTGTTTCGCATGGCTCCCCGGCCCCAAATCCCGTAAAACCCTAGATCTAGCTGCAACCCCCCCTAAAACTGCTCCAATATTACACAGCGGGGCCGTGCCACAAAGCAACGCACTCCTGGTAGAGTTCTGCAGCGATGGCAGGCGCCTTTGCCTCGTTGAAGCCAGGACCTACGGGACCGGTGCAATAGCGGCACCGAGCTGAGTTTGCCCAGCGGAGCTCCCGGCCGGAAGGCGCATCGCCAGCGAGAGATTCTGCCCTGCCGGAGACCTCGGGGGGGTTCCTGGACCTCCGACACAGCGGTGAGGCCGGCGCTAGACGATCGGCGGGTCCGAGAGCCACGAGCAATCCCGGCCGGCCGCCGCTACCTGAGACCCCAGTGTGGACAAGGAACAATTTACACAATTCGAAGAATTAATCAAAAAACAACAATTAGATCCACAGAGTTTTATTCACTGAGGGATCAAATGTAATGAATACACATAGCAAACAGTCAACTGTATTTAAGGTCATACAGTGCCCCGGGAAGGAAGGAAGGAAGTGATCAAAGTGAGGATGAGGGAGTGGTAGGATTGTGTGACAGTAAAATCAAACATTTGGAATCAGATTTGGCTGTAATTTATATAGCGAAAACGGCCATAATAATAATGGCGACCATCACTTAGAAAGGCATACTCCACAAAGTACAATTTTCTACACAATGTTGGCGTGAAGTTGCCACAGGAAGAACAACAGTCGACGTTTCAACCCTCTTATCAGTGCAGGGAATGTTAGTATCCTTGCTGCGGGGTCTTCACCAGGACCAAGGGGTGGGGGCAGGTAACCTGGGATTGATTAAACGTTGGACATGGATAGCTGAAGTTCGGTCGCGTATATCCTAAGGGAAGTGTCACTGGGTAAAAGTCCTCAGTATGGAGCTCTCTGATTCAGTCGGCTTTAACGAACGGCGGATATACCTCCAACCATTCCGACGATGCTTTAAAACTTGCCCAGCACCGCACGAGTGTTCTTCCTATATATCGGTGCTGCCTGACTATTGATGACGCCATAATCATTGACCATACTGAGGACATTACAGCCAAATCTGTAAATACTTAAAATGCAATAAACCTTTTTTCAACAACAAAAAAGCATTCCTTTCACCACATTTTTGTATTCACAACGTTTTAACTGAAGCATTTTTTTTGTTTTTTACCTTTGAAGTTTGGATATCTATTGCATATGTTTCCAAAACAATATCTACATGGCATCCTTTCCTAGGTCAGACCTATTGGCTTTGTCAGTGCTCGTTGTTAAGATGCCTTGCACCTGGCTGATTGATTAAGATGTTTTGTTATAAGATGCTCAAGTGCTGGTAAAGTAACAGCTGCAGCTTTCCTTTACCGGATGCTCAAAAGTGGAAGGGGGGAGGGAGCACACGTAGAAAGGGTTTATTTAGAACGTCATCAGAAGACGGTGACGCATCACGCATGCATGTCAGGGTTTCCAAACAGGAAAGAGAAAGATAGTGGAAAAAAATCAAGGGAATTTATTTTCCGCAATGAGTAACATTGAGACGAAGGCAGGTTTACGCTTGAGACAACTAAAGATTAAAAATCGCAAGTCTCCCGCCTGAAAAGGGTGTGTTGGTATTTTATGTTTGGCAGAAGAACAGAGAGATGCCTCAGCAGCAGAGCGTAGATCAGATGCGGATTTCTGTTCTTCTGAAAAGATGATGGTTTCCCGCCACGCCAGTACTTAAGAGGTGGAGAGGCGCAGAGATCACGTGTTTGCTGAACATCACATAACACCGTATTCACGATTCCAGGCGCAAGTTGGCTCAGGGTGTGGACTCATCACTGGGTGTTGTCTTGTTTCCCGCCCGTGGTAACTGCAGTGCCGAAACTAGGTCAGTAGTTGTCTGATATAGACACAGACACCAGAGAAGGCGCCAGCTGCTGAACAGGAGCACAGTTTGAACACAAAGTACACTTCGAGATTCAGAAACACGAGCTTTCGCAGAGGGACGCCCGCCATTTCTACAGGGGCTTAATGTGCTGCCCCTGTGGCGGGAGGCATGGCGGGCATTCGGCCTAAGGCCTGCACATTTCTATGTGGTTTCTCTGTCCCAGGGCCCCATTGACAGCGCACTTAGGGACGCCACACCATTTTAATTTATGAATTTCAAGGAAATTAAAATACCCCCACTTTGAACCAAAGCTGTAATGGCACCATGCAGGCGAAGCAAGACTTCGAAACCCTCCTCAGAAGAGCTTGCTTGTCTCTTCTATCCAAGTATCAATCCATTCAACCTTTCACCCTTCCATCCACGCACTGATAGCCACAGTGTCACCTTTGCATTCTGCCAACCATTCAATCTTTCATCCATCAGTCAGTCTGCCAGCATTCAGTCTGTCTGTCCATCCGGCCACCAAACCATATCCAAATCTATCTATTCATCTCCAAACCTATCCATCCATTTCACCTAGTCATCCATCTTTTCACTTACCCACTCTTCTTTTATCCATCCATTCACCCATCCTTTCAATCATCCATTCCTTTCGCTCATCATCCTCCCTTTCACTCCATCTACCCTTTCACTCATCAATGCTTTGTCACTTATCCATCCTTTCACTCATCCATACGTCCACCCTTTCATCCAACCATCCATCCTTTTGCTCATCCATCCATTTACCCTTTCATTCCTTCCATCCATCCAGATTTTCACTCCATCCATCCCTTCACTCATCCATCATCCTTTCATTCACTCATTCATCCATTCTTTCTCATTTACTATCCCTTCTCTCATCCACCCACCCTTTCACTCATCCACCCAATCTTTCACTCATCCATCCACCCTTTTGCTCATTCATCCTTTCGCTCTTTCGCTCATACAGCCATGCATGTATCCATCCATCCATCCATCTATTCTCTCTCTCACCCTGTAACGTTATTTAAGAGCCTTTGCCTGTGAGCTGCAGACAGAAGAGGCTGACCAAGAACCCTGAGTGGGCTGGGGAGAGATGCCTACGCCCTTGATGCAACTGCATTCCTAAGTACCCTCAAGCCACACAGCTCTCCTACGTGTTTGACCTGCCACCTAAACCTTCATTTGCCTCTGCAAAGGACGTGTGCTGTGACTTAATTAAATGTCCCTGCTACAGATAATTGTTATACAGTAATTCCATATACACTTGAAATCTCTGGCCAAGTTTTGGTATGTTCATATTTCTTAGAAACAGGTCTACAAATATATATTGTAGATCTGTTACTAAGAAATATGAACATACCAAAACTGAAAAACTCAACCAAAACAGGTGTCTCAAGTCAGGGCAGTTGCAACGCATGCTCTTGTTAGTGTTATGCATTCTGCATTTCTGATATTGATCTGAAACCTGTTCCAGAAAACCTAGACATTATGACACAGATTTCGTGATAATGGGGCTGACTGTTTATGTAACTAACTCTGCACTGTAAGTGTATTTAAATAGCGCCTTAAATCCCTGATGAGGCGCAGATACGCTTTTGTGGACGGGTAGCAGACTGTAGTCCCAACGATTGAAGAGTGTTTGTCATGTGGCCTATATTCAATCAGTCAATCGATCAGGGGTTGGTAAAGCTCAGCTGTTCACCCGTAAGGTTCTCAAGGCACTGGGGGAGGGAGAATGGGCTCCGTTGAGTGCTGGGGTAATCCGGAGAGCCAGGTCTTGGGTCCTTCCTGAATTGGAGCAGTGTGGGGACTTGCCGGAGGTTGAGGGGGTAGGGGCGGGGGAGGGGGGTCGGTCGGTCGGTCCAGGCCTTGGCTGCGAGGTAGGACAAGGTCTTTCCTCCTGTTCTGGTTTTGTAGATGCGTGGGGCGGAGGCTTGAGAGAGGTCAGTTGATCGGAGGTGTCTATTGGGTGTGATGCAGCGCTTCTCCGGAAATAATTTCTAAAACCATATCACCTTTCCCTGAATTACCAAATCATACATTTACTCATCAGTGGGGCCCATAACACTGCGAGTTACTCACAAAACACTTCCATCCTACTTCCTGGATCAGTGAGATTCAAAGGAGAGCTGCTGTATCATAGCGGAGTGTCTAAATTAAAACTAATTCTTTATACTATTTACACCTGCAGTTTAAATTAGTTTTACCATGGTTTTTATTAACAAGACATTTTATTCAGACACACCACCATTATAGTCGATGAATCTGCTAGTAAAAAATTAGGCGTAGGAAAATACAAGACCAGCTTAATTCTCCATTTATCTAATTTTTATTAAAAACAAAATTTAGCATTGTCTAACAGTTTATTCGCTTTATTTTGTCTTCTTTATTCAAAAATAACTTTAAAGGAGTAAAAGTTTTATCTCAAACAGTTATATTCATTTTATTACAGAGATTTAGAAATAGACATTATTATTTAGATTTCAAAATGCAAATATTAGCAAAAGACAGATAGTTCCCAAAATTCATTTTCTCGTAACTTCCCTAACTAATAACCTCATCTAAAGCTCAGTTCTCACTCAAAGAAGTAAAACATTTATTCAAGAAATCTTACATCTCAGGAAAATCAGCATACCGACAGCATCTCAGTAGGAAATCGGAAGAGAGTTTTCTCTTTAAGAAAATCAAGACTTTTTATAACTTTTTCACTAACTTTATCTATCTACAAAAGTAACTATCAGCCTAAACTCAAGTTCTGATTGGACAATTTGAGGGTGGATGAGCATCACCTCATCATTCTAATATTCAATTTCCGTAGCATCAGCTGAATTTTAAAGAGTCCTTTGTTTGAGAAAGTCTTTGGCCTAGTCACATCCTCAACTAGATACTACATAATCCTTTCCCACGATCGGTAACTCAAATGTTCATTCTTTTGGCAGTCATCAGGACTTCCAGGGCAAGTCGTCCTTGAACTGCTTTCGTTCAGGCACAGGCAGCTCACATTCAATCTCGGCTTTTGCCGCGCATGCGCAGTATCTTTCGCTGTCGCAGTAATCGAAAGCCGCAATTTTTTTAGGTAGGCCTCACGAGCCAGAATGGGAACTATCATAGAAAAAAACACAAATAAATGTTAATTATTGAAATATAGCCCTTATGTTTACCTCCCCCCCCATACTAAGGGTTTCCCTGTTAGTTGTTACCTTGCAAATATGCAACATATATGATAGATATACTCACTTATCTCCATGTCTTTGCCACAAAACACATGAACAGAAAGCACATTTATGCCGCTTTTGATTAAATTAAAGCTTTGCATTAATAAACAACATGACGACATTACTAAATTAGTCAGTTATAGTTCACCATGCAAGCAGATTAGTATTTCCACGTGCATTTGTGTGTGCATTCCATTCTACGTTGATTAATATTTTCCAAACTCACACAATTAATAAAGGTTACAGTTATGAATAAATTACTTCACGAGGGGTTTACAAAATTTTTGTTTTTCCACCTCGCTCCATCAGGTGCTTGGAAGGAGAGGCTTTTGTTAGGTATGCTGGTTACGATGTTGTAGAGGGCCTTGTATGCGTGAGTGAGGAGCTCGAAGGTTATTCTTCTTTCGATGGGGAGCCAGTGGAGATCGCAGAGGTGTTGGGTGATGTGGTTGTGATGGCGATTGTCCAGGATTTGTCTGGCTGCAGCGTTTTGGACGGTCTGGAGTTTGCAAAGTAGTTTCTTGTTGATTCCGGCGTAGAGAGCTTTGCCGTACTCTAGTCTGCTACTGGTGAGGGCATGCATGACCGTTTTTCAGGATTTGGGTGGGATCCATCCGAAAGTATTTCGGAGTATGCGAAGGGTGATGAAGAAGGCCGAGGACACTGTATTGATCTGTCGGTTAATCATGAGCGATGAGTCTAGTATGATGCAGAGTTCACATGCGTGGTCCGTGGGGGGTTCCGAGGGCAGAAGGGCCACTAGGTGTCATCCCATACGGAGGGGGTGGAGCCAAGGAAGAGGACTTCTGTTTTCTCTGAGTTGAGTTTCCTAATGTAGATGTTGTGCATGAGTACCAGAGCTGTGCTGTTTTATTTTTGTTGCATCTGTGCATGAACTTCAAGCGAAAAGGACACAGCCATGCAAGTTGTTCTACATTACATGTATATTTCATAAAATGTTTATTGAAAAAAAATGTAAGCCATTCTAAAAGGATATAAAATCCATTCTTGTCTTCTAACACGTTGACAAACGTTGGCATACCCGCGTTTCTTTTCTGGCCCCAAACAACTGAGCAACAAATAGACCTTGTAACGAAACATTTAGTGAAACCTCAAGAAAGCAAAACCATGAAGGCATTTGGAAACATCGTAGCTTAAACGTTGTTTAAAATAAGTTATAGTCACATAGAAACGACACACACGCTTCAATAAATCTGAACAAAGAACAAACTGAAACTGTAAAACATCATATTTCTCGAGTCCCAATTTACTTTGGACAGTTGCTGGGAGAGCGCCACTTTTTGAGTACTCTGTTTTGGTTCACTTGCTGATTTGGCGTACTTGCTGTCCGGAGCCAGGGGCGTTGCAGTGGCACCGAGGCCCAGTTGTCCGAGGGGCCCACTGCACCTCATTTGTGGCTGTTTTTTGCCGGGGGAGGTGGGGCCTTTTTTCCTGGCATGCAATAGAGCTCTAGGTACCCTTACTACACTCCTGTCCTGATCCTGTGCTGCGTTTTCTTTAACCGCCGGAAGTACATGCCTTTTCTGAGGTTTTTAATTTGCATTGCTTTTCACAAAGAGAGGGAGACTTGTGGTGCAAATGTGGCATTGCTGTTCAATCCATGCATTACCTCCAGGAAAAGTTAATATCATGGCAGACTCAGCTTTTCGTCTTTTCATTAAAATGAGTACTCTTGACTTTGGTAAGAATAACACCAATTCTAGAGCTAGGAAACCATTGTTTGTAGAATACGTTGTATAAGTGACGCTGATTATTATAATGATTACTTACCACACTGTAGGAAGCTGGCTCTGTATATACAATACCAAAGTAAGGTATAGTGTGCATATAGTCCAGTAGATCCCCAGAGGCACAGCAGAAGCAAAGGGAGAGGTGTGGCGTGGCAGCCAGAGCAGCTGATTCCGAAGCACGGTACTCACGGTTCGAAACCTGTTGCCGCCAGGAGCTCAGCTCAGCACCATGTGACTCTGGGGAATAGCTCACTTAATCTCCCCGACGGCCCCCAGCACCTTGAAACCTTTAGGGGTGATATATTCACGCTTTTCAAATGCTGATTATTATTATTATTATTAAAGGTAAAGTAGTTAATACCTTACTCTCTTTTGTGGTAGTGTGGTTGAGTAATCAGGCTTATCTGGAGAGCTGTGGTAAGCATTTGTTGTACACACTCAGGCAAGAACTGATATCACACACTCAAAGACTGAATCCAGACCAATTGTTTGTGCAAAGGTCATTCTTTTGTTTTTTTTCTAAAAACCAACATGTACTTAGTACCAGGCAAGTTAAACTCTTCATACAATGTGGCTTTTCAAAATACAGTGAACACTGGTTTTGCATGAACGTTCAGATTTCTTTTTCAATTGAGAAAACAATTTGTAAACTGTTCACAAATGCTTGTAATTACTTTTTGATTACTTTTAGATTACTGTTATAGGTTTGTATGAAACACACTTCAAACGCAGTTAACCCAACACAGGACATTTGTAAGCAGATTAACTCTTGTTCAAATAATATGTTACTTTTTGTGCAGTACAAGACAGTTCAACACTTAAAAGAATTTTCAGTGAAAACCCACCATTCAGCCCTAAGGGAAAAACAAAGTGTTAAGTATACAGGTGAGTAAAACGGTTTTAGGATTGGAGTTTTGGGGGATAGAAACAGAGTTCCCCAAGGTGCAGGTTGGCACTCACGGGGCACCACCAGCGGCACTTGGGCGACTGGGTGTAGGGTGCCAGTGTTAGCCAATAGGGCTAGAAGACACTTTGGTTGGGGACTACTCATGGGCAGGCCACTCTGTCTCAGAAGCCTAGCTCCTAGGGTTAAGGTCGGGGCAAAGGGGGTCCCAGGTTGACACCAAGTCCACACCACCTGCAGTGAAGTGGCAGCTGGGTGCAGGTTGCTCAGGAGGTGTCAGAAGCTCAATGCTTTTCAATGGAGGACGTCGATCACGGAAAAGGACTGCAGGCTGGAGCCAGAAGACTGGATGATGAAGATGAAGAGTTGCTGTACACCAGGACACTGCCGGTTGGGCACCTCAGGAGCTTCAGGTGCAGGGGTGTTCTTTCATGTCGAATTATTCTCACCGGTTCTGTTCACATTTGGGGGGACCCTTCAGGATGAGGCTGCAGGCGTCAAGGAGAAGGTGGGTGGATGTCGTCCAACGCTGGCACTCAGGTCAGGATTGCCGGGGGAACCTCACTGGGGTGTTGGGCCACTCTGACTGTGATCGTGGGCGTCGGGTGCAGAGTGGTGAGGACTTGCTGATCCAGCTGCATCTGGAGTCCTGGCTGGGGTTGGTGTTGGACAAATTTGGTATCCACTGGAGATAGAAGTTCTTTTAGAAGGCAGGACAGGCCCATCGGGTTCTTGGAGGCTGTCGGGTGCAGGATATGCCGGGTTTCGCTCGCAGGAGACAGGCCGGTAGAGGGCTGGGACCAAAGCAGTTGTCATCGTCGTCCTCTTCTACAGCATGGCTCTTAGTTCCTTCTCATTCTTTTCTCGTCGAATCTGAAGAGGCAAGGAACAGGGGTGCCCCTAAATACAAGATTTAGGGGTGTTTCAGGGGTGTACAGGTTGGGACCAATGGGTCCCTTCCCTGGGGTGTCTACACCCACTAGTATGCAACCGTCCAGTGGGAGGGGGACTTAAGTATCTTCCTGATTGGAGGGGTCCTCCCATCTACAAGATGGCGGAAACTGAGATGTGTGCTTCAACTCGCTTTCCCCACCTGAGGGGTGGGGTTGCCAAAGGTGGCACATCTCCCTTACTGACTAGGTTTTCCCGCTGGTTCTCGTGCCCAAGATGGGGTTTAGAACTGGTAGGAGCCAGTTGCTGGTAGCAGCAAAAGGCTAGGGGTAGCTAATAAATGTGGCAGGTCTTTGAAGTTCCCTCTTCGAGGACCCTGCCCATCCTGGAGGAGGAGGAGGCATGACACCTCTGCCCAGGATGTGCTTTGTTCCCGGACCTAGAGAGGAGGGCTGTCTCCCCAGGGGCCCTGAAATCTGGCTGGTGGTGGCAGATGGCTGGGAGCCAGTCAGACACCACACCAGACTGGATTGTTTTTCAGGGGCATCTCTAAGATGCCCGCTGTGTGCACTTTTCATTAAATCCAACACTGGCATCGGTGTGGGTTTAATGTGCTGGTAAGTTTGATACCAAGCTTCCCAGACTTCAGCAAAGCCATCCTGAAGCTGTGGAGTTTGTGTTGACAAACTCCAAGTCCATGACTCAAAATAGTTACACTGCACTTACAATGTCTGTGAATGGCACAGACACTGTAGGGCCATATTGCTCTTGCAGCTATATCCTCATCAAGACATGGTGCACCATGCCTTTAGGGCTGTAAGGCCTGCTAGAGGGGTGACTTACCCATGCCACAGGCAGTGTCGATGGGCATGGCACACAGGATGTGTGCCATGTCAATTCTTTAGTTTGGTCTGCACCAAAACACCCAGTCTGCACTGGCAGGGTGGGGGTGTTAAGGTGAGGGGTCTCAGAGGGTGGCATAATACATGCTGCAGTGCTCAGAGGCATTGTCTGGTCACGAGGCCCTTGTTACCAGGGGTACATTTTACAAGGGACTTACAGGTGGGCCAGAAGCTTGTAAATTGTGGGTACACAGGTACAGTTTTATTAAAGAACATAGGTGCTGGGGCCTGGTTAGCAGGTTCCCAGCACACACTCCGTCAACTTGCAATCAGGTATCTGACAAAAAGTTAGGGGGTAACCATGTAAAAAGTGGCACTTTCCTACAAGATTGATTTCAGATCCAGTAAGCTGACTTGGATAAACAATCTGACTCCACTTGGTTATCAGCTGTACACCTAAATGAGTGTACACGATCTTCAACAGAACAGAGAGTATTATACCTCTTTGTGCTGTTCTGGCGCAGACATAGTGCCTGTAGTGCTAACTATTATATGCATTGGTGTCCCAGGGGCATGGATGTCTACTGTTGCACTAAGTTACTCCTTTGTACATTTGACTCCCTGGCTATTCCAACAGCCAGGAGTTACCCCAGACACCACACCTGTCATGGAACACCTCAACTTCCAACTCCAAACCAACAGCAAAACTACCATCAGAGGCACTACGCCCAACTACTAAAATGCCATCCCCGAATTCATCGCCCCACTTACCATTGACTCCAAGCACTACATCTTTCTCTGTGATCCCACCTTGACGACCCCAAAGACGCAAACTCTGCTCACCTCTAGGAAAACATGATCAACGTTGGTATCACCCAACTAGGCACTGACCCAAACACAGCGCAGGACACATGCTTGACTGGATCTTTACTGCCAGCAACAGAGTCAGGTACAGTCATGCCACCAAACTCTCCTGGACCGACCATGTCATCATTACTTCACCATCATAGGATCCCCATGTATCACCACCTGGTCCCCCACCGCCTCCCACCGCAGCTGGAGCAAAGTGAATGAGACCCAATAGACGGATGTCCTCAACACCACCCAGCCCGACTCAGCAACTAACCTTGAACAGGCCACCCCTAATTTCTCCGTCTGGATCACCAACTGTGCCGACAGATGCGCTAAACATCAAGCCAGCCAAGTCCAGCAAATCCACCAAACAAGCCACTTGATATACACCAGAACTCAAGGCAATGAAAGTTTGAGACACAATTGGAAAACGTCTAGAATGAAGATGGCACACCAACAGAGATCCCACAGAATGAGCCACCTTCAAGCCATCCCTCAACAAATACCACCCATACCTTAAATACTGAAAAAGAGGCATCCTGGCTGTCCATATCGAAGCAAATTCCAACCACAGTAAGGAACTCCTCAGCATCATCTGAGTTCTCGTGCCCATCAGCTACTGAGAACACAATCCCCCCTTCCCAGTAACTCTGCAACACACTGGTGGACCACTTCCATAGAAAGGTATCCACCATCTACAGTAACTTCAAACCCCAACCCACTGATCTCTACAACCACCTCACACTGACTGACACCATCCACAACCACCCACTCACCGCATGGGAAAAGCTGACCACCCAGAGTACTGCAGCCACCATGAACTCCATCCACTCTGGAGCACTCCCGGACCCTAGCCCCCAGAACATTTTCAACCTCGGGAGCAAGGAGACCAGTGGCAAACTCACAGCCATTCTCAACAAATCCATTACCATAGCCACCTTCCCCAATGGATGGAAGCACGCAGAGGTCAGACCCCATTCAAGAAACCCTCCACTGACCCGAGCGATCTGAAGAACTATCGCCCCATCCCTCTGCTCCCATTCCTTGAAAAGGCTATGAAGCCATTTATTGGTTGCCATCATGCTCATTAATATCTAAAACGCATTGGAGTGGCAGTTTGGGGCTAATGGTAGTGCAAAAATAGGTACAATTGTGTTTTTTTTTACTGACGACACACATGGTGGACCCATCACTGTTTTATAGGTGCTCACAGCACCTGTAAAAGGTCAAAAAAGTCCCAGTAGTTTGGCAAGATATACACAAAACATATTTGCATGCATTACTCCCAGTGCTGGCAATGAGGAGGATCCAACCGGATCTGTGATCTATTATTCAACAGGATCCAGTGAGGCCTCAGTTAAATATCTTGAGTTTGTCCTTGTGTCATTTGCTGACATCGGGGCACGTTCAGGGGAACCTGCACTCTGTCCCTCTTTGTGTTCACAGTAGCAACCTGCAGGAGGGAAGGGAGGTTTCTTATTTCAGCTACTCCGGGCCCAACACAAATGCTTCACTTATCAGGCCATCAGCACTCCTTTTGTTCAGTCAGGGTGGGAGCTTGCTGGAACAGAACACTCTGATGACAAATGCCTTGAAGGGAAACAAAGACCGATGCTCAGCTTGCTGTCACTTCATACGTCCTTAAAAGACCGTCTGTGGTTTGGAAGCAGGTTTTTGGCCTGTTTGACCCCTGTATGTAAGATACATGCTTGCACTGGAACCATGTCAAATGTGTCTGTGGTAGTAACTACACTAATAACCATTTATTTAGCACGCATTCATTTATGTTCCTTTTATTTCTTTTATATCTCTACTCACCCATTGTAGGGTATTGCAGCGCTTTACTTCACATAGATATTATACCAGCGCCATACATCATAGAAGTGTGTAAGTCAATATATAGGAAATGTTACCCAAGGTAAGGAGGGGTACCAGGTGTAGGAGTCCTGTATCACCCAGACTGATGGATATGACATCATTACATTCAAAGGGCGCTTGTTCTGGAGAAACACAAAGTCATGATTTCAAACGTGTCGGGCCTACAGAACGCAGATGGTGGGGTTTTCTCCAGTAATGAGTCTGTGTCACTGCCATAAGTAGCCCTTTTGTAGCAATCTTAGATTAATACAAGATTAAAAGAAAACCAGTACGGTCCTTACAGTTTACATGTAGCTCCTTGATGCCGGGTCATAAACCTCAGTGCTATTTTACAAGGATTTTAATTTGCGGCCTGCAGGTAACATGAGGATCTCTGTGACAAAAGCAGTAACCCACTGGGCTATCAACTTAAAATACACAACAGTGACCTGAATTATACGTTCTGCTTTGGACCAGGCCTATGAACCCTCTTTGCTATTTTAAAATGAGTCTGACCTCTGCCTAGTTCTCTCCAGTAAGTGCACTAACCACAAGAGTTATCTTCGTTATACCCTGGAAAATGCTGCCTACACACATTATCTGGTGCATTATATTTGAAAATGCACCCTGTTTGTGCCAAGTAAGCCAGAATTGATTTACTGTCACATTTGTCCTTGTTCCCAACTTCCTTGGGCCACAGTTTTAAAAAGCATACATACATAAGATGACCTTCAGACTCTGCACATCACTCTGCACCTTGTGATTCCACCACCTTTCTGCTCTACACCTTAATCTCCAATGTATGGGGATTTTGCACCAGTGTGTAAATTGGGAACAAAACCACACACTGCTGCCTAGGTCAGATGTCATTTCCACTGGTATGTTTTTGCAGTCTCATCCTACTCCAGGCGAAAAACAGGAGAGAGTTTTCCCGAATGAACCCAGAAAGGACTGGGAAATAGTAACACCAAAAGAGGGGGGTTTCCTTTCTGTGGTTATTTCATAATCATTATGCAATAAATCAGATCAATAGAGCAAGACACCTGTTGTGAGACAGATTTTAACTTAGATTGAATTACAGTATCCTCAGAAACACATATACCTTTAGACCAAAAATTGTATCAAAAAAGTCACATTTATTAAAAAAGAAGAAACAAGCATTTATATTAAAGAATTCAAACAATTTCACATAAGCATTATTATATCATCGAAATGCATACATATACTTTTTCTTCCAAGTGTTACAATATAAAAACATATAGAGACAAATAAAAAAGCCAGTGTTGTGCTTTTTTATTTGTCTCTATATGTTTTTATATTGTAACACTTGGAAGAAAAAGTATATGTATGCATTTCGATGATATAATAATGCTTATGTGAAATTGTTTGAATTCTTTAATATAAATGCTTGTTTCTTCTTTTTTTAATAAATGTGACTTTTTTGATACAATTTTTGGTCTAAAGGTATATGTGTTTCTGAGGATACTGTAATTCAATTTAAGTTAAAATCTGTCTCACAACAGGTGTCTTGCTCTATTGATCTGATTTATTGCATAATGATTATGAAATAACCACAGAAAGGAAACCCCCCTCTTTTGGTGTCATCCTACTCCAGGAACTTACAGATCCTGCTCATTTTATCCAGAAGGCTCAATACCAAAAACCTACCCTTTGCCTGTCAGACCTCGTCATTCCCTTCCACATCCTCTTAAGTAGTCATTCCTACTTTCCATTTGCTTGCTAAATATATCAATCAACCAGTAGATTTGTAGAGCACTTTTTGTCACCCGTGAGGGTATCCAGGCGCTGTGAGACTGTGAGTGGATGGCTCTTCTGCATTTAAGGTGCTCGGATCTGGAAGTCCCTGGCGGTGATAGTCGACAGTGACCCACCACCCATCTCCACCGTACTGCCAGAGCTGGCCTTTTCCTACTGGCAGACATTGTTAATGAGATGGGTCTGGGGTGGGATACATAGGTCCAGGATGTTTATTGTCCTTAACACTCACACTTTGGATGCGTTATAGAATCCAGTCAGCTAGGTGGCATTGGTGGTGCAGTCTAGAATAGGCCGGGGTTGGGAGTGGTCCATTAATCCGCTCAGTAACTTCAGCTCTCTGGAGTTACTGGGGCATGTGGGACCTGGAGGGTTTCCTTAAAAGTGAGGAATTATCATGAGAATGAGTAATTCTGTGTCCGATTCCCCAGGTAATTGGTCATCGATTCATGGATTTTCACTTAGAAAGTTAATCGACTTTCAGTAGTAGAAATCTCTGTGTGAAAATAAACAGGACTAGTTTGCTCCCACGGATCTCATAACTCTGATGGCACTGGGGAATGCTGTTACTGGTCCAGTCCGAATTAAGAGGCAACTCCAAATGAGGGTCTAAGTCACTTTTCTATTCTCCCTTAGACCTCCTTTCTCATTTTCTCCAATGGGTGTAGTTCCCTGCTTTTCTAACCTATGTTCAGTTTATCCCCTCTTCCTTGGTAGTTGTATCGTTGAAGTAATTTACCACAAAATGTGCACAAAATGGGTAGTAGGTGGAGTCCACTTGTTTAGAAATATCGTTGACCTAAATCACTAACTCCCTCAATGCAAACAGTCCCAGTCCTTGTTGTGTGTGCTGATAGAACAGGAATGCAGACTTGCATACCCACAATATTCAATTACTTTCTATTAAAGTATATGATCTGTATCATAGTTGGTCCCAGCATGTGATGTATTGAATGCTCAAAGTTCATTGTAGGCGACAATAGTGCTGACCGCCTCTCCCAGTCACCTTTTATCTGTGTTTGTGGCCACGCCCAGTTCTCTCATTGGGCCTTTGGAATAACAACTTATTTTGTTCACTCTACTGACCACTTGTTTCTGCATGCTTTTTTTTGCCTTGATGCTGCTGTGCCCCTCAGGAGCCAACCCCGGGGAGGGGGCAGGGTTTAGCTGCCATCTCACTAGGGTCGGCTGAGCCTCCTGGTCCGGCGGGACTTATATCTCAAAACATATGACAATAGTTTGCTAAATTCTAATTAATAATATAGCTTATATTGTACCATGTTTTTAGGTCGAGCTTGGGCAGCGCATGCTCTTCGAGGCATGCTATATTCAGGTATGAACTTGAAGCTCCACCCACTCTCCACCCATAGTTTTCATTGGCTTGTGTCCTTGTCCTTTGTAAACTGTGGCTTTTCAGTGGTCAATAGGCTTAGTAGTCCCTCCTTAGTACCGCCTTGTCTCATTTTATAACCTCCCATGAGAACACCCCGTGTTGCATGTGGTGTCACTCGGTAATCTTTAATGACAGCCTCCTAGCACAATTTAGTTAAATGATTTTCACATGCCAGCTGTTGCAGGCAGGACACGCTCTGCCGTAACACTTCATATATATTTTTTCATAGCACACCACACCACGCCACGCTGATACAGTGGTGGCCGGGCCTTTGGTTATTTTGCAGTGGCGAACGCTGCCACAAGTTTTTTTTTCGTCACTTTTTTGGTTGTTTACAAGCGCCCCATCCCGCGCTTTTACGTTGATGGCGGCTGCGCCCCTTTCTTTAGATGAGCTGCCATTAAAATGAAACCGTGGCATGGGGCACTTTTACAAAAAAAATGCTTTTACAAAAAAAAGCATTTGTTTGTCAACTTGACAAACAGATGCGTTTTTTTGTAAAAGTGCCCCATACCGCGCTTTCACTTTAATGGCGGCTACGCCCCTTTCTTTAGATGAGAAAGGGGCGCTGCCACCATAAAGTAAAAGCGCAGCACAGGTGATGAAGCCCTGAAGAAGTCCGGGGTTAATCCTGACACGACGAAACACGTGTTGGCTAAATGAGGACAGAAAATAAAGACAACAACAAATATTGATAAAACTTTTTGTACAATTGATGAAACTGTGATTTTTTATATGATAGTTTGCGCTCAGGGATATGGTCAAATTTCCATATAGAAGCTCTGGCGCCAAAGATGTTGGGGAGACAAATAAAAAAGATATTGACACACTTCATAAAGCATCAGTGACTGTTCCACACGGTAATAACATGTTGGCAGCCTGTCTCCTCCGTCCCCCTCCATCCTCTTCATCTTCATGTCGTGGCCAGCAGCAGGAAGCACCCGGACACACAGGTTCCTCCTGAGCCAATCACAACGCTGCAATGCCTGATTGGTCTGAGCAATGTGGATCGACGCTCAGACTGGAACAGGGAGCCTGGGCTTGTTCCTCCCTAGGCTATGTAATGCAGCCAGATAGGAACATGCAAAGTGCGCATTAACAGTTTAGTCGGCCCAAAAAGGGCCAGCCAAACAGTTCATGCGCATTAGGGAGTGCACACCACTCCTCCCCTGCTCGGGCCAGCCCTGTCCTGCCCCACCACTGACTGCAAAAGGGAAAATAAAATGATAATACCAATATGTTATTATCATTTTATTTTTCCTTTTAGGCAGTGGGGCGACGCTCTTCCACCTTAGCGGAGGAGCCGCCACTGCAGTTGAGTCTTCTCCAGCATGTCTCGTCTTTAGTGCTCCTGGAATGGCAGGAAGAGGTTTATCAGAACACACATTTGTTGCCAGTAACCTGCACAGCAACATCTTCAACATCTTAGCCTCCTTCTCACTAACAGAAGCCTGTGACCAGAGCAGCAGCTGACAGCCAATGAGTCAAGGAACATTACAGCAACAGTTCCTTGCTTTAACTTTGTTGGATCCGGTTACTATTTGCAGGTCTCTATGTCCATGTATTGTGTACAAAATAATACCAGCATTCGAGCAAAGGTAATAACACCCTTGCGTTTATTCCGAGATGACACATTTCAGCACTGCTGCCTTAGTCATAGCCCTGTGACACAGATCTATCTGTCTATCTGTCTATCTAACTATATTCACTGTAAAACTGTAAAAAATAGTTTAACTGTAACCTGTGTCCTAAAGTAACTCTAACTCCTGTCCCCACCAGGCAGTGTTGTTAACAATGATGTTGTTTCATATGCTGCAGTGATGTTATGAATGATGTCATAGAACATGTCATGAGTGATGTAATATGGGAGGTAATTACAATTCCTGACTAACTTAGACATTCTTTTTTTCAGTGCATTTCAATGATTTTTCCTAACATAAAGTAAGATCTCCATTACCGTGCATGGCATGGGGTTTGGCGCAGGGCTTGCCCTAGCACAGGTGCCCAACAACAACGTTTGACTATTTTATTCAACAATATAAACAGTGTCATTTTAAGTAAGGCAGACTTAAAGGCGTTGTTAAAGTCTCCAAATACCACAATATAAAAGTGGCTGGACCTATAGGGTTTATCAGAGGGTCAGCACGTATATAAAGCTGACCTATAGTTTGTTTTAAAAAAGTAATCTATAGCTATAATAAAATGTATTTTTCATAAATTTGCACATTGCAATGTTTAATATTAGTGATTGTCTCAAAACATTTTTAATAAAGCTTTAAAAAACACAATAAACATGGTGTGGAGTCTTTTAAAGGGCAGCCATATAACCAACCACAAGGGGTCGCTGCACCCCAGCTGAAGAGCACACAGCTGCAGCTCCGAGTGCTTTAAAAACAAGCACCAGCAAAAGCCAGTTGGTCTGGCGTTGGCCAAAGACTTCTGGCAATTAATATTTTGTTATGGTTTTTGGAAAATGCTTATTGTTTGGGAGTATGGTATGCCCTCATCAATTAAAAAAAAATCATTTGCTACAGGCACAAAAGTTTTATTGAGTCTAAAAATCACACACATTACCATGATTCTCCCTGGCACTGAAAGGAACTGCTTAAAAAGTCTGGCATTGGCTGCAAGCCTCTTGCCTTTGAGAAGGAGAAAGAAAGAAAGAGAGTGAAAGAAAGAAAAGCCAAGAAAGAAAGAGGGCAAGAAATAAGGGACGAGAGGCAATATGTAAGGCAAAAATGAAGGGAAAGAAACAAAGAGAAGGAAAGAATGAGAGGGAAACATCGAGGAAAGACGGAAAGAAAGAAAAGGAAAGAGAAAAAGGGAAAGAAAGAATGGAAGAAGGCAAAATCAAAGAAGGCAAAAGAAAGAAGGAATTTAAAAAGTGAAAGAGAAGGAAAGAAAAGGAAAAAGAAGGATAGAGCAAAAATTGAGCAGGGGAGGAAGGAAAGGAAGATAGAAGGAATGAGAAGGAATTAAAGGGAGAAGGAAAAAGAGAAAAAATAAAAGAAAAAAGAGAAAGAAAGTGAAGAAATCAAAAGGTAAGAATGAAAGTAGTCAAAAGAAAGAAGGAAAGAAGAGGGAAGAAAGAAATTAAGAAAGAGAGATAGATAGAGAAGAAAAAAGAAGGAACAAAAGATAAGGAAAGAAAGAATAAAAGAGGGCTGCTTCCTGCAGCCCTCCACAACATTAGAAAAAATGGTGGGACCTCTATCCCTGTGAAGGAGAAAAAAATGCAATTAAAAAAAGCCATTGCAGGGCATCATGGGGTGCAAGGAGCATTGAATAATAAATGAGGGGTTCCTGACACTCATTTCTTCTTCTTTTCTTTTTTTTATGGATGCCTCTGGGCACCCACAACATGGCATACATTGGGAGCTGTAGAATAAACCCCAACGTCCTTGTGGTCATTGTTGGTTCCCTAGCCAGCACCCATTGTGGTGCCGGCAGGAGCCAGTCATTGCAGTTTTGTGTGGGCACCCCCACTTTTTAAATTTTTTTTGAAGTAGAGGGCTGCAGAGAAAGCCCCAGGCTTCCACAGACCCTGCCTGCTCCCAACCTAGCGCCTATGGTGGTGCCCATGGGAGCCTGTTGTTTTACTCCAGCCCGGGTGGGAACAAAGTTGTGTTTCTTGCCTGGGAGAGTGCAGGCAGGGTATAAAGTTTATATTCCCTGCCTGCACTCTCATGGGCAGGGAACAGAGGAGTATCCTGATCGACAGGGTTCCTAGGACACTGTACACATCGGGCCCTGGGGGATGGGGTCAATGGGGCCAATTTATGGTTCCGGGAAGGGGGCTTGACGCCTTCCTCAAATTGTAGAACTTGGCCATGGTGGATGAGGTTTCAGGGGCCTAAAAATGGCTTGGGGATGGGAACCACATGTTCCCTTCCCCAAAAAATATAGGTGCCTACCACCCGAGCCTTGGCCTATTTTTGTCTGTTCATATTTAAAAAGGGCAGAACCCTGTGTTCTTTCTTATCGGTGCTGCGGATCCACGGCATAGATAAAAATAAAAGAATAAATTTTGGTCCAAAAGGGCCCCCTCCATCAAGCCTAGGGAGCCAGGGTATCCTTACCTGCCCGCTCTATGTTTTTAATAACCTTTTTGCAGGACAAGTGACTGAGTCCCCAAGCCCTAAAATGACTTCCACAACATCTTTGTTGATGTGGTGGTAGCGAATCAGATCATATTTTTTGATCCGTTAGATCTACTGATCCTCTGTGACGAGAAATATAGAAATATTTTGAACCTTTATTTCTCAAAAACTACTTAATGAATTTAGAGCAAACCGCAAAAAGCATGCTTTTTGGAGCAAGATCTAGATTTCTAACAAATTTGGTGTAAATGTGATCACCCGTTTTGGCTGTAGCTGTGTCTAAGTTTCCTTTTGAAAATTGCATGGGGAAAATGCATTTTGGGTTCCCCACTTTTTCTCTGACTCCACTTTATGAATCACCCTTAAACTTTTCCATGATAAACTGAAGTGGATGAGTATTTGTTTGTGGAAAGTTTTGTGAAGATTCATTAAATGGTGCTAAATTCCCTGTGGAAACGTGGTTGCAGGGCCGGACTGGGAACCAAAACCGGCCCTGGCAAAGTGCTCGGCCGGCCCACCCTCCCCTACCCGGGGGAGAGGGGGTGGCCGCGCACTTTGCCAGGGCCGGTTTTCGGCCGATTTTGTTACAGGGCCGCGTTTGCAGCTATGCTGCAAAAACAGCCCTGTAACAAAAACGGGCCCCAAACCGGCCCCCACCCGTGCGGCCCACCGGGGGATTGCCCGGTGCCCGCAACGGCCAGTCCGGGCCTGGTTGTAAGTATAACTAACAAGTGGCGACTACCCTTGCCATTCTCATTTAATTCTAATGTCCCTTTAACCTATGTTTCTTTCAGTGAATATATATATTTATATCACATCACTAAACCAACCTGGTAATGAACTGCAGTTAGCTGTTCAAATGCACGTGAGCTGATTCACCTCTATTCAATAACACTATATTATCTAGAGTGGCTAGGACAGAGCAATGCACTCCCATTACTGCTGACAATATGTTTTGTTTCTGCTGTAGTTTCTACTTTTATTTCTCTTTGCAAAGATATGCTTACAGTATTGACTGTTTATCTAATTCATTCACTTTTATACTGCAGTGCAGAGAAATCACTCCTCTATGTACAGTCCAACAGTCTCTGGGCTCACTTGAAGAATGAGGCTTAGTGCATCCCCAAGCATATATATATTTTGTGTACTGTTATGTGTTGATTATAGATGTTGAAGAAGCTGGTTCCTTAAAAGATGGAAATGACTTTATAGCCCATGCCCCAGCATCTGGGAGGGCATTTCTCCGTTATTGAGAAATGGTTAACCACTGGATGGTTCTTGCCATGGTGGGTATTGGGGCTCACCACACGTGTCCCCGGATCTGTGGTGGTATTGCACTCAATAGGATAGCCAAGTTTCCCATTGTGTACTAGACTGTACAGTGGTAGCACAATGAAGCATTCAGAACTTACCCTAGGAAGTGGTGTTACCTTTGGAGTTAAGCTGCACTATGAGACAGTAATCGCATAAACTAAACCCATCTTAACCGACGTATGGAGCTTACACCGTAAGGCCTTGTGCTTGGGCAAACATTAGAATGTATGGTCATTAATGTTTTTTGGAGGTGGCTAAGACGCACCAGACTTCAGATTCCTTTCAGGTTTTGTTGGGTTTTCTATAAGTTTTGGTTTCCACATTATTCTCCGGTGCCAGAAAGGGGTTGACAGTGTGTCTTGTGGAGCAAATAATGTGACTGCCCTTTGTCTTAGCTTGTCCTCCAGTTGGGAGTCAAGATGGTAGCTCAGTAGTCTGCACTTGTTCTGTGATTGTAAGCCCAGTAACTCATCTGAAACTGATAGCAAGAAGAGCTGAACTAAGCTAATGTTCACTGGGGAAACTGATATACCTTGCATCACCAGGATCCATGGCTTAGTGAGAGGGGTTTTAACAGACACAGTTAAGGGGAACAGACTAGACTCCAAACTGGCCACATACAGTTCGAGGTGCTAAGATGACCCCAGCAACCGGGCAAGCCAATGCATTTAGTCAGATACATTGCTGATACAATGTTGAAGTCTGGGATAGAAAATGTTTGAATGTACCACTCCTGGGGTCATTGTATATAAGACATTAAGCCAAATCATGTGGTGAAATTGATTCTCGTATGTGGGAATAGATCTAATAATCAACAGGTTCTTCATGTAGGCAGAAGTAATACAGGAGTGTTTCCTGACGGACAATCGCTCTCTTGCCTAGAGGGTGTTCTCAAAGAAAGTGAGCGAAAAACCTGCTGTGTGGCATCCCTTTACAGAGCATGCCCGTCTGAGACATACAAGTTATGCAATCCACTTAGAGGCGGCAGACAGTTTTGCCTTTTTTTAAGTTAAAGATAAGTTTGTGGAAATAAAGGAATTATTGATACAGAGAATACAATAGCAATAAAATTAAACAATTACACACAATAAAGTCATTCAAGTACATTCTTGCTAAACATACACTTTACAGATTAATATACGATTAAACTATACACTATCAGCATAAAGGAAGTCATGGAGGCTTAGTCACTTCCTGTAGTGGAGGAGTGAGAGACAGAGAACATTGTGCACTTATATCTATAAACAGCATGACAGGTGCCCATAAATCTAAACGTTTTGATGCCAAATGTAACGGATATACAAATGTAGTGTCAAGTCTGTGATTGTAACAGACATCATACCACCATGCTTGATATGACAACTTGGTAAAGTCCTTCCAGTTCTTGGTAATTTGTTGAAAGGCTACTGCTAATAACAAGTCTATATCTTTACATTAGAATCACAAGTTCCCAAACTGGGGATAAACTACCTAAGAAAATATGTGAAACAAAGAAAGGGTGATTAGAATTGAAGATCAGATTAATTTGATGCCATAATTTTTCCCAAAAATTATCAACTAAATTGCATGTAAAAAGCAGATGAAGTAAATCAGCATGAGGTGAAGAACAGATCCAACATGCGCCTGGGAGTGTAGTATGTCGTGCATTGAGGATGAGTGATGAAAGCAGGTCTATTGTATATAAAAAAGAGTGTATGAGTAGTGTTTGCAGCCCTAAAGGACTTCCTAAGTTTGAGTCCGATTTTATCCCATAACTCCACAGACCAAGAAGTCTCTAAATCTTTCTCCCAAGATATTGCTGTCCTAGTTTTATCCCTGGGAGTACATAAGCTATGTAAAAATGTATATATGAAAGAAGCCCTAGAGTTGTTAAGTAAGAGCCTCCGCAGTGTATCTACAGGGACAGATTGGGGGAGAAGGGGGGTAAGGTCCTTAGAGTTTATGCAATGTGTATGGATAGTTTGAATAACTTGTGTTAAAAGGGAAAATTTGGAGCAAAAAGCAGGAGGTAAGTTAAAAGAGCTACTAGCATGTTCAAAAGACAAAAGCTTGTTTTGATCATATAATTCATGCACCCAAATCAGGCCTCGTTGCCTCCACGTTTTCCAAAAGATGTGTTTATTATTTATCAAAATGGAAGCATTGTGCCATATTGTAGAATTTAAAACTGAAGCCCAATCACTGGAATTCGTAGAGGAATCATTCGGTAAAATCTTAGAAGTATGTTTAAGTATGGGGGTAGAGATAGACTGTGGTTTACGTGTGAAAGACAAATACTCTTGGAAAGAAAATGGGAGAATGAAGGATTGTTCAGGCGTGACCCAAAGGGAGCAGTGTGCAGAAGACTCAGAGAGCCACCTCGAAGCTTTATGTAACAGGAAGGATTTATGGTAAATTGGAAAGTCAGGGAAATTTGTCTCTCCCTCCGATTTTGGGCAAATCAATTTTGATATAGACATAAGCGATTTCTTGTTACTCCATAAAAAGGATGATAATATGGAGTTCATTTTTTAAACATATTTTAAGGGGATAGACAACGGAATGTTAGAGATTGTGTATAAGACTATAGGAGAAAGCATAATCTTTATGGTATCTAGGCGTCCCCACCAGGACTGGTAAAGTGGATGCCATTTTGTTGTTAAAGAGGATAGTCGTTGTACACAGTTGTCCATGCAACGTGATATTGTTCCTGAAATGGAAGAAGTGAAATGCATACCTAAATATTTAATGTATTGGGGACTCCATGTAAAACCTGAGGTGGTGAACTCAACCTATAAAGTATATTTCGTGAGAGGTAATATTTCACATTTATCTTTGTTTAGTCCATAACCAGAGAAGTATGCAAAGGAATCAACGTCTTCTAAAAAGGCTGGAAGAGAACATTGAGGTTGTGAAATAAATAAAAGGACATCGTCAGCATATGCTGCCATTTTGATGTTGGTCTCCTTAAAAGTAAAACCATGAATATTAATATTTTGACGGATTTTTAATAAAAACGGTTCTAAAGCAAGAATAAAAAGAAAAGGCGAAATCGGTCATCCCTGTCGGACACCTCTACCGAGTCGAAAACAGGAAGAAATACCACCATTCGCACATACAGAAGCTCTCGGATTAAAATACAAAATAGATGTTAGGGAGATAATTTTTGGACCAAAGCCAAACCACTTAAGGGTACGAGAAAGATAGGGCCATTCCACTCTGTCAAATTTGGAAAGGACATAAAAAAATAAGCGAGGGTTATCCGTGATAAGCCTTCGCTTCACAAAACCAGATTGTTCTCCGCTTAGTAAGGCAGGCAGCTGAGATTCTAAGCGTGATGCTAAAGCTTTTGAGAAGATTTTATAGTCTATAATAACCAGAGAGATGGGTCGGTAGTTTTTGCATTGTTGGGGGTCCTTGCCATCTTTAGGTATAAGACATATAAGGGCATCTGAAAAGGAACCAGAGGATTCACCGATTGTAAGAAGGCATTAATTAGAGTATGTAATTTGGGAATGAGTAAATGTGCAAAATGGGTAAAGAATTCTACAGTAAAGCCGTCCGGGCCAGGAGCCTTATCTTTTTTTAAATGTTTTTAAGGCAGTAAGGAGCTCTTTCTGCGTAAGGTCAGATTCTAAGAGGGATAGGTCAGGGCGAGTGTCAGGGGTGTATTGGATGTCGGACAAAAATTGAGAGATGGATTGATCAGAAGAGAGAGTTTCAGATGTGTACAGTATTTTATAAAACTGGATAAATTAATTTAGGCTATCTTCATCTTTAAATTTCAATGTGTGGTTTCGATCAAAAATAGATTCTATATTAAGTTTGTTGTGTTTTACTTTTAAATAATTAGCCAATATTTTCCCAGCCTTATTCTGGCCACCATATAATTTTGCACTTGACTTCAATAAATAATTGGACGCATTATTAGTTGTATTTCGTTTAAATTAAAATTGAACTTTTATGAGTTCAGGCAAACATGTTTTGGATTTGGAAGAATAATAATAGGAGTGCTCCAATCTCTTTATCTTGGCCAGCAGGTCATTGGTGACCTGCTGCGCCCTTCTACGTTTCCTGGAAACAAATCTAATAATAAAGTCTCTAGCTGATGCCTTAAATGCATCCCAAATCACATGAAAAGGCATAGAATCTGATTGGGTAAATAGGAAGTATTTGTTAAAAAAGGAAGCAAAGGACGATATGAAAACAGGATCTAGAAGCAGGGCGTTGTTAAAGCGCCATTTTCTAGATAAGTTAGGCTTCTGCAATACATCCAGGTTAATAGTGACGGCAGCATGGTCGGATATTAAAATAGAGCCAATATCTGCCGACACCAGTGATTGAGAAATATTATGAGATATAAAAAAATAATCTAACCGTGACTGGGTGTGATGTGTTGGGGAATAGTAGGAGTACTCCCTCAACGTGGGATTACAAAGTCTCCAAGCGTCAATAAGCTTGTTTTGTTTGATTGTTTGTGTAAAAGATTTATGAGATTTATGAGGGATAAAGGCAGTTCACGAATTCCGATCTAAAAAAGGATTGAGAATTTCGTTGTAGTCTCCTGCAAGAATACAATTGTCATCAAAACATTGCGTAATTTGTTGGGCCAAAGAAGTCCAAAAGGAGGAACCCCCAACTGTGGGTGTATAAATATTCAACAATGAGATTGGAGCATTATCCACCATACATTTAACACATATACATCTGCCCGCTATATCTGCACATTGCGATAATACTTTAACAGAAAGGAATTTGCAAAAAAGAATAAGAACTCCATTGTGTTTGCCATCACCCGGGGAGAGAAGAACCTCTCCCACCCATCCTCTTTTTAGTTAAGCAGATTCTTCAGCGGTCAAATGAGATTCTTGTATACATGCAATATCTGTTCCCAATTTAGTTAAATGAGTTAAGACTCTGTCATTTAATAGGTGAATGTAAACCTCTGACGTTCCATGAAACATGTTTTAAAGGCATAAACTAAGATTAGAAATATATAGTAAGTTACGAATAAAGCAAAACTGTGAAATAGTTAAACTATACCAAATACTTAACCAACTGTGTGCAAAAGAAATCAACTGTGATGTTGAAGAGAATTGAAGAAAGAGAAAAGTATAATGAATAACCAGCACATGAGATGTGAGCGAGAATTTCAGGATCATGTTATTGTTATTGTTGTTATTATGGGTTTATATAGCGCCGGGTCACCTACAGGTCTCAGGGCACTTTGACCACAGAACATAACATCCAGGAGAGAGAGAAGGTGGAATGCCTAGGCTGGGCTGAACGATGTTCGGAACAAGCTGGTCTTCAGGGCTTTCCTGAAGCGGAGTAGATTCTCCTCCTTTCGGAGAGTTTCAGACAGGGCATTCCAAAGCTTCGGTACTAAAACCGAAAAAGATCTGCCTCCCATTGTGGCCAGCTTAAAGGGAGGACATACAAGGAATTTGGCATCAGAGGACCTAAGATTTCTTTCCGGCCTATATATCTCGATCCGTTCCTTGATGTAGGTCGGGGCCTTCCCGTAAATGGCTTTGTGGGCTATGCAGAGGCTTTTGAAAACAGACCTCTGTCCAATTGGTAACCAGTGTAGGTCTTTTAACAATGGAGAGGCATGGGTTCTCCGCGGGAGATTGAAGATAAGTCTGGCGGCGTCATTTAAGACTACCTGAAGTCTGTTTGTCAGTGTTTTTGGCAGGCCTAGGTATAGCGCATTGCCGTAATCGAGTCTTGACACTATAGTGGCCGAGACCACTGTGCGTAACATCGATTGGGAAAGAAGAGGGGCCAGTTTACGCAGCTGTCTTAAAAGACCTGTACAAATGCCAACCACTGTGGAAACCTGGTTGGTCATTGAGAGGCCACTGTCCAGTTTAATACCCAGACTTTTGACCGTGGCTGCCGGCTGTGGGGTTGGGCCCAGCTCCTGGGGCCAGTACAAGTCACTCCAGGAGGTGCACTTGGATGGTATTATCAGCACCTCTGTCTTCTCCGGGTTGATTTTGAGCTGGTTGATGGACATCCAGTGGACCGTGTATCGGAGTATATCTTGCGCATGCAACTGGGCATGTGTTGTATCATCTATGCCCAGAAGCAGCTGCGTGTCGTCAGCATAGTTGAATACTCGGCAGCCCATTCCCGCTAGTGTGTTAATCAGGGGCTGTAGATATATATTAAACAGGAGTGGGGATAGTGCTGAACCCTGGGGGACACCACAGGTCAGACTTCCCACTCCTGATACACTGTCTCCCATCTGGATTCTCTGCGTTCTCCCAGATAAAAATGATTCCAGCCACCGAAGGGCTAGGCCCTGAATCCCAAACCCAGCCAGCCTGTTCAGCAGGATGGGATGGCTGACAGTATCGAACGCCGCCGATAGGTCTAACAAAATCAGGGCGCTCGGTCTTTTGCTGTCAGCCATCCTTCTGAGCTCATCCAGCACCGAGAGCATGACCAACTCGGTGCTGTGGTGTGCACGAAAGCCTGCTTGCCTCTCATGGAGTAGATGGTTAGACTCCAGATAGCTTGACAAAGATTTGAGTACATGCTGTTCGAGTACTTTAGACAGGAAGGGCAGCTGAGATATAGGTCGATAGTTTTTTAAAACATTGGGATCTCCCCCCACTTTTTTTAGCAGCGGTCTTACACGGGCTTCCTTGAAGCCAGTTGGGAGCCTACCAGTACTCAGGGATTTATTAAGTATGGCTAGAATATGGTTCTCTAGGATTGGTCCTGCCAAGCGGAAAATGCTTGGGGGGCATGGATCTGCTGGGGAGCATGTAAACAGTTAAGAGAAAAAGAAGTCGAGAAAAGACAGTCGAGGGGAGAAGGAGGTAGAGAAGAAATAGAATAGTACAAGAGACAAGGGAAACAAATGAGATGAAAGACTTACTTATAATCCAAGACATACGAAGGGTGGAGGGATGTGAGGCCACATGTAAAAATGACGCGTCCAAGACTCAAACGGGAAGGCGGAGAGGAGAACAGAACCAACGAAGGCTGGAACATAGGGGAAAGGATGGCACGCAAGGATAACCTATAGGGAGAAAAAGAATGTTAAATATATAATTGAGACAGTATTTTCATAAGTACATTTTGAAAGCTAAATATTAGCTGTCAAGCATAATCAATAACAGAATTGAGGGTCATAAGAAGAATATACGCATCTCAGGAATTAGAAATGTTCATTTAGAGCTTGATGAAGAAGTGGTGTCCATAGAGTCGGCGCTGTACGAGTATAAGAAGCTTTTAAGTTTTATGGGATCTTCATAGGTGTTAGTGTTATTATTGATGGTTATTTTGAATAGGCAAGGATGAAATAAACCACAACGTGCACCAATTGAATGAAATTGAGGTCATAGTGCTAGGAAATCCTGGCGTCGATCTGCAGTTGATTTCGCATAATCTTGAGAGAAGAATAAGGAATTGCCTGACCAAGTAATAAGATTCATAGCCTTTGCCTCTGATAAAATACGTAGCAAGTCGGTGTACTCTAAAAGGTATAGAATCACTCCCCTTGGTTTTCTTGCTGCAGAGGAGGATAAAAAAGGTGACGCTGTACTTTATCTGTGGGCTCTCTGGATATTAAGAAAACTGCCTTCCGGTAACTTAAGCAGCTTTGGAAGAAAGGATTTAAAAAAGGCAATTGGATCCGAGCCTTCTTTTCCTTCAGGAAGACCATAGATGCGAAGATTATTTCTTCTATTTCTATTTTCCAAGTTTTCGATTTGCTTGTGAAGCATTGACACCTGTGAACATAAAGAGTCCACCTTAGAAGTAGAGGAGATTAAGGAGTCCACATTTAGTTCTAGTGTAGTAACAAGTTCTTCCACATTAGACCATCTGTCAGAAAGCATCTGTAATTTTGAATTGGTTTCTTCAACAAATGGTCTTAGGGCCCTAATTTCTTCTAGTAGTATATCCATTGTGACTGAAGTATGCTGTTTAGGAGGAGAAGGAGGGTCCTTTTTTAACCTTTTTGATGTAATTCTAGTAGCACCAGAGTTGAAGGTAGTAGATGATGTTGACACACCTTTAGGTGAGGTATTTACTGGGTCATCCATGGCAAGGCAGCTGTAACGTGAGCTGGTGGTGATTGAGAATCCTCGAGAAGAAGAGTTGTGTTGTGTTAATCCTTTAGGTAATCTTCCCATATATGAGGATAAAGTGAAACTGCAATATCAGTGATAACGAGATCCCAAGTTGAAATGTTTCAGTATTGTGCTCCCTAATGCATTATGGAGGAGCAGCATTTTAAGAAGACGCAGAAAAATTGGTGCAGCTAGAGAAAACAGTTGCAACTCTGTATAGATGCTTCAAGTGAAGAGTCAATGAATAAAACAGAGCGTAAATGACAGACTAATCAGGTCTCTGAATTTAGTTCACTTGCAGAGTAATACAGAGTGGTTGTTATTAAATGTGCAGGCTATCTCATCATGTAGGTTTGGCTAAAGTCAGTAAATACTCATGTAGAGCTGTCAGAAACCTACTGTTAACGGAACAAAACCATGAAAGCAGGGCCTGGAAAAGAGAGCTCTGTCAGCGGAATTACATATCAGTAACAATCAACAGCTCAATGAATCCGCATCTCACTGAAATGAATTTGCTTGTAATGTTTACATAGTGTGGAGGGTATTTCCCTTGGTATCATAGGGTATCAAATCCACCATACGTACTTGTTTAGGTTGATTTATAACATTCCACGAAGAAATATGCGCTATGAACAAGAAAATGCAAACTAGTAATAATGGGACACAGAGGTATGTAAGCGTGACAAAAGCATTCCTCAACCGAAGTATACAGGCATATGTTGAAAGTCAGTCAGCGTTCTGAAGCAAATTTGAATGAGTAATGCTGTGAAATGGAGGCCGTTGAATGGAAGAGCTGCTATCTCTTAATTATGTAACTGGTATAATCATTAAGCAGAATAGAACATTGGGGTAATATGTAGAGCGCTCATGCAGTGATATTGTCAGTCATTGGTGAGATGATTTCGGCAGGAAAAATTTTAGTGCGATATAATGAAAGCTCGGCAGCGGTGATGCACAAAATGGCAGGCGCAACCTCAGCTGCGCCGCGCCACAACTCATGAGACTGGTAAAAGTGCCTCCAGCACCGTAGTCACCATGAAAAACCGATCTCCATGAAGCTCAAGGCTTCCGGCGCATATTCCTCCGGTTTGAAGGCTGTGCGGGTGAAGGTTGCCGCGTTCGGGCCGATTCTGCTCTCGCCGACTCAATAAGAGCTACGGGCGAGCCGCCATCTCCGTCCGACAGTTTTGCCTTTTCAGAGTGGAGCTGTGGTATGTGAATCCCATAGATCCTCCATGACTCCACAAGGAAACGCAGTTGTGAAATGCACCACCCTGCAGGTGTTATCATGCACGCCCCACAGGTGGGTGGGACTGACCTGCTCTTTTGGACAGACTGGTCTTTCTCTATTGGAAAGCCATGGAGTCTGGCTGACGACTCTTAGTGAGGAACTGTATCAGCCAAACTGTGCAGCCGACCCTTGCGGGAAAGAAGCTGTGGACCCATACCATGACTTATATCATGCTTCCCTCTGGCACGATGGATGTCAATTAGGAGTTTGCCCATGCGACCCCTGGCAGACCCCTTGCAACCTCTGGGTTTGGATTTGTTTAGTAATCTATCTTCTATGTCTATTATATTACATGCTCCCATTATGTCATTCCTTTCCCCTTAGTGATAGAATGTTAATGTTTGAATGTTCACTGGCTCCTCTGTGTTGGCAGTTTCCTGGGAGCTGTTGAGACTAATGGTCATTAAAACACATCTAACCTAGCACAGGTGTGTGTGTGGTGTTACTTCAATTTGGCGACGAGGACTGACCATTAGTCCATTTCCCCACACGTGCTGACTCTTCATTCGTGACTGGAATATATCTGGAGAAATTCTAGTTACTTATCGCTGATGGGATCATGGATCTCAGTGATAGAGACATGGTGAAGCCTTGTGGAAGAGTGGGAGATTTATGAAGCAGGGGAGAAACCAGGAACTCGTTTTATAAAGAATCTTTACTTAATGTAAGGAAAATTCAAGCAAACTATTACAAGTCTGCAAATTGATGGAAAAGCGTGTAAACAGTGAAGTTTAATTGGAGGAGAAGACGAGTCTTCAACAGAGCTGCTATTAGCCACAGTCGTGAGTTATTTGTGGAGCGATTTTGTCTTCATTACATCTAACTGTATATATAACTCACCAGTCTGTGCAAATGAGCGTGCGATTCTTGTCTGCTAACATAAAAAGTTTACCTTTCTGAAGTTGAAGTCTGAATGATGACGCAATAGAATCTCCGGTCCTCTTGGTGATTGTTGGTATCGTCATGACAGAACCTGGCATAGTGCG
Source organism: Lissotriton vulgaris (assembly GCF_964263255.1). NCBI lineage: Eukaryota > Metazoa > Chordata > Amphibia > Caudata > Salamandridae > Lissotriton > Lissotriton vulgaris. Next base: position 1,486,398,359 of record NC_141694.1, on the reverse strand, counting down.
CGTATGAGACTCTGACACTGAACGTCTTCAGCGTCACGTCGTCGGAGTTGTTTGGAGTCCGACTTCTATTTTCATTAGCAGGAAGTATTTCCAGGGGCAGGAAGCAGATAACGAAGTCTGTGTTGCCAGGAGTCTAGTTTCTATTTTCATCAGCATGAAGTATTTCCAGGAGAAGGAACCAGATAACGAAGTCTGTGTTGCTTTCAAGCCAGACTCTTATTTGTACTGACAGGAACAGGCTGCATCACTCAAGTCGGAAGTGGTAAAACATTTGGTGAATATTGCAACTAAGATCGTATTTGCATCAGTATATGTGGAATGTATTTAACACTCAGTGAAGACTGCAGTACAGACCAGATGTAACTGTCAGTTTGAGTTCGGGTTGTGAATTTATTTGTTTGAGGAGCTACTCCTGGTGATTAAATCTGAATCTTCATTATTTTAATTTTGAATACATCGGTGAATTACAGCACAGTGTTGAACTCTGCCATGTTTAAACATTCTGACAAACTATTTTGAACAAACTATTGTACGATCTATGGAAAGAAATATCCATTCTAGTCAAAAGTTAAGTTTATGTTATTCAACATCATTTCTGCAAATATGTTTTAGAGATAAGAGCCTATATATTTAACGCATGTTTATGTATAACTGATTTTCAAGAGCATTATATAATTTATTTTTTTCATAGACAAGATGCAAAATGTACAGGCACCTCCTCCATTCTTACAGCTCCCAAGCGAACCACTGGTAATTTGGAAAGTGTGGTTTCGCACATTTGAGAAATATTTAGGTGCAATTGGAGGTAGTAGGTTTAGTGCTCAAAGGAAAAGGTTTATACTTGAACATAATTTGGGATTTGAGGGACAAGCAGTTCTTGAACACCTTCCTCATGTTGAAGTGGGGGAGGGAAAGGATGAATTAGATGAATTCCAACAGTTTGTTCAGAGTTTACAAAAACATTTTGATGTTGAAAGGAGTTTAGTGGTAGATAGACATACATTTTTTACTAGAGAACAAGAGAAAGATGAGAGTATAGTTACTTATGTTGCAGCACTATGTATACTAGCATCTGAGTGTGAGTTTGAACAGTTTACATCACAATTTATTCGTGATCGGATAATTGTCCATACCAATGATGGGAACGTACAAGAAAAATTACTGACTCTCAAAAATCCTTCATTGGATGAGACAATATCTATAGTTTAAAGTATTGAACTTTCTCAAAAGTCTAAGAAAGAGCTAAAACCGGATAAAAGCATGATTAGTGTTGTCAAAGAGAATGATGAGAAAATTGTGAAAGTGCAAGCTCCATCAGTTAAGCCACGCACTGAAGGTAAAGGTTCAAAATATATGCCTAACAAATTTGAGAGAGAGAATGTTTTTCCGAAAAATACATGTACTAAGTGTGGGTTTGCAACTCATTTCCCAAATTCAAAGGCATGCCCAGCAAAAAATGTGTCATGTCACAAGTGTGGAAAACAAGGTCATTTTGCTAAAGTGTGTAATTACAAAGGCAATGTAAGTGCGGTTTGCGATGGACAGGTTGAGGGTGAGTCAGAGGTTATAAGTTCATTATCTGATTTGGTGGTTGTTGTGAAGGATGAATCCGAAAATTGTGTTGATCCAATAGTTAAAATTTTAGTGGATAATAAATCCATTAATTTGTTAGTTGATTCGGGGGCACGTATGACAATGCTCACTGATGATCTATTTGAGAAAACCTGGGATAACAAACCACTCAATCCACCAGACAGAAGTCCAGTTTCTTATGAAGGAAGGAAAATTGAATTATCTGGATTTTATTTAGACTTCCCTGGTATTTAAAAACAAACACATTCAGGGTAAGGTTTATGTAGCAAAAAAAGGACTTAATATTTTAGGATGGTACCATCCAGGATTATTTAGCATGACACTTAGACCAGGTACTAAAGGGCAAGTTTCAGTGGTGGAGGATTACAGTGTTGAGAGAACATCAGCATCATGGCTTTCTAAGTTTCCTAAAGTTTTTGGAAATGAGCTGGGATGTATCACTGGTTTTAAACACGTTATTAGAGTGAAAGAGAGTGCTGTCCCTATTAAACACAAGTTACGTAATGTACCATTCAGTGTTAGGGATGATCTGTCGGCAGAACTTAAAAAAATGTGTGAATCAGGAGTGATAGAACCGATTGAATCTTCCCTTTGGTTGTCTTACTTGGTGGTAAGACGCAAACAAAATAGCAGTCTTAGGGTCTGCATTGACCTTCGCAGTGTCAACAATGAAATTTGGGTAGATTCTCATCCCCTTCCCCGCATTGATGACATCTTATCTAAGTTTGCTGGTGCCAAGTTTTTTTCAAAGATTGACTTGGCCTCAGCTTATCATCAAGTCCAGCTCGATCCTTCATGTAAACTTGTAACGGCATTTGTTTCACCCATAGGTACATTTCAATTTAGAAGGATGCCGTTTGGGTTGGCTTCGGCGGTGTCTGTTTTTCAGCGCATAATTTAAAGGGTTTTGGAGGGTGTTGCAAATACAGTTGTGTATCAGGATTTCATTCTGGTGGCAGGTGACACCAAAGAATTGCATGATCGTAATTTTTCAAACGTGTTGAAAAGGTTAGAAACAAATGGTAGTGTGGCAAATAAGCTTAAATGTGTTTTCGTTGTGCAGTCTATCGAATATTTTGGGCATCAGATAACAGGTGAAGGAATAGTACCTAGGGAAGGTCTAATTCAGGCAATTGTTGAGGCTCCTAGTCCTACATCTAAGGAAATGGTATCGTCATTTTTAGGAATGTGTGAATTCTATTCGAAATTCATTTCTAATTTTTCAATGAAGACTGTACATATGAGAGATTTACTCAAGAAAAGAGCTACATTCAGATGGGATGAAATATCTCAAAATGAATTCATTGGTTTGAAAAAGGAATTGGGATCTTGCAAAATGCTTACACCATTTGACCCTAACTTAAAATGTACCTTGTCAGTTGATGCTAGCTTATATGGCTTGGGAGTATGATTTCTCAGTTCAAACAAGGGAAAGAACAAACTGTGGGTTTTGCATCACGAGCTTTACGTCCGAGTGAGAAAAATTACTCTGTAATAGAGCGAGAGTTACTCGCATGCTGTTTGGCTATCGAAAAATTCAAATGGTTTTTGGGGGGTAGAAGCTTTAATTTGCTCACTGATCACAAACCGTTGGTTCCAATTCTTCAGGGAAAAGTGGTGAAAGACCATACGCCACGGATTGCAAGGCTCAGTTCTAAGATATTACAGTATAGTTTTCAGGTTGCACATATATCCGGTGGTAAAAATACACGTGCCGATTTTTTGTCTAGATTCCCTATTCCCTTATCTACTCATGATTTGAAAGAAAACATTGACAAAGATTTTCTGATTGCTGCAGTTGATGCTTGTTCAGTGGGGTGTTTTACTGAACAGGAATGGTTTTCAGCCATGGAAGCGGATTCTATTCTTAAAATGGTCCGGGATTATGTTGTCTCGGGATGGCCTAAAGAGAAACATCTTGAAAAAGATTTTCATCCCTTTGCAAAGATTGCTGATGAACTCACTGTGGAGAAGGGGGTAATGATCATGGGAGGTGATAGGTTTGTCCCACCTGAGGCCTTGAGGAATCGTATTATCAATTTTGGACATGAGGGACACCTTGGTCAAACCAATACTAAAAAGAGAATTCAGAATTTTTATTGGTGGCCGTCCATGGATCACCAAATTAATTCAGTAGTTGAGGACTGTTTAACTTGTAATGCTAGTGATAAGGTGATAAAAATTGTGTCACCTCCTACACAAGATGTTGTGCTGCCTGATGGTCCTTGGTTAAAATTTTCGGTGGATTTTGTGGGGCCATTCAACATTATGCCTAGCAAATATAAATTTGCTCTTGTGGTTGCTGAATATTTTAGTAAGTGGTGGGAGGTTCATTTTATGCCTGATCCAAACTCTATGGAAGTTATAAAATTCTTTCAAAGTTTGCAAGAGAAGGATTTCCAAAGGAAATTGTTTCGGACAACGGAGTCCAGTTTAATTCTAGAGAAATGTCTGATTTTTTGTCTCAATCAGGCATCATTCATACGAGGGTAGCCTTATATCACCCACAGGCTAATGGTTTTATTAAGAGGACAAACCGCATTTTAGTGGAATGTATTCAGTGGGCGGTTTCCTCAAAGATTAACATCAAAGAGACAGGCCAGAGCATGTTGTGGGCTCATCACACCACACCAAGTGTTATTACTGGTTCAAGTCCATTTAGACTTTTGAGAGGTAGAGAAGCGTCTTTCCATTTGTGTCCTGCATGGTTGAAAAAAATGTTGTTCTTTTATTCATAAGAAGGGTGCGCAAGAAAGTGACTCAACTACTGAGTTTGTTGGTAGGAGAGGAGGTTCAGTTGGAAAAGATGTTTTCAGAAATCAGCCAAAGTTTAATAATCTTAAGGTTTTTAATTCTAAAATCAAAGTAGGTACTTGGGTTAAAATTAAATCACCTCATAATGTGCCTAAAGAATTATCTAAATTTGGATCTCCGGTGAGGGTTGATGCTTTGGCCCAGTGTGCGGTGAGAGTTAATGGTAAAAACTGGTGAACCTCTCATGTGTTTACAAACTTCCTGAGAAAGTGGTGTCACAAATAGGTCTTAATTAGTCGAATGATACAATTACAACTAATTCAAATGGAATTCCTAAAATGGAATATGTTCCGAGGAGGAGGAGTAGTAGGATCCGTATTATACTTAAACGCATGGATCTTGGATTCATCTCCAATCTTTGATTTTTCTCCGTCATTTCCCTGGTCAATGTTTGTTTCACATCCTTTTCATTTCCAAGGTTTATGTACAATTTTAATGTTGTAAGCTTTATTTTTGTTTATTTCTTTTTATCTTATTTCTTTTTGCGATTCTTAGGAGGCTTCTGTATAATTCTTAGTTTTAGTAAAGAAGGGAGATGTTGTAGTAATCTATCTTCTATGTCTATTATATTACATCCTTCCATTATGTCATTCCTTTCCCCTTAGTGATAGAATGTTAATGTTTGAATGTTCACTGGCTCCTCTGTGTTGGCAGTTTCCTGGGAGCTGTTGAGACTAATGGTCATTAAAACACATCTAACCGAGCACAGGTGTGTGTGTGTGTGGTGTTACTTCAATTTGGTATAAGCAGTGAGACCAGAAAGTGAACACGGCTGCTTTCCAAAGAGGAGAAGTGCATTTTCGAAAAGGTTGCAGGTGTTTTTCATTAAAGCAAAGCAGTGAATGGGTTTATACGTGTTTTCCCTTTTGTACTGCACAATTACAAGGGTCAAAAAATATATGGATTTCCAGCCTCATTGGAATAGCTGAAAAGATACAGGTCACAAGTTCATGCAGGAAACAATCAGTAGCCTGGTGCTTCACCTACGTAGACAGAAGCCTCTTCCTTCTCCCTTTTAGTGTGTGAGTTACCCAGGAAGACGCGTTCAGCTTTCCCAGCAGTAGAGACTTGTTCTCTAAGGCTAAAGTGGTGTGTGTGATGCAACATGAGAGGTGTTTCCCAGTTCCCTGCAATGGTAAACAACCGTTACAACGCATGCATTACAACGCATGCTTTTACCATGCATGCCATTACAAAGAAAATGCTTGCTGTAGGGGGTATAAAGTGTTGGATTTAACTCCAACACCTTCCCTACTGTTGCACAGACTTGAGTTGGAATAGTGAATTATACTATCCTAATTTCCAGCACACCCCCGACAGCAAGTCGGGGTAAAAATTGTGTTGTAACTGCATTCAGGGTAAAATCTTGCGTTGTAACGTCATACAACAGCCTGCAATACCATGCCCATGAATGTGCCACTAGCTGCAATGTTATCATCGAAATGTACCATAGCCAGGCATTGTACAGACCAAAAGTATTTTCATTGTCTTACTACCACCCTGACCAAGCACCTGTAGAAGACAATGGGATCTACAGCAGGTCAGACAGCACTTATTCTTGCCATCAATGCTTGTAATGGAGTAAAAAGAATGCAATTTGAGGCGATGGTTGTTTCCTTCAGTTTTTGAAATTATTAAATTGTCTGGCAAGGTTGAAATGCTTTTGCATGCAGTGTATTTAGGGCTGAAATAAACAGTCCACGTGTGTTTATGAAAAGATATAACACCTCAATAAAATAAGAAAGCGTGAATTATTGTCAAAAATATTAAAGGGTAACAGTAGTAGAAAGTTTTTACAAATCAGAGCTTTACTGGTTTTCCAGTTGACAAGTAATGGTTTCTGGACCAGCGTGGACATATGATTTTTAAAACATGTAGCTAGCACATTTCTGTCAGAATAATTTTGTTTCTCAGTAGACAGGAACACTCAATTTTTCATGTTTTAATGTGCATCTTTACAATTACTTTTTTTTACAGGGTTTAAACAACTGTTCCCTATTATGATTTTAGTATGACATCCTATCTGAATTCTGCCTGGTTTAATCTGCTAACCTGCTACATTAAACAGTACCTTCTGCTGTCAGCAGACACAGACTTTGAAATGCATGAAGAGACCGTATGTCATTGCTGCAAATGCACCCCAATTAACTACAAATCCATTAGTGATATTCTGGCTGATCTGCATGCCAGAGAGAGTACCTGCACCATGCACTGCATTAGATGACCCTAAACATTCTCTCAGCGAGAGGAGCACTGAGTACGCCTTCAGGGACTGTCTTATGTTCTTCGTTTTTTACCTCACCTTATTTCTGCAGTTGTTTCTGGTCCAACACATCCTTTTTTAACTGTCTAAAGTTGTAGGAGGTCTTTCCATATATTGAATAAAAGACTTTGCACTTTTAGGTGGTGGGAGGGATGCATAAAAGGTAGCGGCTGTTTCTTTTCAGTGCAGCACAGGCACTTCTTGAAACTCTCTGCTTGCTTTTGTGACCATAAAGAAACATTCAGTTGACCAACCCAGATATTGACTGGGTCTTCCTGTCAATTGGGCCATACTTGGTCTCCAGCTCAGCACCACGTTTCTGTGGAATTTTAGGGCCTTCTCAATGTGATTTGTAGGAGGTTTCATAATTTGTCATCATGCTGTTCGGAAGAAGTGGGAGGAAGGTCACGGATCCCAGTAAGGGTAGCTCCTCCTGGATAGGTATGGTGCAGTGTCCTAATGTAATATATTAATGTGCCTCTGGGTTTCTAGGGCAAAGGACACAGGCATTCAATATAACTAGGGCAAGCACGTGAGGGGTAATATCCATGTGAGTGCAGAGTACTTTATGGATAAAGGTACTCACAGGGTGATGAACATCATTCCACCTACCTGCATGGCTCAATATAGAGAACCAACCACTGAAAACGAATGTGATGATGTCACAGAAGAGTTGCACACAATTAGAGATTGCACACATCTTTTCTGTGGCCTCCTGATAGAAATCAAACCCAAAATAATAGGAGGGGGACACTTGTAGAAAAGAAGAAATCAATCTTATACAGTGCAAAGAAATCACTTTTCTTTAATCACAAAGTGTAATATAATGTTTTGTAAATTCCTTTTGACAAATATATCTACCTGTCTCAAACACAGATGTAACTCTTTGTGCAACATAAATACATTCAATGTGTATATGTTTCAGAAAATGATGAAGTTGAGTCAGAAAAGGGTCCTTCCTATCGGCAAGCCATGCTCCCCATGCACCTTTTATTCAATTAATAGCTTTAGAAATGTGTATGTAGCCTGTACAATAGGTCAGCATGATGACTTTAATCTGGCGTCTGAACCCTGTGTAGAATGTGCTGTTACAAGTGAAATGTTTAAACTCAACTTCAGTCTTCTGCTATCTGTAAAATAAGCACCACTGAGCTGTTGAATCATAGCACCTGCCATTACTAAATCACTAGAGAGCATTCCATGTTTTGTTGGTGCTTTATAATCTGAAAAACCAAATGATTATAGTTATCATGATATTTCAGCTCTATACATTTGCTACACAAATCAGTGATTAAAGTAATTACATTTCCAGGAAAGGCACAGTTTCATGAGCACTCGCGCAGTTGTTAGGGGTGGAACACCTACCCATCTTTGTAGCTTGTGTGCAGATTAGCTCTGAACAGGAAAACGCCTCACATGTACCGCCCAGGCTAGTCTCTAATGATGATGGTTTTATATGGTTTTGCCTAAGCATGTGGAGGTTGTTTGTAGGGCATTTGACTGTACATTTGGCAATACAGTGGATGTGTCCATGTCTGGCATTCCCTGAGAAAATGTGTGTGACGTCACTGTTGTCTTGTGGTGTGCTGGGCACAATGAGGACACCCCCATACTGAAGAAGTTAGCTCATAAACCCAAGACCATGTGTGCCATCTTTAATGTGGTGCCTGGTGTTAATGGGCACCAAGTGCAAGGACCACCTCCTGCATTTGGTGCCCATTGTCAATGAGTGCTCCTTTTGTATTCTGAGATCCTATTAGCAGATAACATCATGAATTAAAAGGATGTATATATCTTTACAAAAATGACTGAAATAGTGTGCATCTTGTTCAGTAAATTTGTAGAACTATTTTTAATGTATGTTCAGTTGCATATACTAGTATTGTGAATGTGAAATTTCTATTACCTTTTTAAATGACTGAAGTTTAGTGATTAGGGGCATTAGTCAAAGTCGCAGTGTAAAGTTATCTGTGTTACTAACTCACACTACTGGCACTTTAGAAAATCTAAAGGTGCGTCTATAAATTAATACATTTGATTTCACAGACATGATACATTTTTACCAGATTACACTGAATCCACACCCACACACTGAGTCCATACACACACACTGAGTCCCTACTCATATACTGAGTCTATATACTAATACTGAGTACATACTTTTGTACTCCATACACCTATACTGTGTACTTTTCCTAGGAACATATATTTATCTTGAGAATTTATACGTAGCACGGTGTCCATTCGCATACACTGCAAACTTTCATTTACACTTACACTGAATCCATACACTTACACTGAATCCATACACTTACACTGAATCCATACATACACACTGAGTCTATACACTTACGCTGAGTCTATACACTTACGCTGAGTCTATACACTTACGCTGAGTCTATACACTTACTCTGAGTCTATACACTTACGCTGAGTCTATACACTTATGCTGAGCCTATACACTTACGCTGAGCCTATACACTTACGCTGAGCCTATACACTTACGCTGAGCCTATACACTTACGCTGAGTCTATACACTTAAGCTAGTCTATACACTTACGCTGGTCTATACACTCACACCGAGTCCATCCACTTATACTGAGCCCATCCACATATACTGAGTCTATAAATTTATACTTAGTCCATACACTTTTACTGGCTCCATACACCTATACTAATTCCACCCACTTACACTGAGCTCATGCACCTAAACCGAGCCCATACGCTTGCACCGAGCCCATACACTTGCACCAAGCCCATACGCTTATACCGAGCCCATACATTTATACATAATCCATACACTTAGACCGAGTCCATACACTTATACTGGAATTCCATCCACTTATGCAGAGTCCTTAAACCTATACCGATACAATTACCCTGAGTCCATACATTTATACTTAGTCCATACACTCATACTGATTCCATACACCCATACTGATTCCATACTCTCATATTGATTCCATACTCCTATACTGATTCCATACACGTATAATGATTCCATACACTTACACTGAGACCATAGGCTTACGCCGAGCCCATAGGCTTGCACCAAGCCCATACGCTTGCACCAAGCCCATACGCTTGCACTGAGCCCATAGGCTTGCCCTGAGCCCATAGGCTTGCGCCGAGCCCATACGCTTGCACCAAGTCCATACGCTTGCACCGAGTCCATACGCTTGCACCAAGTCCATACGCTTGCACCGAGTCCATACGCTTGCACCGAGTCCATACGCTTGCGCCGAGTCCATACGCTTGCACCGAGCCCATACGCTTGCACCGAGCCCATACGCTTGCACCGAGCCCATACGCTTGCACCGAGCCCATACGCTTGCACCGAGCCCATACGCTTGCACCAAGCCCATACGCTTGCACCGAGCCCATACGCTTGCACCGAGCCCATACGCTTGCACCGAGCCCATGCGTTGCACCGAGCCCATACGCTTGCACCGAGCCCATACGCTTGCACCGAGCCCATACGCTTGCACCGAGCCCATACGCTTGCACCGAGACCATATGCTTGCACCGAGCCCATATGCTTACACTTATGTATTCACTTACACTGAGTCCTTACATTTACGAGTCCATACCCTTTGACTGAGTCTATCTACTTATACTGAGTCTATCTACTTATACTGAGTCTATCTACTTATACTGAGTCTATCTACTTATACTGAGTCTATCTACTTATACTGAGTCTATCTACTTAGACTGAGTCTATCTACTTAGACTGAGTCTATCTACTTAGACTGAGTCTATCCACTTATACTGAGCCTATCCACTTATACCAAGTCTATCCACTTATGCTGAGTCCATACACCTACACTGAGTCCATAAACCTACACCGATACAATTACCCAGAGTCCACCATACACTTATATTGCGTCCATGCATTTAAACAGAATCAGCCTACTTATACTGAGTCCATACACTTATTTGGTGTAGTTTCCGGTCCACTCCTGTAGAACTATTATCTTCGACTTAAGTTTCACTGTTAAATACAATCTTATCAGTCCCAGTCAAAAACAGATCGCACTGCAAAAGTACAGTCCACGCACCGATATGAGTTAAAGACTAACTAACCTCTTTCTTCTCTTGCCCTTTTCTGTAGGACTCTGAATTTCTGTGCTTGGAGTTTGACGAGGCCACAGTCGGCCTGATGCTGAAGAGACTGGCCGAAGTGGAGGCCAGCATGACTGCCCTGACTCACAGCAGCTGATCCCCTCCCTGCCGGCAAAGAATGGACTTGAAAGCCCCAGAGACAACAGCATGTTTGCCTGTTGATGCTCGTTGATCTGTGCGGTGCGACTGTTTTTGCCTGCTGCATACCTTCTTGCGTAAAATAAAGGCACCGACGCATTTTTTGCTGGCTTTGCCTCAGTGTGTCCTCTTTGTCACTATCTGTTATGTTTTTTGAATGATGAGTGTGCATTTTCGAGAGCTGTTTATAGAGGGAGTCCCAGCCGGCAGGCACCTCACAGAAGGAAGGTGTAACCTTACACTAAATATGACAACACAGCTCCCAGGTGACGTGATGCAAGGCACTGTTTACCAGAGCTTGACTCCTGAAGACGATTACTCGGAGGCGAATCCCGCATAATACCGACAACACAATCACCAGGGGTAGAGACCAGCACCAAAATACAAAACAAACAAGTCGGCACCCGGAAGAGGATCATGTGTCGAGGGGCTCGGTGATGCTGAGGCACAGAGCCCCAGTCTGTATGAAGGCTCTGAAGGGGAGCGCTGTGAGGCAAGCAGCTGGGCGACAACACTTCTCCGATGACAAGTCTTGTGCGTTGCATTCTTTAATTTTTTATCCTTACATTTTTTTCTAGATCTTTTCAGGCAGAAACAATAGCAAACACAACAAGATGATGGACGGAGTGCTGAAACTTTTCAACAACCTGTCCATCATCTTTTTGTGTTGCACAGGCAGAAACAATAACATATGCTTAACCCAATCCTATTGCTAAATAATTACATAGTTCAAACTGTTACAGTTTCCTATACAGAGACACAAAGGGACAAACTGCCAAGCTACCATGTATTTCGGTTTGATCATCTTGGCTTCTGCAAGAAACATCAATGCTAGATTTGCAGGGTAGTTGGTACTTATCAGAATTAACATTTCTGTTCCGGTTTTGCTACCCATGACTTGCCTGACCTGTGGCAAACGCTTCCTAGTTTGCCAGTTTCTACGCATCACTCACACACCTGTACAGGTTTAGAGTTCTAAAATTCAGTCCAAAAGGTTTTGTAAACTCAGACTAAGTATAAGGTTTCGTACATAGCTACACAACATATCATGCCTGTTTTGGCATGTTATAGTTATCCTCAAGGGCACACACGCAGAGCTTCTTGGCGCAGACTATAAACACAACACACTAACTGGGTGAACTTCTTAAAACAGCCAAGATAGAGAAGACTAGTGTAGTCATTAAAAGACACGTTTGAAGTTACAGACAAGCTGCCATCCTAGACTGCACAGGATGTTGAGAACATGTATAGATGGTTTCAGAGGCAGCATCCTTGATGTCATAGGTCATGTAGTGGGATGTCACCAGTAAAGGCAGATGTTCAGAGTACAACTTTCTGAACATTTTAGTGTTTGAGCTCTTTGCCTTTTGTTTTTAAAGGAATAATTGTCATTGTCTAGACTGGGATATAACAACGTTTTATTTCTATGGGAAACCAAGCAACAAACCAATAGGCAAGAATGGTCTAGCAGTCTGAAACCCCTCTCAGTAGGTCTTCTTTGTGAGAATTCTGGTAATGTACATTTCTCCACTTACTCTACATAACCTCCCAATCCCAGCGTGAAACCATTATAAGACCCCACAGGTCCCACCATTCCTGCTACCGGACATCCACATGCTTGCTGCTCATGAGCCAAGTACATGTTGATGACACTGTTCCCTTAGATTCAACAAAGCGATGAGTATTACATTGGTAATTCTGCAGCTGGTGGATGACATTTAGTGCATTGCACATATGCAACATGGTCTTCAAATATTTCCTTTTAAAATGTTTGTGATAGAGATCAAGAAGGTCGCTGCTTGCTTTAATAACTATAGATAGTCATCCTTCCCATGGTTAATCTTTCGGTGAGAAAGGAATCGCTGTTTGGTTTTTTTGTAGTGCCTCAATGCACCCCCTTTGGCTAATAATCAATTTTTTTGAACACTACTTCAGATTAAAAGCATTTGAGAGCATCATCGAAAGTTCTTAGCCACTGAATTGTCTTCTTTGGTGTTATCAGTTGTTGTCCAGTAGTTGTCATTGTCATTCACACTTGTCATAGTTCTTTCTCAAGCAACAGGTAAGCTCGCCAAGCACCATGTCAGTAAGTAGAGGGTTGAAGTCCACTTACTCCATGAGGTCTAAGGACGGCACCACCTGAGGATAGCAGATAACACTGACCACTTGGGATGATCTGCAAATGCAAAGCAAGGGTCAGTGGGAAAGGGCTGGAAATGTAGCCTCCATGATCAAAGCTGAGGCCAGGTTGCACATGGACGTGCTAAAGCACACAATGTTGTTTAATATTGTATGATGGGAATCAAAGAAGGCCTTTCATTTAGATGCTTACTACTCAGATCTTTCAGCTATATCTCGCTGCTGAGAAGCTCCAAGTGTTTGTGAAGTGTGTACGGAAGAAATAGGGACTCAAATACCTACAAAATGTGTAACCAGATTAAAAGCTAGTGGGGAGGAAACGGTGCATGCTCATAAAAATAGCCATAGCGATGGCAATATGGGAATTAAAAGGGTAAAGCTTAATGTTCTCTTTACAAATGAGCACCGTCACAGTGAATGGACAAACAGACCTACCAGCAAGAGGGGGTGATTGAGCCAGAACAGGAGGATGTGTAGAGGTGGCCTGACTACCTAAACAAAAGAGCAGTCTTCCCCCAAGCATTTAGCATTTTCCCTTTAAAGGCGGCTTCTCCTTCAACGCTTGCATTTTGGACCAACTTCTGTGCGGCTTCCTGCAGGAGGGAGATAACACCTTTCATCCATGAAGGCCCCTAGTCTAATCTTTCCTGGAAGTCGTTAGTGCACATCTGAGGAGAGCAGAAAGTTGCCTCGATGACAAACCCCATGTGCACCCATTAAGGGATTAGGGAAATAAAGGCAACAATTGGCAACTTTGTAAAAGTTGCACACTGAAACAAGTTAAATTAATTTTGACTTGAGTATCAAGTCGGGCTCAGTGTAACATGTTGTTTGATAACTTGGGGTACCAACTTTGGTTGCACCGTTCTGGAGTTAACTCAGCTGAGGGGTCAGCATTGTAACTTGGTATTGGCCAATTGGGTGACTAAGTCTTTCCACAAGGAAAATGACAATGTTGTATATTTTTGCTATCAGAACACATAAAATACATATTCTGCCCATAAAATATGCTGCACCTTGCCTTGGGCCTCGGTAGGCCTGCCATAGGGGTGTCATACTCAGATTACAGAGGAGGGCTTGGCTTTGCCATTGTTTTAAATGGCAAAGTCAGGCAAGCAGTTTAAGACTGCTCTTCCAGTCTGTGATCGTGGACTGGGAGACTCATTTTACCTGTGTCATACCCAGAGTGACACAACCAGTGCTGCAATCCCTGTGATGACTCTCTAACTTACATGCCCTCAGTACCCTTGGTACTGTATACTAGGCACTTATAAGTAAGCTAGTTTATGCCAGTTGGGTATAAGACAATGCAACTTCCACATTTTAAGCTCAAATCACTGACACTGAGGTCTGTTTAGCAGATCTCAGTGCCTTTTTAGAGTCCAAAAAGCAGCAGACTTAGTCCAAAAAGTTGAGGGTGACCATGCAAAAGAGGCATTTCCTTACAAGCTACAATAGAATTACCCAACCATGGTCCAGAATCATTATAAAACAAGCATTTACAATGCAATGGTTTCGCCTTTGGAAAAGTTAGAGTTATTGGCATTGCTCATGCATTTCTTTTTTTTTTTTAACTTATAAATAAATGGCATTGTTATTTACATTGCCAACAGCTCTCTCAGCCCACACAGCCCTCACAGCCCACACAGCTCTCACAGCGCACATAGCCCACACAGCCCACACAACTCTCACAGCCCACACAACTCTCACAGCCCACACAACTCTCACAGCCCACACAACTCTCACAGCCCACACAACTCACAGCCCACACAGCTCTCACAGCCCACACAGCTCTCACAGCCCACACAGCTCTCACAGCCCACATAGCTCTCACAGCCCACACAGCTCTCACAGCCCACACAGCTCTCACAGCCCACACAGCTCTCACAGCCCACACAGCTCTCACAGCCCACACAGCTCTCACAGCCCACACAGCTCTCACAGCCCACACAGCTCTCACAGCCCACACAGCTCTCACAGCCCACACAGCTCTCACAGCCCACACAGCTCTCACAGCCCACACAGTTCTCACATCCCTCACAGCTGTCACAGCCCTCACAGCTGTCACAGCCCTCACAGCTGTCACAGCCCTCACACTTAAGTTTTTAAGGCACTCCTGATGCAGCAATATTTTACCTGAAAATCCCGAAAGCATGGAGTGTGATAATTTCCGGTTATGGTGTTACCCTTCCATTAGGAGACTGCCCTGAGGGTTTTAGAGTTATTGCTGAAATTGTTATTTTTACATTTCAGCATTTGCCTTCGACACTCAGGGCTATATTACATGGACACACTTTGCCAGGTCTTACCTAGTGAAAAGTGTCCTTGAATAAGAATCAAGATTCCGCCTTTTAATTGTAGCTCTATATGTACATATTGTATTTCAATTTATTGCTCTCAATATCTTCCTGTATCTTTTTACTCGGCTGAGAGGATGTCATTATCAAACCTATGTAGAGACACAATGACTACAGCATTAGGAGTAACCTAAAAATCAAAAGAAAAGTTTGATTCGCTTTCTAAAAGTCAGTGTGTGAAACACAACAGGCCTGAAAGCACTCGTCTGTGAGGTCACTACCTCTTCCAGGCTCATCACAGGTGAGTAATGTTCAACACTGCCAACACTGCGAATGGAAGAAAATAGAAAACCCCTTCCACTCCTAAATCAAAGAACACATTCCTGAATTTCCGATTAAGGAAATTTCACCCGAAAATCAAGACAAGAGCTACACTGCTAAGGAGTACCCGCCTTTTAACTACAGTAAAATGAGCCTGAAATGTTGAGCTCTCAGGGCCATTATATTAAATGTGGCCTTACCAGGCACCTGTCAAAGATGATGAATGGATCAGTGTATTTTTGGAACCCGTCAAAGTTAGATTAATAAGAGAAAGAGTGCAGAGTGTTTGATTACCCATGCTGGCTGAGACACCACTTACATGTAAAATACAGCAGCAGTGGTTCCACACAGGCAGTGGTTCCAGGCAGCTTTGTGTCGGTCAGAATCTAAGAACGAAGCAAGATCGTTCTTAGGAGAGTCCAAGTCCACAAGGGATGTGGCCAAGCTTGTTCAGCAAACAGCTGAACAAGCTAAACTGCAAGGGGCAGACGGATTGGGTGGTTAAAGGAGGGGAAAACATAATCAACACTTCACTTTTCTGAACAAACATGGATATCAGATACAGTAATTTACACCGGGCAGACAGTTTGGCCACAATGAGGCAAAGTGCAAAGCACACTGGGATAGGAGGTAGACACACACAAACTTCATTGTTTCAACAGAAACAAATAGCTATATAAACAACGCCTTATTCACGTCAAAGAGTTGAAAAAGCTGCAATATTTCATAATAACTAGGACAGCCACAAACACCAATATTGGGACAGTAAAAAGAGCATTAGTGGAGTGAAATGTTGCTGGAGCAGGCAGGCATGATTTGGTTGAAGGAATACACTGAGAAAGACAAGCAATCAATAACACTCAAACAAATAATGCTTACAATAGGAAAGAGAACACAGTAAAGACACTGAGGCATTGTCTACAATGACAACCGAACAGGGATCATTCATGATGGGAAATTTACAACGAGGAAAACAAGTGAAATACAATTACACTAAAATATTCTGAATTAGGACAAGGAAACGCATACACCGGAGTAGGGAGACACAACACTGGACATAGACACACACAAGATTTGTCAATAAAGCATCACTGGGGCAATAATATACTAATAAAGTGACAAGAGACCTAACATTGGACACTGACACTTTTTAGAGTTGCCAGTACAGCAACAGAGGGGCAATGATATACTGATACCAGGATCAGGGGTACACTAACATGGAGACTAGGATAACAGGCATGCAGTTAACATTGGGACCGGACACAGGGATACACTTACACGTGATCAGGGAACAAATGGACAATGGCACATATAAGAGGGGATATGCCTACACTGGGAGAAGAAGCACATGGATTTATGTACAGGCAATACACAGACACACAGAAAGCAAAAGGTCCCGGGGTACACCCATCATAGAACAGGAGGCACATACTTTGCGTCAGAGAATGAGCAAGGACCTGACAAATCATTGAGAACACAACAGATAATACTGAATAGAAGTGTAGGATTTTGATTTGAGGCAAAAACACTAGAGCAACAAGACAATGGAGCAGAGAACACCAATACTTCAACTAGGGGGCATGATATCCCTTTCCAAGCAAGACATGCATCAACTGTGGGCCAGGGAAAACACCACAACAGAATGGAAAAGAACCAACTCTATCACACGCAATGCACTAATAATGAAATAGGGACGGGACAGAAGGAAGCAGACATCCAAACAGTGCTCAACACTCGAGTGGCTGTTGGTAGGAGGATGCAAGACCAAACTGGCCTCCCCTTCCCCACCTCCCCTAACGGACCTGTGCTGGGGCGTTGGGAGCAGAACTACTCGTGGGAGCCTGCAGCCACGAGCCTTGGGGATTAGGAGATAGAGATGGTGCGGGTGCTCGAGGTGTCGGGATCTGGGGGTTCTGGTAAATTGGGGGTGAAAGTCCTCGAGGTTGCGTCCCTTGTGCACACTAGTGTCTCTCCCATGTTCGTGAGTCCAGCCCCGGGCTCTGGGTCATTGTCCGCTCCCCCCGGTCTGACTCGTGCTTCACACATCCCAGGACCCAAGAAAACTCCACACACATGCAGAGCAGAGATCTCACCTGGGCGGCATGGCGGAGGGAGGGCTGCGACCACGGCAGGTACGGAATGAGTGTGCCAGCCTGGGGCACCCTGGGCACAGCCGGAGCTCTGGGACCCGCCGAGGAGCCGACAATCCAGGAGAGGAAAGTGCTGAAGAGCCAGCGAAGTGCAACTGAGAGCAGCAACTGGAACCCGGCGGAATGCATCCCAGGGCAGTGAGCCGGCGGGTCCTAGCGCCAGACGGGTACCAGGCTAGAGACGGAAGCGGGAGGGGGGGACGACTGCCATGGTACAAGTGGGGCATACCGGTCACTGGAAGGGGTGGCAAGGCTGAAATAGAACCAGGGGTTAGAAGACTGGCACTGGAGCCTCGCTGCCCGTATCGGGCGCAGTGCTGGCTGGCGGGAAAGCATTGTCCGCTCCCCCCGGTCTGACTCGTGCTTCACACATCCCAGGACCCAAGAAAACTCCACACACATGCAGAGCAGAGATCTCACCTGGGCGGCATGGCGGAGGGAGGGCTGCGACCACGGCAGGTACGGAATGAGTGTGCCAGCCTGGGGCACCCTGGGCACAGCGGGAGCTCTGGGACCCGCCGAGGAGCCGACAATCCAGGAGAGGAAAGTGCTGAAGAGCCAGCGAAGTGCAACTGAGAGCAGCAACTGGAACCCGGCGGAATGCATCCCAGGGCAGTGAGCCGGCGGGTCCTAGCGCCAGACGGGTACCAGGCTAGACACGGAAGCGGGAGGGGGGGGCGGGAAAGACACGGAAGCGGGAGGGATTAAACAGCCTTGCGTGAGGGGGCTCCTTTACGGCTCTGCATTCCTCACACAGGACAAAAAGCCTTGCTGACGGGCACTCGACAGATTTCCTAAACTATTTCCAAAGGCCAACGCGGGACACGCTGCAGCCCCCCTTGCTTCCCTAGTTACCCGCCCTGACCAGCTTTACTGTCACACATTTTAAAGGAGGCGGGCTTAACAACAGCAGGGTGTCAGTCACCTCAGGAGGAGTCGTCGTCGTTTCCACACAGGGGCCCTGGGGTCAGTTCACTAAATTTGGCCAGACGGCTCGTCCGACACTTCACAGGGAGAGATTTCGAAAACGCCTTTTCTTTGATATAGGGTTGCACGTTAATCTCTGCCCTATCCTACACGTAGCGATCTCAATGTACTGTATGCACTGTACTACAGTACGAGACGGGACATTTCGGTAGGTGTAAAGCCGCCTCTGGGTTCGAGGCCGGGCTTCGGGAACATTTGATGCACTGGCGACGCAGCACGGAGTCCATTAGCCAGGCTTGGCCCGTGTGGATCGGTATTTATTAGTCTGCGTTCTCGGGAGAATATGGCAAGGCTGCGAGACATAATAATAACGCGTTATTACTCCGCCTCAGTTAATGGACGCAGTTAAATCGTGAGCTTCTCCGCTCCGATGCATTTTTAATCAGAAAGCGTACCAGGCCCATTCCAATAAAGTGAAGGTTAAAACACGGCACCTCTTTGTTAGTTAGTTGCAGCCTTTCCAGCCTTGTGGGTGCGCACGAGAAACGTTTTCTGCAAATGCTCGGGTTTCATTCCTTGCCTCAGCGGTACTTTAAAAACTGCACTATTTTCGTTCACCTAAAAGACAAGCATTGGAGAAGCCAAGAGTTCTCTCCTTTGGCTGCTAATACAGGCCACCCTTCTTCTCGCATCCGCGGCGGCTTCCCCAGCAGTTCCGGTCTCCCTCTCCACACGGGAGACCGGCAACGAACCACCAGCAGGCTTCCCCCGGGCAGGGGGAAGCGGAAATGGCCGCCTCGAGGCCCCGCCCACGTCGCACCACTGCGTGCCTGGCTTCCTGCGCTGAGGGCCGCCAATGGCAGCGCGGCCCTTGGCAGGGAGGCGGGCGCAGCTCCTCTTGCTCGATCTCCGGGCCAGCGGCGGTGAAATCAACACGGAGCAATGCCGGGTGGGCACCGGCCTCCAATAATTAAATAAAAACGGGGTGGCACCCGTAAATAAAAATATAACAAGCGGGAGGGGGCGGGAAAGGGGGAGGAGAGACGCTGACGACGGAAGGCGGGTGCCGGCAATGCCGGACCAGACACGGGGGCGTTCCCGGCGTCGCGTGACGTCGGCAAAAGCCAAAGAATCTCGGGAACGCCCCCGTGTCTGGTCCGGCATTGACGGACGCCTCTCTGTTCCAATGGCTAGCCTCCATTTATGGAGCTAGCCAATGAAGCAGAGAGGCGTGTTCAAGTCACCCATACTAGAAACTACAGATTTCTCTGGAGGCGGAGCTTACAGCTCCGTCCCCCAGCGAAACCTAAAAAGTCCTTCATAGAAAAAGAAGAGACGAAATTTAAGTAGTTCATTATATGGCCATCATGTCAATCAACAATCTGTAAAGGACTAAGAAGGTTTTTAAAACACAACCATAAACAACAGACAACCAATGGAGAAAATATCAGAGCAAGATATTTCTTAGCCTAAGAGGACAAATACTTTTTCATCAGTATGTAGGCCTACAGCTTCTTGTTATTTAATCCCGAAATATGTATGGATTCTAAATGTTTTAGATGTAATTTCCTGTCCCCATCACAAGTATCCCAAGGTACAGTGTCAATAGCATATAATTTCAAAACATTGCATTTCCCTCCTTGATGTTCATGGAAATATCTCGAAGCTGGATGGGCTTCACCTTCACCCTTGTTCTTGATTACCGGACAGCCCTACCAATGCAGTTTTTAGAGCATGTATAATCTAGGACATGAACTGCATAATCACTCTAACATGTCATACTCCAATTTATTTTGATCTGTTTGCCTGTAAATGGATACTCCTAGTGTGGGTTTTCTATTACATGTTTACGTGCATAATTTATTTTTTGTAACTTTTTATTTGCATTTCAAAAATAAGAAACACCAAAATAGCGTTACAGATTATAGTTTGTGTCAGATCAGCCAGATATAAAATATGATCAATCAACACCACAGGAAAAAAATATGACAAATCAGATTTCTACAACCAATGTTCCACAAGTCGGATGAGGCTCTTGTATTTACGGGGTTTAGTCCGCCACACTCCGTGTGTCTGCACTGATCCGTCGTTGCAGATACATACTTAGTGGCTCCCAAATGTCCCTGGGCTTAGAGGAAATCGGCAGTTCCTCCGCATAAAGGTCCAACTTCTCATTACAATAAACCATGTCTCTAATCCACTTTGCAACACTTGGTGCCCGTCTACTGTCCCACTTTATGGCAACTCCCCGCTTAGCCATGGGTAAGGTAATTCATACAAATTTCCCCAAAACACCCTTTACATGAGGGACATAGTTTAAAAGGCAAACTAAAGATGTACACTGGATATCCGAACCGAACATTTCTTTTATGTTTCGCCACCCGCTCCCAGTAGCAAGCCACCCGCCGCACTCCCAAGCGAGATGCATGAAGTCAGCCTCCATCTGCCAACACCGGTTACATCTGCTATTGTCCCTCCTACCAAATTTATATAAACAAAGAGGCGTGTAGTACTTAAAATGTATAATGCGGAGGTTCCCGTTGGGGAAGAGTCTGCCAGTGATGCCACACACATGCTCCCAGTCTTTCAGCATCATAGGTATGGGCAGTACAGCATTTCACCTTGCCAGACTCCCGTCTGGCTTACCGACCCTCTCAACTCTTATGGCCCTGTACAGTCTCGTAATCAACTTCTTACACGTGGGGTTAGTTAGTAACCGTTGAAGGGATTGAAGTGTCGGCGGTTCAGCCGGGTAGGTGGGGTAGTGCATTCTAATAGCATGTCTCAGGCGGTGAATGGCGAATCAGAAGAGTAGCGTGGGATTAGTGATGTATCGTAGATCTGCAGGGGTCTGGAAAGTGCTGCCCGGGTAGAGGTCTTGCATAGTGGCCTGTCCTGCCTCCCTAAGCAAAAGCATGGGGCCAGTTTCCTGCGTCACCGAGAGCGCCGCATGATATTCTATCGTCATAGCAGGGGCATAGAGTGGTTGTTTGCTCGCAAGCTGACCAATAGCTCACCAAACTGCTATTGTAGTGTCTATCGTGTTAATTTCTGTTTTTGGAATGTCGCGCCGTGTATGAGTGATAATACTGCGGAGAGATACCGGCGAGGCGTCCCCGTCCTCGACCGCCACATGGGGTATGAAGTCATGTGTGTTTATCCAATAGTACGCATATTGTACCTGCGATCTTAGATAATATATATTGGGGTCCGGCACACCAAAACCTCCTTTAGTGTAGTCCAAGGTGATGATGTCCCTGGCCACTCCGGCCTGCTTACCTCCCCAGATCAGCCGGAGAATAGAGGTCCGCAACGTCGTGAAAAACCCTTGCGTTAATTTTATTGAGACATTAGAAACAAGCACTGGCGTTGCCAATAGGTCTCGCAGTAGGAAAGTTGGAGCTATTACAATTGCAAATAACAATGCCTTTTATTTTTGTTTTCATTTTAAAAACATAAAGGGCTTTGTCATTTACAAAACCAATAGCTCCAACTTTCCTACTGCGAGACCTATTGTGCACTGCACAGTGTGGGTGAAAGTGGCACTGCGTGTGTGTGAGTGGCTTTGAGTGAGTTGCGTTGCGTGGGTGAGTGGCGTTGCATGTGTGAGTGTTGTTGCGTGGGTGAGTGGCGTTGCGTGGGTGAGTGGCGTTGCGTTGGTGAGTTGCGTTGCGTGGGTGAGTGGCATTGCATGGATGAGAGTGGCGTTGCGTGTGTGAGAGTGGGCTTGCGTGGGTGTGAGTGGCGTTGTGTGTCTGAAAGTGGTGCTGTGTGGGTAAAAGTGGCACTGCGTGGGTGTGAGTGGATTTGCGTGTGTGAGTGGCGTTGCGTGTGTGAGTGGCGTTGCGTGTGTGAGTGGCGTTGCGTGTGTGAGTGGCGTTGCGTGTGTGAGTGGCGTTGCATGTGTGAATGGCGTTGCATGTGTGAGTGGCATTGCATGTGTGAGTGGCATTGCATGGGTGAGAGTGGGCTTGCGTGGGTGTGAGTGGAGTTGTGTGTCTGAAAGTGGTGCTGTGTGGGTAAAAGTGGCACTGCGTGGGTGTGAGTGGCGTTGCGTGTGTGTGTGGCGTTGCGTATGTGAGTGGCGTTGCGGGTGTGAGTGGCGTTGCGTGTGTGAGTGGCGTTGTGTGTGTGAGTGGCATTGCGTGGGTGAGTGGCGTTGCGTGGGTGAGTGGCGTTGCGTGGGTGAGTGGCGTTGCCTGTGTGAGTGGCGTTGCCTGTGTGAGTGGCGTTGCGTGTGTGAGTGGCGTTGCGTGTGTGAGTGGCGTTGCATGTGTGAGTGGCATTGCATGGGTGAGAGTGGCGTTGCGTGTGTGAGAGTGGGCTTGCGTGGGTGTGAGTGGAGTTGTGTGTCTGAAAGTGGTGCTGTGTGGGTAAAAGTGGCACTGCGTGGGTGTGAATGGCATTGCGTGTGTGAGTGGCGTTGTGTGTGTGGGTGGCGTTGCGTGTGTGAGTGGTGTTGCATGTGTGAGTGGCGTTGCGTGTGTGAGTGGCTTTGCGTGTGTGAGTGGCTTTGCGTGTGTGAGTGGCGTTGCGTGGGTCAGTGGCGTTGCGTGGGTGAGTGGCATTGCCTGTGTGAGTGGCGTTGCGTGTGTGAGTGGCGTTGCGTGGGTCAGTGGCGTTGCGTGGGTGAGCGGCGTTGCGTGTGTGAGTGGCGTTGCGTGTGTGAGTGGCGCTGCGTGTGTGAGTGGCGTTGCGTGTGTGAGTGGCGTTGCATGTGTGAGCGGCATTGCGTGTGTGAGCGGCATTGCGTGGGTGAGCGGCGTTGCGTGGGTGAGCGGCGTTGCGTGTGTGAGCGGCGTTGCGTGTGTGAGCTGCGTTGCGTGGGTGAGCGGCGTTGCGTGTGTGAGTGGCGTTGCGTGTGTGAGTGGCGTTGCATGTGTGAGTGGCATTGCATGGGTGAGAGTGGCGTTGCGTGTGTGAGAGTGGGCTGGTGTGAGTGGAGTTGTCTGTCTGAAAGTTGTGCTGTGTGGGTAAAAGTGGCACTGCGTGGGTGTGAGTGGTGTTGCGTGTGTGAGTGGCGTTGCGTGTGTGAGTGGCGTTGCGTGTGTGAGTGGCGTTGCGTGTGTGAGTGGCGTTGCGTGTGTGAGTGGCGTTGCGTGTGTGAGTTGCGTTGCGTGGGTGAGTGGCGTTGCGTGGGTGAGTGGCGTTGCCTGTGTGAGTGGCGTTGCGTGTGTGAGTGGCGTTGCGTGTGTGAGTGGCGTTGCGTGAGTGGCGTTGCGTGTGTGAGTGGCATTGCGTGTGTGAGTGGCGTTGCGTGTGTGAGTGGCGTTGCGTGGGTGAGTGGCGTTGCGTGGGTGAGTGGCGTTGCGTGGGTGAGTGGCGTTGCGTGTGTGAGTGGCGTTGCGTGTGTGAGTGGCGTTGCGTGTGTGAGTGGTGCTGCGTGTGTGAGTGGCGCTGCGTGTGTGAGCGGCGTGGGTGAGTGGCGTTGCGTGGGTGAGCGGCGTTGCGTTTGTGAGCGGCGTTGCGTGTGTGAGCGGCGTTGCGTGGGTGAGCGGCGTTGCGTGGGTGAGCGGCATTGCGTGGGTGAGCGGCGTTGCATGGGTGAGCGGCGTTGCGTGGGTGAGTGGCGTTGCGTGTGTGAGTGGCGTTGCGTGGATGAGTGGGGTTGCGTGGATGAGTGGGGTTGCGTGGGTGAGTTGTGTTGCTTGGGTGAGTGGCGTTGCTTGGGTGAGTGTGACATTGCGTGGGTGATAGTGGGCTTGCGTGGGTGTGAGTGGCGTTGCGTGTCTGAAAGTGGTGCTGTGTGGGTGAAAGTGGCACTGCGTGGGTGTGAGTGGCTTTGCGTGAGTGAGTGAGTGGCGTTGCGTGGTTGAGTGTGGTGTTGCATGGGTGTGAGTGGCGTTGCGTGTCTATAAGTGTTGCTGTGTGGGTGAAAGTGGCACAGAGCATTTGATGTGGCCTGGCGCAGGAGAAATGCTGCTGCTGCTAATTAAATATAAAAAGTGTTTAGGGACTCACGGCTGCCGAGAGTAACAAGGCAGTGCTGGGAGGGGGGCTGCACACCAACTGAAGTGCTCTAGTTGCACGGTATGCGGCCGGCCGTGTGAGGTGATAAGCCTTTGAAGTACACAGGCATGCTGTGACGGAGGTGTGAGAGGTCTGGCAGGGAACAGATGGCCTGGCTGTGAAGCAGGGGGCGGGGCAGCGCTGGGGAAGCCTGTGGGAGGGTGATTGATGCCTTTGATGTGGGGAGGGAGGAGAGCCTTTTGCGAGCCTGCAGGAGAAATGCTGCCGATGCGCGTGCATGTTTAATCACGTGATTCACGTGAACTTAAAGAAAACCGCGGCTGAAAGCCCGTGGTTTGAAGTGGATTTTGCCGACTTGAATTCTCCCCTTTTCCCATTCCTGCGGAATGGTAAAGGCGAGACCTAAAAAGGTACAAGAGGCAGCACCACCAATTTGACGAGAGCGTTACGATCCGCTAGGGACAATGGAAGCGCTATCAATGTGTCTATATGGCAGTCCAGCGTGGTGCAGGCCTACCTATAGTTCTCCCTAACCACTATCTCCGGGTCTCGGTTGACCCATATTCTCAGATATTTAACAGGGTCTACCGTCCATATTATTGAGTAGTCCAGAGGAGGTACCAAGTTGATTGCTGTCAGGGGAATATTGAGTGATTTATCCCAATTGATGGTGAGGCCTGAGATCAACCCAAATCTGGTATACTCCCGGAGCACTTGCGACAAATAACGCTCAGATTCCATAAAAAATAAACATATCATCAGCATATAGCGAAATGCCGAGCGGCCGGTGATTGAAGTTTAGGGGGGTCTCTCTGTGACTCTTCTGTATCGCACATGCCAGTGGCTCAATAGCGATGGCAAAGAGCAGTGGCAATAAGGGACGTCGCTATCGGGTACGTCTCTCAATGAGGAAAGCATCAGAAGTTAGCCCTGCAACTCGAATTCTGGCCGATGGGTCCACGTATAAGATCCTGATCCACCCAAGAAACAATTGCGGAAAGCCCATACGCTGTAGAATGTGAAACATGTAGTCCCACTCTATAGATTCAAACGCTTTGGCTGCTTTAGGCATGACTGCTGCAGCACGTAAGTTAGGGTCGAGGACGTGCATCATAGCGAAAATGGTTTGCAAATTGTGAGAGGTACAGCGTTCCGGTATAAAACCCGATTGATCTGGCAGGACCAAACACGGCATCAATGGCTGGAGTCTCATTGCCAGAATCTTAGCTAATATTTTTGCATCAGTGTTGATCAAAGAGAGGGGCTGATACGATTCACAGGCATCGGGGGGTAATGATGAAAGGCTGCCTTAGGGACGGAGTTAGCACTCCAGCATTGTGGGCCTCAGCGTACATTTCCAGTAAATATGGAGCCAGAAGGTCCACATATGCGTTATAAAATTCCACAGTCAGACCGTCCAGGCCCGGAGCCTTGGCATTCGGCATAGCACATATCGCTGCCTTAATATCCGCCAAGTCTATTAGTTGGCTCAGATACTCTCTGTGCCCATCAGCCAACCATGCGCATGCAATGTTTTCCAGATATTCCTCAGATGCGGTCCTGTCCTGCGAGTCATGTACATACTAGCATAATATTCTCTAAACTGTTCAAATATGTTCAGAGGAGTGTAGTGCTCTCTACCCTGTGCGTCAACTATTTTATCAACATGGTAGTGGTCTTCCCGCCCTTTGATTTTCCCAGCTAGTGTGCAGCCCGGTCTCCCTCCCTCACCATAGCGCCTGGCCATGTGTCGACGGTTGATTGTATTTCGGTGTCTGCAGCTGAGTCGTATTCATGAATCAGAGTTTGGATGCGCGATAGCGTATCTTGGGAACGGTTATCTATGTAATCACTCTAGACCTTTTAGGGTGGCCAGTAAACTTGTGAAGTTGGGTCCGTTAATCCTTCAGTATGCCGGCGGTAGTACTCATGCAGACCCCC
Source organism: Lissotriton vulgaris (assembly GCF_964263255.1). NCBI lineage: Eukaryota > Metazoa > Chordata > Amphibia > Caudata > Salamandridae > Lissotriton > Lissotriton vulgaris. The sequence continues at coordinate 1,486,371,683 of NC_141694.1, read as the reverse complement.
TGAAGAGTTACTTTGAACGCTTCCCATAATGTGGCGGCACTATCAACAGTGCCCTTGTTCTCCAAGAAGTAGGTTTCTATCGCCATACGAACAGTATCATTATACAGTGGGTCAAGGAGCTCTTCCGATCGGAATCACCATGCTGGTGAGAGTAGGGACACATATGACGAGCTGTACGAGATTGTGGTCGGAAAGCGTTTGTGGATGGTTAGTGACCTCCGTCACCCACTCTGCTGCACTCTCGCTGAGCAACCAGTAGTCCAGTCTGGACCAACTGTTGTGTGTAGGCGTGGCATGTGTGCCCTCCCTAGCCAGAGCATTACGCTGTCTCCGTACATCTACCAGTCCAAATTCCAGCATAGCCTGGTTAACACTCTGCGCTACTCTAGGGGTTCTATTGTTCTGTGGGTTGGACTTATCCAATGCAGGGTCTAGGTATGTGTTAAGGTCCTCCCCCACACTATAGCCGTCTCGGGCCACCATTGACTATACATGTGATGGAATATTTCTGGTTCCTCAGCATATGGGCCCATATATGGTGATGAGAGTAATCAATGTATCTCCCAGTTTACCCTGGACCATTGCGCATCTGCCTTCGTCGTCGGTGTGGGTGCGGTGAGGCGTTAACGGGACATCTTTTTTGGCCAGTATGCGGACCCCCTTGCGTAAGATGAGTAAGCTAGCACAAACCCCGCCCAGTTGCGTACTAAATTTGCAGCCGAAACCCTGGTTCCTTGTAGGAATGCGATTGGGGTGCTGTGGCAATTAGGATATGCAAGCACCTGCCAAGATGTCTTCGGGGAGTTCAGCCCTCTAATGTTCCATGTTATTAGTTTGTAGGTCACACCCAATCAGCTTCACTGTGAGGCGGTGATGAAGTGAAGTTCTGGGAGGCAGTCTTGACCGATTTGCGTGGACAGATGTGTTTCGCAAATTTCAGGGCCGATTTGGAGTCCGTAAATAAGTGTGCCTTATCTTCATGAGTGATTTTCAGTTTGGCAGGATACAACATGGCGTATGGGACGGAAGAGGACTGCAAGATTCGTTTTACCGGCTGAAATTCCATGCGAGCAGCTTGCACAGACTGGGTGTAGTCTGCAAAGAAGGATAGGGTGTTGCCTTGATGGATGACAGGAGTTTTGGCTCTCGCTTCCCGGAGTACAGCATCCCTAGCCGCATAGGGAAGAATATGTGCTATTATCGGGTGTGGTGGTGCTCCAGGGGCCAGCCGGGTACCAAGTGATTGGTGTGCTCTCTCCACGATCATAACTGGAGACAACACCGCACCAAATAACTCACGGAGAAGGTTATCAATGTAGGTCTCCATCTTCGGGATTGCCGTCGATTCCGGAAGGCCAATAATTCAAACATTATTCCGGCGCGATCGCGCCTCTAAATCTTCAATCTTTCATTTTATAACCTCCAGCACTCGCTCCATGTTCAGAATCTGTGTCCTCGCTTCAGCAGTGGAGTTGTGCCTGTCCGACAGCCTGTTTTCCAAGACATCTAACCTGGTCTCATGCACGTCTACCTTTTTTGTTTACTGCTTTAAGGCTGGTCGCAAGGGCATCGATCTTGCTGTCGATTGTTTTTAAACCAGAAAGCACCTCAAGGAAAATGGACCGCATGTTCTCCTCCGGGTCATCTACATTGTCTGGTGCACCCTGAGCGGCGCTCGTCTCTATCGGCGTTTCTGCTGTGTGTGTGTGTATCTTACTCTCGAAGGGATTTTAGGCTTTTTGGGGTCTGTTTTGCCCATATTCACCGATCCCCGACGCTGCATCGGTCTGTGGCTTCAGTATACTTTAGTGGCGGTATCTCAAGCCAATCAACATTCAGCAGATGGTCAAGACAAGCAACATTCAGCAGAGATGCAGGAGCCTGGCTCAGGATCGCACACCACCGGTGAAACGAAACAAGCGAGCAGATTTTTCCGCCCTGGTCAGACTGCTCCAGGCAACATTGGAATCACTCCCGGTCAGCCAACAAAGGGAGGCCAATCACGGCACCAGGACCAGGTTCCGCTAAGACCAGATGACAGTGTTCCCCAGAGGGGGGGCGGGTCCATATGAGCGGTGTGGTTACCAACTAGAAGTAAGCGCTGCGTGAGAGGGCCCGACCCACACGCCGCGCAAATGAAAGGCTGAGCCGGACTGCCCGCACACCGCATTCACTGCAAAAGGGGGGAGTAAGGCGATGCCCGTAGCCCTCCGCGTGCCGCACCCAACCCGCAGCAGCAATAAGGTGGGAGAACCTCCGTTGAAGGTAGCCGGCTAGGCCTAGATCTCCCGCATAGGCCCAAGCAAGCATGGCGCTAGACACAGGTCCCGCAGCCCATTTAGCTTCAAAAAAGGCCCGGGCCACACCACAAGACCCAGCACACTGCCAGACGAAAAAGGCCCCACCGCTCCTACCTTACTTCTCAGGCTTCTTAGAAAGGTAAATCCACAGCTCCAGCGGGCCTCCGCAACCGCGTCCCCCTACCGCTCGTTGGTCATCAGCTGCCTGCTTCTCTGGCCCTCAGCAGACGGTGATTACTGCTCCTGTCCCACAGCATGCGCGGATCAATAATTGCCCACAATCTGCCTCTCGACAACTTTCCTGCCCTGCGGGCCCCTCTTTTGCAGCCGGTAATGTTGCCGCAATCTCTCGGTCTCTGGATACGATCCGCACTCGCAGTTTCAGTTCAGGTAGCTGCTGCCATTTTCTCATCAGCTCCGCCGATCCACGAGCTTCTCAGCTTGGGGGTTCTACGCCAACTCCAGGGTCGTAAAATACATTGTTTGGATCAGGAGAAGACTAGCAGTCAGGGCATGTATTTGTCTCGAGCTCAGACTGAGTTTTGAGGATGGTATTTGTCGGATGTTGCAGTCTGGTAAGCGGAGCTCCTTCAGCAGGCAGCAATCACGCAATGCACCGTAGCCACGCCCCCATGTTTACATGCTTTATATTTGACACAGCAATGAAATCGGGGTTTTCGCTTTAACATATCCTGCAGTTTCTCTTTTGACTAAATTATGCTTACCGGATTTAACTTTCTAAAGGTGATATAAGGTCTCTTGGATTGGGCATTCCCTATTATTGGGTCCAGCGTATAATCTTTAACTGCCTAGCCATTATTTTTCGTACCAGCTTTGTTCCCTTTAATTGGTCAGTCACATATGAGAAAAAATTCAAATATAATAGATAGAATTTGCGATTTTCTGAATCATGATTTAAATCAGCAGAGATATACAAAAGTCTTAACACAATCTCGTTAAGCACGTTTTAAAAATTCCAATATCTCAAAAACAAATTTACACCAAACTAATGAAATCACACTTCCTGAGAGAGGTTCTTTTTTTATGCCCACAGTGTCACAAATCCATTTGAACACTGGGTGGGAAGGGAGGGGGTTGATTGAAAGTTGCTTTAAAATACCTATCACAAAGGGTGAGGCTTCCGTCAGTTACGAATAGCCTTTTTTGCTGACTGCAAATCCACGTTTCCTCTACATGTTTGATCTGGGGCAGAAGGGACGACAGGCACTCGGCAAGTTCAGAAGGTGGGAGGTTGGGAACCCACCAAGCAGGGAAGCAGGGAGGGGGGGGCTTGGTTGGGGGGGATAAGGGGTGTTTTTGGGATGGGGATATGTTTTGCTCAAAGTCAATGTTGCTCTTTTGCATGTGGGAATTGGTCAACTGGGGTACAGTGGGACAGAGATTATCCAAGGAGGGGGAGGCCCGACGTTCGTGGTGGGGGGATCAGGCACACATTAAAGTATGGATCGTCCATGGGTTGGGCAACAAGATTAAGCGCACACTAGTACTGCAGCACCTGAAAAGACATGCTCCGGATGTGGTTCTACTCCAGGAGAAGCACTTGTGAGGCAATAGAATTAAGGCACTTGACAGATTTGGATATAAAATGGTAGACCATTTGGGGTTTTACGTCGGGATCAAGGGGGTTGGGCATTCTAGTTCGGAACACTTTGCTCCTTAGTAATTTCAAGGACATGGATGGACGACTCGGGTTGTGTGGTGGCGGGTAGGTGGGACGGGCGCTTCATAGTTCTGTGCTCCTGCTACATTCTGCCTGTTCTCCATTCTTCAACACACAAACGAATGGGATCCTTCCTGGCTGAGCTTCCCTGGGGTGGTTTTCTTCTGGGAGTTAACATGAATGCCGTAATGGACACTGACCTGGTGGGGGGCTGGGATCCAGGGGGGAATGTGGGCTACAAGATTTCACTAAAGCCATGGGTTTTAAGACATTTGGTGAACACATCACCCTGCACAGCGACACTACACATTTTACTCGTCTACACACGGGTCCTTTTCCCGGCTGGATCATCTCTTCGCGCGCACTGATCAACTGGGCGGCTTTGTGGAGCCCCACATTCTAGCCCGGGGAATTTCGGATCATTCCCCGGTCGGGGTCACGAATAAGGGCCCGGTGATAAACAGGTCTACCTTTCCGAGGATGAATCTGTGGCGCCTCCGGGACGACACCATAGGCGATACGCTCAGAGAGGGGACTCAATTTTACTTTGAAGAAAACCAGGGGTAGGTGGAGTCCCATATCACGCTTTGGGAGGGTTACAAGACCATTCTGAGAGGGCAGGCCCAGGCTCTGATTGGGGTCAAAAAGAAAGAGGAGTCATTACAGGTCAGCGAGCTAGAAAGTGATGTAGAACGGATCGAAAGTGAGGTCGGCAGCAGCGCCGTCAGCAGACCTCCGTCATACCTTGGCTCCTAAACAAAAGGAGCTTAGGGCTCTAGCTGAGCTTGAGGCGCGTGCCTACTATATTGACACGCAGCATTAGATCTACAATGTGGGGGACAAGGCCCTCAAGCCATTGGCGTGGCTCAAGAGGAGGGACAGTAAGTGCTCATGGGTAGCCGAGGTACGTGACCGGTCTGGTTCGCTAGCCTCGAGCAGCACAGATATAGCGGAAGCCTTTGCGTACCATTTTGAAGGGGTATATACCATGGTCTTCACCAGGACTGTGCGGAGTTCTTGCATGACTTAGCGTTGCCCACCTTATCCCAGGAGCAAAGTGACCGACTGGAGGCAGGCCTAACGGGGGAGAAAATAGGAGGGACCCTTAACTCCCTCCAATCGGGGAAGGCACAGGGACCCAACGAGCTCCCAGTGGAAATATTCAAGAGGCAGGCAAGTATCATCATAGACTCTCTACTTCGGATGTACAATGAAGCGCGAGAGGTGGGAAGGCTCCCACATGATCAAAGAGAAGCCACGAGTGTTGTAATCCATAAAACAGGTAAGCCAGCTGATCAACGATCCTCCTACCGCCCAATCGCGCTCATCAATGTTGAGGCTAAGGTCTTAGCTAAGGCCTTGGCGGACAGGTTGCTATCGGTGCTACCAGAGCTAGTACATGTTGATCAATCCGGGTTCATGCCACGTAGAAGCACCAGGCAAAATCTACGCCGCCTTTTTGGGGTACTATACATGACAGAGAACACAGGGGCCGCCCAGACAGCATTGATGGCGCTGGACGCTTGAATGGCTTTTGATAGTATCGAATGGCCCTACCTGTTCATGGTGCTTTGTATTGTATCGTATTGTATTGATTTTTGTATAGCGCGGTTGCTGCCCAATGGGCGTCCAAGCGCTGAAGCATGAAGACAGAACTGGGGGTTGCGGGGAGGGATTAAAGTTCGGTGGGCCTTGCAAACAGATAGGTTTTCAATTGTTTGCGGAAAGAGAGTAGGTTTGTGTTAGTCCGGAGTTGTAGGGGAAGAGAGTTCCACAACTTAGAGGTGTTTATGGAGAACATCCTTCCTCCGGTCCTGGCTCTCCTTACTTTGGGTACCACGGCCAGGAAGGCCTCCGTAGATCGAAGGTTTCTCTTGGGGTGGTATTGGGTGACTAAGTTGTCATTGATTGCTGGGCCTGTCTTCCAGAAGGACCGGTGGGCAATACATAATGCCTTGAATGCCACTCTCTGCCTCACTGGCAGCCAATGTAGGCTGTTTAGTGCGGGTCTAGCTGACTGATTTCATGGAATCTGTAGAAGGGTGCGGACTGCACAGTTCTGTACCACCTGTAGCTTTCGTAAGGTCATCTCGGGGGCTCCCACGTATAGGGCGTTGTTCGAGTCTAGCCGAGACTGAATCAGGCCTTGTACTGCCACTTGTTTGGCTTCCATTGGTAGAAGAGGTAAAACTTTCCTCAGTGTTCTAAGTAGGCCAAAACACGTGGCGGATAGTTTGGTGGCCTGAGTGGAGAAGGAAAGACTTTTGTCAAGCCATACACCTAGGCTTTTTACACTTTCCTTGGGGGTAGGAGGGGTGCCCAGGCACGGCGGCCATAAGGAGATGAAAGATACTGGTGATACTGAGCCCAGGAGCATGAGCTCAGTTTTGTCTCCATTAAGTTTTAGGGAGGAGCGTGTCATCCAATCCTTGATATCCTCTAGACATTTCATCAAGCCTTTCCGAAGTATGTCTGGTACCCTCTTGAGCCAGTGATACCACTAGCTGAGTATCGTCAGCATACGATATGATTTTGATACCGTATGGTTCGACGACCCCAGCCATTGGTTTCATATATACATTGAACAGCGCAGGGCTTAAAGAAGAGCCCTGCGGCACCCCACAGTTCAGTGATTTTCTGGCTGATACTGTGTCCCCGTCAAAGATCTGAAAAGATCTATTGTTCAGGAAGGATTCAAACCACCTTAAAGCATCGCCTGTGACACCGATGTTACCTAGACGGTTCAGCTTTGGCGTCTTGGGTTTGGCCCAATATTCTGCAGCTGGCTGTGGCTCTTATACGAGCAGCCGATGGCACTGGTGAGCGTTAACGGTGTGGTATCTAGGGCCTTCCCTCTGCGGGAGGGTACTAGACAGGGGTGCCCCCTGTCCCCCCTGTTTTTCGCATTGGCCTTAGAGCCATTGGCCAATTGGATTAGGAGGGACAGATCGTTCTGGGGCTTGGCACTGAATGATGAGTGGGAAGAGCGTATCTCTCTATACGCTGATGATGTGGTGTTATTTATGGCTTGTCCGTACCACTCGATAGCGCAGGCACTATATCTCTTCGAACTATTTGGTAGCTATTGGGGCTATACCATCAACTGGGCAAAGTCAGTGATTTTTCCACTCTCAGGCCCTCCCCCGCAAATTCCAACCAGATGTCCCGCCTCAGTTGCGACAGATGGATTTAAAAACCTGGGGGTGTACATCACAAGAGATAGATGCCTGAGGTCCGACGTAAATCACTGGAGATCGCTGCCTCTCACCCTTATGGGCTGAGCTGCAATGTTTAAGATGCTGGCATTGCCGCGCCTGCTTCTTTATTTTACAGAACATGCCGTATCCGATCCCACAGGGTGTGTTCACGCGAATAGTGCAAGCCCTGCGGACGCTGCTCTGGGATGGTGGCAACCCAAGGATAGCGCTGTGTAAGCTGACAAGAGGGGATGTATGATGTGGGGCCGGCCCTTCCGGATGTCAAGCTGTATTACTGGGCCTCACAACTGCAGGTGGTCAATAACTGGGTGTTTGCGGATCGGTCGGAACCGGCTTACAGGGTGGACCGGATGGTTATGCCAGGAGGGAATTGTGAGCCACTGCTCTATGCTCGGAAGCCAGGAAGAGATTGGCCGTCCCACACGGGGGTGGTGGTCCAATGCTGGAGGAAGGTGAAGTACCGAAAAATAAATTACAACCCACCTAGAGCTATACTTACAAATAGCCCAATACCCATTACCAATAATCAGAGTTGGCAGTGTAGAAGGTCCAATCGTTTATTATAACAAACAAACTCTGCCAGATGAGCTCCTTGCGACCTAACCGCACGAGGTCCGCCAAGAAGACTGCTGGCACATTTTCAACACATCACATACTTACTGTTACATTTCGAAACCGTTACCTAAGACGGAAAAATACAAGTTGGTACAGGTTGGTGCAGGGGAAAGACCATATATGGGAGACAAAGCGCACTTGGTTTAGCTCCTCTCATTATAGCAAGGTCGTGAGGGTAACTCCCTTCTGCTACCTCCGAGAGAGAGCGCGCAGCACCCCTCGGAATGTGCTTATCCAGCCTGCCCCCACCCACAACCTTGATAGCTCTAACGAGCAGAAGCAGCAGGTTGCTACAATGGCATGGTTTCTCAGGAGAAAGACTTGAACCGAATGCAATGTCAGGTTTTTACGAATCCTGTGAGTGAGCCAGGCCACAAAATGGCGCCTGGTTGGATAAAACAGTACAAATATAATTAGGTGCAGAACGTGTAATGCAATGTATGCTAATACCTATGTTATTACATATATCGTAATGGATAGTGTATCGGAATTTGCGTCTCTATATTAGCCTGCTTGGTACATCACGCTAATCACTAGAAATAACTACATATTTTATCTAGGCCGAAGTCGAATTCTGGTTCCTCAAAGGCAAATAGATTCCTGGGGTAGTCGGGCTCCCTGACGGGTAGAACCCCTCTGTGGCATGGAGACCTGCTACGGGAAGTGACTCATTTGAATGGTTTCAGGGGATGGAGACTTATTGGCATCAAATACCTTGGAGATGTCTGGAGGGGGACGCCCCTCGATCCTTTGCCTAACAGCAAAAAGATTACGATCTCCATGCGTCGCAGTATTATCACTACGCTCGCCTCTCCCATGCATTGCGTGTTCAAATACGAAGTGGCACGTCGATCCCGGAGTACTCCCCAATGGAAGATAGGCTGCTATTGGACCTGATTGTAGAGAAACCCACTTCCACAATATATCGCAAACTCATAAACAATATGCCAGACTCCATTACATCATTGCGGACAAGGTGGGTGGGAGACATAGGCGACTTAGAAGACGACGACTGGCAGGACGCTACAAAGCCCGCGAGAGATAGCAATCCGTTGCCGGTTCCGGTTAATGCAGCTTAAAATCCTACACTGACTTATATGCCTGGGGAAGAAGTCAGTTGGCCCTCTGTGCACCAGAATTTCGGGAGGAAGGAACTGTCTACCATATACTATGGGAGTGCCCAGAGATCGTGCCCTTTTGGACACAGGTGGCGGACACGATGTCGGCGATGGTGGGGTCGCCGGTCCCACTAGAGCCCAGATGGTTATTACTAATGATTAAGAGTGATTCAGACTGGTCAAGGCACAATGAAATATGGTTGGCATTGGCAGCCGGGGTGGTAAAAAGGAACATAGTGAGAGGATGGGAGTCGCAGATTCAACCACTGTGGGATCAGTGGGCGTGAGACCTGGATTGGTGTCAAAGAGCTGAAGGGACAATATATTAGGGGACCCTGGCGAAAGTACCGAGAGCAGGGAGGGGGGGTTGGGACGGTGATTTTGATTTTAATAATTGTTTGCCCCACGTATGCCTCTGAATGTCGAACACTTTAATTTATTTTGCAACTACTCCGCATGCCATATGAGAACTGTTCAACGATGTATGATGATGCGAGCAATGTTAATAAAAAGAGTTATAAAAAAAAACAAATCCATTTAAACAGTTTTTGCTGCAGTTGCAAGCAAAATTTCCTTTGAAAGGTAAAATGGATAAATTACATTTTTTTCACACCCTTCCCTTTTTCCCTCTCCACGGATATTCAGTAAAATTTCCATGCCTAATTTTAGCTGATCATGCCACGCGATCTCAAAGTTTGGTGCAGAACTGTACACTAGGACACAATTTAAGGGCAAACGGTAAATAGATGACGCTGAAATGATCCAAATATTTCTATAAAAGTAAATCATGAAATCTACAAAATTAGTAATGTTTAATATGGGCCTACATTACCTTCAATGGGTTCCGGTAATATTTACAACCCACCCCATCTTCCACCCAATATACAAAAACGGGTGTAGAATGGAATTACAGATTGATAGCCCTAATTGACGTAGAGGCAAAGCTCTTCGCATTGTGCATATTGATCCACCTCCGACAATGGATAAATAAAAACAAAATAGTACCAAAATTCCAAACGGGTTTTATGGAAGGCACGGGTTGTACAACCAATCTTTCAGCACTGGCACTGCTAACCGAAGGAGCAGGAAAAAAGAAGACCGGACTACTAGCCTGCTACATAGATTTGAAATCGGCTTTTGACCGAGTCCCAAGAGACCGCCTATGGAAAAAACTTGAAACGGGTGGTGTCCCGCTGCCTTTAATTGACATCATAATAGCTTTATATAGCGGAACGTGGGCAAAAGTAAAGCTTGGCGATGGGAGACCAATATCCGCAGAATTAAAAATAAAAAATGGCCTTAAACAGGGCTGTGTGCTCTCTCCAAGTCTTTTTAACATATATTTGGCAGATTTAGAAAGTCATCTGTAGAATGTGAACGGACACCCACCAAAATTAGCTAACAAATGCATTCAGTTCTTACAATATGCAGACGACATTGTGGTTTTAAGTCAAACACCGATAAGTCTCCAAAGAATAATATCTAAATTAACGGAATATTTTGACTGTGAAGGTCTGGATTTAAACATCAAAAAACCGAAAGTGATGAGATTGGCGGGCTCAAGTAGACAATCGTTTAAATGGTACACAAAGGATAAACATATTGAGGAAACAACATCATATAAATACTTAGGGGTCACAATAAGCAAAAATATGTCCATATTACATCAAAAAAGGAACATCATGGCAAAAGCACAGTCACTGAGTTTCGCCTACAGAACACTTCAAAAGAAACTTCAATGCCCGTCATATGACCATCTTCTAAAAGTAATGGGTGCCCAAGTATTACCATCTCTCTCCTATGGGCTAGAAATATGGCATGGGAAAGAAATTAACATTTTAAACACTCCAGACAAAAATATATAAATCAACGTTCAATCTCTACAAAGGATCAGCTCCAGCACAAATAAGATTGGAATTTGGCCTGCAAAATCATACATATCAACGGAAAGCGGTCTTAGCGAAATGGTGCTGGAAGCTTAGATCAGCAGAACCAGGATCACTAAATAATTTATGTTGGCTAGAAATCAAAAAACAATATGATCAACAAGAACCAAACTCTTGGGGTGACGATCTGCGCACATCCTTAAAAACCCTTAAATTAGAGGAAATCTGGAATAGCCAACTGGAAGAGGCATCCTTTAAAAAGATTTTCAAACTAAACGCAAAAGCTCTGTCTCTGATAGAAGACAAAAAGACTTTGGCCAAACGTCGACCTGCATGGACTGTATTAAATTCATATAAACGATTAAAACCGCAACCTTACCTCGTGGCACACTTTCGGCTATCTTTAAAAATGAAAGTCATGGCTTTTAGACTGGGCGACCATTCTTCTAAAGATCTAATTCCATCATGGAAAAATACACACCAAAAGTCAAGATGTAGACTATGCGGGTACCATACGGAAACCTTATGCCATCTAGTTTGTACGTGCGAGTCAATAAAAGATGAGAGAAGAACTTTGCTGAAATCAGTCTTAAATGCCCTTCAGATCCGCACCTGCAGGCAGGCTGTCACCAGCTGGATGGGAGCGGGTTCGAACATTTTAATATGCCGCGGGGTGAAACTTATGAATAAAGTAGAGACTTTGCTTTTAAGAAATGAATTATTTTAAAAGTGGGGACTGTAAAATAATGTTTTACTTTTAAAGAACTGAAAAAATAGAAATATATTTTAAGAAAATGAATTTTATCTTTTTTCATCTAAAACTGTAAAATGTATATGTATACTTTATGGTTGTGACAAACCAAATAAAGTTAATTTTTGACTGACTGACAAACCACAAGGCCAAAGGCCTCATGGTTTGTAAATATTACCTGGAACTTTTTGATTGATTTATATGCCTCCTCCTTCTTGCTCTATTGTCAAGCGCTCTGATGCCCCATGGGTCTTGTTCATGCTATATAAAACTTTTTAAATAAATTGCCATTTTTCAAAGATTTGTATGAAACTCAATATTTTATGAGTAAGCTGAAGACAATAAAATGCTCTTAAATATCCTCCATATTATAGCTAAGGCACCAAAGTTATTACCATATGAAAAACTTTGTGTCAACCTCCCTTTAAATTTTCCCCCCTTTGATTAAGCTACATAAAACATGACATACTAAGAAAAAATCAAGCCTGCTAAAGGATTGCCCAATTTTATGTTGATTTATTAAGACCAAAGGCCATGTGCAGGAAGTGTTGGCCGCCTGCAGATTTTTGAGTACAGGACTTGCCACCAGCCAGTCCCTGCAAAAGACCCCTCCTGCGCATAACCAAGACTGTGCACAGAGTGGGTTTGACACGGGTGGAATATTGGGTGCCCAGATCTTTTGGATGTGGTATATGATCAAACGCCCCGCAAAATTACTCTGCTCATCTATTTCTTTTTTCACATGTACAGATGAATAGAGAATAATGTGCAGTCTGTTACCACTGTAGTGTGCGGGAATGAGCCATAAGAGGAAATTATAGGATTTTTTTTTTGTAATGGAACTTGTATCATGCACTATGACCAAGTTGTATTAGGGTGCTTTACATCTGACTGGATAACTAAGCAACTGAGAAATTACATTAACATTTTGCAGTGCGAAATTTGAACCATAGCCTAGAGAATTGGGTGGTTTAGAAAGTGATGTTGAAGAAAGAAGTTTGGGAGGGTTAGGTGAACAGTAGAAAATTGTGTTAAAAATTTGATTGAGCTAAAGTAGATTTAGGTTCAGAGTATAGATGAGATTTAGCTGCTTCTTGAAAGTAGTGAGAGAGGTTATCTTTCTTAGTTCAGATGGCAGAGTATTTCATGCTAAGTCCCAGCTCCTGAGAAGGATTGTTTTTGGGCTAAGTTAGTTTACAGCTGAGGCATTTCCAGGAGGAACGCGTCATGACTGATTGTTCCCTTAAACCACTAGAGATAATCAAGGGATTTGCTAAATGTAGTGTTCGCTCCAGCCCGGGTACTTGTACGTACACGCCACCCACCTAGCCTGGCATTACACATCTTTATTCCTCAGTGTGTTACTGTTAACTGAACCTTCTACCGCATGAATTCTATTCCCCCTCCCAAGCACTTAAGTCACTGTTCTACGGAGTCCGTCAGGGAACAAAAGGGTCTCCTCATCTCAAACTCCCAAGATACTATGTCTCCCACTTAGTTAAATAAAAAGTACAGATAATAGAAATACACATCACAACTTTTCAATAAGTCATTTTGGTGCTCGAGTCACTCACCCAGATCCTGTCCTGTGAGGCTGCGGAAATACAGGAGAAGTGTTCATGACTGGGACTGGTGACAGAGACATTGATTCCGTAATTGGGCTCTCCAGACTCTGAGGTGGATAAGTCTCACTTCTGACAATTGGAGTGGGCGAATGCAGAGGCAGGTGCTTGAAATTCAAAGAATCTCTTGTAATGTACTTTCCATGATGGTGAGCAGTCACCATTTGTTCTTTACTAGTCACAAGCCTCAATGTGGCCAACATCAAAAGGACCATCCTACTTGCGTTTCTGTATCTGCCTGACAATGACATGGTCTCCTCTGTTGAGCATAGTACTCCTAGCATTTGTGTGATAAACCAGTAGCACAACGTTTATCCATATTAATAGATCTTTCAACGGTCCATGGTGGCAACTTGGGTCCTATGGCTCTGTCAAACATTAAGGTGGAAGGGCTTTCAGCTGTGGTAGATTGGGAAGTTGACCTGTACACACGAAGTGTAGACTAAAGAACTGATTTGAGGTCAAGCTTTTCTAGGGCAGTACACTGACCAGTCTTCTTAAGGGTGCTCATGAACTTCTCGACAACACCATTCACCTGTTGCCAGAGAGGTGTTGTTCTGATGCTTGAAATTCAGATGAGTGAGAAAATCTTTTAATTCTCGGCTTTCGAAAGGCGGGCCATTGTCAAATTTTGAAATCAAAGGTAAACCCCATGTTGCAAAAATACTTTCTAATATTTTAATTACTATGTCATGACTATTTGATGACAAATCTTTTACAGGGGGAAATTCATCAGCAGTGACAAGTAGAAGATATCCATTGTCAAGGGGTCCAAATAAATCAATTACAATCTTCCCCCATGCATGCTTTGGGAGATCAGACATGTTTAATAGATGCGTTGTAGTTTTGGATGCCAATCAGTTGCACAAATAACAGGCCCTTAATTCATTTTCAACTCTTTCATCACGGTCCCATAGAGCTTGTTTAGTAGCAACAATTCCTTGATGTCCCTCATGTTCAATGACTTGTCTCAGACTCTCAGGTATGACAATTCTCGCCCCACGTAAAATTATGCCTTTTAGAGTGACTAAAAGTTCTTCCTGCACATTTTTGAATTTCTGGTATTGTAGGTCATTATGAAGAGGTCGAGGATGCTTTCTCCACAATTGATGAGTAATGACGTCTTTGAGGATTTGCACATCTCTGTCAGTGCTTGTGGCAAAACAGATTTGTTCTACCAATATGGCAGCAGGTGTACTGGATTTCATGATAAAGTTAATATAAGCATCAGCTGCTTTAGAAGTAGTGCCATGACACAATATTGGTACATGTGAGAAGTAGTCAGTAGGATTTTGATCTTTTCCTGGACAATGCGTAATTGGACAATCTTATTCCTGTAGTCCCAACCCCCACCTCTAAATGCAAGAGAGCATCTTGGCTTTAGGATTGTGAAAATGGTGAGCAATGCTTAGTCGTAGGTGACACCTGTGAATTGCTTCCCATCAAGGAAAACATTAAATGTTCACAAGCCCATTCCACAGCGATGCTATCTTTTTCACATTGTGTATAGGCATGTTCTGTTGATGACAAACTCTTGCTAGCATAAGCCACAATACGTCTTGGTGCATTGAGATGTCCAGTGTGATGGGCCAGGATGTCACCCAACCCACTGGGCTCGCATTAACAGCAACCTCCGACTGCAATGTCGGATCAAAGTATGCCATTTCAGTGACAATTCACGTATATACCTTGAATAGTAACTGGCCATACCAAGGAAGGATCACAGCATAGTTACATGTTGTTGTTGAGAAGTTGGTGACAAGGGTTGTGCTTTACTTGGATCTGGAGTCATTCCCCATTAGAAAAAATATGACAGAAACACTTGAGTCTTGTTTTATGAAACTCACACTTTTCTGCAATTAAAGTGAGATCTGCATCAGGAAGTATATGACACACACACATGTGTAAGAGCTTTATCATGTTCATTCTTTGTGGCCCGAAAAAATAGTATGTCATCACTGTAATTGGAATCATTTGTGACTGGCTGTATTATGTGACAAATAGCATCATGAGAGAGTTATGTAGGTGAGGATCCTCTGCAATTTAGTCTTTTGAGTTAAAACAAACCAAAATGAGTCAAAAAGGTAGTATTGTACCTGCAATTTTCTTCTAGTCCAAGTTGGTGATGCCCTTTGTTCAAATCGAGGTGGGAAAAGACTTTGGCTTCATTCAGCTGGTAATCATGTCAGTAATGTACGGACCTGGATGTCATTCTCTTTCAATCGCCTTTTTCACTTGGCGCATATCAACGCAGATGCGCATATCAACGCAGATGCGCTATGCACCTCAAATATCTTTCAGCACTACCACTATGGGGGACAGCCATGGCGACAGACTAGTGGATCGCTCAATGATGTCATGTTTCAATAATTTCTTTCTCAACAGCCTCTTGTAAATTCAATGCAATTGTACAATGTCGTTGAGCAACAGGATGTCCTCTTTTATGTGAAGTTGTGCTTTCATTGTCTTAAGTTTTCCTAGTACATGAAACCGTGATGAAAACTGATTCACTATCTCATGATAGGCATTGGCCTTGTAGTCTACAGAAATCAGCCCATGTCAGCATCAGTGCTGAAACTGAATAAACATGCACTCAACGAAGTGCCTCGCAGGACAGGAATTGGTGCTTGTACTTTTATTTTCACAGTTGCTATAATTTAACCTTGACTTTGCAGTAGTGTTGAAGCAGCCCATGTATACACTTTTGTTTTCAACAGGGTTTAACAGGCACTGGATGTAGTTTAGTTCATTGTATTTTTCCACTGTCATAATGTTTATCGACATGCCACTGTCTATGATAAAAGGTATGGAGCATCCATTCTCTTTCAGTGTGATTTTGGGACAATGTCCAAATGAATTTCGCACTTTCACTTGTCGATCTAGCTTCAACTGGACTTCTTCTTTTAAGAAGTTAATCCTACCTGCGCATGTCATTCAGTGGCCAACATTGAAATGGCACACCCATCTTCCTCACTGTCGCTCGACGATGAAACCTTTAGATGAGGAATTTGACGACAATCAACGTTGTTTATTTTCTATTTGCCTCAACTGAAGTTGCTGCTTAGCCTTATGGGAATGGTTGGAGCACCTCTGGAACTTTCTGGCATCCATTTGTTTTCTCACTTTGACACACTTGATCTTTCCTCCATTTTGTTTTCTCAATGTTTTGCGCTTGATCTTTCCCTCACTTTGCAAACCGTTACAATATGTTTCTCTTTCCCGCAGCTTTTTCATATGTGTCTAATGGTGGGACATTTACCTTCATTTGGAAAGGAAAATCCACATCGAAAACACATTCTTTTTCTTTGGAGACATTGCTCTGTGGCTTTCTACCTTCAGCTTGTTTTTCTCACTCAGCGCTTATTCATTTTGGGGCGTTTTGGTCTCCATGTTAGCTGTTTGTGTTTCAGCTCTTTCTTCCGCTCTAGCAGCCAAGGGTACTCGCTCTAAGATAAGAGTCTCTTTCAGCAGTCTTCATCTGAAGGAATCAGAGAGGCAACTATTTATTACTCTGAGACACATGGCCTTCTCATCATTGAACTTTAAATACTTAATGAGCGAATCAAGTCTTTCTACAAACCCATCCATTGTTTCACCAGTTCTCTGCCTTTCCTGACTAAAGATGTTCCTTTTGTGGTCTACATTTGGCATTGGATTGACTGTATAGGTGAGTAAGTATGTGTTAGTATTGCTCATGTTCTATTAATAAACAAAAGAATTGTAATTGACATTTAGGAAAATAATGACTTTAAATGCAAATATTATAAGTTTTATATCATTTTAATTGATGTATATGCGTTGTCTCTCTTAATCTCTTTCAGTGACTCATTCTCTAGATCTCCCGTAAGTACTCCTTGTTGTCATGCGGATAGCAACAGTGTAGAGTTAATCAGGATACTTTTAACATCAATATGCAATCCCTGCTGCCCTTCTCTCTATCATCCCTACCTAAAGTACTAAATTCTCTGACACAAAGCGCATTATACTCTTGTCACAGTGCAGCAAGCCCTTCAGCATCCCTCTGAGTCCCTCCTCTGCTTGAAATAAATGTCCACAAACCAAATGGAATAATCTTCAAGAACTGTTAAAAATATACAGTCTGTGATATTTACAGCCGAGTGACAAACTCTGGCTCTTCTAACACGTGTTACGCCCTTTCAGACTTTATCAAGGATGGTAAACTGTATAGGTTTAACTGTATAGGTGAAACAGAAACTATCTCCATACCCATGTTAGTTGTACAACCAGTTGAGTAACACAGCATCAGCTGAGGGAGTTTTAACATATCACCGCTACTGGATAAGTTGGCTAGAGTAATACTTGTCACTTCCTGATCCAGTATTATAATCATAAACCACCAGAGGTGGTATGACCAGGTTGTCATTACCAAACAATAGTCAAAACCTAAATGCTCAACTGCTCTCATCTGATCTGGGACCACAGAATATTGTCATTTAGTCCAGGGGTATATTGCAAAATTATTGTTTCATGCGGATAGCTTTTATATCACATACCACCACATGTCATTTTCATTGTGGCACAGTTCACAGAAATGTTTGGTCATCCTTGTGATGGTTTTCTTACACCTAGTGGTACTGCGATGTGCATTTATTCGTATTTGCACCTTCCTGGATATCAGTCCTTTATATTATAAGCCAAATAGGGAAATTATGTAACATGAGGTAGGTAGTCCAAGGTCAATCTCGGTCTCTTTTTTAGTGGGATAGCATATATTGTACTGGTCATGTGGATGGTATCCCATAACAGGAGGTAAATTCCATAATGTTGGCAATTCAGTTTTACATTAGCTGTAGAAACTGGCCACAAGGAAGATCTTCCCTAAAGCGTCTGGGGTAGAAGCTACCAAATCGGAGCACCTTTTTCCAGTTGATAAGTTTATAATATACTTCAGTTGTCAAATCCCTGTTTGCTGCGAAATTTCCTTAGTATCTTTTAAATATGACAGCAAAATTTTTACCAGTGGCCTAAGAAACGAATCACAGAATAGGGGAAAAGGTTTGAGAACTGACCCAATGCCTGAGACAATTGATATACCCAGTGGTGGATTGATGTTCTTGTTCACCTTCAGTAGTATATAAAAATAGGGGTTACCAGGTTGTTTCATCTGTAAGAAGTTTGCTTTGTGTTTTGTGGTCAAGACCCATGTTTAGAAAGGAATTTAACCTCTTCCACTATGTCAAATGTGGGATCTCTGGTTAATCTCTTATAATTCCTTTGAACCCCAAGGGATTTGGTGGGTTTTATCTCTAAACATCTTCAATGGGAAGGACAACAGGGGCAGTCTTCAGAAAGTTTGCAGATAACTTGTCTTTCTTCTTTTGTGAAATTCTGGAACGAAGTTGATGTGTTTGCATTTAGCTGATCAGTATCATTATAGCTTATTCAAAAGCTAAGACTTCAGGCGACATCTTGTGTGGGGGCTAAAAGGTAGACTTTCATCTAAAGCCTGTATTAACTAGGCCTGGGCGATAAATTCCATTTGCGGAATTTGGGTAATTTCGCGTTCTGCGGAGAACGCGAAATTGCCCAAAATTCTGCATTTCGCGACTTCGTGAAATTTTATGGTTGTTCACGTTTTCAAATGCGTGTTTGCGAGATATTTTCCCCCGAGCCCGCAAACAATTGCGAACAGTAAAAAAGCATCGTGAACAAGCAATTCCGTTTTTTACCGTTTCGCAGAGTTTTGCATAACACGATTACGCAAATTCTGCCCACCCCTAGTATTAACATCGATGTTTGATACATTGTCCCTAATGGCAAAAACACCCTTCTTATCTTATGCAGCAATTCAGCTATTTCAGTGCATAAATTGAACAAAGTTACCCTTACATGTGATTCCTAACCATAGGCTTCTGTTTAGAGAGCTGATCTGTGCATTGTATAGAATATTATTGCTCAGGTACAGAGCTTTCAGAAGGCCGGGTCTCAAACCCGGTGTTATTTTAAAACGGACATTGAAACTGGTCCCTATCGGGATCTATTTTCATGTTATTAACTTTACTGTGAAGGGGCGATTCTTGATAAGTAAGTTAAACAACTGATTCTTACAGCACATGCCTTAGGGTGCATGTGCAATATGCATTTTGGTCCTGACGAAAGCCAAACTGACCCTAAAGGGGACATGGCAAATGGTTGAAAAAGGTTGACCACACAGCAAGGGATATAAAAAAACATTGAAGTCCTAAAAAATATCCCCCACGTTTTAATAAGCCTAAGGTCACCATTAAATAAAGCTCCTTACCAGGTAGTAGACCTTGAGACAATTTTAAATCACTTGTACTTCACACACTTCCAAAAAAACAGCTCTGCAGTAAATCTGGCATCGAAGCACACACTGGGGGCACTCGGCACTCAGGGTGGGAACCCAATGATGAAGCTTGTCACCATCTAGGATGGGGAGTGAGCGTTCTTTTAAAAAGAACTTAAGGGTTTCTTTTTGCAGAGGGACTAAGGGACAGACAACACCTAATGTTAAGTTGGTAGTGGGTTTGTTCTTTATGTTCGGAATGCATGGTTATCCAATCCTTTTTCTCCGGAGCACACAGACAACCATTGACAAAGCCTGGCTGGTTTCAGGTATATGTCAGTTGTTGTATTATATATCTGGATGCAATAACAGAAAGATACCAAAATACTGGTCAGGTGGCACACTATGGGAATCACAAACTTAGTTTACGTGCTAAACCCCATGCCTATAAATACATAGGCCACCCCTTTTTTTCATCTCACTTCAAGCCCTGCTCAGTTATAAATCCACATTCTTTTCCCCAGTCTGTTCCTGCTGGTGACTTTTAGGAGATCAGTCTCCACAGCCACCTCTCCCCACTGCTACCAATGATATTTAACATAAGCATGCATATTGCATACTTGAAAAAGCAAGTGGGGTGCTATTTTTACCTGGAGAAGTGTGGGTACTGTAGGTGGTAGGAAGTTTCTGGATCCCTGTATATTTCAGACATTTCCCTCACCAATGGAGTAGCAAAATGCATGATTGTATCTAATATTTAGATCTGCAGTGCATTATTGGTATGAAAACGTAGGGAGAACCACACAAATCAGACTACCCTGGACACGCCTGGGTGACTTGCTTTTTGCAGCCTTTCTGACATTTCCAGATGCACAAGCGGCATACCGTTTCTTTCGGGAAAAGTGTGGGAACACAGAATAGTAATTCATATGTTATTAACAATTGACTTTCTCTCCATTTATGGCTTCTTAAAGTAAGCCAGTATGCAAGAAAGAACACATTTTGCAAACTGCCCTCTGAATTACATTATAGTAATTATAGAGTTGTGTATATAACCACTATTCCTAAGCTCATCCCTGGTGCACATTTCAGTGTTGTCTAGATTTCCTGCATACCCATTTTTCACAAATTCTATTTTACCTTATGAATTTTTGTATGGTCGGTAGACATGAAATATCATTACAAGCTGCCGCTCTTTTGTTGGCTCTGCGTATCACCTGTTTTTGGACAACCAATAAACACTACATGTTGCAGCAACCAGAAGGATTTGACTGATGTAAGAGCATATTACGTTTTGTAAATCAGTCTTTGGGGCAAATAGTTACAGATGAAAACACTGCAACCTAACGCTATGAGCAAAGGTTAGAACCGTGGGAAATAACAGACTGGTACACAAAGCAGTTTTAAGACATGGCAACAGAACAATATTGTAAATAAAATAGCAGATCAGTTAGTCAGGACTCAGGGGACTCCTGATGTCACATGTAAAAGAACAGACCGCATACCCAGACCTTAAATATATATGAAGCCAGTGGAAAGCTGATGTTCTGATGAGCCCCAGCTGAACTCTGATGCACCAGATCGCATTTGCAAAGGATAAAAACAGGACAATATTGGAGGAGGAGGAGTTGAAGGCATAAGTTAGGGCCAGGCAGCCTCTGCTCTTTGAAATGGGAAACAAAGGCCCACATGCATCAAGCACTTTTGCATTCGCAAACGGTGCGATTCCTTAAAATCGGCCGTTTGCGAATGCAAAAGTGCTTTTTGGGATGCATGAAGCAATTTTAGAATTCGTAACATGTTTGCGAGTTCTAAAATTGCGGGTGCTTTTAAGAAGTCCCAGATGTGCGATTTCTTAAAAGCAATGCATCATTAAATTTAAAACTGTAAATTCGCAATTAGGGTGCCAAATTTACCGAGTGGTTGAACCACTCGGTAAATTTGGGAAAAGTGTTTAAAATGCTTAAAATTTTTTTTTTTCAACATTCATGTTTCACACACACATGTCCTTAGGACATGTGTGTGTGAAACATGATGCGAAAAATACATTTCAGGGGTGCATGGGGGGGTCCTTTGGACCCCCCCCCTGCACCCATGAAATTTTCAAAGTGCCACTCGCAATTCCCATTGACTCCTATGGGCCTTTTGGCCCACAGGAATCAATGGGAATTGCGAAAATTAACTTAAGAATTCGGTATTCATTTGGGATTCGGTAAAAATTGCGATTTTTACCGAATCACAAATGAATACCGAAAATAATGATGCATAGCATTTTGCACTTCTTAATTTGCGATTCCTTATTTTTCGCAAATTAGGAAGTGCAAAATGTCACAATGATGCATGTGGGCCTCAGTTAGGAAATTGTTGTCAAGGCTATACTGCAGAGACAAGATTCGCTGGTGGGTAGCTGGAGTAGGGAATGGCATTTGCAGTGCATCTCTCTGAACTATACAGAAC
Organism: Lissotriton vulgaris; assembly: GCF_964263255.1. Taxonomy (NCBI): domain Eukaryota; kingdom Metazoa; phylum Chordata; class Amphibia; order Caudata; family Salamandridae; genus Lissotriton; species Lissotriton vulgaris. Next base: position 1,486,349,767 of record NC_141694.1, on the reverse strand, counting down.
CAATATATTGGAAAGCAGTAGAAGAGTGGCAGAGATTTCTCAGAAATATCCCAAACCCAGTGTTAGATGAGGATGATCAAAAGATGCCAGACGGCAAAATCAGAGCTGCTGAAGGTAGAGAGGCCATTAAACAGCTGCAGGGAGGGAAGGCCCCTGGTCCTAATGTGTTTCCACCTGAATTTTTCAAATGTATGGCAATGAAGGTCACATGCCTGATCACATATATGAAACTAAATGTTGGGGGTCCCTTCTGAGGGACCTCTGAACTGCCTCAATTCTTCTTATACACAAGGCTGTAAAGCAAGTAGGGAGCGATGTGCCTACTGTAGGCCAATCAGTCTCCTAAACTTAGAAGTGAAACTTCTGGCGAACCACTTGTTATAATTAATCAAGAAGTTAATAGCCCCCAATCAAATTGGATTTTTTGCCTCAAAGGTTGACCAGGCACAACCTCAGAAGGCGGTTCGACTGCCTGGTCAGAAGTAAGACGGTAAGAGCACCAGCAATCCTCCTGGTCCTTGATGCTGAAAAAGCATTTGAATATGCATAGTGGCTCTATCTGTTGCTGGTACTAGAGAGATTGGGCCAGAATGTATGGTTTGGATTAGGCTCTCTATGCTAAACCTCTTGCTTGGATTAAGGACAATGGAGTGTTTTCAAAAGAACGGGGGACGAGGCAGGGATGTCCACTCTCCCTCCTGTTTGCACTGGCTCGTACGCCTCTGGCAAACTGGGTATGAGTAGATGCACAACTTCATGGATAACGATGCGTGCCTCGGTGGGACGATGTTATATCACTTTATGCAGACAATATACTCATATTTGGCTACATTTTATAATATTATCACCCTCTCCAAATTTCTGTACTTGTTGCAAAATACAATGTGCAAAATTTTGAAGGATTTCTACAGGGCAGTGGATACAGTGACGAGACAGCTGCTATGGAACGGGGTGTGACCCATAACAGCTAGGCCAACCCTGACTAGTAACTACTACGACAAGGCCATAGCCCTCCCAGATCTGAAACTGTATTATTGAGCAGCACAGCATCAAGTAGCGAACAAATGGGCTTGGCTCTCAACAGGAGCCAGCAATACAGGCAGATAGACACAGTATAGGCATAAGGGGCTACCCATGCCAGCAACACAGTCAGGGCAAATTTAGGGGGAATATGCCTCCGACGGAGACTGTGGTTAACATATGGAGTATAGCCACACAAGTAATGGGTTGGAAGGGAGTAGTGACACCGAAAACCCCTTATGGGACTCTGGTCTTGGCTAATTTACAGGATCTAGAGAGCAGAAGGCAATGGGACATACTAGACATTTCAAAGCTGGGAGACATCTGGGAATCCAGGAGAGTTCTCCCATTCATAGAACCGAAGAAACAGTGCGCACTGTCGGAAACACATCGTTACGGATATATGCCCAGGTTCAACGTATCCTGATGGGATATAGGGACGGGTTGCTGGATGTGCCAGAGGCAACAACATTAGAATTTAGGATACTGGCGTCACCACTACACAAAAACGCAATTTCCCAGATTTACAAAACACTTGTGAATAATCAGGGCCGGCCTTAGGCATGTGCAAGCTGTGCACCTGCACAGGGCCACCAAACCTCAGGGGCCACCACACCAATATATATCCTTAATATAATAATCCTCTGAGGATGGATACATATTTGCGTGGTGGCCCCTGGCAGGGATTTGGCGGCCTCCGGCTCTGTTCCACTTCGAAACACCCTGACCCCCGAACTCTTCACTGGCCTCCGCGCTCCGCCCCGCCCAGACCCCCTCTTCCGGAGCCCCCTACCTACGCTCCCTGCCCAGGGCCACCATGAGCCTAGAGCCGCCCCTGGAATAATACTCAACCTGCCCTTGCTCCGTTGAAGGAAAGGTCGGAGTGTGAAGCGATACCCTTGAAGATGAAGACTGGGGGGAGACATGTCATTATCCAAGGGAGGAGGTAGCTATCAGAGATGGGGTCCAGTTACGGCAGTACAAGATTTTACACTGTGCATACTACACAACGACCAGATTGCATCGCATGAGGAGGACAGGCACAGACGCTGCCTTAGAGGTGGTTGGCCTCGCACACCTCCCTACACTTTGAAATGTCTACGCATGCAACCATTCTGATCAACAGTGAGTCATAACATTTGAGTGGCAACGGGAGAAGGTAGGTCACTTGTACCCGCCCTGGCCATATTCGGCATTTGGAGGAGCAGACCACATCAAAATTCAATTTACAACAGTGTAGTGTGGTCCTTATGGTATCCATGAGAGAAATTGTTTGACTGTGGGACAACCTGGAGATCCTGGGAGTGGGGCAGTGGACTAGTAATATGCCTGATGTATGCTGGTGGAGAAACCATTATAAATGGCACGGGCCTCCCTAGAAAGATTGATAACATTTGGGGTCCCTGAAGTGAATTCAGATAGCTGGACTAACATGCTTCACAGGGTGGTTGGCATGGAGGTGGGTGCCCTGTTGCCATGGACAGTAAAGGCAGGTAATTCTGATGGGGGAGGACCTTTGTTCTATACAGATTTCAGGTTAATAAGAAGGGTCTCTCTTTTTTGTCTAATTCTCCTTCAAAGACTTTGTATTATGTAAAACTTTGCGTCGGGCAGTTGCTTAGATTGAATTATTTAATATAACTTGAATCTCAAATTAAACTTTAACAAAGTGACGTGTTAAAACATAATTGCCATCTATTGCTATTTTTTCTACATGTTCATAATTTTTTATTTCAATGGTTATTTTCATAAATGACCCCTTGTTGAATTCAGAATTTTGTCTACTTTTCAGAAATATGTTGTTTCTGGGTTCACCCGTGGGTTGCCATCACAAACTACAAGTAGGTAGAAATAATGAAACATAGGAAAAATCAAATACTGCTTAGAAAAATACAAAACAAAAAAAAATTCTATCTCTCCTCGTTTCTGAAAGCTGAGGAAATAGTGATCTTAGCACAGCAAAGCTTTTGTTGATTCCAAATTTAAAAACAAATATGCTTTCTTGCAAAGCACTTTTTTCCCGTTCTACCCCAAAAATAAATGTTGCTATATTTTGTCTGTTTTCTTGGTTCCATTCAGAGAAATCCTCATTCTCTGGGCACCTTTAGAATGCCCAATATGTGGGGAAAAAGCATGCAGTTTTGGCAGGGAAACCTTTTGCGTTTAAAATTATATGAAGGCGTAAGTGTGAAATGCCCCAAACATCAAAAAAAGCTCAGCACTGAGGTGGAAAAAGACAAAGCAGCCAAAGGGTATCAGGTATGGTTTTATTTACTGAAGCTGTATTCAGTGAATATGAATTTGTTAATAGGTTTCTTTCGGTAAAAGTGCTACTTTAATATGGAAACAGTATATGATTTGACTTTTTATTGCAGTGGCGGCTCCTCCGCTATTGTGGAGGAGCATCGCCCCGCTTCTTTTCAGCAGTGTAAAAAATGAAAAATAAAATTATAATAACACAATGTTATTATCATTTTATTTTCCCCTGCTGAAGCAGTTTTGCGGGGCAGAGTGGGGCTAGGCTGCTCTGCTCACAGAGCAGGGGAAGGAGTTGTCAGTGCACATGATGGTTTGGCTGGCCTTCTTGGACCGGCCAAAAAAGTCATCCGAACATGCACAAGCTCCAACTGCCTGTATGTGCTCCACACCACAGCGCTCAGACTAATCACAACGCTCCTGACAGCAACGTCGTGATTGGCTTAGGAGAGCGGTGTGCTTCCTGTTTCCGTTCTAGCTGGAAGAGAAGCGGAGAGACGATGGAGGAGAAACGTGGTGAAACGGTAAGTGTATTTTTTTCCTCCTTTCTCCTCCACCCCCGATCTGTGCCAGCTACCACTGGGCCACTTGGTGGATTCCAAGTGGCCTCAAGGAGAGAAAATAGGAAGGCGATGTGCCCAGTCCTCTCAGCAATGCGATTGTGTTTTCCACAGCTTGGGTTAAACTTAAGAATTTTCGTCTTGAAACAATATGCTAAAATAAGAGCAAATGAAAAGTGTTTTAGAACGTTCTTCTTCCACCACAAACATTCTGTTCTTATAGTATGCCATTCTTTTCATCTAATTCAACTTGTGAATCAACGTTTTCTTCGTTATAGTGTGATGTTCACAATGGACCCCATCCACCACTTCTACCAAATGTAAGCTACTGATCCAACAGATGGTTTGTGGTAGCGCAGAAGGATGTCAATGTGCCTTTCAACAAACCACTGCACACACACTTTGAAATATGGCTACTCTTATTCAATTTTAAGATTGGTAATACCCTTGTTTAATGGTGAATGCCTTGGGTAAGTTATATGACTTTGCATCCATCCTGACTCTTTCATCCTTAGCCCCTGATTTACACTGCTATTGGTTTGCTATTTGTTTCCTATTTTAGCTGATCATCATCCTTTTGTTCTCCTCTAATAATACCTACAATGCTCTGAATTTTTCCTAATTTTCAAGTTGCTCGCACTCCCTTCAAATCAATAATTTTTTCCATGCCAAGTTATCGTCTTCATTGTTTTATTAAATATCTGCCCCCTACAAGTGGCGGCTCCTCTGCTTTTCATCAGTGTAAAAAAGGAAAAATAAAATAATAATAACATACTGTTATCATTTTATTTTTCCCTGCTGAAGCACTTTTGTGGGGCGGGGCTGGGCTGCCATGCTCACAGAGCAGGGGGAGGAGTGGTGATTGCACTCCGTCAGTGCGCATGACTGTTTGGCACACTTTGCATGTTCTCCGGCTGTAATGCACAGCCTGGGTGGAGAACATTTTCTCCACCCGCCTGTATGAGCACTGAACCATGGTGCTCAGACCATTCACAAAGCTGCTGAGAGCCTTTGTGCTTCCTGCTTCCGTTCCAGCCAGAAGAGACATGAACGGACGACGGAGGAGAGATGCGGTGAAAAGGTAAGTGTATTTTTTTTCTTTCTCCCCTGCCCCACTCCCCCGATCCATGCCAGCCACCACTGTTTTATTGGAACATTGAAGCTACACTGTGTGATGAGCTCATTTGTACCTGACCAAATAGTTTTAAAGTAATTTAAAAAATGGAAACATGCTGCAGTCTGTAAACTGCTGTGAACGTCTATTTAAAAGAAATTATTTTAAATTTATATACATCCAATTTCACTCTCTTGGGCAAAAATGGTGCCTCGGGTGCCATATGTGATTTGCTTTAATTACAGAGTGGTGTACGCTTTAAAACTGAAACAAGACTGCATTGAGGGATATTTTGGCAATGTACCAAAAACATATGTTGCTTGTTCCATATGTCTACATATTTGCATATGAGGCGTAGTAGTAAATATGTGTCTTCAAAGGGTTGCAACTAGACTCAAACTTCTGTGATGGTTAACACTTTGAACAAACAGGTAGGGGGCCATATTCAAAAACTGGGTCAAAATATCTTGCTGGGGCTCTCTTCACTGTTGTTGTATGCTGAATAATATGGGGAGCATTTTTCTAGGCAATATACCTCCTTTGGCCCATTTAAAAGATACTTGGCCAATCACATTTGTCTCAATGTTATATCCTTTAGTAGGGTTTAAGTGTTCCTTGTCAAGGAAATTTAGCAGAATGAACTGTGAAAGCTACATTTAAATGCACAATTGACCAGTAGTCAAAGTAGGATTTGCAATTTCAGGAACAATAAACAGCAAATAGGGCATTCCAAACAACACTGGCCAGTTAAATTGCTTTTAACCTATTGGGACTTTTCAAAAATGTGTAGCAAATGGTGCAGTTTAAATGTATTTATTTTGTCATTGTTCTGTTCGTAATACATTTCTCAGCACACAATAGGTTTATTTTAGAATACAAGTCTATTAGAAGCAATAACTCTCTTGCTGTCCTTTAAAAGGATTCCTCATGCTCAGTCACTGTAAATAACAAAATAGTGAATCTATATTCAGTGGTAGTCCATGATAATCTTGAGTTCCATCTCTCATCAAATAGTCATTGTTTTGATACACTTGGCTAGTGCCTTTGCCTGAAATGCATCTATCATTTGGAAAGAATTTGATGTTAAAAGCACCTGGAGTACAAACATTGAGCATAACATGTAATTATCTGTGGTGCCTCTAACCATACAAATTAGACCTAACTAGCATATCAACAGGTAAACCTTGTTAGGCCATTTGCTAACATGGCATTGTCCTGCTAGCTGCAGGTTTTGGGGTTCATCAATACAGTGGCAAGATCAGATATTAACCCCAGTTCATATGTTCTTTGGTTCACAGTCCTTTTCTTACAGCTTGCGGAGTCGATGGAAGTCTGGTGAGGAACTCAAAGTGGGTGAAGGTGTCAACCATGAATAGCCATTTGTGGTGAACATCTTTGATGTCACTCCACGTTGGTATTTTAGTCCTTTGAAGTCCATATTAGCACAAACCCATTATCCAACCATGTATCACATACATGAATATTATTATCAAGATAGGTTTGAAAAATAACACTTTCTAGAAATATGCAGCAACGGTGCATGGAGAAAAAATGCTACAACTTACAATCTTACAATCTTACATCTGTGGAATTATGTCATATGACATATGATGTCTTGGGGTAATGTTTAGTAGCAGCATAAGAATGGTTGACTGGCCTCTAAGAGCAGTGATTTGGACATCATAACTAATGATTACTGCTCCTCCATGTCTAAGCCATTCGCTCACACCCCTAATCAATTGTAAAAAGAACGAATACCGAACCTTGTTGCCCTCTTAGTACCTCAGTTATTCCGCCATAACTTTCTCCATCTTCAGCAGTGAGCACACAGTGAAATGTTACTATTAGGAGGAGGCACATGAGATGTCCGCCTTTAGATGCTGCAGAGCGGCCGAGCAGTTCCTGCCTCAATGGAACACTTTCTGACCTACCTAGTGTCACCAATAGCATACCTGATTAACAAAGCATTGTCACTATCTGATTCTTCTCACTGTCACCCTAAAAAACCTACTTCCCTCCCATCTTCCCTCCTGCAAACCTCTGCATCTCATTTTATTTACTCCCTACCTGTTGTAAGATGCCTATGGTTAGTTACCTTTAACTCACTTTTGCCTAGCCAGTGAGATACCACTGTGTTGGGCAATACCTCCTTCATCCATAAGTATCCTTGCTTATTGTTTCTGCTTTGCCCATGTTTTCTCTCTTCCACGTTGTGCTTTTAGAGGATCTTATCACAGCTTGAAAAGCTATACAAATAAGTAAAGTAACATCTTAAGACAGAAACAACAACTGAAGTCCCTTCATTCTAAAATATAAGGCAACAGTTACTTTACTTTGAACCACTAGTATGTTTCTGTTCCTCTTTCTGTGTGTCTGGGTATCTCGCTTATTAACTTAACATTTCCTTTGGTCTTTGTCACTTTCCCTGGGTCACTATTTTCAGGCTACTTTCAGTCTCTCCCTTTCTTTCTCTCTTTCAGTGACTCCTTATCTAGATCTCTCTTAAGTACTCCATGTTGGCATGTGCATAGCAACACTGTAGAGAACAAGAGTTTTTCCAGAGACATTTAACATCAATATGCAATCTCTGCTGCCCTTCTCTCTATCATCCCCCACCTAAAGTCCCGAATTCTCTGCCACAAAGCGCCTCTTGTCACAGCGCAGCAAGCCCTTCAGCATCCCTCTGAGTCAGAGTCACTTCTCTGCTCCTCATTCTACAACCACTTAGCACTTCTTCTTCCCCCTCCATCTCTCCTCAGCGATTAGCCTACTCATACTTCCTCCTTCAGATCTACCAAAGAGATCATCCCCCCTTCTCTCTTTAGCCATACTCATCTTTTCGCTGCCCGCATCCTTTACATTTGCACACTTTCCATCTTCCACTGCAGTCCCTTCTACTAGTCTCTCTTCTGACCTTCCTCCAGCCTTATTCTCCACTGTAAAATATTTTTGCTCTCTTCATCAATCTCCCATCTACCTTCTCTTCCAGTCCTTCACGACACTGCATTGCAAGGCCGGCTACAAAATATCCTTGTAAAGAGAATCTCCTGGGTGAGGTACAAGTGGTATTTAAATCAAACGCAGATCATATTGTCAAAAACTTAATGACCACCATGTTTGCTACCACCAGTCTTTTAACAGCTGCATGGCTTTTTGGCTGGTGGGACTTATGGGCCACATAGTTTGTCGATGGCCTGGCTACCTCTTTGGCAATGCTATTTGAAAAGCATAAGAATTGGAATGTTTTTAAAGTGGCAAAGGCACCCATTTCAATGTAGTGGTTTTCAAACTTTTCATACAGAGCCACTCTTGAGTTACAAATGTTTTGGTACTCCCCACCCTCCCATGCGGTAACCTGCTAAAATGTTTAACTATGAACATTGAATACTTATGCGATTAGATGTTTCACATTAGAAATGTAGAGTACTTGATTGGACTAAAATCAAAGGTAGGCGAACAAACATTATATTGTCTGGTACCTTATCCTACTTTACCCTCCAAACATGTAAAAGACGGGGATGGGACACCATTTCTAAAAGCAACGGCCAGGCCAGGGTGCATACTCCAGCAGCATTCATGGAATCTTTGTTTTTATTTCTCAAATATATAAAATTGCTTGCTACAGCAGGTTCAGCAGAAAGCAAGAAAGTGATGTTTAGAATGTTTCTTCTAATTACTTGGGACCATGTTCCAGTCCATTGGTTTTGTTTTTTGCCCACCATACCATCTCACACAGGAACAAGAAATATGCATCTCAGCCTTAATCCTGCTGAGATAGGAATAGTCTAGGCAAACCTACCAGGCCAGGAGCCCTATGAATGGGAACACAAGTGCCCCTAAACCAGTTTTGGCTCATTTGGGCCTCTGCAGTAGGGTACAGCTTAAGCTCTATAGCACATTGAACATAGGACACAGGTCTGGGCTCACCCATTGCTTTTTGAGTGTCTCACCGAAGAAAGCGAAAAAGGAATGGATGAAATGTTTGAATTAGTTGTATGACGGTACAACGGTAGTAAAAACATTGCATGCCTTTAAAACGCATTTGTTACCCCGCATTTGTTTAGCACCCATATGCTTTTATTTCACATTCCATTACCACGCGTTATTAGGTAAGTTTAAATATATATATATTTTATCTTTTTTGGGGGAGACCCCCTCAATTCCCCATGCTTACCTTAAATGCGTGGTAAAAGCCTATTCGTGCTAAATAAATGCGGGGTAACAAATGTGTGGTAAGGGGAACAGACATTACAACGCGGGTTTAACCATGCGTTGCTTTTACATCGCATGCATTACAACTCATGCGATGTTAAAACGTGTGGTAAAACCACGCATACCATTACATCGCATGCACTTTTACAACTCATGCGATGTAATGAGTAATGGCGGCGGCGGCTATCCACGTCGTTGTGAGGAAACTTAGACTGTTTCCTCACAACGACGTGAAGCAAGCAGGAAGGAGAAAGCAGGATCCAACGGCGACGTTGGAGAGGAGAGAGGTAAGGGGGTTTGCGCAAAGGGGGGGTAATTTTGTAGGGTTTAGGGTAGTTTAAAAGTAGTGGGGTAATATTTGTGTTGTGTGTGTTTTTTTTTAAACGTTTTAGTGTGTGTTGTCGTGTTTTGTTTAGTGTAGTGTATTGGGGAGTGTAGTGTAGTTGTTATGTAGTGTAGTGATTTAGGTTTTAGGGTAGTGTAGTGTTGTAGTGTTTGTTTATTGTAGTGTATTAGGGTTTAGGGTAGTGTAGGGATGGGAGTAGTGTTGTTAGTGTAGTAGTGTTTTAGGGTTTAGGGTAGTGTAGGGGTGGGAGTAGTGTGGGTAGCGTAGTAGTGTTTTAGGGTTAAGGGTAGTGTAGGGGTGGGAGTAGCGTGGGTAGCATAGTAGTGTTTTAGGGTTTAGGGTATTGTAGGGGTGGGAGTAGTGTGGTAGTGTTTTTGAGTTGGAGTAGTGTAGGGGTGGGAGTAGTGTGGGTAGCGTAGTAGTGTTTTAGGGTTTAGGGTAGTGTAGGCTAGAGTAGGGGTGGGAGTAGTGTGGGTAGCGTAGTAGTGTTTTAGGGTTTAGGGTATTGTAGGGGTGGGAGTAGTGTGGGTCGTGTTTTTGGGTTGGGGTAGTGCAGAGGTGGGAGCAGTGTGCGTAGCGTAGTAGTGTTTTAGGGTTTAGGGTAGTGTAGAGGTGGGAGTACTGTGGGTAGTGTTTTAGGTTTTAGGGTAGTGTAGGGTAGTGTAGGGGTGGGAGTAGTGTGGGTAGTGTAGTAGTGTGGTAGTGTTTTTGGGTTGGGGTAGTGTAGGGGTGGGAGTAGTGTGGGTAGTGTAGTAGTGTTTTAGGGTTTAGGGTAGTGTAGGGGTGAGAGTAGTGTGGGTAGTGTTTTTGGGTTGGGGTAATGTTGGGGTGGGAGTAGTGTGGGTAGTGTAGTAGTGTTTTAGGCTTAGAGTAGTGTAGGGGTGGGAGTAGTGTGAGTAGTGTAGTAGTGTGGTAGTGTTTTTTGGTTGGGGTAGTGTAGGGGTGGGAGTAGTGGGGGTAGCGTAGTTGTGTATTAGGGTTTAGGGTAGTGTAGGGGTGGGAGTAGTGTGGGTAGTGTTTTTGAGTTGGGGTAGTCTAGGGGTGGGAGTAGTGTGGGTAGCGTAGTAGTGTTTTAGGGTTTAGGGTAGTGTAGAGGTGGGAGTACTGTGGGTAGTGTAGTAGTGTGGTAGTGTTTTTGGGTTGGGGTAGTGTAGGGGTGGGAGTAGTGTGGGTCGTGTTTTTGGGTTGGGGTAGTGTAGAGGTGGGAGCAGTGTGCGTAGCGTAGTAGTGTTTTAGGGTTTAGGGTAGTGTAGAGGTGGGAGTACTGTGGGTAGTGTAGTAGTGTTTTAGGGTTTAGGGTAGTGTAGGGTAGTGTAGGGGTGGGAGTAGTGTGGGTAGTGTTTTTGGTTTGGGATAGTGTAGGGGTGGGAGAAGTGTGGGTAGCGTAGTAGTGTTTTAGGGTTTAGGGTAGTGTAGAGGTGGGAGTACTGTGGGTAGTGTAGTAGTGTGGTAGTGTTTTTGGGTTGGGGTAGTGTAGGGGTGGGAGTAGCGTGGGTAGCGTAGTAGTGTTTTAGGGTTAATGGTAGTGTAGGGGTGGGAGTGGCGTGGGTAGCGTAGTAGTGTTTTAGGGTTTAGGGTAGTGTAGGGGTGGGAGTAGTGTGGGTAGCGTAGTAGTGTTTTAGGGTTAAGGGTAGTGTAGGGGTGGGAGTAGCTTGGGTAGTGTAGTAGTGTTTTAGGGTTTAGGGTAGTGTAGGGGTGGGAGTAGTGTGGGTAGCGTAGTAGTGTTTTTGGATTTGGGTAGTGTAGGGGTGGGAGTAGTGTGGGTAGCGTAGTAGTGTTTTTGGATATGGGTAGTGTAGGGGTGGGAGTAGTGTGGGTAGCGTAGTAGTGTTTTTGGATTTGGGTAGTGTAGGGGTGGGAGTAGTGTGTGTAGCGTAGTAGTGTTTTTGGATATGGGTAGTGTAGGGGTGGGAGTAGTGTGGGTAGCGTAGTAGTGTTTTTGAATTTGGGTAGTGTAGGGGTGGGAGTAGTGTGAGTAGCGTAGTAGTGTTTTAAGGTTTAGGGTAGTGTAGAGGTGGGAGTACTGTGGGTAGTGTAATAGTGTGGTAGTGTTTTTGGGTTGGGGTAGTGTAGGGGTGGGAGTAGTCTGTCGTGTAGGCGTAGGATAGGGATGTAACTTACCTTGCATACTTTTACCACAAGCATAGCTTTACCACGCATGCGTTGCACAGACTGTTTCCCCTTGAATTAATCTCAGCCACTGGTAATTACTTAGAGCCGCTTTCAAGTCCATTGTTTTTTGCCCACCATGTGATCTCAGACTGGAACCAGCAATATGCAAATCACCTTTGGTCCTGCTCCCATTTTGCATCGCTGCCCATGACCGCGCCCAGAAAACATGAGCCAAGATGCAATTAAATGCATGTTATACTTTAATATACGAGGCTAACTTTATAGACTTTTATGGAGGCAAAATTCTTCTGGCAAAAAATTGTCTTTCTTTTTACTGCCAGTTGATGGGTGCTTATTCTAGCTTTTTGGTTGGAGTGAAAGTGTTGCTGGGTTCCCTGGCTGTTATTCTTTGGTAAGTGTGGGATGTGATAATTGTAGCTTTGACCACTTTCACCAGTTCACTTTAAATAGCCAGTCACAACTCTTTACTATGGAAAGCAACAATCATGTTTTATAATGATAACATGGATTTGTATTTTGATTGTCAAAGCAACAAGACACACAGGACTGTCAGGGGTGCGACTGTCCTCACAGGAAAACCTTGTTGTGGCTGAAGGCCAGGCAGCAGCTCCAGCCTGGCCCAGGACACCTGAGGGCAGGAAAGCCTAACGGTAGTTGCACGCCTGTGTCTTCATAACGTTCCTTGTACTTACTCGCGGAAGACACAACTAACTTTGCCAGTTTGACAACATTTTTGTCACTTGAACTGTCGATAAAGGCAAGAACTGGGACAATGTGGAAAGTCTGGTTTTTGGGTCTGGAATGCTATGCTTAGGCTTTTTGTGCTTCGGATAAGAGAATTTGGTCACTGTAAACAGGCTTCAATGCCTGCAAAACTAGAAAGTGCTAGTAGACCTTAGCCAAGGAAAAAGAATGAACTGACACCTTGATAACATTTAATTTGACTCATCGAGGACAAACCAAATTCAATGCATGTTGCTATATAGGGTGTTTGTCAGAACTTGTTCGGGCCACAGGTTCTGTATGTTCTAAGGGTAGCGCTTAGACACCCTAGGGTATTGTTGCGCTCTATAAATATATCATCATCATAGGGGCACGTAGGGGTTATCGGGCATCAACTGTGGTGGTTGGGGCCTTTTACCACTTATGTTCTGGGCCCGACCCACTGTGGCACTGCACGCTGGGTGGCAGGTACACCCTTTCTGCACTTGAATCTCAGGGAAGCTGTTGGCGCAGGAAGCTCGGTCAGGAAACACACGAGGAAGCTGGGAGGCCTGCTCCGACACTCCCTTGATTCAGTTCACTCTTCTTGGTAGCCCCATGCTGTGGGCACAGCAGCTGCAGTTCTCCTCTTCTGGCAGTCAAAACTCCTCCCACTCTCTAGTCTCAGCAACACAGGCAGGCCCCCACACCCCGGGCAATATAATCATTTTCCAGACTGGGGATGCGGATCCCACAGTTAGTGTTCTGGAAGAGATTTGAGGTGGTTCCCGTTTGGGTGTTTGGATAAAGCATCGGGAAAAAAAGTAATGGGGGAGCCCCAGAGGTGGTTGACTCAGACACAAAATTCTTAGGGGTGCAAATTGGGGGCTCAAATTGTGCCCCCCAATACTGGCCCTGCCCCGGGTGCTGGCAACCTATGCTACCCCACTGGGCCTACCCCCATCTGCCTGAAAATGCTAGCAATACGTTATAAATGACTGAGGAGACTACTACAACCGCCATCACATGCTGCGTTTTATAAGGGCCCCCCAAAATGGATCCCATTAGTCTCTGCATCCATACATTCTCAATAAACTTGGAATCCTGCAACCAGTCACCATGTACATAACACAAACCTTGGGATGTCAGTGCAGGTTCGGGGCATTACATTGAAGTAGAACATGACTCGATTGGGGCCTGTAGACACCACCATACCGAAATGGGAACAAAGGTTTGTTTAGTATCATCAATCTGAAAAGCGATATGCTGCTACAGCTGGTTAATGCATATGTCCCAGGGCGTGTACGGTAGTCTCATTTTGAAAAAAGAGTGCCCTTGGAGCTGCCCTGCACATCTCAGAGCTATGCCATTGGTCTCATGGTCAGTCACAAGGCCCAAGCCCCAAGATACAAGCAGGATTATTGTGTGTGCTGGGACAAAAATGTCAGGATGACAGGTAACTTGTTGCCGAGGTTACTTGGGGATGTGGTTGCACATCTGTACTACCATGCAGGAGACATTTCCATCCATAAGTAAATAAACAAATAGAATCCACTCCTCGTGTTGTGGGTGTGGTCTCCGCAGTGGGGAGCACCCCTCTGGTTTTTAGGTCCCCTCACACACCAACAGGCCCCTTGGTGTCATGCTTCATCATCGGGGTCATCGTACCCCTCTACGGGGTACGGCGTGCTGCGACCTACGGGTACGTGGGAGCACTTGATGGACTATGTGTGGTGCAGGTGAGGGGTTGTTTATGTGAGTGTATAGTGGGGTTTTAAATCTAAGTGAAGGATAAAAAGGACCTGGCTCGTGGGGTGACTAATAAATATTTAATAAGCCCCCGGGCTGGTGCTATTAAAATTAAAAAGTGGAGGTTATGCCTCAGTCAATGTGCGTTACCTCCTTTCTGTGTGTGTCGACATGTTTCGGTGTAAAAACACCTTCTTGAGGACAGGGTACACAAATCCCCACCTTACTCATGTTTCTCTAACCCGTATTCAGGATTTCCAAATAAAAAGTGAGAAATAAAGTGCAGGGTAATACAATGTAGCTAGCAAAAAAAGGTTGTTTGTTAGTCAACCTGTAAAAGAAAAGAAGACAAATAATTTTTTCTGGTGATCTACTTCTCTACATCCATAGGCAAAATGGCCAGTGGTTACAGGTGATACAATCGTGGTTACGACTATTACTGTAGGTGCCAATTGTGCCTATAGTGGGATAAAAGGAAAAGACAAACCAGACTCACTGACAGAAAACATAAAACACACACTTTTGTATTGCAGTTAAGGTGTTTAGCAAGATTTAAGAGAAACACCGTTCGCGGTTGGACAGTATGATGAAATTTGTAACGTGCCCCTGTAAAAGGAAATGTTTCATGCTTTTAAGTTTTTACCAACATACTGTTTGAAATGGATGAAACCGGCTTCATGATTCCAACAAAAGGATCTGGTGTGCTATTTAGCACCTGTATGGAAAAAAGGATATTCCGATACTTATAGTACTTACATCCATGTCGTGTAGATACTGACTGCGCTTTTTTACCCCATGTTTACTCACGATTTCAGCAAGGAAATTCCTCCCGAACGATCCCTTCGTGGCTCCGGTGATAATGCCAGAAGAGTCGGAAGTTCGGGTTTTTATATTCCTCCCAGTGGTTGGGTTGATTGCGCGATTGGTTAATTGAGGTTTCCTTATGCTTATATAAGGATATTCACCGGTTCTGCTCGCGACTCCTTGAGTAAGTGTATTCGGTTGGCCCATGCGCACATGTGCGTGTCAGTTTCAGTATTTCGTACGTATGCGTGTTCAGAGCGGTCGCGTTCTTTTCATGATTGACGTTTTGGAAGGGTAGTGTTACCGGAGAACACATGTTTTACCCAGTTTTGTTAATGTGGTTTGTCTACGTTGTCTGGAGGCGTAAACAAAAAGGTGATTCGTCTAGGTTAACTGACCCCAGGGAATACTGTCATTAAGGCCAGCGGTACTGGTCCCAAGTCTGAAAACCCATCTTTGTTCCTTCTCAAAGAGCACTTGCTCAGATGGCAGTTGTTCCACTACTGTCCACTTAATGTCGTTGACACAGTGTTGATTTTCCAAAAAATGTGTGGCCATTTTCGTTGTGGTCTTTTTACACCGAACATTGCTCTTGTGCTCCCCAATTCGTATTTTTACTGGTCTTTTGGTCATGCCAATGTACTCCAAATTACAAGGGCAAGTAATCATATAAATTACATTCCTGCTGTTGCAGTTTGTTCGTTTCCGTTGTTCCCATTTGGTACTGTTTGCAAAGGTCAAATGTTTACTCTTCTGAGTAAGGTGGCAATTTGCACAATTACCACATGGGTAATGACCTCCTACCCCATGTGTAGGGGGTTGTGTTTGTTGTTGTTTCAGGTGTGTATGCACCAGCATGTCCTTGAGATTTTTGCCTCGTTTGTGGGCAAATAGTGTTTTTTTAATGTCCAGACTCCCACTTGTTAGGATACGCCAATGTTTATTTAGGAGTTTCGACACTTCATTGGTTTGGGAGCTGTAGGTGGTCACACAGATTGGTCTGGTGGTTGCCCAGTTGGTCTGAGTTTTGTCTTCAAGTAGAGCTTCCCGGTGATTGTTTCTTGCCCTCTTCATGGCGTTGTTGATGATCCTTTCAGGATACTGTCTTTTCTGTAATTTTTCTTTCAAGTCCTTTGCTTGTGCCCTGTAATCCTGTATTTCCGTACAATTACGTCTCAACCGCAGAAATTGTCCATACGGTAGATTAGTTTGTAAATGTCGTGGATGGAAACTGTCAAAGCGGAGGAGGCAGTTCCTCGCTGTCGGTTTGAAATGGGTATTGGTATGCAGTTTCCCATCCTTTGGAAAAATGTTTAGATCGAGGAACACCAATTTCTCTTTCGAAACTGTGTGGGTGAATTTTAGGAAGCAGTTCAGCTGATTCAGCCACTCCATGAACTCTGACACAGATTCTTGATTACCCTGCCATATCACCAGCACATCGTCGATGTACCTCCTCCACGTGTTTATGTGATGTCTATACGGGTTGTTGCTGTGTAGGATGTTGGTACTTTCCAGATGGTGTACGTACAGACCCGCCAGGCTCGGCGCGAAAGTGCTGCCCATGCTTGTACCATGGCGTTGGAGGTAGAGGGTCCCCTCAAACTCAAAAAAGTTCTTGGTTAATGCCAGCGTGCAGCATTCCATTACCACGTCTCTGGGGGTCTGGTATTTCCAGTGGGCGCTGTACAGAACCTCCTCAATGATCGCTATAGTCTCATCATGAGGGAGGCTCGTGTATAGACTTTCAACGTCTAGACTGAGCATTAATTGGTTGTCTGGATTAAAAGTGAGATCTTGTAAAAGCTGTAGGACAGATTTAGTGTCCTTGAGATAAGTGTTGGTTCCCTGTACTAAGGGGCGTAGAAAGGCATCTGAAAATTTTGACAGGGGCTCCATGATTGATCCTATCCCTGAGATGATTGGTCTGCCTGGCGGGTTCTCCAGGTTTTTGTGAACTTTCGGGATGCAGTAGAAATAAGGGGTCCTTGGTGTTTTCTGGACTAAGAATTCAGGCTCCTTTTTCGATAACCAATTGTGTGCAAGGGCCTCTTCTACCATGCCTCCGATGGTGATCCTAATTGATTCTGTTGGATCTTGGGGTAAGATGGTATAATTCTGTTGGTCCGATAGCAACCTGAGGCATTCTTGCTTGTACGCTGCTGTGGTTTGGATTACCATCGCTCCCCCTTTGTCAGCGGGTTCGATAGTTATGTCATGATTGTTGGCTGGCTCCCGAATGGCTTCGTATTCATGGCGGTTAGTATTGTGGAAGACTTGGTGATTCTGTCTATCCAGTGCCTTTAGCTCCGTCATCACAGCCTTCTCAAAGGCAAGGACCTCAATGGGTAGCATATTATCTGGTGGGACGAAGGTGGATTTTGGTTTCAAACCCGTGTCAGTTTCCGTGGGCTTCTCTTTTCCTTCAAAGAATACCTGTAGTTTTATTTTCCGGATGAATTCCTGTACTTCTGTGTGTAATTTGAATAGGTCCAGTTTATTGGTGGGGACGAAACCCAATCTTTGTTTAGGAAATCTTTTTGGGTGTCTGTTAGTTCCAATGAAGTGATATTTATTACTAGGTCCCTCTCAGGCTGGTGGATGGGTTCTCTGGTAGGGCCCCGTCATGCTCCTGGTGTTCATTTGTGGGTCCGTTTGGACCGTGTCTTGCCAAACCACTGTGTTTCCTTTTCTGTTCCGGCCTCGGCGTGGTCCTGGGCGTGAGGCTAAAAAAGACTGGTTCTGGTAGAATCCATTGTCGAACTCATTCCCCCATTGTTGGTACATATGGCCTGGTGGTGGAGGGCCATAGTTAAATGGTGGAAAAGGAGCCGGTCCCCCGTATTGGGAGTAAAAGGGTTGCGGTTGGTAACCCCTCCATCCTCTTTGTCTTGGGCGTTGTTGGCCTCTTGGTCTCTGTGTGCCATTGTATCTAGGGTTGCTGTTTGTACTTGACCCTGATGATCCAGCATCTGAGCCATCGCTATCACAGTCACTGTGTTGCCGGAGACGTAGTCATCCTTTGTGTAAGGGTACGCAGTTTCTGGGGTAAAGCGATCCCTATCTTTCCCTAGTTTTTTTAATTTACTTTGTTTGAGTGTGGCTTCAAAATCCGACATCTGCTGGTTTAACTCATCCAGTCTTTTTTTCAGTTCAGCCGGTTTTATGTAGGTCTTTAATTGTACCTCAATCTTTTGGATGTCTATCTTCAATTCTTGAGTGATCCGTTTTGCAGTTTTCACGATTAGTACTAACCAATCCTGTGTACAGTGCCACGAGATCAGTGACCGTTCCTTCTTAAAGAAATAAAAGGCTCATTTTTAACTAGGAGCCCTTGTGGTGCAATCTTATTTCGCAGATATTCAGTCATGAGGAGGCCATGGAGAGCTGCTTTTATCTGGGTTCTTCTCAGATTCATCAGCTCATCCCAATCCGCCACGCTGGATCCTGGGTCCGTACTGCTGAGGCCTTCAAAAGGGTTGACTGCTGCCAAAATTTCGTCAATATCGTCCTCGCCAAACGTGAGTCCGTGTTCAGACTCCATTGTGCTGTGGGTGTGTGTTTCGTCTTATGTGTGTGTTTCAATGTAGTGAGTCAGTGATATTGGTGGGAATAGGGGAACTCCCCCAGCTGTGCGCTGCCTGTATACTATCAATAACAAAAAGGGGAGAGAGAAATTAAATCAAAATGGATTTGTTCTCCCTAGACATATGTAAATAAACAAATAGAATCCATTCCTCGTGTTGTGGGTGTGGTCTCCCCAGTGGGAAGCACCCCTCTGGTTTTTAGGTCCCCTCACACACCAACAGACCCCTTGGTGTCATGCTTCATCATCGGGGTCATTGTACCCCTCTACGGGGTATGGCGTGCTGCGACCTACGGGTACGTGGGAGCACTTGATGGACTATGTGTGGTGCAGGTGAGGGGTTGTTTATGTGAGTGTATAGTGGGGTTTTAAAACTAAGTGAAGGATAAAAAGGACCTGGCTCGTGGGGTGACTAAAAAATATTTAATAAGCCCCCGGGCTGGTGCTATTAAAATTAAAAAGTGGAGGTTGTGCCGCAGTCAATGTGCGTTACCTCCTTTCTGTGTGTGTCGACATGTTTCGGTGTAAAAACACCTTCTTCAGGACAGGGTACACAAATCCCCACCTTACTCACCTTTCTCTAACTCGTATTCAGGATTTCCAAATAAAAAGTGAGAAATAAAGTGCAGGGTAATACAATGTACCTAGCAAAAAAACGTTGTTTGTTAGTCAACCTGTAAAAGAAAAGAAGACAAAGATTTTTTTCTGGTGATCTACTTCTCTACATCCAAAGGCAAAATAGCCAGTGGTTACAGGTGATACAATTGTGGTTACGACTATTACTATAGGTGCCAATTGTGCCTATAGTGGGATAAAAGGACCAGCAAACCAGACTCACTGACAGAAAACATAAAACACACACTTTTGTATTACAGTTAAGGTGTTTAGCAAGATTTAAGAGAAACACCGTTCGCGGTTCGACAGTATGATGAAATTTGTAACGTGCCCCTGTAAAAGGAAATGTTTCATGCTTTTAAGTTTTTTTTTTAACAACTCTTTTTTATTGACAAATCGCATAGAAGATACAGCTCTCCGCACCCCGGAGGAACTGTGGCAAATACAGTAGATCATGATCAGCGATTCATTTTTCAGTAGCATTTAAACAAGGAAAGGAAACCCCGAACTCCCAACCCGTGCCCCCCCTATCCTGACCCACCCCCTCCCCATCCCCTGCACGGCGTCTCTCTCAGTCTGCAGCTAGTGTATGTACATGTGAGTAGAATTTAAAACATCCCCCTCACGTGCCCATCGCCTCCGCCCCTTCAACATCTCTAGCCGGTGCCGGAGGTTGCAGCCACAGACCTCTGTAGTCCGCCCATCTTTTCCAGATTTTAAAATGTTTTGTGGGGCAACCTCTGGCCTCGAATATCGGCCTCTCAAGACCCATACAGAAGTCCAGGCCCCTCTTCCACACAACCACTTTGGGAGCACTGGGATCCTTCCACGCCTGGGCCACATCCCTTTTCGCCACCGTGAGTCCCAGCAGCAGTAGGTGTCTCTTATAGATGTTACCCCCAACCCCCTCAAGGACATGAAGTAGGCCCAGCTTAGGGGTACGGGGGACGTCCCAGCCCAGCACTTCCGACAAACAGTTCCACACACCCGTCCAAAACCTTGCCAGACTAGCACAATCCCACACGTGTGTGTAAGAAATCTCCTAATTCGTGATTACACCTCAGACACGTCGGGGACTCAAGCAGACCTGCCCTCCACAGCCTCTCCCTAGTATAATAAGCGCGATGGAGATATTTAAATTGTATAAAGCGCAGGAGCATGGCAATAGCAGCTCCCCTGGGGGATTCAAGGGCTTCTACCAGTCTTCCTCCTCTAATTCCCCCACATCTCTCACCCAACGATCATGCAGTGCCTGTAAATCAGAAGAGCAGTGTGCAACTAAGGTCTGATAGATTCTAGAGATTTTCTTCTCCCCCAGGTCCCCCATAAACAGCTTCGCCTCTATTGGGCTGAATTCGGGCAGGGTGTCCAATCCCTCCAGTGCGGGTGTGATGGCATGCCTAAATTGTAAGTATCTGAAGAACTGAGTTCGGGGCATACAATACTCCTCGCTAAGTTCCTGAAATGATTTCAGTGTTGTGCCCCTCAAGACATGCCCCAACGTGGATATCCCTATCCGGTCCCATCCCTGAAAGCCCCGCAGTTGTGCTAATGCCGGTAGTCGCCCATTGTGCCATAGTGGGGTCTCTTCCGTCAGCTTCCCCCACCATCCCATACGACGCAGTGCCTGCCGCCATATCTGAAAGACCACTTGGGTCGCCCTCGGCAGCCTCCTTCTCAGCCTTGCCGAGTACAGAATAGTGTGTAGTGCATCTGGGTCCATCAGATACCTCTCTAGGGTGTATGCGGGGTCCCCCCTATCATTGTACCACCATTCATTCAAAACGACAAGGTGGGAAGCCTGATAGTATGACAGCATATCTGCTGTCGCCAAGCCCCCACCATGCTTTTAAGTTTTTACCAACATACTGTTTGAAATGGATGAAACAGGCTTCATGAGTCCAACGAAAGGATCTGGTGTGCTATTTAGCACCTGTATGGAAAAAAGGATATTCAGATACTTATAGTACTTACATCCATGTCGTGTAGATACTGACTGCGCTTTTTTACCCCATGTTTACTCATGATTTCAGCAAGGAAATTCCTCCCGAACGATCCCTTCGTGGCTCCGGTGATAATGCCAGAAGAGTCGGAAGGTTGGGTTTTTATATTCCTCCCAGTGGTTGGGTTGATTGCGCGATTGGTTAATTGATGTTTGATTATGCTTATATAAGGATATTCGCCGGTTCTGCTCGCGACTCCTTGAGTTAGTGTATTCGGTTGGCGCATGCGCACATGTGTGTGTTAGTTTTAGTATTTCGTATGTATGCGTGTTCAAAGCGGTTGCGTTCTTTTCATGATTGACGTTTTGGAAGGGTAGTGTTACCGGAGAACACATGCTTTACCCAGTTTTGTTAATGTGGTTTGTCTACGTTGTCTGGAGGCGTAAACAAAAAGGTGATTCGTCTAGGTTAACTGACCCCAGGGAATACTGTCATTACGGCCAGCGGTACTGGTCCCAAGTCTGAAAACCCATCTTTGTTCCTTCTCAAAGAGTCCTTGCTCAGATGGCAGTTGTTCCACTACTGTCCACTTAATGTCGTTGACACAGTGTTGATTTTCCAAAGAATGTGTGGCCATTTTCGTTGTGGTCTTTTTACACCGAACATTGCTCTTGTGCTCCCCAATTCGTATTTTTACTAGTTTTTTGGTCATGCCAATGTACTCCAAATTACAAGGGCAAGTAATCATATAGATTACATTCCTGCTGTTGCAGTTCGTTCGTTTCCGTTGTTCCCATTTGGTACCGTTTGCAAAGGTCAAATGTTTACTCTTCTGAGTAAGGTGGCAACTTGCACAGTTACCACATGGGTAATGACCTCCTACCCCATGTGTAGGGGGTTGTGTTTGTTGTTGTTTCGGGCGTGTATGCACCAGCATGTCCTTGAGATTTTTGCCTCGTTTGTGGGCAAATAGTGGTTTTTCAATGTCCACTTGTTAGGATACGCCAATGTTTATTTAGGAGTTTCGACACTTCATTGGTTTGCTGCTACAGCTGGTTAATGCATATGTCCCAGGGCGTGCACGGTAGTCTCATTTTGAAAAAAGAGTGCCCTTGGAGCTGCCCTGCACATCTCAGAGCTATGTCATTGGTCTCATGGTCAGTCACAAGGCCCAAGCCCCAAGATACAAGCAGGATTATTATGTGTGCTGGGACAAAAATTTCAGGATGACAGGTAACTTGTTGCCGAGGTTACTTGGGGATGTGGTTGCACATCTGTACTACCATGCAGGAGACATTTCCATCCCAACAGTATTTATACTGCACAAACAGTGGAACACCCTAGACAGCCAAAGGCAAGCCATACATTTTTTTTTTGTTGGGGTTCAAATCTGCTTTATTGTAGAAGATGAATCGTAATACACAGCTTTTTGTGCCCACAACCCGGAGGCCGGCAGCAGAGCGACATGAACAGTACACAGCCTTGTGACCGGCATCCCGGGGGCCCGGCGGCACTGCATATATGTGGGTAAAGATAGTAACACAACCGGTGTTGCAGGGCAATTGAGGATGAGCAGCAGTAGAACAGTGTTTTCCGAAAAATGTATTTTTTTCTTTTTCCAATGCTCATAACAGTTAACGAAACATCCCAACGAAGCAGTAACTAAGAGGCAATTCATGTCTGCGCAATAGGATAAGTGGTAATCCGGTGTGGCAATCCAGGCAAGCAGAGGTGTGCATAACACTGTGGTCGCAGCACAGCCGTCCTAACATTAGAACCATCAATAGCTGGAAGTAGTGATGTGTACAGAGCGCTGAGGTGTCGTCTAACAGAGGGTGTAGTAGCATATGGCGGGTATGGCATAGGGTATACATGTACAAAAAAGGAGGAGTGATAGGCTATCTAAGGGGGAAAATCTACAATGTCAAGTATCACGTGGGGGCCGAGGGGGTGGGTAAGAACACCACAGCTAGGGGACAGGGGGTCCCTGCAAGAATCGCACCTAAAGGAAGTGTGTGTACTTAAGTAGTGTCTGTGGTGAGGTCCAGAATACGAGCCAGGGCACTAATTCGTGACAAGTTGGTCTTCCGTTTGATCGCCGTCGTCCGATCGTGCGAGCAGATAGCGCACCAGCGGATCCCAGATGTCGCTGGGACGACTCGAGAGGGGCAATAGTTCAGCAAATGTATGTTGATCTTGGCAGTAAGTCAAGTCCGCTAGCCAGTCCTTAAATTTGGGCGCTCTGCCTCTGCCCCATCGGCACGCGACACGCCTTTTGGCCAAGAGCAGCGCGGTATCAATGAATTTCCTGCAATCTCTAGGAAGCTGCAGCGTGTACCCAAGAAGGGTCACCAATGGATCCATGGGGACTGTCTCCCCCGCCATCTCCGCAAGAGCATCCGTCACCTGCCGCCAGTAGCATGCCACCTGGGGACATTCCCATGCCAAATGAAGAAAGTTGGCATGGTCGGTGCGACAGTGCTCGCAGCGGTCATCCTCCGCCAGCCCAAATCTTTGTTTCCGCACCGGTGTGTAGTACACCCGCTGTAGGAATTTATAGTGGATGATTTTCAATCTGCTACTAGCAGAGATGCGGGAGGTGAGCGCACAGCAATGGTGCCATTGCTCGTCTGATATGTCAGTGGCAAGCTCAGCAGACCAGCGTAGCCGAGCACTGGATTCCGGCATCGGAGCAGCCCCTCTAAGCTGGCGGTAAAGGCCGGAGACCAAATGTGCCCCGTCCTGCGAGCACAATAGGAAATGTAGCGGAGGCAGGACCTCGGGCTCATCGGGAAACTGGGGTAGGATGTCTCCCATCCCTGCGCGCAGACGTATATAATAAAAGAGCTCGAGGGGAGTGCGGTCATGCGTCGCAAAGAAGAGGTCCGCCGATTTAAAGTGACCGTCGGAGAACAAATCACCCCAGCAGGTGATATGAATTTTAGCACAGAGGTTACGGAAACCTGGTTCCCACAAAAGGGTGAGATTAGGGTGATAAGTAAGCGGCAACCTGGGCGAGTAAAGCAGTTGACAAGACAAGCTCTTGGTTATACGGCGCCACGCATCCAAAGTACAGGAAACCGAAGTGTTCGGCGTGGTTATGGATGATTCAGGGCAGTGCAGCAACCCATTGAGCGGGAGTGGATGTACTATCCAGTCCTCTACCGCTATGTGTGGCATGAAAGGGGTAGGAGCCATCCAGTGGTAGGCGAAATGCGCCTGCGCACACTGGTAGTATGCTTCAAAATCAGGGCCATCAAAACCCCCCCTGTCGTAGGGAAGGGTTAGCGTGGACCACTTGAGCCGGAGGCTCTTGCCTCCCCAGAAGAGCCTGCGCAACTCCATCCGTAGGGTCTTGAAAAAGAAAACACCAGGGAAATAAGGTATATTGAGGAAAAGATAGAGGAAGCGGGGGAGTATCACCATTTTTATGAGCGATGCCCTTCCGGCCATGGAAAGTGGCAGAGTGATCCATCGGTCTACAGATGCGGACAATTTGGTTATTGCCACTCCGTAATTGGACCGCAATGTCTCATCCTTGTCACGAGAGATGCGGATCCCCAGGTAGCCCCTAGGTAGCGGAGATCAGACCGACACCACTCCAGTGGGTAATCAAGAGGAAAATCAGTCACCGCATCTGTTGAGGGGAAAAATTGTGACTTGGACCAGTTGATGTGGACTCCTGACACCCCGCCAAACATAACAAATTCTCTGAGTAGGGGATTGAGATGCGTCTCGGGGTGCTTAACATACAGCGTGATGTTATCCGCATAAAGGGACACATCAATTTGACGCTATAGGCACTGCACTGCCCCATCTTGGTGCAGTTGACACAAGCGACAGGCAAGAGGCTCAACCGCTATGGCAAACAGGGGAGAGAGTGGGCATCACTGCCGTGTGCCTCTGGTGAGTGCGATAGGCTGCGACAGGCGACCGTTAATCAGTACTCTTGCCGTGGGACAAGTGTAGAGTAGGCGGACCCAAGACATAAACAATTTGGGGAACCCCATACTGGCTAGAACCGAGAAAAGGTAAGGCCACTCGACCGAATCAAAAGCCTTAGTGGCATCGAGGAATATGGCTGCTACAGGTGTGTCAGGGTGAACTGTGCGGAGCAAAGAGAAAAGGGTGCGAAGGTTGTGGGAAGTAGACCTGTCCGCCACAAAGCCAGATTGATCAGGCAGCACAAGTCTGGTCATAAGTAGCTACAGCCGGGTGGCCAATACTTTTGCAAGTATTTTAACATCACAGTTTAAGAGGGAGAGTGGACAATAAGAATTGCAGGATGTGGGGTCTTTATCTGACTTCAGGAGTGAGGTGATCACCACCTCGCGCATAGAACAGGGAAGCACCCCGTCGGAAAGGGATTCCGTAAACACCTCACGGAGCACAGGGGCCATTATGTCAATGTAGGCTTTGTAAAACTCGGCAGGTATGCTATCGAGTCCCGGGGCCTTGCCATTCCTGAGGGACATGATGGCCTCGCGGACCTCATCTAGTTCGAAAGGCGCCGCAAGGAATACCCTGTCTCCATCGCTGAGCCAGCACAGCGCCACGTCGTTGAGGTATTCAGCATAGGATGCGCCCGGCCCCGTGGTGGAGGTGTAAAGCGAGTGGTAGTGCGCTGTGAATGTGTGTAGTATCTCATCCGAGTCCCTGACAGTAGAGCCGGAAGTGTCGGTGAGTTCCAGTATGATATTATGCACTCGTGGAGATTGTGTGAGTGTGGCGAGCACTTTCCCGGGCCTATCACCCTCGCAGTATTTACGAGCTAGCCAATGTTTACCACGGAATTTTGCTTCCCTGGCGGCCTCCTCTTCATACCTCGATAGCGTCTCTCTGAAGGCAGCATGCAGTTCGGGGTTAGTATCAGGCACCATGCGGAGATCCAGAACCCACAGCTCCTTCTCCAGCGCGCTGATCGAGTGTAAGATATCGCGTAGCACCCCATGGCTCTTGGAGATGCAGTATCCCCTAATAATGACCTTAAACGCCTCCCATATGTGTTAGACCGAGTCCACTGATCCCTTATTTCTAGGAAAGAAGTCTGCTATCTCCTCTCCCAGTTCAGTGCGAAACAGGCTGTCAAGAAGGATGTCAGGGCGGAGTCTCCACTGCGGTCGCGGGCTATCCCACCCAGGTGTACGGAAGTGTAGCAATACAGGACTGTGATCAGAGTATGCTCTCAGCAGGTGATCCACCCCCACCAGTTCCGCAGCTATACCCCTGGTGACCAAGAAATAATCTAAGCGTGTCCATGTTCCGGTGTGCGAAGTGAAGTGTGTTCCCTCCCTCCCATGAAGGTGCAAGTGTCTCCAGGCATCCAATAGTCCACCCTCCTCGATAACTCCCGCCAATGCCTCTCGTGCCCTAGGCTTATAGGAACACACTCCATCCGCCCTATCTAACTGAGGTACCAGCGCCAGGTTGAAATCTCCACCCCAAACTACGTGTTGTGACCCAACAGACATAATCTTACCCCATAGAGTAGTAAAAAATGCAGGTGTATCGACATTAGGTGCGTATGTGGCCACAAATATGTACGTGTCGCGGCCTATCCTGCCCCACAACAATGCATAACGGCCCCCTCTGTCGACCAGCTCTCCAAATCTCTGAAATGGCACATTACGGGTGATGAGAATGACAACCCCTCTCGCATAAGTTGAATATGAGGAGAAAGTGCGGCTCCCAGCCCACCTGCTCGCGAAAGCGGTACCACCCTGTGTTGACAGATGTGTTTCCTGCAACAAGGCAACTTGTACATGATGTCTATCAAGATAGGCAATGACATTACGGCATTTTTTGGCATTGTTCAACCCTCGAACATTCCAGGACAAGCAGGTCAATTGTGTGTTTGCAGTCAAAGCAGCCATGGATAGAGCAACAAGAAGCACAGCAGTGCCAGAGAAGGCAGCGAGATAGGGCCACCTCCGCCCCACCAGCACCGGTGCACACACCAGAATAGTGTATACGCACAAAGTCTAGTCGATGAATGCCTCTTGGAACCCCCCACCCACCCCAGCATCCCTATCATGCCACTTCCCGGTCCTTAGCTCCAGTACTGTACCGCCCTTGGTGGAGACTAGGGCCAGGAGAGTGGTCCTTGGTTTACATTACCACAGGGGTGTAGAGTCCGTGCAGGTCCATCCTTCACAATTCCCCCAATGTCTGTGCTCCGATCTGTAGGGAGAGTACAAACCAGTGTAGATAAGGCGTATTTTGCAGCATATGTGGGCAGTTAGTCGTCGTGTAGCGCCGGAGACAGGTCTGCATCTTCCCGTTCTTCTGCGGCCTCTCGGTCCTCCCTGCGTGCCCTCCGGAGCGATTTCAGGAAGTCCTCCACTTTCTGCGGGTTGGTGAAAAACCTTTGCTTACCCTGACGTGTAACTCGAAGCTTCGCAGGGTACAGGAGCGCATAGTCTATCTGGGCCTCCCGCAACTTTTTCTTTACTGGGAGAAATTTGCGCCGCTCCTCCTGAACCATTGGCGTGAAGTCCGGGTAGATGGAGAAAGTGATACCATTGTACTGCAGCGATCTTTGAGACCGGGCAGCCCTAAGGGCAGTGTCTCGGTCCCGGTAGTTCAATAGACGAGCAATGATGGGCCGTGGCGGAAGTCCAGGTTTGGGCACAGGCGCCAGGGAACGGTGGGCCCTTTCCACGATAAATTGAGGTGAGAAGGCATCCTCCCCAATCGAGCCCTTAAGCAGTTTCTCAATGTATAATTCCATCCTACCCGTGTCTGTGGATTCTGGCACATTGGTGACTCGTATGTTGTTCCGGCTGCTGCGGGCTTCCAAGTCCTCATTTTTAGCCGCTATGACCCTGAGTAGGTTATCCATCCTGGTCAGTTGCGTCGTATGAGTCGAGGCGACATCCGAGTTGTCAGATATACGTTGCTCCGCAGACGTGATCCGCTCTTCGTGACGGTCAACCTTGTGCACCAGCTCGTCCAGCCGAGCAGTGACTCCAACAACCTTCTCGACAATGGTGGCGAAACCTTGTCTCATCTCCTGAATCAGGTTGGTCAGGTCAATGTCTTTAGCAAGAGGTATGGCAGCCTGTGGGGACGGCGCGCTGGGCCCAGGATCCACCTGCGTCGATTTCACGCCCTTTTTTGCGCTATCAAAACTGAGCTTTGTTTGGCGGTTCTCAGGCCGCACCATGGTGGCGATTGGATTTAGCTCCCTGACGCCGTGGAGCGTATTAGTACCGCAGACTGTCACAGAGGGATGCAATAGTACTATCCTCCCAGGAAAGGCACAACAATCGCCGGTCAGGGTAAAGCACCAGCAGGTCAACAGGGGCCCAACCAAGGGAGATGCAGATTTCTAGCAGGTCCGCGCATCCTTCAAGCGCTATGATGGCGAGGGGGCGACAATGTCCAGACAGAAACGGCCCCAGTGCCTCCCTACTCGGCGCCGGCAGGCCACAGGTGCGGCCACGTTATGCCGCGGCAATATAGAAGGTCCAGTCGAGGAGACTCAAGGGGTGGCTGAGCTCTACTGGGCTAGGGCGTCGCGGGGGATTGCGCCCCACTGAGGCGCAGTCCAGGGCCCCTTTGCACAGCACAGTCACAAGGGGAAGGATCAGGCTAGAGCAGTCTGAGGGGAGGCAAGGCCACACCGTCCGTGATCCCTGGAAGTGCAGCGGTAAGCAGGGGCGCCCTCGACTCCAAGGGCAATTCAGGAGCGTAGTGACAGCAAGAGTAGCATGCAGCGGCGCCGTCAGCCACGGGGGCCCAGGCTCGACCCCCGATCTCACTCCGGGCAGCTCACAGGTCCGCGCTGTCCAGTCGAGAGCGCCATCTGGGTGGGGGCTGTTCTGAACGTTCGGGGGGGTCGTCCCGACCCGCGGTGTCCACTGATGTGCAGCAATCAGCTCCCCCGTAGTACCAGCGGCGTGAGCCAGCAGCAGCAGGGGGGGGCCTTCGCAGGAGAGAGAGCGGCAGTCACTTACCTCCGTTCCAGGCCCCCGCGCGTTGTTCTCCAGGGATTCCGACGGCCGCGCTGTTCTGCGGCCTAAGCCCTCGTGGTCATCCCCGGAGTCCCGTAGACAGCCGCAGCCGGCCGCTCACGCTCGCCAGCTCCAGAGCGATCGCCGGGCAGTTTTCAACAGCTCGTAACTCCGGACTCGAGCCTCGTAGCGCCACCGGACTTGGACCGAGTGTAGGCAGTGATGTCCTGCGACAGATCAGGGAAGATTGAATCGATTTAGCACCCCGTGGCAGAGGATGTGTGAAGGATAATCTACCAAGGAGCGGGAGCTACGCACCTAGGCAGCCATTCCGCTTGTGCGCCCTCTAGCGCCCCCAAAGGCAAGCCATACATTTAATGAATGTACATAGGTTTGAGGACAGCAGACACAATATTGAGGGGAAGGGGACATAATATTGAATTCAGTGGGAGACGCTATTGAATTAAGCGACTGGAAAGGTGCTTACTCCTGCACTCACATGTAATGCTCTGTAAGAAGCTCGTCTTCGGCGCTCATTCGCTTAGGCCTCAGGTTTCCACAACTCAGTTGTCTCTATAGAGTCTCAGAAAAACGATATTCTGTTTGGTGAACGTCTTTAAACCCGGCTGTTTGCTTCACCAGTCTTTTCCTTTTTATTATTCTAATTTATTCTGAGTGATAAGTGTAGTTAGAAATCCTTGCCTACATTTGTAAAAATAAACACTATTTTGCCTTGGGCTAGTAAGGTCTGCTGAACCTGTTTCACTGGCTGCACACTTACAATGGTGAAGAAGTTTCCCTACAAATCGGGAATTCCTATGTAACTCAATTATATTTCCTATTTTTGAACACAAGCCAGGCCGCACCTTTACCCGAAAATGCAGACCACACACACACTTTATAGCTTTTCCTAGATTGTCACCTGGAGTGTGGCGAAAATGCTCATGAGGACCCACTTGTGCTTTCCTCTCCTCCTCCCTGTGCCTCACCACTTCAAGGCAGGGTAGGGTGCCTGGCACAGAAGTGCTGCAGGTGTGGCCTGTGAACAGGCAGCATAAGGCGGCTTTGCCAGGTCCAGGGGTGCCAGCAGGTTGGGTCTTACGTCTCCAGACATACTCTGCTTCTGCCCTTACCTTGGGCATTAGCACAGGTGTGGTAGGGCTGTGGAGGGGAGTGGGAATAGGGAGGGGGAAAGGATGGGGTTTCTTTATCTTAAAACCCTTTCTCCATTAGTGGCTTTGATGACTCGGGTACTGTTTTTCTGTCCCTTTAGTTTATTCTGCGCCGAAGGCGGCTCGTATTGTTTCGGTATCAGAGTTCTTATCAGGCCCCATTGTTTTAGAAGGGTGTGAACATTTGTCCATTAGCATTTTGAAGGGAACATCTGCACTTGAAATGCAGTCTCAGCCCCCTCCTTTACTAGGTCCATTAACCTTTGTTTGCCTCCAAAAAAAGGTCTAAATTCACAAAATTAAGCTTTGTTTTGTTTTTCAAAACAGTTTACTGCTTGTTCCTCATGCAATACCGAACGATGGAAGGAAGCCCCATGTCATGTTTGACATTTTCACTCAGTTATAGATGTTTGATGTTCCGCCAACCAGGTTTTGCATTGTAGGGCTTGCAGTTGTGCTATTCCCGTTAGAAGTATGAGCTTAAAAATCTCAGCATGTAAATAGTTGTAGTGTTAGTTAAAAAATAAAACTAGGATTAGCAGAATTTATCACTTGCTGTATGGAGCCGTTGGAGAGTCATGAGGCATATTTGTGGGAGCCCATTCTTTCTTTCTCTTCATGCCTAAAGCAAACACTGATAATGCCAGCTACATTGGCATTTATCTAGGAAAAACAATGTTACCAAGCGTCATTAACACTCACTGTGAGGCCTGGCTCAGGAGGTCCTAGAGCAGTCAGTGATAACTTGGTTCTAATTTTGACAACTGGAGTTGTTTACAAGTGGTGTCCTGGAGCCATGACACTATTGGACGCCACATTGATCTGCCAAGTCCTCTCCGGCATCAGTTAAGTCTCAGTGGTAGAGAAGCCGACAGTTCATTCAAAGAAGTTGTGTGTGGGTCAGACCCTCCGAACACAGCAAAACACAAGAATATCACACAGTAGGTCTACTACTCCATTCAGTGTTTTACTTTATACAAAGCATAACACTTTGATTCCCATATGGCAAGTACTACTGAAAAATAAGGCTTCACAAAGAAATGTAACACTCCGTAGCTCCTTCCTAACCAGAGGTTGAACCCCAAACATGATGTCACCTATGTGTTAAACATTATAATTCCCTCAACCCTGGATCTGCGAAGTGTTGTTCAATGGACAGGGTTCAACATACTTGGGGCTAAGATCTAAGAACTCTGAATTTTCTCAAGAGTCAATAGATGATCTAAGCCTTTCACTGGCTTTGTTGGCTGCCACCAACACAGGCTGCTACACTTCTAGGGCATCCACCTGAGTGACACTGTCTCCAGTCCTGACATTTTCATCTAGAAATCATTGCTTTTAGGTGAGTTGCTACCATGTAGGCAAAAACACTTCTGGTCCCAGGGAACACATACAGATGCTATAAGCTTTTTCACCTGCATTGCAGCTGGGCGACTTTGTGTTCTTGCGCCCTGCAGACCTGGTGACAACTCCCAAAGACTCTCACAGGCAGGTGGCATGTCTGCCATTCAGGTCCCTTCTGTGAGGTGTGGCCCAGCATCCTCTTTCATAAACTGAATGTTATTGGTTTTTAAAGCAGAAAAGACATATAATGTGCCCCCTGGCACATTACAGTAACATAAGCGTGTATTACATACATCTCCATAGCCTCCCGCACAGATCCATCATGATAGTCCACAGTATTCCAACCATTTACATGTTTCTGCGGACAACCCCTGGCTCATACATGGCATTGTCCTGCGTCACACACCGGTCCATCACCTGTTTCCACGGCATCCTCTTTCGCAATAGTCGCGACTATTCTGTATCACGTGCCCCTGAATTATTTTCCTAGTCTTGGTCCTAGTCTGACAGGGGTAGCAGAAGGCAGATCAGTCCTCCTCAACAGTACTGGTACACAGCTCTGTCCTGGTGAGGAGTAATTGTATGTCAAAGTGCTGGTCAAACTGACCACTATGTATTATCAGAGATCACCCCTCTCCTTTGTGAGTTGGTGTGCAATGTCTAGCTAATGTGTGTCTACAGCAATTGTTGCAAACCATTGATCTGTCACTTGCAATCCCCCATTCATACATTGGCAGATACTCCAAGGAGTTACAGAAGGGCTCTGGCCTCATAAATACTAATTAGGCAGTCTCCATGCGAAATGGGATTTTACGATGTGAAACTACAGTAATGCAATTCCAAAATTAAGGCGCAGCCGCAGACCAGTCGATGTGCAAAACACAAGTGTTTTGTGGCCCTTCCTTTGTACTTTGCGCTCCCAGTTATAAGAAGGAAACAATGAAGTTGTGGGTAATTTTGGAGGATGCTGGTCCTTTTGTTGAATATTCAGCCCCCCATGTATTGAATAGTGTTACCTATGCATTTGTAAATGTAATATGTTATTTTCAGCAGCCCATTCTACAAGTAACTATATTAAAGCCAGGCACACCTGTCCCCCAGCTATGAAAAGGTTTCAAATGTGCACACACTGCTCCATGCAATACAAGCATTGATGCTATACTTTACAAGGAGGTTTTTTGTGAGGCGCAGATGTTCGAATGGTCACGTAATGTAAGAAACACGTTGTTTACAAACTCAACAAGTTCGAGGTGTGTAATTCATGGTCATTTAGGGATCGACAGAGGTAGCAGATGACATCACCGGCTGTCACCTTGGTAACCCCTAGCTATGCCCTTGCTACCCCTGGTCACATAGGTCATGAACAATGCAGCAAGACAGAAAGTAAACATCTCTTTAAGCCTGTTTACTTTCTGTGGATTGCCTTGTTTACCTTCCTTTAGCCTCTCTGAAGCGAATGAATGTTGCTTTGGTGACACTGGATCAGCTCCATAAGCCATTCGTTCATAATCCTTTAGAAACATTTTCTTCATTCACTGACAGACCAAAAACTTTGTCTTGTGTAATATCGCTGATGCCAAAATGTCTCTGACACTTTTGCTGAATTACTGCTCGAGCACTACTGCAGAATGTATTCTTTTGTACCTAAATGTGTTTAAATGCAATCTGAATGCAGTTATGCCTCTAAATGGGATTTTTGTGGATATATGATGTTACCACGCGTACTTTTAGCACGCATACCATTACCACGCATTTTTTACAACGCAGGTCATTTTACAACAGAAACCTTTTCAACGCAATACACTACAACGCAGATACTATTACAACGCATACCATTACAACGTAAGTATAGGTAAGTATATAATATTAATATATAATGTAAATGTAAATAATTATTTTTGTATTATTTAATTTAATTATTTATTTAATTATTAAATAATTTTATTAATAAAATGAATTTTAATTTTATTATTTGTAAATATATGTTAAAAATACCCCTGTACCCCAAAACCCAATCCCAACCCTAAAACCTAAAAATACCCCTGTACCCCAAAACCCAATCCCAACCCTAAAACCTAAAAATACCCCTGTACCCCAAAACCCAAACCCAGCCCTAAAACCTAAAAATACCCCTGTACCCCATACCCAAATACCACTAATAAATGTTTTTAAAAAAAGATAAACTTACCTATAATTATACTTACGTTGTAATGGTATGCGTTGTAATAGTATGTGCGTTGTAGTGTAATGCGTTGTAAAGGTAATCGTTGTAAAATGACCTGCGTTGTAAAAGTATGCGTGGTAATGGTATGCGTGGTAAAAAATCAGTGGTAACAGTTACATACCATTTTGGCCACTTAAGACGTAGGGCTCTAAACAGGTGTGTTGAGTGACATATCACAGGGGCAGGAGAGCAGTCCCTGTGAGCAGATGGCATGTGGGTCAGAGAGATCGGCGCAGTGGTTATCAGTGTTTGGTATCATCTAATGAATGTAGTACAGCTTCACTTTCTTGTATAGTAGTCCGTTTCGGGGAGCGGGTAAGAGATTTGTGCTGTGATCAGCACTTGTGGCTGTATAAGGTGAGTAGACTCACTTCTCATGGGGATCATGCCTTTAATTGGTCAAGTCATACTGAAGAGTCAGTGTGTGTGTGCAGTTCTTTTAGTCTAGGTGGACTGAACAGGGAGGGTCGTTGAGAACGGAAATCTGTTTTCAGGGGAGTTGGATACCAGGAGAGCTGTATGCGTGGCCCATGACAGTATTTAACAGTAGCTTTATTCAAGATTATGAGCCCCACTACATTTCTTTCTGTCTGATTTCATTCCGGAGGGCTTTGTGGGTAGCAATTGAGCAGTGGGGGCATGTAAGAGGTGTATTGTAGGCAGTAGAGATGGAAGGCATGGTATCATTATTAACATCTCCAGCCACATCAAAATATTTGAGGGCATTCATGGTATGAATCAATGTGGTGAACATATGAGGATTGATTTCCATGGGCTGGATCACAATGTTCCGTTTTAATATGTGTAGATCACAATTTGACACAGTTTTTGTGCTCTTGGTGACTATGAAGGAAAAGCATAGCGTACCAGTCGAGGATGTTATGCCCTTTATGAAAAAAAAGTAGGTCAGTTTTAATGGAGCTCAGTTTGAGATTATAGTATTTGAGACAGATTCAAGTTTTTAGGTTGAAATCTAGTCAGTGTTTTTGGTAGTTGAAAGGAGTTGCTACTTGCATCTAGGAGTCTTCTCTGGTATGAGGGTCTTTTTTGTTTTAGGCTTGGTTGTCATAATAAGGTCACTGTTGGAAGTGGGGGTCCTTATCCCTCAACGCCGACAGCAAATGCTGGGGGCTGGTGTCCCCGACTCCTCGTTTCAACATTAGGCTTAGTAAGGACAGCGTTAGAGATAGCCCTGCTCACCCCCTTAGTAGCTTGGCATGAGCAGCCAGGCTTATCTCCAAGGCACGAGTGTACAATAAGTGCAACCACACTCACAGCAACCCAATGACATCACCACAAATAGACTCCACACAAGTTTTTATAAAGAGTATAATCTTTATATAAGAAGTTATAGGATATGACCACACAATACAAAACCAACATATAAGAATGTTTAGTATTCCTTCCGGTGGGTTGGTAGGTTCTATTCCCAACACCGCTTCTAACCAACAGTTAAGCTCACTTCTAACCGTTTCCAAAATGTTTGGCAAGTCGTATTGCTAGAATATCACACTTTGCAAAAGGAAAGAAATACTGCAATGCGTAACGATATTCTCTTGTACTGTGCAACAGAGAAACAATGCCATACGTAGCGCCACAGTCATGTACTATGCAATAGAAGGAATAATGCAAAGCGTATCACTACCAGCATGCCCTTTACCAGGAAGAAACAAAGCAATGCATCACGCTACAATCATGTACTGTGCAATCAAGAAATAATCAAATACGCCATGTTACAATCAGGTACTGTGCAATGAAGAAATAATGCAATGCACCACGTTACAATCATGTACTCTGCAAAGGAAAAATAATGCAGTGTGTAGCGCCCCAAGCATGTAGTTCGTCAGGCACAAATGAGGTCAGGCGACATACAACAGTTCGTTAGCAGCAATAATGCAAACTGTAATACAACAGTTTAGGTGCTCCGTTAACTGTGCCCCCAATATAGATCAATGATGACACAAAAGTACCGCTTCTCACTCGGGCCCCAGTACTGCCCCTCCTTGGGCCTGCATGGGCCTAGATCCGAGCCGAAGCAACAGGCTCGCGCAGCTGACAGAAGCGAGAGGCTGAATGTCCCTCTGGGCCCGCACCCACCCCAGGTGGTGATCCACATTACCGGGGGGAGAGACCCCACTCTCCTCTCCCCCTTCAGTGACTTGGGCCTTGATCCAGAACTCTGTCAATGGGTACGGCGAGCTCGGGCCGGCGGATCAGCTCCTCCGGGGCTGCCGGTCTGGTCCGGGCCATTGCGGTCTTACTTCGAGGGCCCAATGACCTGGCCCTCCTTTCGGCGCACTCAGTGAACACCGAGACCCACCCTCAGCACTGCTGTGGAGATTTACTTCGAATTCAGTGGAAACACTACCCATGCACTCCTTACTAGCACCTCTGGTTGTACCTCGACACGCACTCTGCACGTCCGAGACTGGCCTCTTCTCTGGTGCTCATGATGACCCGGCGCTCTTCACCAAAGCCTCTGCTCGCACCTCGACAATCACCCTGCGCGTCCGAGTCTCACCTCTTCTCCCGGTGCACACAATGACCAGGCGCTCCTCACCAATGCCCTGGCTGCACCAAGACATGCACCCTGCAAGTCCGGGACTCACTTCTTCACTCGGTGCACACCACGACCAAGCACTCTTCACCAACGTCTTGGCTGCACCACAACACGCATCCTGCACGTCCGAGTCTTGCCTCTTCTCCCGGTGCACATGATGACCAGGCGCTCTTCACCAATGCTCAGGCTGCACCAAGACACACACTCTGCGCGTCCGAGACTCACTTTTTCATTCGCTGCACACAACGACCAGGCGCTCCTCACCAATGCCCTGGCCTGCACCATGACACGCACCCTGTGCGCCCGAGTCTCACCTTGTCTCTCCATGCACACAACGACCAGGTGCTCCTCACCAATGCCCTGGCCTGTACCACGACACACACCCTGTACGTCCGAGACTCAACTTACTCCTGCGTGCCCATGATCACAGGGCACAACCTCTGAGGGTCTCAAGCTGCAAAAGCACGTGCACGCAGCGTTACTTGAGACTTTTCCAGAAACTTTATGTTCCAGTGTTTCCAAACAGGGAGCCAGCTCCCCTCGGGCCCTTGGGGTAACGACACAGCACAAAGCACAGTCTTCTTCAAGCAGGTGGACCCAGCATCTCCAAGCACAGTCCCAACAGCCTCTCCCTGGGTTAGAACAGCAAACTGCAGACCAGCCCCAGATCACGAAGCAAGGATTGGTCTTTCCACAGCAGTTTCTTCAGTTGCTCCTTCTTTAGTAGAGGTTTCTCTTGACCACAGTATGGGTCCAGGCCTTTTCAGTCTCAATCCACTTCTGTTTCATTGCGATGTTCAGGGGTTTCAGCTCTCATAGTTATACCCCTTAATGTCTTTGAGGTTCGGTTGTGCTCAGGGGCCCTGACCCCTCCCTAAATCAGTTCTGGTGTCTCCCTTTCAGTGTCACTTTTTTCCCTTTGATACTGGGGGTCAGAATCCTTAATCACTCAGCAGGAGATGGGTCAATTGGTTTATAGCATCAGCCCAGGCCTTTTCACCTCCCTGGGCTTCTCCTCCCCTTACTACTCTTCAGATGCAGGGCAGCCTGGTGCCATCTCAACCCCTCCCTGGGTCAAGACCTCTCCCAGCTCCTCTCACCTCTCAGATCCAGTCAGACAATCCACATTTCAGCAGAGACACACAGAAATGCCTAAAGCACAACACTCAGCCACTTTCTAAAAGAGTGGTTTCTGAACACACAGTGACAAAACCACTTTCATAGAAAGATGTGTTATGACACTGAGTTCATACACACTAAACTTCACCTCTCCATTTTAAACTTACAGGAAACTAGGCTAACAAACACAACACACAGCCTTCCCCATTATGTGTTATGGGCAGGATGGCCTTTCAGAAGTGAAAAAAGGAAATGGAATGTTTTTCACTCTCAGGACATAACACACACCTTAGTATAGGTCCTGCCATATACCTACACTGCACCCTGCCCAGGGATTACCCGGGACCTACCACAGGGGTGCCCAATATGTATGCAAAAGGGAGAGTCAGGCCTGACAAGTGGTTGCACTTGTCAGGACAACATGCTAACTTAGAAAACTGCGCGCAGGCCTACACTGCAGGCCTGAATGCCCTTCTCCGCGCGCCTTTGCATTATTAGCCCCGGCACACTCATTTACCCGGACCTGAGCAGTCAGGAGCACCATAGAGTAGCCAGATTATACGGCGGAACCCATCACCCAGCCCAAACTGCTGGATGACTCTTCCACAAAATCCCAGGAAACTGTATCAAAAGCCTTGGTGAAGTCAATTAGCAAAAGGGCCAGGGTGCCATCGAGGTCCTGTGCCTGTGATAGTGCTGCATGGACCCTCCTAATGCAAGGGCGTGTGCTGCGACCCAGCATAAATCCACATTGATCTGAATGAATCAGGTGTGGTAACAGTCAACCCAGGTGTGTCTTAAGAACTTTTGCATAGATCTTAATGTCGGGATTAATGAGGGAAATCGGGCGATAAGCTGACCACTGGTATCTAGGAAGACCCTCTTTGGGGAGGACTACAATTGTAGCACAATCTAGGTAAGGTGGAAGCCACCCTTACTGTAGTGCAGCTGCATGAAGATTCAGAAGACGGGGGCATAGGATGTCTTGGAAGGACTTATAGTATTTAATGGGTTCCTGTCAGGGCCAGCCCTCTTCCCAGCTTACAATCCCAACACCACGGAGAACACCTCCTTCTGCAAGGGTTCCTGGTCCAACTTTTGGGCCAAAGCACTTGGCATGGACGGCTGCGCTATGCAATCCAGAAGAGGGTTCGCAACTTCAGCTGGTGCCGGGGCCTGTCACAAATACAACCCCAGATTAAAATCCGCAAACGTCCGAGCAATAGCAGGGAGCTCCTCCCACAGACATCCCGATGAGTCCTGAATCACCAGAACCACCCAGTCAGAGATACCACGGGCCGCTTACCAATATAATATTTGACCCGATTTGTCATCAAATGCATTTACCTTCTGCATAGACGTCATCCAACAGTGCTTGGATTCCTCAAGGGAGACAGGACGTAGTTTTGTGTGGGCTATGGCTAAGAAATGGCAGGTCTTTTCAGTGTCACATTGGTGCATGGTGGCCTTCAGGCGAAGTATTTGACCTCTAAGGTCAGTCAGCCGTGCCACACGAGGAGCCTCTGCCCGACAGACAAATCCTTTAAGGCGGCCTATCAAGGAAGACTTACTAGATGCCCAGAGCATCGCTGCCAAGGAGACTGAACCTACATTAAGATTAATGCACTGCTATAGTTCTTCTCCAACAAAAGAAGCGCACTCTGAGCTTTGCAAGAGAAAAGTACTGAACCTCCAAGTGGGGCGCTAGACGGTGGGTTGGGTTTCTCAAGACAGCAAAGCGGAGTGTGGTCAGAAATACAGCATTGGGGGAGGAGCTACGACAGCAAGCAAGATGGCCGCATAGCTTCCCGGCTCTGCCGACCTCCGTCCTTCGCTTGAAGATCCTGTCGTATATCCTGATTTCTCGCCCCATATCCGGGTGTATGAACTACTCTGCAGACTGATGGAGCAATCCCGAAAGTTTTCCGACTTGGTGGAGTGGAGTTATGTCGTGATTTGATTTGAGGCCTGACCCAGTCTGGGAGCCGGGGTCTCGAGTATTGGTCTAGCCGGGTCCTAGTTGAACAACAGCGGATAGAAGGGAGCGGCAGGGTCCGGTCCACAGAACTTCCGACATCTTCACGAACGCTTCGCTGCTGATCTGTCACCTGGAACTATACCGGAGGTGAGGAGACGAGCGACGCCCAAGGTGGTGTGGTGAGGGTCCGGGACCCGGGACCCGGGGCCTTGGCGTTCGTAGCGCCGGTGCCGCTGGGTCGGTGACTTGCTGCGCACTAACGCTTATTGCTGATCGACCCCTCACGGTTCGTTCCTGCTCTGCCTAATCTAACCCCGGGGAAGGCACCTCTCCGTGGAGATTGTTATGCCTGCTACAATGCGGAACCCGATGGAGCGGGACAGGTGTGGCCCGTCATTGCGGTCAGTGATGGCGGCTCTGGAGTCACTTCGGGCGACTATGGAGACCCAGGCTTGGAATTTGTTGTTGGTAGCGGATAGAGTTCGAGGATTTGGACCGGACCCTGACTTGCCGCCCGAGACCCGGTGGCCATCTCAGTTCCCTATAGCTACCCCAGCGGTGCAATTGGACCCGGTGCTCGAAACTATACTTGCCCCTCAAGGAGCGGAACGGTTCGAACATTTGGAGATTGGCGAGGTACCTATGATGTCGGGATCTTTGGAACTGCAATTGGTGGACTATTTCGCTGCTGTTCCCGA
This sequence comes from Lissotriton vulgaris, assembly GCF_964263255.1. NCBI lineage: Eukaryota > Metazoa > Chordata > Amphibia > Caudata > Salamandridae > Lissotriton > Lissotriton vulgaris. The sequence goes on along the minus strand of NC_141694.1, from coordinate 1,486,309,677 downwards.
TTTGGAGACTTCTGATCGTAACAGTGAACTGTATCGGACTATGTCTCGCCCCCTTCCCAACTGGTTCATCAAGATGGAGGACGGGATAGTGCCTGGCCTCGGAGTCGGGGAGGGGTATTCGGGGACCCAAATATCTACTGTGGGACTTGCTATCCTTTGTTTGTCTAGTATATCATATTTTGACGACACCTGTATGCACTTTGACAACTTTGCGGTGGGGCTCCACCTTTCGGAGGGGATCAGCCATTTTCATCGACGGGGTCAAGGCTGAGACTGTTACTTGAGATTTCATAATATGGTTTTGACGGTAACGGGGTTGCTCTATTTGGTTCACGGAGTCCAGGGCGGGATTTATGGTTTCCCCTGGTGTCTTGTTTCTTGTGGTCTGCTTGATCGGGTCAACACTGTGGGGGATTCTTCGCAAGGCGGGGGGGAGAGTCCGGGACTGCGTAAGGCAGAGCCCTCCTCCATCTTTCCCTTTTTAGGGTAGGGTTTTAGTCCCTCTTTTCTTTCCCTTTTCTTCTTTTCCCTTTATTCTTTCTATATTTCGGGCTCATTTACGGGGTGACAGGCACGCTGCTAGGGGGTAGGCCGTAGTCATCTGCAGGGGTGCAGGGTGGGGGGTTGGGGGCGGGGAATTTTGTTTTCCTTTTTGTTTCTATGGCCTTTATTTCTTCTTATCTTTCTTCGCCTTTTCTTTTGTTTCATCTTTTTTGGGTCAGCGTAGTGGGTCTATCCTTTTGCTATCTGTCGACTTTTTATCTGTGCCTATATTTTTACGGTACTTCAGTACCATTGGGCGGGCGCTTAACTGGTGCGAACAGTAATTGTATGCTTGACTGCCCTGAACTGTATGTTTTGGCGCCAATATCTCGAACGAGACAGACCTAATTGTGGACCTCCTACTGTTTAGCCCGCCCTTCGCACGCCTTTGTGATATTGTATGGCACCTGATCCTTCTATCTTATATTATAAAATGGAACCTTTACTATCCTGGAACTCATATAGTATGATATGCTGCCAGTTTTAATTGATGTTATGCTGTATTTGCCTCCCGGGAGGTCGAATCTGTTCTAATTGCTTGCTACGATGACATTGATTAGCGGCCAGCCCTGGTGGTTGTAGGCCCGTACTTGTAACTGGTTGAAGAATCAATAAAGGTTTTCCAAAAAAAAAAAAAAAAAGAAATACAGCATTGGGAGAACGCGAACAAATTGAAAGGAGAGGATATCTTCCGCCAGTAACCACAACAAATCTATGTGGGTTTCTGCAGCATGCGCCGCTGATTGATGAGAATAGACATGCTGACCAAGATGCAGAGAGTTCCATATATCACAGAGGCCCAGCGAATCAGCCCACAAGGACAGGCAGACCATCCGGGAGCGCCTGCCAGGGTACGGGGCAGTTGAGGCATCCAACACAGGATTAGGGACTGCAATAAAATCTCCTCCACCCACCGCAAAGCCCTGGGGAAGAGTCAAGATATGAATTGCAGCGATTGCATGGAGGGCTGCAACAGGGGAGGAGGAACATAACAGGACACAAAGTTATATTGCCTTGCTTCCAGATGGCCCTCAATAACGACATAACATCACTGGACGTCTGAGTTCTGCACCGTGACTGCTAGGGTTGGGGGGAGGAGAGTTATGCAGCAATATGGCGACTTCTCTGGAGCCAAGTGTAAAGCCGGAGTGGTAAATCCGGTCATAAACGAACCGACCCAGATAGGGGCAACTAGTGACTAGTAAGTGAATCTCCTGCAAGAGAATGACTGATGGCCTGTATCGCCTGATATATCGCACCACTGCAGAGCATTTAATCTGGTCCAACAGGCCGCTCATATTCCAGGAGAGTACTGTTAGTTTTGGGGCGGTTGGGGGGGGGGGGTTCATGATGCAGATCAGTGCTTTAAATGGAAAACAATAAGTGCAGGTACTCACCAAAAGGAGCAGTGGGTGGAGTTTAGGGAGGTGCTAAGGTGGGACGAGGGGCGGGGTTCGTTTTTTGACTTTGCCAATGTTGTATGCACAAAATCTGCATGCATTGTTAGAATGTCAGATGTATCTGTCCATTAGTTATCTCACTAATAACTACATATGGCACTTACTGATAAGTGTTTCTTACTACCCAAAGTAGCCTTTTTTAGTATCCTTAAAATAAGAAAAGATTGAGGATATAACAGCAAGTTTCTAAATATATGCCTTCTTGTTTGCAGGCAGGTCCTTGCTGCAGGGTCATAACTCACTAAGCTATTTTACCAGGATCTTAACTTTTGACCTGCAGGTAACACAAGGCTCTATGCAACAAAAGCATGTAATGTTTTGATTTTTTCTGCATTCCGTCCATCAATTGTGTGTCTTTTGTTCAGTTTGTACAGCACACACTATACGTGGTAGTTATTTGTCAAGATAACCATAAAGGAAATGTGACCTCATCAAATGTTATGTTGTGAAGAAAGGCGCAGCAAAATACTGTAAGGTGACCAGTAGAATCTCCATAGTTTCTTTTGTGAGTTTGTATGAGTGTGGTGTGTGTTAATTGTATGTGTGCATGTTGTGTGTGTGTGTGTCTACTGATGGAATGTGTGTGCTGTGTGTCCGTACCTTGTTTTTCGCAAGTGTTTGCGTGCTTGAGCATGAATCTTTGGTCCATGTACATCTGTGCAGTATGTACTCATCCGTGTCTGTGCATTCTGGTTTGTGTGCATGTATCTGTTACTGTGTTGTGTGCGTCACTACTGTGTTTGCCTACGGTGTGTGTCTATTTGTGGAGTATGTGTTTTATTTGTGCAACAGTGAAATCGAGCATTTCATGAACATTTGTTTTCAATTTTATTTTTGTCAAATTGAAGGGTATCCGAAGAGTGTGTTCTTCCGAGTGAGCTGTTTTCATTCCTGGGACTCCTTCTGAAACAGCAGCCAGAGTTCAGTGCCTTCCTCCAGCACCTACTTGTTTTCTCAACCACGTACACAAACACTTGGCACTTATCCGATATAAAGAAACACGATTCGTAATTTCGAAAGCCGTGCCTTGTCGTCCCTCTAAGTGAGTGTCCTCATTCTGGAAGGAGTTACTGTTACTCGTATGAGGCATTATTATACTTTACAGAAAGAACACATTTCACACCACGATAGAGTTTTAAAATGAAGAGGGAATCTGGAAATATAGATCACGTTGTAATGGTAGCCAGTGAAGCACTTGCTTAATAAGAGTTGAAGAACGGTGCCCCCTGTGGATCATACACCCAGGGCAGGCCAGTGAGGCCTGTACCCGGGAGGGGTCAGAGGCCGAGACGGGCAGGCCAGCTGGCGCCTGTCCTCAGGTGCGTTTAATGTGCCACTGTTAGATAACACTCAGTCACTCCCACAGCCATAAACCCACTTTTAAATGAAACACTGCTGGTCAGTGATATCTAACATTTTCAACAACAGAAAAATACAGAAAGCAGCAGCAGGCAAGTAGGCAATACACATGTTTGGTAGGCAATTCAGATGTGTGCCGATGGTGAAGCATTAGCAAACGTTCTTTTGTTCTGTCCACTGAATATTCAATCCTGAACAGTGCATCCCACCGCCACCCATTTGATTGTGTGGCCCCCTCTCAGCCCCACTGTAAAAGAACAATGGATAAGATAACCATTCTGCAGACCCCCCACCCCTGCTCTGATGACTTCCAAACTTCCAAAACAGCTCATGCTGGCTCCTGGTGACGAGAGCTTCTGTGATTAATTCCTGCCTGGGCTGAAGTCAGGTCCCAAGAGTACCAGTACTCTCTTTCTTCTAGGAAAAGTGCCGGTACTCAAGGGGTGAAAATGAAAAAGTGCCGGTACTCAGTACTGGTGAGTACCGACCCATTTAAAGCACTGATGCAGATGGAAAACACAAGGTAGTCCCTGCCAAAGAGCAGGGACGATCCCTGCTAAACCAGAACAATAAATGGGACAAACCAGGTTTGAAAGACCAACAGTCATACCCCCCCCCCCCAACAGCCCCCACCCTACAAATCCCGCGGATCGGTCTCATCACCGGGGTGGGGCTCCAACTCACTGCATGTGTGGGAGGCTGATGCACACTCCCAGCACCCCCGGTCGCCAATAGCCTGAGGAAGGGGGACGATCCAGCCTGTGGGCCTCAAGGTAGCACCCAGGCCCCAATGAGCTCTCCACTACCACAATGAGCCAAGAACAGGCAGACCGCCCAAGCCTTCACCAGCACCAAGGAATGCCGATGGGGCTCCCCTCTGGACACTGCAGAAGCCATTAGCAGTCCTCCCCGCTGCCGGGTTCCAAGTACTTACTGTCAGGCCCAAGCAGCAGGAAATGAACAGCCCCAGCCCTGAGGTCAAGGTCAGGTTGGCCAAACTACCTTTGATTTTACATAAGCATGAGTACTGAAGAACGTTTATGTGCAAAAATCACATGTATGTCCAAAAACATTTTGTTGCAAAAATACATTTAGATGTAGGTGGAAAACACACTTAAAAGCAAAAAAGACGCATTCCGATTTTCAAACTCTGGTGCAAATCGGATTTGGTGCAATCTAATCAGCAATGTGGTTTCACATTTAGGTACAAAATAGAGCAAAGGTGGTAGTAAGGTGTCATAGTAGGTAGGAAAGGGCAACATCAGTATGACAATTTGGTTGACAGCTCAATGAGTTGCAGATCAGCCTAAGTGAAACACCATCAAAGTGTGGAAACAATTTAGAAGAACAAATTACATTTAGAAGGAAAACACAATTAGATGCAAAATCACATTTATGGGAAGAAATCACCAACAGTACAAAATCGACAGGAGTGCAAACATATTTTTAGGAGCACAGATTAAATTTAGGAAGAACAACATATTTAGGTGCAACGTCACATTTGATACAACATCAGCTGGAGTGTGGAAACACTTGTAGGTGAAAAGGTAGAATATAAGTGCAAATCACATGGATATGCGAATTCACATTTAGGTGGAAAATCACATTTAGGCAACAAATCCCATTAATAGGAATGTGGGAACACTTTTAGGTACAAAAATCGGTATGTAACTGTTACCACAGATTTTTTTACCACGCATACCATTACCACGCATACTTTTACAACGCAGGTCATTTTACAACGATTACCTTTACAACGCATTACACTACAACGCACATACTATTACAACGCATACCATTACAACGTAAGTATAATTATAGGTAAGTTTATCTTTTTTTTTAAACATTTATTAGTGGTATTTGGGTATGGGGTACAGGGTTTTTTTTTAGGTTTTAGGGCTGGGTTTGGGTTTTGGGTTACAGGGGTATTTTTAGGTTTTAGGGCTGGTTTTGGGGTACAGGGGTATTTTTAGGTTTTAGGGCTGGGTTTGGGTTTTGGGGTACAGGGGTATTTTTAGGTTTTAGGGCTGGGTTTGGGTTTTGAGGTACAGGGGTATTTTTAGGTTTTAGGGCTGGGTTTGGGTTTTGGGGTACAGGGGTATTTTTAGGTTTTAGGGCTGGGTTTGGGTTTTGGGGTACAGGGGTATTTTTAGGTTTTAGGGCTGGGTTTGGGTTTTGGGGTACAGGGGTATTTTTAGGTTTTAGGGCTGGGTTTGGGTTTTGGGGTACAGGGGTATTTTTAGGTTTTAGGGCTGGGTTTGGGTTTTGGGGTACAGGGGTATTTTTAGGTTTTAGGGCTGGGTTTGGGTTTTGGGGTACAGGGGTATTTTTAGGTTTTAGGGCTGGGTTTGGGTTTTGGGGTACAGGGGTATTTTTAGGTTTTAGGGCTGGGTTTGGGTTTTGGGGTACAGGGGTATTTTTAGGTTTTAGGGTTGGGATTGGGTTTTGGGGTACAGGGGTATTTTTAGGTTTTACGATTGGGATTGGGTTTTGGGGTACAGGGGTATTTTTAACATATATTTACAAATAATAAAATTTAAATTAATTTTATTAATAAAATTATTTAATAATTAAATAAATAATAAATTAAATAATACAAAAATAATTATTTACATTTACATTATATATTAATATGATATACTTACCTATACTTAAATTGTAATGGTATGCGTTGTAATAGTATCTGCGTTGTAGTGTATTGCGTTGTAAAGGTTTCCGTTGTAAAATGACCTGCGTTGTAAAAAATGCGTGGTAATGGTATGCGTGCTAAAAGTACGCGTGGTAACATCATATATCCGGCCAAAATGGATGCCAACCTCAACACTTTGAAAAATCCCACTTTGAATGTGACCTCTAAAGCACCTCAGACACCCAAATAGTTTGTTATCTCAAAATCTGCAATCTCCAAAGCTGAATGTACTGAACAGAAAGGCCAATCTGCCCTAGCATCCTCAGAAGATGCTCGGTGAGTCTTTTCCCGCACATCACACCAAAGCCTGCCTTCTGAAACTGTAGGTCTGTGGTCTCATATGCAGCTTTCATATCTGCCCACAAGACAGCAACCTTGTGTTGCTCTGCCTCCTTACCACTATTTGATAGTAAACTACCAGAAGGATAACTCCTCCACTTTGACACATGAAACAAAATTAGTTTTAGTAGTGGGGGCTGCCTTTATTCATAAGGAGCACATTAAATACAAACTAATTAACTAATTAAACTTTTTTTCATTCCAATGTCCCAATGTGGGGATTATAAATATGGTACCTAAAGCACTGAGGCTAAACACCCTACAATGCCAACCTACCAGCAAAAAGTGTTTTATCAGTGGCTTCCTTGATAACTGCCTTGATTGCTTCAGCCTACCTCTGATCAACTCGTTTCTTGAGTTCAACTCCCACTGGGAAAATTAAAAACACGTCCCAACATCCTTCCTCAAATCCTTCCTGTAAGACAAAGACCTCCAGCAGGATTGCTCCATGGACCTGATGTAAAGAAAACCAACATACAATTCTCTGATCGTTATTGTTTTTAAACAGCTGACTTTAATGCACTTTCCTAAGGATAAACCAGATACTAAATTGGTAAAACCTAGGGACATCAAAACAATACATGGATAAAAAGGCTTGATTCACTGTATAAAAAAACAAACAGAGGAAAGCGACAATACCCTCCAAGCAAGCAGAGCTTGATAACAATGAGATCTCAATCGCCTTGAACACACTAGCCCTCCAAATCGAAAAGATCCATGAAAATCTGAAATTGGGACAATGGTAACATAAACAAGAAATGAAAAACTCTAAGAATCTCTGGAACGTGTTGAAGAAAATCCCTCACATCTGCATATTAGAAAAGCTTATGAGTAAAGTATAGGGCAAACAAAATCCTTCCAAAAACGGAAAAATTTGGCAACAAATAGATCAAATCTTTTAAATCATACAAAAACAATCAACTCCGTTTGTATTCAATCACTGTGTCTGAGCATAATGACTAAGACTTCCCTTTCCCTACAATATCTTGTCAATCTTGGAGCAAATAGCCGAACTCCTACCCTTTTTGGATACAGAATATTGCAATTTCATCAAGAAAAATCACTCTGTAAAATGGGGTGCCTTAACCTATATTACCTCAATTGCATTGAAAAAAACTCATAATTGGTAATCTATTACTCATTGGGCAACAGCCACCGATCTCTAGATGATGAATATAGCAGTGTTCTCTTTTTACAAAGGAAACATGTCATACCTCTTCTCCCAGAGTCTCTTAAGATGTGCCACATTCTCCCTCTTTCAAGAAACATAAGGGCAGATTTACAAGCCCCTTGCGCCACTTTTGCGTCACTTTTCCCATGTTAACAGTGACGCAAAAGTGGCGCAAGGATCTTGTAAATCTGCGTCATAATGCTGACTTGGATATTCTGGATATGTACAGGGTCCTCACAGGCCCTGTATTTTTCTCCAAGATTCAGCAAAGCTGGTTAGACAACCCACTTGAAGATCAGACTAGTAACAATAATTTTTTATGGGCTTCATATATGGGTTCCTTTATGAGCACAACACCAAAGCCACCATGCTTGCAATATCGATAACCCTCTTTGTCTGTTTCAAGAAGTTCTGCTTCCTGGTACTTCTCAACCATTAAGCAGCATTTACTAAAAAGCAGCCATTAGCTCTATTTTGGAGGTGCATTTATTTGTTTGAATTGTCGCAGTTTTTTCCTTTTGTCCTTATGTGATCTTGATTGGTTCTTAGTGGCCTTGAATTGGGGCTGATTGAATAGGTTATCAGGTTGTGTCCAAGACAAAGATGGACACCACGGTTTGGAGGTGGTTGGGCTCATTTACTTCAGAGGGACCTGTACAGATGCGCCACTGTAAAGTCCTGAGGATGAGTCTTGTTAGAGTACCATGTAATTTGTAGCACTTGTGTGTATGTTACTAGAGGCTGCAGAGAGTGGAAGTGGGGCAAATGTAAAGGACATGGTTGGCAGTCTGAGCAGTCAATCCACAGGCAATACAACTTGCAATGCTTACCTTGCAGGGCTCGGTGACTCATGTGGTAAGCTTATGTTTGTCACACTCCGTGTCAGAGCAAATATGGTTTTCTCATTTATGAAGTACTTATTATTCTGTAGCAGGTCAGTGAAATTGAAAATTACTTAATTATTCAGTGCATTAACATCTATGTATCTTTTTTACCTTACCTATGCACCTGCCTAGCTGTGGAATTTTAGTTGGTGAACTGAACATCATCTGCGCCATCTTGCCCATTCCTCAGACTCACGTACGAATATGCACGGCAGCCATTTTAGGTACCATGGTCTCCCTGTTCACGATCGATCGTTAGCGCACTTCCCTGACCCCGCAAGCATCCCCCACGCATCCTGGCTGCCACCGCTCTCACATGCACAAGTCATAAACCCTCTCCTTCCGCGTGACTCTGTCCCTGGGAGTCACACCCCGCGCCTGACCAACACCTCCTTTCCTTTCATGAATACCCCTCTTTTGATAAACCCTTCCTCTACGCTCAATTGTCCACGCCGACCCTTCTTTCATGAATATCTCTCCTTTGATGACCCCTTCCTCTGAGCCCGATTGTCTGCACGGATCCCAGGCCATCACCTAGCCGGAGGATACAGTTTATTGCCCCCTACTGTATGAAGTCGCCCCTCTTCAAAGGAGCTACTATTGATCATGGCCTCCCCACCCCCTGAGATCCGATCAGGCGCACACATTCTAAAGAATCGGCGGAACACCCAGCTGCGTGATAGCCCCCTCCTATCGTATGTGGGGTGAGGACCTCTACTGTAGCCACGTGTTGGAATGGGCCGGAAACTGGGGGTTTCGGGGATGTCTTTTCCTTATCTCACAATGTCTCTATTGTAATAAAGAGTGGTCACATGCCATAAAACCAGTGTATAAGAGGCCAGGCCTCAGAGAGGCTGTTAGAGCACCTCGAAACGATACCTTGTTGTCCGATCTGATGTGTTCTGCTCCGTCGGAATAAAACTTGTTTCCTGTCTTCCTGCCTCCAGCGCCTGCCTCTTTGTTTGATAACCCTTGTATGGTATTAGAGGCGTTTAACGCCGGGCAAAATTACTTGAGAAACATCGACTCAATCGCCTGACCATTTTCTTTACTTCCAACAATTGGCGTCCCAAACGTGGGGCCCATCAGCGACACATGGATCCAGTGGGAGAGGTCCCGACGACAGAGTGAACGACTGCAACGATCGGAAGTGCACCTGCCCGATAGACCCTCGTCTGGCAGCCGGTCATCTGAACTTCACTGGTTCCGAGCAGACCTCTCTCGAGTGATCTACGGTCCTGACTGGGAACCATCAGGAGTGCCGCAGTAACAACAGAAAATAGAGGACAATCGGGCACTGGAAACGGAAGACGAGAAACTGTCCATGCGGTCCGGGTAAGGTCGTGAAACACGACGAATTACGAATTGATTGATTGTGTGACTAATTGAAATACTAGTATTTTGTTTTGTCGCTCTTTGAGGTATTCGCTACCTACAAACGGGGAGTGATAGAAATATTCTGTCTCCCTTTGCAGACAGTGAAGGGTAGGTAACGCGGACTTTTGTCCCCCGTTGTAACCCGTCGTGCCTATTTTTCTCCCCACTGATTGATTGCCGAACATAGATTGTTTGCCGTATAGTGCTTTTGAGATATTCTCTGCTTGCAAATAACGGAGAATAGAAATATTCTGTCTAGTCTTTGCAAGTAGTGAAGGATAGGTAGTGCGGACCTTTGTCCCCCGTTGTAATCTGTCATGCCTGTCTTCTCCCCACTGATTGGTAGTTGGTACAGCCCGGACCGCTTATTAGAGATGAACCATCCAGCTCCACTGGAAGGCACCCCTAATAAGGACATGTTCACTAAGCATGGACTAGTCGCTGTAGCTTATAGTAAGTTATGGCATAAATATACAAAGAAGGTCCCCGAAAGTCAGTGGCCACTGATAGGTTCCTTTGATGATCATAAAATAAAAATGTTAGAAGCAGCCCTTCGGAAAAATAAGGCAACGCCCACCATGCTCGATAGTGTTGGCATGTGGCGCAAAGAAGCAGAACAACGAAAGAAAAGAGAAGAAGCAAAAATAGGGAAAGAATTACGAAAGGCAGCCCACCTGGCCGCTAAGAAACTAGAAGAAGAAATAAAAGAGAGAGAGGAAGCTAGACAGAAGCAAGAATCAGGGTCGGCAGGCCAATGCCCTGTTAGGACCCCCTCTACACTCTACCCTGAACTGCCCTCCAAACAACGGGCAAACGACGAGTTACTGCTAGGTCCTCCGATTATCTACATGCCCCCTCCATATGCCCCCTGCCAGCCTCTAGTACAGCACCTGCCAGTTCTGAGTGCGGGCGAGAGTGACCTTAGCGCTAGTGCCCCGGCCCTCGCGGCCTCCGCACCGGCCGCATTAGTAACAACATCAGATGAACTCGAGACTAGCAAGCAGCCACCAGCCAGACCAAATAGGTTGAGCAAAGATGAGCGGGATGGGATTGACAAGATAGCAAAGACACTGGTAGAACGGAAGGAGAGCGAAGAATATACGATGGATATGCACAATTCACATGCCGGTAGCCACAGGCGGCATTTAATTTTACGATTCAGCTACCACACCCTGAATGCATATGAGGATAGGTATCAGAATAAGGGTCCTGCTAAACTGACAACTTTATATAGAAAGGTCGATGTTGGAGATGGGACTGAGCACGATGTGATGGACCTCTTCATGCAAACGCTTGAAGTCTTCCGCCACCTCACGGAACAGAAACCAGAGGTTAAGATTACAGTTCCTGAAACGGCTGGGTCCTCATCAGAAGTAGCCAATACTATGATGCCTATCAGAAAAGCCGCCCCCTACTGGGTTCCCCCAAGAGGTCAGGGAACAAACGACGATATCAACCACGCAGATGCAAAAGGGAGGGTTGTGTACAATTGGGTTTATCAACCATGGGATCGACAGGATATTTTAACTTTTCGGCAAACCCTGCCTGATTTAAGAAAGAACCCGACAGCATTTTATACCGAATTAGGCACAGCCTTGGGTTCAACGATAATGACTCTAGCGGACATTGACTTGTTTTTCGGATTATGACTGCCGGCGGATGTGTGGAAGCAAATCCGGAAAACCGACCACACAGATCTGTTCGATCATACCTGGAATCAACTCAGTGAGCTAGATAGACGGCGAGAACCCTGAAAGAAACCAGTGAAAGACATACTGGAACTCCCGGACAAAATAGTTCAGAAGCTAAAGACATTGATCCCAGAGAAAAAGGTAGATTGGTCGATAGTCACGGGTTGCCGCCAGAAACCCCAGGAAGACGTATCAGAATACTTCTCCCGATTTGAGACGGTGTTCTCCGACTACAGTGGCCAGGACATGACCACCGCAACCGGACAACACCTATTCGTGCAAAACTATGTAAAGGGTCTATCACAAGAGGTCTCCCAAAAGTTACAAACGAGCGAGAGTAGTTGGGGGGCCTCCAAACCCGCAGTTATCCTTCAAATGGCTCAGTACTACGAACACCAAAAGAATGAGAATGATCGGGCAAACGAGAGAAAGAAGAAAGATTTGAAAGAAAGGGTGATGATAGCCCAGATACAAGGGGTGGCGGTCGGGAAAGAACCCCACAGGGGGAGCTACCAATCAACAGCCCCTAGAAATCCACCCTCAAGGGACCGCACACCCACTCCCTACTCTGGACGTAGGGACATAGAGGATAATCAGTGTGCATTTTGCAAAGGATTCGGGCATTGGAAGTCTCAATGTCCGGTTCTTCTGGAACTAATTAAAAATAAAGAGACGAGGGATATGACTAATGGCCCCAGGACTAGAGGGCAGGGGCGAGGGTACACAAATGACACCAACAGCGACAGACCAGGAAGATCGAACACGTTTGACCGTCCCCGACAGAACCAGTACCAACTATCTGACAGTGAGAACACCCCCGACTTTGCATAGGACTGCCAGGGGCAAGGGAGGGATCCAGTCGAGCTCTGTGTTGACCAGCAAGGTCATTACGTCACCGCTAAGGTCCTGGGTACAAAGTCTCCATTCTTGGTAGACACTGGGGCGGCACGTAGTGTGTTATCAAAACGACTGATTCCAAGGGCACCCTTGTCTGGCTCACACATTACATCGATAGGTTTCGATGGAACGCCCTCCACTAATCCCCTGTCTGTACCTATCCCCTTCGACCTAGGAAACAACCCCACTGACACAACATTCCTGCTCTCCTCCAACTCCCCCGACGCCATTATGGGTATTGATTTACTAAAACATTTCCGAGCTACCATTAGGTGTTCCCCAGATGGAGTCCGAGTCATCCTGTACGACAACCCGAGCATGTCCAGATCCTGCCCCGCACGACATATGTACTCTATAACTGATGCTGACCTGTCCTTGCTCGACACCCTGCCCCCGTACCTATTGGCCAAAAGCGACTCTGACGTAGGACGAATGATGATTGACCCTGTGCACATAACTGTTCGACAAGACGCAATGCTCCCGAAACTCCCACAGTACCGGATATCGCCAGAAGGCGAGAAGGCTTTGGAAGCGATTATTCAGTCCCTGGTAGATGCAGGAGTGGTAGAGGAAGTGGTTAGCAATGTCTGTAACAGCCCTATCCTACCCATTGTTAAGAAGCAAGGTGAGGGAGAGGAGAAAGCGTACCGCTTCATCATCGACCTACGAGAGGTCAACAAAGTGGTTGTGCCACAGTACCCCGTAGTCTCAGACATCACCACCATTCTGACCCTCATCCCGTCCACTGCCACCACCTTCACTGTTATTGATCTTAAGAATGCATTTTTCTCTATCCCCATCCACCCAGACAGCCGTTATCTCTTCGGCTTCACCCTAAAAAACCGTTCGTACTGATTTTGTAGAGCTCCCCAGGGCTACACTGAAAGTCCCAGCATTTACAGCCAGCCCCTCAAAAGATAGCTAGACGCCGTCCAGCTACCAGATGGAGTGGTGTTGATCCAATATGTCGATGATATCCTTTTGGCGGCCGACACCACTCCACTTGCCATCACGGCCACTATCCAACTCTTGCACTTTCTTGCGGAAAATGGCCACAAAGTCTCCAAAAAGAAACTGCAGTTCTGCCAGTCTCAAGTGACATACCTAGGCCATCTCCTGTCCAAAGAAGGGAGGAAACTTACGCCCAACCGAATCCAAACCATCCTAGATACCCCCGTCCATAAGACACAGAAGCAAGTCCGTTCTTTAGTGGGTCTTACCTCTTTCTGCCGACAGTGGTTACCAAATTTCAGTCTCATTATCCCTACTTTCCCTGTTGGCCAAAGATGTCCCCTTCCCACTCCCTTGGACCCCCGAATGTCAAGCGTCCTTTAAAGAGTTGCGGGATGCCCTTTGCTCAGCACCTGTCCTGGGAACACCAGATTACTCCAAGCCCTTCTCCCTCTTCACTCACGAAAGGGAGGGATGCCCGTTGTCTGTTCTAACTCAGCCCATCGGCTCTAAGCAGCGCCCTTGTGCCTACTTCTCTGCCACTCTTGACCCTGTCGCCAGAGCTTTGCCTGCCTGCCTTCGAGCAGTAGCCGCCGCTGCTGTCTCTACCCTCACGGTGTTAGTACCCCACTCGGTCGACACCCTTTTGAACCAGACCAAGACTCAACACCTGACTAGTGCACGACTGACAGGGTACGAATTGACTCTACTCGCACCCCACATCACTCTGAAGAGATGCACGACTTTGAATCCTGCCACACTGTTGCCCTTGCATGAAGATGACCCCGATGTGCCCCCTATACACGACTGTGTGACCCGCACGGACGAACAGACCAGGAGTAGGGTTGACCTCCGAGACACTGCTTTTACAGATCCTGATGGAGAGCTATGGGTAGACGGCTCTTGCATCAAACTCCCAGACGGCACCACTTCAGCTGCCTATGCGGTAACGACAGCCCGAACAGTAGTTAAAACAGCCCGCATCACACAACGATCCGCACAGGCGGCAGAGCTAATTGCCCTCACACGAGCATGTATCATAGCGGCAGGGACCACGGCGAACATTTACACGGACAGCCAGTATGCCTTCTGGGTGGTTCATCATTTTGGGCTCTTGTGGAGGGAAAGGGGATTCCTGACGTCCCACGGCACGCCCATCCTCCATGGAGATCTAGTTTCCGCCCTGATTGAAGCAGTTCTCCTACCAAAACGATTAGCAGTGATCAAATGCCAGGCACACAAGGCACACAAGAAGGTGACAGACTTAGTCGGACAGGGAAACGCGCTGGCCGACATCACTGCCCGAACCACAGCTGAGAATAGGACGATGACACGCATGTATGTGACCAGGTCACAAGCAGAAAAATGGACTAACGCTAGGGAGACGATTAGGGACATCCAGTCGGCCAGCACCCCTCACGAACTGACCGAGTGGGCACGGGTGGGTTTAAAGGACGATGAAGGCTGCTGGCGGACAAAAGATGCAAACAAATGGTTGCTGCCTGACTCGTACTTGATTCCCATACTGACTATGGCACACTCTCCCGCACACATAGGATCTGCCCCCATGACTGAACTCATTTCCAAAGTCTGGCACAACGACAAAATCCCCGACTCAGCCAAACGCCTGGTCCAGCAGTGCCTTATCTGCCTGCAACACAACCCCGGGAAAGGAACTGTGGTACCCCGGGGAGGGTTTGGGATCCCCGACCACCCCTTTGAGGTCCTCCAGATGGATTACATCCAGCTAGAAAGATGCCAAGGCTTGAAATATGTATTAGTCATTGTATGTGCCTTCAGCAAATGGGTAGAAGCCTATCCGACCCGTGATAACACTGCCATGACTACTGCCAAAGTACTACTGAAAGAGTTTTTCCCTCGCTACGGCCTTTGTCGAATTTTATGGAGCGACAACGGCCCCCACTTCATAGCTGAAGTTATCCAACTAATCTTGAAGGGGTTGGGCGTAAAACAGAGGTTTCATGCGGTCTTCCACCCCCAATCCGCTGGCTTAGTTGAGCGACACAACGCTACATTGAAACTAAAACTGTCAAAAATAGTGGCCACCACAGGACTTAAGTGGCCAGACGCCCTCCCACTGGTGTTGCTATCGATGCGCTCCACTCCCACTAAGCACCATTTGACCCCCTACGAGGTTGTATTTGGGCGACCGATGAACCTCTGGACTGCCCCCAAACCGACCTCCATTCACGACGTCCCCGACGTCCTGCTGTCAGATTACTTGTACAAATTAACTAAAACGTTGTCTGTCATTCATCAGCAGGTGCAGCAGGCCATCCCCGATGCTTCCAGGGGTCCGGGTCACGACATCCAACCGGGGGATTATGTACTAGTCTGGAATTTCCAACGGGCAAAGAGTCTGGAACCCCGGTGGACGGGCCCCTGGCAAGTACTGATCACCACCCGGACGGCCCTTCGAGTGGAGGGGAAACTGCACTGGCTGCATGCACACCACTGCAAGAAGGTCTCCTCGAGCCTGGCCACTACAGAAAACGTTGACACCCAGGAAGAGCTCCTGAACAAAGATCGGCCATCACTGAACTGCTATCCTGATACCGAGGCACTTGAACTTGCAAAATTCTCTGATCCCACTGTGCCATCCCGGGAAGGGTATTTCCTGCATCGAAAGGAGGGAGCTTCGGCTAAGTAGACCACGGACTAAGTTAAATCTCAGAACGGTGACCTAAACACAAACAAGGGTTACCCGGAGAGAAGCTAAACAAAGTCTGTGGTTCTGCCCACTACCGAGCACCTTGAAGATGATGGAAGCGCCAGATAAGAAGATGATGGAAGCGCCAGATAAGAAGATGATGGAAGCAACCGGAAATACCCACTACAGGAACCCAAAGACTGACAATATGCACAAATCAAAGACAATTGCCTTCTTCATTGTCTTCCTCCTTTGCCTCCTCCTCATGACTTCCTTCTGGATCTTGGAGGAAAGCACACCCGCTCATCAGATATTGCTAACCACTGCACAGCCAACCACCATGAAAGAGCACCACCTGATCTCCCTTTCGCCTCAGCTCCGAGAAAGGCGTAAGGAGTTCTGGAACAATTCCTTTGTGCAACTGTTGCACCAGCACAACCTTGCTGCCAACGCCACCAACTGCTGGATCTGCGGGTTGCTCCCGCATGCCACCGGACACTCCATCCCCTTCATCCCTTCTCCTTTCTCAGTTCACGGCTCCTGCCTTGCCTGGTTGATCCTCTTGCAAGAAAGCCACAAGGACAACACCACTAGTGGTCAAACAGTGTCGCACTTCTACTATGGGTTCTGGCTGAACAAAACCGGAAAGACTTCTGCTCCCTTTTGTCCTGTAACCTCCGGTTCCGCCTTCCATATGGACATCCCTGCCAAAGAACGAGTTGAAATGCAAGTGCTCCATAATCCAGCTAGACCCACCTTCTCCTACCTGCGGAAGCGAACGGCTGCCACTCTGACTGTGGCTCTGTCTGTTATCAATGTCACGGGTCTTGTGTGCATCGAAGGCCTGGGAACACAGCTGGTGGGTCACAGTTTTTGCCACATCACCAGGTCGTTGGACTCAACTGATCCCCCCTCCTTTGTCGCCTCTCCGAATATGTACTTTGTTTGCGGCACCAAAGCTTACACTTGGCTCCCGAAAGGTTGGGGGGGTACTTGCTACATCGCCTTCATTCTCCCCCCCACTTATGTGGCCCCAGCCAACCATCACCGGCAGAAGCGCGCCGGAGACATTGGACAAGCCGACTCCACCGGAGCACAGTTCCTGGATGCGGTGAAGGGACTTGTTCCTCTGTGGGGCCCGATGGCAAACAGCCGCGCCATCCGACACCTGACCCAGGCAGTAGAAACGACCATTAACATCACGGCTGGCATCCTCGCTAACAACACGGCTGAGCTTCAGGCAGTCCGCCTGGTGGCTCTTCAAAACCGCCTTGTTCTAGATGTGGTTCTAGCCGACCGTGGAGGAGCATGCCGCATCATCGGATCCAGCTGTTGCACCTACGTGCCAGATAACTCGCCTTCAGTCTACAAAGCAATCGAACACCTCCACAGACTTTCCTCAGAGGTTCACCAGGAGCAAGAAGGATGGTCGCTTGGAAGCTGGTTTTGGGATACTTTGAAGGATTGGGGATGGAGGTTGTTCACGTTTATATTGATACCGGTTGTGGTACTGTGTGGGTGTTGCCTAGGAATTCAATGTTTGCCATGTTTGTGTTCACTCATTTCTAACTGCATGTGCCCTAAGACTTTGGACTTCAGAACTGAGCACATATGTCCCCTCTATTGGATAGAAATACGTGGTCTTATGGGGATAGATCCGAATTGACAAGCTGGCGAGACATGTTAAAAGGGAGGACTGTGGAATTTTAGTTGGCGAACTGAACATCATCTGCGCCATCTTGCCCATTCCTCAGACTCACGTACGAATATGCGCGGCAGCCATTTTAGGTACCATGGTCTCCCTGTTCACGATCAATCGTTAGCGCACTTCCCTGACCCCGCAAGCATCCCCCTTGCATCCTGGCTGCCCCCGCTCTCACATGCACAAGTCATAAACCCTCTCCTTCCGCGTGACTCTGTCCCTGGGAGTCACACCCCGCGCCTGACCAACACCTCCTTTCCTTTCATGAATACCCCTCTTTTGATAAACCCTTCCTCTACGCTCGATTGTCCACGCCGACCCTTCTTTCATGAATATCTCTCCTTTGATGACCCCTTCCTCTGAGCACGATTGTCTGCACGGATCCCAGGCCATCACCTAGCCGGAGGATACAGTTTATTGCCCCCTACTGTATGAAGTCGCCCCTCTTCAATTGATCATGGCCTCCCCACCCCCTGAGATCCGATCAGGCGCACACATTCTAAAGAATCGGCGGAACACCCAGCTGCGTGATAGCCCCCTCCTATCGTATGTGGGGTGAGGACCTCTACTGTAGCCACGTGTTGGAATGGGCCGGAAACGGGGGGGTTTCGGGGATGTCTTTTCCTTATCTCACAATGTCTCTATTGTAATAAAGAGTGGTCACATGCCATAAAACCAGTGTATAAGAGGCCAGGCCTCAGAGAGGCTGTTAGAGCACCTCGAAACGATACCTTGTTGTCCGATCTGATGTGTTCTGCTCCGTCGGAATAAAACTTGTTTCCTGTCTTCCTGCCTCCAGCGCCTGCCTCTTTGTTTGATAACCCTTGTATGGTATTAGAGGCGTTTAACGCCTGGGCAAAATTACTTGAGAGACATCGACTCAATCGCCTGACCATTTTCTTTACTTCCAACATAGCCCCGTCATCTATCCTTCCATCACTCTACTTCAACATATTCACCTATTCAGTCATCTATTTCTTGTCTCATTCACAAATATATGCATGCCCATCCCCATGTATAATCCACTTTCACCCAAACACATATCCATCTCCAGCATCCATCAACACACAACTATTCTATCATCTATCCTCACTTTCACCCATCCATCTACCCACCCACCATAGTACGCACCTGCAGTCATCTAACTGGCTGCATACAAGGATGAATAGAAAATCAGCCATCAGTCAATTTATCCTTCCAGCCACATCCACCTGTGACCTTATGTGCCCATATGTGTTTTATCTGACTGCATGTGTGTTATGTTGTCTGCGCATGTGTAAATGGAGCCATGGATGTCTGTTTTTTGTTTGTACTTCCAAACAAGTCACACAAAAACATGTGAATTTTACAACACAGAACACTTATATGTAATTCAAGCCACACATGTTGACTTTACTAATGTGTGTTCCTATTTTGCTATCTGTAGAGTGCCCCATCATTAAAAAAATTACTTAATGGATATTTGTTCATTGGCAATATTGTCTGCTGATGTTTACTACAAACGTTTTTTACGTTCTCTGAAAAGCTTGTTCCGCCTCTGTGATGGCCCATCATATTAAAATATCAGTAAAATGTTCGGAGAATATAAAATAGGACATACACACATGAGGTTCTGACCGCCCTTGGCGTGGCAGATAGCTGGTGACAGCTAGCTGGTGACAGCGCAGATATCCAGTCCTCTTTTTGTGTATAATCTGCAATCATTTTGGTTTGTTATTTCCAAACGGGTGGAGCTCCTCCTTTATATTCAAGCACTGGTGGCCGGTAAGTTTAGGAGGGAGGGTGCGGATGGGACGCACACGCACACATACACACACACAGCCATGCATTCACATGCGTGCACACACACACACACACAAACACATCCATTCACAAACTCATTACCAAACATTCAACCATACACCCACGCACCAAACATTAATTAACACCTTACCTGCGGCAGAAATTCCAGCCCGGTGCTTGACATTCCAGTCGCAGGCGTGATGGAACCCAGCCGTCATGCGCACAGGCCACCCGTGGCTCATGATGGCTGGGTTCTGTCATGAGCATCGAAGTGGTTAAAAAAACACACACACACACCTGCAGATCTGCCTCGTAGGTCCCAGGAGGCTTGGGACGACTGCCTTCTTAGGTCAGCCAATTAGGGAAGGCAGCAGGTCCAAAGTCATGACAGGGTGGGATGGGGCCAGTGAGACTGCTGACCCCACCCCACTCTGTGATGAAGTGTCACTGATTGACACTTGACCCTGGGTGCTTCAGGGCTTAAAACTGAACCGCCCAGGTAATCAGTGACGCTACCCCTCGTTATGAGGGCAGGGCCTCGGGGACCTTTGCTGAACTGAGGAGGTTATGCCCACAGGAGATGTGACTTCTTCAGCCCAGCAAAGTTCAGCTCGGGCAGCCAGGAGCCTGCGCATTTAGCACCTGCCTGGCTCCTGGGTGCATGACCAGAAAATGAACAGTGTCTGTCAGGCTGACCTTCGTTCAGCCCCACAGACACTGTTCATGAGGGGCAAAAGGTGGGCGACGTGGCCCCTTAGTCCCAATGGACCGGCCACCGCTGTATTCAAGCCTTTTCAGTATGTTCATTATTACTGTTAAGACTGAAATATTTGAATTAGAATCTCATTTTAGATAAAACAATCATTTAATTTCTTAAGCGCATGATGTAACTGCACAGCTAAAAGGCACAAAGCCTGTACCAAAATAAGTGCTCAGCTTTTATCGCAGAATTGACAGTTTGTTAAAGGCAGATTTGTACAGTCAGGTTGATTGCATGAGTGACTTTACTGATTTCTGAGTAGATGTTTAAACCCTCAATCCAGCTGGCCCATGGATCATGTTTTGAGTAGGGGTGGGTGAAGGACTGGGTTTTTCTAAGACCCAGCGGTGCCAGGGATAACACCTGAAACCTTCGTGGGTTACCTGTTCCGGCGTACAAATGACAGAGACACGGGACACTTCCTTCGGCGTTAAAGATTCGAGGTTTATTTACTGCAGGGAACACAGAAGTCACGAGAAGTACATAACATGTATGTTCACGGAGACTGCTTCGAATTGTATCTGCGGATCGCTCCTTTTATACAGTTTTTCGTCATAAGATAACATGGCAAACAAAAGGTTACAACCCGGTTCCCACAGTAAATTTCATAGGGGGTCGCTTTCATGTATTCAGGGCCCGGAACATAATTACAGTAGCATTTGTCGGTTCCCAACTGTAAAAGTACATCTTCCCACCATTAGTGCATTCCGTTCGGCTGTAAACGAATCAAGGAAGAGTCAGAAACAGGTGCAGAGGAAGATGAGGATAGCGAACAGATCGAAGAGAGTGTAAAAGGGGTGGTATCAGGAAACACAATTGCAGGGATCAAAGGATACGTGCCTAATGAATGCACAACTGAGACAGTAGACCGGCACGGCAAGATGAGCCTCGAGCGGGGCCATCTGCCTTACAGTGTCATCCCCCTCATCAAAAAGACACCCTCAAAGGAACACGTGTCTTCCGCAAGAGTTTGGGAATCCCAGGGTCACGAAGCGGACAGTGTCCGTTCGCTGGCTACTTGAGGGCAAGAAACAAAATGGATGCCATATCTAAAATGGAACCCGTGGGTTCAGATGGAGAAACCTACTAAACAAACGAACGGTTTAGGCTAGCACAGCGAAAACGCGTACACCCACTAAACTCGTCATTTGCGGTTCATAGATACCAGACTCGACCATATTCGGGCGAGTCGAAAACACCACTTACAATTGTCACGGAACCTCAGACGCTCCTTTTGCCCTCATGTAGGCAAGCACTAGTCGGAATCAGAATCGATCTCGATATTCATCAGACCATCCAGATGTTGCTGCAACATTATTCTATCCATCAGTGCTTCCTTGGTAACAGGTGGCCGTCTTATACACGTCGTAGCACAGAGGCCACATAAGGCAGGACCACACTGCACACAAAGACAACACGTGAACAGAAATGCTACAACAACCCCAATGATCATCGGAATCTTCCAACCCCACGTCGACATCAGGCCCCAAAACCACCCTAGTAGCGTCCAATCCCCTACGTCCACGTGTATGGACTCGGAGATCTTATGCAACTTCGAGATGGCTTGATGGACAGTTGGAGCGTTGTCAGGAATGAAAATGCAACAACTCGAATGGATCACCTTACATACTCCACCTCTATCTGCAAGGACAACGTCTAAAACCATACGATTTTGTAACGTCATAAGCCTGTCCGCCTGAAGCTCTGCTGTAATGTTGCCAAGGGCGCTCGCAGTGATATTAGCGGTCGATTCCACCACTCGAGTCAACTGTCTCAGGTTCCTACTATTGATCATAGGTCCCCAAAACGGCAAGACACCCTTAAAGAAGTCTCCTGCCTCTTGACCGGCAGTGTCCTCTTCGCTAATTACGCCTCTCACAACTCTGGTCTTGTGATAATCCGACCCAACAGTAAAGGTCGGCGGCAACAAATTCGCAATATAACATGTGCCTGAGAAGTCACGAGGCAGCCATGTATATGCGCGGTCGTAACAAACAAAGTCAGTACCCTTGGCAGTCAGAAGAACAGGGGAAGAGGCCGTCGCCAAAACATACGTTTCGGTACAGGCACTCCTCCCGAGCTGAGCTCGCGGGCTTCAGCCTAGGCCTTTCAGACAGAAATTACCGAGCTGGGGTACGATCCAGATCGGAGATGAGCTTTTAAGCTGCCGATCACTCACTGACATGCTATACTCAGCCTCACTCAGATCTCTGTATGCTCGCACCTCTTCCTCTGGGATAAGCGATGCGTCAAAGATATCCCCATCTAAATCGGCAATCGCTCTTGCCAAGGCTTGTGGTACGGGCCAGGACCATAATCTGCAGTGCGTGGCTCTCGATGGGGGTAAGAATCTAGTGCACTACGAAACATTGTTTGGAATGCTCGAGCTGAACCCTGGGAACTGTAAGGAAGAACCAAGTACGGAATTCCCCTATCGTTGGTATGTGGCATTAACCCACACACCCAACAGTTGGAAGTGTTCATCACCAACTGATGTTGATGAAGGAGCTGAACGAAGGAATTGTTCATAAATTCTGCGCGTCTAACCTGCTTGTGTTGGGGTAAGATATGGAAGGAATGAGGAGAAACAGTGGAAGTAGGTTTAGGTTCAGAAGAAGGGGTAGGTGAAGCAGAAGGCAATAATGACTGTATCGCATAATACACTCCACCCACCAATAACGAGGAAACAGTTAGGAACAGAAGGAACACCTGAAACATAAAGCATTTAGTACGTACAATCCTATGCAATTCGAATCTTTGTGCTTGAGTCTTCTCCACTTCCGACAGCTTTGAGAAAGCCATCCTCTAAAACCGTCCGCAACGTTCTTGACTCACTTCGTTCTGTGTAGCAATAGTCAATCCCCAGGAGTTCCTAGGAATCAACGGCCTCCAACCTAGTGTCAGGACCTACTAAACAGAAGGAAGTACCCGCACGGCCCTACGGTCCACCCGGATGTAAGGTTCTTTTAATTAAACAATGTATACAAAATCTCCTAGCTGTGGAAACAAACGCACATATGCGGAAAAGAACTCAGAATTCATACAAAAACCACAATTGTTCAAAAATGTTCAGAGTGATAATGGGGGTAACGTGGATTTCCAAAGGAAAAAGCAAAAACAATTTTTATTAGTCTCTAGTATTGGAACGAAGAAAATATCTGCTTCTTCCAGGACGAGTCTGCTCTTCAAACAATTGGTCGGATGATGAAACAGAGTCCTGTCGGTCAGACAATAGTTCAGATCTTGAATTCTCCAATGACAAAGGCTCAACAGTATTGTCCGGCTGTACTGAAGTATCTCCTGCAGGCTGAGCGTCACTGAACGGCACAAAGTTCGGCAAAGCCTCGGTTTCAGATGAGGCGATGCCTGTCCTCACCCACGAGTCCGCTGGTAAAGGTATCGGTACCTTTTTGGTGTGGGTGCACCCAATGCTTGCGGCCCTCCAAACGAACAGCAGTTCTCGTGGCAAGGAGCACCTGAAAGTGTCCAATGAACCTCGGCTCAAGGTTTCGCTTTCGGCCAAAGTTCCTCGTAACCACCCAGCCTCCGGGTTGGAGCTGGTGGCCTGGACCCTCCGTCTGCGCCGGCAGTGCTTCAAAGACCTGTTGATGAATTAACCTCAGTTTAGCAGTCAGATCATGTAGGTAATCAATCAGCATTGGATATTCAAGATTGGTGAATGCACTGGGTCTAGGAACCCCCCAAATATTTGCAGGACGGCCGAACACAATCTCATATGGGCTGAGCCCTACTCGAGAGTGTACAGTCGCCCTAGTTGACAGAAGAGCCAGGGGCAAAGCGTCAGGCCACGAGAGACCAGTCGTAGCCTGAATCTTTGCGAGTTTTAGTTTGAGAGTACCATTGTACCCCTCAACCAAACCTGCTGACTGGGGATGGTTGGCGCTGTGGAATTTTTGTGTAATTCCAAGGCCCTTACACACACTCTTCATCACACTCCCCACAAACTCACTTCCGTTATCAGACCATACAATCCGTGGCATTCCATACCGAGGAAAGTATTCCTTCAGTAGGACTTTCGCTGTAGACAGGGCAGTATTGTCTTTGAGAGGGTAAGCTTCGATCCATCGGGAGAATGCGCAAACCACAACTAAAACGTATTTTAGGTTATTGCATCGCTCCATATGCATGAAATCCAACTGAATTACCTCAAAGGGACATGAAGGAGGAGCAAAGTGGCCAGGGGGTGTAGGAGTTCCCTTGCCAGGATTGTACATCATACATATCATGCAATTTTTGACCAATCTCTCAGCACACTTAGCAATACCATCATTCTTCCATACGGGGGACAACAACTTGCAAATACCTTTCGCACTAATATGTGACAAACCGTGTGCCATGGTCACAATAGCTAGCACATATGCATCCGGCAACATCCACCTTTTATTCTCCGACAAATCAATCCAACAGCCATTCGCATCCAACTTTCCCGTACTCTCCTTCCACTTGGTCTTTTCAGTCTCGGTGGCCTCATTCTGAATCGCTTTCACACTTTCAATAGTGTCCTCACACATACCAGTTTCTGCAGGCCACCTTACCGAACTCGTCACATACATTCTGGTTGTAAGGTTTCTCGCAGTCTCCTTAGCAATCTCATCAGCAAACGCATTGCCACAACCAACATCATCCGTCACCTTACGGTGTGCACTACATTTAATAATCGCCACCTGCTTGGGCAATGTAAGTGCATCTAAAAGATCATTCACAAGCTGTCCATGCTGGATCTTCGTACCATGCGATGTCATAAAACCTCTCTCTCTCCACAATCGTCCAAAACTATGGGCAACACCAAACGCATACTGGCTGTCGGTAATCACATTCACCCGTTTCCCTTTCAACAAAACACACGCTCTGGTTAAGGCAATTAGCGCTGCCGCCTGTGCAGAGTTCTGATTCAGTCTCTCAGTTTCCACAACCGTACTCAACGTTACCACAGCATACGCAGTCGTCACATCACCATTCGGCAACTTAAAACACGAACCATCCACATACAAAGTACCATCGGGTTCTTCCAATGGAGTGTTTTTTAGGTCAACACGACCCTTCGTTTCTTCCTCAGTTCGCAAATAACAATCGTGTGGTGGTACCTCGTCTGATTCCATATTTGTTGGCAACAAAGTCGCCGGGTTTAGGACATTGCAGCGCTTTATTTGAATGTGACTTGCCAAAAGCGTCAACTCATAACCAGACAACCTTGCGCTCGTCAAGTGTTAGGTTTTCGTACGATTCAAGAGAGTGTCAACTGCATGCGGAACCATCACCGTAAGCATATTATCCATGACCAATCCTGCAGATTGTCGGATGGACACCGCAGCTGCCGCTGTCGCTCTTAAACAACTCGGCAATGCTCTGGCTACCGGGTCCAAGGTCGAGGAAAAATATGCACATGGACGTTGCTTACCTCCAAATTGTTGCGTCAAAACACTCAACGCACAACCTTCCCTCTCGTGAACGTATAGTGTAAACGGCTTACTGTAGTCAGGAGTACCTAACACAGGGGCCGAACACAACGCATCACGCAGTTCAGAAAAACTTTTCTGACACTCTTCCGTCCATGGCAAAGGAGTTGGAACATCCTTGCACGTAAGAGCTACCAATGGTTTCGCTAGCAATGAAAAATTTGGAATCCATTGCCTGCAGTATGATGTGATACCTAAAAAGGCACCCACATCTCTCTGAGTTGTTGGCACAGTCATCCGAGCGATCGCTGCAATTCTCTCTGGGGTCAACCTTCTTCCCTCCTTTGACAATAAGTGACCTAGATAGGTTACTTCTTGGCAACAATATTGCAGTTTAGAAGGTGACACCTTGTGATGTAAGTCACAGAGATGTTGCAACAAAGACACCGTAGCAGTTTTACAAATGTCTCGTGTATCCGCAGCCACCAATAAGTCATCGACATATTGGATCAAGGCCGCACCAGCCGGTAACACAAACGCGTCAAGTTGACTCTTCAGGGCTTGGCTATATATCGATGGACTCTCACAATAGCCCTGAGGAGCGCGTTTAAACCTAAAGCTGCGGCCACCTAAAGATAAACCGAAAAGGTCCCTGCTCTCCTCAGCAATCGGAATGCTAAAGAAAGCATTCTTCAAATCGATCACTGAGAACCAGGACGCAGATGCTGGAATCAGAGTCAGTAAAGCCGTAATGTCAGGCACCACAGGGAATTGAGGAACCACAATTTTGTTAACCTCCCGTAAATCAATGACAAAACGATAAACAGGAGGCTTAGATGGATCAGTGCGTTTCAAAATGGGTAGCACAGGGCTATTACACACGTTTCCCCGAGTTTCCTCGATAACATCTTTCTCGATCAAATCATAGATGATCGCTAACAACGCTCGCTCACCATCAAGGGAGATACGATACTGGG
The DNA here is from genome assembly GCF_964263255.1 of Lissotriton vulgaris. Taxonomy (NCBI): domain Eukaryota; kingdom Metazoa; phylum Chordata; class Amphibia; order Caudata; family Salamandridae; genus Lissotriton; species Lissotriton vulgaris. The sequence continues at coordinate 1,486,283,007 of NC_141694.1, read as the reverse complement.
GAATACGTGGTAATCGCACATTTGATTTCAGTTGAACAACATAAGGGGAGATGTCAAGTAGGCCCACGTCATTGGGGCCTGTTGCCCACAAAGATGCAGGAAGAGAACTCAATTCCGGTGGGAGCTTATCGATGGACAAGTACATAGGAGAGATTACTCTCTCACCCAATGTAAGCTTTACTCCCGCAGGAGAACAATACAAAGTCGCATACAGACGTTTCAGCAAATCCAGGCCCAAAAGATTTTCACCACAACCAGTGGTCAAAATCAACGGAGCTTTCAGCTCACATGGCCCAATTGTAAGGGGCAAAGGGCGAGAAACCGGATTGCTAACAGGGGCGCCGGAGAATCCAACGGAAACATTTGTTAAGCCAGACAAAGGTGCGCCAGGGAGTTTCGAATGCATGATGGAACTTTTCGCTGCACCAGTGTCCAACAGAAAAGGCTCAACTACGCCCGATGTGGCAACTGCGACGTAAGGCCCTCTCTGATCAACCGGAACTGATACTACTCCCTCTCCTTGTCTATGGCTGTCCTAGTAATTACCGTCGTCAGTACCCTGATCGACGTAATAATCGTCCACATTGTACTGTGCAGATCTACCCGACGATGATCCACGCTGATCAAAACAATTATTGGAATCAGAAGAATTATTAGAACGATCATTTTGATTCTGCGTAACGCCACGACCTCTACCTCGTGAAGCCTGCTGAGGACCACTACGGCCTCCTCTAGATGAATTGCCACTATTTCGATCGTGCAAAACTGGACAATCAAATTTCAAATGACCCTCACCTCTACAATAGGCACACTGATTGTACCCAAGCATAGATCATTTCGCGAATGTGACCTAGATGACTGCGATTGCGATCTATTCCGCTGCTGAGAATCATTTTGATTCGAGCGCGGAGGATACGCTTGTTGCAACAAAACTTTCGTTTTGAGTTCTTTCGTCTTTTTATCTGCACGGTCATTTTCTTCTTTTTCTCTATTTTCATAATATTGAGCCGTAGCCAATATCTGAGCAGAAGTAGAAACAGCCCACGCACTCTCTGAATTTTTCAATTTATTGCTTAGGTCAGGCAACAGATTCGACACGAATTTATCCACAAACAATCTCTGGCCTCCCTCAGTGCCCATATCTTGGCCACTATGATCGATGAATGCCTCCTCGAATCTTGTAAAGAAATCGGAGACACTCTCGTCCTTCTTTTGCTTGCAAGCAGACAATTTGTCCCAGTTAACTTTCATAGCTGGCATAAGCGTTTTCATAAGGGTAATTATTCTTTGGGGAAGATTAGCAATGAGCTGTTCAGGCTTAGCCCCACCAACCTGCAAACCGTCAGCCGCTGTAAGTGCAGCCCAATCACCACCTAATTCAGCTGCATGGTCTTCGTGACGTATTTTCACCCATACCGGTTGCGGTACGACATTGCCGAACAACATATCAATGTCGGCAAGATTCATTATCGTAGCATCCACTAACTGAGACAATTCTTTATAGTACCCTGCAGGATTTTTGCGAGGGTCAGGCAAAGATTGCTTAACCTGCAAAACTTCCGATCGCTTCCATGGGAGGTGTATCCAAACTCTCTGGTGGCAGGATCGGAGGGGCAGCACCAGGGTTACCTGGCATATACACTGGGGGAACCTCTCTCATGGGATACTGACCAGGCGTTGCCATCCACTCCTCAGTTTCATCTTTAAACAATGCGCGGGGTATCACAGTGGGACGAAAAGATAAAAGATGCTCAAGAGCACGTCGAACATTGCTTCCCCCAAGTATACCACTCGCAAACTGAAGCTGAAGCTCAGTCACATCAATCGGTACTTCGTTGACCTCATCATTAGATATCGCTTCACGTACGAATTTACACATTTCGTCAAACATGAATCTCTGTGTTGGCACATTGAATTGAGAGAAAGTCTCAACAATTGTGCGCGGAGGATTTTTAAGGGGGTACCTAATCCAATTACGCGCCATATTGATTAATGTATCACGTTCCCTACCACCAGGGAGCTGACTTCGTCTTTGGGGAGCATCAGAATCAGCAGACCCAAGAATCGGTCCAAGAGGAGAATAAAGATTAGCAACAATGTTAGGAATACGTCGCCGAACAGACGGGGAAGAAGAGAGAAGTAAAGGGGTAACAATAGGAGGACCAAAAACGGGAGGAGCAGGAGCAGCAGGAGTAGCCACAAGAGTGGAAGTAGCGGGAACAGTAGATTGAGAAGGTATAGACGGAGGAGCAGTAGGGACAGTAGCAGGTAGAGGAATAGGGACAGGAGGATTCGCAATAGCAGGGCCAACGACAGGCTGATTAGCAGCTGCCGGAACAGCAGGTTGAGGAACAGGAGGAACCACGGGAGCTGTGGTATCCTGTGCATATGGAGGTGGCGACTTCAGTAGATAAGACAACAAAGGGTCCTCTACTGCTTCCTCTCCCTTCTTATCCGTACCCGTCGGCAAAGCGGGGTAACATTTATCCACTGTCATACGTTGTAATCTATCAAAAATTTCCTTTTCCTTCTCTTCTTTGTCTCGCTGAAACTGCTCTGCATTTCTCATCATCGTAACAATACCTTCTCTCTTATTACGTTTAAGCTGTTAGATTTCTTTCTGCTTGGCTTCCTTACGCCATAACCGAAAGGAATCAAACATGGCCGGCCTTGCTTTTCTTTGGAACAATTTAGCTTCAAGATTATCTAAAATCGGGGTCTCAAAACTACCATGAGGTGGCCAACTAAGAACACCGTAATTTTTAGTGTAACGAACCCAGCAATCATTGAATGCGATAGGACCCACACCATGTCGACTATATAATTCATAAATTGGAGTTCCAACTGGAGGTATCGGACACGAGTCCTCTAATCGGGAATCCGCACCACAACCTCTAAAGCAACTGAACAAAGTACTACGGCCAGGCATCGTGCACACTAACTGAGTTTCACAAACGTCAAAGGTTATTGGATTACAATGTCCCTGCAAAAGTGCAAAAACCCTCGGTTTTTGGCGACTGCAGACGTCAAATAGAACAACTAAGAGCAAAATACAAATAACCACAAATGCAATGGAACCATGCAACAACTAAGCACCCACAACAACTAAGGATTTTGGGAGCAACCCACAAATACTTAACTCAAAGAACAATGGCGTCACCAGGAAGGCCCGTCAATCGTCTCGCTGTACCAAGGTCTACCCCAGGCGCCAAAACAGGTCTACAGTCAGGGCAGCAGTCCGTCGCAGCCGTCAGGAGGCGGGGATCTTCGCGGGAAAAGTCTTCGGGCCACTTGTTTCGACAACAGGATCGATGAAGCGGGGTGCACCTTCCCTCGGAGATTTCACACGAAGTTCCTCACGATCGTCGGGCTTCGGACCGGTACCGCTGATGCAGCCCGACGTTGGGCGCCAACTGAAGGACTGGATTTTTCTAAGACCCAGCGGTGCCAGGGATAACACCTGAAACCTTCGTGGGTTACCTGTTCCGGCGTACAAATGACAGAGACACGGGACACTTCCTTCGGCGTCAAAGATTCGAGGTTTATTTACTGCAGGGAACACAGAAGTCACGAGAAGTACATAACATGTATGTTCACGGAGACTGCTTCGAATTGTATCTGTGGATCGCTCCTTTTATACAGTTTTTCGTCATAAGATAACATGGCAAACAAAAGGTTACAACCCGGTTCCCACAGTAAATTTCATAGGGGGTCGCTTTCATGTATTCAGGGCCCGGAACATAATTACAGTAGCATTTGTTGGTTCCCAACTGTAAAAGTACATCTTCCCACCATTAGTGCATTCCGTTCGGCTGTAAACGAATCAAGGAAGAGTCAGAAACAGGTGCAGAGGAAGATGAGGATAGCGAACAGATCGAAGAGAGTGTAAAAGGGGTGGTATCAGGAAACACGATTGCAGGGATCAAAGGAGACGTGACTAATGAATGCACAACTGAGACAGTAGACCGGCACGGCAAGATGAGCCTCGAGCGGGGCCATCTGCCTTACAGTGTCATCCCCCTCATCATAAAGACACCCTCAAAGGAACACGTGTCTTCCGCAAGAGTTTGGGAATCCCAGGGTCACGAAGCGGACAGTGTCCGTTCGCTGGCTACTTGAGGGCAAGAAACAAAATGGATGCCATATCTAAAATGGAACCCGTGGGTTCAGATGGAGAAACCTATGAAACAAACGAACGGTTTAGGCTAGCACAGCGAAAACGCGTACACCCACTAAACTCGTCATTTGCGGTTCATAGATACCAGACTCGACCATATTCGGGCGAGTCGAAAACACCACTTACAATTGTCACGGAACCTCAGAGGGCGGAACTGGCAGAGTTTCACTTCGCGGATTCTGCAGAGTTCTTCGAGCGGGCAGAATTCGGCACGTCGATCCGCTTGTGCTGATTAGTAGCACCGGGAGCTTGTTCCGCGCTGTAAGATCAGAGTAAATGGCAGCACGTGGCCCCCAGAGGGTGCTGCTTCTTTCTGTAGCTTGAATAGATTTTCTACTCGAGCAGCAGCTTTCTCAACGCGAACGGTCGCGACCCATTGCGATTGCCCGCATTGAGAAATCTGTCCTGTAGGTGTTCTTCAGCCTGAAAATCATGCTGGGGGATGAATATTCTCACTCGCCAACTGAACGTTGGCGGGCCGCACATATGTAAAAAGTCAGCTCGAAGCGTAACACTGAGTCGGCAAAACTCATTGAACTCTGCCAGCGGAGCACAATTGTTTTCCCACCCCTAATTTTGAGCGCAATCTGCTCTTTGTAACAGACTATAACCGGTGTGCAATTTTTGCCCTCCTGATTTGTTCTAGGTAAAATCTGGCAGCAAATGTTGGGGGAAATGGCACACTTTTGAGTTTTTGCATCTAGGAATTAGGGAACATGAACTTATTTGTGTGTTATCCACCACGCCAATGTCCAAAATTGGGATGGGTCTGGAATTGCCCAATTACCACCCATGACTGAGAATGGGTTTGAAGGAGCACCGTAGTGTGTCCACATATCCTGTTCCAACACAAAGATGCCAGGGAACCAGATCTCCACCCAGAAGACCTGACCTAAATGATTTTTCCTGAGGAGGGTGTGGAGCAAATGCTTGCCAAATGAGCATTCCTAAAGATGCATGTAAAGAATCTTCAGGACCCTGGGAAAGCAAACATGTAACCAGAGTGACCAGGTGCGTATAGCAAGTTAAAAATGCACATCTTTCTTTAAAAGTATATTAAAAATCTTCTGTATTCAAATTTCCTCAATTAATTATTTTATATTTAAAGTCTTCCCCTTGCAAGCTGTCTGGTAGTATGTTATGTACTCTTCTTGATTTGGGTGTTTGTGTAATTTGCAACCTATGAGAAAATGTGAGCATCTCATTGAGCTGGGAACTGTGTTGGGGGCTGTATCATCAGCTCAGTAAATCATTGTGGTTTCCAAAAATCTTAATGTTACTGAACAAGGTAAGCAAGCACTGCTAAGATGGAATATATCATTTTGGGTGTGGTTTTGGGGAAGGGTGTAGTAGGGTAGTCCCCGGATACATATTTGCAAAAACGGGGTTCAGCAGTGATGCACTATTTACAACTTATTCATGAATACTTGGTTAAAGTCTGGTATAAATATAATATAGTTTAACAGTTTGTTGTTATTTATACAGACTCCATTGTACATCAAAAGTAGACGTTGGTGCTCATAATGAACAACTGGATGCAACCAGTGGTCAGCCACCGCTGTCATAAGTGGGGAACTGATGGCTCTAATACTTTTCACAACTTTTGATGGGTTCAGAAAATCAGATCAGTAAAGGACATCAAGAATTCATCTTAGGAGAACTTTCAACTTTTTCAACAATATATTATTCTTTTGCTGCACAAAAACATTTTATATATCAATCAGAAGGAACTTGCCTCCGATTGGAATCCTGGATACCCTTAGGAAATTGTTCTTGTGACCGCCACATCGCTTCCATCTTGAACGTGTAACCAGGGCGGACTAATAATTCAGGATACTGCCCTTCAGTTTACCCCGCCCACCAGAATACGGGGTCCACACCAGGCACACACCACTGAAACTAGTCTCAAAATATTGTGTTGATGAATTAAGCCTTTGTCATAGTTTTCTGATGAAATAAAGAATGTTTTCAAAGAATGATAGCAATATAGTCTTGATAGGTGATCATTGCTACCTGAAAGGATTTAGGGTAATACTAAAAATTTACCTATTATTTGAAAATGGACCAAAAAGAGTGTTTTTTTTATTCCTGTTTATTTTAGGCTGTTGAGTTTAGCCTCAAGGAAAATTGTTAGTTTTCAAGGTTGAGCACTCTGAGCAGAGGATGTGCTGTTCTTTTCTGTTATAAACCTGAAACATTGCATCATTCTAGATAATAATCCTTCTCTGACATGTTAGGAGTTCTGTTCTTGAAATCTCCAAGCATCTGTTACAGATCTTCTGTTGATAGTACCCAGAATCAATTGGGGCTTGTTGATGTTACCAAGACTCATGCGACCCAGAAATCTGGTATAGACCATTCCTCGGTCACTTAAAACTGTGTTCTTGGTAGTTGCAAACTCACCTAGGGCTCTATCCTAGGTAACAGACAGGTTCATGTACGATCTCTGCTCCTTATAACAAAGCGGTAATACGGTTTCTTATTTTCATAATACCGGCATGCTCTGTGATCTCCTCTAAATACAAAAATCAAGTGTATATTGGAGAATTCTTGATTATGCCCAGAGTCCTGTTCCCCTCCAGATAAACCCCAGTCTCACTCACAGATCTGCTTTTGTTAATTTCCAGAAAAAGAAACACCGTTTACACTGTGGTAGCATCTAGATTCACTTTATCAGTAGATAGACATCAGCTCTAGATAGTACCCAGTCTCCGTTGTAGGTGCTTTCATGTCAAATGTCATGTCACAAAGTTCCGGTGTTGATAATGTCTTAAATCACTCCGAACTCTACTCTTATCAATTCCCCACACTCATTCAGAGCTCTGCAACTTGTAGTATACACACTTACTCAGAGTTCTGCTCCTGATTAAGGTTCAGTCAAAACTCTGCCTCTGAATCCCCCACACTCAGAATCTACTCTTGATTACACAGTTACTTAGAATTCAATACCTACGACCGCTTAGCTTAAAACTACTAGTCCCTCAGAGCTGTCCTCTTGATAACACAGAATTTGTCTCCTGAAAATACAAGTCTACCGGGGGATCTATTGTCTATAAATCCGAGAGTATCGAAGAACTCCCACTTAGAGCATCACTATTGATATTACACAGAGTTACTCATAGATCTGCTGTTGATGATACACAGAATTACACATAATATGCAATATCTGGTACACATTACAAGTGACCTGGTAATTCCAATGAGGCTGGAAATTGGAGTTACCAGTTACATGAGTTTGTAAGGTTTGAGGCAACAAAACATGTCGACCTTTTTCATTCAAACCTTTGTATACTGGAGGCAGGCAAAATGCCCAGATGAAGCACCAGAGGATAATATAAGGGAATTGGCACAGAATCACAGATTTCTGCATCTTATGCCCCAAAAATTCATAATGGAGAGTAATTGAAGGGGATGGCAGTAGCCATCTGGCTGTTTTCCAGACCACTCCCAATGAACCCTTTAGAACTCATCCTTTGAGCACTGACTCATCAGAGCTCTGACCATGACACTGTGCAGACTTCCTCAGAGCTCGGTTCCTCCCAGTGCTCAGACTCACCCACAGCTCTCCTCCTGATAATAAGCTGACATACTGGAAACTCTGAACTTTGGCGTGAATAATCGGAATAACCGGATCTAAATCTTCTATATTCACTGCTATGACATAGCAACATTGGAAAACAAACGTTGTTTCAAACTGTTGTGACTTCTCCAGGCAAAATGCTCACTTCCCCTTGTGGTATGCCTCCTCTCTTGGGTTTCCACAGACATGAGTGAGGAAGTGTAATGGTGACTTTTGGTCTCATCTGCCTTCTACTATCTTTCTTGGGCCTCCACACATGCAGTGAAGGCCAAAGGATGTGGGTGGTGCTCTACCTGTGCCAACCACCACATTCCCCATCCGTGCTAGCAGGAAAACATGCCACGTGGACTATCTTCTCCCAGAGAGCCCCTGTCTGCATGGGGCCAGCTCTCTGGTCTCAGGGTGAGAGAAGAGAATATGACTTTCAGTATCGAGAGGGGGAAAAGACACTGAGGTTGTTGGGGGGTGTCAGCAGGCCAGGTATTTTTTTTATAACTGGGTGTGGGGTGTAAAGAGTTACAGAAAGGATGGTGTGGGTGAGTGGTATCACCCTAGGTTACTTTTCAGTTGTGGTGGGATAGAAAGGCCATGTACTTGGAGGTGGGTTAGACAGCAGAGGGCCATGTCCTTTTTTATATTTAGGAGCAGATGGGAGGGGGCATGTTCTGAATGGCTACCTCATTATTCTTCTGCAGATTATTTGGGGTGTCATTCATGCCTTTTTACTGTTGCTGTCTGTTCTCTAGCAAGCTGCTACGACTACTGTTGCCACAATAATACAAGTCCTTGGATCCTTAAGCGGACACAGGCCACCAGGTCTGTCTCTGACTCCAGCTAGGTGTAGGGTTTAAACTCAAATACTAGAGGAGATAGGCCGTTTGCAACTGGATCCTCACTGCTGTTTCACTGACCCTTATGCAGATGATTTGGGCCATGCATGCTTATTCGCTGTTGCTACCCTCTTGCCTGTTCTACAGCAAGATCCTACCACCACTTTATGACCTACAAGATGGCACTTGATTTCACCTGGCACCACAGGACTATAAAACCCAAGATCCTTCAGAGGATTCTGGCTACCAACTACTGTCTCGTCCTCTAGCCAGAGGCGGGTTCTAAATTAAATAAAACTGCAAGTGACCCATGCAGAGCATGGGTCTGCTGCGGCCTCGGCCACGGCCAAGGGTGGGCCGGTCTGTGGCCCAATGCACCTGAAAACAGCTGTGCTCTATTGCTAAGTCCTGCTTCTTCAAACTTGTATTTGGAAATGTGCCTGTATACAGATTGAGGAATCCAGAGTTATAAGCCTACATTGGATAGGGAGGGCTTGGTACTTGTCAGAAGAGAGCAGTCTCGGCCTATAAGCTGCCAAGTTTCTCAGGTCCGTACCTTAAGAGCTGCTCCAGTTGAGGTTTTTCCTTTGAAATCTAGAGCGTGTAGTCCTGGTTTTATAATGGAATAAACAAGACTACAAGTCCCAGACTCAAAGGAAAATCCTGGACTTGAGCAGCTAATCATGCATGGACATGGGAATCTTGGCAGTGCTGGAACTATGTGAGCCAACGCCCTATCCAGACACTTTTCTTTGCGGTTTACTTATGGTTTTTAAGCACACTTTTATGAACAGTTGCCCTTTGAAGTGCATTTTCTATTCCTTTAAAATTGATTGATGATATTTTCGTAACTTATTTGGATTTTCAACTGTGGTGTCCGAGAAAAAAGAAGGTGGTTGTTAGTCCACTTAACTGCTTTTGGCAGAAAAGTTACAAGGGAATGGTGTAGAACACACTGGGTCATAGAGGTCAACTGGATAAAGAGATAGATAGTTTAAATAGGAAAGTGGCAAAGTTGATGGGTTCTGGGAATGATCTTACAAATGGTGCCCTTCATTTGAAAGGAGCGTTAAAGAGTTTTAGTTTGCTAGAAAATAATGATTCATTTTGGCATGCTTCAGTTGGCATATCTAGGCCACACCACGCCGTATTGGCAATCATTCATGAAACGCTGCAGAAAAGTTCATGTTTATTTTAGGTGTACAAGCAATCATTCATGAAATGCAGAAAAGTGCATGTTTATTTTAGGTGTACAAGCAATCATTCATGAAACGCTGCAGAAAAGTTCATGTTTATTTTAGGTGTACAAGCAATCATTCATGAAATGCAGAAAAGTGCATGTTTATTTTAGGTGTACAAGCAATCATTCATGAAATGCTGCAAAAAAGTGCATGTGTATTTTAGGTGTACAAGCAATCATTCATGAAATGCAGAAAAGTGCATGTTTATTTTAGGTGTACAAGCAATCATTCATGAAATGCTGCAGAAAAGTTCATGTTTATTTTAGGTGTACAAGCAATCATTCATGAAATGCTGCAAAAAAGTGCATGTGTATTTTAGGTGTACAAGCAATCATTCATGAAATGCTGCAAAAAAGTGCATGTGTATTTTAGGTGTACAAGCAACCATTCATGAAATCCAGAAAAGTGCATGTTTATTTTAGGTGTACAAGTAATCATTCATGAAATGCTGCAAAAAAGTGCATGTGTATTTTAGGTGAACAAGCAATCATTCATGAAATGCTGCAGAAAAGTGCATGTTTAGGTGTAGAAGCGTTCCATGTGCATGTGTCTTTATTTCAGAAAATCAACAAAAATACAGCCTCAGTCATGGTCTGGCTTTATTCATCTCTCCTGAGGGAAGGATGTATTTGTTACAATTTTAAATTTCCCATTGTATTTATTTAACATACATAGTTCATTAAAACATTACATGTATAAAACATTGAAATATTGACAGTACTCAATAAAACCCCATTATTACAGATGCCCTCCACTGATTGATATGTTACACTTCATGAGTCCAAGAAACTTATGGTGATAGGTCATCGCTTCTCTCTACCGAAGCAGAAACTGTCGACAGATTGGGAGTGGATTATATTACATAAAACTCATTTAATGTGCATTTAGTGTTTGTACAATGGAGCTGACGTCCAGTAAATAGTGAGATAAGCTTTAAAAGGCCCATTCACAACACCTTACGGTCCCAAGGACTTTACTTAAAACACATTTAAAGTGCATTTAATAATTGTGCAGCCATGATGAGCTCTAATAAATAGCAACTTACACTTCATAGGTGTCATTTAAAAGTGCATTTAGGTCCTAGGAACATTGGCTGGCTGACAGTTGTCTCAACAGTGACATTGAGGATTCAGTATCACACAAAATGCTCGCCTTGTTGCGGGGATCTATGAAGACACGAATTGAACAGCATACATTTATAGTAAAGCTCGATATGGTTGTCCATGATTTTGAGCTCGCATGGGATCTGTTGTGAAGTCCTGAGGTTTAGTCAGCTGAACCTTGCTCGTTTCTACTCGATGGATCCTACATTGATGCTATTCCAAATTATGCAGCAAGACGTATACTCTTGATTCATTTTTCAAACAACATCAATCATTTGACATAAGCAATATTAAGGGTAAAGTTTGAGGAATTCATACATTCGATGACTGCATGTCTACAGGCGTGGACACCCAGATGAATGATTGGCTTCCCTAGATGAAATCTGAGTTCAGTTCATATTTTGTGGATTCATGTTTCATTCTTTTTACCACATAATCTGCACGTGGTACCATCTACTGGTTTAATACACACGTGTAAAATGTCCATTGGTCACAGGGCAACATAGCAGTACAGCTTGGAATTCGCTTCTTAAATAGTGTGAATAGCAAAAATACAATAAGGTTGAGGTCTGGACGAGACATCGCTGTTTGTGATTTGCCATGAATGTGTAACACCATAGGAAGGCGGGTAGGCAGAGTTGATGGTGAATCCAAAAGATAGTTTATTCTTCAGTTCAATCAGGGGTATATAGTTACAGGAATTCCAGATTTAATGTAGTTTTAGCAGTAGCAGCGCCACCGGGAGCAGCATCCCAGTTTCTCGGCCCACACACTCCAACTGACATCTCACTTGTTCAGACACACATCACCATTTGATGACATCACTCACACTGACTGAGCAGCAGAGCTCAGAATACAAAAGAAGGACTAAACATCAAGAAGGGCATGAAACCACACACCTTCCTCCCTTAAGGAGACAATAACAAACAATGGAGCATATAGGATGGAAATAAAACCAAATAAGTAAAGAGAGAGGAAATACAGAACGAAATAACACACACGCAACACACACTCTCCCCTTCATAAAATGGAAACAAATGTGCTCCAAAAAATGCAACACAATGTCCTGGATAAGAAAGGTTCAAGAAAGAACACACAACACACACACACACAATCCTATAAAAACAAGGATATAAGCATGCCTGAAAGAATGCAACACATTTTCCAAACTAAAGAGTGGTGCAGAACCAGGGTGCCAAAGGTGCACTCAGTAAAAAGTGAATAAATAATAAATTTGGGCGCAAGTACACTACACAAGTACATGTAAAGAGGTAGTAACATAGCCTCACAAATAGGTTTGAGCCCCCAAAAGGGACCCATCATCAAAAACAAGAATCACAAAATGCAATTGTGGAACCAAAGTACCCCCTCAATATGGTTTGAGCATACAAGTAAAGTGAAGTAAAGCCCACCACCACTCAGAAAAGGATAGCGCTCAACAAAAATGCCCACCATCAGTAAATACACAGAAAGTTAGGGAAACACTGTGTCCAATTAAAAAAAGTTTGAGCTTAACATCTCGCTCACCACCAGTAAATTCAAGCTAAATTTCAAAGCAAAAATCTGCTCATTAACTAAATTCAAGTAGGAGTTGGGGGTCACAACATACACCCATCAAAAATATCAAGAAAAGCTTCAAACTAGTTTGAGCACAATCACCGCCCATCACCAGCAACAGCAAGAAAAGCTTGGGGTCGCAATACACCCCCTCAACATGAAGAATTGAGGTCACAATATGCCCCATCCAAAAACGGTTTGAGCTCAAAATAATGGTCACTACCATAAAATACATTTAAATAAGAGTCAAAATCTTCCAACTCCATTAAAAGCACGTAAAGTATGCCTTTAAGTAACATTTGTGTAAGGTACAGAACTAAACACGTTCGTCCTAAATTCCATCACACATAAACATAAACAGCTCCTAACAAATCCAAAGAGATTTTCAAGGTCCTTGGCAAATTAACAGCGGACGCCAGGACACCCCCGAACTTGCCTCCATCTGCAGAGTCATGCAATGCTTTAAATTCCTTCTTTATTGACAAGATCACCTCAATTAAAAATTCCATCCCCCACTCCCCTCTCTCAGCCACAGCAGTAACCCCCCCGTCAATACCTTTACCTTGTCCCGGTTCCCTACACTCGATCCGGATTCCCTTGCCAAGCTGTCCACCCGTGTGAAATCTGGTTCCCCCAAGGATTGCTGTCCCCCCTCTGTGCTTCGCATAATATATGTCACACCCTCCCACATTGCATTCTACCTTTACTTAATTCTTCCCTCAACTCTGGCATAGTCCCCAGGTCATTTAAGGAAGCCGTACTGGTGCCCCTGCTAAAGAAACCCGGCGCGGACCCAGCGGTCCTCGCTAACTATTGGCCCATCTCCCTCTTGCCTTACCTGTCCAAGATCTTGGAGGCACATGTCACCACTTGCCTCTCGCAATTCATTGAGGAGTCCAACTTCCTGGAAACCAACCAGGCCGGTTTCAGACCAGCCCATTCTACAGAGGCTGTGATCCTGGCCGTGCTGGATAACCTCAGAAGCAATGCCGACAGAGGACTATCCCAGGCATTAGTCCTACTTGACTTATCGGCAGCATTCGACACGGTGGACCACAACATCTTACTCCACCGTGTCGAGTCCGCCGGAGTCTGTGGGCCTGCTTTGTCCTGGGTTAAGTCTTTCTTAGAGGGGAGATCTCAGGCAGTCAGCTTGGGTCCTTTTAGTGCCACCAGCGTTTCGTCATCCTGCGGGGTCCCTCAGGGATCTTCTTTGTCCCCCCTTCTTTTTAATTTGTACCTTCAACACCTCCTTCACTCTTTAGGTAGGTGGGACGTCACCGTGTTTAATTACGCGGATGATTTGCAAATTATTTTCCCCCTCACCTCCCCTGACGCTGTTTCCAACTTTCAGGCGGCCATGACACACATCCAGCACTGGATGAACCAAAATCAATTAAAGCTCAACCCTGGCAAAACTGAGCTTCTCCTTCCTGGGAGAAGTGCCCCTTACTGGGGCCCCCAGTATTGGCCTACTGAGCTTGGTACACCTCCCTCCCCTGCTGGCTGTGTAAAGAGTCTCGGGGTCATTATTGACTCTGGGCTCACTCTCAAGGCCCAGGTGAGCGCAGTAACATACTCCTGCATGTTTCAGCTATACAGGATACGGAAAGTTGCCCACCTCCTGACTCCCGAAGCCTTGCTACAAGTCTTAATAGCCCTGGTGATGTCCCGTCTGGACTTCTCTAATTCTATATACCTTGGCCTTCCCAAATCCCAGTTGTCCAGGCTTCAGATTGTTCAGAACCAGGCTGCCAGACTAGCATTCAAAATCCCTAGATGGCAGTCGGCCCAACCTTTATTACATCAACTCCACTGGCTACCAGTCAGTGAAAGAATAGCTTTTAAGGTCCACTGCCTGGTCTTCAAGGCTCTCACTGGTCCCTCCCCTGCTTTCCTGAAGTCCCTGATCACTCCTTATTGTCCCCCTCGCACCCTGAGGTCCACCCACCTCCAGCTCCTAGTCGTTCCCCGTTTCAAACTCACTAAATCTGGTGGTCGCAGTTTCTCTTACCTGGCCCCTAAGCTGTGGAACTCTCTTCCACTTTCACTCAAGACTTCCTGTTCCCTTCTTTCTTTTAGGAAATCCTTAAAAACTTTGCTCTTCTCCCATCCTCTCTAAATTCCTATTGTCTACTCTCAGTATCCTATCAGCGCCAGGAAACTCACGGTGACAGTGTGCTAAATAAATGCCTCTTAACATTAACATTAACATAAATAAAAACTAGGTTGAGCACAATCCCTGCCCACCACCAACAACAACAAGATTAGTTTGAGAAGGAAAATAGAAATCCGAGCCCTAAAATCCTTACCAAAAGTAATTGCACAAGGTACACATACTTTCGTCCCAACCACCCGAAACACCTATCCATGCAGTAAGGTACCAAGGGCCCGATGTATCAAGCCTTTTTCCCATCAGTAAACGAGCCGATTCGTAGAATAGTCCCATTTGCGAGCTGCAAAAAGCCTTTATTGGATGTGGCATGCCAAAAGGCCCACGCAAAATAAGGAATCACAAAATGTGCGATTCCCTGTGTTGCGAATGCATTTAAGGAATCGCAATTTGCGATTCCTTAAATGAAATGCAGGAAGCAAAGAATATTTTCGACCTGGCCTTAAGGAATCACAAATTACCACCATCTTCAAGTTGGTGGTAATATGCGGATTCAATGAAAAATTAACTTGTTTGCATTTTTCAAGGTGCCATGTGGCCTGCATACATGCCCTTAGCTTACCTTTTAGGGGGTGCAACAGAGTGGCCTTTGGCCCCCCATCACCCTTGAAAATGCATTCGCAATTTGCGAGTACCAATTTGGTACTCGCAAATTGCGAATGTCTTCCCTTTCATTCCTATGGGCCTCTAGGCCAATAGAAATCAATGGGAAGGTATTCCTTAATTGCGAATCGCAGTTTGCGATTCGCAATTGAGGAATATGTTGGAATTGCAATTATTATTGTGAAACCTACATACATTGCATTTTGCGATTCCATAATAGCAAATCGGTAATCGTCGCTATTATAGAATCGCAAAATCCAATATTGATACATCAGGCCCCAAGAGTGCAAAAATCAGTAGCAGTAAAAATAAGAAAGTGTGTCAATGAAAAGAATCCAGCAATGTAAAGCAAGCAATACTTCAAGTATGAAAAACCATGTCACAACGCAGCATGACACCATAGCAGAAAAATTATTAATTACATGCATGAGAAAACTCATCATGACACACCACTGAGTTTACATTACCTTTCAAAATAAGCCAGAGTAAGTAAAGCATGATAGTCATGGTGCTATAAAGCACAACATCCAAAAGGGCATCAACACTCCCGGTGAGCGACTACTCACCCAAAAGAAAACGTCACAGTCCAGTACTTAAAGTTGCTGCCAGTTTCACTGGAGGACTTCGCACATTCGTTTTTCCCTCCTTCTCACGAATGGAAGTTTGACCTTAGCAGGCAAGCATGACAGGAATTGCCCAGGACACTCAAAGTTGGCACGCTGTCACGGTTGCGTATGCACTTAAACGAGGAAGTCCTGTACTCCCGGAACTCCGCTCGGCCCACCAGGTGCAATGTTGACAGACGCTCCTCACCAAAGATACAACGTAGCTCTTGCACCACACTAAGTTTTCTTTTAATTCCAGTTTTGCATTCGCAATGTTCAGGCTCCTCACAATTGTAAGCGTGCGCTGATCACAGGGTACACAGCTGCTCGCGGCCCTAAATTGCACACCAAGGCATCATTTAAAACTTGGACTGGAGGCGCAGAAGAGCGGTTGTCGACCAGCGCGTCGTTGGGAGGGAGGGCGAGGGGGGGGGATAAATGAAGACCAAGAACATTTCTGAGTGTGGAAAAGGCCGCTTTATTAGAAACATGTGCACATCACAAAATTAATAACCTTGGCAAAAGCCTTCCAAAACTAAACCTCACTAAATAATTAATTAACCCTGACCCCGCCCCCACCCCCTCCCTAAAATTTCAATAGTCCCTCCCCCGCCCATATAATACAACATTTCAAACATTACAACATTATAAAACATTACATCATCAATATAAACATTACGTTATCATATCAACCCCAATAACTTATAAATACCATGCCCTCCATTAACCAATCACATGCCTGCCCCTTCACCTCTGTCAAACCCCCAAAACGTATAAACGGTCAACCAATGACCAACTTATACTTTCCGTGTCGATAACACCAACCTGACCATTAATCACTAAAATCTGACACAAACTGCCCCGAAACAACTAGACCCCGCCACCCAGGAAGGTGGGGGGTGGGGGGGGGGGAGCAACACTACCCCCTCCTTTCTGCCCCCCAGTAGGAAAAAGGAAGGAGCCCGAATATTACTCACCGCCGGACGGTCAAAGACCTAGCCAAGACTTCCCTCAATTCCAACAAATACAGGTCCATACCTACTCTAGATAAGTGAACTCCATCGTCCCTAAAGAATTCAACCGACTCAAATTGTATCTCTCTATGAGACAGTCTTCCAAAACCCAGCTGACGGCAGAATCTGGAAACCTCAGCATTCACCTTCTTCCTGGCCCTATTAATCGCTCGAGGATTCACTGCGCCTCTCCAAATCCTACGCGGAATCAATTCCGTCCAAAAAACATGGCAACCAGCCCAGCGCTCCTTAATAACAGCTAGGTCCTCTTAATTGCTCGCAACAAAACCACTCCCTTAGTTGCACAAAGATCATTTTCTTTCAAATGGATGACTAAAATATCCGGACAGCAACCCCCAACCACTCCTGTATTAAGACATGGAACCAGTTCCCTCCAAAGCATCCCCCAGTTTCCTTTCCAAACAATATTGAACATTTTATCATTGAAACCCAACATTTCCCCAAAATACCTTTGAGCAGCCTGAACCCGTGCCCATTTGACGAACGAATGCCCCACTATTCAAATCGTCACCACTTCACAACGGGGCCCAGCAACTGAACCTGTAAAAGAAAAACAATGAATACTCAAGAAAAGGAGGATGACGCATGCGCCTCCCCCGCATTGCTCCGCACATATTGCTGAAAGCAGTTAGACGACCAGCGCCCCAACCTCATGATGTCCCCTTGAGACCAACCCCTATTAAACGCTTCAGTCGCAGCACCGATCCTAAAAGAGTGTGTACCATATTGATCCCCATCCAAACCAATCTGCTGCAAAGCTTTACGCAAAACCATGCGCAGTTGATATGCTGTCACAGGCGCTTTATCAATATGCTGAAAAACCAGATCACAATGGCAACCCCCCGAGAGCATGTGCCAACGGCGAGCTAGCAGCAATGAACATGTAATTCTTGGTGAACGCGCCTCCAACCACACCTCTTTACCCAACTGCCTTTGATCAGTCTTTGAGCTGGAAAGCCACACATGCACACCCTCCTCTGAACAGAGAACATCACGCCAACAAATTCCTCCCTTAGATTTAGAACCCAACAATTCCGAAACTCAAAAAGCCCCAAAGAACATAAAGGCCATCAGCATGGAGAACAAACAAACTTCAAACTCGTCTCTACAAACTGAGGGCAGAATCGCCAA
Organism: Lissotriton vulgaris; assembly: GCF_964263255.1. Classification (NCBI taxonomy): domain Eukaryota; kingdom Metazoa; phylum Chordata; class Amphibia; order Caudata; family Salamandridae; genus Lissotriton; species Lissotriton vulgaris. The sequence goes on along the minus strand of NC_141694.1, from coordinate 1,486,264,973 downwards.
TAGAGGAATCAGTGTCTGCCAAGATAAAGGAGCTCTAGACCTCCTTGCACCCCCCTGCTCCCTGGCCCAACCCTCAAGCATTCTATTGCCAATCTCGCCAGCCGAAGGAGAATAGCCCCAAAAAAGCTTACCCATGAAGGATATCCCTGCCAACTTTCCTGCAATAGTCACTCTAGAAAGACGCTTATCCATGAGGTCTAGGATGAACTGAATGACATCCTCGGAACGGCGCCAAACCTCTTCACGCCTGCACTCGCCTGATTCCAAAAATTCCTTCCATGCCAAAGAATAAGCTGAACACGTGGACATAGACAAAGAACCTACCACCAGTTGTAATAACCGACATTGCCTACGTGCCACAGATGTATTGGCATTGGGGTTGGTGATCGGTCCGCCTCCCTGGCCAGTCCATGGAATCTCCCCCACTGCGAACGAGACAAAGCATCCGCTATGTCATTGTCCACACCGGGAATGTGCAAGGCTCGAAAAGTGATGTCATGCTTCAAGCAACCCAACACAAAGACTCTCATCAATTTCAATACCTGCTCATCTCTGGCCAACTGCCGATTAACAATCTCAACCACTGCCATGTTGTCAACACGGAAAAGGACTTTTTTGTGTGCTAGATCATTTCCCTAAAGTGTCAAGGCCACCAGTAAAGGAAAAAGCTCAAGAAATGTGATACTCCTCCCACCATCCAACCAATCTGCAGGCCATTGCTCCGCACACCATCTCCCATTCCAGTACAGGCCAAAACCTGCGCTGCCTGCAGCATCTGAAAACATCTGCACATCCCACTGGAAATCCACATCTCTAACCAATGGCACACCATTAAAAGAGGTGAGGAAAAATGCCCTCATCTGCAGGTCTTCTTTGACACCCGCTGACAGTCGTACATGATGATGAGGCAAATGCTGCCCAGAAAGAGCCCTGCCCAATCTCCTACAAAAATTCTTCATGCTCTCACCACCCTGCACGCAAAGTTAAGGTGCCCCAATAAAACTTGAATTTCTTTCACCTTCACTTTCTGTTTGGACAACATACTACTCAACAACTCCAGCATCTTTAGTTTTTTGTCCTCTGGCAAGCGAGCCCGCATTGCCCTTGAATCAATTTCAATGCCCAAGAATGACAATATTGTGGCAGGACCCATTGTTTTTTCAGGAGCCAAAGGCTCACCCAAATCCTCCATGAGCCCATGGAAAGTGTTTAGAGCTGCATGGCACTCCGCGGAGCCCGGAGAACCAACAAAAAAGAAATCATCTAAATAGTGAGTTACCAGTACATGACCCGATTGGTGGGTGAAATGCCACTGCAAAAAAGTGCTGAAACACTCAAATAGAGCACATGAAATGGAGCAACCCATCGGCAATGCTTTGTGCACGTACCATTTTCCTTCAAAATGGATGCCCAGAAGACTCCAATCATCTGGATGGACTGGAAGCAGCCGGAAAGCAGACTTAATGTCACAGTTAGCCATCTCTGCAGTTGCGCCCGTGGTCACAACAAGTGACATGGCCACGTCAACTGAGGAATATGATACCAAAGCAGCCTCCTCATCAATGAAATCATTTACAGAAGACCCCTCTGGCCACGACAAATGTTGAATAAGTCTGAACTGCCCTTGCTCTTTTTTAGGTACCACTCCAATGGGTGAAATTATCAAATCTTGGATTGGCCAGTCATGAAAAGGGCCTGCCATCCGTCCTTCATGCACTTCTTTACTCAATTTCTCTCTCACCACTGCACTATGTTCAGATGCAGACTTCAGGTTGTCCGCCCAACGCCTCTGCCTTGGCCCCAAATAGCCCAAACGAAAACCAAACTCAAATCCCTCCAAAAGCTTCCGTTTCACACCTTCATCCTCATACCTGGAGGGCCCGTTGTAACTGCGGCAGCTTAACTAATGTATGAGCCGTTGGGCCCAGATTCTTGCGCTCCCCTACCTCCCCGACACCCTTGAAACTGCTGAGCCGACCCTGAAACACCTGTACCTGTCTGACTCCCTTGTTGTCCACCTGGCCGTTTGGGACCCCAACATTTAAACAGAGGGTGTCACCTACCCCAGCTTGAGCATTCATGCCTATATCTACAATATTCCCTAGCGCACAACCCCTTATTGAAGTCCCAGCAAGCTCCATTTCCTGACTGTGCACTTGAACTACTTCCCACCCCACCCCGGGTGGGCTTAGCCTGAAAGGGCCGATAGATTAAAGGCAAACCGCTAGCTGTAAAAATAGTTTTGCCCCCCGAGGCTGCTCCCAACGTATGCTGCTAGAGCTCAGTATCCAACTACCCCCACTTTGCCTCTGGATCCCATGCCATCCGAGCCCTAAATTCTTCATCATACTGGGCCCAAGCATACCCCCCTCCAGTAAGTTGCGCTTTCCTGATCACATCCATATATTTAAATATAGAAACGCTGCGCTCTGGGAATTTCTCACAGTAAACACTTGCATATATCAGAAACGCCGCCGTCCAATTCTCTATAGTTAATGGAACCTTAGGGCGCTTCGCTAGCTCATACTCCTCCACCTTAGAACCTTCCTTGGACCGGACCTCATGGTGAAGGAGCTTCAAAATTTCCACATATTCACCTTTCCAAATGCGCTCCTTTGTTGATAACATTAAATGAGCTCCTAAAGGTTTAGTGACCCCCATATACGGAAGTTTTTTAATTTTGAACTCTTTACTGGCAAGTGGCTCCTTAACAATCCCCGCAGCCTCAGTGGTTGTACCGCTTGCAACCTTACTTCCTGCTCCATCATCTGTACCAACACCTGTATCTTTAACGTATTTTCCTTTTAATAATCTCCCTTCAACCACCCCACCAACCCCTTCCACAGCTGTCCCCACGGACACCATTTTAGGTCTGGCCTGTGTAACTGGGCTCTCACCTGGCTCCAAAGAAGGCGCTCTCACAGACTCTGCTTGTGGCGCTGACACATCCAACCTATTCCGTCCTCGAGGAACCCTGACCGATGGGCCGCACTCTCGAATCTCCTTTGATGGTCGTGCTACTGTGGAAACCTGCAAAACACTATGTGACACATGAGAGGGTTCCCCCCCTCACCAGCTCGCAATTCACCCTCTTCAGGACTATCCTCATCATAGTCCAACAATACCGGCTCCACTTCTGCCAACACAGGAGCCTGAAAGGCAACACCTCTGGTCTTACCCAACCCATCATTAGTAATATTAGATTTAAAATGAGTAGAAAGTCCTCCTGGAGGGGACCTCCCCATGCATTGACTTTGCAGCTCCATAGCCGAGGGAAAGGTACACCACCTAGACCTGCTATTCGTTGGGGCCAGCGAGGACGCGGCAGACCTTCGTTCACTGACCGCGACGGGCTCCCTCGGCGGTACGGAAAGCGCTGCACTATGTTCCTGTATAGACAGGCTTTTTGGCCCTAGTTGGCAGTGATATAGACTTTAATCTTGCTCACATCTAGGATACGTATTCCTAGCTTGTGTTGGCCCTTTTAAGCCCTTTCTTCCAGACCTAGAAGAGGCCATCTATTGCCTATTGGCTTTGGCCTGTCATTTTTGCTTATAGTAGAGGTTGGATCCTGTGGTCCTGACTTCATATTACACATTGCTATGGTTTATGTAGGTACTCTGACAGAGCTAAGGGTTATTTCATCCTTCTCAGGCGTACAGGCCCAGAACTAGAGGGACTCCATTTTGATGGAGCTGAGAGGCTTCAAGGGAAAAGGTAATATTTTGGTTTTGAGCTGTTGTTCGCCCTAAGCGAACCGGAGAGAACCGGCCAGAGCTGAATCTAATCAGGAAGTGTCTCTGGGCTCAGGTCTCTAGACGAAACAAGCAGCTGGTCACTGTGGGAGCGTCTAGCGCAAGGAGCCTGGTGCATGGGATTGGTGGGAGGAAGCTGCTGGCTGGAACTTTCCATGAGGAGACAGCATTCTATATTAGTGAAGTGCAGAGGCGGAGTCAGTGAGTTGTTGGAGTTGCAGAGAGAGAGTTCGAGCTAGAGAGAGCTGAGCTGAAGTTGCAGTTAGTTGAGTTGGAGGAGCAGAGAGAGTGAGTTGAATTGGAGGAGTGGAATTGCAGGAGGAGAAGAGACAGAAGATGCTTGGAACAGAGAGAAGACAAACAGACAGTCAGTGAGCTGGAACTGAAGGAAGCAGTCAGAAGCAGTTACTTATCAGGAGGAGTTGTGAATAGCTGGAGTCTGAAGTAATGCCTTTTGGAAGAGACTGAAGTTATATAGTGGATTAACCTGTGGGAGCAGCTGGAGTTAATTGGACATTGGCACAGAGACTTTACCCAGAGTGAACAAGCTAGTGGAATGAACAGTTATCAGAGCGGCAGAAACCATTAGATTGAAGTTGGAAGGTGGAGAGAGTCCGTGGGGGAGAGAAATCCAGTGCAAAGTGATCGGCGCAGATGTGTATCCAAGAGTGCAGGAGAGAGAGTCTGAGATGAGCCAAGACACAGACGAGAGAGGAGCCCAGATGACAGCTAGAGCAAGACTTCACACTCCCAAGGTGACCTCGTTCTTATACTTATCCCTTAATCTTGTCCTTATTCCCTAGGCTATTGTATGTCTAATCCTTTTCTTTCAGCGGTGTGTTAAAAGTTCCTGTTACCCCGCAGATAACATTGTACTGTATATCTAATCCTTTTCTTTCAGTGGTGTGTTAAAGTTCCTGTTAGTCATAGAGACCCCGCAGATTTGTGTATGTGTATTTCATCATTGTTAAAATAAAGAGACCCCAGTTCTTAGTGCACTAGTGTGTATTTGTTGTTTTTATGATAGAGAGCGTTTTTATTCCTGCAAACAGTGTCTCCTATTTCAGAGAACAAGTAACCTTTTCTTCTAGTCAGATGTTACAGCCAGAACAGATGCTGCCCCTGATCCGGTAAGTCTGAACAAATAGGGAGAAAAAGGAGCCCTTGAGCTAGGGAATTGTTGACACTAAGTAATTCGGCCATCCCATAATATTATTGTAGTAGCGAGCCCTTAGTGAATAGAGAGAGAGACTTCCCAACATAGAGAGACAGAGAGCTGAAGGTATTCATAGGAAAGTGGTCGTCATTGGTAAGTGGCGTTAGTGAGAGCACTGATTGTGGTCAGTGTGTAGGGCTGCCGGATTGCGGACCGTGTGTGAATGAGAGCACCTAAGACAGAGGGGTGTGTAGGTCTGCCAGATTGCGGACCGTGTGTGAATGACAGCACCTAAGACAGAGGGGTGTGTAGGTCTGCCGGATTGCGGACCGTGTGTAAATGAGAGCAATGGGACTGCAGGCCCATGTGTGTAGACACGCTGGATTGCGTGTCGAGTGAGCACTGAGGGTGAGCAGTGTGTATACCCGCAAGATTGCGGCTTGAGTGAGCACTGAGGGTAATCCGTGTTTAATGGTAGATAATCAGAACTGCCCCAGGGTAGATTAGTCTGGACCCATGAGGTCGCGAGACTATGAGGTATGAGTGTGATGTAGGGCATGGATGTCCTTAGTAATCAGTGAGTATTCTTAGTATCCCTATAGATTTAGTGGTGTTTCTGATGATATGAGCTTGTATATTGCGAGTTCCCCATCCTCAGGTAGGTACCCAGGTGCCTGGATAGATGGTCCTGAGGAGGGAGGTGATTACGTTCCGGCTGGGTTAGAGGGGCTCTCAGGAGCTGATCCCATCTGGTCCGAAAATCCAGTCGGTACATCTGGCGTCTACGAACAGTTTACGAAGCCTGTGTGACCTGGCCATGTGCTTGGATAGTTTCCCATATGTTGTGGAGGAGTGCCCTGATCGCCAGTTACATCTGGCGTCTATGAACAGTTTACGAAGCCTGTGTGACCTATGGGCTTGAACAGTTGCAGTGTGAGGAGATTGCAGTACATCATGGCATTTGGCTTATGCAGGGTGGAAGAAATGATTTTCATCTTGGTGTTTGACCTGTCAGGGTTGAAGGATGACATTACATGAGGGAGCCAGTAACATCTTTGTGATGGTCCAATTGTACAAATGTGTGTGAAAAATGCTTTTAAATTGCCCATTAAATTGCTTGCTGCGTCTGCTTATGCTGTGAAATGTGAAATGTGTTTATTGCAATATGACTTGTGGAGTTCTTCTTGTAAATATGGCTTGTGAATAGCGCCATGTAATTGTGGCTTGTGAGGAGCATGTTCTCATTTTGACTTGCTGTGTTCCTTGTGAATTGCGCCTTGAATATATTCCTTGTGAGGAGCATGTCATTTTTTGAACTTGTTGACTTTCTTGTAAATATGGCTTTAAATAGCGCCATGTGGATATGGCTTGGACAGAGCATGTTATTGTTGCGTTAGGTAGGAGAGAGCTGATTCTCTTTCAAATGCTTGGGGGATTTGTTTTGTAGATGTGTGCAAGTGTTATGTGAAAACGTGGAGAGATAAGTTCTTGAATTTCCCATGTACTGCAGACATTGGGGAATGATTGTGTTTGAGCTGCCAAAGGGTAAATATCTTGAATTGAGATGGCAGTATTTATTTTAACATGCTGTTTAACATGCATGGTTATTTGAGCTGACACTAAAAGTCAGTGTGTGTTTAGATGAATGATGGTTTGATTTGACTTTCATTGGTTGCTGGGTCTGCCTATGTGCTTTGTCAGCGTGGGTTTGCCTTGGAACTGATGTTTCATGTGTCTGACTCTTAGAGGTCGGTAAGTTATAAATCAACCAGTCGGAGTGAGATAAGGGTTTGCACGGAGGGAGCAGTGTTCTTTTAAATGTGCTACTTGATATGCATCCACAGACGTGTGGAGAATTATTTTTGAATGCATGATTTAAAATGAGTGAAAGATAAAAAAAAAAATGGCCCAGTTAGAGTGCACGCAACGGGCTGTTTTCATTAATTATTTCGTTGAGGGTTTTCCAACTAGAATGAAATATGCCAACCGGTGTTTTGGAATGATCACAGATTGTGAATAATTACTCTTGCCCAACAGTGCATGGTAATTTGCTTTTAATTAGTGAAATGCAACCGTGTGTTTTTAAAACAAATGTGTTCTCATTATTATTTTTCCAAATGCTAGCTGAACCTTTTTCAAATGCAAATGTTTCTGATATGTAGCAGACCATTGTGTGTTTTTACCCGCTCAGTTAGAAAGATGACTATTTGAAAAAAACTGATGAATCTGGCCTGCAGTGTAAAATTATGGTGTTTCACATGTTATTTTCCAAAACTACGATGTAATGTGTCTGCTAATATTTTTTCCTTTGCAGCTAGTAGCAGTACTGAATTATTTTAAAATGCTAGCAAGTCACTTAGTTACAAAAAATATATGCCCTTATTAATTATTAATATTAGGATGCTTTGCGTCACGTTTTAATTTAATTTAGTTACTTTCAGAACAGTGGTTCTGCATGGGAACAGAGTTGTTTTGGCTTCCAGGGAATGTGTTTTTGACCTTGAATTCGCCTGGCTCTCAGAGAAAAGCTGTTTTGTGAAGGAAGGACCTTTCCCTCTAGGAGCGCCGAGCACTGCCTGTCTTGTTATCATTGGCCAACCTCCAATTTCTTCTGCGAAAGAAATGTTTATGTAAGGGAGGGGTCAAGTCGCTCTTCCTTGCTGTCGGCGCAGACAGCTTCATTGCCTTCAGATAAGGGATCCTTGTACATGCAGAATAGTTGGCAGACTCTTGGCCCTTGGAGTTAGTTAGATACAGTAGGCCTGGGTGAGCTTCCCTGATTAGAGACTAGAGATGCTTGAACCGAGTGCTTGGCAGCATCTTGCTCCTGCAATGAGATCAGCACTTGGCAGTGATTCAAATTACTTCACACTGTAGCCTGGCTTCTGCGTATTTTTTGGAGCGGATTCAAAACTCTGAGCATGAACATCTTTCTGAAGGGAGGGGCTGTCTCAAAGAGGATTAGGGTGTTCCTAGGCCCCAGCCCTTATGGCTGTGTATGAAAAAATTATATTTTGCCCAAACAAATTTAAAAGTATATGATTTTAATTATTCCTTGAATTCAGAAGAATGTTTTTAATTAATTAGGATGTTTCTTTCGACAATGAAAAGCACGTGGGGTGCTTTTTAAATGGAAAATTTTATCTTGCTAGATTAATGATACTGGTTTTCTCGTTCTAGGTTGCTGGGTTGTGGTGTTTGGTGTGTGCGTCGGCCCACCCCCCTCCCACTCCCTTTATTATTTTACTTTTTTGTTTTCATTTTTTTATGTTAGTTTGTTATTTTTTGGAAGATGGAACCAGACCAGACCGGATTGGTGGTGGATGAACGGCGGAAGAAGTGCTTCCTTGGTACCGGATACAGATGAAGATGCAGGGTGGTGACCTACACTGATGTACCCACAATTGACTGCCTTGAACCTTAAAATTATGCTAAAAGAACTCTGAACTCTTGATATTTGACTTACAACCTGCAGTTGGCTGACAAAGCCAATAGTCATCTTTAAAAAAAAAATTATTCTAAAAGAACCCATTATGATAATGTTTCCCACAAATGGAATTTGTTATGTTATTCCTTGGCCTGCATTATTCCCATGTTTTTCTTTGCAATCACCATGAACAGGCCCCACGTGATAGTCCTGTTCCTGATTTTAATGTTTATGCAGTACTATATTTACTTTTTAGGATGCTGTGCTATTTTACACTGATTTATCTTTCACCTATTATAGTTTTCCTGTTTTCTGCACAACAGTTTTTGCCAATGAAAGATCGATACAGAAAACTTGTAATTTTTTTAATGGTGGTGCACACATGTGTTCCATAGTGTGATACAGTGAGAAACTAGGTGCTAACTGTTTTGTGCTTTTATATATACACCACATTTAGTTAATTTCTTTGATTCATTACCTAATATGCACAGTGCTATGCCAGCTATTTTGTAGGAATGGGGTTATCTTTATTTTCCTGTTATTACACTTTCACTTTTATTGATCCAAGGGTGGTTACCCTAGACTCTCAGTTGTCCTGGGAGGTGTGTCTTTTAGTATGGTTATGTCCTACATTTATTATTAATGTTTGCCCAGACCTTGAGAACCGTTTGTCATGTTTATTTCTCAGATTTCACCAAATTTTTCCTTAAGTTGACCAAAGTTGGTAGGCCTCATTTAGGCCGATTGTTATTTTTATTCCACAAACAAGGCACTACACCAATAGATTTCATGAGTTATCATTAGTTTAAGTTGTCCGAAGTAGGTAGGCCTCATTTAGGCCCTTTGTTGTTTTATCATTAGAAGTTGAAGAACATTTAGCTTAAGTTGTCCGAAGTAGGTAGGCCCCATTTAGGCCCCTTGCTGTTTTCATTCAATAAATAAGTCCTTATATCAATAGATTTAATCAGTTATCACTAGAAGTTGAGGCACATTTAGTTTGAGGATGCTTTGGTTAGTTTCTGTTGTTCTCAGATCAATTCTTTTAAAAATTTTTGTAAACCTTTATTGTGCATGAAAGGATAACAAATACGGGCCTACAACCATCAGGCCGGCCACAAGACTTTTGAGCACAGAAGCAAGCAATATAATTTCTCAGCGGCAGCGGGGTTGATAAGCAACAATCAAGTAACCGTACACTGAGTAAATTAGTGTCGCCGAGAAACAGTAGTAATGAAGGTTAGTTTTTAAATTTTTTGGACGTAAATATAAGACAATAAAGAATAGAAACCAAGGAGAACTGAGTCCGTACGATTATCTCACAGCATGATCAGGCAGGAGCATAACATGAAACCATCCGTGAAAGCTACTACCCAGGCAGTATGGCGGGTCAGAGGAAAACAACAAGATCATCATGCAGTAATTTTACGCCATTTACAGCTCAGCCCATTCCCTCCTAATCCCTACATCAGACCCAGAACAGAAATTAGATAAGAAAGCGCAGAGAGATGAAAAAATAAGGCCCATAGAAACCAATGTATAAAACTAAAAGTCTCCCCCCACCCTACACCATTGCGGAGGCTACGGCCTACCCCCCCCCCCCCCAGCAAAGTGTCTGTCGCCCGCTAAAGAACCCGAAATATAGACAAAGAAAAAAGAAAAAGAGGGAATAGTCCCTGATAAAGAAAAAAGGAAAAATGAAGTATAACTCCTGTGATATAGGGAGGAAGAATAGAGAAATCTAGTCTATACCTCCCAATGAAGAAAAAATGGGGGGAGGAGCCAAACAAATCCTAAGTCTCTCGGACACCCCAACCATACAGGAAGTCCCTCCCCCTATGTCTCAATGCAAATAGAGAATATGTAATACTAAATAAGAATAGGGAGAGATCTCAAGTTCCATAACAGCCCTCAATGAAGGGTGGCCCCTCCCGAGACCCCACCCGCCATTCAAGCCCATTCGTCACATCCCTTCATGCATGCCAGCGAAAAAACAATGTATTGCAAACATCATATAAAACAAGGAGAGTCACACTAGAACACAATGAAGGAGCGCCAAATCGAACCCACGCTAGCCAGGAATGCGCAGTCCTTGAGGAGAAATCAGCTAACCCTGGCCAGTCCGCACTCGACCCTTCGGCCAAAGTCCACGCAGGGCGATCCCCACTGGCAGAACAAAGGGACAAGATGGCCGCTCCCGGCAGAGAGATGGTGTCTCAATACGAAATGGACGGGTCCGTCCTCGATCAGTTCCATTGACCCCACGAAGTAGCGCCAGCAGGTTCTCCCGACGTGAGAAAAGAAGGAAAGTCACAAGCTGAGTCAAAAAAACATGGGCAAGGAGATTAGGCGGTTGAGGGGTGCGTGGCGTCAGTCCCAGAGGCAGCAAAGTCTCGTCTAAGACCATGGGCTCCGGTGAAGGCGGTAACAGTGTAGCGCTGGCGAAGTTAATGGGCGCTTGCGGCAACATTGTAGCCCGGTCTGGAGTCAGGATAGACATAGCATCACAACGAGGGAGACAGACCGGTGGTGTGTAATCCGCCCCGGGCGTAGCAGCCTCAAGTTTATCGCACAGCAAAAGAAAGCCCACACGCGCTTCTGCTCGCAGGTCACGAATCGCGTCAAGAATAGAACCATAGGTCAGAGTGGCCGGGGGTTCCATCTTCGCCCCGGTCACAAGCGCGGCACTCATGACAGGATAGAACCCGGGGCGCTGCAGCAGAGTCCAGTTATAGTCCGAGGCAGGAGTGGCATTAAGCGCGGTCAGATCCACCATTGCATCGGCTCCACCAGGGGAAACACAGGGGCGCAGAGGCACAGGTATCACCAAAACAGCGAGGACACAGGTCGCTATGCCAGGGCGGGCTTGCAAGCAGTGGACAGCGCGCAACAAAAGCCCCGCGATGATAACAGCGGAACGGGAGCAGGCTTGTGGGGGACTCGCAGTAGTCAAGTGTCCGCCATCATGGAGGTGGCGCAGCTTGCCTTACTTGAGGGTCCCGGTGCGGAGGCACCCGTGAAGAACTCCCGGTCGGCAGGCTCTCAGTGAGCAAGTGAAAGGCAGGCGCGGGCATCAGCAGACGGTAGCGCCCATCAGGGCGCCAGGGTCAGTCCGCAGTCACAGCTCCTCGTTGTTCCGGCAGCCGCCATGTCCGCCTCCCGACTCGGGTCACAGTCACGGGGGTAAAGACGGACGCCGCAGATTACTCGGCAATCCGGCGGATTTTCAGGCAGGCAGGGACCTCGGGAGAGCACCATCCAGCTCAGCTCACTTTTCCCGTCCTCTCGCTAGCGTTGCATGACAGGAATTAGGACAGGATTCCGTCGAGAGGGACAAAGGATCGGGGAGCCGAGAGACTACACGTCTGTGCACATCGCCATCTTGGCTCCTCCCCTCAGATCAATTCTTAGATATGTTTCAGCATTCAGGTCAAGGGTGCTTTGATTTGTTTTCAGTTGGTTGTTAGATTTGTATTGCCTACATTAAGTTTCAGGTGGAATTTCCTTAAGTTGTCATTCATTTTAGAGAGTTTTTTTGGTTTTTTGGTTTTGTTGATAGATTATGTTGATGTTTGTTTATTTGGATGTTGTTGTTCAACAATACCGGCTCCACTTCTGCCAACACAGGAGCCTGAAAGGCAACACCTCTGGTCTTACCCAACCCATCATTAGTAATATTAGATTTAAAATGAGTAGAAAGTCCTCCTGGAGGGGACCTCCCCATGCATTGACTTTGCAGCTCCATAGCCGAGGGAAAGGTACACCACCTAGACCTGCTATTCGTTGGGGCCAGCGAGGACGCGGCAGACCTTCGTTCACTGACCGCGACGGGCTCCCTCGGCGGTACGGAAAGCGCTGCACTATGTTCCTGTATAGACAGGCTTTTTGGCCCTAGTTGGCAGTGATATAGACTTTAATCTTGCTCACATCTAGGATACGTATTCCTAGCTTGTGTTGGCCCTTTTAAGCCCTTTCTTCCAGACCTAGAAGAGGCCATCTATTGCCTATTGGCTTTGGCCTGTCATTTTTGCTTATAGTAGAGGTTGGATCCTGTGGTCCTGACTTTATATTACACATTGGTATGGTTTATGTAGGTACTCTGACAGAGCTAAGGGTTATTTCATCCTTCTCAGGCGTACAGGCCCAGAACTAGAGGGACTCCATTTTGATGGAGCTGAGAGGCTTCAAGGGAAAAGGTAATATTTTGGTTTTGAGCTGTTGTTCGCCCTAAGCGAACCGGAGAGAACCGGCCAGAGCTGAATCTAATCAGGAAGTGTCTCTGGGCTCAGGTCTCTAGACGAAACAAGCAGCTGGTCACTGTGGAAGCGTCTAGCGCAAGGAGCCTGGTGCATGGGATTGGTGGGAGGAAGCTGCTGTCTGGAACTTTCCATGAGGAGACAGCATTCTATATTAGTGAAGTGCAGAGGCGGAGTCAGTGAGTTGTTGGAGTTGCAGAGAGAGAGAGAGCGCTAGAGAGAGCTGAGCTGAAGTTGCAGTTAGTTGAGTTGGAGGAGCAGAGAGAGTGAGTTGAATTGGAGGAGTGGAATTGCAGGAGGAGAAGAGACAGAAGATGCTTGGAACAGAGAGAAGACAAACAGACAGTCAGTGAGCTGGAACTGAAGGAAGCAGTCAGAAGCAGTTACTTATCAGGAGGAGTTGTGAATAGCTGGAGTCTGAAGTAATGCCTTTTAGAAGAGACTGAAGTTATATCGTGGATTAACCTGTGGGAGCAGCTGGAGTTAATTGGACATTGGCACAGAGACTTTACCCAGAGTGAACAAGCTAGTGGAATGAACAGTTATCAGAGCGGCAGAAACCATTAGATTGAAGTTGGAAGGTGGAGAGAGTCCGTGGGGGAGAGAAATGCAGTGCAAAGTGATTGGCGCAGATGTGTATCCAAGAGTGCAGGAGAGAGAGTCTGAGATGAGCCAAGACACAGACGAGAGAGGAGCCCAGATGACAGCTAGAGCAAGACTTCACACTCCCAAGGTGACCTCGTTCTTATACTTATCCCTTAATCTTGTCCTTATTCCCTAGGCTATTGTATGTCTAATCCTTTTCTTTTTAGCTGTATGTTAAAAGTTCCTGTTACCCCGCAGATAACATTGTACTGTATATCTAATCCTTTTCTTTCAGCGGTGTGTTAAAGTTCCTGTTAGTCATAGAGACCCCGCAGATTTGTGTATGTGTATTTCATCATTGTTAAAATAAAGATACCCCAGTTCTTAGTGCACTAGTGTGTATTTGTTGTTTTTATGATAGAGAGCGTTTTTATTCCTGCAAACAGTGTCTCCTATTTCAGAGAACAGGTAACCTTTTCTTCTAGTCAGATGTTACAGCCAGAACAGATGCTGCCCCTGATCCGGTAAGTCTGAACAAGTAGGGAGAAAAAGGAGCCCTTGAGCTAGGGAATTGTTGACACTAAGTAATTCGGCCATCCCATAATATTATTGTAGTAGCGAGCCCTTAGTGAATAGAGAGAGAGACTTCCCAACATAGAGAGACAGAGAGCTGAAGGTATTCATAGGAAAGTGGTCGTCATTGGTAAGTGGCGTTAGTGAGAGCACTGATTGTGGTCAGTGTGTAGGTCTGCCGGATTGCGGACCGTGTGTGAATGAGAGCACCTAAGACAGAGGGGTGTGTAGGTCTGCCGGATTGCGGACCGTGTGTGAATGAGAGCACCTAAGACAGAGAGGTGTGTAGGTCTGCCGGATTGCGGACCGTGTGTAAATGAGAGCACTGGGACTGCAGGCCCATGTGTGTAGACACGCTGGATTGCGTGTCGAGTGAGCACTGAGGGTGAGCAGTGTGTATACCCGCAAGATTGCGGCTTGAGTGAGCACTGAGGGTAATCTGTGTTTAATGGTAGATAATCAGAACTGCCCCAGGGTAGATTAGTCTGGACCCATGAGGTCGCGAGACTATGAGGTATGAGTGTGGTGTAGGGCATGGATGTCCTTAGTAATCAGTGAGTATTCTTAGTATCCCTATAGATTTAGTGGTGTTTCTGATGATATGAGCTTGTATATTGTGAGTTCCCCATCCTCAGGTAGGTACCCAGGTGCCTGGATAGATGGTCCTGAGGAGGGAGGTTGTTACGTTCCGGCTGGGTTAGAGGGGCTCTCAGGAGCTGATCCCATCTGGTCCGAAAATCCAGTCGGTACAGCTCCCTCCTCACTTCACCTCGGGGAAAATGGGCTGAACCACGCCCTACCGAGTCCGGACCGCCGTGCCGATCCACCCCCTGAAAAGAAAAAGTTTGTACTGTTGTGCTGGGATCCCTAATGAAAACACCTGACACAATCCCTGGCCGTTGCAAAACAACTGAACTAACTGATCCCTTTTTTAACCTATCCAAAGACAAAAACCTATCTGTGCTCCTCAAAGGCACCCCTCTCACAGGAGAGTCACCTACCACATCTTCCTCATCGCTCCAAACCAATTCTACTGCTCTCACCTCCTTAGAAGAACCTGCACCCACAAAACTCTGAGACACACCCTGCTCCGCACCCCCTGCTGAACCGTACCTTGATCCACGCACACACTCCCAAAAAGCTCCCAACCAGGCTGCCAACCCCAAAACTTCCTGCTCGCCCCAACACAATACAAAACCGAGGAAAAGTAGAGGGTACAAAATGACCCACACCAACGTCCAAACCATGAAAACCAGACTCCATGGGCAAATCTACCACTGACCCCCCAGCCCCTAATTGCGCAACCTCCACATCAAGAACATCCCCAGTACTGGCACCCCCATCACCGACTTGAGCCCATTCCCCTTCGCCTCTATAACTCTCCAGACATGACAGGACCTCACCTTGAACAGAGGCTGGCGTAGAGAAAAGCAAATGGCTGCCCAGAAACTCCCTCTCAACAAACTGCTCAGACCCAGGAATTTCAAACTCAAAATTATGAACATGCTGCCCTTCAAATGCCTCACTCTCCCCAAAACCTCCCGAATTTACAGCCTGTGCAACTCTAGAGCCATGCAGATTACGAGACCCAAAAATTGCCCACCAGGCGACACACAGGCCCCCACACGCTCCGCTTCTGCCAAAAAAGCACCACGCCCCTCCCCCAACTGAATAGAGCCTCTAGGAGGCCTGACGCTAGCCGCTCTGAAATCCAACTCAGACAGACGCTCTGGGGCAGCGGCGGAAGCGGAGCGCTTCTTAGACGCTTTCCGCCCTCCCCGCTTGGAACCAACTTTCCCCGCAACTTCAATTAATGCAGGCTGCACCTCGGGTGGGCCTCCAAATCCGCCCGCTCCCCCGTCCGAGATACCAGCGCGACCCCCTCCACGGACGCCTTACATGGAGGGTCGCGCAACACGCCAACAACCTCCCCGCCCTCCACCGCACCAAATAAAGCGGCAGGGGCCGGCTTCCGAGTTTGGGAGTGGCCCCGGTCACTTACCGCTACTGCTCTTCTCCTCTTCGGTGATGAACATGCCGCCACAACAGCTGCAACACCGGCGGAGGCCTGGCGCAACGGCCGCGCCAACCCCCGCCGACCAACAAATCAAGTCTCCCTGCCTCACTAAAAGCCGCATCGCTTCAAGCACCCGCTGATCTTCCATAATGCCGAAATAAGCAAGATAAAAGCTACCAATTACACACTAACAAACTATGTAAATTACCACAAAAATTGCTATGTAACCTCCCAGCCACCAGGTCACCAAACCTAAAATGGTGGCTGGGAGGAGGGGACAAGGGGCTTTATAAGTTGGGCTGCCAAAAACTACTAGAAAGCAGCCCAACAAGAATTCTGGAATTTTCTGCCTGCAAAATCACCCAGACCCCCCCCCCCGCAACCCTCCCAAATTGCCCGGGGGGGGACCTCCCTACGGTCGG